>NC_143438.1:61045000-62295000 GCF_987193195.1 Phasianus colchicus | reverse complement strand
GATTCATGTAAAGAGCAGAAACTTTCTTTAGGTGACAACAAAAGAAGGATAAAATTTTCATAGCTTTTTGCCTGTTATCTTATCCAGCCTAACATGAAGAATAAAACTTCTAAGGATACAGTAATGCAAAATGAGTAGTCTTACACATGTATCTGCTTTACAAGGGAGGTAAATAGCTAATAATGTTTAAAATAAAAATAAAATTTTATCAGAGTTTCAAAAGAAGAAAAACCTAACAAAATGAATACTCTTTTCAACAACAGAAAAAGGTCTCTTACCCACAACTGCTCAGGTATTAAGGTATATGTGGCAAAGATTAGGAGGATCTTAGTTACTATCCTGTTCCACGGGATGAAACGGAGCATTTAACTGCTTTGCTCCCAGTGTTCTTGAATAAAAATCCAATACTTTGTTAATATTTATCCCTTTTTCCTCTAACCATGCTATACATACTCTCTTTCGAACTTGCAGAAAAACCAGCAATTATCACATCAAAGTTCATCAGTCCACCAGGGAAACTTCAATCCTTAACTGGTGGAGAATTGCTGCAGCTTTTGCAAACAGATCAGGCCAGCAAGTGTTTTCCCTCCTCCCTTCCCTCCTGTGATTCTTGTTGGTTTTATATAATCAGCTTAGAAGACCTCCTAGTTTTCCTGTGATGCCATACACTATCCTAGACATCAAAAAGATTTTTATACTGCTGTTATTTTTATACAGGGGAAATAAAAGAATAACAATGATTCAACCATGCTGCACAATATATCCAGTCTGAAAAAGTCTGAAGAATTAAATCTTTCCTTAAATTTCCTGAAAGCTCAATTCTGAAGTTATTGGCAAAATTCTTACTTCAATAGTATCAGAAGAATTCAAGAAAGAAGGTGAGCAGTGCAGAAGAAAATGAGAAATGTTAAAGTTACTGAACATTAGAAAAACTGAGAACCACTGTAAAATGAAGAGCTCTGCTCCTACCAATAGCAGGAACATTAAATGAAAAAGGTATGAGTCGAGTCCCCAAGATAAATCTAGAAATAGGTTTCAAAATAATGATATTCTTAAACAATAATAAATGCTCCATTCATGTTACTTATCTTTTGGAGTCATAACTTTTATGGTTGTACATCTTGAAAGTTTTTTTGGCAATCAGTAGACCTAAAGAAAATTTCTTTTTCTTCCAAATGAGAGATAAGTTTTCCTAGAATCATATGGTGCCAAAATAGAGATGTCTGATAAAGCAGAGAGAACTGGCAATACTAAAATTATGTTTTCTTCAGAGTTGAAGAAGGAAGTGTTCTGATGACATAAAATGGGAAGGGCATCACATTCATCTGTGTTGCTAGCCTCACTAGAGAATAGATGACCAAACATCATTAATTCTGAGTGTATTACTTATTTTGGCTCCTGTACCTTTGCACAATGAATTGATTTAGGTATGTAGGAATCTTGATGCTAATCAAAACATGGCTTCAGTGTCATGTAGCCTGCTAGTGTGGGCAGGTTACCTCCACTAAAACAAAGTATCATTCAGTGCTTAAAAAAATCATTAAAATAAATTAACAAATTTGGCAGGAATGTCAGGGAATACTGCTCCATTTTGTCTGAAGTATCATTTCTTCCTGACTGCTATTTCTGGCTCTGATCCTCTGCAGAACTCTTGTGGCCAAGTCCTATTAAATAAGAGTCTTTCCTGCTATATATACCAAGCCTTCACAGTATCGTAAAAACAAACCCCAATATTTTTATTCAGCTTAATGTTTTAATGTCATTAGTTGATTTTATTTAATCATTTAATCCATATTCCCCAGTGCCTCCTTTAAAAAGAGAGTAGGAGTAGGGAACAAGCCTATGTACTGAGCCAAGACAGGCATAAGTTTCTGAAGCATGGTTTTCATTTTGATAGTGCTACAAATTTCTAATTCTATGTTTCTCTTTAATACAATAAGCTGTTCTCAGGTTTAATACGGTGGGGTCACATCTGGAAAGCCAGAGAACCATACAAAGCTGAAATTTTAGTCCTTCTCCCCAGCTCTCCTTATGAAGGGGTGAACAGGTAAGACCTTCCTGAATGACAGACTCTTACCATGCACTACACTGGGTGATCATTTTGGAGAAGAACCCTCTCTTGTACTCATTTTGACAGGGCAGACCAGGAGAAGAGGGAGACAGAAGTACTGTTTCTTCTCCCAGTAACAGAAAGTTCTGCTGTTCTCCTGCTGTGTGCAGGCAAGATTGAGAACACTGGTACCACTGCTACACCTTGACATAACTCAATGGCCTTAAGTTACTTGCACACCCTGGTAATACAGGGTTCCTTACGTTACTAATTTTATGTAAATTCAGTAATGTTCTTTACTGTGCTTTCATTTTTCAGCACTTATTCCTCATTGTTCAAGATTCAATGTGGTTGGCCTAGAAAAGCAAACTCAAGAATTAACAACATTTTTTTTTAGAAGTGGACTTTGTTAAAAAGTGGCTTGACATATTGAACAGCTGGTTTGTTCAAATAGATAATACAAGTGAACATTTGCGCTTGGGTTCAGAACATGAATATTCGCAGAACAAAATACAGAGTACTGAGGAATTTTGCCTAAGGCTATGGAATGAATGAACTGAATCATCCTCTGAAAAAGTGAAATTTATTCAACTTGGAACTAAGCATGTAAAATACAGAAACCAATCAGTATAATATAGAAAATAAGTTGGCATCCGAGCTGTGAAATGTTATTATATTTTTGTTTTATGATTAGTATATTTCCCTGCTCATGTTACACAGGTAGCTCTGAAAGTAAAGCCTCCTATTACTTTCTGTGGAAACTACAACTGATCCTAAGAACACAATAACACTATTTGATAGAGCAAAGTCTCAGCTACAAAATGCGATTTTTCAGTGTGCTGCCCAGGGTTGTGGTGGAGTCACCATCCCTGGCAGTGTTCAAGAAATGTTTAGATGTTGTACTGAGGGTGTAGTGGAAATATGGGTGGTAGGTGGACAGTTGGACTGGATGATCTTAAAAGGTCTTTTTCAACCTCTGTGATTCTATGACTCTATAGTCACCACCATTAGTTATGCATTTTTACCAGCAATGAACAAGAGCCTGCATGCCACACTGTTATGCTTTTATGATTTTTGATTACCAGTATTCCACATCATAACATCATGTAGTGCACTGGGAGTTAAAGAGTTAATGCTCCAGTTCCAGGTACCTGTCTGGAAGAGAAGAACAACTACATACCCCAGAGGACTTTGTGTTCAGAGAGGGGATATATGCTTTGTGGATCACCTGACCTTCCCTTTTCCTTTTTCCGTCTCTCTCTCATCCCTGCTGCTCAACCTGATGTACGTCTCACAATAGCATTATGGTGAGGCCTTTCCACTTTTCAGACACTTTCTCTCATTATATTTATTAGCTTTAATTAGCTTTAATTCTAATTATACTGTATTATAGTGTGTTGTCTTGCATTCCAATACCGTATTTAGTAAATTAGTTTGTTTCTCCTCAGATCGTTGCTGCTGCTCTTAATTATTTTGGGGTCCCCTGCATCCCCTTTCCAGAGATGCAAAATTGTGAATCCCTCCACCCCGCTCATCACAGAACCAGGTCAAACCAGCCCATAAACCGTTGACACACCCTTGCAACAATCTGCACCAGAGTAGGTGACCCACTGTCACTGCTGTCACTGTTACCACCAGGACAGTGTCACAGGTCTGTCATGCAAAAGTCAAGTACACTGAACTACCCTGAAGTTCAATACTTACAGGTGAAAATAACAGTGGAGATTATTAAGGCAATTTTTAAGGTTTCTGTTATAAACACAGCAACACCATTCCTCTCGGATAAAAACCCACTATCAGGACTAAAGTCTTTGTCCCATCAACACTCAGGTTCAGCAATATAGCATGCATGGTTATGTGCTGTTAGAAACACGTAACGGATTTCCAAGATGCTACAGAACACTGCACTATAAAAAGTTTACTAGATAGCAGTGATGCTCAAATAAAAGTTGCTCTGGTTTGGATTTAGTCATAAGCACTGGTTTTCATCTACAGAGAAACAGTTCTGAGCATTGTACCCAACAGATCATCTCTTTCCATGAACTATAATTCAAAGTGGGGACACCTTGAAGCCTGGCCCATTAGTGTGAAACTGAATGTTAGCTGGAAGACAGTAGATGAGTTTACCTGCAGGACACTCAAAATGTCTCTGAAACTTTAGGGAGAGGTGAAAGCTTATTAAAGAGAGATTATTAAAGAGAGGCAGTATGTTTGTGGCCCAGTGGTTTTTGCAGCTTGGATTGCCTTCTTCCAATGGGCTGAGGAAATTCAGTCAAATAATACAGCATCTGAAAAGTTGGATTACACTGCAGGAAGGGCAGAGATTGTAAAAAATTTATTTTAAAAATTATTAATTTTAATGAATTTATTGTATGCCTATAAGCTTGCACAATCAGAATATAAAAAAGAAATACTCTCAATACTTCATCTGAGGTACAATATTCTTACTTATCGCCTTCAGGCACAGCATATGGTAAGACTGCTGCTTGTCTAGATACAAGGTCATGATTAACTGATGATTAATTAGTTTAACTTAACTGTCATCAAGTTTACTACTCTCATAAGTAATTTTTTAAATGAATTAGATTGTGTAGACAAACTTGGGCAATTATTGACATAGTTCAAATAATTCAACACTTCTAGCAGAAATGCTCAAAGAAATACAAGCAAACTGAAGTCTTACCAAATGTCCCAATTTTCCCTGGGGTCACATGCAACAGATTTTTTTGACTCCACAGAGCTTTCAGAATCTGTTCCACATGGCATGTCTTTTGTCCTTGTTTTGATAAGAAAAGATTAAGGGACCTGCCCAGGCAAATAACAAGACATGATTGAAACTACCTGCATTTACTGGAGTTCCCAATGCATTCAACAGACAATACGAACAGTAGTTTGCTTCCCACTTTAATCAGTATCTTAATTTTGTCCCTGTTGACATTAAGTGTTCAGTCAGAACCTTGTCTACAGTTACAGTCTATATTTTCTATATGAGATTGTTACCATCTGGGTCAACAGGGCTGTATGCTATCAAACACATGCACATGCACAAATGGCTGCACTCCAGTGATAAACAGAACCATTCTAATATCGCTCTTACCTACCTTTCAAATTGTGAAGCTTAATTAATTTATATTTTTAGAGAGTTCTTGTTGATGAGTTGCTACAGAAATTAAAAATACTTGTAATCCATTGAAGATTGTTGCTTCAGCACAAGTAAGATACTTTATTTGCTATGTTTTCTTTAATTATGTTTCAGGCTTGTCTGTTGATGTTAGTTTTCCACTGTCTGACAACATGCTAGAGGCTTTTGGATTTAATTTATACATAAGTTAATGTCACATTTTTGGAACGTCCATTTCTTCAAGTAAGATTTTTTAAAAGAAAATTATAATAAAAAATGAATATGCAGTCATAAAGAAATTGGTGGAATATCCCAAAAGTTTGTTGTCCAGAATTCTCTGCCTTTTGTGAAGGCAAAATCATGGGCAGATAAAAATAACTTCATTTGGAAGTATCTCTATCAGGTATGCAAAAAGAATGCTTCAACAGCTGCAGTTTTCACAGCCATTATAAACTCTGACATTTTAAAAAATCTGAAGCTAAGCTTTCAAGAAAGTACATGTATATTAATGTTAAAGGTTTAGAGAAAATGAAAGAATCAGTGCTGGAAGACTATTTCATATTATAGGTGTATAAAGAGCTGCCCATGTCAATAAGGACAGCATCTGTCTAGGGATCTTGGAAAATCATGATGTGAAGAGATGGATACCCTTAAAGTAAATATCTTATTGGGAAATATATATATAAATCCTGATAAACTTAAGTAAGCACACAGCCTCAATCTGTGTCTATCCAGAGTGGATTTTGGAACATGTTGGCTGATCTGACTGAATACCGGTCTGTGCCATTCCTCATAGTACCTCAGAAAGACTCAGCAGTCAAAACAAGAAAACTGAGCAGGCTATCTGAAAACTTGTGGCACTGTGCCTCCTCTAATAAACCACAAACTCTCCTCTAGAAAAAGTGACCACAGTGCAGAAGCAAAAGCTTCACTCTGTTTGTCACTTCCCAGCCATAGAGTTGCCACCAATGCCAGCTCCACTCTGGGCTTGGCAGAGCCAACATGAGTTCAAATTAACAAATCCCAGCTGGATGCAGGCTGACACCATTGAGATCCTCTGTGTTTTCCAGGGAACTAAATTACCATGGAGATAGATACAATTCATATAGACTTATTAGCTCCAGCCCCGTGTAATGCAAAAGCAGCTGTACTGATTATGGAGTTGAGATGCCCCTAGAAGCAGTGTAGCCACATTCATGTGACTGTGAGCATCAGCTAACATCTCTGGCATGAATAATCTGTAACACATGGATAATCAAGTGCTGACTTTATCCTGCTTCTATATGGGTGCACAATCAACATGTCTAGTGAGGCAGTGCTGTGATGGAAGAATTTAAGAGCTCTTATCCAAATCCAAAAGAAATTAAAACTCTTCTTTATTTCTGTGCTGTCAGCAACCTGTTTTGCACAGAACAAACAAGACGGGATCCTATTAAGAGAGTCAGATTCACCTGCACACAGGAGAAATCACAAAAATCTACAAATCACTTCAGGTCTATTTTGATAATTTGTCAGTTATTCTTAGATCTTAGCCTGATCCTCTCTAATGGCATGAATGCATCTCGGAGGACTCCACTCTGCTTAATGCTAAACAACTTCTGAAAGTGATGAGTGCTCCTACTTTTGCGGTACTAATCACTATTGAAATTATTTGGACTCCACAGGACTGGCTCTCTCACTTCTGGTTTTAATAGTTTTATTGGAAACAAGTGTAACTGACATGTAATGCTTAATGGAAGTTACTGATACTGAACTGTTACTGAGCACCCTGAATATTCTAATCGTAAGAAAGATAGTTTAAAGTTACTTAGCTCATGAGTGCAGTTATATATCCCTTTTGCAATAGGTAAATGCAAATAAAAGTAAATTAGCCATACAACGGCTTTCAATTAAACCCGAGCATCGCATAACAGAACAGGGTTCAACTTTCATTCACATTACAATTACAGCAGTGCTAATCCAATCATAGTCTGTACTACATACATACATCTACATGTGCTTGGATAACTATACTGTGTGGAATTTATCTGCACCTAGACACTTAGATTTAATTTTCAGAATTTCAGTGTCACCACATGAGGCAGGTGTCTAAGTTTCCATCACAGTTTGTGCAGTCTGGGGAACCTGGGAATGTATTTAACAGTCCACATGCAGCTTCTCCAAGGTCCATCTTGGCAGTATTATCTTGAATGCTATTGCCTATACTGGGGGACCAGATATTCACATACTGGCATCTACAGAAAATCATAGAATCATCTAAGTTGGAAAATACCATCCACCTGATCTACTGAGTCCTACCACTAAGCCCTTACTGCCATGTCCATGTCTTCAAAATACCCCCAGGGATGGAGACTCTCCTGTGCAGCCCATTCCAATGCCCAATTATCCTCTCTGTGAAGTAAGTCTTTCTCTCCAATCTAATCTTCCCCTGGCGCAACTTTACATCATTTCCTTATGTCCTATCACTTATCACCTGAGAAATGAGACCAACACCCTCCTTGCTGATGAGGTCACTGGTGCTTCTGAGCTTTTCTAACATCTTTAACTGAAAATGCATTGAAAAGATGAAATTCAGAAGAGTTTTAAGAAGTCCAACTAACTTTACATACATGGACTAAAATCTCACTGGTGCTACTTGCTCCTTCGACTTGAACTTAAAGGTATAATTATCATACAGCTACAAGAAAGAACAAAGAAAGAGGACAAATGAGTCACACTGTGGAGGGTTTCTTAAATTGTCACGATTTCCCAGCTTATGCCTGATGAGTCAGCAATCACGGCAAAACAAGGTTAGAGATTAAATCAGTATCTTTATCTACAGACACACGCATATACATACAATATTTACTTTCCTATACATTCATTTAAAACTCGCTGCATATATTTCCTCACAAGGGTAGAAAATGCTTATGAATGCCCTAAAATATACAGTTGGGAAGAAAAAAAGTTATATTTATGCTCAGAAGCATCAATTGCAATCCTTAATTTTAACAACATAATCCAACGTAATACTGCTGCCTTTGGAAGAATGACATTGAAATAAGACACCACTTGCAACACATAAGATAGCCGCTTATTGCTTTTCCTCATGCTTTAGCAAAGCCGTGCCTGAGTATTTATTGCTACTGTGAGGGGAAAAACTGGCACAATTTTGGCTTGTAACATCTTTTTTTTTTTTTTTTTTTTTTGCCTGTAATGCTTTTTTGCTTTCTCCTGAAGCTTAATATACCATCACACTCAACAGTGTCCTGTTCTCCTTCCTCTGTTCAGCTGTACAAGCAAGCTAGGGAAGCTGTCCAGATCCTAAATTTTGCTATGAAGAACCTAGAGGCAAACTATATTGGATTTTCAGATCATATTTCATCTCATCCCCCATCTGTCTTCTTCACATCTTCCACAGTTTTCTCTGAAGATGAAAAGGCAATGGGAAGAGAAATAAAAGGAAAAATGCTTGGGAAAGTGCTTAAAGTTAAGGAAACTTTGATAAAATATGAGAGGAAAGGGAAAAGGGAGGGAGTGAAACAAATGGCACAGATGTGAGAAAGATGTGAGAAAGATGTGAGAAAAGCATGACCATGCACAAGTCTGCACTGATCAGTTTAATCAGGGTCAATTAAACCCCTCCATGGACATCTCTGGAAGAAGTGATGTGTGAACAAATGAACAAACTCAAACAATACTCAGGTCACTACAGCATGAAGTAATGTGCTTTTCAGCAAGCATACAACAAATCCCATCAGTGCCCTTTCAGAGAAATGTAGGAGCTTAACATCAGAACAGCAATTAATATTATCCATATCTACCATGCTGCACAGTTTAAGATACCTGAAGTTCCTTGGAGACCTAATGCTTGGCTTCTGGCTCTGCTCAGTTGTCACCCTGTCTTTGTTGCACTAATTGCTTAAGATCCTGCCTTTAAGTTAAAGCTGTTTGGGAGATGCAAAACAGGCATTAAGTCTCGAGAGAAGCCCAATTTGTGAGGCACACCTTGGCTATGGAAAATTCACAGGAAGTTGGGGATCCATCAGGAAACTGGAGATGTGAAACTTAAGCCTTCCTCACCCTGATGACATTTGGAGCTTCAACTCCAGCCGCAGGAGAGTTCCTCTGTCACTGGGCAATGGTGGCAAAAGGTTCCATTTCTTGGGAAAGCTGTCATGAAAAAGATCCACATGCAGGAGAGGAAGAGTAGGAGAGGGGCTTGGTTCTGCAGGTTAGATCACTGAATGGGGGGACAGAGGGCTGGCATTTTTGAGACCTTTCTGCTTTTTATCATGTGGCAGTTTGGGGATAAATATATAAGCATTCTGGCAGGAAACACTGAGAGAGAGAACATGACTTCAGCCTCAAAATTCTGTTTCTCAGAGAAGCCTAACTGTAACCTTGACCTGGGCTTCTGCATCTGTATGTGACACACACCTGGAGTATCCATCCCTTTGTCATCCATAAGCTGTTTCCAGTTCCCATTTCTCATATCCCAGTCTAGGAGAAACAGACTCCCACACAGGTTGTAGATGTCTGATAATACTTATCAAATTCTATTCCCAGAGTGTCATAACAGTAATTGTCTTTGTTGGCTAAGAGAACAAAACTTTCCTCTTCAGTATTCATTCCCACTAAAATATACAGGAGAAGCCATGTTTAGTCTGTGAATCTTTGGGAAATGTCAAACTCCCATCTGAACAGCTTAATGCATTTTTCTGATTGCCTGTTAATGATGACTTACAGCATTGTATAAATCTTGGTATTGTTACATGACTTGGTTATGTCACTCAACAACCTGTGAAGGAGGCAGGAAAATGGCACTTCAGTCCTGCTCCTGAGTTTCAGTTATTTGACCAGGATTCCTTTCTGAGCACCCATGTTTGCTAGGTTTCACAGAGACTATTGTTTTTTTGTAACTGCAGTTGTAAGGCTAGTTTGGCCCACTATAAGTAAATATATTTAAACAAAAAATGTGTGCAACGGTCTATCCCCTTAAAATACATAAATGATTCTTTCAATTTTTCTTTATGATCAAGAAGAAATTTGCTAGATAGGTAAAGTCAGCTTCAAAATTGTTTGCTATTTAGCTCAAGGCATAAAAATTCCTTTGGGAGATCTGAACTAAATGAAGCTATAGATTTCAGAGCTGGAGGTTTAATAATTCCCTCTGCTGTATGCTCAAAGGCACAGAGCCCTCTTGGGCAGAGCCTACAGTTTGCCAAATCCACTGAATGAATGCTAAAAAGACCCTGATCTACTCAAACACAGAAACAACTTGTCATTACTTGCACTGTCAATACCTGAAAACGTGTGACCTTTGCTGCTGGCAAAGTAACATCTTACAGCCCAAAGGTACATTAAATGAGCTTAACGGAGAATCACTTTGACACTAACATTAATCTAGGGCATGTGGACTTAGGAGAATCACAAATCTTCTTTTATAGCTTTAAGCAGGTCAAATATCTCCCTTTATAGAAACAGCATCTGAGTTCATATAGCTTAAGAAAATATCCATTATTTAAAATAAACATATCTTAAGATATATACAAGATATTTTAATTAAGTAGCTACATTCTACTCTGCTTACTTTTTCTCTGGTGTTTTAGCAGTGCATATAATTCCATTCCTTACTAAAATTTGTTTATTTTGCTAGAACCAATAATATTCCATATCCCAAAAATGGCTGCATTTCAATGACAAGTGAAATGATCCCTCTTATCTTCTCTGTGTAGTCAATGTATCTTCACTGCATGAAGATATATTTAAAACTGTTATTTAGATAGAAGCCATGCACTTTTCAAGTTTGTAGTTGAAAGATTTTGTTGCTATTCATTCATCAAGAATGCACATGTTGTCCTGCAAATGAAAAGTCAATATGCAATGTGACACCTTCCCCCATTCAGCAAATCTTTGCTTAGTGAATAACGAAGTACAAACTGACTCCAATAGTAAAAAACAGACAGAAAAGAAAGAAGGAAAGAAGGGAGGGAGGAAAGGAGAGGATGAGGGAGGGAGAGAAGAAGGGAGGGATGGAGGGAGGGAGGAAGCTAGGAAGGAAAGAAGGAAGAAGGGAAAAAGGTAAAAAGAGAAAAAGAGAAAAAGAAAGAATAGAAACTAAGAGAAAGAAGTCTTTTTTTTCCCTGTTATCTCTTTCTGGCAAATAATATTAACAATATTAACAAGATTTTAAACCATGTGCTTTAATTTAATTGTTAATTAAATTCCTCTCAGATACACTGGAGCAAGTCCTTTAAAGGTAAATGGTTTGTTCAGAAGTTATAATGGTGATATCTAAAGAAAAATCTCTAATATGGTCTTTACTACTAGTGATTTATAAGATGCAAGTTGTGTTTGTGAACTTGCTTGTCAGACTGCATGAGCTACATATCTAACTTTAATACGTTCACTGTGACAATCACGAATCATAGAAAATATGGGAACTGTATGATATTGGTCTTGTGCTAGAGCAGCACTTTAATAAAAAAATCACCAGAATTTCTTCAAAAGTTTCAAACCTCAGTGAGAACAGTTCTATCTTTGAAATGTTCCCAAGCAAGAAGCTCCGAGTGTCCCTGCTTGAGCAGAAGGATTCGACCAGATGGCCTCCAGAGATTCCTTCCAACCTCAGTCATTCTGTGATTCTGTTCCTGCACTGGAACAGATCCACTCAGCTCCCTGTCATCACCTTCTCTCCCAAAAAACACCCAGTAATCACCACTCAGCTGCTTATTCTAATTAATACTCTTTGAGTTAATTGTTAGATATTTGTTGCTATTGTATTTTGATTATGCTTCATCTTCAGTTCTGTACCATATTTCCTTATTTTTCCCCACTCTGTATTGGTTGTGTGATACGATATTCAGACTGCTCTCAGCAGAGCAACAACAGCAAATTTCAGTGCATCCTCAGTCCAAGAATCAGACTGATACAACAGCACTTGGTAGTGACTAGAAATCACAGGAAAATGATAAAAATAGCCATTTCCCCATTGCAAATACTTTCATAAAGTTAAAAATTCATCATGATACAGCTGGGTACCTTGAGGTGTAAATGCCATCTGTGTTCTGAGTACCACAATAGAATGCAGTCTTGCTAGAATATTAAATGTGATCTTAGCACAGGGCTCCACAAACAATATCTTCCACTTCTCTTGCATCATGGCCACTTGTTGGGCAATTTATAAATTTATCTAAATCACAACCTAAATTCAAAGTCCATGTTTCCACAGAAAAACTGTATTTCCACATTGTTTCTGGTATTCTAGATAATATCAGTGGTTATGCAGAGTTTTAAATACTCAAGAATACACAATGTAGACGATTCTTTACTTGGCCCTACTTACAGTATGAAAAGTTAAGAGGAAGGTCTGCTGCCTGAAGGAAAAGTTAATGTGTGAAAGAATCTGAAAATTCTAGTGAAGAATGTTTTTGTTTCAGATACAACTACTGTGCCATCATATCTTTATTTGCTTTTAATTAGTTGCATGGTTGAACATCGTTACTCAGTCATGTCTCTGGCTATTTATAAATTATAGAATTTATGGCTATAAAGACTTGTTTTGTTAATCAGTGGTCGTATTTTATTGCCTTAGTCATCTTAATTTACATCTAATGGGATTTCAGTATCCCACAGAAGCTCTGGACCTGATCATGTAAGGGTCTGATAACACCTTCAGTGGGAAGCAGAATGACCTGTAACTTCCAGGACTGGTTCCTAAAGATAAACATGCCCATAGTTTGACAGCTTCTGAGGCATGAAGCCTGGGATTTCTCTATGGCATTTCTGGGAATCCCATCACTGCATTATCCAAGTGCTCCTTAATCTTAAGTGTGTATTTCCATAGCTCTCCTGTGACATGGTGGAGTGATCTTTTCCCTGCAGCACTGACTTCAGGTCTGTCATATGGGAAGTGTTGTCTGGAGGAAGGAATTGTGACTAAATTCCTCCAAATACTAGGTCAATAAACTAACTAGTGCACCAGCTTTCTCACTGCAGCATAACACAAAAGGGGTCAAGAATGGGGTGATCACTCTTACAGAATCTCTCACGTACATCTCATCTCTCATTTGTACACACTTCAATATATTAAAAGCTGCAAAACATTATGGAAACCCATCAGTTTTTTCTTCCACTTGAGAAATGAAATGTAAAAGATAGCTGATTTTTTTTCCCCAGACATAATACTGTCCATACTTGCAGTGTATTTTTAGGTGTGAGCCTGTACTTCACTCTTCTCAGAGAGGTAGTGCACTGGCACAGGCTGCCCAGGGAGGTGGTGGAGTAATCATCCCTGGAGGCATTCAAGAGACATGTATATGTGGCACTGTGGGACATGGTCAGTGGGCAATATTGGTGGTAGGTGGACAGTTGGAATGAATGATCTTAGAGGTCTTTTCCAATCAAAATGATTCTATAATTCTACACATAATGTGATCACTTGTCAGGAGAAAAACCTATGAGACACAAAAGGCCATTTTTCACTCATTCTGGGAACACCTGAGGATGCAGTAGGGAAAACAATTACAACTTACGGCAACAGTGAGCAAAGAAACATTGCAGTAGATCTGTAAATCTGGAGGGCAACAACAAATGCTGGAAAGTCTTCCCATTAGTGTTTCTTGGCCCTGATTCAGTAAGCTACTTCACTGCTATGTCAATAGCACATATACAATGTATAAACACATGTCCAAGTGCTTTTCTCACTGCAAGTAGATTTAAGCTGTTGCAGATATGCCATTTTTTTTCCTAGATGACTAAAAAAAGTAAAGAAATGTTAATCTTAGCTGTATATGTAACTCAGAAAACATGTATAGTATTACTGTATCTCACTACTGATGTCACATTATGCAGCTCTGTTTGTTTGCACAGTTTTGATTTAGCTGTTTTCCTTTTGTCTTTTTCGTCTTACTACATAATGCCAGGAAGAAGTTTTCCTTGTGGTATTCTTTTTTTCCATTCTCTGACTATATCATTACAATCTTAATGATGCTATTGGTCTACTTCCTAATAAAGACATTTTGGATTTTGCAAGGAAAACAGTAAGACACTTCTGGATCAAGTTACTGGCAGAAGAAATGTGTGGCTGAAAAAAATTTGCAGTCTTCTTAAACATCCATCTGAATGGAAATATTTGGAAGAAGTAGAGGAAATAATGTCACATACAATTCTTTTATAAACTCTACTTTAAAAACATTCCTTGTGTGCAATACTAAAATTATTTTTATCAGACTACATGTGTTGTATTTTGTTGCCCTTGAATAGCACCAGTTTTCCACTGAAGCATAATACAAGTGATATTGGTTAGGAAGGAAGTGAGCTGGCTCTTACAGGAGAAAAACACCGTCTAAATGTGGGAACACCACCTAAATGTCCATAAATACTTCCAGAGACTGGCATTTTGAAAGCTTGACCTTGAACTCTTAACAGTACACTTACATGAAAGTTCCTGCCTTCAGTTTGGCTCAGGCTAGGATAGAAGTTTTTTGGATATATATATATATTTTTGCCTGTCTCTCTTCTACTGAGCATACTCTCAGTATACCAGTCACCTAACTGCTGACTGCATACTCCTCATTAAGGCATGCAGTGCAGAGAAACATGCTGGTAAGAAATGCAGTGAAGCAACTTAATCAGCAGCTGAGAATCCCTTTCACTAAGTAGCAGGAGGAAATGAAGGAGAAAAACTTCATGCTTCATCTTTGGAGCTCTACTGGTGTGGACTAATTTAATAGGGATGAGCAGCCACAGGGGCAAACAAGTGCCTGTTGCTTCATATAAGTGATGTGTTAGGCTATGGATATACAAGTGAATCCCAGAATCTTCACACTCACATCTTCTAAAGCAAAGAATCCAAGTACATGACTTTCTACTGTGCTGATATACTGCAGAAAACTCCTTCTGGATGTTAATTGATTGTGTATATTAAAAAAAAAACATATAAATGGTTCAAGTGTGAGAAGGAAAGGTAAGCAAATGGGAAGGGCACTCACTAAGCCAGGTCAGAAGTGTGCTGTGGGCAAGAAAGTCACAAAAAAAAAAAAAAAAGAGGAAACAAAGGGGCAAAGTTGTGTCTCCTTGGTCTATCTCATTTTATCTACTACCTCTATTAAAAGACATTTACACTATTGCATTTAGGGGGAAAACCCCTTATCTTTCAGCTAATAATCCCTTACTACATAATCTTCTTTTTCAAACAGAAACTTGACAGCATGAGAGAAAAAAGGAAAATGAATCAATTTTGTTTCTGAAGTGGAATATACTAATGAGCTAGAACAGAGATCACTAATGGCAGAATTCGTTTAGGAGATGCAGTGAATAATACTTAAGCACATGCTTCCTAGTAGAAAAACTGTGTGGGTACAAGTCTGAACGTGTATGCATATGAACAGAGGCATATGACGCAGAGATGTACTTCTGAAGTGTTGGAAGAGTCTTTCCATGGGATTTCCTAACTTCTGACAGGTATTTCTTGTAGTCTTTTAAGAGTATAATTAAAAACAAACAAACAAACAAACAAACAAACAAAAAACAAAACACCTTTAAACAAGGGGGTGAAAACCATGACAAGATCCTGGCTAGAGAAAGGCTGCCTGATTCAGCATGATGTGGCTGTATCCTGCGTAGAAAACAAATAAAACTGAAGTATCAGAACACAGAAGCAGGAACTCTAAAAAATAAAATTAAATTAAAAAATAATAATAATAAAAAAAAACATTTTTAAAAAATGTAGTTCTGCTGTAAACCTTTCAGGAAGATGCTCAGCAATTCCTCCTGCTGATAGACCACTGACATGGTTCAGTTTACATGCAGTGAAATGAAGGGTGATTTACAAAACCTGTTACTAGCACTTACTGTATGCCCGTGTTTCCTATCAACCTACTGCCTGTGGGGATCCTCTGAGTTATTCCGTGTCACTCATCTGACTGTTCAGTGAGCTACTGCAAGATATTCTACTTGGAGGCACCAATGGTCAGTGCAGGACTCTGGAGAACTCAGATCACACAGTCTACCCCTCCTCAACCCTCTTATTTGTAAAGAAATGCCATAACACAAGCATCTTTAGTTTTTTGCTTCAAGATCAAACTCGTTTAATACTAAATGAAATCAGTTTTTCAAGCTCTTACACTTGATAAACTGGGATCCAAAAACCTGTTTGGAGTTGGGGCTGGGATAAATATATGTGCACTAATGAAACTACATTTCTAAAAGACCTAACCCCAAGGGTTAAGTTCTGTTCAACTTAATTAGCTGAAGTTGGCTTTTGGAATGTCAGCAGATAATGTGCCAGGAAAGTCTTTGCACTAAGAGTGTCATTAATAGATTATATACATAAGAGACATGATTTTTAAGCTTCAGGTCAAAAAGCCGCCTTTTTATTTTTCTTGGAACTTTCCAGCTATTTTGTACATGGTACAAGTGATAACACTTTATTTCATAATAAATATTCTGAAGGCATTTCTGATGCAGACAAATACAAATTACATTTATGCATACTTCACAGTTACAGTTTCATTGTATGAGATTCCATGACCCTAAATCTGTAGAAAAGAAAGTTATGTTTATAAGATTTCCTTGAGAAATGACTCTACAAAAGTGCATGATGTAGTCAATGAAGATTGAAAGTCTAAATTTTCAGGTTAGATAAACACTACCCAAGCTTTTTCTAAAAAATATTAACCATTGGATCTACAAAAAATTGCTGGGAAACCATCCAATAAAAAGTCTTTGTTTGTGCTTCCTGCCTTTGGTAGACTGGAAACAACACCAAAATGATCACTCTTCATTTCACTCAATAGAACTAGAAGGCATTGCAAATAATAATCCAATTCATTCTCTCCAATAAAAGGTCATTCTTTTGCTGAACATGAGCCAGCAGAGTGCTCTTACAGCCCAGAAAGCCAACAGTAACCTGGGCTGCATCGAAGGAGGGGCGGTCAGCAGGATGAGGGAGGTGATTGTTCCCCTCTGCTCTGCCCCTCTGAGGCCCCATTTGGAGTACTCAGTCCAGGCTGATGCCTCCAACTCAGGAAGAACATGGACCTATTTGTGCCAGCCCAGTGGAAGGCCACGAAGATGATCAGTGGGCTGGAGCACCTCTCTTATGAAGAATGGCTGAGTGAGCTGGGCTTGTTCAGTTTGGAGAACAACCTGAGGAGACCTCATTGTGGCCTTCCCTTAAAGAGTACTCATCAGCAGGAGGGAGACTGACTTTTTACACAGTCTAATAGTGATGGAACAAGGGGGAAATGCTTTAAACTAAAAGAGATGAAATTTAGATTAGATGTTAGGAAGAAATTCTTTACTTAGAGAGCGGTGAGGCTCTGGCACAGCTGCCCAGAGAAGCTGTAGTGCCCTATCCCTGGAAGCATTCAAGGCCAGGTTGGATGGGGTCCTGAGCATCCTGAGCTGGTGGGTGGCAGTCCTGCCCATGGCAGGGGGTTGGAATTAGGGAATCTTTAAGGACCCTTCCAACCCAAGACATTCTATAGTTCTGTGATATGATCTAAATCATTACATGTAATTTCCACTTCGACAGGAACGCAAAGCATGCATTTTCTTGGCCCTACTCTGGTTAACCTATTTACAAGCAATCTAGAAAAAATGTACTTCTAGATAAATTTGACAGATAACATTGAGCTGGAACTGGAGATAATGGCTAGATAGATGGTACAAGACAGCCAGAATTTAATTTTCTGATAAACTGTATGCAAGAAAACAACACATGCATTATATGAGACCAATATGCATCCATAGACCTGGAGGGAAAATAAAGCAGACAGACCATGCCTCCAGGAATACGCCTTTACTCTGGAAGCTATTGCTCTGATAAGGATTTGGCAAATACTTTATTGAAAAATTTGAAAATAATATTCTTTTTGATTTGAAAGGTACATCCTACTTCAAACAGGGGACTCCTTCAGTGTATATTATGCAAGAGAGTAACTAGATAACTAAATAAATTCTACTGACTATATAAAAGACTACTATTTAAATTTGCAAAATACATAATAAAAACCACAAGTCTCCTAGTGCAAAAAGTATTACAATATAATTTTGAAAGATACGACTCCTTTTAAAAGAATAATCAGATTAGTAAGCAAACTAATTGATGAAATAATCTTACATTCATTCTAATTGCTACAAAAATTATCTGAAGATCTGGCAACTTAAGTATTATGTAATTCAAATACACCGTGAGCTTACATGTCAAACGTCTGTTTACAAACAAAAATTCCATATGAAGACTTGCATGGGAAATAAACTTGATGAATACCAGATGTCTTTCATTACTAGCAATGTCTTAATTTTAAATCCAAATTTATCTCCACCCCATATATACCTGCTATTAAATCATATTCGCAAATTGTTTAAACATAAATGTTCCATGCAAATGAGGTGACAGAATATAATATAGGCAAGTGAAAAAACGAATCTCAGAGTATTTTATATTACTGCTCTGTGCTCTGTCATGTGGCTTTTTATTCTTCTTTGTTGAGATATATGATCTGATACTTTTAGGCTTGTGCCATAACTCTCATATCACAAAGCCACCACAGAACCTGCAGTGGCTGCCTAATTCCACCTAAAAGTCAGCCAGGCCTTGAAAGCACATCACTGTGCACATCTTTTAGAACTACTTTGTCAGAGTCACACAAGACAGCTTGCTTAGTGCTTTTCTTTACCATGACCAGCTGCATGTAGCGAGATTAGCTTTGAGTTTTCATAGTTATCAGGTTTACATAAACAAGGGAAAATTCCAAGACATTACTTTTTGCTTAATGTGTATCTTTCCCTGCGTTTTTATCATGATAGAACTCAAGTCTATAAAATATTCCTCTTAGTAAAGTCAAGAAAGGCACATATTTTGTTTACAGGATATTACTCAACAAACTTAAAACATACAGTTTTTCTGGATGTTTTAAAAGTAGAAAGTTAATAGTAGCAAACTTTGGATTGAGAAGCTATCTGTACAATCATTTACTTCCTCATGAAAATGCTAAGGGTCCTTGGGTTAGCCTTGAGTCTTTAAAGTTTGGCAGAATAGAAGCTCCAGAAGATTTACTACAGCTTAATTATTGACCTGACATAATACTTAGGCCATGCAGCATATGCTGATGGCTTGTTTGGTTTAAATAATTACTGAGTAAGCATTTTATTTTCATACCTTTGAAGATTTCCTGAAGTTAATGTGCCTTGGTTAATTTTCATAGCACTGGACACAAGTCTATATTTCTTGCTCAGTGAATTTATTGTAGGCAACACCTGAAAAAATGGGAAAAAAAATTAATGTTTCCAGCTGCTAGGAATCACAAGTTTTAGTTGTAACACAAGCTCTCTTCATACTAGATTTTGAATTTTTTTGCAAAACTGAACTCGTTTATTCCTATTTATGTTGCTGAATCACCATGCAGAACTAAGTTTACCCATATCTAGCTTGATTACAGAACTCTCTTGGCTAGAAAAAGCCTTTAAGATCATTAAGACAATCATCCTGACATGCCAAATCCCATCACTAAACCATGTTCCTCAGTGCCATGTCCACATGTTTCTAAAATACCTCCAGGGCATGGGCACATTACAAGTCAGCAAGATACCACATTTAAAATAACAGAAACATTAAAGAACATACTTTAATGTATAAGGATACTGACTATCTTGTGTATTGTTTCCTATTAAATACTTATCAATACAGACCTGCATTATATTTTATTTAGCTGTAAACACAAAATGTAACTGCTTTTCTTTTATATATTCCCCATGGCAAAACTCTATCACTCTATCAAATTTAAAAGAATTGTATCTCACCAAGTTTATTGATTGACTAGAAGTATTTTTACAATTCCAGCCCCAGATGCAATGGATAGTTCAAATGGCTAGGTGTTCATCTCCACTGAATACTCTAAGTTGTCAGGATATTTTCTGAGAATATTTGTAGTATTTTAACAGAATTTTCAGCTCTGGAGATAGTTTTTTTAGGCTTTTTAATTTGTTCATTCAACTCTTCGTTATTTTTCTAAATGGAGTTACTATTAAAATCACCTATAAATTAGCACAAACTAATCTGTCTTGTCTTCAGGCAACTGAAGTGTAACTACCTGCATCTATGTCAACTTAAATTCTTTATTCATCTTCTTCATTTGACAAGAACCATATGCTTCGTATCTCCTTCCTCATCAGACTTGAGCAGCTATCAAAATGCAGGATGTCACAGTGACTCTGCTCAGGAGAAAAGTTCCAATGATGGTAAAAGATCTTTGTTTTGTTTATATTATGGAAACATTTTGCTCACATCAGCTATAGTTTCACATTCCTTTAGCCATGGCTAATTGCAAGCTTTCGAGGACTGTGGTTAAGGTGAGTCTGGTGAAGGATCAAGCATTAGCCCTGCTTGCCAAAATCATATCACTAAATGGCAAAAAGATTGGCCTTCAGGTGAGTCAGTTCTGTCATCTGACTGCCTTCCCTGTCATACTGCTACCTGAGCAGTCACAGAAAAGGAGCAGAACTGGGGGCCATTACCCTGGCAGTCAGTGTGCACATCACCAAACCCTCACCTCAGACATGAAGACACTAAAACCATCAGACAGGGTTTTCCTGCCTGCGCCAGCTCAGTGGCTGAAATGATCTCTCTATCCTTCATTGTTTCTTCTGTTGTGAAGCTTGCTTCCCTCTCAGTCTGTCTACTCCCTTTTTCAGGACCTCTCTCCATCCAGCACCCTTCTGGGAAGGGCTGGCAAGAGCCTGGCTGCCTAACGTTTGCATGCTCTTGAACAGCCCTGCGTTCTGACGCCGGTTTTGGAACAAGCATGCTTTACTGTTTCCTAGAGGCATTTGATAAGGGCAGTGGCTAGCAAGTCTATCTGTTTCGAGGATAATGAACACAGATTCTTCATTTGCAAACTTCTCAAAGGTCAAAAATAACCTGATTAGGAACTTGTACAGACACCAGCACTTGAAACAATGAATATATGGGAGGAGCATTATTTCATTCACAACTGGGTGCCTGTGACCATAGAAAGAGGAAAAAAAGAAGCCCCGGGGAAAACTGGGGCACTTATAGCTATAGGTTCTGAGGGACAGTGTGAAATAAACAAACAAATAAATAAAGAATCCTCTCTTCAACAAACCCAAAACAGAGATAACATAAATTGAGGAACCTGAAATGCTTGCATTTCTAACATGCTGCTACAAAATGAAATGTAACCTTTGCTGCTCTAGTGCAGAACAGGTCAGTACAGTGGCACACACAGCACCTTGCAGTGGACTCATTGTATGAGTGAATTGGAAAGGACTCCGAATTTTAAAGCACCAGCTCTTAGGCAGCCAAGACTGTGAAGATCTGGAGAAGTTTAAATAAAAAGCTGCCAGCATTTGGGAACTTAAAAAATTACCTCATAGTTATTATTATGCAATAAATAAGTACTTGCAATATTACAGTCCTCTAAATCTTACCTTTGTCTTATGCAAGAAAGATATATTGTCATTGTTTTTCCACTCTTCTCCAGATCAGTCCTTTTTTTTGGCTGTAATAAATAAAACAATAAAAAGTTATGACAGTTTCTAAGCAATAAATAACTTGCATTTATCTGTACATTATTTCTAGGGATATATCCCAGCACACTAAGAAAGATATTGCCCAAAGTATTGGATTTAGAGCTGTCCCATAAGTCTCACAAGGAACGTTGCCTCCAACCCCAGCAGGGCAGGGTTACAGCAAAGTACATTTCCAATGCAATTTTCTTAATTTATCAACAGTTCTCTCATACTGCTAATGCAGAGTGTATAGTATCCACAGAGGGCAGTAGCTCTAAATCTGCTTCTGCAGGTGCAAAGCAGAAATCCAGCAGGACTTATATAGATTCCAGCCAGCAAGTTCAGTTAAGCCTGCTTCCTAATAAATCAAAAAGCAAACCAATGTTCTGTTAGGTTTTCAAGTCAGTAGTGGCTATGAAAACCAATAGGCCTTCTGGGATCTCACCTTGAAAACTTAAACCCAGAATCTAGATTGAACATTCTTAAACATACAGCAAAAACACATTGGTATGAAATAATTGGAGAGGTGAAAAATAATGTTATTGTCATATCACCTAATATGGTTTTTTTGGCTCTGCTTCTTGCAGAGATTGGTCTCTCCAGTAATAAGTAATAAGGTACTTTCTGATGATCAGGTCCAATTTTTTAGTGATGATGTAATAGCTGGATAAGCTGACTGAAAGGTTTTTTTGTGATTCTCACTAGCTACCATTGAACCTTTTGCTCCTCAGAACCACGACACAAAGTTATGAGCAACTAATGAAAATATGCCTTTCACTGTGGTATTCTCAGTACTCTCTTCTTGGGCATGCATATTGCAAGGGCCAAGAAGCCAGGAATTAAACAAAACACTCTTACGGACAATCCCACTCGCACAACTTATCTGTCCCAATGGCCACATAAGCTCTCCTTTGACTTTGCCTCAGAGGAATCAGCAAAGCCCTGATGACATTTGGAGCAGCAGTTGGGATGAGTGAGTGGAGTGGGACCCTTCCACAGGAGTGGTTGAATGCACATTAGAGTATTTTTTTTTTTCCCTCCCTTGGCAAAATCTCTGATATAACAAAAGGACAAGAAGGCACAACTCAAAAGGTTTTTTCACGTAATGTATTAGAAACCAAGTGCGAAGCATATGATGCAATGAAAGATAAGCCATCGGTCTTCAGAGGATCTCAAGAAAGGCTGTGTGTGTAAACACTAGAAGATAATTAATAAAATTTTTCCTTTAATTTTGAAACATACATAAAACATTATTATGCTCTGAAACAGTGACTTACAGTAATTACACAGAGGGGAGGACTGTGATGCACAGGCCATATTTCTAACTTCAGTAATGTAACTGCAAATCCCACTAAAAAGATGACTGCGTGTTAGTACCAAAAGACAGATTTTGGCCCTTACCTTGCTACAAAATAAGAATATTTTTTCAAATTTTTGTTGTCATTATGGGAAATAAACTGGGTAAAGAAGTTGTGGAAGGAAAGTGCCTTGAAATGGTCAAGAATGTAACAGCAAAGAAAACAAATTATAAAGATGAAAATAAGCTAATGAATAAAACAATGCTTAGAACAGTAAATTAAACAGAGAGAAGATTCTTAAAAAAATATACCTTTTCATGAACAATAAGCTGACTGCATGTGTACAACTAAAGCTCTGATTCCGATTCTGTTCAAAATATTTCTTTTCATTGCAAGAGAGCCATTAATTTTCTGCCTTGTCTTTCTTGTTCACTCCTGCCAACACTAGCTTCATGTGATAATAAAGCAAAACCAAGAATCACTTAGTAGCACCAAACAGAATGAATCATTAGCGTTAGGAACTTCTTTATCTACACATACAGAAGGGTAAAAATAATGACTAGTGAAGGAGAGTGACAATGAAATAACGCATTGCGCAACATATGGAAGGATGAATCCAACAGCACTGCAATAAACAGAAATCTTTCCATTTACTCTAGTGGGCATTGAACTAGCCTGCTAAAGAGCAGAAAAAGACACATGGAGATGGTAGCTTTGTACTATCGTCAAAGTTTCCAGATCTCTGTTTTTCACATTTAAGAACATATGAAAATATGATACTTTCCAGAAGGTGCACAAAAGAGTTTGTTATGATTTAATGTCAGAGAAGATACTGTGCCATAATTTTATTCTACCGAAAACAGATCTATTATTTTCTTTAAATGCTGCTGTGTTTAAAAAAATTCAGGATATTTTCATTTTTCATGAATTTTCTTGTTCAAGTTTCTGTGTGCTGGTTACTATTCAGACTGCACACAGCCTTACCCAGGAACCTTGCCACAGCACATTTCCAACCTGGGGTAAAGATGGAGACTTAACAGCATCACACAATAAGAAAGGCTTACAGCGTACTGTAATGCAGGAATGGTATTTATAGTTCTTCCTTTGAACAGATACTGCTGGTCTATGTATCATTTACGAATTTTGAGGGGTGTAGGTGTATGTGTGACAGTGAGAGAAATCCTTCCTGTATAACACAGATAACACATAGAACATAAAAGGGTTTACTACATGCAGAAATTTTTGCATACCTTGAAGATACTGATGATAAAGAGTTTTCCAAATAATCCCCAAAGTGGCAAAATATGACAACTGAGTAACATGGCCTGGGGCTTAAATGATCTTATTTAAGCTCACAAAAGAAGCACAGCCACAAAACCTCCAAGGAAGACCCAGGGGACTCTGGGGAGTGTTGTATGTGATTCACATCTCTGAGTCACTCCTGAACTTACATACTCAGCTTGATGCCAGAAGCGTGATCTTTCTGACAAAATGAAAATACTAGACCCACATATGTCAACAGATTCAGCCATTTGTGAGTTCCTTACTTCTTCAGACCAACATTCTATAGAAAATGTCCTTATGCAGCAGATTCCCATTTCACCTTGAAACAGCTTTATTCCAGTGAAGAGTACAGTGATTTCCGTTTGTATAAAGTGCTTTTGCATTTTTGGTATTTAAGTATTCTATACAAACGTTACAAGTACAAGATGATTGATTGCAGTTTTAACTAACCAAAGGTAGAACAACATGGAAAATGTTTTGGTGGTTAACTTTGCAAATGCCAATAAATGGACAAGAGAATCCAATTCTGACTATTTTTGCTGGATGTTCTGTAGGAATGGGCACCATATGGATTAAGAAGTATTTTTGAATAAGCTAATGGAACTACAGCACCATTATTAACACATAAGAAAGCTCTGGAACATGCAAAGCTCTCCCACCGTTTGGTACTGCTGTCACAGTGTCCAGCCTTGCTCATCACAGATTCAGAAGGCAGAGCAATGAAAAGGTACAAAATGCCCACAACTTACGAACTTCAAGTGACTTCACCACTCATGCAGCAGTAATGCCATAAACAGCGGAAAAATCTATTGTTAAAAAACCCCAAAAGATCAGATTTGCAGATCAGTACAACATTTATTTCTATTTGCAGAATGCAGATGGTTAAATCTGAGCTCATGGGTTTGTAATGGTCATAACTCAGAGGGATTATCTCAGCAGACTAATTTCCAAAGGACTTTATCACTTACTGCTAAGGAGTCATTAAAAAATCCCCGACACCGATAAGGTGAATGTGAAGGGGCAATTCAGCACCAGAATGATAAAATGTATCCCTGAACACACATCTTTTGGTGGGGAACAATGCAGAAGAAAATCACTTGGTGTCATTGTTTTGAATGGTATGAAATACTATTTTTATAAGTCATGAGCAAAACCCTTAAATTAAATGAAAATAACCAGCATACATTTCTCCTTTTCTGAGATGACACATTATGAAAATTTATTTTTTCATGGTTTCAGTGGATATGACTAAAAAATTCAAAAATTTGATCCACCATCAATTTGAGAAACTATGTCAGCCTGAGGCATGAGGCTATTTTGCTACAATGTAGAAATCCACCATCTAAAGGTTCCAATTTGGCTTCAAGTGCTTAGTAAACTAGCTTAAAAATGAATAAAACTCTCACATTTGAAAAGAAGAAAGGACAAATTCTGCTTCTAAGTAGAAAGGCAAGCTAAAATTTGGTCATTAAACATAGTGAAGTAAACTAGAAAAAAAGCCTAAAGATTAGGTGATAAAAATGCAATAAAATCAATCAATCAAACAATCTAGTAAGGTATTAATTCAGCTCTGATACAGCAAGTCACTTTCATTCAATTTTCAACTATTCCCACTTGGATTTACTCAGAAAGTTTGATTGAGTAAGTGTGCCAGTAGAAGCATAGCGGCCTACAGGAAAGCACTGGCACAGCTGCCTAGGGAAGCTGTGATGCCCTATTCCCTGGTGCTCAAGGCCAGGCTGGATGGGGCCCTGGGCAGCCTGAGCTGGTGGCAGCCCTGCCCATGGCAGGAGGTTGGGACTGGATGGTCTCTGAGGTCCCTTCCAACCCAAACTATTCTGTGAGTGTATGATTATTTTCCCATGATAACTATTCCAACAGAACTAATCAGTAAGAAAAATGGAAGAAAATATGGATCTTAGAATGAGCAAAAGCTGGCAGAATCTGCTTGAAATAGATTGAATCTGACAGGCACTTATTCCTCCAAAACAGGTTTTATTCAAACTGCTATAAGTCCCCAAGCTGTAAGGTACACCTATGTGGTCAATAGTGTATCTATCGCAGTTTAAGTATTTGGAAGATTCTGGCAGGCCCAACACAGATCTAAATTGTTAACTGGTACTGAAAATACATGAAGTGGGAGGTTGAACAGGAAATTTCTTTAAATGACCTGATGTGGGTTAATGAGCCCCAAATGATGTATGTGCTTTCTTAGATGATAAAACAAGAGCATCTTCTTTTGTCTCACTGTTTCAGCATATTTGTTTTTTCAGCAGCCCAATAAAACCTATTGTTAGCAAGAAACACAAACTGTACACAAGGTTGCTCCAGACAGAAAAATAACTCAGAGGTTTCATAAAACAGGCTTTTCTTATATTTCAGCACTTAACATAACAAAAGTTACTGTGACTTGAAACCTGACTACTTCTTATCTTCTGAACAGAAATAATGTCACTACATTCAATGAATCAAAAAACAAGATGACCTTAACCAAAATATTTAAGGAGAATTTAGGGAAGTCAAACAACTCAAGGCAAAGAAGAAGGCAAGGAATGCATTTGCTGGAAACTGCTTTTCTGACTTCAAAAAAGAAAGAAAGAAAAAAAATAATAGGTAATTAACCTTTTGTGTTATCTTGGTAGTTTTGTTTGTTTGCCTGTTTGTTTTTTAAATAAGAAACATGGAACTCATTCCATACACACAACTAAGCTCTGCTTTCTGTTAAGGGTTGCAGTACCACTGAAGTCTGGAGCAGAGCTGTTGTGCTTTTATTTCCCCTATCTTCTTTTTTCCTTCTAACGGGTTGAAATGTGACCAAAGAGCAGCACGAATGTAAACTAAAAAGATAATTTTCACATAACAACCCTCCCAGTGCTTAGGGGATAACACACACATACAAACACATTTGCTTGCATCTGATTCAAGATGTGAAAAAGAAATAAGGCAAATTTATGAGAAATTTTTCTGAAATTGAAAACATACTTAAAAACTCTCCTATGTATTTGTTTTGTTTAGACTAATTAAGACTTCTGCTTTATGTTACCACAAAAGACACTGAACATTTGCAACACATTTACTGAGGTTAAAAGAATTATGGGATGAATTTGTATCTATTACACCATTATCTTTAAGCAACAGTATTTTAGTAATGAGTTGGAATTGTTTTTGCAGTCAAAGAGGTGACTTGTCAGTCCATACAGATTTTACATCCTCAATTGAGAATACTAAAAAATATTGTTTCTCAGTAAAAAAAAAAATTGAAATATTATATTACTATAATTGCAAAGCTGGATTAAATAACAGTAGCAGGAAATGTACTTACTTATGGATCAGCTGAATTCTACAGCTTGCACAGTTTCTCTCATATCTGTGTAATGTGTTAGATTGTCCTTATCATAAATTGAAAGAAAATATGTTCAAAAGAGTGAAAACTAAGTTTAGTACTCTACCACTGGGTACACAGGGATTTGCTTCTCTTGTCACAACTCCTCCACACCCCCTTCCAGACTCGGAGAGAACAAACATTCACTTCCCTTATTAAAAACATGATGGTGGAACTAGCTCTTACTAACACAATATTTTTCCATGTCCTACTCACAAAGTCTAAATTACATTAGAGTCAAGCTTCAACTACAATAAGCCTTCTTTTCCGAGAAGAGGTTTTTCAATATACATCTAGTTTTTCTAGCAATCTGAAGAAATATGAAAGTTCATGGTTAAAAAAGATACTTTAGATCCTAAAATAAATCCTTAAGTCTAGTTTCTTTCATTCACATTTTGTACTGTACATTGTTAACTTCTGCTGAAACATGAAGGCTGGAAAATGGGAATCAGCACTCTTCCCTTAATATTACATTATGGAGAACAGCATGATATCATGATACCAGTAGAGCTTAAGACTCTGGTACACAATTTTTGGCAATTCATACTCCATTAATTTAAGAAGTTAGCTCTTCCAGCTGTTCCACAGTCCAATCTCTGGCCAAGGTTACAGGCCCTCTAGCAGAGAAAGCAGAGTGGGAGGTCTGTTCCAATGGCAGAGCTCCCCAGTGTTTCTTGTTTATAGCCTAACATACTAACTACCCTTTAAATATGGCTACTTTGATTTACATCAACATGCAGAACTATGGATTGGTATGATTGAGGAGTTGCCATGGAGCACATTCAGCCTTATTTGCAATGGGACCTCTAATCTCCAGGAGATTAATGGGACAACAGCTGGGAGGGGTGTTTTTGAAACTTCCCCTAGGCATCAGAGGTGATGGATCAGTGCAAAATGAGGATCAGTGTCAAGCCTCCAAATTGCAAATGAGGAATCTAAGCCTGAGTTTCAGAGCCATCTAGCCTAATGAGCAAACAGTAGGCCTAACGTAGCTAGCAAGAAGGAAACCTCTGCCTTCTCGAACCTTGGGTGCCTAAATTATCCTGCTGAGGAATAGACAACTCATTCTCTTGAGGACGTCCTAAGAGATGCCCAATTATTATCTGGCCAAAGTTCTTTGGTTGAAAAAGCATGTTTACAGAAACAATACATCCTCCAGTTTAGGGAGGTCATGCATGTCTGTTCTAGGGTAGTACCTTAACTACACAGCTACAAAGATGAGTACAAGATGATGAACAAGTGAACAAGAGTGAATCAAAACTGAATCAAACCATATTTTCTGGCAACTCAATTCAGTGAAATAGTCAAAAATAGCAAGAGTGTAATCAGGTTTTAAGAAGTAAGTGTTTTGAAGCTCAGGTGACTTTGAATATTTATAATACTCAACCTTATACAAGTATCAGAAACAAGTTTTCCTTTTTGCCCCACACCTTCAAAAACCCATGAAAGGTCCCTTCCCCTTAGTCCCTCACACTGTGAAACTCTGGCAAACATAGCTCAGATCTGGACTGAGCATCAGGAAATATGTATTCCACTCTAAACTAGAGTGGAATACATATTTCAAGAACTAACTGAAGGGTGCAGGTGGTCACCTCACATGCATAATGTATGAGTCAGCAGTTGATCTCACAAGTCAAATAACCTTCTCACTAAATAAGCAATTCAAATATTTTTTTCCAAAACTATGACAGGAGAAATTAAAATTATATTTCCTAAAATACTACCATAGATTGATAGAAGTGATATATTGCTAGATGAAAGCTTGGCACTGAGCAAAGTTAATGTTCAGTGCCACTCATGAAATTCTTAAACTTGGCCAGCAGGGAGCTTTCTAAGAGGATACATATGAGCAAACTAGGGTAGAAATCCCAGGCTAACTGGGTAATGAAATTACCTGGAACAATCACCGAGATATGGTTGCCTTGGGTTTTGTAGATTTCAAGTTCATAAATTACATCTACTTAGCACTTTATCTTGCAACAAACAGAATTTAAAAATAGCCGTATAAGGATAATACATGCATGAATGAAAAGTACATTGAACAAAAATTGGATTTTATTTAATTAGCAGTTCTAAAGCTACAGAGGCACATAGGAACCACCACTACTGAAAATCAACAATGAAGTTGTGGGAGTCACTTCAAGATGATGAGAAAAGACAGCATTGCCAGTGCTGCCAAAGAGCAGTAAAGAACTCAGAGGGAACAATACTACTGATGAGAAGAGATGCAAAATCCTAAGGGTTTATTTTCAGGGCTCCAGTCCATGGTCTGTAGTCATTTGAAACTGATTTATTTCAGGAATCACAAGGTTCAGTTAGATTTTTTTCAAACTTCCGTGAAGGACATTAACAATCCAAATCTGAAAATAAAGCCTAAACTCAAAAATCCTTTGTGGTTTTAGCTTACACCTATTAAATAGTAGTTTTCAGCACTGTTGGTTGGGCTACACAGAACCCCATTGAATTGGAAGTAGATTTTTTTGAAAGAGATCTTCTTATAGGTGTCTCCTGCAACAGACCTAGACTGGCCAATAATAGGAAGAGGACTATCCCTTATGTATATATTTTGGAAAAATATTTGTCCTGCAGCTCCTTATGACTGAAAGAACTATTGAAATGTGAGTTAGGAACAACTACATACAGAGGGACAAATTACTAACTGGAAGGTAGAGTCACTTTCACATATTTTTGTAAATACCCAGTCTACTCAGAGCCACTGAGAACCCAACCTTAAAACAAAAATCAAGAATAAAACTGAATCCAAAGCACAATAATGAAAAAAACATCCTGAATGCACCAAGTGTTTAAGCAAAACAAGCAATCGTCTTTAAAGGAGAAGGAGGTATAAAAACTGTTATGGCATTTGAGGACAACACCAAATGGGGGATGCAGTGGATCTCATTGAGAGGGCTAACGAATGCACTTGAGCATCTCTATTCAGATTATTCATGGGAGAACATAGGGCTAAAATAGTGATTGCACTCTACGAGGGAAAAAGTGGCATGATTAAATTGAGAATTAAACCAATATAAAATTTGAGGTTGAAGAATGGCTTTCATTCAGCTCTTACCACTGTCTCTGCATGCTGTCAAGCAGAATTTGCTGTGGCATAACAAATGGAGACATCTCAAACTAAAATAATTTGCAATAGGTACTACTGGCATGAGGGCAAGAGAGAGATTTAGACCTCACTCTTTCCCTCTCAAGAGTCTGACAGCTGAAGAATACGACAACCTTTCCATTAAAGGCAGCAGTGCCCTGAGGACATCGATCCTCTGAAGCTCTTTCACAGGCATACTGCCAAAGGATTTTGAAGCAAGCGGGACAGGCAAACAGCATCCTCAGTAGTTGAAAACAATCTGTCTCACCCCATGTATGTTACAGCAGGCACAAAAGGTGCCCTGATACAGATGAAAAATGTGGCAACGTTTCTAGGTTTTTGCAGAAGCAATGAAATCTATGTTCATACAGTGCAAATGTAAGAATTCTTTACATCTGTTCTTAATACCAATAAGGAAAATGCTTGCAAGAAACCCATTAACCAAACTGAGCTTTGCTGCTGAGATTTGTTCAGTGCTTGCAACAGAACTGGCAAAATCATCACTAGCAAAATAGAGCTAGAGACATGAGAGATGAAGGCTTGATACTTCATCATTATTGCCATGAGCTATTCATTTCAGTTTAACAATTTTGATTCAGGAAAACTGAATGTCCATAGCAGAGAATGTAAACCTGAACTATGGAAAGTCTTTCTGCTTAAGCTAGAAAGATTGCAGCCAAAATTTTTCCCACTTAACTTTCACCAAGGAAAAGGTCTAAAATGTAAAATATTAAGCTCACATTCTTTCAGCTTTAATTCATTAAAACTATTCCACATTTTCATTTAAAACAGCTCCCTGACAGCACTGAGCATAAGGACTTTAAGTAGGAGAAACAAAAATAAGAGAATAAATGGAAAACAGTGTATGTACTGTATACAAAATGAATACAAATATGAAGGATGCAAGAGAAACAGCAGAAGTAATACCTCCAGCCTTTGCAAATCACATAACGTGTGTGCCCAAGGCAATCTTCCATCCCATGTACTGTAAACTGAACAGTTCCCAGGGTGTATATGGCTTTAGCCATAGTAGAAGACGTTTATTTTACAAGGCTTCTAAGGAGGAAAGAATTTTCTTCCAGCACTACAAAAAAGTAGGACTGAAATCAAGGTATTTAGCTGTAGCTCCAAATTACCGATAAAACAGACTAGTTCCTCTTTAAAACTATCAGCTACCCATGTTCATTACAGCAGCTAAAAGGTAGGTATTACACAGTAAGATCTAGTACATGGTAAATGCCTTGAAGTGTTTGATTATGCAACACTTGCACTCAGGATATCTTCTGAAAGAAGAAATAGGTATACCTCAACTCAATATATCCAGTGTGCAAGAAGCTGACAAACTACCAAGGGGAGAGTATGGGTTTTCCTTCCATCTTCTACTTGACAAATTGGGTTAATATTCCCTGGAGGGATCTACCAGCCATGATTCAAATTCCAACTTTGTCTATTTTAGAAGTTGCCTATTCATACAGACTCATTGGAGATGCTTTTATCTGTAGGCTCAGAATGGCAATTTTTGCCCACTTGAAATTTTATCCTCCACTATACAATAACATAGTTCCTATAAAGTGTAGATGCCAATGATTCATGACAAAGCAGGGCAAAATCTTCTTCAAACAATGAGTGGCCCACGCAGAGCTTTGAAGATAAGGACAGAGACAAGGGCTCCTCATTCCATGCCAGATGTGACTCAGCAAGGTGTCTGGAAGACTGAGATGAGGCGTTCTTGGTGATGTGCACTGCCCAGTGTTATGCTCTCATCCAAACTAACTGCAATAGCTTTTTTAAAGATGAGTTGTTTGACAGCAAGGTATGACTTCAAAAACACCGGGACCCATAAATACCCAGACGCATTACTGAGATCAATTCCAAACTGAAAAGCCCAGCACATTCTTCTGTTGCAGGCTAGGGAAGTGGCAGTTCTGGCAGCTGTAGGTGGCTGAATACTAAAAAACCCCAGTGAATAGCTCACAGCTACTAGATTCAACACACTGGTGCTCCACGTTTGTGTTTCTTTTCTGCTGTCGTGGTAGCACCGGTGTTCAGTTAAGGCTTTGGAGTAGAGCAGTATTAGTGCAATAAATGTAAAACATGTTGCTCAGCGTCTGAACTGTCTCTGACTGAAGGGCAAATATTCCTTTGGCAAATTAAAGGGCTGCTCTGCACTGTACTTTGCACCAGAACCCTAGAACTGTGTACATGCACTTCCACTAGCAATCAGCAGGAGAGGAGAGAAGTAGACAGTTCTCAGGAGAAGCATTACTCATCCTGGAGTTGCTGGTGCAGAAAATGTAGAAAACAGCTATACCAGGGCACAAGGGAGAAGCAGCACCAAGTCAGCAGTGTGGTACACTCCTGAGTATGATCACAGAATCAGTCAGCACACAGGGATGTGTTCAGACTCCTCAGCATGTGATTACCTCCAACAACTCCATAGGTTTCTGATACTAATCAATGATTCTTTTATGTCACACCAAAGGAGAAATACACAAAGCACATGTGGTTTTCTCACGCTACTCATGCTGCACAGCTGCCAGAATGGTGGTGAATTCTCCAGGCTTAAATATGTGCCCCTAACATTGTCAAAATGGACAGTCTCATGATATACTTGTACAACATCCAAGACAGCATGGACTTCAGTTCTAGCTAACGAGGCCCTTCTTTTACCTAGTTTTTCCAGTCCACCCTGGCAACACCCAAAAGGATTCACAGGATTTGACAGACAGCTTTTTATATGGAAAGTACCCACAGAATGCAACACTAAAATGAGTTCCTGTAACATGGACCTGTTTGTTGAGATACAGTTATACTACATTAGAAGAATTCTCCTCCATTCTCCTCTATTCTTCATACCAAGAAGATCAAGAAACTAACTCAGCAACCTTTTGCTTTTAGAAATGGAGTTTGCAGAGCAGCAGAGTATAGGAAATCTTGCTCTGTGAGCCTATATGCCAGCAATAGATTGAAGTTTACAGTGAGATAAGAAATGCTGACCTTCTACAGATACAGAGATAAAAGAAACTACTGGAATGCCTGGAAGATAAACATGGGTTAGCTTCAGAACATTTTTACTGGTCTAACTATGGTAACGGTCTCCCTAAATCCTACACAACTGTGGCCAAACAGATAATGTTACAGTCTCAGTTCATAAATTGGCTCTAGATGTAAAATAGATTACAACAATCCAAGGTAAATTCATGTGTTTTATGAGAGATACATTCACAAATTCAGATGTTACAGCTATTTTATTCACTAAAATAGTGAGGAATGACACCAGGGGAATTTTTGCTAAAAATGACTGAGTAGCTTGACTTAATGCATACTTTCTTATCGCTAGCAAGTTACCAAAACCCAAATACTACTCTAAAATCTGCTATCATTAGTATTTCTGCAGTCCTTGGAAAAAGCAACAGTTAAAAGGTATCCTGTGTTGATTATTTACAGCATGTTCTGTTTACTATTGCACTACTGTTTTTTAATTTTTGACTAGCATGCCTTAAAGCAGTCAAGTCAGTGGGTGGTAACCCTCAAAAGAGTAAGCATAGCTACATCCAGAAATATGGATACAGGGCCTTTTAAGATTTTCATTGTCTTTCTTCCATTTTTTGTCCCACATCAGGCAAAGATATAAGACCTGTAAGACCATCTACTATTCCTCATGATACCATTAGTGCTTGCAGGCCCCAGTAACATGTCTGATTCCCCTCAACTTCATCCATCCCACAGTCTTCGGTCATTCCTTTAAGTAACAATAGTGGGCAATTTTTTAAACATTTTTCTGCAACCTTAATAATTTATAAAGTAAAAGCTGCACATTTTTCTTGTCAGCATAGCCCATTACAGAAGCTGATGACACCTTGGATAAGTTCTGAGTTCCATTGCTGTGGCCAGTAAATCAGAGAATCATTTGAGTTGGAAGGAACCTTTAAAGGCCACTTAGTCCAACTCTCCTGCAATGAACAGCGAGTTCTATCATGTTGCTCAACGTCCTGTCCAGACCTTGAAGGTCTCCAGGGATGGGGTATCCACCACATCTCCAGACAACATGCTCCAGGGCCTCACCTCACTCTTATTGTAAAGATCTTCTTCCCCATATTCAGTCTTTACTCTTTTAGTTTGAAATCACTTCCCCTTGTGCTGTGACAACAGACTCTGCTAAGGAATACTCAATATCATTTATCTAAATTGAGTGTCATAGATTCTTTAAGTGATTCACAGTTCCTGCTGTTCAAATGAGAGACTTATTTCATGCTTTCTTCTGTGGAAAGTGTAGTGTATGAGACACCCTGAAGAAATACTGTAGGAATTATACCACAGCTGTTTCAAACACAGACAATGTTTATCCATATTATCACTCACCTGTGGATCAACCAACTAACTCAAGGTGATATCAAGTCCCTCCAGCTTAAGCTCCTAAGCAATCCTGGTAAAAATAAGTGGGCAAGCTCCATTCCCTCCACATACAATGGAAAGAAGCAGGTGTCTTTGAAGGTTTCTAAAAGGAAATCCTGTCAGCCTAACTGAAATGCCTAAAGGCCTTTCAGAGGGACTCTACTCACTGATTAGAGAGAGTGCCTGCCTTTAGGTGGCTGCTTTATAAGTATTTAACATTCAGAAGCACCTCAAATGCCCTAGCCATGCACACTGGATCCCCCCCTCAGCATCTCATTAATCCTTTTAAAGCAGTACTTAGGCAAGTGTTTGCATTTATTTGCCCTTTTATCCATATACTTCGTATTAATTTCTCTCCGAAGATTATTTGTCTATTTAAAATGTCAAAAAAATGTAAGCAGGGTCTTTCTATCTTCTGAGTCACTCTGCAGCAATTTTCTGCAAAATGAATATGGTTTCATTAAAAGCATGCACATCAAGCCTTCTGCACATCACCATGCTGGCACATGTCTGTTATCAGGCATTCTCCCACAGTCAGATGCAGTGTCCCAGTACACAGAGTGAGAGTCACCAGGTATGGTCTCACACCCCTCAAGTTTCTGCCCTTCACCCCAAGCCACCAGCTTCTGCTTGGATGCTGAGCTGTCTGCTTGCTGAGCTGAATCAGCTCACCAAACCAGCAGCAAAAGCAGTTTCCCAATGATTCAGTGAGCTCATGGGGTGGTGAGTCAGGCGCCAGACCTGGCACAAAGGAGGAGAAGGGAACACACACCTGCAGGCAGAGGATGGGAGAATTGAGGATGGCTTTCTCCAGGGCAACAAGCGTAGACAAGGAGCCTCGCCCTCTGCTGCGATAAAACCTCTGTACCAAATGGGAATTATCAGACAAATGATCAGAAATACCAAGGGGAATTTGATTACGGCAAACCTCAGGTAATTTTTTTAATCACCATGCATAATGAACACAAACCCACTTTGTTCACATAGCAAGATTTGGGATTCCTGTTAATTTTCTCCGCTTTTCTGGAGCTGCGTGCATGTCAGCTTCCTCAGCAACTGCAGGGATTAAATTTAAAAATCAGAAAGGAGAGATGTGAACTTCTCAAGTAAGATCTTAACCCTAACACTCGACGCTTTACAAAGGAGGCTAAATATCACGAGCCTACTGATTAAAGTCAGGGAACTTGGCAGTTCTGCAGACATTTATGGGCTCGGTAACACACTTTTCTCTTTGTAAGTGAAAACAGACAAAACAGTGCACACGCTAGAATAATGAACATCTCGGCGCATTGCAATTACAATACTGGAACAGACCACTGTTCTGTTTTTATGGATGCTTTTCAGAAAAACAATCCCTCTTTTCAGCTCCCTGTTATATTTATTCTCCAGAACTCTTGTGCCAAAGGTTTCCCCGTTTTCTCTGTGGGTTTTCCAAACAGACTTCACCTCCTGGGAAGCACCACAAAAATACAGCTGCTGTGGACCAGCATCTCTCCTTGGTAGGATGCAGTAGAGTCACATCATAGAGAAATGGCAACATGGAATGCCATAATTATTCTAAAACAACATCAGGAGAAATTTTTTTTTTAAACCAAACATGAAATGATTGATTTTCAGTGTTTTGCTTTCATTTAGAATCTCTGTGAATTATTCTGTGAAAAATCTAGCACTGCTCTACTAAACAGCACAGAACCACAGTCTAGCAATCTTCCAGAATAAGCAATGGTATTATCACACTGGTCTGTGACAAATGTGGTGGAAAAAAACAGTTTCAAGTTTCACCTGTACTACTGTCTCTGTAGGGAAAAATAACAATTACAAGATAACAGTGAGTCAATTTTTTGCTATAAAATAATTCAAAGCAAAATGTTAAGAAAGTAGTGAAGAACTCCTGGCTAAAGAGCTCATCTATTACTGAAATGTTTCACTGGAATCAATCTGCCAGTGATGGCTAAGACCAGGAAGGCTCAAAGCTCCAACACTGATAGAGCACTCACTGCAAGAAAAACTTCACCAAAGCTTTTAAACAGTTTCTGAAAGGGGAAATTAAAGTTCTGGGAAATAACTGATACCAAAACAGCTGTGGGCTCTGCACAAACCAAAAGGTGAATTGAATACTACTTTTCCTCAGAAAATAAAGGTCATATGACACCAAAAATTAAAAAGGAATTCATCTTACCAGGGAAAGATCTTAGGCTCTCAAAAGGATTATAATGACATGCCTAAAAGATGTTAAAATGATTCTGCTACAGGATAAAAGCTGTCTGGTTTGGCAATTCAGACATTATTGTGCTGCACTCTGAGGTAACACCGGTGGAGGCATTAGGAGTTGTTCCATTTTAGGGTGTCCTACAAGCATACACTGTATGCTATCTACTGTGCACCACTTGCCAAGACTAAGCAGAGAGCGACTCTGATCATATGGAAACAGAGAAGGTAGGGAAAGCCTAGATAAGAATGTGTTGCAGCAAAAAAAGTGAAAGATGAAAAAAAAAAAGGCAGTGGGGAAGCAAATAATAGGTTGCTGTCCAGCTGTGAAGGCAGAGAATGATGGTTTAGGACTTGTTTAAGGAAGAAACAAGCTGACTTGCTGCCACTGCAGGAGCACAACGAAAGATGGGTGTCATCTCCCATCTCCTGCTGTGTTTCATACTTGTAGCTGTGGAGGTCCACAGGTAACTGCATCGCAGAGATGTGTGACTCAATGGAATACTCACCATGTACATCCACCCCTGACACCCAGCTCTGTAGCTCTGTGTTTGAGGTGCTGAGAAAATATAACACGGGAGAAGCTGCTGCAGGGTGACATGCACGTCACGTAGCTCTGTGTGAGCTGCACCATTCAGTGCCTTTAATCTCACATCCTCAAAACCTCCTCAGATAGTGGTTAAAATTTAAACAGGCCTTCCGAAAACACACTCATGATCCCATTATCGGTATCATGGATGGGATTACAATGAGGGTGGCAATGGTGGATAATTTTTAGGACTGATCTTGTATCACCAGCAGGAGTGGCCACTAATTGGATTCTGTCTGTGTCACTGCAGAGCTGTCACGGGACCCCCTTCTCTGTTGAAGGCTGCGGCTCTCAGGGCACTCAGAAAGGCTCTTTCTCAATTGTTATCACATCAGTCTGCCTTCCCACTCAAACACAAATCCCCAAAGCCCTTTCTAAAGTGGAGGAAATCATGGAGGCCAGTGCTCTCATCACACCCAGACCAATGTCTGGCCTTCCCGGATGAGAGCGAGCCTGCTGTTACACAGCACTCGAACTGCACGAACCAACACCTAACACCAAATGAGGCACGTAAGTTAAACAAAGCTAGATAATCAACTGCAAACCACCAAATAGGCCGCAATAAAGTGACCTCGGTAGAACAGAATTTGGAAATCTTTCAAAACAATTTTTTCCATCTCTATTTAACATCCACCGAATGGGGCGGGCTTTTCTAATGTCTTCCACATTTGGAAATGCTGTCCCTCACATCACAACGTTTTTAATAAACTGTTTTTATCAGTTCCAATTACTATAATTTTCACACTGATCCTTGCCATCTCTGGGACACTTCAGGCTCCCTACATGTATTTATCCCTAACGACCTCTCATCTAGCCTACTTTCTGAAGATGTATTCACATGCCATTTGGAAACTTACCTTTTTTTTTTTTTTTAAAGGTTATATTACACCAATCATAATTATATTTTTTCTTTTGAAACTGAGACAAATTCAGTGAAAAGCCAAAAAGCCATGCCAAGCAGGAGAAACTGAAGTCGTGCAATACAACAGAACAAGCTCACCCACCTTGATTATAACGTGCTAAGAAGAGGAAGCCCCTGACAAGCAATAAACTGACACATAATTAAGACAATTCAGAGCAGAACACACTCAGACTGGAAAACGTTTTCTTGAGCTCTGTCTCACTGTTTGGAGCAGTGGGGGAAAAAAAAGGTGTCACTTAAACTATGAAGATGATCAATACCAATCTGGTCACCAGTACCCACAGCAGGGGACTGGAGCTCCATGATCTTTAAGGCCCCCCCCCAACCTCAGCCAATCTATGATGCTGTGATTCCACTATCTGGGAGTGGAGGGGATACGTGGGGGAAAAACAAACCCACCACATTTTGTGCAGTGCAGATTCCCTCACATCACAAACGCAGTTGATAGTACAGACATGCCTGGTATGTTCAGCATTCCCTATCAAACAGAGATGAATTAGCCACAACAAGAACATCTTACAGCTTTCATGCAGTGGCTTATGGATTTTTTTTGTTCCCCTGGAATTTCTAACTTTGAGCTTATCACGGATGTCCTGAAGTCGCACCGGTCTCAGATCTCTCCCTCAGATTACTTTTATCTCACCGTGAGGAACATCTCTGAGAGTTTTGAACACTTTTACAGCTGCCGGGATGCTAATGGGAACTTCATGTGTGTACCCAGCACAAGTGCTCTCAGGGAAGAAAAAAAAAGCCAATGTCAAAGGCAGGTATGTAGAAGTCACCATAAATATGTCTTTGAATGTTTACCATCTGGAACAGTAGATTACATTTTGACAAGAAGCTGGACTGCCCTGTGGGCATTGTCTTTTAAACAGCCCCATCATTATAAGGAAGGAAAAACATGATTTGCTGTTCCTAGTTCTCGGTAGAATTTTCTGGCAGTGCTAGAGAAACTTTGTTGTTGGGTTATTTTTTCTTATTGAAGCATTTACATGATGGGCACATGCAGTTAGACACTCAGTTTCTGGAAAAAATACGTTTTCCTATAGATTATATGATCTATGGCCTGATAGTGCCCATAGAGAGGGCTTTGACAGCACAGGCTGAACATCTCACAGCACTGCAGTGCTCACCTTATTCTGCTTGGATGGCTGAAGCACTGTGTGCTGCAGCTGGCTTATGGGCTTCTCACAGACAGGCTGGGAAGAGGGAAACATGGTCCAGGGCCTCACCTCACTCTTATTGTAAAGATCTTCTTCCCCATATTCAGTCTTTACTCTTTTAGTTTGAAATCACTTCCCCTTGTGCTGTGACAACAGACTCTGCTAAGGAATACTCAATATCATTTATCTAAATTGAGTGTCATAGATTCTTTAAGTGATTCACAGTTCCTGCTGTTCAAATGAGAGACTTATTTCATGCTTTCTTCTGTGGAAAGTGTAGTGTATGAGACACCCTGAAGAAATACTGTAGGAATTATACCACAGCTGTTTCAATGCACATGGCATAAAAGGCTTTAATGCAGAGTCACAGAGAGGGGGCTTGGTTGGTTGTTTTTCAGGTTTTTTTTTTTTTTTTTTTTTTTTTTTTAAGCTTGTAAAGTTTTCATCACTTTTTCCAGTGATAACGAGTAGACTGAGAAAAAAATCAAAATGGTCAAGTTTTTTGCACATAAGTATTGATCTAGTCATGCAGCCTCATTAAGGATTTAAATTATTGTTTGGAACTGCTGTGGGTGTCTTCTGTGGCTACTCGCTTACCAAAGAGTGCATCTGAATATACAGACTAAGATCAATCTGTAAAGGGGCCAAAGAGAAAAAGTTGGTTTGAGACAAAACTCCATGTGCAACTTGAAACACGGTTTTATGGGCATCGCTACACAGCTGAATGCCAAAATCCCAAAGCACCAGCTATAAATCCCCTTGCTCAGCCTACTGCACAGATCTCATTTCAGCACACATTATATACAGCATTATTTATAGAAAATCTCACCTGTAAGCGGTGAGGAGAGTGTGAGATTTCCTTCACAAGTAGGAGGCCAGTAACTCATAGGCACACAGGTATGTGCGAGTCAGTGTGAAGATCTGTTACAGCGCGAAGAAACAAATCAGGTTGTTGCTCTGCACAGGAAGACACAGACACAGTACATTATTTATCTTAAAAGACAAAAAGCCCATCCTCTAGTAATTCAGAGTAAAGCAACGAGAGCATCCTAACACTCTAAAAGTTGACATAGTCCAGGGATAGCATTTCTGACTTCTCGCCTCAGTTGCTGGGCTTCCCCTGTGCAGACATCAATGAACTTAGCAGTTAATTTCAATGAAAATGATAGCAGAGTGCTTCCCTAACTAAATTCTCATTGCATTTCTCCCCCTCTCCCTTCTCAAACATCATTTTTTCCCCTTATATTTAATTAACACTGCAGGTTGCTTGTTAAGAATCCATACAGTGAGACTTTAATGATCCATTCTAGGGATGCTACTTAGTTTGCAATGACTTGTAAAACTTCCACAGACAAATCTGCAAATGAATTACATCCATCTGCCCTGCTGCAGCATTACCCTGTGCGCTGCCTTCTCCTTACTTTCCCGATTTTCTTCCGACTTTACGCCCATGTGGAAACCAAACCGACCAGGAGAAACCCCCGCCAGCTCTCTATAAAGGACTCCTCAAACTTTACAGACATCTCAAACGCACTTTCCAAACACTCTGCCTCGCAGCTGAGCCTCAGACGGGCTGCTGCCCTGCTCGAATATCTCCAAGCCGAACAAACCCTAAGTTGCAATCCATCTCTCCCCCCACTCCCCTACCGCCCGACCTCGCAGCACCGGGGGTCCGCACGTGTGTGCGGGAAGAGCAGAGCTCCGGGACAGCTTTCACAACGCGCACCTTCCGCAGCGGGACCCGGGCGTGAGCTCTGCGGGCAGCGAGCATCGGGCTGTGCGAGCTGCTATCTGTCAGCCGCACAACAGCAGCACTGAGAAGGCAGCACAACTGGCTCTGACAAGTGTGCCGTGCTAGCATTCCTCCAAGGGAAGGAGAAAGGAAAAGAGAGAAGGGAAAAAAAAAAAAAAAAAAAAAGGAAGAAAGAAAGAAAGGGGGAAAAAAAAAAAAAAAGCAGGAGGTGCGTGTTACTTTACCTGAATAAAGTGTGGGGTTTTTATTTCCCCTCTGAGCTGCTGGATTGAGTTCCTCCCTCTTCTTCCCCAAAGCTAGGTGGTTCTTCGTTTGCTCGCAGCTCCCACTTGGGGAAGACCACACAGCTCCAGCCGGGCTGCCTCTCTGCCCTAATCCCCACTCGAGTGTGATGACACACACTAACCCCAACCATCTGTTGAAACACGTCCTCAAGCACTCAGCACAGTGGTGTGTCAAGGCGGGCTGCCCAATCCGATCGCTGGGGCTGGGTGGCTCTTAAGGAGCTGGAGGCAGAGACAAGGGCTGGAACTATAGGGCTGAGAACTCTTTAGCGAAGTAACCTGAGATTTGGAGAAAGGGCTGCTATTGAAGAAAGCAGCAGAAGGGGGAGGTACTAGCGGGAAGGTGGAGGAGCGGATTAGCCCGGTGGCCGCTCGTGTTCCTGCTCGCGACACCCGGTTTTCCCAAGGGACCGCCGGGACCTCCTCGCAGTGGGATGCACAAGGGCAGCACTGCAATCTCTCTCTCTCTCTTTTTTTTTTTTTCTTTTTCTTTTTCTTTTTACAGCGGGTCTATTGAGGGCAATCTCCTCCGAGCTAAAAGAGATAAAAGACGCGGTCCGAGATCCCGATCAACTGCTGCCGCGGGCGGCGTTCGCGCTGCAATGTCACATCTGCATCTCCAAATCCCCGCTCCGTACCGCGCCGCGATCCCTCCAACCTTCCTGGGGGAAAGGCTGAAGGAAAACCGGGGGGCGAAGGGGGGGGCGGGGGGGGGGAGGGAATCCAAAGGACAAATATTTATCCTCCTACAAGGAGACCTGCAGATCCTTACCGCAAACCCACTCTTCCCCCAGTGCAAATAAAGGCGCTTCCAGGCGTGCCCAGCAGCACACTCGGGGCTGCTGCTGTGACAGCTCCGGCCGCCGCGTCGCGCCCCGCTCCGTTCCGCTGCTCCCTGAGCCCTCCCCGCTGTCGGCCCCGCGGAACCTCCTGCGATCGTCCCCCACCAAATTCCCCCCCCCCCCCCCCCCAAACTGAGTCTGGGGGCTCCTCGGCAGTCTGGGCCGTACCTCAGTTTCCCTCGGTTACAGAGAAAGTACTATTGCACCTTCCTCCCCTCAGGAGGACAGCGCCAGGAAAAATACACTAATTCGCAGAAGATGTCCAGGAAGGATAGATAAGCGACGCAGAAAAGCTGCTAAGTGCCAAAGAAACAGTTCTTTCCTTTCCCCTCCCTGTAACAGGATAGCACGGAAGAGAGACTTAAAATCTCAAGGGTTTTTACCTCATTACCAAGTGCCTGACTTGACACTTGCATTAAATCTACATTTCACATTATGACAGATGTTGTGTTTTCTTTGAACTGAAAGGGAGGAACGTCATTTTGGCATTGGAAGTTACTTCAAAAGTGTTAACATCCAACTCGAAGGTTTGCAATCGTGAAAAGATGAACTCCATTCAGCTATATGAAAGCCATATGAGAGCCCTGAAACATTGATTTGGCTTTCTTGGTCCTTAATATGTTACACAAGGCTATTTCTGAAACGCTGGTAATCGCTTAATAAAAAGTGAGATTAAAGGGCCATGGTTTATGCCCAGTGAACAGTTATCAGAGCTGAGCTGCAGAAGAAAGAAGGAAAAGAAGAAACTATAGACACAATTCCATTTGCTCAGATTCTTCCCAAAAGTGATTATGTGGTGTCTGATTCAGCCTATTAAACTGAAACTGCTTTCACAGATGTTGAATATGCACTCAAACACTACTCCCTGATCTGCTAATTTCACATAAATAAGCAACCAAACAATATTTTTAATAGTAGTAGGCAGTGAGGGGTAGGGATGCAACTACTGTCCCTGGGGTATTATAAGATTCTTAACGTTGCCAATGATATCTTCAGGACAAGGATTTGGTTTGATTTTCTTTCATTCTAGCAGATTGCATTCTGTAAACAGGCTGGATAGCCTCACACATTTGGAAAGCTCTGGAGACATTATTAAACCAGTTTGCATTCTCTTTAACTGTACTTCTTACCACTATTATATCAGTAACTTAGTATTAAAAATGCATAGCAGTTAGATGCAGAATATCAAGAAGCCAAAACAAATTGTGCTGCATCATCCTGTGTACTGAATCACTGCCCAATGTGCTGCTCAGCTTCAGGCTTCTGTCTGATGTTGGTGAGATGGGAAGCACACTGAACAGGGTTGAACTCTGCTTCTAACCGCCATAAAAGACAGTTATGTGCAGTACAATTGCAGTGTGTGTATACCTACACAATTTTGTGTACCACATCTGTGTAGAAATACACATCAGTGAGATACTCAACACTCATATGAGGTACAAGTCCTGTTGTTTTTTCTTCTTCTTTTTTTTTTTTTTAAATGCCTGAGTAAATCAGGCACGCCTCTGCTGATGCCTGTCAAGTCACAGTAGTGTAAAATTGACGTGGTTAAAAGGAACCCTGATTGTGTGTTTTGTACACAGAGACACATGCGTGCACACACTTCTCTTCAAAGGCTCTTCATCAAGTCTAAATACAAACTTTCATCTCCCAAACCAAAGTTAGCAATAGTCCTCAAACACTGGGTACGATCATGTTCTCACATAAAAGCTACCGCTGATGTTGCGGGATCATTTAACTGCTACTCTATGACTGCAGCCAGATTTAGTTTGCTGCGACAGCTTAAAGCAGACTTTTCTGCTACTTCTCTCTCCAGACTGCCATCTGCAAAGAGTTTAGAATCTAAAAGCTGAGAAGAAAGCTGCACTGGAAGGGCTGTACCTGGGGTACTGTTAAAAGAGCGCACCGTAGAAACACATTCTCAAGGTGACTCTTGGACCTGCGAACTCCTCCTGGGGTCAGGCTGACTCCTCACAGATAAGACTTGTGACTAACTGAATAATGTGCTCTCGCCACAGTTAACGTGTCCCTTACTTGCTGGCTCCAGAAAGTTTCCTTGGGAGCCAGCAGACATTGTTAAGCCAGGGCACCGTGCTTCTCTCTCATACTGTATGGCTTAACCCCAGCACCTTTCCTCCAGGACAGATGGCTTTGGCAGCTTGGTTTTGCATCTGTGCAGACATATGCAGACACATTCACACGTGCGTTTCTGCTCAGAACCTTAGGTAACTCTTAGCTGACAATTCCAGCTCTTAAAAGTAAAATTGAAGGGAATCTTTTCACGGTTCTTGCAGTACCTGCAGTCTACCTCTGCTACCAATATGAATAAAATCTGCTTTTTGATTTCCTTGAATCAGCATAAGCCCACTTGGGACTCAATTTTTGAAGTGTTTATATAGGAGCAGGAAAGGTCTATAAATGCATAGACAAGCCCACAGGCAAATTCTAGTTACGCAGTGGCTCACACTGATAATGTATCAGTGAGATAATTGGATAATATATTGGTGAGATACAGTAAAAATAGACTGAAAAAACATATTAATATGGAATTACCTCTCAAAAGATCCAGGCAAATGGCAGATTCAAAGAAACAAAAAGACATGTATCCTCACACAGTGCACAGTTAAATCTTGGAACTTCTTGCTGCAGGATGCAGTGGAGGAAAGTGTTCCAGTATTCAAGTGATTGAGCAAGTTCATGAAAAAAAACCCTTTACTCACAGCAATTAAGTATGAACACAGAACTTTTGGTACATAGAATCCCTGAATTGCTTGGAGAGGATTCTGGCCAAGTATCATTCTGTGCTTGTCCTGTTCTCCCAAGCATCTACTGCTTTCCACTGGTGGAAAGTGCCAAGCCTAGTATGCCCGTGATTTAGTGTGGTACAGATGTTCATGCTTTCTTATAAGAATTTGGCCATTGGAAGTTTTGGGTCTCATCACAGGAATAGTATAAGAGAGATGAATTCCTTTGAAGAACTTCTGCCAAAATTTTTAAAGGTTGGCTCATAAATCCATATTCAGGAACTGAAATAAAAATGGTCTGATCAGAATTATTGACTATACAACAGCTGCTACTAGAGTTAGCAGTTAATTTTACTTCTCTCCATATGCACGCATTCTAAAGCCAGACGTGGGTTTGTGCAAAATTTGGGTGCTAAATCCAAAAGTTTATTCTGTACAAAAGGCCATTCAGCTATTTCCTAACCTGGAGCCACCTAAATTCCACAGACACATGGCCTTTTAAATGCATTCCCCAAGCACCTTCATGAATTCCCCATGCTGAAAGCCACTGCCAAAGACCAAGGAAGATTCAAGTGCCTGGCATTCCTTTGCTTACAGAGCCTAATGAAGCAATCCAGGAGACTCACTCTGCACCAACCAAAATAGAAGTGTGGCTGCTAGTTCATGCATTTGAGATCAATTTCTATATTTTCTGGGTTTAAATTATTTGAAATGTGGATATACACATGTATTCCCTCCATGAGTCCCTACATATGCTAGGTTCAAAAAGACTATGTGAGAAATGCCATTAGGGTGTAGTTCCAGACTCACAATTACTTACCCATGGATAGCTGTTATGGGAAAGAAGAGTCTATCCTGCTCAAGTTTTTGAAGAGAACAGTCCTCCAACTTTCCTGCAACAGAATGGGATAGTATGGAAGTTAGATCCAAACACAATTTACCTCAGGTCCACAATGCTAATTACCCCTAAGGCGAACTATTTTTGAAAGAGAGAGAGAGCATGCAGGAGAGATGGACAATAGTTTATTGCAGGGCTTTACAATTTCTCATATTGTTGTCTCCACTGTTGCTTGCCCACTGAAGAATACTGATGGCTGCAATGATCAGCCGCCCGAAATTTGTGCAACTTCCTTTACATATCTTCCCAATATACTCATCTTCCTCAGTCAGTCTTTATTCTAAGTTAACTCCATTATTAGTACTTACATAGAAGTAATTTAGTAATAAGCAATAATGAAAAAATGACATCCTTCTTGACCTATCAAGAGAGCCAGTTAAACTTAATTTTTTTTTTATATATCCCAAAATAAAAACAAGAAGAAGGAAAAATAAGCAACAAAAAAAAAAACACAACCCAAAAACAAATGAAAACCCCACATATTTGTAATGTCATACTTAGGGAAAAGAAAACAAAACCAGCAATATTTTTCCAAGCAAGAGCCTAATTTGACAATTTAATGCACTGAGAAACTGTTGTTCATCTCTTCTCAGCTGCCAACTGGCCAAGAGTTACAACTCCAGCACAGTAAACAAGTGATCAGTGAGTCTGGGAAGGGCTCAGCACACCAGACACTCGGAAAATAGAGGCAAATAAAGCAGGAAAATCAACAGACATAAGCCAGTCAGTACAAGGTAGGTGATCCCATGTTCAGTACTAGTGAAAGCGCTAAGGGGAGAGCATATACAGAGTCTACAAGGCTTTAAAGTGTGAGAACCCAGCAAGCAATATGCTCTCAGAACTTGTGCTGACTTCAGGTTTTTGGATAGAGTTCAATTTCATTACTGAAAAAAATGTGAGGTAAACCATCCAATACTTAATAAAAATTGAAAAAAAAGCCAACAATTTAGAAGCCAGAATCTCTCTGAGCTTTTCCTGTTCCTTATTAACAAACTGATGACCAATGGTCATCTTCAGGTCCTTCCCTCTTACTCTTTGCCCTTATTTTCCCAAGACTTCCAACTTGATAAAACTACATTCACGAAGAATGAAGAACTTGGATGACTCCAGGGTTAAACTCACCATACTCAGTAAAACTTCTGTGACGAAGAATCAATGTTACTGTTTCCCCCTATGAATAGGCTTCTAATATTGCACATAATTAAAGCACCGTTTGCCTAAAAAAACAACTACGTTCATGATGGCATTCTGGACAGAGCGTGGGAATACATATAATTTAACATACAGAGTCATTTTTTCCTAGCAACTCAAGGAAGCAACAGACCCTGTAGCCCTTTTGTTTTTATAACAACAAAGCATCAAGCAAATTCCATAACACTTTGGGAAAATGCTTCATTTAATCACTTTCTCTCTCATCTCAAACATAACGTTGATAACATTTAAGAGCAAAAAGACAGGGCACAGTACAAGACAACTTATACCTCTGTTGAGCCATTTTTTAAAGCAGCAAGGCCCACTCAGCCTTTCTATCCTCACTGAAGAGAAAACAGATAGATATGCTTAGGTTTCTTATATATAATTATTGTCAGCATTGCACTTGCTACTACAATTATCAAGGAAATTGGCATCTGAGCAGCTACAAGTGGCAAACTAATACAGCTGTGATAGCTAGCAAACTTACTTGTTTTCTTGTCCTTAAATCTTGAAGTAGTTTGAGCGCTCTAGGTAAGCATGTACAAAAATCATAATATAGCCCTTGAAATAGCATTTGTCATGTGGGGTACTGCATTTACTGGAGCTGAGTTTTTCTGGTGTTGTCAGGAGTAGTACTGGTACCTTGTCCTACGTGTAGGAAAAGATTAAATGCTAACGTTCAGCCATAAAAAAGGATATGTATGAAAATATCGATAATACCAGCACACAGAACTAAGTACATAAGATAAATCATATGCATTCATAAGAGTATTTATATTGTTTTATATCCCAATTCTTATTGTCAAACCTTAATTAAGGATATTATAGACTGAAAATACGAAAAACATAATGCAGTCGTATAGAACCATGAACTTTAGGTAACAATTCAAATACAGCCAGTCACTTCAGGAGGAAAGAAAAAAAAAGAAGTTAATGTGTTTATCCCACCAACCTAAGTCACTTGTCATTTCCTTTCTGTGTGATAAAAGCCTAAAATATACTAAGTCTAAAGCCTCTGGTTCACGTCTCGTGTCAGTTAAAAAGCTTCATTGTAGAGAAAACTGAAAAAGCGAAGACAGAGTGAAACTGAAATGTGATACTGAGAAAGACCAAGAGGGAACCGTTAACGTGGGGTGCGGAGTTGCTGGAAGACATCATGATTACATTGCAGGTGAGAGCAATCCCTCTAGATCTGTAAGAAGTCCCAACAGCAGGTGTGGGTATCGATGTTGACATGGGGCTTCAATGATAAAGAGAAGAGAGATGTCATTTCTTTCCAAAGCAAGGCCAGTTTTAGGCAGGTACGAGTGATGCCATCTGAGGAGCTTACTGAGCAGTACCTTGTTCAGCTGTCTATAACTGTGTTCACTGTCTACAACTCTGTTGTCCCAGGGTTGAAAAATGGGTAGGCAAAATTCAGTGTTATAGAAGTGGCAGAAAGATGAGGAGTGTGGAGGGGGGAAAAAAAAAAAAAGGCATGGTGCTTTAGAGAGCAAGAGAATATTAGTCAATTTCAGGAAAGCAAAAGACATTGAGGACACTCAAGAGGTAAGCTGGGCAACTCTTGGTGGAGAAGGGTTTTTGAGGAGTTGAATGTTCTTTTCAAGGCAAGGTTCTATGGGAATAGCTGCAGGAAGGGGGTCCTAGCAGAGTCTGATGCATTTGGGGAAGGTTTTGATTAAGAAACAGAGTTTGAAAACAAGGCATTATCTGGCACTGTCTGCTGGCTGTAGCATTTCTGAGGCCCCTTCTGAAAGCCCTGCCTTTTTACTCTTACTCTTCAACTCCTGCAGTGCAGGAAAACCTTGTTTCCCATCCTTATGGCATCCCCTGTTCTCTCTCTGTACCTATGGCTCTACCCCACTGCCCTTTAACATAGCAGCCATTCTCTCTGCCTCTATTTAAGCAGTCCCTTGGCACTTCCCAGACTGTTGCAACTAAAGGGAAAGGGACACAGAAGAGCTGAATGGGGCAGGATGGAATTGCACAAAATGGAAGTCTGGCTGGAAAAGAGTCTGTTGTTCCTGATGCCACCACATGATCCTGAGTAGTCTTTCAACCACTTATTTTCTCTTCAGCTCTCTGTTAAAGCAAAACCTACTGCAGTAGCAAGGGGAAATTCCCAATAGATAATCCCATCTGCTGTCCTTATGCTGACACTTACCAAAACCTATTCTTATGGCAAATATAATTATTATTTACTCTCAGTGGTAACTTAGGGCACTGAATCCTTTCCAAGCTTGTGTAAGTGAGGGAGAATTTTTAAAGGACTGGAGCAGGAAGTTGTAATATTTGCCTGACTGTTTTATTTTGTTTTTATTTAAATTCCACATTTGGTTGAAGGGAGGGAAAAATATTTTTTCTCTGCCTTTATTCTGGTACTGATCAGTGGTAAGATGGAACCAGTATAAAAGGCAGAGCCATTCTTACTTCTGCTCAGTCCTGGGGAATTTGGAATAATTTTTATGGTTTGCTCATTCTCCTTCCAAGGCTGTACACAGTTCTAAAAAGAGGATAGAAATACCATTTTGCAACCAGTTTCGAAATTTGTTTTCATTCCACATTTTATTAAATCCAATGCTTTTCTAATACTTTCTTCAGGCTGAATATTGTCAGAATGTTACTTTTACAATGAAAAATCAGAATTCACAAACGATTTGAAGTAAAGGCAGTTGTCTGACAGGTAGTCCAATAACTGACTCCACAGAAGCAGCTTGTGGATTCACCTCAACTGCAGATGCAGCCTCAGAGTGCAGGTTCACATGCAGCATAAACCACATTGCTATTATAAATGGCAATTCATTTTTTTCCTTTGCTCTGCTCCATCAGTTTCCTGCTGACTGCTTTACATAAATATTAGCAGATCTTATTTTCTTCTTCTTTTAACCATTTGAAGAAAATGAGGTCTTATCAGCTATGGAAATAGTTGGAAAGCTATGGAAAGCAGGTGCTTACACAAGAAATGGCTCAGTAATGTACAGCCAAGGGAGAGAAGGAGGAAAATAGTTCTTTCAGAGACAGCCTCCTCTTAAGTGGGCTGAAGTTGATCTTAAATTGGAACTTACACACACACTAGGCAAATTGGGCTGGGGAAGCTTAACAGCTACTATCTGCTGAAGGATGGCACTAAAGAGAAAAAGTACTCCAGTGATGAGCAATTCTACTAAAGATGAGACCTGTCACTGAGATGCTGAATTACCTCAAGAGGCAATCAATAAGACAGGCACTGTTACGGGACACTAGCCCAGGTGTCAGTCTCATCAACAATAAAGAAGTTTTCAGTGGACTTCTTTTCCTGTAGTGATAGACTGAGGTTAGTGTCTTTGCCATATTTATTTGAGAGACATGAGGGGCTGATCTTTCTGGAATAGCCTAACCCAGGAACAACACAGACAGCATTGGCTTATGCTGGAGATGTACTCTGCCAGCAAGCGCCCTCTGAAAACTTCTTTGCAGGAAGGACAACATGGTATCTTCCAGATATATTAATAGAGAAGGTTTAAAACGTGTTTTTAAACCTGGGTACACTCACTACTCGATATTTGAGTTTGCTCTATATGTGGTAACAATGGACTATATGAGCTTTTTGAGAAGATAAAATAATTATATGTTATTCATATGTTTGTATATTTGTACACACACATAGGAGTCTATCTTTTACTGCCTTTAAGGGTTTCCCTTTCAGTTGAGAGTTTCTGAGAAAACAAAGCATGTTTTGTCATTTCAGAAGCAGGTGAATACTTCAACTAAGCTTTGTGCTGTTCGTTTGGACCAAAAAAACCAACCATTTCACTGAGATGGACCAAACACATCTTTCTACAAAATACCATTTCACACAAACAAATCCACAGTTAGATTCTAAGAGAGCAGTACCAGAAACATACTTTGCAGTATGATGACTGATTAATAGCTGTCACAGCTCATAATAACACAGATATGCCAGCAAACCACATATTAAAGCTAACAGTCAGTCTTGATCCCTGTTTGTTTCATGCTTTAAAGTAAAAACCCCAGAAGTGAAAAAAAAACAACAAACCCAAAACCTTTTTTTGGAAACAATTTAATCTGAAGAACTGATCTGTTCTTCTGTGATCTTACTTCAGTTTAAGAAAATCCAGAGGTTTCATCGCTGAGTTACAGTAATTGTTGATGTGTCATTGTTCATTTTAGCAATAAACTTTTCCACTTGTAGTTAGTCACTTATTAAAATAAAAAATTGGTGATTTTTAATGGAGACAGCATAGTTTCCAGCAGATTTTTTCCCATTCGAGTTTTATTCCCGAAATTAGCACAAGGGAAGGCAGCTTGTGTTAACTCTTTCTTATGCTAAACAGCCCTTGTTAGTTTAACAGAACAAAAGCTGTGATTGTAAGTGCAAATATGTGTGAGAATCTAGAGTCAAAGCACATTGGTGGCTTTTTTCTGAATGACTTGCTTTGGTGCAAGTTTCCAAATAAAGATTTAATTGCGCCCACTTGCATCAATTACAATATCAAAGCACAGAAGTTATAAAAACAGAAGGTGCATACACAATGGCTATTTCACAGTCTGTTTTGAAAACAGATTAAACACAGTTATAATGATCATTTCTTCAAAAGAGTTTAGAGATTATCAGAAACAGAGCAGACTGTGGATTTTAATTGAAAACTCAGTCTGAAATCATTCTGTCCTTCCACCCTGGCTTGATCTCCTTCGTGGCATTCAACAGAATAGCTAATGAGTGGTTTTAACAGAGGGAGATTTCTAACCAGGAGACACATTCAGTTGCAACACCCAGCTCCTAATTTTGCAGTGCCTCTGGTAGCTGATCTCATTTTCTGAACTTGTGCTTCGATGCAGCAGTGCTTAGCACCTGTACCTATAACTTAGCAATTCATTCTAAGAACACAGGCGTTGTTCACAGGCCATTCAGGTTTGAAAATAACTATCTGTAAAATTCCAAAGAGAAGTCTGGCTCCCATTTATATGGAAGCCCTTTGTGACTCTGACATTTCAATCTTTCTCTCAGGAGGATTGAATAAAAAATTAAAAAAAAAAACAACAACAAGAACAGAGCACCTTTTTATATTTTCAATATTAACAGTCACAAAGATCTTTGTTTAAACCTCACAGATTCCCTGGAAAGTTTGCTTATGCCTATTGTATGACATAGTACAGATTGAAAAGAAATGATATCAGCGATACTTTTGAGAAATGGGGGCCTAAATTTAAACCTCACAAAAAATACATTTGATTAATACAGCTCTAGAGTTATTGGATGAAGACATGAATATATCTAAGCTCCATAATATATCGGTTTGTATAAAGTCAGGAATATACTGAAGAACGTGGAGAAAGTTGCAGTGATGAAGACAGAGAATATGCCTTTATGAATGTAAAATGTCTAATAGATAAGATTATTTCATCTTTTTTACACATTTTCTGAAGGTCTTTATTTCTACAAAAGAATGATTTTACAGGAAAAGGCCATCCATAAAAGATTTGGTTTTTTTTTTAAGACTGTTTTATTGGAGTTTGATTCCTATCATCTTAGTGGCAACCCTGCCAACAGGAACGGATTGTAAGTGGATGATCCTTAGAGTCCCTTCCAACCTAAGCTGTTCTATGACTTTTTCATGATTTTTCCAAAGCAGCTGTCACTGCTGAGAGTGCTTCACATCCTTGTGTGTGCCCCAGGTGTCGTCCACAGTGTGACTCCTTTGACTCCTCCTTAACACACAAAGACCCCAACACCAGTGTGGTGCATACCACTGCTTTGCTCAGTGGTGCCACGGCTCCTATTTTCCTGCATTTGAGGTGAAACCCAGGAAAATGAGCAAGCGCTACCTGCAGTGATTGTCTCATGCTGGGATGGGAGAGAAGGATACATTATCTCCCAGAACCTTTCAGCTGCTCAGAAACTCTCTGCTTACCTGGAACCCCACTCCTGGGGTGCCACAGCTCAAAGAATGTGAAAGCCATTCCTTGTATCCACATAGCATTGCACTGAGTTTTGTTCTGCAAAGAGTTTGTACCAGCATTTTTGAAGCATAAAGACCTTTTGGAGGAATTGCTGCCTCTTAAATCTACTTGGCTCTTTGCTCTCCTAAATCTCAAACATGAATTCTAGCAGTGGTTTAAATCATAGCAAATTTCTCTGAGGGGATTAAGCATTTTAATCATGCTGACATGAAAAATATCCAGTGATATATCCATTGCATAATCAAGAATAAAAGTTAAAATCTTCTAAAAATATTAGTTAATTTGGAGTATCAAGGACACCAGCTAAGGACACAGAGGGATTAGCAGTTGCTGCCAAAGATAGCAAGGTGGCCAATTCAAACACATTACAAAGCCTTCCAAAAAAGTAAAAAACCACTGTGGTTTTACATCAGATCGTATTTCCCTGTGGTTCTGTCAGTGTCTTTTTTTTATTTTATTATTGCAAGCAGCCTCGGAAACAAATTTAGAAATCATCTACATCTCACAGAAGTTCAAGAGCTGGTCTGACAGGACTGGTGATGGACGTCCACACCACAGTCCCTGTAGGGCTGCTCTGCATCCTCTGTTAGGCAGAGCAGGCAGCTGGGCTGCGTGGGGAGTGAGCTTCCTCTCTCCACACATTGGGCTGCTGGGAAGGCTGGCAGGCAAGCTCTCATGTGCATGGGGCTGGAGCTGCGGAGTCATTTGTTTGTGATAGACTTATCTCTGGTGGCTCTCTTAGGTTGCCATCACCATGGAGTCCACAGCAGGGTCAGCTCCTGAACCAGTAGGAGTGAAGGCCTTGTTAACACTGAGATCATGAATTGCCACTTTTCCCCCCCCCCCACTTTCATACCCTCCCCAAAGCATCTTGCTGTTATTTTTCCTTCCTGGAGATGCATCTGCTTGAGCCTTGAAATAATAAACAGACTGTAGGAGAAGGATACACTGGCATAGAGAGGAGATGATTGAGTAACTCGGAAATCTTTGAACAGAAGGTCAGAATGTCACATGATGTTGTCTATTTGTTTTAATTACCTGGTATTATGGGGCCAAGATGTTTGAAAGTCAAATGAGTGTAATGAGACTTTAAAAAAATCTACATTTGGATGGATAAATAAACAGCATATTTTTCAAGAGTGCCAAATACTGCTGCTGTCTCCACCTTCTATGAGATGAGCAAAGAGCTTCCAAGAGAAGTTAACTTGTCAAACAAGAGAGTGGCTCTGGTGAGCCTGAAATGCAGCGCATCAGAAGTGGGGACAGGAACTAGATTTGGGAAAGACCCTTTGGGAAAGACAAGAGTCCCAAAATTTATGCCTGCACATTTCCAGCAAGTGCAGTGAGAGCTATGTTTTTTCTCCATAAGTAACACCTGATTACTTCTTAAAGCATATCATTAACAAAATCTGAAGGAAAACTATCCAAATTAATGAAGGCTATTGGCAGAAGTCTGAGAACATTTTTGGAGCTGTGGCAGAATAGTCATGAACACAGAGACTTTTTGTGAACCGAGCAGTGAAGCTGATCTCAGAGCCAGAAGAGAGAGGTGCTACAGTCTAAAACAAATGGCAGAGCCTCTCTCATTTTACACATTCAGGGATAAGCCCAGCAGGTCTGTGCGGGCACACAGCTGGGAGCTTTGCTCTGAATTCACACCAGTGCCACGCAGCAGAATTAGAATTGCAGCCTCTGGGGAACGGTGCTCTTTTGGTCAAAGTATTTTACAGATAGTTGCCAGGAACTGAAATCCAGTGGAAACAGCAGTTCCCAAACTAGGACTTAGCCTCTGGGAAAGAAGCGGGTGGGGGAGATGGGGGGAGGCACAAGAGGTGCTGTCAGGGCTGCAAGGAAAGATGAGAGGCTGTAATTTTGAATGTTGTATGGGTGGGTTTGGGAGGAGAGGGGGAGAGAAGGGTCATGAAAGGTAGAGTTCACTTGGGAGAGGGGCACAGGAAAAACAGTTTGGGAAATGCTGCAGCAGAAGCCTCTTTTTTTTTTTTTTCCACGTCCCCTCTTTTCCATTGTTGCTTCTTGAACAAAAGCAGCCCATGCAAAGACAAAGACTTAAATCTAAAAGCCTTGCCACATATTTCCTCATCTTAGTATCAAATATCTCCTGCGATATTTACAATTGTTATACCATAAATAGAAATGCTTGAAGACAGAGCTCATTTCCTAGTTTCTCAGAAAATGACATCCTCTTCCTCCTTGCCAATTTCCCACATCTTTCCATGCTTAGTGCTGGTGGCCTGCGCTTCCCCACCATTGTCACAGTTATTCTCTTTTCCAGCAGCCATGGCCTCACATTCTGTAACCTTTGCCCTTTCATTCGTCCAGAGCCAAAATGCTACCTTTAGAAAACTAATGTACCAGAGAAAATGGAAGTACGAGGCTGGACAACACAATCTGCTATTATCTTGCTTTGTTTTTTTTTTTTTTTTCCAAGGTTTATTTTTTAGAATTCACCTGTGAATTTTAATGCAGGAAAGGTTTTCTCAAGGAACCAGAGCATCTGACGACTTGAGATCTCCTTGCCAGCACAATCTCTTGCACATTCCCTTTAAAACGGAACCTCTACCTACCAACTTGGAAAATTTGAGGCAGAGCAAATATCTACTGAAGAAGAAGAGTACTTTACCTGCAGGTTTCTTTGAAGTCTTCTTGTTACTATTAGAAATTTCAGTGCATTATCTTCCCATCCTCAAAATCAGCTTTCGGCTGACACAAGAGCGCTTCACCTTCTTTTTGATCCTACAAGTGAAGCCATGTGGAAATGATTGAGAGTGACGTCATGATTTCAGCATTATGATTTAAATCTGGGATCAAGCAGGAGGAGGGGAAAAAAATTACACGCATCCATGATTACTGTGTTCAGGCCATTCAAACGCAGGCTTAAAAAAAATAAAGTCTTGTCTCAGTGAATATGAAAAGTGCCATGGGATCTTTTAAATAAGAAGTATTACTTGCTTCATATACACAGGCAAAATTTTGGCACCTTGCTCAGTCTTTCATTGTTTATGCAACTTTTTGATTACTGTTGTCAGTAACAGAGGTAACAGAATTACAGTGGTGCTGTATGTAAATAAGTTTTGACCTTTCTGAAGGAGAAGCACGTATTTCCATAAGTACCAGGCTCTTCCAGCCTCTCAAGTTGAGCACCTGGAGCATGAAACACTCGAAACCACTGAGTTTAAAATACTCAATTATTATCAATCATAGTAAAATTTAGGTAAATGTATGGAAGGTGACCTTTTTTAGCAAGGCTACTGACACACAGAAAAACATACAGGATAGACAAAAACCATACAAGGGTTAGAGAAATTGGCTTTCAGGGAGAAACTGAAGGAAATTAAGGAATGCTTAGTTCATTAAAAAGGAGACTAAGAAGGGATGGGACAATTTGTCATCAGGAAAGAGTTCCTTAGTTTCCTAGAATAATTAAAAGCAGTACGGGAGGCTGATGCCACAAACTGGCAAGGTGGAACATATGGATCTTCTGAGCTGATGTAATTTGACATTGGAAGTCACTACAAACAAAATGCTGAATCATCTTCTCGTGTCATGAAGTAGATGAGTGGTCCTTTTCAGAAGACTTGATGTAGGCAGTCTTGGGTTCTGCTCTGTGTGATTTGCTGCATTCAGTTCAGGAGAAGCTGGCAAAAATGTGATCCACATTCAGGATTAGTAGTTCACTTCAAATTGTATAAATCTAAGAAGGCCTTGCAATATTTTTTATTTCCATTAATTTCATTTTTAGTAGCTCATGGGAATATGAAGATGAGTTTTCCTATAAGAGGCCTGTGACAATGTGAGAAGTGAAATTAGAGGATAGAACAGAAAAATTAGAGCAGAAATAAAAGCGAGCTGGGAACTAGAGAGACAATACAGTTCTTTGAGCTTTCTAGCAAGATGTTAGATACGTAAGTTTTCTTATGTAGGAGATGCCTTCTACCACCAATAAATAATGATCATCTCTAACCACTGATTTAACACTAAAGTTCTTACCCAAAATATGTAAATATGTAAGTGAGGACCTAGATTCATATACGCTTTCTAACTTGCAGTCTTCATTAAGTCTCTCTTACACCACACATGCACAAAACATCAGCAAATAAAGGAACGAGACAAGAACTTTCAACCCCAAGGCTCATTTCAGCGTTTAAGCTTCTTCTTGCACCTCCAGGGATATTCACGTCAGTGTCTTAATAGAACAAAGACAGCCATCTACATGCCTGAAAACACGTGTGCTCAAACTAAGGAAACCATGCATGAACTAGTATAGGAGTTTATGTATTTACAGAGGGAAAAAGTGGAGTAGTTCTGTATTGTACAGCACAATTCTCATTCCACAGTTAATGTGGAATCACCACATGAGCATCACCATGATCAGTTCAAGCAAACAAAAATTATCAAAAAGACAAGTTTATCACAAAATAATGATATGACTTTGGAAGTATCTGCTGTACTTGTTCATAGCTGATACAGTTGCTCAGATGTTTATGCACAAGATACTGCCAACACCCAAGGAATTTACAGTTAAGACCCTGGTGAATCCATTTGATTGTGAGTACTATACTATCTTCCTACAATGTGATATTAAAGAAGTACATCCACTGAGATGCGAACCTTCTGAAAGCAGTGTTTCCAAGAACAGTGACTTGGGAAGAGTCACACAATAAGCACAAGTTCTTAAAAATTAATGTATGTATTATACATGATGTATGCAAAATGACGTGCAGATATTTACACTGGTCTCACATTCTACCAAATATTCATGCACAAGTTTACCTTCAGAAGAAAAAAAAAAAACAAGTAACAACAATAATAAGGAAAGATTAACAAAGATTACAGTGTTTAGATGGTTATATATATAAAATCACCAATTCTATTTAACCAATAAACTTTAAAAAACAAGTAAACTGTTAATTGAATTGATTCTCTTTAAAAAATTGTTCTCAGTGGTACAAAATGGCAAAGAGCCACTGCTTACCGTAACAGTGAATACCTGTCCCACAACTTTCATATTATGCTGTTAAATATAATCTCCTTGAGAACTCAGATTACTGGCTAAGCAATGACCTGGAGGGGAATCTATCTAGGAGATACTGACCTGAAGGAGACACAAAGCTGTTTCCACCAACCAAGGGTTTCCAGGACAGGGGTAGAGAGGTGGCAGCTTCAGGTAGAAACCTGCAGGCTGGAGCTGCAGCAGGTCCAGCTCAGAGTACATGATGCATACCTCCCACTTGCAGTTATCTTAGTGCTCCTAGATAGAGAGCTGACAACCTGCCAGTCAACAGAGCCAACAGCTGGCTGGTGACTGAGTTTCCTTTTTATTCTTTGCTGAACAAGGAGAGACACTTGTCTTGTTGGAGTTGCAGTAACCTGCAGTGATCCTTTCCATACAGCTTGCCCAACACAGAACACATACTGTGTGTAAATGCTTCTATACAATGTTGTATAATCAATGAATATACAGATGCTATAATTATGAAATACACAAGAGAGTTTGGCTAAGCAGGTTATTATAACAAAAAGAGAATAAATAAGAGTGCTTACCCTTGTCTTGGGCTCACTGCAAAACTCCAAAGGATGGATCTCTTTCTGGAGATCCTCCCTAACTGGTAGTCAGCTCTTAAATGGCGTCTAGGAGAGGTGGAGCCAGGCTCCACCCCTTCCAGCAGCACAGGTGAATTGCCTTCACCTGTGCTCCCAAGGCTGACTCATTGCTTGTCTCAGGTGATCAATCAGAGGTTCAGGCTGTGATTCAGCAGTTCCCATACAAATGTGAAGTTTTCTGGAAGCCTAAATCCAGATCTTTGTTTGCACCAATTTTAAGTCATTACAATGGCCCCCAAGTTTCCTCCCTCCCTTCCTGATCTACCCTGGCTTTCTTTCTTAAGCATCCCAGACATTATAGCTTTGATGGATCCACCCAGTCCCTGGGCTGTAGCTCCCAGTGCTTAATTGCTGTAGCAATTTAACTTGAGCCATATACTTTCTGAGACAGCAATTCCATACGCATTCAAAGTGATCTAGTGAAAGGGATCTCTCTGAACTGAGACATTGACTTCAATGAGGATCTCGCTTGCGTATGCACAACAGAACTGCACTATTAACTGCTGATAAAGGAATGGCTCTTTGAAACATGTTGTGTTCTTTGATTTTTTTTTTTTTTTAAGAAGGAAGTTAAAAGAAGGAAAAAGAACATTTAGGTTCAGTGATCAAGTACTCAGAGCACTTAGAAATACTCACATTAATGTGTCATTTAATAAAGTATAGTTTACACACACGTTCAAGACTATAGCTGGGAATATAAAAGAGAATCCTGAGCTCAGATTGCACAGATTATCATTCTGGCTAGAGCCGCTGACCAGAGGTTTTATGTGGTTTCAGATGTTTTAGTTGAATCTACATGGAATTTTTTGCCCATTTTTTTGAAAGAAGGTGAATTGAAAAACTGACATGTTGGAAATCTATAGCAGAGAAGTGTTTCCAACTTTCTCAGGGAAATACAGTAGGATATCATGGCCTGTGTAGACTAGCTACAAACAGATGGAGAAGATGTTAACATATTATGATGGTTATTTGTTTGCTAGTCAGTGAGGGAATGATTACACTCTTCCATTTTTAAAATCACTCTTCTATCCCCATGACCTCCTATAAATCTCATTCATCTACACCTGTTTTACATGTTTACTCCTGGCTCTTTCAAAAACTGCAGCTATCTATATTAATGAGGTTGTTTCTTCTTTTTTCCCCTGTTCTATAGCAAACAAAATGTTAAATACTTGCACAAACTGTTTCAAGTCCAATAAATATTAAATAACGTCACAGGAGACCTGTACATCTCTGGGAAGGTCTGTGATCAACCGAGCTGACATACCAGAAATGCATGAGCATGGAGCACAATCAGCAAACTGGAATTTTTTTGCAGCTCTGTAATTTTAAAATATATATACTTTAGCCAATTGTAGATAGGCAAAAGGATGTCAAGGACTACATTCTTGTACTTTATTGCTAAGTTTTTACTCTTATTGGGAATATTGTATTTTGTATAAATAATTAAACATCCAAGCAAAAGCAAAACTGATTTTAAAGCCCCAGTGGTTATCACATCCCTGGTCTGTTGTTCAGAGCTCTGTTTCAAACTGGAAAACAAAGCGATTTTTAATTTAGATTGTAGGTAAATGATGTAACCAACAGGCTTGTCTCACATTTCCATGAAAACAAATGTTTTGTTTGCTCCAATGTCAATCTAGCAAATAAATATTCACTGAAGAGAAAACAACATTTCTTGGCCATGTGTAGCCTTGAGAAGTGTGGCTTTTATAAATACAAAGGATACAGGCTTGTATTAATAGAAATACTTGGAAATAATTCTTGTCATCTTAACGGAAGAAGCAAGCAACCTTTACTACTTAGATGGAAGAAGATCTAAATTAAAATCCTTGTTTCATAAACATTTTTGTTTCTGGGGCTTTAATCAGCTGCTGTTAATCATGATTTCTTTTGTATTTTTTTTCTCCATTTTACTTACATTTTACTGTCATACACATCAAGATTAAAAATTTGTTTTAATAGATCAGTACTCTGTAGTGAACTAAGATAACAAAACACTAAACAATTGCCATCTGTGTTTGTTCCATGTATGAGAAGAGGTTTTTAAACCAACATTCTTCTAATTCAAGGGAAATTCTCACCTTAAAACAATTTCCTGGCACTCTCAGAGATTCAGGCATATCTATGATGACATATAGAATAACAGTGGCTACTCATCCTCTTTTCTCTTTTGGACACACATAGATGGCATCTGGGATACTTGGCTATTTATCCCATTTTTCCCTCTTTATGGAGCCACCTGTATAAGAGGGAAATCAAGAGCAATGGTCGCCTGAGAGATGACTGTGTTGTGTGCAATGTCACTGTCACTGTGCATCTTGGGGACAGGCCCAGCTAAGCCCTTACCACACCTGGGTTTGTCACCTGATGTCAAACACAGAGAGAAGCAGACCTTTGTAATGGGAATCCACTAGTCCTGCACGTCTTATTTGAAGTAAAACTCTATAAATGTTGGGGGAGGAGAGAAAGGAGGTGAAGGGAGAGAGAGAAAATGAATGTTATAGTTCCCCTATCTGTTTTACTATTTGTTTCATGAGAAAAGATGCTAAACCACAAGTCACTCGATTTTATAAGTTTTGTACCACGCATTACTTTGGGGAAACTACTGAGAGACCTAGAAGCTTTTGGGAATAACAGCATAAGCTGAAAAATGGTTGGTGTGTTTATGCCATGTCTTATAACTGACCACTAATTCCATAAATTAGTTTGTAGTTAATTCTCTCTTTGTATGTGTTCAGTGGGCTGCTGAGTCAAATATTTTACTGACTTTACTGACTTCAATTTGTGACAAGTACACCAGTCAAATACCGTGGTGATGTGCATTAAATGAGTTACAATGATTGAGTTATACAGTCTTCCCAATGGACTGCTAATAAAAAAAACTTTATACCTCACAAACCATCATAACTCTGTACATGCCACATGAAATAAGGTATTAAAATGTTTTAGAGAGCTTTAAATTTTTTATTGGTACTTTTTTTGGTATTGCTCTACCTATAAAGCTGGACTTTCTTAATTAGTAAAGGCCTATACTTAGGGGGAAAAAAAAAAAGAAAAATGTCTGGGAAATACTGGACCTTTAAATTTTAGGTATTCCAGCTCTAGTAGTTTTTGTTTGTCATACAGTTAAAGTATGCTTAGTTCAACTGGTCATTTGTCCTAGGCAGAACGTTCATAAAGATTAGCTATTATATTAATTTGCTAGGGTTTTTTTTGTTTCGTTTTATTTTTTATTTAGCTTCAAAGTGAAATTAAGTGCTTGGTTTGGAGGAATTATTTTATTTTTTCCAGAGATCTTGCTGCTCATTAAAAGATCACTACAGGCAGAAAAGTCATGAGCTATTCTACACATCTATATATTCTATATACATATTCTATTCTACACATTCACTCAGAACACTCACAGCTGCAGATGGATGGGTCAGCAACATTCTTGTCAGAAAACTTTCCTCATGAAAAGAAGTAGTTGGACATTCCAATTAATTTAAAACTCACAAAGGAGCATATGAGTCCTATGTACCAGAACAATCAGGCAGTCATATTTTTTGCAAATGCATCTTTTCCTCCTCTGTTAGTTTGTGCTTGAACAAAACACACAAGGCCTGCACACTTCCAAATGAAGTCTAGAGCCATAGACATCTATGACAGAGTTATATGGAGTTTAACCTTTTCTTGCAATTTAATTTTTCTACCCTGGCAGGTATGGAAATTGCAACAGATAGATTTCTTAATTAGGGCATATACCATCCCCTAAAGTGCATGACTCTGGACACTTCTATAAAACAGCCTTTGCTTTACAGGTAGAGTGGAAGGAGAAGGGGGGCAAATAGAGGTGCCAGACCTTGCTGAGGTAGCAGCTGACTGAGGCTGTCTGCCAATTAATGGGACTTCTCACTGAAAGACTCTAACTTCACTAGCGTGTTGTTATAGTAGCATCCCTTGGTTCCAATCCCAAGCAGCTGAGTCTCAGCTGTGCTTTTTCAGGTATTGATGATATAACTTAGATTATAGTCACATAATGGTGTTTCACCATTACCTCTGTTGTTTCCCCCATGGAGTCAGATACCTACCATGGTCCCACTAACAACTACTCATTTTCCTCTTTCCTTCTGTGCACAAGTTATTTCTTTCAGCTAAACTAGGTAGGCAAATTCACGTGAATAGAAAAAGGTGCAGTGCACCCTTTCTGCTTCCCTCTGTGGAGAGCAGCAGAAGACTGCTCCTGCACCTGCTTCTTGCTCATCTTTAGAGCTGAGATGTTCCAGAGACTCCAAAGTGCTGCCCAGGCTTCCCAACAGTGTACTGGTCAGGAGACATCCACAAAAACATTGAGGATGATTTCTTGCTTAGGGTCCACAGCAGTGCAAACTACCATAGAAAAAGTTATTAGGACAGTGGGAGTAGGACTTTAAACAGGCCCATCTAAGGCTACATCTGCATTGCAGCTGGAGGTCTGACTGCAGAATACCAAATAAGCTCAAAGTCACTGGTGAGAGGGGGATGGTGTTTGCTGCAGCAATGAAGCACCAGGACTTTGCCTATTCAGCTGCTGTCAGCAGTACTTCAGTGTTACCAAGATCTGAGATTAACTCTAGTTCTAACACACGTTATGTAGCTCTGATTGTATCAGTGGACAGTAATTAAATGACCTGAAAGTGGCTTAGCATGGCCTACTGCTCTCTGAATATCTTTGTAGGAAAAGGGAACCAGAAAGATTTCCGTGGGGGTTATGATGGTAACTAGCCATATTTTTCACACATCACATGTATGAAGAAAAAGGATCATCAGTCTATTTGAATCCTATCAAATCCTTAAGATCCCACAATATTTTATCCTTGCACGTAAATCTTAATACCCAAAAATCAGGGCCTGCAAAGAAACAGCACACAATCACTTGGGTAACTGATGGTATAAGAAAAGAAGCAAAGCACTTTTAATAGATACTGAAATATCACAATGTATTTTTAAGATTTGATGACTAGGCCAAAGGGATGTCATTATAATCTCTCTATCCAGGACACCACACTCTGGTCCCTGCTTACGTGCTACACTTTCACAGGATGTAAATATGATTTGAAACATCTGCATCACACTTGTGGATTGTATGTAAGACTTTTACAGCTCTCTGTATGCATACATATCATGCAGTTCAGATGTTTTCCCCTGCAGTCTCTTCCAGGGACCATCTTTAAGTCAGAATGTGAAAAGAAGAATATGGAAGCAAAATTTCACTTTTCTTTATCACAGATTCAAATTACTCAGCTTTTTTTTTTTTTTTTTTTTTTTTTTTTGACAAAAAAGTAGCTATTATTAAAGGATAAGTGTTCCCAACACAGCATCAGCTTTCTGAAAGGCTTTTTTAGCAGTCAGTTAAGCTGAGCAGAGTGCTGTGCAGGTGCCCTTCTCTGCCTCCAGCACACATTCAGGATGGGGTTCCACACACTGAGCTGATACCACCTCCTGCTTGCTCTCCTTATCCCCCATACCTTCCACTGTCTGTCCTGTTACAGTTGGTGTCACAGTTGGAAAGATTATCGTGGTGAAATGGAAAGAAACAGACAGGGAAGGAATGGTCACCTGTGGTCACCTGCATCTGAAGATCTAGGTTTGGAAGAAAGACTCCACAGAGATCTCCAGAAAGAGAACCTGCCCCAATGGCAGTCAGCCCTTAAATGGGGTCTAGGAGTGGTGCAGCCAAGCTCCACCCCTTCTGGTTACACAGGTGAATTTTCTTCACTTGTGCTCCCACGGCTGACTCAGTGCTTGTCTCAGGTGATCAACCAGTGGTTCAGGCCATGACTCAACAATTTCCCTTCTTCTTTCCCTTCCTTGTCTCTTTCCTTCCTCTCCCACTTGCCCTGTGGCAGGGCCCATTAGCTGAGCCATTTTACTCACCAAATGCAGAAAAGAAATAAAATAATAGAATCGTTAAGGTTGGAAACACCTCTAAGATCATCTTGTCCAACAGTCAGCCCATCCCCATCATGCCCACAAATCCATGTCCCCCCACTGCCACATTTACATGTTTCTAGAACACCTCCAGGGATGGTGACTCCACTCCCCCCCTGGACAGACTATTCCAGTGCCTCACCACTCTTTCATAGAATAATTTTTTTCCTAATATTCAATTGTAATTGCCCATGGCTTCACTGCCTTTCCTGTTGGCTTGGGGAGGTGAACTGGCTCATGGTAGAGGCTGCCAAAATGCAGTGCTAGGAGAACGTTGCAGAGGAAGATCAGTGGCATAGGAGCAGGACTTTCCCCCTGGGTAGTGGTGAGAAGTTTTCACCTAGCTCCATGCCTTTGGTTCTCTCTTCATCATGTAGTTCTGCATTTTGCATACCTTATGTTCCAATTTATTTACTAGCAAAAAATCTCAGTTTCAATAGGTAGCTGCTAACTAAAGCTACCTTCTGAGTGTCCAGGAAGCAGCAACATTTCACAGTGTTCCCTCTGGAATCATTAGACAGTTCACAGTGGCTCCATGGAACAATAATAGTATCTAACAAAACATCACAGATTTCTAAGCGCACACCTGGGAGCAATTATGTCAACCTTCCTTTCTCAGTTTCCTCCACATGCCAAGCTGCTTTTCTGTTAGTTGCCAGTATCGTGCATACAGCAGGTGATGAGCCCACCATTACTTTCCAGTTTTAACTCTGGAAATTCAAAATGATCACTGCCATTGTTGAATATCAGTAAAGTGAGAAACCAAGCAGGAAAATCTAAATGAATTCCTTCTAAATTCCTAATTATATATTTAACTGCACATATGAAGGAGGCAAAACTATAGGTAGCAGATTTCAAGGCATATATTCATAAATTCCAAACCTGATCCTAGAACAGCTTTGCTATATCCTGTCGACAGCCCTACTCTTGCAGAATGATTATTCTTTTTGTTATCTTCCTTGCAAGTTTCTTTCACAAAGTGAAAAAAATATTTTAATCAATTTACAGTGTGGAGTGTTTACTACGTGTAGATACATACTATGATAAAATCCCAAATGGAGAAAATTTAATTTTGAAATCTTTTGTTAGAGTATATTTTAGAGGAATGCAACCAGACTGCCGCAGTTTTATTAACAAGATGGGTAAAAGTTTGATAGCCAACTGCAGAGTGAGTTCAGCACTTTTCAGGTAGCCCATGCTAGGATGCACATATACTTGGACACCCCAGAATCTGCAGGTGTTCTGTGATTCTGTCCTAAAGACCCACTTCATGCAAGATTGCCTTTCCTGCATTAGACAAACATACTGTCTTTCTTCAGCCTAAAGGCTGGAGTATTTGGAGATCCTGTTGACATTTTGGGCTTTGCCCGTCACTGGCATACTCCCATGGTGAAGCTGTCAGGATGGCTCTGACCTTCTGTCGAGCTCCTCAGAGGAACCACCAGCTAAGTGGGCAGCACTGACAGATGTGCACTCATGTGGATCTCGCAAACTTAAGAACTATTTTTGCCTTTTTATTTTTAATACCCACAAACCTGAAAGAAGTGAGCTGGAAACTAAACAGCCTTCTTCATTAAGAGGTTATACTTCATAAAAGTATGGAAATAGGAGTATACACAATTGGATATCTTAGCTCATAATACCACACACATTAGCTCAAAGTTGAGAGCATCAATAAAATTATTGTGCATTAAAATAATCTAACTGCTTCCTTCTTTTCTTTTAACATCTGTCCTGCAGTAAAGTACCTCACCTCAAGACAATCTTCTTTCTCACATGGACCAGCATATTTGCTGGGAGGACGGAGCCACTCAGCGGAAGAGAAAGCAGTACCAAGAACCACAGCCAGCTTAAACATATTTGTATATTTGCATATTCAGACAGAGAAAGGAATGGAATGCATTCCCCCTGCCCCCCTTTTCGGTGGCTGTCATTTTGAGCATGGCTAGAGGTAGGATGAGGTTAAAAGTTCAGGAATGAGAGAGAAAACAGAACAACACCGTGTGCACTCACTGTAATGGGGACAAGTGGCGAAACCCCCTCCCCAGCCTTCCTCTGCTCCCAAGTATTGCCATATGCAGCACTTACCGCAAGCAGTCGCCTATACCGTGTGGGTGTGATTACAGTTCCTTTCTCAGCCAGGAGCGTAGTAGGACAGTCCCAAGCCCAGGCAGGCAGCTCTGCTTGCTGCACGCTTTGCTGGATGGATGAGACCTGGCACTTCCAATTAGGGCACTCACACAAAGCATGGCTGGCTGTGGAATTGCCATGCAGCCCAGCTCCTAGGGCAGCTGGCTCCGACAGCGCTGCTTGCCTGGCACGGCAACTCCAAGGTAAGGATTGTGCTCCCTGCCCTGTACTTCAGTGAAATTACCACTGGAAAATCTATATGTGTTTTTTTGGTATGCACTCTCTTCCTCACAGGGAAGTGAAGAGCAGGATTTCTGTACAGCAACATATACAGCGGGAAGGGGTTGCTGTTTTCTCCCAGGATGGTGAGCTGCCGTCAGAAAGCAGGCTCAGAATCCTGAAATAGCAGGGGCAAGTAACACCCATCAGCTGGCAGCCAGCAGGGAAGTGCCCGCCTGGAGAGACAGCGGCTATTTGAGGGATCCACTTCTATTTAGTCTGGGTTAGGCTCATCCTTCATTCTGATAAGGACAGAGCAAATTTAATAATTCTCATCAAAAATGACAAATGATGTGCACAGCAAATTTTGTTTGTGGCTGAATGACATTGAAGCACAGGATTAGACAGATTATCCTGCCCCAGATTTGCCAGTCTTGAGTTTTCTAAGGTTAGAAATAAAGCAATCAGCACACATCGGCAGCAAGGGAGGCAGAGCACAGGCTCTGTGTGCTCCTGAGCTTTAGCATTCCAACTTCCAAAAGCACAAAGAGCAACCCCAGAGATCCCTGTCTTTTCTTTCTGCTAATGTGTAATTTCTCATTCCAGGTGGGGATTTCTATACTATGTTCATTCAATGACTGGATGTAATCCTTATCACAAAACCTTCCAGTGTAACATTGTCACTACTACCAGTCAAATCTTCTTGCAGCTTTGAAGAAATCAGCTCTGGACTCATGAATATTGCCAGCTTTGCAGATCGCTGTAAGGAGCCTCACAGACTAGGTAAACCTGCTAAAAATAATTTGATCACTTCCATCTCATGGTCCCCACCTGCAACGGACCACATTTCAGTGGGCATTTTATCTGTTGCACAGCCCGCAGACTTCTTTACCACAGTGGGGAATCTGCCAGCATTTTTTCTTTTCAGTTGATATTATTGAGGGTTTTGTTCATTGATAAGAGGAGATTTGCTGTACTGAAATAACAACAGAAAGCTTCTAACAGGTGCTGTGATAATTGTTCCTTCTAGCAAAGTTCTAATTCATATGATAATCTGTCATCATCTGGCACTGTGCTCTAACTGATTTTTAATGCCATATTGATCTCAGCTTCTATAATTGGCCTCTTCAGAGAGAGGGCAATTGCAGGTTTTATTTCTTTTACCCTCTTTTACTAACTTGTATACACTGCCATGGAATTTAACTCTGGAGAACCTCAAAAAAAAAAAAAAAAAGAAGAAGAAGAAGAATCTACACTTCTGGGCGTAAGTAAAGCACAGTCAACTTGCATTTGCTCTCAAAGTACTTGTGTAAGCTAAGAATTCTTAATTGAAAAAGGGAATAATGAAATTCAATCATTGTAATTTGCCTCTCTTAAAAAAGTAATGATTTAATTACTTCACACAAAAGGTGCCACTTCTCATAATATCTCAGCTGGGAAAAAAAAAAAAAAAGAAGAAGAATTTCTAAGAAAGAAAAAGGAAAAGAAAATATGGGAAAAGAGAGAGAAAGGAAAAGAGAGAGAAGATGCCAGCAGGCTTTTGTGCTTATCATTTTGAATTGTTTTATTCTAACTATATAAACTAGCAGCTAGAGGCACAGTAGCTAACCTAATCAGGATGTATGGTGCTTCATTACCCTCATCATCCTTGTATCATCTGAAAACAGAACTAAAAGGTTACTGTGAATATGGGAAATGGCAAGCCTTTTCTCTCACCGGACTTACCAAAATCATAAGAGTAATTAAAAAGGGTTGTAAAAGCACGTAGCTAGTTCTTTGCACATGGATGGGGGAGAGGGAAGAACGTGAGGCCATTCCCTAGCTAAACTGCCGGATGGATTCCTTCCAGAGCTAAGCTTGCGATTACATTAATCATGCACACTGAAGCTAATGCTATACATTACACTTGAGGGTTTCAATAGAGGTTTAGAGCTATAAAGATGGGAAACAGTTCCCAATATTTAGCCCACCGCTAATAGAAAGAAAGAACAGGAAAATGATTACTGAAACAGCTAGATGGCTGTACGTTGAGGAAATACCGAGTGAGCAATTACCAGATTGTAACTGATGTGACCATTACTCTCTTCTATAGGCCCTTTTGAGCACATCTTTTGCACCTGGCACTTCAGCAAAACAGCAGCTGAAAGAGGACTGGGTAACTTGCCCATAATAGCCTGCTCCCTGCCTTCAGCAGCAAGTGGCCACTTCAGCGGCTGCAGATGTTAGTATAAGAATGGACACCGCTAGGTACCATTCTTTAGTTGCAGTGCCAGGATCCTTGTAGTCAACAGCTTGAGCTCTTCAATTCATGATACAGGCTTTATGTTACAAGGTCTCAAGGAAACACTGATAGCTTCTGCTTCAGATGCACATGTGAATAATGTGGTGGTTGAGAAGGTCACATGTATGTCCTGCATTTGCTTACAGTAAAGACCTTCATTGTGTTTTGCTGATGCAGTCTATCTGAATCAATATGCATGTCAGCTGTGTAGCTTGCTGAATGCTGAACAGAGAAAAAGAAACCTATGTTATAACTGGTTCTCATTAAACTGCTAAACGGAATACTAAAAGGTAGCTCCAAATCAGGTGCATTTAATAAAGCCATATTTGAATTGGCACACACAGGGTTCCCATATGTTTTTCAGTTTCCTAGTGTTGCAAGCTTATCATCTATATTACTTATGCTTAAATGTTACTTCACTCCAATAAAAACAGGCATCATTTACAATTTCTATCAAACGTTACTCAGTAAGGCCATGGCTAGGTTCATTAGCTGCTGTCTGTAGGCTGCATAGCACACCCCTTGAATTCACTATACCTTGGAAAGTGATTTATGCCCTTAGATTAGATACGGGTTTGGAGGATTAAAACAAACAGAGGCATGAACAGGGGATTTGCTGTAGAAGATACATTTTTAGTTAGAATAGAAATAAACAGAGTACTCATTCACCACAGTTTGCATTACTTGCTTACTCTGCAGAAGTCCCCGAAAATAAATTCCAGTGAGGCAGTTCATTAGTACAAAGCTGCACACTGAAGAAAGCAGGGTGATGTGAACTGTTGTGGAAAAGTGTTTTCCTGGTTCTACAGTGCAAGTCCTTTAGGGGAAGACAACAGGGAGAGCTCTCCAGCAAGTCTTTTTGGCCTCCTGTGGGCTTCCTGCCACAAGAGCCTGCTGTAGGAGGGGAGGGAGGCTGTCAGCCTTTCAGTTCCAGCCGTTCCTGGCTCCTCACATCCACTGTTATGACTCAGGCAAGGGCAAGTCCCAACTCCAGCACTGATCCCATAACAGATTGGTATCCCAGCAAGACTGCATAGCATGCATTCATACCCAGACTGCCAAAACTAACCTTGGCCATAGGAATTTGATGTCCTCGCAACTCTAGAGACATTGCATTCCTTAGATATGATAGATCTGTTGAAATACAAATAGAAGCTTTACAGGAGATTCGCCTCAAACTATCTTTCGTGTTCAGAGTCATAGCAGCCACTCCTTAGATTTGGGACTTCACAATACATCCATAGTGCTTTGTTTGGTTGCTTACATGGAAACATAACAGTAGGAAATGATTTTATGTAATTTAGTATGAGAAAAAGAGCAAAGGAGCCAGCACTGTGATCATCCAGCAGTCCAGACCACCATCAGCTCAAAATACCATAATACAAAGAACAGAATTTGTCCAACTCCACTTTGCAGCAGCATCAAAGTGCAACAGGTTTCAATCTTGCTCCTTTTCAGGTTATGAAAACGTAATAACTTATTGGAAAAAATAATCTTATTTTTAATCAATAATCATGCCTCTGGTAAGATAAATTTATGCTTGCAAAGGCTTCAACAGATGTTTTTCATTGTAATGGCTGAGATCCAGAATCTTTTTACATTCTTATTTTTTTTCCTCAAACTGAAATAACACAAGAGGTTACTCTTTTTTTTTTTTTTTTTTTTTTTTTTTGGTGTGAGAAGGAAGTGGATGCATGTAGGAAAAAAAGAGCCCTCTAAACAGGAAGAATAAATCAGAAATACCACAAAATGGGATAAACTCAAATTTTCTGAGTGATGCAGACATTTGGAAATAAAAGCCATCTGAAACAGTAATTTAAAAAACATCACAAGTTCTTTTGAAGTGAATTTCTCAACGAGGAAAGTAACTTTGGCTCAAGGAAGGTGCAGTGGCACCATGAAGCTCATGCAAGTTTCCCAAATACTTCAGAAACCCATATAAACTCATCCAAGCCAAAAAGGAAAACATAAAATAAGATATTTGACTCACAAAGTAGCCACTAAAATGTCAGCTGGCTACAGAGAGTTCCACCTGCCAAGACTGAAATCTAGGACAAAGATCCCAGAGAGTTCAAAATCCTGTAATCCTGACTCAGACCAAAGCTCTATTAACTCTCTAAAACTTCTTCAAAAATGAGAGAAAATACTTATACTATACAATGAGACCAGAGAGTTAAATGATTTTTTAATGAAAATAACGTGCCTGAGGAAGATACTAGGCTTTCAATCCCACAAAATAGAAGGCAGCTACAGCTGTGGCAAGAGTAGGATTTGCTTATTCAACAACCTGCCTTGACCTGAGGCCAGGACAATGAGTTGAGTCTCCCTGTATGCTTAAACCCTTGGCTCTGATGCTTTGGTAGCCAGTAAGGGTGCTAATTAGAGTCAACTGCCATGTTGAGACGTGACTGAGAGACGTACTGAGAGACCAGCTTCATTTTAACAAGAGCATTGCACAGAAATAAGTTTTGGTTGGTTTGGTTAAATTACTTGATTAAAATTTGAGCTGATAATTTACAAGGAATAGATGCTGTATCTGCTGCCAGTCCACCAAACCATCCAGCTTTACACAAGAACAAATTTATGTAATGGCTGAGGCTCAGTACTGACTGAAATAAGGGTATTCATTTCACTCCAAATGTAAATGAATAACATAGTAGTCACAAAGTAGTGTGCCTGTATGCTGATTTGGCATTACACGTGTGCTGAAACAATGTGGTGTGCCATGGGAACAATATTCATCATAAATCAATGAGACTCACATCTACTGGGCACCAGAATTGAGATATAGGACTCAGAAGCAGTTCAAACTGTGTAGAATTACTAATGGGAGGGATATGCAAAGGGAAATGGATGGGAAATAGTGAAGAAGGGGAAAAGAGCAGAAAAGAAGCAAGGAGAGAGTGAGGGAAGGATGAACAGTATCCTGTATGTTCTTTTTACTGTTCCTTTTTCATCACTGGACAACTTGCACTTTTTTTTTTTTTGGCACCCAAACTGTGCAATAAAACAGGGAACAGCTTGGAGGCCTTATAGGCCTTTAATGATCAGTCACACCTGATGGGTAACAAGCATTCAGGTCAGTTCTGAACCAAGTCGAGAGACCTCTATGGAATTTCCATCTGCTCACTGCAAACAGCTTCAGGGGAATTTGGCTGCCAAATATACTTGAATCCATAGTATTATAGCTGAACCAAGTGCAAAGTGTGAGTTTTCTAGAGCTAGTTTCCTGCAGCAATCATATCCCAAGCGATAAAATACAGTAAGGCAAACAGTAAGGCAAACAGTCACAGGGGATTAAAGATACTGCAAACGTGGGTCAAAACAGTGAACAGCTATGATGTAAGACTGGTAGCTAGACACAGGCATGGCTTTACCAGGTGGCCAAGGCAGTCCAGTTGCAACTCATTTTATCAGGCACTCTTGCATTGCAAAAAGCCAAGGAGAGCTGCAAGGCTCTGCCACTCCCCTCTATAAACTGAGGCAATCCCTGCAGTGTTTATTATTGCACTGTGTGAGACTGGAGGGGACCAGCAAACAATGGTATATGGTACCACCTAACAGGTTCCAGATTATCCAATAGCTTGTAAGTGGGCATGAGGGAGCAATGCAGAAGTTCTGCAAATTGTCACCATACTTTTCAGACGTTTATAAGCTCTCAGGTGTTGATCAGAGTAGTTTATTTATATACTGTGTACGCAGTGTTAAGGCCCTCAGCACTAACAGGGAACAGAAGGCAGCATTTTTTGCGATTTTGTTTGATTTTTCTCAGACTTGCTACTACTTTTACTGAGCAGTTTTTGATATTTTAGTAAAAACGTTTGCTGAAGTCACTTTTGAACAGACTTCCTCATTTTGAAGGTCTACAGACAGCTTCAGCATAGGCATTTGTCTCATCATGACATATAAATGCACTTGAATTTTCAAAGTACTCCCTGTTATATCTTATAAGGCTTGCCAGAGCAGGAAACAGTAACATTCTGCATAAGGTACGGATATGGGAGATCTTCACTGTGAGCAAGCTGTACAATTTCACCACTTTTTTTTTTTTTTTTTTGGTGCACATATCACCTTCATTTTGTTTCTAACACCAGTAGAATCTACTTAGCTCTGTATTCAAATCACATTTAAATTAAGTGGCACAGTTTCTGAAAATATTCCTTCACAACATACTGAAGAGATGCTTATAATTGATGTGGTAAGTGTAAATTTATTACAATTATTCACCTATTTGATCAACATCCACCCACATACCATCACTCTTTCCTGGAAGCTTCATCTACATATACTTTGATAAACACATTAAAACCACAAAACAGTGTCATGTTTTGCTCCAGTGCTAAAGCTCTTCATTTCTGTGCTGCTGTAGCAAATTGTAGAATTAAAATGGCCAAGCACAGGCTTTCAAAGACCATCCGAAAGTTAAACATGCACTAAAACCCATCACCATCACTGACAAAAACAGTGAGAGCTATGAAGACTTTCATGACAACAGATAAAGATTAATTACAGAGAGCCATATGAAAACAAACAAACAAACAAAAAACCTCTTTCCCATTGGTATATAAACCCTTAACAATTTTTTTTCAGAACCTTTTCTGAAAGCAGAGAGGATGGAATCTCCAGAAGAAGTGTGCCTGTCTAGTAGGGTATCCTTACCAGCATAAGCCTGAGGAGGTTACCTTTGATTAATCAGAGAACTTTTCCAAGCCAGCCTCAAACTCATACAGTATTTAGCTCCTGCTAGGCTCATCAGAGGACAAAGGCTGGATTAAAAGACAGATTTTCTAGCAACCTGTTTGAATTAGACAAATCTGGGTTAAAACATGCCCGATGCTAATCACAAGCTTTCAGTTTAAGTGAGTATTGGAAAAGGCATATGCCTCAGCACACAGAAAAGTGCTCGCTGTTAGAGCCAAGCTAGGAAACATTTCAGTGCTGTCTTATTCCATACATTCCAGACCTTCCTGCCATCCCACAGCCTAAGCACTCACATGGATTCACAGAACCAGGTGTAAGAAAGATCCCGCAGGATTCCTTACTAGATTCTGCACAGCACAAGCTCTCCTGTATGAGAGTGGACGTGAGCTCCCTGCACTCCCACAGGTGGTATTAGCCACCTCTGATAGAAGAGAGGATAAGAAGAAACTCATTTGAATTTAATTATGTTAACTGGGGAACCCGTGTACTTCATTCAAGATTTCAGCAGCTGTATAAATTAGGTGTTACAAAAGAATTCAGTGACTAACTTTGAATCTACTGTCCTTCAACAAAGAGAGATTTGCTTATCAGAGACACACTGCCATTTGTTGGAGAACACTATAAAAAGATAAGAATTCAGTATTTCAAAGCCCGCTTGTAGCATCTTCATAAAAAAACTGCCAATCATCCAGTAAAGTTCAGGCATCCTCTTCAGATCAGAGTTGACACAAAATTAACAGTTGGTTCATCTTCCTTCACCAAACAAACTGATGCACTACAGCTGTCTGGTAGCAACTTCCTGGGTCATCAGCTTAGTCACCTGTTCACGGATTATGAAATCTCTGTATGTGTACATTATCCCTAAAATCAGATGTTTTCCTCCTCTGCTCCCCGCTCCCCATTTCACTGCAATAGAAAATCCATTCCAGAAGCGAATTGCTTAGGTTTACACCAGACCTATTCATGTAAGACAGAAAGTGAAGAAGCATAAGTAACAGTTAGATCAGCCTTCAAGCACACAAAGTTACGATGCTGGCTGTTGGGACCTACAAGGTAAGATAGGCCAACTGTTGTGCACAAAATAACTGAAAACACTGAAATTCCTTCTCTTGCCTCTCTCACACAGTATTTTCATAAAGGTCACTGCACAGATGAAATGCAGGATCTAGTTTTACATTTCCACTGTGGGACAAAGTTTATTGAAGTCTCACAGGAATCCATGAGTCTCTGAAACCATCCCAGGAGCAATCAGTAGCACGTTCCAGAGAAAATCTACTTACCTCCTGGCTACATCATTTCAATTTGAGGAACAGATGGTATGATCCTTTAGGAAAATGGAGATAGATGGGCCAACACAAATTAAATCATTTGTAGCTATTTATCTGATGGGAATTGAAGCCCTGAGCTGGTGTTGCTTTTTCCTGAGGTGGCAGTGGTAGCAGCAGATGTGAACGTGAGGAGATGAGACACCAAGACCAGAAGGCTGAGAGGTACAGCTCCTTCACAGCAAGCTTGTATGGTGCTGATCAGGAGACATTAGCCTGTTCATGAAGCATAGATGTCAAAGGAGAGAGTTAGGTAAGAGTGGTGATGCTAACAGAAGAGTAGAAAGTCCTCTGTTAGAGCACCTTTCAGGAGTTATCCACTACCAGAGTTTTGCTGATCTTTTTTTCTGGATTCATGCCCATAACCACAGCACCTGAGAAATCACCCCTTCCTCCTGTGACCAGGCAAAATGCAGTTCACTCATTTGTTTAACAGAGGCTTGGCAACAGATTTTGTGATATAATTATTTCAGTTCCTACTGTTTAACAAATCGGTCTCCCTGAGAAACTTGCATTGAACAAGGTGGAGGTTCTGAGCTCTGTCTCCATGTCCAATGACCTCTGCAGAACTGGTCTTTAGCACCATGCCAGGTTTTTGCTATAAAAGAGAGGCTCCTATCCCTTTTTCCTGGCAAGACACAGCGTAAGTACAGGTATGGGCTCAGATTTTGGGGGTAGTTGTTTTATGACTGTCACGCTCCTTCAGAGCTAAGTACTCTTGCAGAGAGTTGCAAAAACACAGCTATGCTCTTGCAGTGAACAAACACACGTCTGAGTTTGAGGCTGCTGGTTTGACAGAATCACTGTGGTTCTGTGTTCATGTGCCCATGGGAAAGGTGATTTGGGGAGACACACTACATCAAGTCCTTTCTCCTTTGCTTTGGGAGCTTTCTCTTTCTGCCTGCAAACCTGATAAAAGGGGAAGGAAAATACAAGGGGCAGAGCCAGGTTTCTCCTAATCATTCTCATTCCTGTCCCCACTTGTATGGAGAGCTAAAAAAACTTGGGAAAAAAAAAAAAAGAGAGAGAGAGAGAAACAAAAGAAAAGAAAGAGAAGAAGAAGAAAAGCAGTTGTCTGCTCTCCACAGCAGGAATCGCAGTGTGAACAGCTACTGAGTGACTGAGTAAGAGGAGGTTGGGCTTAGCTGCCTTTATTCCTCTGTGCATGTGGCTAACAACAAAGGCCATATGCCCTGATCCTATACATCTTTGGTCTTTTAAGCAGACTTCAGCATGCAAGTAGCTCTATTAAGCATTATTAATTATTAAAGCATATGGCTGTAAAGATAAAAATAAGAAATATCAGTCCTGTAATTAAAACATCTATAAAGCTAATTCCTTAGACAATTTTGGAGACAGGAATACAGGATAGATTAATAGCCTGTTTTGGTGGATGAGTTATTTGCAAGGCACTGTTGATTTCTGCACGAGCATTCATTTTTCACAGAGATGAACAAAAAAAGTTTAGAATAATACCTGTCAAACTATGAGCTTATCTGTGAATTGTTCATTTTGACCATTCACTGTCAATGACACAAGATTTGTCCCATGATATATTTTCTGCTACCTCAATGGGTGAGATGGTTTTATACAAGAAAAACAGCTGATGAGGACTAGAACAGGTCTGTGAATGCCACCAAATGAACTGCTATTCAGTGAAAGACATGAGGCAGATTCTGCTCCTATTACTCTTGTATTTCTAAGGGACTATTCAATGTAAGATTGATCAAGTTGTCAGTTACAAATGACATCAAACAAAAACCCGTGTGGCTTATTGATGAGTTTATTTGCAATGCTGTGTCTTCTGTTTTTCACTCTTGCTGCACAGCCAGGCATGGTGAAATTGCCTGACATAATGAAGCCAATTCTTTATTTGCCGCTATCATAATCTGGTACTAAGCAATTTCATATACTTTTACAAATAAAGCTGCAAGGTATAGTTTGTTTCCCATTATTCCTTCTTGGAAACAGCAGAAGTCTGCATGCCTCTTACAACTCAGCCTTAGAACTGAGTGACAGAAATGTCTAATATGATATTTTTCATTTACAAAAAAAAAAAAAAAGAAAAAAGAAAAAAAAAAAAGATAGTGGCTCAAGAAACGAAACCCTGAAGTAGAAAAGTATTTTTATTCCATATATGTATTTGGACACTGACATCTCAGATGATCAGCAAAACTGGTTGTTCAAAGTACTGATCTAATTGGTGAAAAGGAAACAAAAGGCAGTGGTATTTCTTCTTATCCTCGCACTTGAAGAAAACTGCTCACTTTGATAGAAAGTGATAGAAAGTGAAGAAGACAGAGACCTTAACATTTCCATAGAAGTAAATGATGAAAATGCAAATGCTGTTTTAAAACGTGCCTCAAATTTTGGCAGACAACACAGCTGGGACCCCTTCAGTTCATTCTGTTAACTAACCTCATCAGGTTGAAATCTAGCCCTTTCCCATAAGCACCAGGCTTTTGTAGTGTTTTCTCAACCCACAGCCAGAGCCCAGCTGACTGAGTGCTTGCATATGCATCAACCGAACAAGGCATCCTTCCCTGTCTGGTCCTGAAAGCCCCAAACACTAAAGTGAAGGGGAACCTTTTAAAGCAGGGTTTTAATTAGCAGCCATTGTTCCTAGACTGGCAGGACAGGCAGAAAGACTCTCCAATTTGACAACTGCAATCACAGTGGGAATCTAACTTTGCAATTGAATCAATCTGCAAAATCCAGAGGGCTTGTACACTGAAAATAAAATAAAATAAAATAAAAAGCTTTTTCCTTTTTCCAGGGCATTAATTACAATGGTGCACACTGTTATGTTTAAGGGTCTGTGAGCATTTATCTCATATATTTTTAAGAGGAAAATAGAGTCATAAAAAATCCACTACAGAATGAGACCTGGTCATACAAGTCTAAACATAAAAGTGAAATTCAGCATTAAGTCTACCACTTGATCTTTAACTTGCAGCATCTGCACTACAGATGGCTATTTCTGAAGATGTCTGAAATGGCTAACTGGGAAAAGGGGATTTCAGGAGGAAGATATTCTTTGACTTTACTAGTCTTGGCATATATTAGGTAGGGGTTTAGGTTTTAACAGAGATTCCTCCACTTTCAGTTGAGAGGTGCACATTTGATGATGCATTACATGGCTTCAGGAAAACCATGCTGAATACTCTAGGTAAGAACTGGAGTACTGGAGGCTGTCTTTTCAAATGTGAACAGGTAAAACCTGACTTTTCTGTGGTTCTGCACTAGCCTAGGCACAGCTCTCCTCCAGCCATTCTTCTGGCAGGCAGGGAATTCACCTCATCATATTAACTACTGAAATTTCTGCAGAGAGCTTCTCCCTGCTTCTTCATGAAGAAAAAAGATGTATACATTTGACTCATACTTAAAAAAAGATGAAAAATATCCATAGACATGAAAGCAAATTGTATTCAAGCTCATTTCACAGTATCATCTATTTTATGGCTATACAGAGAAAGCAAACATTTCTGTTTAAATAGAAAGAATGTAAGAAATAATATCACAAAATCACAGAATTGCCAGGGTTGGAAGGGACCTCAAGGATCATGAATCTCCAAATGACAATATGAAATAACATCTCACCTCACTATAGGTATGGTTTTGAAAGGATAATTCTGTGTATTGTTTTTATTTCTTTGCTATATTTTAAGAGCCAGAGATACTCTATTTCATATGAAAGGAAGTTGTGAATGTCCCCTCCCTGGAGGCATTCAAGGCCAGGCTGGATGGGGCTGTGAGCAACCTGGTCTAGAGAGAGGTGTCTCTGCCTATAGCAGGGGGCTGGAACTACATGATCTTAAAGGTCCCTTCCAATCCAAACCATTCTGTGAATCTATGCACTCTGTGTATAGATCTATGCAATCTGTGTACCACATTAGGACAGATCCAAGACGGTCACTATAACTCATAGGCAAGAGGAGAGTCCAAGCAGAAACTGTTAGGTTAAACTTCAGAGTGAATAAAATAATGTAAAATACCAAAATAAAAGATAGTGAGGAATAAAAAAAAATGTTCTTCAAAATCTATTTTATGTTAATTTAAGCAGTCAGTTCTATGAGGAATTGCCTCTATTTTCACTGCCAAAAATACAATAAAGTTTTCTTATCAGCACAGGTTTTCTTACTGACAGCAGCTGAAATTCCCTGACATCAAGATGGGGGAGCAGTGAAAAGGCCCTCTCGGAGAAACAGACATATTTATGGACTCTTTTCAGCTGCCTAGAATCTGAGCTGAATGAAAACATAGATGTAGCCAGGAGCAATTTGTGAGCTACATGCAAAGCAAACCTCCTGCTGATTTGAAGAACACTTTTTTAATTGCATGTTAAATATATCTTAAAAGTCCATGAAAGCTGGCAAGGCAAGCTTACAGAAGCTGAGAAGTATCAAAAGTAAAAGGGTGTAAGTAAAAGCTAATATCCATAGCAAAATCAGCTTCTGTGTGAAAATGCATACTATTTTTTTTTCTCCATTCCTCTCTCATTCAACGCAAAGGACAGGCAGAGTTCAAATAATGAGCAGCTATGTAATATTTGTGCCTGCAGGCCTTATTTACTATACACAATTCATATCCTGCTCTGAAGACAGAGTTATTAAATTCCTCACAAACTTTTTCATGGCTCTACTCACAGCACTGCATCTAAAAGGCTTTGCATACAAAATGAATTTATTTTTCTGAGCATGTTTCTGAGGACAGGGACACATTGCAAGAGGCAAGTGTTACTCTCATTTCATAGGGAGGGAACTGGAGGTCAAAAGGCCAGAGGTATTTGAAACATGCAGTTTAAGCAACTAGGACCTGATATTTTAAAAAATATTTCACATTAAGAAGTAACTTTGTTTACTTCAGCTCCAAGAGTGAGGTTTTTTTTCTACAAAACTGCCCACATTCTTCCAGAAAGGCATTCAAAAAATGAGTAACCATCTGAAAAAATTTGGCTTCACAGAATGGCCAAAAATCACAGAGCAACCCAAAATTTAACCACAAGGTGCCTATTCCCTTTCTTGCTATCCTGCCAGATTTCCCCTTAGCAAACAAAGGAGCCCGACAGACAACAGTGCCTTTACTTATTTCTCAGAAAGGCTTAGCTTTCTGTGCAGGAAGGATGATATCCTGTGGGATAACAGGAAGCAGCATCATCTGCATCTACCCTAAATCTGGGAACCAAACTTCTGCACAGTCAATACAGAGAAGTAAGTGCCTTTAAAGAACAATTCCATATGCCTCAGTGTGGTGGCCAACATCAGACAGTGTGACTATCCCTGGACACTCCTATGAGCCCATTGAATCTGAGGAATATGGGGAGATATAGGCAACGTGGCAGGATATTGTGTATGGGAGAAAGAAGCTGTGTAGGCAAACTACCTGGCACATTTTGTATTTCTTTTCTTAGCTTAGCAATATTATATTCTTCCAACCTGCTACTTAAAAGGGAAAACACCTCGGGAATTTACTCACAAAACTCTTTTGATTGAAAAAAGAAGGCTCTCCTGTTCTGATTTCAAATCCTGTGCTGAACATCCCTGGAGCTGGAAAGCTTAGTGCCATCACAATTATTTCTGTTATTCTGTGAGTATGGGAAACTGGCTGTTGCTATGGGATTTGCACTAGCTGGCACATGAGCAATTGTGCGAGGGGGTGTAACAGGTCTTCTCTGCCTGCAGACAAGTGAGACTTAGGTGGACTGTGATCTTTTCTCTGGAGAAAACTCTGATGAGGCACACACAGACTTCTGTGTATTCCCTTCCATCTCCTCCACCCTGAATCCCAATGAGGCCCAGTTACCTTAAACCCAAATCACTTTTCTACAGTAATTCCTCTTAGAATCATAGTCATTAAGGTTGGAAAAGACTAACGTCAAGATCAACCCATTACCAGCACCCCATCATGTCCAGTAACCACATCCTTCAGTGCCACATCCACTGTTTCTTGAACTATTTAGGGACAGTGACTCCACCACCTCCCTGGGCAGCCTGTTCCAATGCCTCACCACTCTTTCTGAGAAAATTTTTTTCCTAATATTGAACCTGAATCTCCCCTGGCACAACTTAAAACCATTCCTTCTCATCTTATCACTAGTTACCTGTGAGAAAAGGCCGACCCCCATCTCTCTACAAGCTCCTTTCAGGTGGTTGTAGAGAGTGACAAGGTCTCCTCTGTGTCTCCTCCTTTCCAACTATTCTTTTCCAACTGATCTCTTTGTTTCATTCCTGTAAACATTTCTTTGTACTTTTTCTGTGGCAACTCAAATGTGCAAACTTTGTTTCTCTTGCACTCAAATACAACACCTTTTTTTTCCATGTTGACAGGACTGGGCAGAAAATCCTTGCAGGCATAGCTTAAGCAGACTTGATAGCCTGAACAGCCTAAAACAGGCTATTTCAGCAACAGGACACATCCAACTCACACGTAAAAATATTCTTTGGGAACAGAGCTGCCAAAAGCTTACAAAGTTTCAACTCAGAGTGTTCAAACTACAATTTTAAAAGGCTTAAAAATTGGCCCGATTTGTGCAACAGAATAAGAGGGTATTTTTCTGACACAGGGCTAGCATGAGTCACTCTTACCTTGTGTCAGAAGTGTGTGTTCTCTTGAATTATGCAAGATGGGCTTATTATACAGGGGTAACTGAGGGATACTTACTTCAAAATGTCCTTCATGTGAAGCACAATTATTGCAGCAAGGTAGTCAAATTTCAGCTAAAGAACAACCGACCTGTAAAGTCTGATAGTTAGGACATAGCTCTAGAAAATAAGATATCTGTGTTAAAAACCTCGGGCAGATTAGAAAGTTGATTCTAGCATTCCAGTTCTGGAAGAAAGACCTGGAAGGCTCTCTGTTAAAATCACAACAAAAAAGGAACATTACTAGCCTTTGCCTTCCTTAATATTTACCTTAATTGATATTCATTTTGTTGAAAACCTTCCACAATTAAGAGCTTTAAAAAATAATAATGCTCAAAACCTGGCATTTTTTGGGTTACCTTCAGACCAAAACCCAATGTTTTATTTCTTTTCTTTTACCTCAGTTCCCAGTCAATTTGAATCTTGAGGATTCCTATGATTGCTCACAGTAGGTGGCATCTGGTTGAAAACCTGGCTTGTATGGCACACAAGAGACTTGAACAGCAATTCCATTGAACCTGATTTGGAAAATGGATTCAAGTTAATAGTTGAGAACCTTAACAAACACAGGGGTTGAGAGAATTTTGTAGAGAGCAAATACTTCAGGCAAAAAAATGTTAAAAGCCTATCTTTTGTATGAAAACAGTATCCTTGGAAAGTCTTTGGAAAATGTTTGAGCAATCCGAATAACTACCCTTGTAAAATATGCTGTACATCACACTTTCATTCCTGAAACACAAATGTACCTCTCTTCTTTGTTTTATTTTTAATTAAATAGAATTTTCCTACCACATTGTCCAAAGGGAAATCACTTAATGCTCCTGCTTCTCCTTTGAGAGAAAAATGGTTAAGGAATTTGTCATTTTTAGCTCTCTTTTACCGTAGATGGCAACACACAGTTTTACAAGTCAAGGTCACATTTAGCTAGTTGTCATGGTGAAAGAAAACATAAGGGAAATTGGACATATTGCATTTAGTTTGGCTTTCTGGGAGAAGTAACACACAAGAAACCTTGTCATGAAGAGGCTACGCTGAGCCAACCTTTGGTACCTTAACAGTCATCTTTTTGGTGCTCACATCCAAACAGAGAAATGAAGCTTTTCTTCTGCTCAGCTATAAATCAATACCACCAATGTATTCCTTAAGAAAATTGTTAACAAATTATATTAATGCCTGACCAGTCAATAGGAGAATTTCCATTTCAATTATCCACGGAGAAATAGGAATTGCTTTTGAAAAGTATTCAGAACAAATCTGAAGTTGCACATTGCAACCATTTTCAAGATAAATATTTCAGCAGACGTAACTGTCTTAGTGCTAAACATTTTATGGGAAAAATAATTACATACGTATCTATGAGCTCTTAGTGACTACTTTCTCCAAAGTAGAAATTGACAGAAACTGACAAACTTGTGGAAAATGCAATTTCAAAGCAAACCTTTCTTCTAAATATCTTCAAAGTGTACTAAGAAAAGCTTCCTTAGCAAAGCAGCTGAGCTATGGTAGATGATGTTCCCCCAGAGAAACTCTTTGGTTAACTGCTTGCTATATGAACAAATTAAAAAGCTGGCCTGGAGATTGCGGGAGTAGCAGTATGAGGAAAGGGCAGAGATAAGAATCAGCTGAGGAAACACCAATATATGGCTGATGTTTGATCTTTCTCTAGAGCCTAAAAACCATTTGAAGACATCTTAAATTAGAAAGCAAGACAGTCTGAACTATCATGAATAAAGTGGATGAAAAGAACATGTTGCTGAAAAAAGAAGTGTGCTGCAGTTCACAATAAAATCCTTTCCACCTGGGATATTTTGGGTGGCAATGATGTAATCCTGATTGCTAGTCAAAGCTCCTAATTCCTACCCTAAATCCAACTTAGAATCATACAAGGCATTTGACTGTATTCTGACCCAGACAAGAGTACAACCACTTCCTACAGAGGGTCTGTAAGAAAGAAGGGGACAGACTCTTTAGCAGAGAGTCTTTAGCAGAGTCTGTGGTGACAGGATTATGGGGAAGGGTTTAAAACTAAAAGAGGGGAGATTTAGTCTGGATATAAGGAAGAAGTCTCTTACAATAAGGGTGGTGAGATGCTGGAACAGTATGCCTAGAGAGGTGGTGGATGTCCCGTCTTTGGAGACATTCAAGTTCAGTGGTCGGGCTGGGTAGGACTCTGAGCAGCCTGAGCTGTAGGTGTCCCTAATCACTGCAGCGGATTTGGACTAGATGACCCCTATGGGTACCTTCCTACTAAAACAATTCTATGATTCTGTGATTCAGTAACTGTCTGAAGTTCTATGATTCTCTTTCCTCTGTCCTAGCTCATCCTATAGCAGCTGCTACACAAGTTTTCTCAGTCTGGATTCAAAACTTTCCATCAACAATCTGGTTGTATTGATTGAAAAACACAGTAGCAATGTCACTACTATGGCCTGCTCTTTTTGAAAAGGGAGAGAGGTCCCAGGAAAGAAAGACGATCATTTATTTGCTGTTAGGCAATGAAAAAAAATCAGAACTAAAAGAATATCAATCAAACAAACAAAAAACACCCATAAAGCTAACAGCTGTATAGCTACTTCAGGTTATGACCACTGACAGATTTTCAGTTTTACAAGTACGTTAGGAGCGTTCCCCCTCACTTTCCAAGTCAGCTGCTGCCTTTGCGGACCACTATGTCCTGTTATTTGCTTCCTGGTCAGACAAACTCTGTCAAAATTGACCCAACTGTCTACAGTTGCTCCAGGACCTTATGCTCACAAGCCTAAATAGGAGACACTGATTTTTTGGCCATGTACTTTCTTTCCAAGCTCTCCCATATTCCCTCCTTCCCCATGAAGGAGCACATTCCATCCCTGTGAGTAGGATCCATCCTCCACCATTTAAGAAAAACTGATTTAAAGTATAAGCTTACCTAATACCTATGTAAGTGCATGGTAGGGATAAAAGGCCCCAGATTACAGTGAGTGCTTCTTAAAAAAAAAGTCTCAGTATTATTCTATAGGGCAAAGCAGGGAATGAAGACAGAAACTGCACAGAAAAGCTAAAAAAAAATCCGCCCAATTTTACAATAAGACTGATTCATAAAGTACTACTTTCTAAAACAGGCTCAAAATTATGTATCCAGTTTAGTATTTCTATGCAGATGTGAAGAATCCCATTTTTGTCTCTGAGAGCTAGGAGTGTCATGGCTGACCCATGACTAAAATGGCTGAGCATCCGGAGAGATGCTGCAAAGAATGAGTACATCTAAACAATTGCATCTAGAGGCTCCAGAGCATCCTCATTGGAAAAAAAAAAAAAAAAAAAAAAAAAAGAATGAGAACAAGGATTTCTACAAGTAGTGGCAAAGTTCTTACTAATGTGTGCAGACAGTCTCACAGGCAGTAACAAGTTTGTTGCACTGCTTTCTGACAGGGGAAATGGTTTTAAGTTGAAGGAGGGAAGATTTAGGCTAGATGTCAGGGGAAGTTCTTTACTATGAGAGTGGTGAGGTGCTGGAACAGGCTGCCCAGAGAGGTTGTGGATGCCCCGTCCCTGGTGGTGTTCAAGGCCAGATTGGATGGGGCCCTGGGCATCCTGGTCTAGTATTAAATGGGGAGGTTGGTGGCCCTGCCTGTGGTGGGGGGGTTGGAAATTCATGATCCTTGATCTATCTTCCAACCTGGGCCATTCTGTGATTCTGTGATTCTGTGACAGCTCATGCCAGACCCATTTCTAAATGAAAAAAAGTAGTTAAGAGGAGAGAGAAAGTAGCCTAGCAAACTACAGCAAGAATTCATGTTACACTTGCAATGCATTCTATCCTAAGCTGCTCAAAAGTTAGAAAGAACGTCTGTCACATCGTCCTATACTATATGATTGCTCAGAGAGAAACTATTTCTGATGTATAAATACAGTGGACAGCCCAATAGCTGCTGCTGGAAACAGATAAATCAACCTTTTGCTTTGGGGATACTGTCTGTACCAAGAATCAGGATTGGGGTGTATCAGGATCCTTTATTTTGTGCCTCGCATATGTAATTCTGCGTATCTACCTCCTTAATTCACTATTGCAGAAAGTGTAGGAAAAAGAATCCAGCACACAGCTACAGCAATTCATTTCTACTATGCTACAGAAATCCCAGCTCTTTCTGTGTTTTTCATTATGCTGAAATTATGTCAGAGCAGCAACAGAAAAATCATTACAAGTCTGCCCACGTGGTATTCAGGCAAAGGCATAGATTCTGCTAGGACAGTATATTTCAGGTGTTTAAGTGTGACAACACAACATAGCCCCAGTATTAATTGCACCTCAGAAGGGACTATTTCTTCCAGCAGCTGCAAAAAGAGATAGTTAAACCTAGTTAGCTAAATCCCAACTTTACTTTGTGCGTTAATAAAGGACATGGTATAGCTGTCAGACAGTAATTCTTCCTTCTCGGAATCAATACAGCATAAATTGCCCAATACCAGGGCTCCACAGGGGAAAGTGTTTATAGGTGAAGTGTGAGATCAGTGCTCAGATAACTTCCATCTTTCATTCCAGCAATACTATTTCTGTATTGTAATTTGAACTATAGGTCAGGGAAGGTATCTCAAAATATCATCAAGGGAAAAAAAGTGAGAGAATCTGTGTTGAATTGCAGCTGAGATAGACTTTGTGGAAGAGCCGGGAGCACAAGGATAACATAAGCAATGAATCAGAGCACAGGGCAGGGAGCACATGTCAGGGAGAAACAAGGAGCATCCAGAAAAAGGCTGCAAAAGCAGTAGCAGATGTATTGAGATTAAATGTATGCATGCAAAGAAATTAAAGTATGTAACTTGTTCCTAAAGCAGACACCTCAAACACTTGGTGATAAATAATCTTCCTTGAGAGGGGATCTATCTGATTACATTAGCATGAAGCTTAAATCCAATTACTATTTCAATTAATAATTTGAAAATAGAAGGTATTGTAGGTAACATTCGCATGCAACACCACTGTTGGCACATATAAATGAAGATAGAATGCATACATAAAATTCTCTCTCTTGTTTGATAAGCCAAGCTTTTCAGACAAAATGGATGTAAGTTTTGGCTATTGCAGACCTAGAAACCTAGGGCATGCAGCTGAACAGCATTTTGAAATGTATTTTAACTAGCATCTTGAAGAGCAACCACTCTGAAATGATTCAGGGTCAAAGCGGGCAAGCAACAGAACATGTTTCCACTAAGATTCTGCAGCAAAAGTGTTAATACAAACTGTGGATGTTCAAATGTAGGAAAAATGGGTGATGGCTTCATTTTTCTCTATAGCAGGGATGAATGCATTAAAAAGCTGGATACATTTGAAAAAATCAGTGCTCTTAAAAACAGTGTCACTGAATTGTTCAAGTCCTGTAGAAAATATCCTATTATGAGGACTTAAGGAGTTCAACAGGTATAGGCCATTAAAAATGAAATTCAGAATCAGACTACAGTGCATAAGGGCATTTATGAGAAGAAAATTGAGGGTCATTTGACAGCCAAGGAAAGTATGATAAAGACTGAAAGCTGAAGCCACATCAATTTGTGTGAGAAATTAGGCACTTTTCATACAGAATAGGTGATCTCTTGTTTCTCTGAAACAAGAAATATTAGGAACTTCTGTTGTCTGAAATCCTCATGTCAGAACTGTGGTTTTTAAAATAACCCTTGTTTCTTTGTATTTTTAATTTTTCATTTCTTTTTTTTTTTTTTTTTTTGGAGGGGTTATGGTTTTGACAACTTACAGACTTGTGTTGTTATGCATATAATGTTATGGACTAAGTCTAGAAGAAACAAAACAAGTCGTTTTTGTGGATAAACTGAAATATGATACACTTTGCCAAAGCCCAAAAATGAGAAAATGGCACTTCAGTTTAAAACTGAAGGAAGATGGATTTGATTCAAAGCTATAAAGTTTCTGGCAACTTGAATAGCATCTTCTTTTCCATGCACTGCTTTACCAACGTGCTTTGTGTAGTTCTATTCACCTCATAGGTAATGCTGTGAAATTTCACAGCTTTGATCTACATGTCTAATAAGACAATGAAATAATCACTCTGTAATTTAAAGTCTGTAGATCTATCAACATAGTCTTATTAACAAGAGAACTTTGCATGATGTTCACCTGCTGCAGTTTAACGTATCCTCTTTTTTCTACTAATAATCAACGAGTATATTCCCTCAATTAAAAAAATGTCATTTTTATCTTTAGCAGAAAAACCACATCCATTCATGCATTAACTACTCAAATGAATTTGAATAAAAATATAGCTTTATCTTTAAAATAGCATCCCAAAGTCTTCTTTTGATGATTCCCTGTCTTCCCCAAAAGTGACATGAATTGTGATCCTGGTAGTGTGCATTAGTCTTTCAACGACACTGTATCCTTTGAAGCAAAAATAGCCAACAAAAGCATCATCAGAGTTGTGGGTATCCTGGCAGCAAATGCTGATGATTCTCATGAGAAATGTTCTTAGGAACCTGAAAAGCAACAGGAAGAATTTGGAAGTTGGGGGAGGCAAGGCTGAGCACTTGGCAAAGTCCTCTTTTTGTACTTAAATTCTGTTCTTCAAGATACCCCTCTGTGAGACAATGCAGGCGTCAGACTTCACTGTCTATTATTGGAAAACTGTGCTGCCTAATCTGTATAGGCAAAGGACAGAGCAGAGTCACGGAGTTTCTATGGAGATGGGAATTGGTGAGGAAGTGCATTTTCTCCCAATTCATCCCGTCTTCCTGATCTTATAAGGGGCCATTATAACCATTTATCTCCCTATGGAGAAATGATGATGTCTTTGGGAGTAATTGCAAAAGCAAGGATATGCAGGGCCAAAGATGAGGATATCTGATGTATTTACACCAAATCCAGCATTTCAAAGGATAATTCACAGCAATTTTTTGTTCTTAAACCTGACAGTACATGCCTGACACAGATAAGCTTGCAGGCTGATTTTGATGGGAAATGCAAATTCAGTAAGAGGTAATAAGCATGTAGGGCAGTAAGCATGTCCCAAATAGCAGTGCACCTACTTGATACTAACCTGCAATCAAACAATTGCATACTGCTCAAACTTCACAGAGTAAGTATCTTGTCTACCACAGGCTGTCTGCAAGCCCAGGGGACTGCTCAAATGGCTTTAGTTACCACTGGGACACACAAGCAGGCAAGTTAGATGTGCTTTACACCATCTTTCGTTCACCTGAGAGATGCCCTGGACATTTCAGATAAATTCTCTGCTTTCAGAGAGCACTGGTATATTCAAACTCTGTTCACCTCCATGTTCACTCTTCTTCCAGTGAAACTGTCTTAGGAGGAGAAATTTCTAACTGGAAAAGGAAATTGTTTGCAGGAAGAGAGAGTTACAAAGCTGGAATTTTCTTTTTAAAGCCAGTTGTTTGGCTGCTGTTACTCTGTGTTGGTTTGAGACTGCTCCTTTATCTACACATGTATCTTTTGTGAGGCTATAGGACCGGGGAGAGGAGTTAAAACAAATTGTGATGGAGCCATCAAAGAGAAACATATATCTGGCTTCAATTTAGCCCAGTTAAGGGACATAATATATATGGTAGGTGACACCTGCTTACAAGGGCTTGTAAAGAAATATGTTTTCTAATTTGTATTCTTACGTAAAAGAAGTTTTTCCTTCAAATCTTCAAGGACCAGATGTTTGTGCAGGCTTCATAGTGGGAATGCTTTGCTGTCCTCCCAGTGGGGAGCTGGGTGTCACCTGTACTGCAAAGGCACCACCACTGCCAGGTTCTGCGGGTGATTTGTGCATTGAGAGCAGATTCTGATATGCATCTGAAGCTAAGCTTGATTTATCTCATAAAAGAGGTTTTTTCCAGGACTACACTCCAGGAGGTACAGGGAGGCCAGGGGAGGAGGCCAACAGAATTACTCTCACTGGAGCTTAGTGAAGGCAAAAGGCCATAGAATAAAACAAGTTCCTCAAAAAACAAAAGGAGTTGGGGGTAGAAATTTCCCTAAAGCCATGTAAATCCTGAGGAAAGCACTGTGTATGTGTATGTATATATCTCACAGTGACAAATAACCCGATCAGAGTAGTTTCTTCTGAGCTTATTCTTAACTTGCAGATCTCCTTTGGTTTCAACCTTTTGCAGTTTTTGTTTAATTTCTGATAGAAGTTGGATTGTAAAAGTCATATTTAGAAAATGCAAAATAAACAACATATATTCCAAGGGATAAAATTTCATAACTTAATTTGGTATATAGGAAAAACAAAATTATAGAGTATTCAGCTCACAGTAGTTTCAACTAATACTTTGCTCCTATTTTCAGTAAAACAGATCCTTTTGTTAATAAAGACAAGCATTTATGTACTGACACAGTTTCAAAACAAAATGGTTACTAACATACATAGCAAATTGCCTTATACTTACTTATTAAAATATTTCTCTTTTTTGGATCTACTTACCTCAGATTTTTAGAATGACTGAAGTTTTTCTGAGTTAGATCTCTTCCTTTCTTTTCTTACTGGTAAAGCAGAAATACTGCAATACAGTGATTTGTTTGCCAGATCCATTCTTCCTTCCTCCCTTTTCCCCAAAACCCAATCCCTCAGTTTGCTTGCCAGAACAATTCAGGAACCACGTTTTCCTTGTGCAGTGTGTATCACCTCAGCATTTTGTGCTTATACACATTGTGCAAACTTAAAAATGTCAAGTAAAAATACCATTGGAATTTTTGTGTGTGCGTGTGTGTGAAACACTGTCAGCAGACTTAAACTCATTAAAAGTTATGCAAACATCAGCAGGTTAAGAGTAGAAAAAGAATAGGAAGAAAAACGTGGTTTCCAGGAGATACAGATTGTATCTGAGTCTTTTTCAGCACTTCAGGAGAGCTGCAGCTGTGGGGCAACCTGGTCCCCTATCATTGGCAGGAGGTAATGGAAGAACTTAAAGGTAGAGAAATCCAGAATGGGACAGAAGATCAATGCTGGGGTGTGCAGAGCTGTATGATAGTGCCTATTAATGCTTATATTAAATGATACAGTAACTATGCAGAACAACCTAACTCATTATGACAGATTTCAGTATACACATGGCTCACCGCCTTCTAGCTCTCACATGAAATACTGAAAAAAAGACTAATGCTGGATATTGACACAGCAGCCAAAACATATGTCACTAATCCAAACTTTTATAATCAGATTGAAGGAGCTGGAGAGTGTAATAATAACTGTTACTGCCAATAATTTCTTCATGGTGTGACACTAGATAAGCCAAAGCAATAACAATTTTTCTAATCTGCCTGCAAGAATTATCAGTGGAAAAAAAAAAACAAAAAACACACAACTAAACCAGTCCAAACTCCAGTCTGACTGAAGATGTATGACATGTGAAAACATACAGTAAATAAGCCAAACTCTGCTATGCACGACCAAGTGCAATAAATTTGACACTTCTTAACTATACGTGTAAATCTGTGTAATGAGAGCTAAATGTCATCATGTTCTGCATTTCTGCTAAAGTGTCAGTTTTAGAAGACAGAGTAGCTCATCCTTTTGTGATGAGCAAATTCTTCAGGCAGCTGCCCTTTATGCTCCTCCAACTCCACAAGACTGGAGAAGGATTTATAAGAACCAGCAAAGACCAGCAAAAAGAGCAGATCCAAGGAGGGACTGACACTCTGAACATGACTCACTTTTCCATCAAACCTTCTATCTGACAGCTTTCTTGTTTCTGCAGTCAGCAAGAGCTTCAGGAGAAAACCACTGGACTTTCTGAGACCATGTTACCATGGAGAGTAACACCAGATCTACAAGCAGCAAAGATCTGACCAAGAAAAGTCAGACAACCACACTTTGGGAACATGTGATCTGGCATTTATGCTGACTCTGTGCCAGTGCTGAGACAACAGACTGAAGTTGTTTCAGTGCAAAAGCTGGATGGCTGGGGGAAGATGATACTGAAGCTGGCATAAAGCCAATCAATATAAAGCTAAATTACCAACATTCAAAAAAATATATAGTTGAATTTGCAGAATAATTTCTTACTGTGTCAGCATTTTGCCTCATGTGGCTTTGGTGCTTTTGATCCAGTAGTGGGAGCCCTGAAGCAGGATTTGCTGTGTTCTTGAACAACTGCCCAAAGTTGCAGAGCACCTAGCAAAATGAAGCTTACCTTAGTTTGCTCCTTAGGCACTTTTGGAAAGTTCAGTATTTTATTAAATTGTAATAGTAGTAATAATACTAATAATTACTGTGTGCATGAAGCCAACAGCCATTCAGGTGGTGCCTAAGTTACAGAAAATAACAAGAGGAAACATAATCAACTTGAACCGCTCTCTGATTCCTGGAGGGGAAGGCTTCTACTTCCAGCACTGTGGTGGAGAAGGCAGAAAAGTCTCTGTGGCTTTATGGATGCCTGAGCATCTGCTGCCTGCCACCACTCTTGCAAAGAGCGGGGCCGCCCTCAGGTGGAACTTCCCAGACCACGTATTGCTTGAGATCACCCTTACACAGAATAGTTCCTGGAAATGATCAGGAAAATGAAGGTGGAAGATTTCTCCCTGTCTGGAGCTGTTTCATCACCCAGACATACTCTTGATGAAAACATTGCTGTCATTCAATATGCATTGAAATCTTATAAAATGCTCCAAACATTGCACAACAGGAAGAAACTTGAACTGGTATCCTTGGAAGATTAGCTGGACCAACGATGCTGTACTCAGAAATGTGGTTTCTGAGTAGGTGACAGGGCATCATGCCATTTTTGGCCGTCAGGATTTGACTTTTGTGGTCTGAATACACAGCCAGCCATGTGGCTTATTGCTATCAGAATGCCTGCTCTTCTCCAGACTGCTGTGCCCAGGGTCTCCAGCAGAGCTGCACCCACACTGTCCTGCAAGGGCTGCAACATACCTCTGACATAGTAGAGCTGTCGTCCTCATGGCCTACAGCTGGGGCACAATAAGCAGCAGTGTCAGCAAAGAGACCTTGACAGAGAGCCAAGTCTCCTTTGGCCGTTCAAACAATATTTCAACAGTGGGGGAAAAAAATAAAGAAAGAAAGAAGAATGGACATGCTGTAGCCCAAATTCTACAAGCCTAATCTGGTACTGCGTCAAAGTTATCACATAGTGTTGAAGGCAAATGGGCTTAACTGTTCTCGGCATATAAAAATCAGGCCTTTTCTATGACTCAGATGTGAGTTGCTTAACCACAGAGCCCAGAATCCATGACAGCTCAAGCACAGTCAGTTTTTATACGTCTGAGTTCTTAGACGACAGAGACTTGGCTGCGTTGTGCTGTGGGTAAAATTAATTGTAGTCCCTCAACATCTTAACCTCACTGAGGGATAACCTCTTGGAGGAGGGCAAAGCAGGGGACTTGAAAGAATCAGTTGAGGCACAGCTCAGAGCCACAACAAATTCTTACCAACCACAGAGCTTTTTCCAGGAGATACCTGTGTCTGGACCGTGGTGTGGAGTACAATGGGATTTAATAAGTCCCATTAAAACTGGCAGACAGCCCTTCTCCTAGAGAGAGGCCATATATTTAAGAACTATGCAAAATATTATGCAGCTTGCATGTGACCAAATTCTTTATAGAGGAAAATCCTTAGGACTGTGTTAAATTAAATAGGATTATGGCTTTCACTAATCTGTAGCCAGTGTGACCATACAAGGGTATTAGTTTGATAATATTTAAGGACTTAGCTCTACAGCAGCAGCGATCAGCTGTCTAATCTCAGCGACTGAGTTGTCGGTGAAAATGTTAACTATTAAAGAGACTGTTATTTACAGTGCTTGAATTAAACATGTGACATTCACCAGCTGGCAAATTAAGTGCAAGAAAGTTATGCATAGGTCAAGGCATATTTTGCCTTTTGCAATATGTAGAAACAAGCAAATCATGTGGATGTGACCTAGGTGGGCAGTTCCTGAACCTTGCTCCTCTGAAGCCATGGGTGATGTTCTCATCAGTATCAATGGGAATGGAGACAAATCAGTGTCATGACACCAGAAACCTCACCACTATGTGTAAAGCTTTTTCACTCAGTGGCACAAATAAATTGTTATTTGATAACTATGCAGTATAGGATGGCATCTAAGCCAAATTGTAAATCTGGCATTTGTTTACCAGGAATTACTCAGGTAGTGCTATTTAAATGCTACAGCTGCCTCCAGTTGCTGAAAACAGACATGACTGAGATAACTCCATGGTGTACACTATCAAACACTGACACTTTAATGGCAGTCTCTCTGAAAAAGCAAACATAACTCTTTCAGAGTCCATTTCTGCACAGACACATGCACACATGTATATAAATAAATATATACTCAACTGGAAAACATCAGGAGCCTTCTTTCACTTAATACAGTAATGCAATATGAAAAACATTCGAAGAAAAAAAAGGATCTAAGCCCCAGTTCAGTCCTGAAATTTTCCCACTGATTTCACTGAAACAAGTATTTTCATTTCCTGTATTGGAAAAGTTATTTCAGTAAATGGATGGCAATCAGACTATATAAAAACCCTAATATTGCATCCTTAACTATTTTGTACGCACAGAATTTTTTTAATAAAATAAAACTGATAGTCAGCTTGCTCAATTCTGACTTTTACTCTGAGATTAGATTATATGAAAACGACACCTTTTCCATTATCACCCTGTTAGAATATTCAGATTATGTCTTTTTATGGGGAGGGAAAATATATTTTTAGCACTTCAACTGCATATTCCACAGTCAGCGCAGCTAAAACACAGCAATAGGCTTAGCGTCTTTTCACAACTTCAGTGTTAAAAAACTCTATCTAAAAGCTACATTTTTTACAGATTTATATCAGAGAATCATAGAATCCTTAGAGTTGGAAAGGACCTTTAAAGGTCATCCAGTCCAGCTCCCCTGCAGTGAACAGGGACATCCACAGCTGGATTAGGTTGCTCAGAACCTGGTCCAACCTCATCTTGAAAGTCAGTTGAAAGTTTGTCAGTCCATCCTACAGAGTATAACTGTTGTGCAAGTGTAGTAGAACATAATGATCTAAAAATTAAGTAAGATTGCAGCCTAGGCTGAAGAATTATCACCAATAAGAATACACAGCAAAACATGCAGCGGGTTGATTCCTACTCCCAGACGTGGCTTGGAGAGCGGCCATGACAATATATCCTTTATGTTTTAAACCAGAGGGGAGTCAGGGACAGACGCAGCCCTGTGTACCCTCCACATTCCTTACACTAATGTATAATCAATGAATATACAGGTGTTATAATTAAGAAATACACAAGAGAATTTGGCTAAGCAAGTTATTACACCAAAAAAGAATAGACAGAGGGCTTACCCTTGTCTTAGGCACACTGAAAAAGTCTGGTAGTCAGCTCTTAAATGGGGTCTAGGAGAAGCAGAACCAAGCTCCACTCCTTTCGGCAGCAGGGTGAATTGCCTTCATCTGTGCTCCAAGGGCTGACTCATCAGGTGATCAATCAGAGGTTCAGGCCGTGATTCAGCAGTTCCCATATAACTAGGCCCATTCTTTCCATAGTCCTATGAAGACAAACATTAACCATCCTGTTGCACCAAAATCTCCATATGTGTAAGGCTATGTAATATGGACAGGAAAGACAAGAAATCCAAAGCAACCTTACTTGGGCACCACCGGCAACTTCTTCAAGAAGATTCCCTGCAGTGGAGGGTCATTATTATTTTTTTTTTTTTTATCACCTCAGTGATGCACACTATTAGAAGATCTTTTATGTACAAATATGGTCCATCTGGTTACTCTCCACGTATTTCATAATTTTACATCAGACTTAATGATTAAAAGCCAATTTCTTTGTTTTGCTGTTCTACACAATTTTATTAGCATCTTATCTCCTCAGCTGAGTTTGTTGTTTGCAGTGTGACTGCGTAACCCAGATTAAATACTTAAGTAATTTCTTAGGTTACCCCAGCTGATTCTTTTCTTCCCTAGTTAACCATCCAGCATTTTAAACAAAAGGGGTTAAAGAACTTCAAGCATGAGTTGGAGTCCTACCAAATTTCCTTAGACAGTTTCTCCCAGAATCAACAGGAACACTGTTTATGCTTCCTCAAGCTTTCAGTATACTTTCCAGATGGATGTTTTGGGATCCCAGCTTTGTAAACAAAATCATCCAACTGAAGTGAGTGTCTGGACAAGTTCTTCATCATACCCTGAAGCCACCTGAACTTATGGCAATTCCCAAGGATTCATAAAGCAACACCAACAATAGTGCTCTTCTCTAGAAGAAATACAAGGGGTGTCTGCTTTTGTCTCACCATATTAAATTCAGGGAAATATTTGTCATTTACTGTAGAATTTTAAGCAAGAAATACTTTATGATCACATCTACAACAGCAATATCAAATAGCTAAATGCTATCCAACATTTCATTTAAAAAAGGAATCAGAAAACTCTTTGGAAACCCATTAAAGCTCATGGCACTACAATTTAAACATGAAGACATGCTTTCTAAAGGCCTGATCCTGACTTGTATAAGAGAAGCATCTGTTATCCAATCTAAATTACCACAGCACTGACAGTGACATTAGTGGGGGTTGTTTCCAGAGCTGCGTGCCAAAGATGTGAGAAAGAACCACGGACAGGAAGGTCACTCCTGGTGGGAGGGTTTTCATGCTACCACAAAAATCACATAGTCCTTAAATCAATGCCATGATGCAGAGGGTAATAGTGGTTCTTAGGGAAAACAAATACCATTGAGATATATTCTAATGTGTCAATATTTATTAAATTCATTGTATTCAGATGAGAGAATTTTTGATAACTCCAGCTGCTGTTGAGCAATGACTGCTCTACAGCAGCTAGTTTAGCAGGGGAAAGAAAGCTTCCATTTTATTAAAATTAGTAGAAAATGGTCTGCCTACATTTCTAATAGTCTAAGCTGAAACATAACAACCTACTTACATTAAAAAAAAAAACGCTATCCTGTTGACTTGTTTGCAGTTTTGTCACTTACCTCAACAGAGTAGGGAAGAGGTTATGACTGTATGCACCCTTATAATTATTTGTACAGAATGAGCATGTTGCCAAGGCACACCTGTGTGCTTTGGCTTGAATTTGATCTAAAGAAGTGATTTGATCTAAAGGGAACAAAAAACAAGAGAAAGGGCTTTAGATGTATCTGTCATCTCCCATCCAATGCATCAAAGTAAATCCTACAGCCACAGTGCAAGCTCATAATTCATTTTGAAAACAAAAAAAAAAATGGCATATGGTCACACACACAACTTGTACACTGCTAAATTCTAAAAACAGTGCTTTCAGCCTGGCCCAGTTCGAATTCTCACAACAGTCACTGGGCAGAGCCTGGGAACTGGCACAGCTCAGAGAAAGGCAGTTTGCAGGTGGTCAGTGTTTTGAAAATAATGCATCTGGGTAGATATAGGATGCTTCATGCCAGCCTCCTCAGTGCCAGACAGCATCCTCTGGTTCTTTTACATTTACTAGAATAACCATAAGCCATGTGTTCCCTCTTCATCAAGAGCATAGGATGTAGAAAGTTAAAAACAAAGGCAACTGTGCATGCCAATGTATCAAGTTATACTATTATACCGGATTTTAAAAGCCAAGGGTGGGAGGGGAAAAAAAAAAAAAAAAAAAAAAAAGGTAATGCAGTTTAAAGGCTAAATCTATCCCTGATCTAAATTCACTGACCTTTATTTGTATGTTAGATCAATAATAATAAAATATCGGCAAGTAGCATAAAATAAGTTTCTCACAACCTTTGAACAACACTTTGTCATGAAAAAAGTTAGGTTAAAGTTGAAGGTGTTTGAGAAGAGTCTTCTTAAGATGGATAGGTATGTCATGCTCTAGCTCGTACTGTGCAATATGTTGTTTACTTCATTTATAAAAATGCTACCATAAACTTTCCCAGTTAAAATTCATCCCCAAGATGCCGAAAAAAATCAATTACCAAGCATAAGAGCTGGCTTTCTTACGATATTGCATACTGAAAATTCAATCTGGACCATGACATTATGTTGAGGGCTTTTCCTAGATTTATGTTTGTACCATTTCAAGGTTTTGCAGGTGAAAATATGCTCGGTGCCATTGAAAACAGTGGTACAAAATAGAATCTGCCTCTGTAAGCACCACTTGGGTGTGAAAAAGAAAATGGAACGTACTTCACTTTGCTATTACTACATTCATTCCTCCCTGCTTCATCTATCACTCATGTTAGCAGAAGTAACTTCACAGAACAGTAAAAACCTCTCTGTTAAGAAGCCGTTTATAAATCATCATTTTACAGACTTCAACGACATTTTTCTCTACAGGATTCTTATTCCAGCAATGAATTCCCAAATATCTGAAGATTGTTTTACACTTAAGTAAAATGTCATGTGTTACTGAAAGAATTCATTAGATAGTCAAAAGACCAAAACTGACTAACAACACATCCAGAGGCACAATATTTATCATGCAAAATTACACAAAGAAACCACAGAATAAAACATGTTATCGAAACCTCATTCTTTTGCAGTGTGACTTTGGCTTTTTGGAGGTGCGTATAGAACACAATTCTTCATATAAATTCCATCAGACCCTAAATTGAAAGCATTTCAAAGGTTATGCCAATCACAACTCATTTTTACTTACAGTCACTTTTGCTTACACCATGAAGCACTGTTTCACTGAGCTATCTCCACTGGTAGGACTTTCCTAAACCACAGCACGCTGCCTTTTTTGCCAAAGAAACTAAACAGAGTACTCTCTGTTCCAATGTGAACATAACTCAAGCAGTTGTCTGGACCTAAGGGCACACTATCAATTCAAAACAGCAGGAAAACGGGAAAAAATATCAGAAATCACAGTAAAACACCAGTATATGCGAAACAAGAAATTCTTCTTGGACAGTATTTATAAACAATACACTGTTGACCTCAGCACTTCAGCAGTGACGTAATATTTACAGAACAGAGATATAAATTCTGACTCATCTCTATGCCAAGAAGAACATATTTTACCTACTGATCTTACTGAGGTGAACCCCTTGGCTACACTCCTCTCTCAAAAGACTGCAGATCTAGAAAGATATAGGATAATAATAATGTGTGATTAAACTCAGACCTAAAAGCTGGACGTTCTGGGCAAGCAATTCAGGAATTCTGTAACATAAGGAAAATTAAAAACAAACAAAAACCAGATTGGTTAAACTAAAAACAAAATGTCTGAAACCCAGACAGCATTTGTATTTAGAAATATAAAAGTGGTCTTACTATGTCACTGTACTTCAAAATTGTAATAGAGTGAAAGTTCTACTAAAGCAAAAAAAAGTCAACTTAAATCCACTGTAGAGGAATCTTGGTCAAGACTAAGAGTAAGATTAACATACCACCATTATATTATCAATTTCTATTAGAACAGTTAATTGCTCACATTTACAGTGATTTCATAATCTTCCATTATGGCATCTGCAGGGAAGAGAGAAAGCTGAGCAACATGAGTTCTTGGAAATGAAATCACAGAATCTATGTTAAAGGCTTAATAAGACTATTCAAATCCTCTCCCTGCTGATTCTGGATTGTCCCCCATTGTACACTTCCTGGTGTTTTGTGTAACCTAGTTTTAAATATCCCAAGAGATGAGAATGTCTTCAGCTCCCTTAGGAGATTACTTCAAGGCTAGTGTAAAAGACAATTTTTTGATATTATGTCTACATTTGCCCTTGCTTTATTCCTTTTGATTAAGAAACCTTCTTGCCTTATCTCCCTCCTATTTTTTCCCCCCAGCATGAAAGATATGAGATACACTATGAACATTAAAAATTCCACCCTCTGCTCAACTGTTACATCATTCTAGGCAGTTTTCAAGTGAGGGATCTAGAGAATTTCCATCCAGGTAAAGCCAGTAGCAAGTCTCCAGTAGTATCAGCTGTGAATATAGTCATATTTCCTTCTCTGGCTGCTGTTGTGCCACCAGAAGTGGTTTCCATATTCATTCCTCAGCCAGCTACTTGTCACCACCCTCTTCCTAGAGGTTATGCACACCCTCCCACTCTTGATTTTCTGGCTGAACTATTGCTAGGATTGATGCTTAAAATGAACCAGCTTTGCTAAAGCCTGTTTTAACAGTGAGCTATTGCTGCCTACCCATGTCTTTCTGGCTCATATGTGCTCAACAACTCCCTCAGACACATCTCATCTAGAACAGGAGAGAGCGTAACCTCCAGCAAGCCAACAGTAGTAACATCACAGCCTCTCTTCGCTGCAGAAGAAGAGATATAGTGAACACAGATATTCACATTTGCCATCTTGGCGCTGATGTGCTGTGGAAGCTGGGAATAACTGAAAATGCAAAAAACCTGGTGACTACAAGGAGATAGGCCAATCTTTTTTCAGACTGAAGGGGCCTGACTAAACCAGGCCAACCTTAACTCTGTACAAATATCACCATGGTTGTATTTCAAAAAATATTTATTTATTTTGATAAAATTGCCTAGATCAAAAACAAAAATCCCATTTTTGATTCACTGCAGCCACTTGCTAGCCATAACTGCAGAAAGGAGGACAGTTAGGTTGTCCAGTACCAGAAATCATGGCTCTTGCATGGTACTTCTATGTGAGGATGGGAAAACCAGACTCTATAGAGCAGTTAAACCATGTTTGGTTATTTAAAGCTTTTATAAATATTCTAGATGTTTCAGTACATCAGCAAATGTACTGGGCATGTCGGTGATAGAAACAGCTAAGAGGAAGCAGTACATTTTGAACAACATGATACGCTATTCATTTTCTTCTCAATTATAACACTTATCAGTGTTAAGGATTTAGGACTCTTTAATGCTTTACAATGAAGTGGATGAGGTGATAAATGCATATTTCCTAAGTGTACTAATCAACATTCCACATTTAGGTAATATATATATATATCTCATGAAAGACTGCTGCATTCATTGACATCCTCAGACTGCATGCCTGCTACTGTAGCAAATGGCTACTTTGATGCCTGCCTTGAAACAAGAAACCATGTACTACTCAAATGTGTATTCCTGGAAACCAGACAGCTAAATTATGACCTCTAGATTTGTTGGCACCTTTGCTGCAGTCATATAATTTTATGTTTTCTCGTTTCCCTGTTTGGCATCTACTTGACTCAAGACCTTTATTTTGGAAGTATAGCTCATCCAATCTCTTCCGACTTCGTCAAAGATATTTTGGGATTTCTTTTGATCTAAGTTTAGCTGACATCCTTCTATTAAAAAAATAATCTTAAAAGTCTTGTTTCAGTAATTGTTCTGTCCTTAATTTGTCCTTCATGCCCTTTTCTCCAAAATATCACATCATCAACTGCTTTCACATGACTGTGAATTCTCCTCATGCCTGAAATGTATATAGATTCTGACTTCAGCAGTTGTTTTCAGTATCAGCTGGATCCTTCCTCTGCTGAGAGCCAAGTCTGGCAGTTCTTTCCGGTGTTGTGTGACTTCTGTGCTTGTGTCTAATATCTATTTATCACAGAGTCCTATACACATGCTAACATTTATGAAATATATGTTGTTATCTACAGTAAGAAAATCAAAGATAAAATAACTTTTTTTTTTTTTTTTTAAAGATACAAATTGTATTTGAATTGCTCAGAAAAGTGCAAACTAAAATTCTGTAAGGTTAGTATGAAACAAGAAGTAGAAGTTGCTAGAAGGAGCAGCAGAAAGGAAAGCTTTCCAAGTAGTGCCATAGGAGTGATGTTTTACTCTAAGCTTGTTTGTATTAGCCCTGCCTTCCACAACTGTGATAGAATGAGCAGCAATAATTCAAGCTGAAGTGAAATACATCTCCATCAAGAGAATGGCATTAGCTCCTGGCCTTTAGGATAACTGCAGAAACATTTATCATTGTTAGTAATATTTCTGAACCTGAAAGTCCGACACAAATCTGGAAACCACCTTAACAGCAAGAAAACCTATGCCTACAATGGGAGGCAGAACCAGCACCTGGCAAATTCTTGGCAGGTTGATTCCTCTAAGGAAAACACCAATGGTTTTGAGCCAGCAGCTTTTTTAGTCCTCGTGCCTGACTCTTTCTGGTTTCAGTGTCAAATGTGCCACTGACTGCTGAAAAAAACTGTAAAGGAGGAGATCAGAGGCCACAATGAAGCATCAATGAATGCCACGAGTCTCAGCAACACGTATAGCAATAGAGGTAGATGTAGAACAAATGGAGAATTTATCTGGAGAAAGGAAAACATGAAGAGCTTTCACTGTTCTGACATGTCTGTCTCTGGCATGCAAAAAAAAGAAACACTAAATCAGATACATGCGGCATTAGCACTAGTTATTACCCTACAAAGATGTCCCATTGGCAGAAGATACGCTCAGAATGAGCAGAAAATACTTTCGTATTTGAGGTCAACTATCCAGAAAAGTCAGGTAAGATTTCTTCTGTTCTGCCAATCGCTCAAGGATCTACTGAACAGCACCATTAAACAAGTATGTTTATGTGCATTTAGATAGCAGCCAAATTCAAAACAAATTGTATAAACATTATGCTCAAAGTAATGAAAACAGCAGTTCTAGCTTAGAAATAATGCAGAAAAAAAGCACTCTAAAATCAGGCTGGGATAAAACTTCCAGTTTCAGCGTGGGTGAATATCACCGAAAAAAGACTCACTTCTTAGGGCTGTGGAAAGTAAGATTACTCTTCTTGTATTGTTTCATAGTAATTTCATTTCCTAAGTATATAGCTTTCTTATAACATTTGCTTATAGCTTAGTTCATTTACAAGCTCAGACTGAGATTTTTACTCCTGCCAGTCTCTGCCTTACTCAGACTTGGCTGCATTGAATTGCCTTTGTCACAACACTGCTCCCACCTTTCCCTGTCTCAGTTTACAAGCAAACTTAGAAAGTCCATTTTAAAATTAGAGATGAGATGCCTTTTTATAAGCATGTATTAACTATTATGAGCCACACTGCAAAAAGATAAAGGAATTAAGAAAGAAAAAAATATTTTGGCCAAGATAAGGATTTCTAACACAGAAAATGAAGGTACAATTCTTTTACACGCAGAAGAGTTGGCAGTGCAGGCTGCCCACCGTCTTACTGAGCTGCTCTCACTGAGCAGAACTGTTACACTGCAGGGGAAAAAGATATTTGGAAAGAATAGCTGGTCTCAGTCAATTTGTTAACTTCTGTGCTATTGCTGCCAATTGTGGTGGTGCTTGTAATGTGGGCACCTGTTCAAAAAAGCAGAACAGAGACAACTCCCTTTACACAAACTTTTCCATTTTGTGAACCACATCTTAAAGGAGACCACATCCCTCCCATACAGACTGTGGGCCACTTTCCATCCCACCAACAGCCAGCTAATGTTGCCATAATAGCTGCAACAATGAGGTTTATGAACTCAGAGAAGAGGGGAAAAAAAAGTAACATAGACTGACAGGAATTGAATTTTTTTTCCCAACTTCTTTTAGTTCTGTTTACCACATAGAAATGAGGCAGCCCTGGGTCCCCCAGGTGGCCAGTATCCTTTGAGCTGACTGCAGTCAGATGGGAGATCCATGATGCACCAGCTGCGACTGCTGCCCACAGAAAGACAGGAGGTTGAGTCACAACAGCTGGGATAGAGCTCACCTGATCAAGGATACCACACTGCTCCTGCCTTAGGTCACAGGTTCCCTATATAACCATCAGAGAGAGCAAACATCCAGAACAGAGCTGGAAGGAAAGAAGGAGCCATGCATCTATTGCTTTCCATTGACTGCTGAGAAACCAAGGCATCTTCCTTTTACTCATCTGAGTTTGGCACAGGCCGGGTCCCTAAAATGTGGGCAGGTTTACCTATCAGCCAGCATGCAACCCATGTGAGACGAAAGCCACAGTGAACCTAGGAGGCACCTTACAAAGCTGAAGATGCTCTGGGGAACCGTTCCAAGGTGAACTCAGCGTTGGGAGTGCGGCTGTGGGGATTCCTGCTCCAACATGCACACACCATGTGATTTACTGTATCTGTTGCCTTTCTAAGCTTAAAATGTTTACCGCACTCCCAGTGTTTTATCCGCTCTAAAACAAAAATATTTTCCAGCAGACGGTGTTGAGACACGGCTAACTTCGTAAAATATCTGCTGGTGACTTGCTGGGAAAGGAACAAATAAACCACTGGAAAAAAAGAAAAATAATAGGCAGAAACATTTAATTTCCTCAACAATGAAAAGGAATTCCTCCAATTCCTCAATTCCTCACAGCTCTGTCAGTGCTCCCGCTCTCTTCCCAGCCCCTCGCTTGTCCCCATAATGTTATTTTAAGTCCATTTTCGTTTGGGCCATTAATAGCTACAAGCCAACATCCTTGCTTTTTTTGGTGTCTGGTTTGCTGGTGTGTTTTGCGTGGGAATTTCCTTAAGAAACACAAAAACCTGCACGAGGCCCAGCGCAGCTTCTACGGCTCGGGTTGTCCCGGGGGGGTTGACCGCTACTCAGATCTGGGCACACAGAGCCGTGCGGGGCCGGGGGGCGGTGCGGGCACTCACCTGTCGGCGGGGCCGGCCGGACGCGCGGCGGCTGCGATCTGGGCAGGGCGCTGAGGCGCCCTGTGGACGGAGGCGCGGCCCCGGCCGTCCGCGTTATGGCCTGACAAAGTTCTGCTCCCTCGCCGCGGTGCCCAGTAGGAATGGCGGAGGAGGGGCACCCCCTTGGCATCTCGCGGGGCGGCAGGTGGAGAAGCTCTGCCCTCCGGAGCTGCGCTCTACCCCGGCTTCCACCCGCCGGTAGCGCCGTGCCCCATCGGTCTGACGCCGTGCTGCGGCAGTACTCTTTTATTTCTGAGGCACCATAGTAAAGCTGACAGGTTGTTTTTTTTTTTTTTTTTTTTTTTTTTTTTTTTTTTTTTTTTCCAGAACTAGGGTAGCTTTTGTCAAATTGGGTAACTTCAGAGTTTAGAAATCTTAGAAATGTAGAATAGAAGGCTCTGGAGAGACCTCATTGTGGCCTTCCAATACTTGAAGGGTGCGTATAAACAGGAGGAGCTGGCTGTTTATGAAGGTGGATAGTGGTAGGACAAGGGGGAATGGTTTTAAACTGAGACACGGAGGTTTAGGTTAGATATTAAGAGGAAGTTTTTCACACAGAGGGTGGTGACACACTGGAACAGGTTGCCCAAGGAGGCTGTGGATGCCCCATCCCTGGAGGCATTCAAGGCCAGGCTGGATGTGGCTCTGGGCAGCCTGGTCTGGTGGTTGGTAACCCTGCACATAGCAGGGGGGTAGAAACTAGGTCATCATTGTGGTCCTTTTCAACCCAACCCAGGCCATTCTATGATTCCATGAATCACAGAATCATGGAATATCCCCAGTTAGAAGGGACCTGTAAGAATCATTGAGTTCAGCTCCTGGTTCCACACAGCACCACCCAAACATCAAACTGTATATCTGAAAGCATCATCCAAATGCTCCTTGAACTCCAGCAGCTCGGGTCTGTGGCCCAACAGACTCCTGGAGAGCCTGTTCCATGCCCACAGCCCTCTTGTGCAGAGCCTGTCCCAAACCCCCACCTGACCCTCCCCTGATACAGCTCCATCCTTTGGTTAAGAACAAGGCCTACCACTCCTGAGTACATCTCTTCAAAACCCTCATTATGGTTGGTATTGTTTGGTTTATCTTTATAGGAAATACATTCTCCAGCTTCATAAGAGGGAAATCCAACCTCCACCAACTAAACCGCACATACATTATTTCTGGGAGGTTTTACCATGGTGAGGATAGATGTTTTACTAAGAAATTCAGCTGCACTATAGAAGCCAGAAATATTTAGCAAATATATTTTTACAGTTGATTTGCTTTTATAAATAGCTTATATAGCTTTTCCAATTGCAAATCTCTACCACTCTTGACATTTTGTTTCAGCCGCTGGAAGGCAATATTCATCAGAAGAACCACAGCTGCACTGCAGGCAGTTTCAACTCATTATTTATAATTAATATCCTTCTACATGCAGACATACAAAAAAAACTTTTTTCTTTGTCCCAATGTTTATGGCAATGATGTGCTAAACTGCCAGTAAAACTGAAACCTGAGGAGATTGTTTTTAGAGTCTCCAGTGGAGATCAAAGTTACAATAGTCACTCTCAATGAAAACATTCGCTTGTATCAGGCTTACTGGTAGGGTTGTTACTGTGTTTACTGAGCAATATCTTTTTTCATGAAGGTTGGACATTTATAACAGAAAAATAAATTTATGCTGTCCAAAAATAAGACAGAAAATGTTCCCCGTACTGGGGACTAATATACTTCAGCAAACACTGGCTGTAAAACAAAGAAATATTCTCTTTTCTCAGCTCTCACAGGCACTGCTTTCCTCTGATACCTTAGGAGGGAAGCTGAGCTACAGCTGTTTCCAGATTTATCGGTCTTCGGAGGGAATGTTGTCCTTCAGTAAGCTAAACCTTTCTGAAAAACACTTATTCATATATTCAACTCACACATAATCTTTAGCACAGTACTTATGCACAATATTGCCTAGGCTTTCAGGGCTGCCTTTACACAATAAGAATTTTGATTTTCCACCTGAATCATCCTGATGCTATCACACTTCAGTGGATCTATTAATTTTGGGGAGAACATGCATAGAAAATTTAGAGATGTTTTGAATATGCCCAACATATACCACCATCTTCATTGTGGAAATTCCTCATAAGAGTTTAAAATACACAGAGGCATCATTTAAAAAGACCCAAGCCATGCTCAGACTTTCTAATTTTTCCTGCCTTTATCAAAATAGTTCCAAACCCTGCTCTCTTGCTGAAAGAACAAACATCTTCTGAAAGTTTTGGGATATATTTATGCAACTTTTTTCAATAAACATAAACATGCTAATTAGAGCATAGAAAGAGATCAGCCATGTGTGCACAGCAAGAAGCTGCCCTGGGTCCGTGTTAGTCTGTCCTTCTGAAGACGTGCATGTTTTTTGTTGGAACATTTTTCTAGAAGTTAATCAGATAATAGTTTCACATGAATTTTAACCCATTTGAAAAACGCTCCAGAGGACATCTCCTCATGCTGTCGGGTGAAAATAGCTCCTCTGACTTTTCTTATTCCACACTGGCATTGACAGGCTGCTGATGAGTAACACTAAGTCTCCAGTTCCCATTTGGCTCAGATGTGCAGAGTCTGTCCCACCCACTTCCCCGCCTGCACCTGCTGCACTGTCATCCTGAGAGCTTCACCAAATACTTCCCTGTATCATACCATGTAATACCATAACCCTGAAACACATCTCTGGCATTGGCAGAAGGCCATGGGCCATGCTGCTTTTAAAACCCTCTCACCCATCCCAGGAGACCAACTCTGGAAAAAAATTGCCTGAAAAAAAAAATATGCTAAGTGCTGCAGAGTTTTCCATTTTCATTTCAATCACCTCCAACCCTGTGCTCAATCTCTATTTAAGGCAGTGTAAGACATCCCCAAGATGGTGTCGTTGGCAGTTGACTCTTCTAGGAGTTCAGTTATGCCATCAGAGACTGTAGGGCTGTGAACAAGAAAGAACTAAGGCATAACTGAATGAAAATGACTTGCCAATGGGAAAGATGCTAAACATCCTGACACAGTTTATCCTCTCCCACTACTGAAGGACACACAGCCTTTCCTACCATAAATCTTCCAAAGCCTCTCTTAATATTTTATTTTTCAGTACCAGCCTGGCCATCTTCTCACACTCATGCTGCCAAATAATCCTATACAACTACAGGATTTATGTGGTGCTAAAAGAGTCTATGAGCAAGGTTATCAAACAAAAAGCTCTGCTCAGTTATTTTTCAGCATGCCATTTTTTTTTTTTTATTTTAAAGGAATTGGTCAAAAATGTTACTAGATGTTACTAAATCTGAAGATTTACTTATAGGCTGTGGGCAGCCTGCTGAATATGACAGAACACATGATTTGGGAACAAGTTTGAGATAGAGTGTTATGATCTGTGGTTCACTCATTCCATTCCTAAGTGACAGGGGCAGTCTGTGAAAGCTTCCCCACTCCACTGGTTGAGAGGCAGTTTTAGTTATTTCTAACTTCTTAGCAAGAATTATAGAGTATTTGATTGGAAAAAAGGCTGTTGGGAATGCTGTGCTTCTTTCCAAGTGGGTTTGCGGTGGGTAACTATAACATAATGAAAGACAAAACTCTTTCTTAGAGAGAAAACAAGTTTGAAATAAGCTTGGTGCTAGGCAAATTAGCACTGATTTATGATGGGATTTATGATCTGTTACTTCACTGTAATATCTTTCCGGGTCAATTTTGCAGATTACCAATATGACACAACAGAATATTTATAAATAACATTAACTGATTTTATAGCCTTACCTTTTCATTCTTCTACAGAAAGATCATCTTGTAGTAATCAACTACAGATGACCAAAAGTCCAGAGTATGTAACAAGAAGATTTTCATTATTTGGCCCACAACATCGTTGCTGAAATAACAGTGCATGCACATATGTATTTACTTGCATTATGCACGCTTGGCTGTGTAGACACATGTGCATGTGTGTAGAAAGCAACAGTAACTATCACTTTATCTATTGGTTGCTGCTCCAAAACATTTTCCTTTGACTTTTTTCTATTTGTTTGTTTTCATCTATTCATTTTCCTCAATAAAATAATAGTTTCTCCTTCAGGATTTTACCAGTCTACTTGATGTGGCCCTTATTAGGGTCAGAGGTTGGACTGGCTGATCTTGGTGGTCTTTTTCAACCTCGGTGATACTATGATTCTATGCTCTGTGAACTTGTTCCATCAGCAGTAATTGTCCCATACCTTGTCCTAAGTCATCACTGAAGCTGCAGTAGTATCCTCTTCATGCTTTCTCCTTTATATCCTTGCTTGTTCTGAGTCATTGCAACAAACAATAGGCCACATCAACTCAAAATGCTTATTTATATTTGGCAATCATTTTTTAAAAAGTCTGAATGTATTTTCTCCTCTTCCTTGGCTATAGATTCTGACTAAACATCACCAGAACCATCATTATTTTCAAAAATCACAGTTCACCAAGAGCATATTTAGTCCATTAGTGACTATCCACCTTTTGTCTCAAAATATTCCAGGTTATCTTTTTTTTTTTCCAACTCAGAATTAAATCAAATTTCAAACTTTTCATTGGAAATAAGAACATGGCCTGTTCTGCTCTTAATTATGTAGGAGCTTGGCTTTTTTTTTTTTTTTTTTAAGCTAGATATTTCAAAACTTAGGAATAACTGCAGGCTGAATAAACATACAAGAGTCTGATTAACAGATTTTATAACAAGCGAAGTGCACATGCTCTTTTGCTCTGTCTGAAGATATTCCTTCTCAGACCTAAAGCAGACTCTTTATCTCTCAGAGAATGCGCATCTAAAATTAAAGAACAATATACTTTCTACTTCATCATCTTTGAATACCTTGTTACATTGCAGTGAGCAGGCTATTTTCCATCTGCAGTTTTGCAAAGAGGTTCCTGGCTGACCCAGAAGCTTTGCATTTCATCTTCGTTGGTCTCCAAGAGCTTAGCCAGGTAAAGCAGTACAGCTTGAGTTACTTCATCCACAGAACTCCTTTTGAAGTCCTGCCAGCTGCCTCCTTTTGTTTTGAATGATTTGGCAGACATTAGGGAATAAATAAAATCTTTCCTGAGCAGTGAAACATGTCCACTTCTTCTGTGCTGCAAGAACATTGTCCCTGTCATTCATATTGAAGAGAATTTCTGGCACTGTCATTGTCACAAACTTGCTGTGCTGAGATTTAGGCGGCATTCAGTTAACGCTGCTGACTGGATCCATCAGGCACTAGGTCAAAGGAAAATCTGTTTAGCGTTTTAGAAAAAACTTGGACTTGCTCCTTAAGGAACTAAAAAAGAACATTGCTCATTGCAGCAGTGTGGACCATATATGTATTAAATTGTAACATCCTGTGAACTCTACTGTAAAGTAAGACTTCCATTTTGGATTGCGTCCTGAGAGGAACCAGGAGTTGGAGTCGATGATCCTTGTGGACCCCTTCCAACTAGGGATATTCTATGGTTCTGTATCTGACTTCTGTGACTCAGTTTCTTCTTCATTCCAGCCAGCTACCATCTCCTGGATATTTGACAGTGGTCTTGAATCATTTTCCTATTATTAACCTGTTCCAATTGAGAAATGGAATAGCTGCAAAGCATCCCAAACTGACAACATGATTTAAAAGTCATGAGGGGGGTTGCAAAAACGGAGCACTAGAGATTCTTTTCATTTCCAAATGCAGGAAGTGTGGGGAAAAATCCTATACAATGTATTGGTACGCTAGTGATGTTCACACAGAAGCGAAGTCAGACTTGGGCACCTTACTCCTTTGCAAAGATTTGCAAGAGCCAGTTATTTTTTGTCAGAGTATACGTATGGTAAAGTAATCCCTCAGATACCTCTGAAGAAATTAACCAAAAATCAGTTTGCCAGTGGTGGATGGAGCTGTGATGAGACAAATCTGAGCCCGAGCTGGCTGTGGGAGGTCTGGGCCATAACCCTGTGCAAATGCTGGAGGCCTATACTCTGAACAAACTGGGTTCCCAATCAGCTGAGGGAGGCCAGTACACCTCCCACAGCTGTAATTTGGAGTTCAGGGTGCTGGAATTTCCCACTCTTCAGATTACACACAGCCACCCCCCTTGCCATCCAGTTCATATAAGCATTTTACCTTTTTCCCCTAAACAATTTACTGTAAAATGGAGAATAACACAATACAAAATTAAGAACAGTTATTTCCAATCCAGTTTAGACTAAGGCTAGATTCAGATAAATCTAGTAAGACGCAACTCATTTATGACCCAGATATGGTCACAAATGGATGGCCATAAATCTCATTCTTCTAGCTTCCAATCAGTTGCAGTTCAGGGAATTCCCAATAAAGTGTTGTCTCTTTGTACTCAGTAATTCTCAGAAGATTCCTGCAAAAACAAAATGTGGTATCAGTGATATCAGCAAAAAGAAATGATAATGCATCAGGGCTTAAAGAACTGGCATGGAAATCAATGGGTAAAATACAAAGATTATGGTGAAATAGCAAGAAAGAGGAAATACCAATAAATTTTTCTTTTGACTGCCAAAGGACAACCTCCTCTTTGCCTTCAGGAAAACAAACTAGCAGAAGAAAAACAAAACCCAAAACACTGTAATTTCAGTCATGATAAAAGATGATTTTGATCTGTGTAATCTTGATAAAAAAATATTGTAATGTTTTCAAGGGGAATGCTAAAACCAACAAAGGGAAACAAATCTAGTTAGGATATGAAAACTTCACAGAGACAACAGACCACATAGCTCCTATGGGGAAATGCCATGCTCAGCAGTTATTTACTGACAATTTCCCCTGCTGAGCACTGCGCTTGTAGAAGTAGGGGAGAAAAAACAATCACTGTATGGACTGGACTTTACAGGTATTCTTCAGTGCGGAAAGCAACAAAACACCTATGTTCCTATCATACACTGGTGGTTTAGGAATAGCAAATGAAAGAAAATTAATTCCCCAACATTAGGTTTATCCTATAATACCTGCCCAAGTGTGTACTTGGCATGGGAATGGAGATTTGAACCCGGGGTGAAATCTGTCAGATGCAGAAAAGGCAATGTAGGAAATAATATGTGAACAATCAACAGAATCAGATCTCAGATTTGTGAGCAAATATCTGAGCAAGCTGGGATTCTTTTTTGCTTGATTTTATTAACAAGAACCCAGGCACAGTTTATTTTTCTCAATTAAATACATGGATCCTTAATTACGTATTAATAGAAATGCCTGATAAGCGTTGTCAGAGGTACAGAAAAATTTCCATACGAAGACTGAAAAAGCCCGGGACATCTTTATATAGCAAGAAGAGAAATAGAAGAGATTCACTTAGTGATTCAAAATAATGAGCTAACTGGAGGCAGATAGATCCAAAAGAGTTCCCATTCCCACTGAAGATGTCATCCTTTGAAAGCAAATTAAACTCCAAGCCAATAAAAAAAAAAATCATCTCTACAAATCAAGTTGACAGACACTGGAACTTTTCACTACAAGGTACCAGTGCAATGAAAAGCTTGGGAAAATTCATAAGAGAAGTATGGATGAAAGACATGCTGATTTAAATAAAAAAGAACAGGAAAACAAACAAACAACTAAAAAAACCAACAAAACAACTCAAGCCAAGCTTACCCATTAGTAAATAAAACTTCTGCTTGAAAACAGATGCTAAATTGTAACCTTTTGTCTACTGGAAAAAAGTAAATTCTTAAAGCTATGTTATTTGGTAGCTATGTATTTGCTGCAAGGTCCTTTATTACAGACAGCATTTGATATCAGCTGCCCTCAGAAACTAGTGGTCCACTGAGCAAGACCCTTTACAACCTTGCTTGTGTTGTGCATCCAAGGAAACTGGATTAAGTTTCGTAATTCAGTGAAGAATTTATACTTTTCTACTACCTTTTTCTTTCTTCCCCCCTCCCCCTCTACTTTTCTACTTTTTTTTCCTGGAAACCAGTCATTCCAAAGACACTTTGGGATCCCTTGTCATCTCAAAGTAATCCATTATTTGGGAAAGGGATGCAGAGTGCTGTGATACAGGAACTGTTTCCTGACAGCAGTTCTGGCCTGCTGCCATTTCATACCTGTAAGTCTTCTGTCTTTTAAATGTGCCTATCTTCTTTACAGTCTTTGCTCACAAGAAACTCCTTTGCTCTTAGCTTACTGCTTCTGGATTCCAACCACAGCTCTGAAGATCTTTTTCTGGCATGTTTCAATCTAAAGTACTAGCACTGTACTAAACACTGTTTGATCCCTATTTAATATGAAAACAAAAAAATTCCCTCACTTACCCACTCAACTGCAGCAACCAACTTTTCTTGAAAGCTTAGGATGTCAACCAATTACCAGTTGACCAGTTACCTAATTAATCAAATTAAATGTCTCACTGATAAGCTGGGGATGGTGCCTTGAGTGTTGGTTTTTATTTTTGCTAAAATCTAAAGACGACATTATAACTATCTTGGGAAGTACTAATCTTGAAAAGAAAGTACTAATCCCAAGTTTTTCTATTCAAGTGAGAAATAACAGATGGAGGAATAAAAAAAAAAAAAAAGCAGTAATTCCCTACTAAGTATGGGGACTCTGTGTATACAACTCTATGAATTGCATAGTATCACGCAAGCAAAAGCTAATCACAGATGAATGAAATTACTCCATGGAATTATCTATAAGAAACTTCACAATTTCAGATGAAATGCAAACTTTCATTTTTATTGATTTGTACTCTGTGACTCTTCACACAATAACATCATGAACTTTTTCATTTCATTAACACAAACACTTGATTTCATTGTCTGAAAATTATTGCTGGAACCCTAGAAAATTTTTAGTAAAGCATATAAAAGATGGAAAAAATATTTTCAGAGGGAACAGAAAATATGTATTTGTCTAGTAGTAATATTTATCTAAGTTTCTTTCAGCTGATCACTAGCTACAACACTGTGTGAAATTAATGAAAGATTTAGACAGTTTTCTTTGTATTCACGTAAGGAAATCTTAGATATTTATGAAGCTATATCATTTCCCGTTTCTCATACGTAGTCACTTACTAAATCCTTGTCTTTCACGGCATAACATCAATTTTTACAGGTCCATTCTGATTGATAACAGTGAGACAGCAATGAAAGAGCATCAGCTATCTACTTTCTGCATGAGAAAGACTATCTGGTCGATATATAGAAAGTACAAAGTTCAACATTTTACTGTTCAGAGAATAAGGTATTTTCACAAAGATTTAGTCTTTTCTCCTTTCATGCAACATTGTAGTAAACACGCTTAATTTGCAAAATATAAACAGTGAGTTTTTATAAAAGCACACTTCATGTTCTCTGAAAGACCTTCTGCATTATTTCATAAGAGACGTATCTGCTTAAATCTAGAATTGCTAAATAGCCACAGAATGGTGTTTGAATTGTTATGAAAAGACTTCTTTCCCTTAGGGGGAAATTTTAATTAGATTATCTAATGTTTGTGTAGAAATGAATAAGCATCTTGCCCCACACTTTTAAAAGTTTTCTTGGCTTCATTCATTAGTTGTCATTGAGAAGAAAGGAAAAACTTAAAGTACCATCTGAAGGTATGAATCCAAGGTTAAAGCACTAAAGGTTTCTAAGTGATAAGTAAACAAACCAAACAAGCACAACAAAAAAAAGCACACACACAAAAGAAAGTTGCACTTATCAAGAGCCACCTCTCCAAAGCAACTTGAAATGCACCTAGTTAGTGCAAAGGTTAGTGTTGTGGTTTTATGATTTTTGTTATCTGTATTCTACATCATCACATCATGTAGCGCACTGTGAACCTCAGAAGAAGAGAAATGTGCTACAGAACCCAGAAAACTTTGCTGTTCCATTTCCATTTTCTGGATAGTTGGAAAGATAAAATTGACTGAAAGTCATGAGACTGCCTCTCTTTCCTCCCTGGCTGATCAGAGTAAGAACCTTGGTTCTCAGAAACTGTAATTTATTTGATTTATTAGCTTCAATCCCAACCAACTTTTATTTCTGCCATTCTAATTAATAAATTAAATTTCCTCTGCAGATCATTGCTGCTGTTTGGTTGGTTAGTTTTTTTCTTTTTTTCCCCTTTTGTTCCCTTTCCCACAGGCAAGTGAGTCTGTGTCCCTTGTCACAGATACAGATAGATCTAGAAACAACCGTGACAGATATAAAATACCAGAAGTATTTATTCTTTTAGGAACTACAGATATTATCTCAAAGTTTCCTGAAAGATGTGAAGGCTGAGGAAAAGACAGTTAGGACTTGCTAACTAATGTGCAGCTGAATAAATAAATATATATATAACCATGAAGACCTGTGCTTTAGGCTGCAGATGAATGCTTCCTTGGCAGATTGAAGGCAGTTGTTCAACATACAGGGATTCAAGCACAAATGAGTTTTATGCTTTTCTTAGAGCCTCAAGTAGTTAAAAATGATGAGCTAATTACAGTGTGCTTGCGTACTATTGTTACAGTTGGTATTACAGCAGGAAAGATTATCATGGTAAAAATGGGAAAAGAAACAAACAGGGAAGGGATGCTCACCTGTTTCCAGAGATCTAGGTTCACAGGAAAGACTCCACAGAGAAAAGATCTCCAGAAAAAGATCCTTCTCCCCTGGCAGTCAGCCCTTAAATGGGGTCTTCCAGTCACACAGGTGAATCACCTTCACCTGTGCTCCCATGGCTGACTCAGTCCTTTCCTCAGGTGATCAATCAGTGGTTCAGGCTGTGACTCAACAGTTCCCATACAACTATCAGTCATACTTAAGTTGGATTGTGAAGGTAATACAAGGAATTTAAATATTTTGTAACTGCTGTTTTGTAGGGGCATAAAAAGTACCAGTTGTCATAGAACTTAATTTGGATGATAAGTATCAAGCACTGATAAGAAAGGAAATACTGGGAGGATGAAAAGTAATGGATTGTGACAAAGAAGGTACAGTTAGGGACAACGACCTGTGGTTTTCACCAAACTGTAGTCCAGCAGCTGGTGGATTCACTACAGCACTGATATTTCTGTTATGCTTATCTCATTTTAAATATTCCTGTCTTTTGGGGCATTAGTCTTGATACAATGCAAAACACTGTAGGAAACGTGTAAGTATTCAAGGTTAGTGATGGGTGACATTGGAGGATACAAAGATTTCATTTCTCCAGAGTAACTGAAAAGCACAATAATTTAATCTGCAATGAATGTCTGAAGTATCCCTATTATAATAGCTCTACTGGACAGTATAACAGAAAATGACTGTAACTGCAGTGTAAGTTTTTTATATATAAGAAATTTTTCATTAATACAAATAGCTACTCACACATTTTTTTGTGTGTCAATGTCTGTTATTTTTGTGCCAAGACATTTTAATGTAGATTTAACAGAGGAAACAGGTTCATTTGAAATTACCGTGGTTAATAAAAACTAACAATTTACAAAGTACCTGGATGATTTAAAGCCGAAACCTAAATGGTCAGAGACATATTTCTCAAGTTCTCTAAAGATCTTGCTTAGACTGTAGTTTTTTTTTTTGCCTAAAACTTCCAATTACTGTTATTTTTTCTTTTGAAAGCCAACATGAATCACATGAAAAGTGTCAAATTAAGTGCCCTAGAGACTGCAATTTTTCATTATTCAAGGATGGGAACAATGCTTGCTTGCAAGCATGTCTAATTCCTAGCAGACGTGATGGTGGTGCTAGCTTGCACCATGTATTTGTGATCCCAAATAAAAAACTCTGAAGAACATGACTTCTGAACTGTCATCAAAAACACAAATAAGAGCAACAAATGTGACTCATTAGCGAGTCTTATAGGTTTGTTTTTCTTTTTTTTTTTAAGGCAAACAACACCTTTGTTTTGTCTAGATCAACTGAATCCCTGGACATAGATGGCTGCAACTGGACATACTGTCCTGGGAACATCAGACACATATACATATCTGTAATTTTTCTGTCTTCAAAACAATGTTTTTTAAATGTGAGTGAACAAATCTTTTCTTGCATGCACTAAATTCACAAGTAAAGCTAATTTAAGAAAATACAGTATTTGCTTATTTTCCTTCCTAAATATTTATTTTCTGCTTATATAACACAAACAGTTCCAATAAAATGTCTTTCCATTCTTGAAAACTAGCCAGTGTGAAAGACAGTGTATGTAATCTAGCAGGAATGAAAGAAGATAAAGACACCCGCAATCCCCCAAAAGTCTATTTTATATCTATTCTTCATGGTAAGGATTGATCAGATGTAGCTGGAATAGCCTCTTGAATTTTGTGCCAAGTTGTTGCCAGTAGGTTTGTTGGCTAGCAATCCCCAGTCTGGAAATTAAAAACAAATATATGGATAAAATACTTATACCTCCTTTCATCTTCTGAAATGGGGTCCATTATAAGTAACAATAATTACCCACTTCTTTTAGCACTTGGCCATACACACGCTGGTGTCATCTCATGTGAACATTTTCTTATTATGTTTAGATTCAACTCTTTCATATAAGACTTGCTGATAGAATAGAACCACGTGCAAGTACTAAAATTAAGTTGAATATAAACAAACCTAAGAAAAACAGTGATGTTGAACTATATATCTTCCAGACATGAGATCTCTTTGAAAGAAATAACAGGTACTATACTAAAAAGAGCAGTGTACCATGTTTTTTAGATTCATACAAATGAATGTTTTTTGTTATAACTCTCCCATGCCGGCATGAAATTTGGTCAGACATAGTGCCTTCACAGCTAAACCAGCACAAAATGCATTACAAAAAGGACAGAATGAGCTGTGGTTCCTGTCATGTCTGAAAATAACAGAACAACTATGATATGACCTCATTAGCAGCTTATGCAATGATACTTGTTTTAGTAAAAAAGGGAATGTTGGAAGAACCACTGGATTTCACCCATAATCTTTCAGCAGATGTTCAGAACAAATTCCCAACTTATTCTCTGCTTGACAACTATTAGGGATCAACAGAAGAGATGATAACTAAAAGGCAGACCTTCCAAAACAGAGCATTACTCTGTATAGAAAGTCGCAGAAAAATATGACTCTTTCAAAAACTACATGAAGTTTCTGACATTTCTTTTTTTCCTTATTCATTTTAAACAATCAATGACAAGCAGATGTTTTGGATTGTTTTATTTGCAACAGATTATGTGACAAAATTGTTGATGAGGTCAAATTATGGGACTCCGCTGTGAGCTATCCTCAGTTTGGATTTGAGGACGATATATATTTATATCCCCCTTCAGATGCACCAGTATTTCAGGATTCTCTCATGAGTTATCTCAGTACTGAATGTGTTCGTTAATACATTATCACATTGTATATTTTTTTTTTAAAAAAAAGGATACACATTTTCCTCGCTTTGCCCTGCTGAAAGCAAGTTGCATAAGCTGTAAAACTTAAAGAACGGTAAACAGGCAGCTTGCTACTACTTTCCAGCACATTCTATGAAATGATGAAAATGTGACAAGGAGCTAGTAAAGTTCTAGCTCTAGGTCTTACTGACATGTTGTGCCAGATTTCTCCATATATTCAGCAGTTGCCCACTTTAGTTATGGCAACAGTCCCACTAAGACCAGCTGCTTTAACGTTTAGTAAAGAAAAAATAAATGTAACACAGTGTCCAAATGAGAGGAAAATGGCAGTGACTGAGGAGAAGAAACTTTGGGGATAATGTTTTTGTTCTTAACATTGCTTTTATCTAAAAGAGTAGCTATTTTTTTCATGAACTGGAGAAGGATCATTAATTAAGAATTATGAGCCATTTACTGTAGCGATAAAAAGCAAAAGCAGTCAAAGATATATTAGAAGAGAAGAGATAATGACAGTGTGAGTGATATAAGAAGCTTGGCATGAAAAGATTTTGTATCTTTTCCTCCAGATGTAGACATTGCAACAACAGCCTATTGCAGGACAGAGGCAGTGGGCCGAGCAAGGACCAGTATATTCCATGAGGACTGAATTTGGTGTGTGTATTATTAAGCTGCCCCTTCATTCATTAGTCATATCAACACCTTTTTACAAGCTTGCCTACTAGTTTCTTGTCTTATGCATTAAAACACTAGCTTCAATCTTTAGACCTGCACAGGCCAGAGTACTGAAGGAAGACTTATTCAGTTCTTGTGGTGTTTATTCTGATAGAGTGAAGTATTAATTTCTTTGGGCTCACATTTCTGCTGAGGCAGTGTTATCAATAGATAATCACTGAGGACTGCTTACCTTCTGATTAGCTAGCACTATTTAAAAATAATGTCAGGGATAACAATCCTTGTAAATAAAGCTATTTTATTTAACATATGCTCCAACGAGCATTCTGTGTCTCTTTTTGAATATGACTGGCCATATATTCATGTTGGCACATTGAATTCCCAGTACACCATACTGAGCTGAAATTAGACAACTTGTTGAATTAATACCTACTTTTTTCTTTGGAATTTTACTTACAGTCTAAATCCTTAAACCCAGAATAAAACTAGGCATATCTTAAAAAAATCTATTTGGTTAGTGAGTTGGAGTTCATTTTAAAAATAATATTTTTATAAGTAAACTAGGAAAATAAAAGCTATGGAATAATAAATGCAATCAAAGTAACAAGAATGTCATAAACCTTCCTCTGTGATCAGAGGGTATAAGTCTGCTCATTCAGCTCTTCTCAGAGGAGAAATCTGAGTAAATAAATGGCCTTTGTAACATAATAAAAAGTCAACAACATTGAAGCTGGCTCTCAAACCCACCAGTGTTTGTGCCTGAGAGGGCATCGTTAGGGCAATAACTTGATTAAACAGCCAGTCCATTTTGTTTATTTGTTACTCCACTCAAAGGAACACAGTTCACTCTTATGGGAGCACTTGTGTATCTAGTAAATAGAAGTAGATTAATTACATGCCTTAAAATCACTAGACAGAATATGGTATCTCTTTGTTTTCTGCTAACCCACAAGTAGGAGCCGAGCTGGAGAAAGGCAAGATACATCTTGCATGCCTGGGTGTAGGCCTTGCCATCTCTAAAGCAGAATAGCTTTAGAGCCTCTGCAAGAAAATAAAGTTACACTCCCCCTACAGCAGTATCTGGACACATTTGCACAATATGAGCATTATAAGGTATAGAGTTCACTTAGGACAGCCAAACATCATTATTGCTCACTGCTCTTAAGAGATCAGAGGAAGTAGTTATTGTATCTCAATATAGCATCACTCTTACTGGTATTTACACATGCTCCTCTTTATCTCCTCTGCCTTCAGATTCATTTGTATTTAAGTGAATTTGCTTTCATTTCAGGTTATTTTATCCATTTATTTTTACTTTTAAAAATCCCTTATCATTTACACCAAAGCTCAGGCAGTCAGCACCCAAATAGAATATTTTCTTCCAGTGGAGTTTTGGAGTTTTTTTCAGGACTACAGTACTGTGCTGTTTGGCTATGTCAATACCAGCATATGGAGAAGCCAGAGAGGCATGGCATATTTCCAGTTCTGCCTGCCTCCAGTCTATACAGACAACTTCTAGGCAGCAGGTATAATGATTGCAGAAATGCTTGCAGGCAGCCTACAGATAACTGTGTGCAGGTGTGCCTGAGAGCATCCAAACTGGCTAATGCTGAGCTAATAGCATGTCAACAGTACACTTAACCACTAACAGTGCTTAAGAGATCGTGTCTTATTTTGCTATGGAGCCTGAAGCCATGTTTCCATGTTCATTATCTAGGCATCTTTCAAAACACAAGGTGAAAATACCTACTGTGGTTTGGGGATTTTTTTTCTCTCTTGTTTCTGTTATGTCTCCTACTCTTGTGTTCCTGCTCTCTTACAAACTCAGAATATCAGCCAAAAGTGCCTCTGTCCAACTACTTTCTTTTCCTAAACAAACTCACAATATGCTTGTATTTCTTGGCTATGAGAAGTTGTAAAAAAGCGAAGTCTTTATTACTTCATTTTCCCCAGATCTTTCATTAAAGAGATCTCCATCAAAACTGTTAACAGACAGTAGTAGTAAAATATTGGTATTTATTCAAAATTACATATTCCAAATTTAAACTCTCAATAGTATGAATCAATTAAATATTCAGAAGAAAAGAAGACTATTAAACTCATTTTACTCGTGACTGTGATGTATTTCTATTTCATTGTTGATTTTTCAAGCTATATTTTCAGATATATAGAAGAAGGAAATGCATAATTCCTATCCTCGATATAGAAAACCTTTTCTTGGAGGGAGAAAAGAGTAGATCCAGGTGATTCACTCTTTTAATCAGACACCTGTTATGAGTTTGGAATGATGCCATATGATATGCATATTAAGGGGTGTCACACAGCCTCCCAGAGATCTCAGCTCATGCTAAGCAAATCTGGTATTTCTGCCTTATATTTCCACATGTAGAGTAAGGGGCACATGAGTAGCACAGCAGATATGACCCACCTGTGTTTTGACCATGCAAGTTCTTCTAAACAGGATTCCTGCTGAAGGCATCACAGTGTTTTATTTCTTACTCAAACTGACTGCAAGATAAGGAAGGAAGGAAGCAGAGGTGATAAAGGAGTATGACTTCATCTAGATAAATTCTCCTGACCCTGGTGTGCTACCTACATTTAGGAGACTGTAATTTCACTTCTTGTTAAACACAATGAAACTTAGTATGATAAGGAGAGAAGAGTTGACTTTGCATGGTCTGCTTGTATTTTATTACTTTGCTGCGGACTGCAACCCTCTTCAATTAACTTCCCTTTTTCACTAACACTAATTATTTCCTGCTTTGTTAGGAAATAGCTCAGCTTTTACCAGCTGAAAAGTGACTCTGATGTATTTATACCAATATTTTTTCACAATTGCAGTATTTTGGATCAGTATAAGAAAAACTGTTCTATTTTCAGCAATTGCTTTGTGTTAATAATGAATATTCTACCTTTATTTCCATACAGCACTGTTACAATTATAAGTAAACCAATGGAAGTAGACTGCAGTAAGCGAGTGTTTGGCATGAAAAGAGATGCAAGAAGTGTGATTGTTGTATTTATTCAGTTACCATTTTCTTCTAATCACAGAATCATAACATAATAAAATGGCTTAGGTAGGAAGGGACCTTAGAAATAATCTAGATCCAAGCCCCTTTTCATGGTCAGGGTTGTCAGCCACTAGCTCAGACTATGCAAGGCCCAGCCAGGCCTTCAGTGCCTCCAAATATGGGGCATCCACATCTTCTTATGAACAGAACTTGCTCCTGCTCACCACCCTCTGAGTAAAGAATTTCTTCTTAATATCTAACCTAAATTTCCCCTCTTTTAGTTTAAAGCCACTTTCCTATCATTATCAGACCACATAAAAAGTTGATCTCCCTCCTGCTTGTAAGCTCCTTTCAAATACTGGAAGGCCACAATGAGGTCTCCCTCAAGTCTTCTCTTCTCAAGTCTGAACATGACCAACTCCCTCAACCTTTCTCCACAGGAGAAGTGCTCCAGCTGTCTAATCATCTTCACAGTCCTCCTCTGGACCCACCTGTATTGTTCGCCTTTATTATTTTAGAACCTTGAAACTCTTTCCTTCCCCAGTTCTTTTGCCCTTTTCAGTCATTTTGGCTTATGAAGTGTATTTTCCTCCTGGGAAAAAAAGTGGAGGAAATGAAAATGAATGTCAAGTTGTAAAACAATACTCTTGGAGATATGTACTGTGGGCTGTCAAACCAGTAGCTCTGAAGGACAGCCTTGAATAGTTGTGAGATCACACTACATCACTGCATATCCAGTTATTTGGATGCTTTGATCTAAAGTAGAATCTCCTCACTGAATTTGTTTGAGAAATAAAAAAAGATACAGTTGATCATTAACTGAAGGACAAAAATTAGTTACATCAGTGAGCTCAAAATCATAGGGTATTACTAAACAGTATATTTAAGTGTTGGCAGACCCTTGGCTATTTATACAGCTTTTCACCCAAAGGCACAGACTCTTTACGGGAGACAAGGATTTTTCTCTGGTGCCAGACCGTGAAATGAACTCCTACAGGAACTAAGAGCCATCATTTCTTTGACATGACTCTGCTTAATACAAGCACATTGTAGCATGTATACATGAAGTAAAATCTTCCAGACAAAACAATTTTACTTCATGAACAATTTCCTCTTTAGGGTGATGATGAGAAGAAAAAAAACATGTAGCAGATGACACTCTCATCTCCTGGAGTATTACTGGCAGGCATTCAGAATCTGTGCTAATGAAAGCGCAATTGTAAAGCATGAAGGTCTCAACAAGAAATACCTGTCTGATGATAAAAGCTAGTAGACACTGATTGCCAGTGTCAGTGTTCTCACTAGAACTGAAATGATCACATCTCACTCTTGTCTGGCCTTTAAAACAAGGCAAAAAATGCAAGTAATAACTGCTCACATGCTCCTTTTCCTTTAATAGAATTGTCAGATTGTAAGTCTTTGACTAATGCTGTTCTATATTTTAGCGTATCTATCAAACAGATCTCTTGGATGATCTTATTTAGTCTAAGAACTTGCCTTGTTTCCCCGAACTCTTTTTTGCCAGACAGGAGCTTTCAGCCATGCCAGAATACCTTGAAGATATTTTAGAGCTGGTTCTTGGACTGTTCAACTCTCTCCCAAAAATCACATATCATATCACAGTCTTGTTCTCCCAGCTAGACTACTTAAAATGGAAAAAAACAAGGTGGCAAAAAAGGAGTTAAGTCATGCTCCCTGTTTCTACAGTATTCCCTGCTCTGCTATCCCGGTCATGTTTGCACTGCAGCATTACAAGCATTCCAGACTGCTTTTTTCTCTTCCCATTCTGAACGCTGGAATTAACGACTATCCTGCCATCCTTTGACATCTTCATGGAAATATTTCATGTCCTTCTCCTGAACAATGAAGTCTTTAAACATAGAAAAAAAAAGCTCCATCTGCTATTGGTCTTTGACTCTAGCAAACATGGCAGTAAGTAATGTTAAATACTTTTCAATCTCCATGTTTTCCTTATTACAGCAGAACTCATCTCTCTCCCTTCTTGTCTCAATTTAAACAAAAGAAAGTTTTTTTTTTAAGTTTAGCAGCCATATGGTGTTCTAGCAAAGGCTGAGAAACAGAAAAGGAATGTGTCTTTTATGAAATACTCCCATAAAATGAACAAAGTCCAGGTAGTTGAGAGAAATCATGCAAAGATGACATTTCCACTCCAGAACACTGAGAAGGATTCTCTAGCTGTGAGAAAATTTTGTGTTTTTGACTTTCCATACAGAAAGATATGGGTCTGAATATCCCAAATTTTATGTAAAATAGCCTTTCTTTTTTGCAGATTGATCAATCAGGTATTACAAGTGTTAAAAGCTACAGCACTGAAAGCTAAAAAGTGTAAAGAGAGTTTCACATGTAAGATAAGGTTTATGTCTCTTATAATGTTTCTATCTTATCCTTGGAAACTGTCTAACAGATAAATCCTCTTTCAACCACATACTCTACAAGACTGTATAATGGTATGGAATTATAAAATTGTGAGATCCTGTATGAAAATCATCTGAATTGTAGTCTGTTTCTAGTAGAAGGCATTTGGCATGCAAAATTATTTTATCTTCTAGACTTGTATGCACATGCTCACAATGTAGAGGAGTGCTCTCAGTGTTAACTATCAATAAGTTTAAACATGAATGTGATCTATATTTCTAATCTATATCTTTTCAGATAGCACAGTTAAATGATTTTAAAAAAATTCTTGCTACTTTCAAGACTGACTTCGGATGTCTTCTAAATCTGTCCTTTGAAAAATCCTTTTAGGATTAAGTCAAGCACAGCAAAACTGTCTAAAATTAAGGTTTTGGCAGCTGTTACTACTGAGCCTTCAACAGTCTATGGAGAACTTCACAAATATGAAATGCATTCTATCAAAACATTTTTATAGTAAAACTTTGTAAGTGTTCTGGATTCTTTACCCCTGTCACTGATTTCTAAGGAGTATGTGCATAAAAGGAAAATAATCTATCTCTTCTCCTGCTTTAGCTTTTTCCTGGTGCTGCATTGGCTCTGTTTCACGATGAGCTGTTGATACTGCAAAATCTGGATCGTGCTGTGCAAAATAATTCAGTTAAAGAAACTGAATGATTCAAATATCCCAATACTCAGCAAGCTGGAAGAAACTAAGAAACCTGTATAAAAAAACTTGCTGAAGTATCAGAAAGTTGTTACTTGTTAAAGTTCCCTGAGCTTCTTTAATATTTTTAAATATCTGAGAAAAGAATTGTTAACACCAATTTTAACATATTTTGGGAATCTGTCAGGTTTAGAAAATTTAGTTATAAAACTGATACTTTCAAAAGAAAGTGTTTGCTTTTCTTTTTGCTAGGAATGTGTTCCTAATGTGAATGGGAAGGTATGAATGAGGAGGTGCAATGCATCAATTAAGATGGCCCTAGTAAGGGCATGGAGTAGAATCACCTTGGAGATTCTACTTGGTAGCATTATAATATCCCATATATTTGTATCCATTCCCAGAAACAATACAATTTCTGTATGACTATCTTTGTTTAGACACTTGGTTGAAATATTTTACTATGATATAGGCAGAATTGCCATCTAAAAAATTTGCTTTCAAGAAAAGAGAATATAGCTGTGCTGCGTTTGTACATTTCACAGGAATTGAAAAACTGCCAGTGCATTTATGACATAAGTGTCAGGAAGGAAAATTAATAGATTTTTCCAAACAAAATGAAACAAAGCTGTCTTTAATTTCAAAGACGTATAAATAATAAATAAATAAATAAATAGATATATTATGTTTTGTGGATGGCATCAGGTCACAGTGAACAACAAAAGCAGCAGCAGTGATGATTCATGTTGCTGTAAGGCATCAACTAAGCAAAGTTACCTTATCATCAGTTTGGAGACTGTGAAAACAACTTCACAAGCTAGTTAGGAATATAATTACTGTTATAATATGGTATATATACTACTTACCTACAGTACACACATTTAATAGTTGATTTCTAAGAACTGAAACATAAACATGATTTTTCGTCTTAGTTTTAAAATTTATTATGAATATTTTTGAAAGTAAAATACTGCAATATTTTAGATTAACTTGAATTAGAATATCCCAGTGTCACTGTGTAAGTCTGTTCTTTATAGCCTCCTAAGAAAAAAACATGAGAGTTCAAGCTTGGCAAAATTAGCTGATAGCTGACAATTCTCTCTGATTTTATTGTAATACAAGGTCTCTCCGTAGAAAATATACAACTAGTGTACATAATTTGAAGACATAAATTTAATCCATTCTTTTATTTAACCTAACACAATACTTGGTGAATAATATTTACTGGCTATGATACATGAATGCAACTGCCGAAAGAGAGCAGGGATGAAGCTATGTAAGTGTGACTGTGATCTTTTAAGACACCAAGTAATGTAATATAACCAAACTCTTTTAGAGCATCAATTGTCTATGAGCTGCACAGACATTAACACTATACTCTTCAGCTTTTGCAGAAAATATCTATGTGCAAATTTGTGGAGCTAAAGGAGAGATGGGTAAAAAACACTGTTCCTTTAGGACAGCGGTGTATGCCTTGTATGGCTGTCCTCGTAGTTGTTGTGTTCATGTGTTTTTGTTTTAAAATTATTACTACAAATCAAGCCTGAATGAATAAAATGTTTCTGCTCTTTAGGATAAAGTATGACCACTTTGTTTTATATTCTTTCACTTATAACCAAATCATATGTAGTATTGGAAACCCAGTGAACAAAAAATTATTTAGGACCTTCTATAGTAGCTCACTAATAGAGATGCTGTAGTGCTAAATTTCCAGCTAGAATGATATGTCTATTAGAAATGCTATCACTTTGTGTAAGAGAGGCTCTCTTTTGCTAAAAAGCAAAGTTTGACATAGTTAGAATCAGGAATAGATAGATCTATATTGATCAGTAACCCAAGTGAATTGTCACAGGAAGTGGCAGAGCAGGCACCAAAGGCTAACCACCTCTGGCCTGAACTGGACAACAATGAGGGTATTCAAGGAACATATTATGTCAAGGACATAATTTGCCTGACTTGAGTAGGCCTATGAGGAGTATGGTAAGTATTTACAATGCCTTTAAATAAAGGGTGTGTGTGTTCTGCTTTATCCCTGCTCACTTTTACATGGTCATCTGAACAGATTAAAGAGATTATTTTTTCTACTTCAGAGGGATAAAGCAATACACAGAATGAGCAGTAATCACACAGCTAGGTCACTCTCATGGCTGCCCCTGTGTGAGTAGAGAGCTACCAACTGAGCCTTACAGCTTTAAGGTTGATGGAATAAATAGTTTTCTTCACTACAACAGAAGGAACAGCGCATGTTAATATAATGTGGTTGCAGGTGAAAACAAGGAACAAAGTTTTAAATAGATTACAAGGTGAATGCTCTGCTGTTTGATACAGCAGTGGTTGGAACTGAGCATGGCAGAGCAAAGCAAGAAGCATTTTGTGGCAAGCATGAAGCCATGAACACCAGTCATCAGAGCCAGACAGAGACCTCAACACACAGCAGCCATGATGCAGAAATGATCACAAGAATCCTTAGCTGATGATGGGAAGAGAAAATTTTTGATACTTTTATTGGAAATGACATTGGAATGTGACTTTAAGCCAAGACTTTCCCTCATTCTTTACTACATAAGGGGTTGGAGTAAGAGTTCTTTGCACTATAGTGCAAGTGATAGTAAACAGAGTTGCTGTACAGAAAAAAATCAACACAACACAACAAACCACAATTCCCATCTTCTTACTTTCCTGTCTTTTAGCAACTGTAATACAAAGGGTAAAGTTATAAGCTGTTTTCTTCCTTTTTCTAAGCAGTCAGGGGAATCTGACAGGAGCTGTAAATTAGCTGAAGACCAGTTGTATGCTCAAGGAAACTAATTTGGCTTCTTTATGGAACAATTGTATAGATTAGAGCTGTGTGGCCTTAGGCTGTGGTGAGGAGCGGGGATAATAAGGTGGGCTGGAGCAACACCAGGTGAAGGGAGCTGAATCCCAAGAAACCATAACAGCCTGTGGGATGGAAAGTGGAAATTATGCATATATAATTAAACATAAAGGAATGTCAGATAAGTCAAAAGTACCTGAGCCTGATCTATTCTATGGGGCTATTCTGCCCCTAGTACAAGCTGTGACACCTTCAGAGCTATTTGACTTCACAGTCTCTCTGTCCCCCATGGATCCTTTACAAGGAAACACTGACTGTGGCCATTTTCTCCTGCTATGCCAAATGTTGGGTGTCGGTATGATGGAGCCTCTTTCTGACTGAGAAAGCCCACTGGATTAGGGTAAACAGAAAATGGTGAGAGAAAACTTCCATATGCCTTGAGGCTTCTTTCTCTTGCTAGAGTGATTTAAGAAGATTTAACAGTAGTGAAGATGAAGCCCACACCCTTTAATTTAGTCTTCCTCATGCATTCTTAATCCTTCCTTTGGGAGTTGAGATTTCATCAGTATGAGACACTGTAGGTGAATTTAACAAAGTGTGGTTTACAGCAACTGACACACTCCCTCTGAATTTGGCCCCAGATTTAATGTCTGCTTTACACTTAATCTCCACATTATTGACTCAATTCTGGGAAACAATTTGCCACAGGAAGAGCTCTATTTCATGGTGTCAGGTAACATGGCAACATGCTTGGTTAATTAAATTAAACAACCTAAATAAATATTGGAAAAGTTCCATTTTGCCCTAAACAAAATGATGCTAAAATCCAAAATAAACATGTGAATATAGAATCACGGGATTCTCACTTGGGATGCTTTCCACTGCCTTCTGAAACTGCAGCTTCTTGTTATTGCTGACCAGTGCTGGTGAGTATGTTAGAAGCAAGAGCTGGAGAAAAGTTGTAAGAAAGTTGTAAGATGCATCAAATAATTGCAGTTCTTGGTTGTAATTACTTTCTTGTCAACCTAGCTTGAAAGGAAACTTCCATTTACATCTTTGGCTGAATGAATGCTTGGTCACTGTGTAATTAAGTTGCTCTATTTGATGGGATTGCCTTTAATTCAGTACACAAAAATGTTGTATGAAAAAGACACCTTAAATATTATTTTGTCTCTTAAATGTGAAGCATCTTGTGAGCAAAATTTTCTCCATGTTTCCCACAGAAATTTTATCTTCATGAGCTATTCTAAAAAACCTACCACTTCATAAGTACTTTTAAGTACCCTAGCATAAAAAATCAATTAAATGCATTGTTTAATAAGTAATTTTGTGATATAATTCTGTAAAATAAAATGAAATAATCTCCCTAAAAATTGTAAGTAAAAATCACTTAAGAAAAATATTACTCTGCTCAAAAAACAAAATGAATATAAAATTACAGAGAAATAGAAAAATATATAATTTAGTTGCACAGAATGCAAAACTTATCTCTTTCTTCCAGAGCAAACTTATGTACTTAAGCAGTTTTTTTTTCAGAAAAAAACAACAGAACAGTTTAGTTTGGAAAATGACATGCAACCATGCATTTCTGAAGAAATGAAGAACGATTGTAAAGCTTAAAGAAAGGACACTTGATGTAATAATTAAATGATTGTGGTCTGGAAACTGGATTGTTAATGTAAAACAGATTTTTAAATATCTGCCAGTTTTAAGAACTTTGTCTCCAAATGAGTTCAGAGACACTGCATGCTACTTGAATTTTAATGATCAGATTTTTTATATGTTATAAGTCCTGATTAAAGCAAAAAATATGTTTTCTTTATTAGAACAAAACAAACAAACAAACAAACTCAGGGAAAACATCTAGTAACTTCATTGAATATTCACATTCAATATGTCAAGGATAAAACGAACGAGTAAACAGTGAGTAAAGTTTACTGAATTGTGAAGAGCTTTTAATAAACCTGTTAAGAAGCCAGTGCTTGAAATTAAGTTCTCAGAATCCATTTTCACTTAGTCACATCACAGGAGATTTGACTTCTGTATTATGTTGTAAGACATTTATATCTTTACTGATTGTTCTGGGAAAAATTACATGATGAGGACATTCTGTATAAATTAAATGCATTCTGATTTTGAATTTCTTCTGAACGAAGTTATACAAAAGCCCACATCTAAGTAGTTACCCACCAGATAATTGTGTTCCTCAATAAGTTACGCACAGTAGAAATACTTTTCCTGCTGTGCCATCTGGTAATATAGAGAACTAAATGATATTTCGCTATCTGTAATGGAGTAAGATGATTATCAGGAAATAAAACAGATTTGTCACAAATTGAGATATATCTCCCTTTATTGATTTGCAGGTATACCAGCCAAAGCAGTACTGGTGACATCCAGTAACTTCTGTAGCTCACTGAATGTTAGATCAGTATTCTTGTCATAATCCCTGAAAAAAATCTCTTGCTGTGATGCTGAGATCTCAGTAGTAGACTCAATTCATGCATCCCAATTATATTCATGTATACTGTAGAGAGCTGCCCTTTGTCCCTTTCATCATTAATCTCCCTACAGGACATTGCATCTAATTTATCTCATATATAACTAAGGAAATGGCAATCTGTAACTTCTTTCCTCTTGTCTAAAATACTGAAATACATTTTTTTTTTTTTTCACCGTTTGGGTTATCCAAAGATTCTGAGTGGGAATATGGGTTACTGAACCCTCTGCACCAATCACTTCTGAACTGAATTCCTTATTAGAAAATCTTTGAATAGACCTCCATGGTCAACCAGTCCAACCATCCACCTACCAGCAGTATTTCCCCCTAAACCATGTCCCTTAGTACTACTATACTATCTATACGTTTCTTGAAAACCTCAAGAGATGGTGAGTCAACCACCTCCCTTAAACTGAGCTTCCTGACAGTATCCCATATAACAGCCAAAGATGATTGGAGGGACTTTACAGTTGTTCCTTAGGTCTAGACTGCTTTTTACTCATAGGTCAGAAATTCATAGCGTGTTTTACATTTCTTGATGCTTAGATGCACATTTTGGTGGCCCAGAGAATCTGAACTTGAGGGCATTTGGGTGCCTCATGTATTGTTCTTGCCCAGTGTGCCTTAGATGAAGTTCAGGTCCCATTTAAGTCACTAAAAACATGTGCAAAATTAGAAAGCTCAGAAAAAAATCTGCTGATACTAAACGTATGCTTAGGTTAAATACTTTCTCCTTGGGCTGGAGCTACTTGTCTAATATTTTGCTCTGAGTCAGTAGTATTCTATGCATATATTCTCAGTTCCTTAAAACCTAAAAAGTAGTTTAAAAGAAAATTTGTCAGCTAATGATGGTTTTATCTCTTAGTATATTCCTGTTTCTGTAATGCAACTTTATGATGAGACAAATTTGTCTCTGTGTAATATCAGCTTACTCTTAAATGGTAAATGCTGTTAAGTAAAAAAAAGTTTTTAATATTCATTTTCATGTTTGACCTTCTAAAGTACTTAATCATATTTAATGTATATCTATATTTGTTCTTAATGATCCCAAATTGCATTCTACAGTCCAATGCTAGAAGCCAGCTATGTTTGTCTTAATAAATTCTGATGATCCTTTGTCTATTTTTATGCTAGTAACTACGGAAAACGGGAAGACATATTTACCTTTCCACTAGAGTGTGCAGAAAAATCAAGCAAGCTTTTAACTTGTTGAAAGAAAAAGCTTTTCAGAAATACAGAAAATGACAGAACATACTGCTAGAGGGAAGAGATTGCAAAAAAAAAAAAAAAAAAAAAACAAACCCTCATATCCCTATGTTCTTGTGCTGAAGAAACTACGGGTTTTTGTATCAGTACTTTCTATTTTTTTTTTTCCCCTAGGGAGTGTAGTGTAGACCACAGGAAATGAAAAAAAAGAAAGTCTATTAAGCTGTCTCCAGCAGCAACTAGATGATTCTGAAGAAGATAAAAATCCCCATATTCACTAGGGAATGGGAAGAGAGGTAATACTTTTCTACCTTCAGGCAAAGTGCAAAAACAATGAGGGAAGAGTTGTTCTTTAGCTATTTCTGATGCAGTGAAGTGACACTGTACTATAAGAAGCTGAGTTGGCAAAGTTGTCTCACCAGGCTTGTCAGTAGGTGCAGTTCTGGCTAAATTTCACACAGAAATGAGCACACTGGTGAAGACCCATATGTTCAAGAACAAATGACAGGGAATCATTGTACATCTGGACACAACTCAGTGCCTAATTTCCTCTGTGATAGATGAGGATATTTCTGAGTAAAAGTAGAAAGAACTCTGCTCCCTTCTGTTACAAACGGTCTCTTGTCCATTTGAAGGCCAAGCAAGGTATTGTGAAATACTTCAGCTCTTCTGCCTGGGAAGGATGCTTTAAAGCTACAGAGAATGGCAAAGCTACTCAGTGACTGCAAATCATCAGTTAGCATTTAATTGCAAGCTGGACAATACAGCTTATAGACCTAGAGGTTCTGAGTTTGAATATATGTAAAGAAGTGACAGAAGTTAGACAGAAGCCATATTTTGAAGGTGCTACTTGCAGCTACTTGCATGGTGAAAGTTGTTGAGGAGAAACAAAGGAAGAACCTTGCCTAGAAAGGTGTAGGTTAGGTCAAGCAGAACTTTGCCTCATAGTTAGTATGTTTTTCCAGAGCCCTCTTACTTGTTTCTTCCTTTTTGAGAGCAAAGTAATTGTGGTCAATAAATTTCATTAAGGTTATATTTGATTCGTTACTTTCTTGGCAAATTGTGTTTAAATACGCCAGAATCCAGAGTTCTTAAATCTGAATGGTAATCAAAGAAAACTTTGGCACTGCAAGACCCAAGAAACATGAGGCCCATGTCTGAGCATTCTAGAGTCCTGTGTCTTGTGGAAAAATTAAAAACTACTGACCTTGTAATAGAACCAGCCTATGTCTTTTAGAGCAATTGGCATCTCTACTGAAGAATGGGGTGGGATCTCTACTGGAAAAATGTGGTAGGCTATTACACTTTCTTTTTTTTTCCTGAGAGAAAAAGGCATTCTTTTGCTTTGCTGAAGAAGTGCTCTTAGTACAACTACTCCTCCAAACATCACAAGAAAGGAAGTGTATCCCTGTGCTACACCCTATCTCAATAATTTTCCATATTCCTGGAATGTAGTAGAAGGCACAGTAAGTACAAAGAGAAGATAACTTTTTCTCTGGAAACATGTCCTGTGCTACTACATCAGTACATATGATATGGAAGGAATCATTCCCCTTTCTGGAGGTTTAGTAGAAAGATATAACTTAGTTTTTGTTTCCTTCCACAGCAGATCTACACTCCAGTTCCCTATACTTTGACAAAAGCATGCTTAATAGGTCTCTGCTCAGAGCATTTCAGCCTCAGCTGCAAAGAGCAGAACACCATCACTCAAAAGCAACATACAGCCTGCCAAGGACCTTGACATCTTTGTCTCTCTGCCACAGTAAGAGGTGCTTGTTTGGAACCAAGACAAGGATTTCAACTCAGGTCCTGCTCTCTGTACTGATTCTTCCTGACTCTTCAATTGCTAGCCATCCCATACCAATGATCCCTCAACATGTTGTTACAGCCATTAGCCTACACAATTTTGTCATTTGTAAATGCGAATTTCTCACATAAATATGAATAAGCTGGCTTGTTGCAAGACATCAAAGTGATATATGATTCACTAAACAATTTTTCTATGAAATATTTTGTAATAGATGCATTATTACCATCAGGATGCAGTCCTTCAACATAACTCATTAAATATAAGTTCCTTACTTTTTTTGATCTTCTGCATAGGGAGCAGAAATAAAAGGCATTTTTATCTCCTTGAGAGCGTCCCCTACCACGTGCCCTGAAAAAGAACAAACATTTGCAATTTGATGGTGATTTTTTCTCTATCATCTGAAAAGTTCTCTTTTTAGCGAGTTTAAATGAAGTATGTAAATTTATAGAATCAAAGAATCATAGAATGGCCTGGGTTGAAAAGGACATCAAAGATCATGTAGTTTCAACCCCCCTGCTATGTGCAGGGTCACCAACCACTAGACCAGGCTGCCCAGAGCCACATCCAGCCTGGTCTTGAATGCCTCCAGGGATGGGGCATCCTGTTGCAGTGTGTCACCACCCTCTGTGAAAAACTTCCTCCTAATATCTAACCCAAACCTCCCCTGTCTCAGTTAGGCTTCTGACATTGCTGTTTATTATAATAAATTACATTCTGGGCCATATTGGCAATCTATGGGCCTGATCAACACTTAAAATAATCCCAAATAGGTAGCTGTAATTTGGAAAAAAAGACAGTGTTGTTAATGTAAAGTTAACTCTCCATCTTGATAGCATCTTTAAGAGTAGATGAGGATTCAAACGATCTGACTAGAAACATATCTTGCACTCATCACAGGAAGATCAAACACTGCTTAGATGTATGAATGAGTAGTTAGTTGCTTTTCCACAATAGATCAGATGTAAATGTGCTGAAACTATTGGAAAGTTGTTTGCTTTATATTTTAAAACTTAGTCAAATGCATTTTCCACGTACTATGTTTTGTGTCTCTAGCTACGGTACTATTGTTTTTTTCAGCACTGCATTTTGATAAGAACTCCAAAAGACAGCAGCCAAAAAGTGCACTGACTTCTGGTTACGCCTGGGCAGGCTGTGGTCAGCCAAGTGAAACACTCCTCCGCTGACAACTAGCGGATGCATGTGTCAGAGGTGCAACAGCATCTCAGAGCACTTCCCCAGCGGGCTGGTTGTATTGCCTACAACTGGCTCCGCATAGCTTCATCAACCCCCCTTTGCAGTGACAGACTAAATAGCAAGGCTAGGAAATGACAGCAAGGTTTTTATAAGTACCTCTCTGTTATATAGGTGTAATGCTTCTTGGCAGGTTGGATTTCGCTCTTGGGGGCTCCTCTTTCAATTGCACAAGCCTAAGTGTGGCACGTTTGACTCCAGTGAAGGAAGGGCTAGGTGGACTGCATCTACAGTGATGTGCCTGGCACCTTGAGGATGATTTAGGGATGTAGGTCATATTTTAGACTGCTGACTTGTAAAAGAAAGATTGGTGACACAATAAGTTAAAAAAAAAAGCCGCAGAAAAGCAAAATTGCTGAAAGTAACTTTCAAATGACAAACTAGTGAACACAGAAAACTCTACCTAGAGTAATCTGAGTAGATTTGAATTCTCAAAATATTGTGTATACTAACCATAGTATACAATATTTGTAGTATCTTCATATACTGATTGTAAGTACTCATTAAGAGGTTATTAAAAAGCAATAAAATTGGAAAATCCATTAGTGTTAACCAAACCGGTTTCATGCTAAATTGCATGTTTTCAGTATTACAAGTAATATTCTAAAATTTCCATAATATTTTAATTCTCATTTTGTCTTTTGTTTTTACATTATTTCTAACGACTATGTATATATAAAAAAAAATTTAGATGAATCTAAATAAAGTGTTAATGGTAAAACTCATCTAAGAAGTCCATCCAAATGTTCTCAGAAAGGACAAACATACAGAATAATTTTTAAAATTAGGAATCTTAGATATTAGTCATAGTGCATATTCTGCAACTGGACAAGTTGCAGAAGAGTGCTGCTGACTCTGACTCAAAAATCATTAGAGAATGTATGATTAGCCACAAGTGATGAATTTCAGATACAGGCAACTGTGGATTATAGACAGTAAATAACTAAGACACAATTATCTAATTAATATATCAGCAAAAAGTGTATTTATGTAATTCAATGAGTTACTTAAAAATGTATTCCTGAGCAGGTTTTTTTAGGAAAAAAAAAATGGAGGGCCAATTTTCAGTACTGTTCTATCCTACCTACCACTTTATGTGCTATGGGCCAGCAACAGTAGGTTACAAGGTATTGAGCTAGCTATTTATTTTAATAGACCAGCAGCTATGTGTCCACCACCTTATATACAAAGAAAATGACAATCTTTGTATTTCTCTGAAAAATTGTGAACGCAGTTTCTTTGTTCAAGTTTTCTTTTTTTTTAGAAGTTCTTTAGATCTGACATCAGCACTATTTTAGGATCTTTTTAACAGCTGTTGTCTATCCTACACTATGAGGAAAAGACGAGAATATTTTCTAGCAGCTATAATACAGGCATTATGTGATGAATAACCATGCATAAAAAGCAATGCTTATGGTACATACATGCAATTGAGGTACTCAAATATGCCTCTGGCACAGTTATCCCCAGTGTTTAATACATTCACACTGGAATATACCATCATACTTCATTCCCCATTCACATCACAAGCATTTTCCACCACAGACAACTACAGCTGTTCTCTCATAGGTGAAGTGAGATATTTTGTAGCTCTCACTGAATGGCTTTCTCTTTGTAATATACTAGAACAGGCAGTAACCATAAAATATATTTTAATTTTCCAGTTGCATAATAGATAAAATCATTCATTAACATAAGACATCAGATAGATTCTGCTATCATAGAATTTTTATAAAATTTATACAGCATTGCATTAACAATGGAAAAAAACATAGATATATCACGTATAGAACACTATCTTGAGAGACTTACAGCTAGCTGCCTATTAAAGCTTACTAAAATTTTAAAAATAACAGCTATCTGGGATTAGAACAATCTCTCAATGGAGTTGAATGTTTTTTCCTGTTTTCCTGTTTTGTTCCTTTCTTTTCCCAGGGTGAAGTAAAACACTTTTGCCTGTCATGAAAAAGACAGATCACGATCAGTCTGTCACGTATAATTTGACAATTTGCAATGCTTGAACAACAGGAGGCCAAAGAACATATTTCAAACATTCCTATTGATAGAAGAGTTTTACAGTAGCTCCCAGTTTCTATGCTGAATAAAAGTTCTGATTAAAAACAGTGGTATAATAGATGGCTATGAAGACTTGCTGCACTGGAACCAAAAGAGTTGCCTGATTAGTTTTGGTCTTCAAGTTGATAATTTTTTAACATGCATGGGAAATCAACTTCTATGCTCAAAGAATCAAGCAAGCAAACAGGTGTGCTTCTTGGCAACTGAGAATGATATGATGAAAAAAAAGAGAACATTTCTACACAAATTGCTGGCTATGAATTTAAGTAAAGCAATGGCAATTTGTGTCAGATATTTGAACACTAAAATAAGAATGTAAAAGCTTCATCTTCTTTTGAAATTTCTCAAAGGAACTTTAAAAATGCCCCGTCTCCACTTCTTGGAGATAATGGCCATCTTCAAAGTGAAAAATGTCAAATGATGTTGATACAGCATTTATTGGACATATGTGAAGACACATCATAAATAAATATCCTTCCACTGAACCACCATTTTATATTGTTTGATATACAGAAAAGATAAGAAGATGAGAAGGAGATAAAGAAGATCAAAGCTATTTCTACTCCTGTAATGACAAACATATCCTTAAAAAAAAAAAAAAAAAAAAAAAGCCCCCAAAACCCAACCTGAGTGCATCACAAAACCTATACCTTAGAAGGGATGAAAAAACAGTAAAACTGTTCGGGTTGGAGTGGATAAAGCAAGGGTACAGTGAGCTTTCTGCTAATTAATTTAAATTGTGGTTTTATTCTGAAAACCGTGGCATAGGATTTCACACTGATTATCTCTCCATAGTTTCCACATAAAGTATGATCTGCATACCAGTAAACAGTTCATTATTTCTCTTGTCCTACAAAGACTTGGAAGCACAGCTTGCCCTCTGAAAAGCAAGCCAAGTCTTCTGTTTCATGTGAATAATCACCAGTTAGAGGCTGAACCTGCTCTGTCACACATATACACCAGCATCGCCTGTGAGTGGATGACTGGAACAATTCCATTTGCAATGAAAAAGAAGGATGAACAAAATCTCCTTCATTGTCTTCCAAGTTGATGCAGTGCGAATCCCTCCTAACTTGACTTTGTAGAATTTGAGGGAGAGAAAAAACAAAAATAGAATTGATTCTGCAGAGAAGGAAGCAGACAGTACTCTGGTGAACACATTTGTAAAGGTTTCCATTTTTATGTAGAATGGCAGGCTACTGGAAACAGGAAGAAACCTTGTCTAATCATTTCTCCATAACCTGTTCAATTGCAATGCAATATTCCAACTTCTCGATATATGAAAATGATTTTGAAAAGAGACTCTTCTGCTGGTGTTATGCTGCATCTTCAGGCATCTTCATCTAGTTCTCTGTGGGGCAGCTGGAGAGAAAATAATCTCTGTTCTTGATGAACAGTTTGGATTCTGAAGCAGGCTTTTGTAGTTCCTTGTGGTCTCTTTTAGTTATCAATTTTTAAAAATTATCTTATTATTCAGTGAACAGAACTGGCCTCCCAATTTGGCACCATCTACCTAACTAATACACATATTTTCTACTCTATCATCTAGGCTTGAAATGAAAATTTTAAATGGTACTGGACCCAGGAAGGAAGAACTCCTCTTACTCCACAACATAGGTCAGCACTGAATGGTAATAACTATGCTGATTAAAATTTCAGTTAAGCATCAATTGCATCAAGATAAATGGTTTGCCATTTTTTTTTTCCTGCTTGTAAAGGGAAATCTTTTCAATTTGACATATGTCAGACATACTAAGATCATATGCTATCATAGACACAGTATGGTCAGTGTATGTGTTCATTTCTTCTTTGCACAACTATGGCAATTTTACTGTAAAAAGTACTGCGACTTTTGGAGAAGACCTATGATCACATCAACACACAAAACTAAACTACCCTTTCCAGCCTTTAAGAGAGCTAATGTAAGAATAGAAAACCATTTGGTTAAAATAAAACTCCACGTTGCCCTGCTGATGCCGGCAGTATCAAAGACTGGAAAAGTGTAAGACCAGGTCAAGCTTTAATGATTCTTTTCCAGAATGCCTGGCTTGTCTCTAGCAGCAGACAGCTCAGAGATTTTCTGAGCCAGGCCTGGCAGCATCCTGAGGCAAGGAGTTACACAGCTTGGCTGCACACTACTGGTTAGCTACCAGCCTCCTGTGTTTGTGTAGAACCTGATATATTCTAGCTTCTTTTAACATTATTTTTTTCCCTTACTGAAATTAGAAATTAGTAATTGATCCATACTCACCTTCCCTGTATTTGATAGATATGTATGATATACTTTCTAGTCATCTTTTGCCTAATTTATTGCACCTTGCATGGATGCCTTTCCAAACCACTGATCATCATTCCCTTCTTGTTACTACAATTGTGTCTTTTTCTGGACATCAGGAAAGATGAAAAAGGATGGCACATAAGAGTTCAAAATATGTGCATATCAGAAATTTGCGGAATTGCATAGAAAATATTTCTGCCAGTTGTCCATTCCTTGTTGTCAGAACGTTTCAGAGGAGAATTGGAACAGGTTTCCCAGAGATGGGGGATACCTCTTCCTTAGAGACATTCAGGGTCAGGCTGGCCGAGGCTCTGACAATCTGATTTAGCTGTAGGTGTCCCTGTTTACTGCCAGGGAATTGGGCTGGATGACCTCAAAGAGTTCCTTTCAACTGAAAAGATTCAGTAATTCTATGGCTGTCCGAAGCCTCTTGGCTCTTCCATCATTGTAGAGTTGGCCCTGTTGGTGATAATGTGAGCCAGTTTTATAATTCTTAGGCTATTCTGCTGGAGATTCTATTAGTTGAAAAATTAAAATTTTATCAGAAAGTAGGATTGTGGCCTTCAAACTTTGGAGCTCTCAAATAAAAAAATAAAAAAATAATTATAAATAAATTGCAGCCCTCAAACTATTTCTGAGAAAGTAATAGGTCTAGAAATCAAGAAGAAAGGTAAAATTGATGACGTTTCTTTTTAAGTTAAAGGGTTTATCTTTTAGCTAGTTTCTGAGGAAGTAGTTTCTGAGGGCCAAATAGTTGTTCCAAGGCTGCACACACAGTCTAATATGTATGCAATTATATTAATAATCTTAATGTATTTACCAAGTTCCATCTTGAAACCTCAGAGAGGCTTTTAACAACAGTAACAATATAGGCAGACAGAGCTAGAAATCTATTGATGATTAAGAACCTTCTATCTTACATTAATTACTGGCCATTATACACCACAGCCTTCTCTCTCTACTGATAAAGAATAATACACTTTCTCATTAGCTATTTCCCTGTACTAAAAAACAGGCCACATTTTCTGTCTCCTCTTATATACTTGGCTTTTCCTTACTCTAGCATTTTTCTATTTCCATTCCAACTTCAATTATTCAGAAGATAGATAAGTAGAACAGTGCTACCAGTGCTATTTCAGACTGTTAGACTCTTCTGAGATATCCCTTACTCAGAGAGCTCTCCAACAATGGCCTTACTATTGAAGTAATAACTACTGAAAATATTTCAAAAGATGCAGTCTATAATTACAGACTTTTTAATATTATTTCCTAGCTTCACAATACTGTACTTTCTGAACTTGTGATGAACTAATTCTCTAAGATCACTCACCCTTTGTTTTGTTTCATTCAGTTTGAAGTAGGGTTAGTGGAAACACTCTATGAAGCCTTAAATAAAGCTTTTATGGATAAAGAATGTTGGTTATGTCTGATAACTCTTAGATAAATTTCAGTTGACTAACATTAAGTAATTTTTCATATGATTCTCTTTCTGAGAAATCAGAATGATTTGATCTCCTTGTCATATAAACATGATTATCTAAAAATCCATTGTATTGGTTCAGTAAAATGCAAAATGTGTAAATCTGTGTTGTATTTCAGTTTCAATTTATTTTGACATTTTTAATAATTCTTACAGTGTTTTAAAGCCTTGCACACATCAGTGGGATATAAATATGGCATGTAGTTGCTCAGATCATTTTTTAGTTTAGTATCCCACATTGACAGTTTTCCAGTTATGCCATCCCTGATTTAACAGATTTATTTAAAAGTTTTGCAGATAGACCTGCAGTTTTATTTGTGAATTCACATACTTCAAGGAGATTATCTAGTTCACTCAACTTGAGTACATTAATATGTTTGACTTTTGGCTTCCACTTTAGTTACTGTGATTTTCTTTTCCATGTTCTCTTCACAATCATGCCTCTTTTCTATTTTCATTATAATCATTTTTAACGAAAATTGGTAAAATACTTTAAGGAACATGACTGGTCACCAACACTTGGCCCACTGAAATCATAGTCCATAATCTCTGGCAAGAATCTGACAAGATTATAGGACATCTGAGTCAAGTACTGCTTTAAGCCACACTGCCCACAGAACTCCACCCAGTATCTGATAATTTAAGATATATTGTAATATAGTATAGAAAACAAAGCTGTAATATATCATGAAAAAACAGTAGGAGAAAGCAAAACAATTTATAAGGTCGAAATAGCCTACAGAGGAAAAGAAAATCTTTTTTTTTTTAATTTCAATAAGAAATGGTTTCGCCCCTCTCAATATGCCCGAACTGTGGTGAATTTCTGACTGTGACTCAAAAAAAATAACTGCATATTGCATCTTCCATTTGTTCTTTCACATGTAAAGCAAGAGGATTGATCATTTTCATCTCTCCTGCGGACCAAGAAAAAACTCTGATGTCAGGTTAATAAAAATATACTAAGAATATGCAGTAAACATAATCAATAGAAATAAACCATCTGCACTTTTCTTTTTAGGAGATTTCAAATGTCCTAGTCACAACGTACAACAAAGGACTATGTGTTTTTGTCATTTTTTAATTTGTGTACAGAATGATTCCATGTAATTAAGAAAAGCCTAGAAATGGTCCTTAAGTGCATTCTACCTGAAGAATCATGAAGTTTTTACACTGACCAATATTACCTCAGTAAGCCTTTTATCTGATGAAAGATTTGGAATCTTGACTATGTGACAGATGTCTTCTGCAGAAACAAAATAAACCTGTATTACATTCATTTTCCTTGAAATTCTTAAAAATGTAAACTAGATGTACTTGGAGGAAGAAAACTAGCTCTAAGACACTACCATAAGAATATCAGATCTGTCCAATAATGCCTGTATGGCCACTTCATATGACCAACCTTGATCTCATATATTTTAGTTTGAAATAGTTCTTAGTTAAGGGATAATTTAAGACAATTCTAATTTAAATATGCCATCATGCCATCTCTCTTTACTTTCCTTTTTTTTTTCTTTTTTGTTTTAGTCATGTACCCATATGGTTTGCTATATTTCTCTGACTATGATTTCAGTATCTCCAAAACATTTCACTGGTGCTGTTAGTGAGGTTTGATTGTATTTACCAAAAGCTGTCACTGCCTCAGAATTAATTCTAAAGACATTGTTAAAATCCGAGGGGATGAGGGGACTGTAAATGTAAAATGTTAGAAAATCAACTGCCTGAGAACTGGAAGAAAATAAAATAAATAAATAAATGAAGTCAACCAAGATTTTTTAACATCATTACCCATGTTTTATACTAGGAATTTGTCTTACAGCAGTCCCGATATTTGCTCTCACTCCTTTTTCTTGGTATTGAGAGCATCATCTTCATCACTGAATTAAGTTGATGTAATTAGAATTTTATTTCACTTTCTCACTCCTGTCAGGAACGCTTGGTGCTGGCATGTATGGCAATCTATGAGAGGAAAGGTTTGCTTTAACAAATTCACTGACTTTTCAGCCTCTCCGTTACCACAGCCATCAAATTCTAATTTACTCTTCTGGAAGCCCTTATCATTCCACAGCCCAAAGTGGACAAACAAAAATAATTTGGTCACTTAGCAGTGAGAAAGTCTATACTCCCAAAACAAAACCAGTCAGACAGCTAGCTCAAAATTAAGACTCTGTTGACTGACTCTTTACCCCTCTCCCTTGTCTCTGCCTTTCCTTCTGCCCCTTCCCACCCTCTCTGCTGCCATCCTACCCTTCTCTGGTGATTTCTCAACAGTTCAGTGACAGTGTTTTGTGAACACAGATAAATGAGGTCAAACTACCCTTCCTCTTTTTTCCTTTTTTTTTTTTTTTTAAGGATTATTTTGCCCACAGATCAAGAACTGAGGGTGGGAGGGTGGGAAGTAACATTTGAAACCAACCTGTAGGAAAAGAGGAGGATAAGAGCAATAAAAGATCGTTTTCACAGTCTCTCCCTTCTAAAAGGCTAACACTCCCTTAACCTACATATTTTGCCTACTGAAAACAGGCAGAAAACCCAAAGAAATTAAGTGGCAACCCAAATCACAAATTCAAATACTAACAAACAATTAAGTTATAAAGCTGACACACCATGATGTACAGAATTTCTAGGTGAGTAGGATATTTCTATAGAGATTTTAAAGGATGTAAAAGAACAAACAAAACAACAGCTTTTGCTATGGAACAATTGTTGCTAGGGAATAAATAAAACTACTTTTTTTGAAAGATTTGTTTCTGACAAGTTTTTTCAGCTAAGCTCATACATGCACAGATAAATTTGTTCCCTACATTTTTACATTCATAAACAAGGATTCTTTTCATTTGTTTTTGTTCTCTTCTGCTTTTATATACAGGAGAAAATACACTACGCTGGAAATTATTAAGTATTACTATGTAAATTTTCTTCTCTGTAGCCACCTATAGCCAGTATGTGGTAAAAAAACAGTATTTAAAAATGAATGCTTCATGCTTCAACAGATACAAATTATGAAACTTAATTTTGAATCTTTTTTACATTCTTGTCCTTTAACTTGCATTGGTTTTAGCAGACTTAGAAGACTTAAAAATCTAATGTGATATAAGACTTGGGTACAAAAGCTTCTTAAGAAAAAACTAAACTTTTATTTATTCTAATAAATTCCCAATTTTGGCTATGCAAACTGTCCCTAGGTAAGCCATACCTTAACTTTATTTTTACTTAACAAATTATATTTTTAAAAAAAATTGATAAAGAAAAAGAACATTCTGCTTTTTGAAGTTAAAAGCACTTAACACACTTTACTGGCTTCCTGTGATCACTGATGTCTTCTTAGTGCGAATATATACACTTAAAAAACATTCAAAATATATGCACAATAAATTGGAGGCCTAAAATCTCTCAAAGACATATTTTGGCATCACATCACCCTGTCCCATATTAAACAATTATGGAAAAGAACACTGACTACACCACAGATGTTTCCTAATTAAGTGGATTAAGGAGGACACAGATGCTAATGACTATTTTTGTTTCATGTGTTATTTATAATCTGTTGTGCCATATATATATATACTAAGTCAATACAAATCTATATTCGACTACCCTAAGACACAGTTCTTTCATTAGTATTCATTTGAAACATTTTTTCAGAACTGTAATTTAACATACATCAGATATGAATCTTTAAGTGTTATCTTGCTGGCTTCAGGTCTGTGTTGTACTGTCTTCTAGACTCTCACATTCTTGCTGTTTTGCTTTAGGTATCCTATCTTTTACTTTGCAATGGTTTTTCAATACAGGAGTAATTTTTCATCTGGATCATTCAGATGAATATTACAAACTTTGGCTTGCTTTTAGCAATGGCTACATTTGTCTCCAGACAATATTTGCCAAACATTTTCATAAAACCTCTTATTATATCCTTAGACATTTTCCTGACTCAGATAATATAGTTATAGGTGCATTTATGTTGAACTAGAGAACATCTTGAAATTACTGCCTGTTATCTCTCTTATAATCACTGAGTCATCCTGGAGTGCACAAACTGGAAGAGTGGGAATACGTTTAATTTGCTCCAGCCATAAACAGACTTTTTGTTCACATGACCAGACTAGCACTAGTCCAAAATGAAATTTCCAAAACTTATACAGTGTAGCCTTTAGATACCTAGCCCCATTTCGTTCCATTAACTGACTCTTTTGGGCCTCTCTGCCAGTCAGTGTGAACCTAAGCTATGTCACTCACATAACAAATACCTGACCTGGAACTATCTTTCACTCCAGTACTGCTTTCTGGTTTGGGGTTATCTGAGCAGTCATGTAATTGTAACAGTGCGAAAGTATTCTTTGGATGATAACATTATAGCAGAATTCTAAAAATGGCTGTAGTTGAACCATTTAACCAACAGGAAAAGGACAGAAACCCCAGCTGGAATTTTAAAAGCTTCAGCTGATGAGACGTGTACAGGAATCGGAAGCAAAGTTGGAAGCTGATGAACATGAGTTGTAAAGAGAAGCTCTCAATGGAGCAGTATGATTCCACAGGCAGGATGAAAGGACTCTCCTTGAATAAATGGACTTTCCAAATAATGACTGGGGATGTTCCTGAGGACAACAGAGAATGAACATGTCACAGAAGAAGAGTAACATATTTAAACTCTGAGGATCTGCTTACTTGAGTCAGGAAAAACGCTCCCTATTGGTTTAATTATATTTGAACTGAACCATTTGTCATTTTAACAAGAAAATCACAGCATAAGCATTTAGTGGTAGAGGTTGATCTATTCTTAGGAACTGTCATCCCAGCCTTGCTAAATTCCATTGAGTTTATGTTGCTGGTTCCAATGTATCCATAAACTTCAGCAGTGCTGACATCTAAACTAGAAAATTAAACATTGTCAGGGTCAAGTCTAAATGATCAAATTCTTATGGCAGTCACTGCTATTCTTTTTGTCTGGTTCAGCAGCTATTATCAACCCAACTATTTCCCATGTAGAGTTTGGGCATAAGTCCAGCCCTGAAAGTGTTGTCAGTTGGCAGTTGTCCACTGTTCTGGGTACCAGAATATTATTATTATGTAGTATGATTGTGATCAGAATGTGCCAAACAGCCCAAGCTGAATAAAATGACTCTGGCAGTATTTATTTTCCTGCATAGATTAGTTTTTGAGGTAAAGAATGCACTTTATGCTTCATCTAGCTCATTTTATGAATGAATTGGCCTGATAGGGATAGGTAATAAGAATCAACCCTTTCAAATTTCAAGTGCTATCACTCAATGTGTGACATGTCTGTTAACATAGGCTATTGTAACATACAAAAAACCAATATGATTTCACTGAAAATTTATTAGAAAAAAAAATATATAGTCCTTTTAAAAATTTTATTTTTTCCTGTAAGGAGGTTCCTGTGTTCATAGACTTTACAAGCTGAGAGGAGCTCTACTCAGAAAAATCAGAATAATGGACTTGGGACAATTAATTCAGCAATGAAAGCAAAGTGCAGTTGAAGTGCCATTCATAAAAGGGTATTTTGTCAATGGAGTGGAAAACTAGTTATATGATGCTATAAATATGTTTTCATATTTAAAAGAACCTCAGATATATTTACAACCAGGAAGACACTCACTGCTGCGTCTTTAATAAATTTACTTATTTTTGCCATTTTTGATAGCTTGTTTTCAGGCTTGTACAGATGAGTAATTAAAAAAAAAAACAAAACAAAACTTCTTGATACAATCCAAGAGTAGTGAATTCTTGATGCTTGCAAAATAGCAAAGAAAATATTCCAAATAATATACATCACTGTTAGCATAGTCACCTGATTTCGTTGAATAATGAAAGTAAAGTGCCTGGAATTTCATTGAACAAATTCTGCGCTTTCAAATTTTATTCAAATGACATTTTTAATGATGAGAATGTTTGAGGATGCAGAACTTTATATCTTCACAAATCTGTTTGAATAAAAACAGCCAAAAGCTGCGTGAACATTAAAAGTGATTTTCTGACTGCTAATTTCCTGCTTCAATACCTTAAAATCCAGCTGAGACTAAACAAAGAAACAACTTGGAAGAATTGCCTGTATCCTATGTTAACATCCAAAAGTAATGGGAATTACAGGAAGAGGTGAATTTTTCAGAGACTGGAGTTAGAGTGACCTGGAGATATTATAGTAACATTGAATATATTTGAAGGTATAACAGAGCAGTGCAAAAATAAAGATAATATATGGATGAATTTGAAATGACAGTTCAAGGAGACACTGAAGTCCTCGGTGCTCTCATATTATTTTGCCTGGGAAAATGAACAAACAAAACAAAGCAACTCATGTTAATACTGAAAGTATCATCTGTCTGCATTACTCCAAGCAAGCCTTTGGTGTTCAATGATGGGTTGGTCAAGGAATTTCTGGAAAATCACAGCTCAGTAGTAGTGTAGTTTGGATTGTTCATCTTGAAGTCATGGATTGTTCAGGCCAAAGCAGTTGGAATCCTAACATGAATAAAGATTGAAAGGTAAACTGTTACATTTATTAAAACTGCAAATGGGTGTGAGAATTAGAAGAGAGGAGATTTAGATTAGATGTTAAGAGGAAATATTTTATTAAAAGGGCTGTAAGGTACAGGAACAGACAAAGAAGTTGTGGATGCCTGTTGTGGATATCCCTGGAGGTGTTCAAGACTGGGTTGGGTGGAGCCCTGGAAAGCCTGATCCTCCACACAAAATGGAGAGGATCTTTAAGGCCCCTTCCAACCCAACCAAACTTCTATGATTCTGTGATTCTGTGAACTCTCTACAGCTTTATGTCCTCAATTGTTTGCACTTTTTCTAGCACCATATAGGCAGTCCTATACACGTCCACTTGCCCACTTCCAAGTATTTGGCTAGTACAAAATCACAAAAGGAAATGCAATTTTATTCTCCTCAAAATTGTGCTTCATTGTCTCGATTTTTGTAGTACAGCCTCTCACAATATTCTTGCCTGCTGCCTTGCTTACAAATTTCTTCAGTATAGAGGCATGTTTTTGTAAGTGCAGTTTCATGAGAAACATCAATTGCACAAACTCCTTTCAATTTATATTTAGCCCGCTATGCGCTTTGCAGAAAAGCTATATGTGGCATAGCATAAGACTGATTTGAGAAAGAACACAACCTTTCCTTTCCTCCAGCCACTCCATGTATTTTCTTAGATTTATAGAAACCTTGTCAATGGGATCTGTTACAAGAAGGGAAGGAATGTATTTTTTAACCAAAGATAGTGTTAGTCTGACTCACTTAACAAAGCACAATATCTCTCAAACTCTTGTAAAGCAATATTTTGAAAGGAGAACTCAGAACGTTAGAAACAGTCGCTAGGAACTTAGTTCCCCCAAGAATACTACCACTGTCATTACTATGGCAATAATTGGCTGTAAATATTTTATTAACATCAGGAAATAACCATTAGATTGTAAGCAACACCAAATATACATTGCACAGTGAAATATGGTTGTGAAACAATCATGCAATAGAAAGGAGAGAATAAAAGAAAGATCACCCCAGATGTCCATCATCTAGACCTATTTGCATTTTCCTACACTGCATAACAGTCATGTGATAAGGAGACTGCTCTAATGACTTGGGAGGTAGCATGCTCCAGTATGTCAATAGCAAATTGTTTGTCTTCTCCCTCAAAGCATAGTGTAGCTCTGACTTTACTGTTTTGGCTTTTTTTTTTTTTTTCATCTGTAATTTTAGTTGTTTGTTTCGGCTTTTTCACTGCTTATGATCCAGATTTCACTAGTTATCATGTAAAAGATTCCTTCAACAGTTTACCTTTTGATTTATGCCCAATCTTTTGTGTTGGCTGAACTCCCAATATTAAATCTATCTTTAATGTTTACCACTGCCAAAAGTCCTACAAGCAATTTTAACAGCCAGTATTACGTGCCTCTCCCTTCTTATTTTATAACAGTCTTACTACAAATGTTACTTTAATCAATTGTTTCTCATTGAATACATTTTGCTCTCTAGAGCTCTGGCCCCTTGGACTATGTTTACGAATCTGTAAAGCGTAGTAGAAAACAAATGTTGACAACTCAGGTTGGTGTCACAATTAGTATGTCCCCTACATCTTTAATTAGACTCATACTCCAATACGGTTATTACCTGTATGACCTGTATGTGCAGTTTTTAGTTTACACACTCATCTGCTTTTTCCAGTGAACAGCATAACATCCTGCTGTGATTGTTTCAGATTTGTCCTGCTAAAGAATGTTCTTTCCTTAGCTTCTGTCTTTTGTTGCAGATTTGGAATCACACCGAAGACTGGTAAGTGGTAGCAAGCTGGACATGGAGGCATATCTTAGCTAAGAGTAGGAGAAAGGGAGAAATCCATCACTCTTGGCTTTTCAAGCAATTCAAGCAGGAAAAAATGTTGTGCTGCCTCCAAGCTTATCAGAGTTCCTTGCTTCAAATGATGTAGTTTGGCCAACAGAAGCAGTGGAATAAGCCTCCTCTCAGGCTCTATGCAGAGAAAAATCACAGCCTGGGCTAAGTGTTAAGAGTATGGGAGCTAGCATGTGTGACACACATAACAATAGAAGCTGGCCAGATGTTAGATTTTTTTTTTTTTCCCCTAAACTTTCCAGTCTTGGACACGTTCCAAGCTGATCCCACCTTTACATGAGGGAAGACCTGCATCAGCATCCTCTGCCTAACTTGAGTTCCCTGGGAAGTAGTTGGAGGGGTAGTGCAGACAGGAGATGCAGCATGCTCCAGCAGGATCCCAGTGTGCACCACTGTGAAACCCGCAGGTAATTACAGCTGTAGGCAGTATCATCAACCCAAAGTTGCACTGGAAGTTAATATCAGAATTGCATGAAGATATCTCAAGCTCTTGAGATCCTACATACTAAATCATCCTAGAAAATATTGAATGTGTCCATCGCCATTACATAAATAAAGAATGCTTTAAAGGAATACATTTGTTCATGGTAATTACACTGATTGTGTGGATTGCATAGTTAGAAAGTACAGGACAGCTTATGCAACCTATGCAGTACTCCTTGTTAGTTAGACATTGATATAATGTTTCATCTCAAATTTGCTCTTGAGATCTGTGTTTATGAACACTAGGTAGGGTTACTGCATTTTACATCCAAATTATTTTGTAGTATTCCAAAGCAAGAAGAATTCACTTTCAGTCATGAAAGCAATTCAACCACATAATCATAGTATTGTCAGTACTACTAGATAGATGTCCATCACTTTTCTCCAAAATATCAATGGTAAGAAATAAGAAGGAAAGAAAGACATAAGGCAGAATTCCACTTGTGTGACACACAGGAGAAATCTAGTGTGAACAATACTGGCAAAAACTATATGGTAGATTTAGGCCATGGAGTAAAGGACTATCAGGCACATAGACTATATTGCTGCTGGAGTAGATGCAACAAGATAACGCTGTTATATACTTATTTTTATATGTATAAAAGAGATTAATACGAATAGTCATTTACTTCATTCCTATGTTTGATGACCATTACACAATTTTTAACGAAGAATGGTTTCGTACTCCTGTGTTGTGGGAATGTGCAATGCCTTCATTTTCTCTTTAGAATATTCTTTTTGATGCTTAAGGATCAAAAATATAATGAGCCTTTCAGTATTATCTATTCATTGTAAGTGTTAGAGTAAAAGCTTCATGAAAAAGAGTCCATTTGATGTAATATATATATATTTTTATATGTTATTATGAATTCCATATTATGCCTTTTGATGTAAATTCCCATATGTGGTCCTTATGGAACACTTTATAATTATTTCATTATGGTGCTAAATTATTCCCAATCAACAAATAAGAGTCATGATTTTGAAAATATGACTTAGACATTTCAGAATGCATGAAAGAAAGCCATGAAAGCTTTGTTTATTTTGATGCACAATACTTCTCAAAAATGACATCAATAACTTTGAATAAAATAGGGGGAAAAAAATATTCTGAACCAGCTGTGAAGTTCATCATCCATTCTCACTAATGCTATGGTCAAATACCTTGCTAGTGTAGAATTGAAATTATCTGGCTTTGTACTGTAATTTAAAGTAATCCAGACTGGTAGAAGGAATCTGTTCAAAAATTATTTGAAAATTACAGTTACTGATCTCCTAAGAATCAGTTCTGCTCCTAGATACCAGCTACTCCATCTGCATAGTTCAAAATACACAATTAGGCACTTGCCTATAAAATGTTCATTTTCTTTACCTGAGAAGTAGATTGATTCCTTATCCAACTATATTTTAATCCTTCATCTAATTCCAGTGATTCTGTGATAACATAATAATTTTATCTCTCCATATATTTAGAGTTAACACATCTTTATTTTTCCTCTCTCTTTTCCTTCCTTCCTTCCTTCCTTCCTTCCTCCCTTCCTTCCTCCCTTCCTTCCTCCCTTCCTTCCTCCCTTCCTCCCTCCCTTCCTCCCTCCCTTCCTCCCTCCCTTCCTCCCTCCCTTCCTCCCTCCCTTCCTCCCTCCCTTCCTCCCTCCCTTCCTCCCTTCCTCCCTTCCTTTCTTCATCAAACCAGATGATTCCTTCAGCCATTCCTGTGGAAATCTTTACAAGATAAAAACTGTGAGTTGGACTTCAATTGTATGTTTTTCATGAAAACACTGAGAAGATTAGAAGCAACTAGGCTATTGTATTTTTCACCAACCATGGTGTCAAGAGAAGGAATGGTTGAAAGGGTTATGTTTATAAATATCATACCTAAAAACAGATGTTTACTATAATTTCATCCTTGGATACTGGTTGATGACCATCTCTAAGACTGAGTACAGAGGAAAGGAATTCTTATGCAAAGAAAGGTGATCAAATGAATCTTTCCAAGGAGATTTTGCTTTTACAGGCAGAACATTCTGAGGAGAGTAGACGTATTTCATTCTTGCTGCCAACTACACCTGACTCATCCCAGAAGTTACTTTTACCTATAGGTTCAGGTATTAATCACAAAAAGGGTAAGAAAAAAAAAAAAAAAGAGAAAAAAAGAAAAAGTCTTTTGGGAAAAAGAAAGCTTTTTAGGAAAGTTGGGAGCCAGTTCTGTCTGAATTTGGCTTGAGTGTGTTGAATGAAGAAATGATTTTAGAATATTGTTGGTATTTTTGTCTACAGTGTTCTTTCTATTATAATTTCAAATAAATGACAAACGAAAAAGCAAAGATTATATCCTAGCAGCAACTTCTATCCTGAAGGAATAAGAACCATGAAAAGTGAGTGAATTCTGTTTGATCAATGACGAATGCCATCTACTGCAATCCTGTTAATCTTTAGTATTTATTTTCAAATAAAGCTTGACTGATGACCATGTATAATGCTGCATATAGGCCTAGAACTGGGAATATGATCATGAGAAATATTACAGATTTGACAGCCTCCTTAGTTTCCTGTACTTGGTTTAATGACTGAATGAATGTTTCATGTTTCCATTTCAGTCAAGTCTTGAAAGTATCCAATTTGTTTCAAACTCTAGGCTATGTACAGATTCCTCTCGGTCCGTTAGGATTTGAGACTCTGTACTGAAATTGCTGCAACTCCTGAAAGTTGCATTCTAGCTAGCTGACTCTGCCCTGTTGCCTACAAGACCAAAATTTCATCTCTAGTAACAATTCGCATTTCTGTCTCATACTTTGATACAATGAGTTGCTTTGGAGGGGACACATTTTGAAAAGAAAGTGTTAGGATAATTTTGGGATAGATTTTAGAGCCATAACCATTTTTAGTCCTCCAGGAAAAAAAAAAAAAAAAAGCACAGATAGAGTGGTAAGGTAAAATTAATGTAAAATTTTCAACTTCTAAGTGTGAGAGAAAGCAATCCAAGATGCAAGAGATATTTCTTATTCAAGTAATATATCTGCGTTTAGGAGGATAATATGTTGACTTTGTATTTCCTTTATTTGTGAAAGACGAATGTATTAAACTTTTCAATGGCATTCCAATGATATTTCAAATTACTCTAGAGTTCTTCAGCTGATTAAACCTCTATTTTTGGAATAATTTATTTGAGAATTAAAAAACCTACAAAAGTCAAAAAGTTTTTTATATTATTATTCCATTTTATAAAGAATATTACTTTTTTCCCTCTCTTAATTAGTAGGGAGTTTAAATCAAAACAATCGCTAAATGTCACAATTTGTACTGTATAATTTGATTCTAGCTTTCAAAATTTACACTTATCTTCAAAATGAAATTAGAATCTTTCTGATTACCTGTGCTCTTCACACAGAGTAGTGAATTTTTATTAAATGCATTCTTGCTTCAAAACTTTTTCTATCCTACTCCCACAAATGTATCAGAAATACTTATACTACCTGTGCATTAAAAGGATTGAATAAATAAGACATTTCTTTAGTCAACAGGAAATTGTTAGGCAATGCATGTGATCTTATGTGGTGATCTTTTTACCTAAGTGTAAATATAACATCTATGAAAACTTGATGAGGATTTGATATATTCACTGGGAAGTTTGGAATGCATAAGACAATGAACAGATTACACTCATTAACATGTGTGCAATTTTGAAGTGACTGTTTGAATATGAGTAACTACATGAAAAACAAGTTACAACCAATGTTGTAAACATTCCTCATTAATTTATTTTTCAGTGTTTAGAATATGAATACAACTGAATCAAAGTTGTGCTTGCCCACCACAAGGGAGATTTCCAGCGTTTTGCAGCACACCTTTGAGCATTTATGTCTCTGTGTATCTACAACATGCAATTCTTATCACTTACCCACAGGCCGTGTGAAATCCTATCCAATTTATTCTGGTACTTAACGCACTGATGACTGTTTCAAAGAGAATGAAACATGGGAACTATGCAGCTCTGGAGGTATTTGCTACACAATGTCTGGAGTTCTTCAAACGTGGCAGAACCCTAGGAAAAAATAAATCAGGATGATTCTAGTCTTTGAGAGCTAAGAGTCATAGACAAGAGCAAAGAGGATGTAACATAGCAATTCTGGGCTAAGGAAGAAGAGCAAAACAGGGTATGGAGGAAAAAAGCACAGAAGCTGAAGTGTGAGTCGATACTAATCGTTTCTGATCTGAGTTACAACTAGAACATAACACTGCGCACCAAAATTGGTGGGTCCTAAAATCCACCTGCAAATGACAATCATTTGCTATATTTGATCATTATATAAGTGGCACTGAGGTAGATAGTCTGATATTGTGATGGTTTTAAGAGAACAGTTGCGAAGAAGGAAGCAAGTTTACCAACATAAAACTGCCAGATGCAGTTGAATATCCCTGAAGCAAGACTAAGCAGAAGAGATAGAAGAGGTGAATGGAGAGTGTTTCTGGAGAACAGACTTTCAATCTCTGAAAAAAATTAATTTATCTTTTACCACAGTTAAAGGTAGATTAATTAGAGTAACAGTTTCCACAGCAAACAAACAGACAAACAAGCCCTTTTAACTCAGATTTAAGAACGCTGTCTTTTTAACACTTTCCAAATAACACAGAGTTAAGTTCTGCATTTTGCAGAACTTAATAAACAGAATTTAGAGACTTTGTTAGTTTTTCTCTGCATAGGAGCTCGGGCACATTCTGTTCACAATCAGTGGTGCATGTATTTGTTATGTGAACAAATACTTTGTGGTCCACCTCCTTTCTGCAAGCTTCTGGAGCAGTATAACCACCTTGAGAACATGTATGTTCATCATCCATTAGGACAGCTGAGATTTGCTGTGAAATGTGGGTATTCAGGTCCATGGAAGGACCCGTGTCAGAGAGAAGATCTTACAGTTTTGCACGGTTATGTTAGCCTTGGACCTCTGAGACCTCTCAACATACTGTCTATTTTTTATAAATAATACTTTCTTACTTAACTTTCCCACAGCTACTGTAACCTACTTCATGGAATCTACTTTAGCAGGGATATTGGACTTGATAATCTCCAGAGTTCCTTCCATCTCCATATGACTCTGTGTTTCTGTGATACAACTCTGTGATTAATTTCTCTCCATCATTTCTAATCAAGACCAACCATAGACAAATGTTGGTAAACCGACATCCCTGCAAAGACCAAAACTGCTCAGTAATCTAAAGTTGACAGCATAAGCCAGCACATGTTTTTCAACATCAATTGATCCCATCAATTCATCCCATCCATGAACCCCATTTAGTTATTAAAACTTCTGTATATAATTTTTATTCACTCTTTCTTGTACTTACTGTAAGAATGGGTAGTGATTCATATGAAACTTGGAAAGAGAAGCAAACACAGGCTAAACAGGTTGTAGTAGCTTGTATCTTTGAGACTGGCAAGCAGTGATCATAACAGTGTATTCTCACAGTTTCTCTTTGTCAGTTATGAGATGCCAAGGGAACATACCAGGCAACATATACCTATTAGGAAGGAACTGACTGGAACTGCTTCTAACTGACAGGATATGAGCTCCTGGTCTCCTCACAGAGACTTCCTGCTACCAAAACCATGCCACAGAATCGAGTGCCTCTAATAAGCTACAGTTTATTGCAGGGTTGGAAATTCCAGGCAGAATGTGTTCAAATAAACTAGGCATAATAATGTTCAGATTGTTTCACACACAGCTGCTGGTTCCACATGTGTTCACAGAAATTAACAGTTTTTCAAAAAAGTCACAGAAACAGTAATTAAGTGTCTCACACTTTGCACAAATATAAACAAGCTAAGAACTGTAGTGCAGCCATCAGACTGAAAATGGCCTGGATTACACAATAGTTTTTGGTGACAGAATGATATATGTGCTAGGGGAATTAGTCTGAAAGGAGTTCCTCTACTTGATTCCTTTCTGTCCAAAAGGCTCCAACGTGAAGACAGAGTGGAGCAGAGTCACAACACTGCTTCTTACAGATTTATCTTTTCTGAGGTTTCTTTTGCAATTCATTTCCTTCTGAAAACTCTAGGCCAAACCCTGGACTTCTGTTGCTGGAGATTTCATGTATCCAATGGATAAAATTATTCCTACCTCATATACTCCCTATGAAATTGTGCTCTTATAATTTCTATACTGTCTTTACAATCTCTGCAAATCAGTAATAGGAGATAAATATCTGTGTTTGGGTTCCATTGATTCTATGTTTCTTTTTTTGTCTTGTAGGATTGCCCTGGGTCACACTGAACAGAGGGGGTGGGACAGCATCTGTTTTGGATAATGGCATCTGACTTGGATAATGGCATCTTGTGTGGAAGCCTGTGCTGTCAGCTAGATATCTGAATAGTAGAGTAGAACAGAGAAGTCGATCTACTCTGGCTGAGCTTCATGTCAAAATATGTAGGGAGATGTGGTCAAGTTTTAATTGGAACTGAGTGCAACTTGCCAATATTAAAAAGTATGATAAAAACCCAAATATTTTGAGGAAAACAGACATTTTATGTTTTAAATCTTTATTTCAGGATAAGAGAAAAATGCCTCTGTGGAAAGGAATCTTACTGTGGTATTTGTTCACAGAACTCTAATAATGAAGCTGTAAGCAGAAAGTTCATAACAACTGTATAGGAAAGCAACAAGTTCATAAGCACTGTATAGGAATTGCTTAGGGTATTTAATGACTGTGTTCTAGTTTGAATCTTTTTTTTTTTTATTTTTGTAATAATTTGAAATACTTATTTTATAGAACTTTCTGAAGGTGGAATATATTGCCCTCTGAAGGCATTTCTTCAGATTGACTGGGAGACCATGAGCAAGCAGTGTGCCAAGAAGGCCAATGGTATCTTGGAGTGCATTAAAGAGCATGGCCAGCAGGTCGAGAGAGGTGATCCATCCCCTCTACTTTGCTCTGCTGAAACCACATCTGGAGTAATATGTCCTGTTCTGGGCTCCCTAGTTCAAGAAAGACAGGGAACTTCCAGAGGGAGTCCAGTGGAGTGCAAAAAAGATGATGAGGGACGTGGAGCATCGCCTGTATGAGAAAAGATTGAGAGATCTCAACTGTTCATCCAAGATGAGAGACTTAGGGAGGATCTTATCAACACTTATAAATACGTAAAGGCCAGGTGTCAAACATTTCATTTCAGCAGTGCTCAACAACAACACAAGGAGCAGTGAGCAGAAACTGGAACATAAAAGGTTCCATCTGAACATGAGAAAGAACTTCTTTACTTTGGGGTTAACAGAGCACTGGAACAACACACCCAGAGACATTCTGGAGTCTCCTTTTCTGGAAATATTTAAGACCCACTGGACATTTTCCTGTGCAGTCTACTGTATTGAACCTACTTTAGCAACGGGGTTGGACTGGTTGATCTCAGAGGTCCCTTCCAACCCCTACCATTCTGTGATTCTTTCCCCACAAAGAAGATTGCTTTGTAGCTAGTGCCAGAGATATTCCAGAAGGCAAGTAGAAAGTATGTAAAAATAGTGAATTTACATTACTTTCTCAGTTCTGTCAGATAGACAGCTGATGAAGTACTGTTAATGCTGCACTGAACATGTAGTTGAAGCACAAGGCACTTCATACGTTCTGGTGTGGAAATGAAAGGAATGTCAGGAAAGTGAAAGGTACCTAAGAAATGTAAGATCTTGCTATTGCAAAAGAGGACTTTCTGGACACATATTTGAATTCTTTTCTACAGAGAGTTTTATTGTAAAACATTTTTCCTTTCCATATTACACTCATTTTCGCACTCTCTCCTGCCATTTCTGTAATGCACTTTTTTCTATATCTGTTCATTTGTGTAAATAGACATCACAACTCAGTGAGTGAGCTGCTGAAAATGTTTCACCTCCACCCAAGTTTAGAGCAAAATGAACATCTAAGGGAGAATAGCCTAAGATTGCTTGGTCTGCCACAGCTTTGAGTTCAGCTGAGGGAAAGCAAACAAAGTTTTATAACCCATTCTCCTCACTTGAAACAGAAAAGCTTGACTGAAAATAAGATCCTATTTATTAAAACGTATAAAAATTAAATCTGGTGGGTTTTTGCTGTTGTTTTTTTTTTGTTTGTTTGTTTTGTTTTGTTATTTTTTACTGGCCTGTCTTTGTTGAAGTTTGGATAAGTATAATCATAAAACTTCAATAATTATATTAGAGTATGACCCTACAATCCAGTGTTCCTTGCATGAGTAAACAGTGATTTGTGTTCATCACTGTAACTTTGGAAGCTTTTTCAGAAGAAAAAATGGTTGATTATGCAAAATTTTACATTTTCTGGTATTACATCTGATTTTTCCCATAAGTGCATTCTGTCTCTTGTTGAAGACCACACATGAAAAATGTCATACTCCATACTTTTGTTTCTCAAAACTGAGATACAAAAGGTCTGGGGTTTAAAAAATGAAATGTGGAAGCAGATTATAATTCTAACCATGGATTTGCTACCACAGCATCATAAAACAGTATAAAAGGCTGTGAAACTTTCAGCACTTGAAAAGCAAGCCTTATTTAAAAAATATTTCCATATGTTAATCAGATGTTCATGCTACTTTACACATTTTGATGTTAAATTCAACCAGAGACAGATATTATTATATGTAACCACCATCAAGTGGCATCAACTTTCTGGAAAAAACTGAAAGGATACAAATGTGCCTTCATTGTGTATGTGTTAAATGAAGCTTTTCTTTGTTAAACTGCCTTGGAACAGTTACAGCACTAAGTGAGAGCCACACAAAGAAAGATGCACATGAGCAAAAGTAAATGGAATGGAACTAAACTTAGTTCACTGAATTTCTGATTTTCTCCAAATTTTGCAGGATATCATCTAGTAGATTCTTAGCAAACAGCTAGGGAAGAGAAACTAATTGATGAAAAATGTCAGTGATGGAGGAGGGCAAGGGGAAAATAAAGAGCAGTAAAATGATTTATTGTGTGCTAATACCCTTCAAACTTCATATTCTTTCATACGTATTTTTCTGGAAATCTATCTCTATGCAGTTTAGAATCTTTACAGCTTGGTGAAAACCATTTACCACTCAAACAAACCAAAGAACGACACATAAAATCACTGTGATCCCTGTGGAGTACAGATTAGTTAAGATCCTTTGGCCAGCCACTAAATAGGCTCATTTTCTCGAATATCATATACTGGATTACTTTATTTAATTCTGATAATCTTGACCCTTCTTCCAGACCTCACTTTTTGTAGAGAAAATTCTTACACTAAAATTTTGTTTTGAAGTTGCCCACCAAGTTTAAGCTTATCCTTTCCATATCTCCTACCCTTCTGGCACTTTAATTTAAAATTCAGTTTTCCACAGGCAAGTAGTTGAAGCCTGCAGATAGAGCTTTTGTAACAGTAAGCCATCACCAAACAAAATAAGATATTCACAGATGTAGGGAAAAAAAAAACAACCACCACAAATAACTAAAAGGCAACAAAACCAAACCAACAACAATAAAAAGGAACCAAACTCTTTCATCTTTACCTCATTAATCTTTTCTGAGCACTTCTGAGCAATCCATGGGCAGAATTTTTTCAATGTCCCTTAGCTAGGCTCTGTTTTTCTATAACATGGAGCTTCTCTCAGCTTTTTCTCCAGTTTTGGTTTGCTCTGAAGTCAGTGGAGCCCCCTTTGATTTATAATTAAAAGTTCCTTTCTTCTTTCTTACTCCAAAGCCATTTTATGTGTGGCTAACTTGGTCAATATGTTTTTAAAGTTCTTTGTTTTTCCCCTGAGAAGAAAGTAATTGGGACAAATCTATCCCTCCTGAAGAGAACTCACATAAAAATGAGTTTCATGAAGTACTCCTTTGTTTGATACAGCCTTAGTGTACAGATATCTATTAATGTCTGTTTATCATAAGTACACAGACATGGATGGCACAAGAAGTTTAGGAAGAAGTGCAGGAGTTACTGTAATAGTTACAAAGGATATCTAAATCTCAACAGCAATTCACAAAATGTACATTCTAAATCTCAACAGCAGTTCATAAGATGTACATACATGGATTCCCAAGGCTGAACTATCATGGGCCGCAATTGTGAATTTACCACTTCAGTCCTGGCCTATTCCTTTGTTCCTTTTTTAAACAAGGTAAAGGATAACAGTGTTCCATGGTTTTCCTGAGCACAGTGTTATGTGCTTAGAAAAGACTGCTAGGAAGTAGCCTCTCCAGCTTTTCCTCATGGAAACATGGATCACGCCATAGAAGCTAATCTGATGTAGTAGAGGGGGATAATACTGTATCAGTGCAGAACTTCCTTTGGAAGAGAGTATCATGGAGCCACTGAAAACTGAATTTGTTTAAGGGGATGGATTTATTTTGGTTAAGAATAAAATCCATTGTTACCAGAACTACCATTCAAGATCTTTTCCAGATACTGCTAAGAATAGTATAGTTTTGGGAAAGGGATGTGTGCTTACTTGGCCTTGTAACGACTGGGAGATGTAGGTGAATTCATGGGGGCAGATTTAGCTTAACTGTCTTGCTGGAAATTCCCCCTTTCTAAAGCCCGGCTGCACTACCACTGTGCTCCAGCTCTATCCAGATGTCAGAAGGGCTCTTTGTGACTGTGGGGGTGATCTCAGTGTGAAATTAGCTGTGAAATGAAAAAGACCAATAAATGAGCCTTAGCAGGCAGCTCGCTTAGTCCAAAGCAAGAGATAGAGATTGAGGAAGTTGCTACAAACAGCAAAAATATCACACTCCAAATTACTTCCTTGCATTTAGAACCAGAGTACAACAGGGCAAATGTGCGTCTTATGTTGTAGCTTCATGTTGTCTCTAGGAAACCTTTCATAAAGTTAATGCATACAGCTGTCACCCTTTGAGATGAAATGATTCTCTGTGTTTAGCAGGAAGATTGCGGCTGTTGCACTCACTTTGGTTTTGGATTTTTAGTACAATCCAAACATCTTTTTACCAAATCTGTTTTACTGAACAGTAACATAATCATAAAGTGAGAAATTGCTTCTGCTCCAGATATGCACTATAATCTTTTTAAAATCACAAAGAAACATAGGTACCAAACCCTAATATATCAGGGATGAGCCAGGAGAGATGCGTGTTATGTATAAATGCTTTTTGCTTATGAAACATGCACTATAAATTCATTCTCTGAATGCAGATATATTTATTACAAACAATAACACAACCTCTTGAATAAATCCTAGTCATTATAAATTCCAATTTCTCTAGCGAGTTGTCAACTCTCACTTTCTCTAGCAACGAAAATCCACTTGCAGAAAATGTAGTTAATCATGAAACAGGATTTGTGTGAATAGATACTTTATTTCATCACATCTTCACAGCTGTGGTAATATTACTAATAATTTCTAATTTTGATGGTGCTTTTAATAGAGAAGGGAAACTTCAGTCCCTTGGACCTAATATGTTTAGAGATGTGACTGAGAATGGAGAAAAAGACAAAGATTTACTCCATGGCCATCCCCATCCCCAACATACACAGATATATCCTGAATGGAGCAGTAAAACTCATTGTCAGTAAAGATGCAGTGGAATATACACATCACCTTGTCCCACAAATCAGTATAGAAAGACATATTTTTCTTACTGATGAAACCCCAAAGGTCTTCATTTAAAGCCAACTAATTTACCCTTCATTTATTGGTTAGTACTTAATGTTAATTTAACATTATTCACTTGAAGTTTATCAGAAGTGAATGAAGAAACAGAGGGAAAATAACTACCATTCCCTGGGCTGATCCTGTGTGGTGAAAAGTGTGGGATGAGAAGTGGAGTAGCTGAAGTGATAGCTAAATGATTCTGATGTAAAATTTAACCCGAAAATCCTCTCTCACACCTTGCAATACTGTGCTTTGTTTTACAAATAAAACAGTGTCACACAGTTAGACTCCCCGTCTGATCTAATACATCTATCAACAAAGTAACACCAAACTGAGCAAATCGACAGCTGTCATTCTGGTTGATGAAACTTGTGAGTTATTTCTTTTCATGAGGCAAGTTATTTTAACAAAAATTAAAGCCAATATTTAAAGTTCTGAAGAAAGATGAGAGCACAATTTGGTTTTAAATACGTATATGTGATCTGTTAATCATCACTATAGTTCTATCTGTACAAAGTTAGCATTTTCTCAAATAGCATAAGTGTTTAAATCCATCTCTGAAAGTGGTGGATTATACCATAGTGGATGAACTCAAGATCACTCTCCAAAAATAAATACAATTCCACGCAACTTCTTTCCCACCACATACTTAAAAAGTATCAATGAGTTTTCCTCCTCTTTTAAAACTTTTTATCTGTAGTCTTCTCATAGAATTTATATTTCCTCTTCTTTTTTTATTCTTCTTCTTTTTTTTTTTTAATAATTTATTTCTGTATTTGATTTTTCTGCTTACTATTTGTTTTGTATTCTTTGGAATTCTGTCCCTTCTGTCCCTCCTTCAGCACGTGAAATCTAAAGATGCTTGGTATCCTTCCCTAAAGCTAGCAACAGATGAAGGCAGCTGTAGATAGAATGAGTTGTTGAAACTTCAGCTGTAGCCAGCAGTTCCAGCTTATTGGAACTCCACCATCTATACGCTTGGGAGAATTTTCGAGGCTATATAGCATAATAGATAACTGCTCAGGGAGTCATAACATAAGACATGCAGATGTTCCCGATTGCTCCATCCAGTCCCAGTTTACTTAATACACTAAATTTTCATAGCTTGTTGAGGAAGCCAGAAATGATAAGCACTAAAATGTCATGGACCTCAAGTTCATGGCATGTACCTCTTTGGACCAAAGAATATGGATGCCAGTAGAGAAAAAGAACCACTCAGGTCCTACTTCAATGCAACATCACAGAGCAGGAATGAACCCAGGACTTTCTGCCCCTCAGAAAAGCATTTATATTACAGGAGAGTTAAAAAGAAAAATAAAAACAAGAATGAATAAGGCAGGAATATGAAAATATTAACTCATGTAATGTCCATGGAAAGTCACTGATTTACAGAAGTCCTCTTTTTTTTTTTTCTTCTGTGGTCAGTTACTGAAGTTCACTTGGAACTTACAGGGGTAAAATCTTTTTAGGTGGATGCATAGTGATGCAACATTTAAAAATATTAAATTTTGAAAGAGGAATGTTGGAGCCCTCTCTCCTGCACTCGAAACACTTATGTTCGCAAGGCTGCAGCCTGGGAAGAACAGATAGAAACCAAACAAAAAAAATATGGAAAAAATTATCTCCTGTGTTCTTTTCATAAAGGACATAGTGTTTGAATGGACAGTACAGGAAATCCTGTATTATAATAAGGAAAGTCTGGAAAGCCTGCATCTGTGTGAAGTTTGTCTTCTCTGCATTTCCACAAATTGGATGATGAACAAAGTTTTAGACCAGCAATTCCCAACTTCACCAAAAGGGGTGGAATGTAAAGCTGGCATGCTCCTCAAACTGATACTATACATTGCTTTTCAGGAGGGGTAAAAATGGCTTGTTGCAACACCAAGGCAGCATGATGCCTCAAACCTTTCCCTCTTTGCATTACTGAACCTGCACTAGTAGAATCTTAGGAGTACACAAGAACAATGCAAAGAAGTTGAGACATCCAAAAGAGTCCTAAATTCAGCAAGAGACTGACCCACACACCTTCAGGTATTAACGTGCATTCACTTCCCTTCCCAACATTTCCCAACATTTTCAGTATTTTCCAGCACTTCCCTTTCCAATACTTCCTTGCTTCAGATGGCAATTAGAACAGGGGCCTAAATGCAAAAATCACAAACATTTGAAGTACCAGGAACTGAATACCAAGGGTCAAAACTGCATCTTGAACTCATCTAACCTAGTGTTACCTCATCTGCCTCAACTCTGGGGAGTTTGTACTGTGACCTTAAGTGCCTGAGAAGTCCAGAGGAGGCACCACAACAGCACCCCAAGAGAGCTCTCAGAGGCAGAAATCCTTCTCAGCAGTATTTCAGTCTCAGTCCTCTGAAAGCTGCACAGGAGACACTCTCAGGGCCTCTGTAGACGTGGCTGCCTTTCTATATGTGTCCATTGGGATTTATTCTCTTCCTCCCTTTTTTGCACAATAGATGAGTGGCAATTAGGAAGCTGAAGTGCAATATGCTCCTGTCTTGCAGACAAGCAAAACCACATCTCCCAGGAAACGCTTTAACCACAGGACTATAAACAATCAGCTATAAACAATACAGGGGACAATGTGGGAGGGCAACCATCCCCACTTTGAAGATAAGCCATTGTTCAGACATCAGTTCTGCATTCATCATGCTGAAGAGGAAGGGTGGAAGGCAGCAGAGCTGGGTGCCCATGTTTAGCAGCAGCTGCTGTCGGCTGAGGTACATACCTGGGGGCAGCCCGCCTTTCATGCCTCATGAAGAGAACTGTGAACAGCAAATTAGAGCCAGGTCAGAGTTCTACTTAACAAAAAAGAAATGGATAGTCCATATACACTATAGAAGAGCTCTGCTTGAGCTTTTCAGAAAGTGTTTATAAATACATTTAGGACAAGGGTTTGGTGACAGATACTGAGTGTCTACAAGTACTTCTTTATAGCATGGAGACACAGAAAAGGGAAATGTGTGAAATGTCTCCCCTTGGAATATAGGCTGAAGGAGCTGAGGCTGTTCAGTCTCTAGAAGAGAAGGCTCTGGAGAGACTTGAGAGCAGCCTTTCAGGATCCAAAAGGGGCTACAAGAAAGAAGGGGACAGACTCTTTAGCAGGGTCTGTGGTGATAGAACTAGGGGGAAGGGTTTCAAACTAATAGAGGGGAGATTTAGATTGGATATTAGAAAAAAGTTTTTCACAATACGGGTGGTGAAGCACTGGGACAGGTTGCCCAGAGCAGTGGTGGATGCCCCATCCCTGGAGACATTCAAGGTCAGGCTGGACAGGGCTCTGAGCAACCTGATCTGAGGGTAGGTGTCTCTGTTCATTGCATGGGATTTGGACTAGACGGTCTTTAAAGTTCTATTCCAACTCAAATAATTCTATGATTCTATGAAATATGTCTAGCATTACACAGTTACTTTATGCAACAATAGCATGCAGGATTCCTCTCCTTTCTGCCATACTTACCTCCTACATTAATTCTACTCTGTTGTTTACTGTGTTCATAAGGTCAAGTATCCATAAGTAGACCTATTATAAAATATTGAGTACACTGAAGATAATGAATTAGTTTTCTAACCTACTGTCCTTCATATTGCAACAGTATTGAAATTCACTCAGATATTTCTTAGTTGTCCTGTAGTTAGAACAATATCTGCTATGAAGAATATGGGAACATTAGCAACCAAGACTTCTGGTTTCAATTGTCTGTGTTCTTCTGTATAAAGTAAGCTTTTTTGTGGGAGCAGACACAAAAAAAAAAAGTTATACCATATACCATTCACTTCCAAGTGAGGAGAGCTAGGCTTAGATGTTCAATGTAGCAAATGAATCAATTTCTTGACTTCCCAAAAGATCACTGAGGAGAAGAGTATTTGTCAGACATACTTAGTTATAAAAGACTAGTCTCAATCAAAATGTTCACATTAACAATGCCAAAGTCTGCCAACAAAATCACCTGTTTAAACTCATTAAATTCAGAAAAGCTAAAGACACAAAAATTAAAAGAGCAGCAAAGCTTACCCTGCTATAGATAGATAAAAAGTGTCAAAGCTAAAAAAAAAAAACCAACACAACCCACTAAAATGTCTAACTGGCAGTACATCTGTACACATTAGCCAAGTGAAATAATATACATCAAAAGCGTGCTTCCAGGGCGGTTTATAGCAATTAGAATCAATGATATTTTAGACTGCTGACACACATACTGTCTTTAGACAACACGGGCAGTAAATGAATAGTTCAGAAGTATACAGTGTGTACAAGATTGATCCAAGCAGAAAATCATGGATATAAATGTACAGAGTGTAGTTATCAGTCTTTCTAGCATCAGTGCCAGCACACTTGGCTGAGTGGTATTCCCTAAAGACCTATGGTAACCAGATGTGCAAAGGTTGTCTCACGATAACCTTGCATCTCTACCTCTCAATTTGTTATTAATGATAAGTTAATTTTTAAGAGGTACAAGAAAGAGACTGATCTCTCTTTCAGAAACAGCTAATAACATACAAGTGTGTCTGTCTTCCTTTCACAAAAACATATGCATTATCTATTCCTAGCATGGGACCATTTTCACCATTTCTTCTCTCAAAAGTTTTTCCACTTTCTAGTGTGTGTGTGTGTGTGTGTGTGTGTGTGTGTGTGTGTGTGTGTGTGTGTGTGTGTGTGTTTTATTTTTCACCTACTGCCATCTGCAGTGGTATTCATACCTTTCTGACCCCTTCAATCAATACCCCAGCTACCTCCATTCCAGCTCAGGAGGATTAAAACTGGTTGTTACGCAAATTGACCTTTATCATACATCATTTAAAGAAGTAAAAAAGTGTCTCTCAGGCTCTGGCTTAGCTTTCAGTTTAGCCAACAATTTGACAAACCTGAATCTAAGTACAAATTTCACTTACTGCTCTAGTCAGGTTTTGGTAACAGTGCATCATAACCTGAAAGTCTTGGGTTTCTTTACTTGGCTTAACTGCTATAGAGTTCAGCGCAAAAGTGACCTCAGTCATTAATAGAAACCAGATGACATTCTCCTTTCACTTTTCTCTTATTGGCTTATTTCTTTTCAGTATGGTCTCCATGAAACCTATATAAATATGTAATGTGTAGTCCATAGATGCAGGCTACCACAGCACTGGGTGGCTTCGCAGACTCTGATCTGGCAAAATTCACATCATTTTGCAAGATTCATTCATCTTGAATAAACTTTCCTTGGTAGGCCAATTTTTATTCTTGTGGTTTGGAAGGAAAGATATTCAGACCCACTTCACTACTGTCATTTTTTTCATTTTTTCATCTGGTTATTTTTTTTTTTTTTTTTTTACAGTCCAGGACAATGTGGTACTTACTTCTTACACTTTAGCAATATAACATACACATGCCTTCTCACCCTTGCAGCTCTTCCACTAGCATACATTTACCTGCATACTCAGTAATGGCACTGTGTTTCCACAGTCAGAATACAAACACATTGTTAAAAATGTAGCTGAAAACACTGGAAAATTCCTTTCTGAGCAAAGCTGTAATTTCTGTACATGAAATTTCAAAAATAATTTTTGTTTTTCCTGTCGTTTTTCCTCTTGACTCCTTGTAACTCTGGGTCCTATATTCTAGTGTCAACATTTTGGGTTCCAAAAACAACTAAATGGTTTCAGATCTTCAGTGAGAAAAAAAAAGAAAACCCAAGTAATATAGTGTTTACACGTTGTTTGCTTCATTATGCCACTAGTCTTAAACATAAGCCTTTAATGCAAAAATGTCAATTTAATAGGACATCAGGAACCACTGAGAGATCAAAATGCACACAGTCTAAACATGGTTGAACCCTCCTTTTGAAAAGCAACCAGATTTTCCCAGGAGCTTAAATCTTTCAACCTTCCTCTTCAATAGCCATCACAGTTTCAATAAGAAGTTTATGCAACTAGCTGTACAGCTACTGCACTGGAAAGACTTTGAAAACCAAAAGATTTCAGTCTGTGTCATGGGTTCCTATGCCATAGATGATTTCAAATCAACAAATACATAAAAAATAAATGAATACATAAAAGAAGCAGCAATTCTTGAGTTCATCCTGAGATATATGTAATCACTAAATTACTCTGGAAACTTTATTAATGAGAATGATTAGGAGCAACCAAAAAGTATGGAGAGATATTACAGTAGATGCTGTAAATAGACATACTCTATCAATTCAAATGGCCTTGGAAGAAATAATATAGCAACATCATGGTTAAAAGTCAGAGTGAAAAAGGCTACCACAAGAGCCATCCTGTAGAAATGGAACCCATGTTCAATTAAAATAAAAAGAAATTGGCCTGAGATGTGGAAAGTTAGATCTAAAGCCTTAACAATTAAGTATTTAAAAGGTGAGAAGCATAGGCATTTATTAAAAAAATAATAAGTTCATTCCTGTTTGATCTACATTCTTCTCAGTGAATTTACTTTCTAGGAAATTTTAAGGTGCCTTTAAAACAGGCAACAGTATAACATGAAACTAAAGTATATCATTTCTTTTATTTTTCACTCTGTAAAGAAGCTTTCTGATGATACAGAAATATTCAGATTAGTTTGAAACTATACAGACTGAAAGTACTGTAGGATAATATTGGATAGATGAGAAATGGAGTCAATATACACAAAGAAATACATACAGGCAAATCCAAATTTAATCACAGTTACAGAATGGTGGGGTCTAATTCTACTGAAACTACTTGACAGGTCTTCACCTGCAGACAGCTTTTGTATTATTGTATATATCCTATGAAAATATCAAATTCAAAGTGAAGTGCCATCTACAAGGCAAAATTACTGCTGAAGGACTAAGGAACAAAGCAGTTAATATCGCTAAACATAGCATTAATTTGCAATGCATGCTCTCTTGGAAACTATGTGCATCTTATTGCCCTGTATCAGAAAGGGCACAGCAAAACATGGAAATGCAACTAAAATGATCAAAGGTATACAATCACTATGTGTAAGGACGGACTTATCTCTCTGGAAAAGAGAAAATTAACAGGGGATATGGTATAGTATAGTAGATGATCATAAGAAAATTCAGTTCAGAAGAGACCTCAGAAAGTCTCTCTTCCAACCTTCTATTCAAATTAGGTGAACTCTGGGGTTTATAATCCAGATGGCTTTTGAAAAACTTTCAAAGATGGAAAACTTACATCCTCACTGGGCAGCCTCTTCCTCTGTTCTACTGTCCTTATGGTGAAAAAGCTTTTCCTCACATCCCATTTGACAATTTCTTGTTTCAACACATGTCCATAATCTCTTGGCTTTTCACTGTGATGAGCTTGACTTTCTCTCCTCAATGACCTCCTCTCAGGTGTTGGATGATATTTAGCTGTACTTGAAAACTTTTCTTCATTGTTGGGGTAACAAAGACACTGAAATTCATGGAGAAGACAGATAATGAATGATCAGTGAAAAATTGTAGCACAGTGTGCTACAAACAAGTTTTTTAGCAAATAGCTTAAAAAAACACCATATTTTTCAGGAAATAAATCATTATAGATTATGTGTAATTGTAGACATCTTCAGACTTCTTCAGAATAGAATGCCGTATTTTTTCTCCTAGGATTATTTCTCCCAGAAATAAGCTTCTGAACACACAATTTGTGAAGGAAATCTATAGGAGTTATAAAGATGGCAAAGTCTATACAACATATACTTTCCTGAAGTAGCTGCTATTTGTCATTCTTAACAGTCCAACTCTGAACAGCAGAACTCATGATATTAAGACATTATGCCTAGCAGACAAAGCTGACAGACTTAAGAAAAATTGGCTGTGTACTTGCTCTGCTGCACACTGAATCCCTGTCAATGTTTGTGGGCTACCCATTCTTCCTTCTATTACAACAGTTTCTGCCTACTGGATTTTTCCTCAAATATACACCCTTGACTAGTTTAATGGGGAAAATGGTAAACAAAAACAGCTTGTCTGACTAAATAGAAATACAAATGTTTAAAGAACACATCATTGCTTCAGATCACCCACACTGAAAATACAGGGGTGAGTAAGAAATCTGCTCATTTTATGAGCTTTTTTTGTTGTTGCAGATGGGGGGAAATACTCAAGTGTTCAGGGACAGAGTTCTTCTCTGAAGAGTGCTGTATTCCCATATATAGTTGTATTTATTCATTTGTCCTTAAGCCACCCACAGTAGCTTTCCAGAACAGAGATCTGTTTCCATTCATGTTTCAGAGTTGTCTGCTGACAGCAGTGAAGTTAGACTTTGTGAGAGACAAACTTCAAAAGGTTTAGAGGTTCAAAGCTTGTATGGGCTTATCTGAATTTTTTAGGTCTGCAAATCTCTTGCTATCAGCCTACAGCTTGGTAGTTCAAGCACTTCCTGGTTAAATCCCAGATGCAAACAGATACAGTTTTACTTCAGAAGGCCCCGGCCAAAATACGCATTCAAGCTCCAGATAGGCTTAAAAGGGTGCTGGAAAAAGAGAATATGTTAGCAAAAGTCGAAACCAGACAAGCACAGAGCATTTTGATTCTTCATGAAGATCCTGCAGTAGAAAAATACCAAAACTCTTGTTTTCCCACATCAAAAAAGAGACTTTTTATGTTTTATATGATTTAAATCCACTCCAAAATACAATAGTTTCCACAGATAGCATTTGTAGTAGTTACTTTGGCTTGGTTGCTTTTTTGTTTGGTTTTTTTGTTTGTTTGTTTGCAAGTTTTAACTAAAAGAGCAACAGAAATGTCACAAAATTGAGTGCGCTGTGTCTCTTTCATCCCTTATAACTAGTTTTTCTGGTCTTTCCATATGTCATGAGCTGTTTTTGCTTAAAATGTTTTTGCTTTCTAACTGTCAATATCATATCTAATATCAATATGTCAATATCATATCTATATTCTCTAACTGTTATATATCATGCTCTTTGATACTGTGGTTGTTCTCCTGTCCACAATATGCACATACCTATAATCTCCTAAACAGCTTATCATTACAGCAGTGACCTGCTAAAATGCTACTATTTTGGCTCCTGCGTACCTCTCAACAGCAGTCGGAATTTTGCAGAAGAATAAAACCAATAATGGTGATTATTTTGTTAAATGTAATCATTTCCATACTAAGAGCTCAGTGATGAAATATCACTACCTTCGCCTTCTCTTTGCTGAATAGCAGCATAGAGTTCAAATTTGGTGGCTTTTCTGTTTTAAGATTTTAGCTTGCAATAATAATTTCATATTACAACTAGGAATCCATCCGTACTGAAATTTCACATAACATTAATGGCAAGGTATCATCTAACCTATCAGCTCTTATAAGTAGGTCTGATATCATAAATGACGCATAGCATTTTGATGAAGACAATCTCAAACTTCTTGATCCTCCCTTTTTTCTTCAGATTCTTACAGTGGTGGTACCATAGTATGGCTTGGCCAGTTAGCAATTTTAGCAAGTGGATGTGTATTTCATTGTAACTTCCACAACATCATTGTTTTGTATCACTTTCATCTCGCTTTGACTATGTTGAAGATTACGTTGGAGATTTTGTTAGCAATTAAAATAATTTTATGTAGATGTAGCATAATTTTCTAGTTATTAATAATTCCTCCTAATGCTTTTCAGTAGATGCAATTTTGTTACCACTATTTACTGTACTCATTAAAGCTTTATTTTCTATCATAGAGAAAGTAAAACATGAATTTCTCCCTGATAAGACATTTTAACCAACTAATGTTGATATATATAGAACATTAGAAAGAAATTCACCATAATGCTGGTGAGGCACTGGAACAAGTTGCCCAGAGAAGCTGTGGATGCTCCCACCTTGGAGGTGTTCAAGGCCTTTCTTTGGAGCTGTCTGACTGCTTACAACCAAATACAAAGCAAGGCATAGTTGATCCAGTATGTTTCCTCACAAATTCAATGAATCCAGCAGAAAATGCGTTAACCCAGCTCATTTTCCAAAATAGTACATAATATGCTGTTCATCAGAACTTCAGTTAAACATGATTTTGAGAGATCGTCAGCTTCATAATGTTCCTGGGAATAGTTAATCACTGGTGCTCTCCATTTCCTTTCTTGATTCTCTACTTGAGAGTCAGCCAAGCAAATGTTGGATAAACATATCTGATAGTTTTCAAAATGTCTCAGCAAATAATCAGAATTACTAGACCAGCTCTTGAAGAAATAAACCGCAGTGTCTGGCTCTTAATGTGTGGCTCTTAAGGACAGAACGTTATGCTTAATGAATAGGCCAAGTGAGTGTCAATTAGAGTTCTTCCATTCTTTTTACAAATACACATGCAATTGAGATGCACTACATTAGAAGGCATTAGAAGATTATTTTTTTAAATCTCCTATGTTCAATACCCATGTCCTTATTTCATATTGGAGAAACAGCCTCTAACTTGTAATTTTTCAAGTTTTGGACAGCCTTAGGATGCCCTTTTTTGAAGAATAATACCAATAGTAGGGAGAATAATAAACTAACATAAAAGAACTAGTACATATTTAACATCTTAATAAATCCCAGATTCTGATGATAAAAATGATGAAGTAGAAATACTTTTTTCTTTTCATTAAAAATTACCTTAAAATCCAAATTCATCTTGTTGGGTTTTTTTTTTGGTCTGTTTGTTTCTTTGGTTTTTGTTTTGTTGTGTTTTTTTTTCTTAATATTATCATTGTTACTAATGTGAGCAGCATTCTATAAACTGTCAGAACCCCGTACACACAAATGGACTATTGTGAGCTGGCTATCCTGACAATTTAAGTGTATTATTTCTCCTATAAACCATTAACATTAGCATTGCAGACATCTTCATTTTGCCACAGTCAGTGTACTTCTGGTAATTTCATGTACTGCTTGAAACATTTTACAGTAAAAGAATCCTATGGAAATTGGACAAGTTTGCATTTCTAATGCTTTTAGCTAGATTCTTCTTGGCAGTCATTCCCTGAGTAACTAAGAAGTGGTGAGGCATGCAGTCACTGTCTTCAAGATCTCAAGATCAATGCTGGTGGCTAATACAGTTGGTAGCAAAAATATCCAGTGTTCTTGGACTTTCACTGTCCTGCTCCATTGTTAAAAGCTCTTCTCACCCCACTCCCTATCCTCTGTATTATGTTTTTGTTAAATGAACATATATCTAATTTTTTTCTTCTTTTACTGAAATTTGTTTACTAAAGAATAAGTAAAGTCGGGTGCATTAAAAGGAGCGTGGCCAGCAGGTCGAGGGAGGTTATCCTCCCCCTCTACTCTGCCCTGGTAAGGCCTCATCTGGAGTACTGTGTCCAGTTCTGGGCTCCCCAGTACAAAAAAGACAGGGATCTCTTGGAAAGAGTCCAGCGGAGAGCCACAAAGATGGTGAAGGGCCTGGAGCATCTCCCCTATGAGGAAAGGCTAAGTGATCTGGGTCTGTTTAGCCTTGAGAAGAGAAGACTGAGAGGGGACCTGATCCAGGTCTATAAATATCTAAGGTGTGGGGGGCAAAGTGGCGAGGCCAGACTCTTTTCATCAGTGTGCGGAGACAGGACAAGGGGAAATGGCCAGAAGCTGGAGCATAGGAAGTTCCGCACCAATGTGCGCAAGAACTTCTTTACGGTGAGGGTGACGGAGCACTGGAACAGGCTGCCCAGGGAGGTTGTGGAGTCTCCTTCTCTGGAGATATTCAAGACCCGCCTGGACGCCTACCTGTGCGACCTGGTGTAGGGATCCTGCTTTGGCAGGGGGGTTGGACTCGATGATCTCTGGAGGTCCCTTCCAACCCCTACGATTCTGTGATTCTGTGAATAAAATGAACTCAACTTGCTTTTCAAATACATTTAGAAAAAAGAAAAAAAGACCCCAAAACCATAAACAGCACCAAACCAACACACTTGCATATACACACCAAAAATAACCACAAAACAACCCAAAACCTCACTGCATGCCTCTGTGGGTTTCACTGTGGTTGCAGTGTACTTAGAGCCCTAGTAGAATTGTGGGTACTGTAATAAAATGGAAATTTACTGAAAATGACAAATAAAAGTTGGGTAAAAGCCACTCTTTCAGCAACTACTGGAATGTAATTTGTAAGTATTTCATTACCCAGTGTCATTTACAGAAGAGTTCATAGGATTGATCATGGGCCAGTGCAGAAGAACTCGTAAAATCAGTAATGTTAACATCAACTGTCTAACTTTTCTTTCAGTATGTGTTTTCAGTATACATGCCAATTAGACTGAATTTCCTCTATTTGGGCTTGCCTAGAAGAAGTGACATAAAATAAGCAAAGTTGCAATGATTTAATTTGAACAGACAGTAAAATAAAAGAAAAATAGAGTTAATCCCAGGCATAACAATATATCGTATTACGTACTGCTTTGACCATCCAATCAACCACAAATCATGAGCAAGATTCCATGGATTTCCATTGCCCAGACTAATTTTATCCTCAAATGTATTCAGAGGGTATTCATCTTTTCTACAAAGTATGTCCATGCTCACAGGTCCTATACTACAAGCCCTAAACATGAGATTAACATCCTTAAGCAAGCTTAATATATGTATGGAAAGCAATATCTCTCACAAACACTGTTGCAAGCTTTTAAGATTCTACAGAAAGTTTCATAATACTCTATTGTTTACCTGATGTCCTTGCTGTGAGTGTCTTAGGAACATAGAATAATCTTGACTTTTTTTTTAAAATGAAGTTTTCAGCCTCCAATAATTGCACAGAAAAGCTTCAAAATGTGACCTGCTCCTAATAAAGATAAAATAATTAAAAATAGAACAATTCTAAAAATTCATTGTTTTTAAATATAGCACACATTTGTATAAGCGATGAAGATAATATAAAGGAATATTATATAATTTAATAATATTAAGATGTTATAATAATGAAATAAGCAAGAGAGTTAGGCACAGCAAGACAAAGAGAATAAATAGGATGCTTACCCATATCGTGGGCTTGCTCAGGAAACTCCAGTGGAGTGGATCTTCTGAAGAGAAAGAGATCCTTCCCTACTGGTAGTCAGCTCTTAAATGGGTCTAGGAGAGGTGGAGCCAGGCTCCACCCCTTCCTGCAGCACAGGTGAATTGCTTTCACCTGTGCTCCCAGGGCTGACTCATTGCTCACCTCAGGTGATTAATCAGAGGTTCAGGCCATGACTCAGCAGTTCCCATACAACATTAAAAAAAAAAAAAAAGAAAAGATATCATGATTAAATCAAATTCAAATCAGTAATTCTGAGCATTTGTCTATGGCAACGCTACAAATCTCAGTAGTAGAGTCAGTATTTTAATCCAACTTGATCTTTTATTGTATCATTCCATTGGCTTTATATTACATAATATGCTGTTCTCATGAAGTGCCAGTAAGTTTACCTCAGTTAACATATGTTTATTACACACTCACTATGATGACACTATTCTGAACAACAATGCACCCAGTTCAATGTTGCCATACTTCAGAAATCCTTGCTCAGTTTTTCTGGCTCCATGCATTCCACTTTATGAAAACATCTCAGTAACCACATTAAGCTCTGGTATAAGCAAAACTAAAATCATTTTGGTATCAGCAAAGCAGAGGAGTACCCACTTCCACCAGTACTAATCTGATACTTATAGTGAAAGTAATATTAATGATGCTAAGAAGGAATGCCAAAGCCTTTGTCTTTTAAACTGCTGTAGTAGCACTAGCTAACAGAATTAAAATTTGGTGAATGCAATTTGGGATACATAACCTGCAGTTGAAATCACTATTTCATCCTTTCTAAATATATTCCACCATGTAATATCTCTTAGCATTTCAAATCTCTTAGAAATTAAAACTTACTTTTCCTTTACCACTGTGTCACATGTAACTCACTGTTTTCACTGCAGTATCTGACCCACTCCAGGTTTACTTTTCTCATAAATCTATTTATTTAATTAGTTCTCCAAGGTGATCAGGCAAATCTTAACTTCCAATTGTATGACCCTGTTGTGATCCTTCAGAAGGAAGGTGAGGTTATTGCTTCTGCCCCCCGTGATGATGTAAATGAAGAATAATTCCTAGTTCTAATATTTGTGCCCACTGCTTTAAGTATCTGCAATTCCCACTAATTTATTGATTGTTAAATTATGTCATGGAATTATAGAATCACAGAATTATAGAAAGGCCTGGGTTGAAAAGGACCACAATGATCATCTAGTTTCAATCCCCCTGCCATAGGCAGGATTGCTAACCACTAGACCAGGCTGCCCAGAGCCACATCCAGCCTGGCCTTGAATGTTATTAGCAGAAGTAAATAAGTAAGTAAGTAAGTAAGTAAGTAAGTAAGTAAGTAAATAAATAAATAAATAAATTTAAAAGTTTCAAAATGGTGAAAGTAAATGATCATTTTTTATACTAGGTTTAATCTGTCTGTGTCTAATAAAACTGTGACAACACAAAACTCTTTTGTTGAATGCTAAGTTTTTGAGAGAAATTACTGCCATACTACATCTGAAAGACAAAATGTTACATTAATATAGAGAATGTTGAACAGATGTGAACAATATCTCAGCACAGCTTTTAATTTCTCACATAGGAATTGACTGCTGCTAATATTTGGCAATATTATCTTGCCTCATAGTGTTCTGTCATGATGCAACATAAGCCAGAATTTGGCACTATGTTCCAGTGGTTTGCAGCTCTACATTTATCATGAAAGTTGTGTTTTGCCGTAACTTCAGGTTTGCCTGTCTCCTCTGTAAGGAGCATTCAGAAGTGAATAGGTTTGTCTCAGCAGTACACTGAGAACATTTTTTTAATGACATACCATTGTGCTCTAACTTGGCTTTGTCTGAAAAAATTTGAGACTTCCAGATGCATTTAAAATGACACATGGAATATCATCTCAGTTGCAAATAAACAGTAAAATATGAGAGTTATCTGTTTTTAGGGAAATGATATTTTGTTGATGATGAATCTTTATTATGGAACTACTCAAACTTAAGTGCTGTGGTCCTATTTTGTAGACATGGACAAACTATAGGTGTCCAACAACTCCCTACCTGTATTAAAACCATTGCTTTTTCTAATCAGTACCATTCTTCAGAAATATTTTGAGGTCATAATTAAGCAAGGGATAGAAAAGAATCAGTCATGACATATATTTCATTGCAAAAGCTGTCTTCAGTCAAGAAAAAATACAATGCAAAATAGACACAAAGAAGGTAGTGCTTAAATTGCAAAAAAGAAAAACAAAAACCAAAAACCAAAAAACAACAACCCCAAACCAACAACAATCAAACACACACACACACAGACTCACACACAAAACAAAAACAAAAGCAAAAAAAACCTGCTAGGATGCATGCAGGAAATGTATAACTCACAGTCACATTATGGAATTCAAATATATGGTTAAAACTTCTTTAATTTGGTTAAAAATGTGCAGCCATGATAATTAATTTATTGGATCCCTTTCTTACTGAAGTATCAGTCGCTTCAAATAGCTCTCATCTTCCTTTGTAAACAAAATACAAGTAACAAATCTTTGAGACACTTACCACCAGAGATTCACTTTATCAGACCTAGAAGGACAAGACCAGAATCCATAAAAATAACATTGCCTATCAGTTTTGAAAGTTACTCTTGCTCCTTAGAACTAATGGAGTCAAGAAAAGAATATCTAAATGATTGACATTTAACAATGCTTCCTTCAAAAATCAGTGAACTTCCAGCCTGTCAGAAACACTCCACAGTGACATTTATCCACCATCATAGCTATCATGTATATTTTTGCCTTCCTTTGCTACTGAAGGAGAAATGTAAAAAGATTCTTTTTCAGCTTGAAGAGTTTGGATCTCTCAGTTTCCAGACAAGATACACTCCTGCTGGAGAATATAGGCAACTTCTTCTTGGTTTTGATAAAAAATCAGTTTGTAGTCTGATGCTATAAGATATTTTTTAAGGCTTTTTTTTCCTGCAAGTTTTCCATACTGTTGTCACACATGTTACATCTTATCAGCAAAATGGATTTTCACTCATCTGGATCAACTCACTTAGTAGCAGTCAAAGTCTGTATTCTATCAACTTACCCAGCATTTCTTGCTCCCCATACTGTCTGGCAGCCCAGCTGACTCCCTAGGATCACATCTCAAACACGCCTATTTTCCATAGCACATTTTAACTTTCAGAGTGAACTTTGATAGCCTGCTTTGCTTACAGCTTCCCCTCTACCATCAACTGCTGAATTTTGCTAGCATGTTTTTAATAACAGTACAGTATTCTATGTTCTGGAATAGAAATACCACAACAGTATGATACAAGTCAAAATCAAATGGTGTGTCAAGATGCAATTTTGAGTTAAGAGGAGAGTCTTATTGGCCTTTTCCTCTCAGCCAACTTGGGTGGCATCATCCAAAGCCAATGAGGCAGCCTGATTTCCATTCAGGTAAAGTAATTCTCCTGCCTGCTTAAAAATTTAGAGATTCTTTGCAGTCTGGGCACCCAAGTGCATGACAGGATTACAACATACCCAACCACCCACAGTGTCACAGAGTGGTTTCATTTTTAAAAAAACAAAAACATCTAGGATCAGTTTTAAGGTGGCGAATGCCCTTAAAGCTCTACATTCAAGTGGAAATTCATAATGGGCATATCATACATAGGAGCATACCCCCTGGAAAAGGCAACAAAATAACAGCAGAGGTGGTTCTTTTGGGGCTTCAAGTATGAATACTTCCAAAACAAACAATCAGTAAGTTGTGTTCTACCCTTCGCATCTGAACATGCTTTTTAGCATAGATAAGAATATAGTTAGAATATCTCAGTAAGAATTTACTTAGAGGTTGGGCATAGGGCCTTAATCTGACAAGATTTCATGTTTTCTTCTTTTGGTTATTTTCCAAACTGACCTCTCAGAACTCCTCAGCCTCTCTTAAACACTGGTGAGAAATTGTGATGAAGTTACACTCACAACTCAATTTACAGATTTCTCTGATGCTGAAGTGTTTGAAGATCTGTCCTTATTGAGACCCAGGCCATCACAACACCTGGGAGGAGAGCAGAAACTTGCTTGGAAATCTTGCTAGTTGCTCCAAGACATAAACCTTTTACTTTTCCCAAGAGCCTGGGGTTGCCCCATGGGGTTGTCAGTGCTATTTCTCAACTGTTTGTGTTTTTAAATGAAAATATAATTAAATCATAGCCTGGGAAAAGCCTGAAGTATGTCTCATTGTGTCATGCAGTCAGGGCAGAAGTGAAGATGCTAGAGCAGGCAAAACTGCCCTTTCTCTTCCCTTTGTCATCTCTGCATCTTCTCGAGGATGCTGGAGCTTGTTGAAAACAATAGGAAAACAAGCAAACAAACAAACAAACCTCCAGTCTGGTAAAGAAATAGAAGAGATATTCTGGTCATGGAGCACCACATCTCACTGAGGTTAAACAAACTTCAAAAGCAGGTACTATGCAGGTACCATTTCAATTTGCCTTAAAAGTTAATGGAAGAATTTCCTTATTGAAATAATTAAAGTGCAACTAAAAATATTCCTGATCTCTAGTTTCGGTAAAGTTCGCTATTTCTTTGTACATGTCATTTACTCTGCCAGTTTTAAAATCAAGTTAAAAATAAAGAGATCATTAATGTTTGAATCATGACATTGTATAATGGAAAATACATACATACACACACACACACACAAATATATATATGTGTATATATATATATATATGAAGTTTTATTGTTTTGTCTTAACTGAAGAATTAACACATTTTCTTGGAAAATCAAAGACAGATTTTAAGAAGCAATTAATGTTGAATCTCATTACTTAGAGAACAATTAATAATTTCCCTGCATCCAATTAAATATTTAAGTAAATAATTATTGGAAATCTCCTGGCTAAGTTGAAATTACCATATGGCTTTCATTCTCTCTGTACCATTTATCAGTGAATACATATATATTTGTACAACAGAATATTGATGTGTTAAGCTGCTTGTGTTCATGCTTATCTGCTCTCACTTAGGAGTGCACTAACTCAGAACATGGCAACTTCTCCTAACTCTTCAACTATCTATTGTAATCTTGGCACTTAGAAAACAATCTAATGTAACAGGGATGAAAGAAAGTATTCCACATCCTGCACTGTCACTGGCTCTATGAAACAAGCAGAGACGTTTTAACCACTGAATAGCACCACGTCTTGGAATATGTGTACACAGAGAAAGGAGGGATTTTGTACAGGAAGATGTTTCCAATAAGTTGTCAGACATCCCATGATTTGTGCAAAGAGAAAGCAGTTCTGCCATTCTGAGGATCACATGCACACAATAAAAAAACGCACTCCCTCAATAAAGAACACTGGTAAATATATCCAGAACTACCACATTATTTGTATTTAGACAATCTGGTTTTCTATTGTTAAAGACAGAGGGCAAAGCATAAACTATATTTTACTTCAACAATTTCTTTGTTTCACAGAACACAGAAATCTAAAGAAACTGAACTTCTTTAGTCCTGTAGTCCTACTCCATTGGTATTGGCACCAAGTGAGATTGGCAGCTCATTTCAGTGAGACAACTGCAATGCAAGCAAGGTGGAAACAAGACTACAATTAATTGCATCCAAAGGATGATAGCTGTGTTTTGAAACTCTATCTAAAATGTACTAAGGAAGAAGAGTTTCAAAGAAAATTATTCCTAATCAAGGGCATCAAAAAGTCATGTGAGTCTTCATAGGATAATACTGGACCTGTAACTTCTCTGAGGAAACTGCACTGTGTTTGCTCTGACTAATTTTCCATAAACTTTTCTCTGAAAGCAAGCTTTTCTCCATGGGCTCTGCCCTTCTGCCTGTCATTTTATACACTTCATTTTTCTCTTCTTTCTTCTTTATCTTCCCTTCATACCCACACACCTGGAAGATGCTGTTGATTCATGTCAGAATATCAATCTATGTGGTGATAAGGCTCTCTGTTGTTTTCCTATGTCCTAGCAGTCTCTCACAGCTACTAGAAAAAAAGATGCTGTATGATATGGCCATAGTCTGGTCTTACACCATATAATTATGTGCCTTTGTTCCACCTTCAAGGCAAAGATCTACTGGCTACAAATAGCTGATTTGGAGTAGAAGTCAGGTGACAGCATTGTGCATTGTGCCAAACCCATAATCATTTCTGATGCCATAGAGGAAACTGAAGAAAAAAAATTTGGAGAGTAGGATATTGGATCCCAATGAGATGCATCCCAGAATCCTAAGGGAATTAGCTAATGCTGTCACGAAGCCACTCTATGATATTTGAAAAGTGGAAATCAGGTGAAGTTCTTGTTGACTGGAAAAAAGGTAATATCATACTCATTTTTAAAAAGGGTAATAACGATAATCCTGGGAACTACCAACCTCTCAGTCTCACCTCTGTGCCAGCAAAGGTCATGAAACACATCCTCCTGGAATATGCTAAGGCACATGGAAGAAAGGGAGATGATACGGGAGAACCAGCACAGCTTCACCAAGAGCAAATCCTGTTTGACCAATCTAGTGGCCCTTTATGATGATGTCAGTGGACAAGAGAAGAGTCACTAATGTCATCTATCTCAACTTCAGTAAGGCCTTTGACATGGTACCTCACAACGTCCTTTTCTCCAGATTATAAAGATATTGATTTGGTATGTGGACTCTTCGATGGATGAACAACTGGCTTCAGGATCGAGCCCAGAATATGGTGGTCAGTGGTTCAGTGTCTGGATGGAGATTGGTGAATCTGTATCCTCACAGCCCCAAAAGCCAACTGTATCCAACTGTATTGGAGGCACCTTCAGCAAGTTTACAGATGACACCAAGCTGTGGAGTGTGGTTGACACACCAGAGGGATGGGATGACATCCAGAGGGACCTAGACAAGCTGAGCAGTGGGCCCAGCTGAACCTCATGAAGTTCAACAAATCCAAGTTCAAGGTCTTGAATCTGGGTTGAAGCAACCCCCATTGCCAATACAAGCTGGGAGATGAAAGGATTGAGTGTAGTCCTGCCAAAAAAAGACCTGGGGGGAATTGGTGAATGGGAAGCTGGACATGAACCAGCAATGTATCCTCACAGCCCCAAAAGCCAACTGTATCCTGGGCATCCAAAGATGTGTGCCAGCAGGTCGAGGGAAGTGATCCTACTCCTCTAATCTGCGCTGATGAGGCCTCACCTGGAGTACTGCATCCAGATGTGGACTCCTCAGTACATGAGAGACACAGACCTGTTGGAGCATGCCCAGAGAAGGGTCAAAAAAATGATCCATGGAACGGAACACCTCCCTTGTGAGGACAGGCTGAGAGAGCTGAGGCTCTTCAGCCTGGACAAGAGAAGGCCCCGAGATGACCTGATAGCGGCCTATCAGTATCTAAAGGGAAGCAACAGAAAAGAAGGGGACTGACTCTTTAGCAGTGTCTGTGGTGATAGAACAAGGGGAAATGGCTTCAAGCTCAAAGAGGGTAGACTATGTTAGATGTAAGGAAAAAAACCCTTTGTAGTGGGGCTGCTGATGCACTGGAACAGGTTGCCCAGTGATGTGGTTGATGCCCCGTCCCTGAACACTTTCAAGTCAAAGCTGAATCAGGCCCTGGGCAAACTGATCTAGCTATGGATGTCCCTGCCCATTACAGGGGAGTTGGACTAGATGGCCTACAGAGGTTCCTTCCAACTTTAAGGATTCTATGATTCTATGATTCTAAATTATCTGCTATAGCTTGAGGTAAATGACAAAGAATCTGCAATTAGGAATTATAATGACTAAAATCTTCCGAGGAAAATAGGAAACCTTCCCATGTACACAGTCCCTATTGGAGGCATTAAATCTAACTAGTAACTTCAACAAAAAAAGAAATGAGCTCCTGTGTGTGAATTGAAGGTAACTCCAGGTTCATCTGTCATCTGTCACATAAGAACAAAGGGCAATTGTAATGAAGTCATATGCATCAGACTTCATCTTTGGACTCACTGTTCTGTCTTGTGAATTTATATATGTTTTACTATATATAAAATGGCCATATGCGTCTTTGCATGTGTTTGTAGACTAAATGTGCTTCATTAAATTTATAGGTACAGTGTACTTTTCAGCTTCTGTTCTTCATGCAGTCTGGTCATTAGAGGTAATAACAGTAAAACACTGCCTTCAAAATTGTGTTATAGGGCATTACTGCAAAGTGTGTAACTGTTCTGTTATTTATAGGCTCTAATTTACTGCTTTTTCTCTAAGCAGTCATGAAATAACTTACTCCAAAGTCTTGCTCTTTTGATGAGATGTTTAGACTACCATATTACTGTTACATGCTTTTATTCTTCAATTCATGCTATACTGACTATTTAGGTAATTTGTTTCCTGTCTATGCGCAGCAACAGTTCAGAGACTGAGAACACAATTAGTAGGAAATAATTCATGAGTTGGCCTTATGACCAAGATCTCATAAATAAGATAGCACGTATAATTAATGCTTCCACACATAGGAGCAGCTTTACCTGTGATCTGAGAACCAGGAGTAAATGCTCATGTCTACCTAAATTGTCACAACACATTTTTAGTTCCAGTTTCTTCTTACATTTTGTTTTGACAAGACTGCTGAATTTAGGAAACCTTCTCTAGAGTGGATGAATTTCCAAAAGAAAATGAGTAAATACAACTGGAAGTCAAAAAACTGAGCCACAGATTCTCCTGTCGTCCTCAAATAGGCATGCACACGGATGCACGGTTGGAGTAATTCTGAGGCTTCAGAATTAAAAAAAAACACAAACACATAGCTACCATATCATTCTCTGAGTGACTCTGTGAAATTTGTAAATGGTTATATTTTTTCAAGATGAGGCAAACAGTTTTCACCTCCATAGAAGTGGCACCCTTAGTAATTTTTCATACCAATATTATTGATTAAAAACAGGCACAAATTATTTCTCTCTTAGTCTTCAATAAAAGAAAGACAAACATAGTAATAAAATATGAGGAAATCCTGCTATTTCACCGTAAATGTCAGCCAAAATTTGCTTTGTTTCCCTGTCATGATTTTAAAGGTCAATTATGGAAAAAATGTTCAGGGAAAATTGCAAGCACTGAGATTTTTCTAACAAGAATATGATACCTGGAACTTGTGGCATTCCTATTTACAAATTTCTGCTGAATTGCTCATTCACTAGTTAACTTCCAGAGTCAGCAGTGGAAACCTCATTTAAGTGTAACCTAAAACCTATTTGTGGACTGCAAAATGTCAATACAAAGGTTAATTCCTTGCAGAAGCTCCTTTTAGAAGAGGAAATAAAAGTATTATAGCCTATAATCTGAAATGAAGCCTTTCTCTTATTTATTATTTCTGTGCACCATTTTCTCACTAATTAATCCTTCAGATCACTTAGGAATGTCAATAAATAGCTTTTTGTTCAGATTCAATTCAACAAGATTCTCAATATAATTTCTTCCTTTTTCCACAGAATGAATCAAACTGTGATATTGTTCTCGCTTATTGGTGTGGGAATAAACTCAGCGAGCAGCTGTTCCATAAAAGGCAAATTAGTAGAGTTGGTAAATGACATACTTCAGGGCAGTTTTTCAAAAACACTTCAGAAGAACATAAGCAGTCATGAGATGGATTGTCAGCATTAGAAATGGTAACGGGTTGAGTGTTACTGAGCACCTAAAAGACTGATGCTTGCAAGAAAGGATTTCCTCTTACCTTCTTCATAGTTTCTTGTTTCTGGTTCTTTTTGTAACTATTTCTATGTGAGTCAGAAAGGATATCTAACCAAAGTTTGTTGGTATATGCTTGGTTATGAAAGTCATCATTCAAGAGCAGTCAAGAAAAATACAAGGTAGATCAACATGGTATTTATAACATCTAATTTTCCAAAACAGCATTGACCGCAACAAAAAAAAACAAAATAAAAGAACAACAACAAAGGAAATGATAAACAATTTTATGACACTGCAAATGAAATTAAGGATGACTTTTGTTATGAAGCAGAGACAAGAGTCCAAGGAACAAAATAATTTAGATGATGGATTGCCTTACACAAAAATTCAACTCAGCTTTAGAAAAGTGGATTAGAAACAGGGACAAAGAATAACAATGGACCAGAAAGAGTAATAAATATGGAAACACAGGCCTGTCCTGGAATACACATCATTGTATGTCCTACTTGTACTTTTATTTCCGATATATCCTAAGTAAAAAATAGAAGCACAAAATCAATTTGTCTATTTCAGTGGACATCCATATTGATGTCATTGATGATAAAAGAATATATGCCGTTATATAAGAAAAAAAAAAACAACCACAAACCTGTTGTAACATTTCACTTTTCAGAATTATTTTATATCCGCTTTTGAATAATTACAAACTACAATATGATTATAATATGAGAATATTTTGAATATAATATGAGGATTGACTAAAGAAAACATGTGGCATTTATCACTGAAAGTGGCTAGGCTTCATGAACAGGGCCTCAGCAAATTAATATAGGTCTACGTGGAAATCCATTTATTAGATAGTTATGAAATAACTTGCCTATAAGATTATTATTTTTTCCCCTGAAAGCTACTAACTAGAGGTTGGGTAATTCCTTGAAACATAAGGTTTCATATCCCTTCCAAAAATCTTAGCATTAAAACCAATAATTATTTTATATTACCTAATCGTGTCTCCTCATATTTTTCAGTTATATATTCCCAGTCAGAGTCCAAAGCTAGAGAACACCTTTAATAATGTACATTGCCTTAGAATATATTTTTTTCATCTTTCTTTTAAAACTAAACAAATCAAAAGTAGATTCATGATAGTCACTGAGTTGAGCGTTAAAAAAATAGTTCATCATTACAATTAATAAAGAACATTTAAACCCCACCCCTAAGGACACTCTGATCTAGTACTAAACAAAAAAAAAATCAAATCTGGAGTCTAAGATAATGCTGTCAGAAACTTCTACTCAGCATCTAAACTGATCTGCTGGTTCTCCGGCATTCACTTATTTTTGAGGCAAAATTTAGATGAGTTGATTTTGGATGGATATACAATTTACTTCAAAGAGAAATACACTTAGGGGACATATTTTCCATGTACTTAATTTCTTATCATTCAGATGTTCTTTTTGACAAGTATTTGTTTTTTCTGATTATGAATAAAAGAGATGTAATTTTCATGTTCTCCAATGTAAAATAATACGATCTCATCACAAAGCAAACTAAGTGGATGGAGTTGTCACAATATTTCTGCTGTATTGAATGATACAGATTAAAAAACAAAAAACAAAAAACAACCAACAACTGCTCTGAACATGAAAAATTCCACATACACATCTGTTCAGTGTTCTGTGTTTAATGCTACTAAAGTCAACAGGAAACTCTCAGTAAACAAGAAGAGTCTCACAAGGGAAGTTCTCATGGGAAAAAAGAAACCTCATTTCTTTACAGAGAAATGCCTCAATATATGAAATAAAAAGATAAGAGGTATAGGTTGATTTATTATAGCATACTATCTTCTTCAAGTAAGTATAATCTAAATTATTTTATATAGTCAGCCTGCATTTTTCCTGAAATAACGAATTCATTCAAAGGTTAATCTTCCTTTTTCAGTTACAGACAATAGAACAATGAAATATTACTTAATATCAAGCTAAGAAGAGTATTTCAAACAAAAGCTGATTAATAGTTACACATAGATTCCACCATGACCAACAAGCTTATCTAAGTGAGTAATTGCAAAACCATTTGGAATACTTAACAGTGTGTAGGAACTCTAATGTATTCTGGTCAACTAATTCTTCTCACGTTTATTCTATATTCTATGGTAAGCCTGGTACATTTTCCAGCAGAATATTCCTTACCATCCTATGAAGAACATATGATTTCAAGGCTAAAGCCAGAGACTGCTTTTAGGATCATGCTAGTTGTTTTACAACCAGCCGTCCCTCCATGGAAAAAGCCTTACTGTGAGGACCATGGACAGATCTTACTCTTCTCATATACTACCACTAAAGCTCTGCATTACAAAGCTGTTTACAGCTCAGATGACATGTGAAGTTCTTTTGTATTACAAGAACATGTTTGCAAACAAGACTGAGAGAACGAAGCAATCTACTAAATTTCAACATGTAACATCATTCTAAAAATGTACGAGAGTTCTCACCGGTCTGTGATTCCCTTGTCTCAGCCAATAGTGAAAGATTAACAATAAAACTGTTCTTTCAGTTAACAGTATCTTATCTCAGACTCTATCTGTGCAAGAGCAAAGTTGGCTATAATGAATTTTGCCAATGATTCTCCTTACTGTATATCCGCCCAAATCTTCGTCAGGGCTTTTCTACTGTTCTAGCAAAGCCCATACAGCACTGAAACAAATAAGAGCAATGCCTACAGGCTGGCATTCACTTTAGGAAAAGAACTGGTAAATTTTTCCAGGAAAGAAAACTCTAAGAGTTTTCTAAGAGTTAGTTTCTTGAGGAAATTAAACACGTTTTTTTTTTTTTTTAAAACAAGAACAAAAACAAAAACAAGAACATAGCTACTGATTTCTCTCAGAATTTCCTACAGCTTTCCAAAGAATACCTACGTTACCTCAGAATAAACTCAGAAAAATCTCTCAAAAGGCATTGCTGAAGAAGGCTGCAGTATGAGTTATGGCAGAGAAATTTAAAAACCAGACATCACAATATGGAAAAGCACAAGAAGGATAAACCAGCTGCAAGCTACACTGAACAAAGTGCATTTATTCCTGGTCCTTACTGGGGCACAGGAGTTTCACTAAAGGAACTCCTGTGACTCAGTAAAAGCAGACCTTTATTCTGGAAAAAAAAAAAATAATTGTAACATAAACAAATGACTGCAGTCCCCTATTCAGCTGGCATCATAAGACACACATTCTTCTTGTTTCTTCTTTAAGCAGATTGAAATACACCTTTGGCATGTCTACATGCACCACATTCCCTTATGGTCCTATCTAATCCAAACTACACTATACTACTCTATTTATTACGGAGGACACATTTTACATGCAAATGCTGCACAAGAATGGCTGTAAAGAGAACTGGCAGAACTATCCTACTACAGTCTCTTTTTCTACAAAATGACATCATCTAACCTGACTGGTTTGGCTCCCACATTAGTTACAATTTTCACAGCTCAAGCCAGGAGAGCAAGGTGATGGCATATTTAATGCTTGCATTTTGCTGGTTTATGAGTTAAAGTAGGTGGCCAGGTGCTATTTTGTAGGCTCATCTGTCAGTCTAGTACTGTATTTGCAGTACTGTGAGACTAAATGAAAATGTTGTGAGCAGTCCTTTATGCTGGAAATACAAATGTTTTCTTTTCTGGAAAAGGCTGCTGCCTACTGTAACAGGAAGTGATCTAATATTTCACGTAATAGCCTCATTATTGCTAGAAGATCTGAATTTTACTCAGGTAGTCAGCATCTCATGACATTCACTCTTTCAGAAGGTAATATTTGACAGTATGGTTAAAAAAAAAAAATAAGAGGAAGGGAATAATAATTCATTTCAATCACATTTCATTATGTTAAAGGACAAGTTGGCAATGGAGCAGCAAAGCTCTCTGAATGTTGGGGTAAGGACTAAGGAGATATTTGGCATGAAGTTCTTCCATTTTGAAGAACTAGGATCAAATGCCATTTTATTGCTGAATAATTCTCCATTATATGATGATAGACAGCAAAATGGAGAGCTAAACCACAAGCACCATGCAGTGGAGAAGTTAGAATCCTATTCTTGACACATGGAAATTCAAAAAAATGCAAAACAGAAACAAAAATCCATATTGTTTGCTACTTAGAATAGTAATACTTTTGAATTGTATACAAAGGCTAAGTGCTAGCTTCAGAAGATAAGTGGTTGCATAGGTAGGATGAAGTTTGCCAGTTTTACTAAAACAATGTGGAAAAAGTAACCCAAATAAGAACAAAAATATATTAAACAATTCTTTTTTGCCCTTAAAATTGTCCTATTTAAAGTGTTGTGTTTGAATTCAGGCTTCCACAAAAGCAGTGCCAGTGTTGTTTGTTTAGTTGTTTGTCAGTTTTTATATTTCACGTCACTTCGGATATCATGGAGATATGATCAGATCAGATCGGAAAATGTCACCTTTTGGCTTCTGTTGTCAACCTATTGTAAAGTGAATTTTCACACACCGAGCTTTATATTACAAGCAGTTCACAGAATGTCTAGGTTTAAGAATTTCACAACTTTTCTCCAAACTAGATATCAGCAGAAATAACCATTTACAGTTTGTTCAGTTTCATAAATCAGTCTGAAACAGAGGTGTGGTTGTCACTTTTGAGAATGTGATTAACTCTTAAAATAGACTAATTACAAGATTTGAAACTTAATGTGCTTTTCCCCTTGTTCACAGAGCATTTTGAATTTATTCTTTTTCTCAATATGTGCCTTCTTCTCTATTCTGACAAAAGAGATTAACCCAGGAAGGTGCATTAAGATAGTAAACAACGCAGAATCCAAATCTTTTCAATGATGTTGCAGTACCTACTTGTAACAGAATTGAAACTGCTGCAGTATTTGTTGAATTTTATATAGGCAAAGTGGAATTCTGTTTGATATAATGACTGAGATTTGGCAAATCAAGATAGATGCTTACAAGCGAAATAAACAAAAAACACCTAACTGACCAGTCTGTCAAAGGTGGCCTTACAGTATCAAGCAAGCTGTGCAGAGATATAATCAATCTTGGTTCATCATACTGGTAGACACAACAGAATCTGCTGAGCTTTTTTAGATATTGTAGGATTATTGTCATATTATTGTAATATTTTTACAGCAGACCTGATGGTCTGTTTATAAACAAAATAAAATGCATGACAGAAAGCTGTAATAACTTTCTGACAGACTCTAACCCCTGTAACCAGCAATAAATGGCCCTCCTCAGCAACAAATATATTTACTTCACTTGATTGCATTTAGTGGGGTGCTAAGAGAGACCTAGAGCTTCCCTAGAGGGGAAGCTAAGGAAAGATCAAAAGTCTTAAAAACCCTGTAAAAAAAAGAGACTCTCCTTCTAGGTACAAAGTGAAGAACAACTGGCTAGAGACATAAGATGCAGCAATGAAAATCATTATTTGGCATTAAGAAAGAAAATTTAAATTGTGAAACTACCCCATAAATGCAACAATAAAGAAAAGGTTTTCTGTAATAAGGGTGATGATGCACTGAAACAGGTTGCCCAGAGACGTGGTGGATGCCCCATCCTTGGAGACATTCGGGGTCAGGCTGTGCAGAGCTCTGAGCAACCTGATCCAGCTTTAGGTATCCCTGTTCATTGTACAGATGACATTTAATGGCCTCTTCTAACTCAAACAATTCTATGATTTCATGGTGTGGCAGCTGTGCACGGCCATTCAAAACATGTCTTGTCTTTCACATTACTGCTGCCGCTGCTGAGATGCACCACCCACCACCTCACTTTGCTCATGTCCAGTGTTTGTTCTCTGTAAACATTCATCAAGAATTGATGAATGTCAATGGGTGTGATTTTTTTTCCTTGTAAGGAATTCAATGACATACTTTTGCTTCCATGTCAGAAATCATTTTGTCAGACTGCCCCTCTGCTGTCATCTGTCACACAGCAACAAAATGAAACAGAATATTGGTGGGAAGGTTCAACCTCTACAGTCATACTACCAACATCCACCTCTGAGGTCATGGGCCAACATCATAAAATAGGTGGCATTACTTTTAGCGCAGCTTATGCACCAGAGAGGTCAGAATAGTCTAAGCCAACAGGAACATGTTCTGTGTCACCAGACAGATGCTCACAGAGTTTTAGACAACAGCTATTAAGTAGTTCCCTGCTGCAACTTTTTTATATATCTGAGCTTACTAATGCACAGCAACTGTTTTCAGAGAATTTCCCTCCTCTTCTCATGTACGAATTGCCCATGAGAAGCTTGCAATTTTGAGGATTTTTTTTTTTCATTATTCAAGATTATTCATTCCAAAATTTCGGCAAACAAGAGGTGGTCTGTAGTTTGTGAATGAGCTGTTTGTTGCCAGTATGCCACATGGACGTCATCCAAAGCCTATTGAAGTTGATGGAAAATCTCCCACTGACTTAAAATAGGCTTTGGACTGGCCCTGATTGAGTGGTGTATTCGTTTTGATTGGAATTATAGGTCACATGGCATTTTTATCCATTATTCAGTGTTTCTGCCAACTTGCTGGACAATATGAGCATTTGTCTGAATTTTGACACTAAGAAAACACAGAACAGCCATTAATACAACCAGAATGAGTTTGTTAAAAAAGTTCAACTATTCATGGAAAAGAAAATGGTAGTATGTGCCCAGACATACTTCTTTTGGATTCACATCAAGAACAGTTTCATGTGATTAGGGCATTAATGTATACAGAAAAGTATATCCACAGTATTTTTGTGCTGAATACTTGTGTGTGTTTCCTCCTTTACGGTTTAAAAACTGTTTATGAACTAGCATTTTGAATTAACATGTATAGAACTTATTCTGATATGTATTGAGAAAAATGAAGGACTTTTACTCCTTTTTTTTCAATAACAGGATAGATCATGTTCTTTTCTCTTGTTCTTGATAACTGAACACACAGCTTAAGCCCATCTGCATGGCATCAGATAATAATACAAAATAAACAAATAAGTAAATAAAAAGGCAAAAAAATTCACATTTACTAAAGTATTGAATGCTTTGTTTATACTGAGAAGTAATTATTAACCATCTTACTACACAACATAACATATAAATTTCCATAGATTTTCAGGGAAGATCTCACTTCCTTGAATACGTCTCCAGAAAAAAATCAGGAATGGAAAATGCTTTGGAACTATCTTATTTTGGGCTATCTTATTTTGAAGAATTCAGGCCCAAATTCACAAATGACAGAAAACTAATGTTGGTGGTAGACAGCAGTTATGTGCCTGTCTCCTAGTATCATGCTCAAATCCATCAGTAATCTTTGGTGTGCTTAAAGGCTGCAGACAGGTGAGGGTTTGACGTGTGGATTCGTAAGTGCCTTAGGTTTTGCTTCAGTGTATGCTTCAGCAATTTGCATCCTGGAGGGCAGCACAGCTGTGTCTCTATCTTCCATGAAATCCTGATTTGTTGTTGTTCTTCCTCCTGTCTACCTACTGCAAAAGGTGCAGTTCCTCTTGAGCTTATGTCTGCATATCTGTAAGCTACCTACAAACATTTATTCCAACTTCTTCTTTCACATAAACACTTGCAACAAGCCAGTTCTGGGAACTGATCTGTCTGAAAACTTAATCAGAAACTTTAGGTTTTGGCTAGATCTATTCTCAAAACCAACTCCCATAGTCATTCACAGAGGAGTCAGTGAGGAAGGAAAGAAGAGATAGCACGCATCTCCTAGTGGGACTGAAGAGTGGAATATTTACGGTAAAACTACAAGATCACCAGATGAAAGCAGTTTATGTGGCTAAGGAAGCTTAGGTAAGAATAGAGAATTAGGTTTCCTTTGTACGATATTTCTATAAAAGCTGAAGAAACAAAGGAAAAAAAAAAAAAAAAAGAAACAGATAAAAACACCCACAAGGCCAATCAGAAGAGAAAGAAGACAGTTCTCTAGTGAAGGAGTCGCTTCCTCAGCTTAAAGGTGTTCAGATCTACAGGTGTCACTCCAGGGAGGCTGCCATGGGGTATATGTGGAAGGAAAACCATTTCCTTTTTGTGCACTGAAAAAAATAAAAAAAGGAGTATAGCTTTCTTAATCCATTAAACACATCTGCAAGGAATGTGGTTTCATTTCTTTCTGTGCTGGTAGGATAATCCATTCCCAAGCACCTGTGTTGGAATGTCCGCATTGTTTCACAGTCAGAGTGCACTCTGGGATGATTTTGGCATCAGCCAATCTGCCCTCCTCTAAGCAGGTCCTGGGCATGATTTGGATGTTAATGTGCACCAGAAACAATTCCCACAAGGCAATTTGGATGTGGCTACCCTGTTTTGGAGTGTAATAGTATTTAGTGGCATGAATATGGGCCATTCTGTGCCATTTGGCCTCTGTGCCAGTGAACAGTTCCAGTCACATCTAATTTCCTAGAATAGACTCTGCCTGTGATTCTTATTTCTCTTCTGTGAAATGTTTGTGCATTTTCTTCAATGGCTGTTTATTGGAAAATAAACATTAAGAAAACCCTGAAGTAGGTATCAGAACTAAATTCTCTTGCTATTAGTCAAGTGCCAAAAAAAATCCGTTTTTTCTCTTCTTGGGTCCTGTGAATCTGTATATAAGGGCACATACGGAAATTAATTTCCAGCCTAGGAGATATTTTCTAGGGAAATCTGGGTTTGAACTTGAGTCATCAATTCATAAGTGGTTTCCAGAAATCAGTCTTGCAAAGTGTAATCAGGTTAAAAATTTACTAGTTCAATAATTGATTGATCTTTCTTCAAACAGACAGGCTTGGAAAAAATCTTGGAAGTTGAGCAAATGCTCTCCTTCAGCCTGCCCCTATGTGATTCCAGCCAGAAACTAACTGTGGAAGAGCCAACTCATGAAGGTCATAAAACAAATGTAGCCAGGTGAGCAGAGAAGGGCCCAACACTCCAGGAAAATCTCTTTGGCTTCAACTACTTGTATCCCCACAATCAAACCATCTCCTGAGATGAGGTTCCCAGAAAAGAGTTCCACTTCTCAGTGTTGATGCCATGTGCCTAAAATTTAGATATGTGCCATAGAGCTGCACTGCACTAGTACTTCTCTGCAGAGCTGACCTTCAATTTCAGGAGTGACTTCATCCCAGTTAGCAATTCTGTCAGCTCCATGAATCTCCCAGCACGATCGAACAAATACACAATATATTCTGTCCTTCCTAAATTAATATAATAATATACATTTCTCAGATTTTTAGAGTACATTTTCATGCTTTACTGATATTTGTTAAAACTGGAGTCCTTTCAGGTATTTATTTATACAGTATCTCACCTACCAGATGTTCTCTGTTGAGTCACTAGGGACCCATTCATCTTCATGTGCTTCTAAACTTCTCTTATGATTCATGCTGCATTTCAATCCAGTCCAATTTTTTTTTTTTTTTCCTGAAACATAAACATTCCCTTAGGTGCCCCAGTTCATGTAATTTCAGTATAAAATGCAATAGACTGTGTGCTGTAGAAGTATAGAATAAATAGCTCATTTTAAACCTGAACTGCCAAAAAAAGAAAATTATATATTTAAAAGATTTTCATAAAAGTAAACATTTTCCACTTTTGATAATTGGTCAGTTTTTCATTAACATTTTTCAAGCTGAGAACTTTCTACAGGAAAGGAAAGGGGAGAAAGGTGGGGGAAAAGAAAGAGGGAAGAAAAGGAGAAGAGAGAGGGAGAAAGAAAAGAAGAAAATGAAGGAGAGAATGAAAGAAAATGAAGGATGAAAAAGAAAGAAAAGAAGCGGGAAGGGAAGGGAAGGGAAGGGAAGGGAAGGGAAGGGAAGGGAAGGGAAGGGAAGGGAAGGGAAAAAGTACAGCAGCATACCCTAAGTCCCTAAATTATTCTAAAGATCTTTTTAACATTAGTACAGCACAGTCTATCTATCTTTTAGCTAAATGTACTGTATTTTCTTTCCACACCCATAATAGATGTCATATGCTCAAGAAGAAGCTAAAATGTTTATATGCTAGTAGTAATATAAAAACAGTTTTCATACATTCAGTTTCACCTAAACTTGATCTGTACATACAGACAAAAGTATAAAAACAGTTTGAAATCACACAGAGCAATAGGAGATTTTACAGTGAACTAGCACTGGAGAAGGACTGACATCTTAACTCGTAATTTGTTACAAGGAGACAGTGTGTAACCTTGTTACTCGTTCTTTTCATCTGTGATTTTTGGCTAAGCATGTTGGTTTCCTGACCAATGTGAAAACACAGGAGAGCAGTTATATATATATCTTAGCCTCTCTCAAATGTATATGTTTGTCTCTCTCTCTTCACTATCTCTCCAGCTCCTCCACCAGAATGGCCTTTCTGAGAAGATTATGCAGTTAGAGGGGCTACTCTTCTTGTTCAAGGTAGAACTCAGGTGCACTTTTCAGGAGATCCTGTCATAATTAAGTAGTAAGCCTACAACATCCCAAGCCTTTCAGATGGAGGCTGCTCTTGTTTCTGCTTGATAAGATGCTCTGCCTGTTCCTGGCTTTGCACTGAGCAGGAGATGGCAGCAGAGGCAGCTTGAAGAAGCTGAGATGGAAGGAGAAGAGAGGAGCTGAAGGGTTGCAGAGTACCCAAATATTTCATAATAACTTGATTGTTATTTAAATGTGTAATATGGTTACATGAGATATTGCACTCACATTTGCCATCTTGTGAATAGGCAACACATGAAAATTCATCCCAGTCAACTCCTAGAAATGGAGGAAAGCAAGGTCTCCCCCTAGAGAAATTGGTGAATTGTAATAGTTGAGAGTGAAGGGAGAAAAACTTTGGAGTCTCTATTGCTCATGGCTCTTAAGCATCTGTATGCAGCAATTCTTATATCCTTGAAAGATAACCTAGAAATAATTTTTTTCTCTTGGAACTCAAAGAGTTTATTTTACCTAACTGAAAAAAAAAATAAATCAAAAGCAAGACTCAACCAACCCTAAAAAGATGAGGAAGTCAAGGCTGAATAAAACATTAGAATAGTGATCAGTATATGGAGTAGCATCTAACAGTACTTCTCCAATATTTCTACTGAGATCAGTACGAGAGAAAGATGCACACACATTCCAACTACATACTGCAAAATAAATAAAAGGGAAAAATCTTACAACGCCAATTTATGTTCTATTTAGACCTCTGAATTAAATGCTTTCTAAATTAATGCTAAGATAAAACACCTTACTTCTGGACAGTCCTGATGGTGAACTAGTACTAAAACACTTCTTTCTGGTGTCTGAAGTCAGGTTGTTCATTCTCTTGAAGTTTCATAAAGGTCATGTAGAGACTATGAATAATACAAAGTAAAATGCCCTAACTCTTCAGAGTCATTCAATTTAAAATACTTTTGAGTAGGGCATAACTATTTAATCGTTGTAGTCTCTGAGCAGAAGGTCATATAGAATAAAACAGAGAAAATCAGTGCCACAGCAATCAGTAAAACTGTTGAAAGAAGAAAGCTGCTCAAGATGACCTGATCACAAACGTAAGGAGTGCTGGTACAGATTTGTTTGTCAGCCATGCTTATCTTCAATAACCTCCTATTGCTCGTGCAGTGCGCAGAAATAATCTAATTAGTGTGAGCTATTAATTTAACAGCATGCGATTCTCCAGCTCTTTCAAATCATTGCTACCTGTCATCAAGAAAGGCAACTTTGAAAACACATCACAGGTCAACAGACTTTACAACCAACACTTACGCAATTTATTTGTTGCTTTCATGTCATCACACTAATTGTGCTTAACACTGTAACCTCTTCAAGCAGATCTAGACTGGGAGGACAGATATCTTAGACAACACTCTACTGGAAAGCTTTGAATCACTAAAAACTGAAGAATATAGTTGAGAAGAATTGAATCATCTTAATTTGTAGGACTTAGATGAAGACAGAGGAATTCAGGAATGAGATATGGCAGGGTCACAGTGAAAGTATAGTGCCTCAATCTAGACCATTTCATAAAGGATGCCTTAGCAAAAAGTAGTTTGAGGGCTTTTAGGGGATTACTATCTTAAAAAATAAGTCTTATCCCCCCCCAAACTACTAGAGTTTTCGGTAACTGTCTGAAATTACAGTTTGTTTGTGTAAGATAAGAAAAAATTGCTATAAATTTGTGACATCTGTGCATAAGTGCAAATTTTATTTGAGGTGATAGTTTACATGTATTTTACCATAAGTGTGCTTTTGGATTGTGAAACTTAGCAAGACTCAGGAATATTTATTTTATCAACTTTCAGTGGTGCTAATGGTCATCATAAACATGAACATTTTTTAATGTAGTGCAAACTCCTGAGCAGAAAGTTTACAAGTGAAAGACAGAAATATTGACATTTTTACATCTATCTGTTAGTGTTTGAGTATCTCAGACATCAGTAACATCTGGTAAGTGCAGCCTCAGGAGTTAATGCAATAAACAGGCAACAAAAATGGACTATATCATTCTTTGAAACTCTTACATCACATTTGACTTATAGCCAAAGGACTTTAGTGCTTGCCAATACTATTTTATTGACAGATCAAATCACTTCACTTTACTGTTGCACAACTCTATGTATTCATAATCAGACTTGTAATATACAGTGGAATTCTTCTGACTGACAATTTTTAAAGTGCATAAGAATGGATAAATGCTTGCAGCTAACAAGCAAAATGGGAAAGGAGCTGATGCCTACATTTTCTTTGAAAAGCACAGAAACAAACAAAAAAATCTCTGCTTTTTATTCTCAAGTAATGTTTCTTATTATTTACTCAGTCCTTTCTGATTTGCTGGCCATATTCCACTTTGAGGTGTGCTATTCTGTGGCTGAGACATTATTTGTTAAGCAAAAATAACAAAGGGATAAATACTGTCATATGCTGAGTTGCGGGGGAGAAAGGCAATGATTGTTTTTACTCACTAGTTATATGAAAAGAAAAATCTCAAACAATGCCAACTTCTCCTCCCAGCTACATACCAGTGCAAACTGGTACCAGTACTCCTAAAAATTAGCACGGAACACTTTCAAGATTTAATATTTTGATCAGATCAGATTTAGCATTTTGTGAAAGCAGTTTGCACTGGATTCAAATGCTATTCTCAGACTTCTACTTCGTAGAGGATGGTGACATTGGAAAGAATACAATATCTATCATTTTCCCAAACTTCCGGGTAATTTAACTAAATGTTGCTATTCAAATGACAGAAGAGGTCCTGCATTACCCAACTTTGAGTGCAAAGGCTTAGAGTCTTGCAATAAACCTGTGGCTTTAGATAGATGGGATTATGATAGAGAATCTTTTTTGTCATTAATTATCTCTTTCCTTTCTTCTTCTTTTCTTTTTTTTTTTTTTTTAATGGGACTTACTGTTCAGATCTTTGAAAGACATTTAGTTTTAGAAAGTTACAACATGGTGTATGAAACAGCAAAATCTTCCCCAAATTTAGAGTAGGAAACAGCTCTTCAGTGCAGCTATAGTCTCCATTTATACTCTCCAAAGTATTGCCTCTGTCCTACAGCTGTTGCCTGTTAGCATTAACTCTGCCCTAAGAAAAAGATTTCCAAAATTTGAAATATAGCTGAAGCCTCCTCCACATAACTGCAGAAGTGCTTACTGTGCTTGAGCTAGGAAGGGCTTGGAATATTGCGAGGAATCTCAACTACAGAATGGAAAAGGTATATGAAATACCACCTCTAATGAAACAAAAAGCTACAGAAAGAAGCTGAAAGAGCTGGATCTATACAGAGTGTTCTTGGTCACATCAACCAAACAGAATATTTTTTCTCAGCTATGAATCAGTACACGGCACCTGATCAAAAACATCCCATTAAAATATTCTCTAATAAAAATTAAATAGCTGAGGCAAACCCAAAATGTGTTCCTTGTCACTAGGAAGTAAAATAGGCAAGTATGATCTCTGTATATTCCATGAAGCTTTTCTAAAATATACCTACACACTGTGATGCAGGAGGAGATGTTTCTATCATAATAGTCCAGCTAAAAATCAGTACTATACCAAAATTCCATTATGACATGAGATAAAGTAGCTCAGGAAAAAGGGTACATCTTAAAGAAGCACTCTCAGAAAAAAAGACAAAAATAAGGGGAGAAAGTCTTGGCCAGTTCAACCTCTTACAGAAAGTTAGGGTCAATACTGAATTCAAATGAAGTTGATGTAGCTGGGGCTAGAAAAATTCCACAGACAGAGATGCCATGATCTTTCCAGGCAACAGATTTCAATGTTTTTTTAATCCTCTTAGTGATTTCTTTCTTTCTTTTTTTTTCTTCTGTATATCCAGCTGGAGCCTCATCTGTTACAATTTATGACCATTGTCTCTCCTTTTCCTGCCTTGCATCACTGTTTAGAGCCTGGATTATTTTTTTTAATGATATCCTTGTAGGTCTCAAAGCAGTATCTTCTGCAAGTTGGACAGGTCCCTCAGCCTCTACTAACACTGCACATGATCCAGCCCCTTAGGAGCCTTCTGCTGAATATGCTGTAGATTTTTTGTATCTTTCCTGTTATCAAGGGACCCAAAATTGGACCCATATACAACATACAGTCTTACAGGTGCTGAGTAATGCAGAATAGCCTCAGTTTAGGCTATGCTCTGGGTTAACACAGCACAACGTGCCGTCATTACTCCTGTAAGTCTAGCATCACCCTGACTTCTTTATCCCATAACCATTTCTAGCCTCATTCTGATGAAGCACTTTGCAGACATGTCTTTGCTCACAATAACTTACCCCTCCAAATAGAAGGTTACATATATATAAAAGCACTCTATTTAAAAGTGCTCACGAATTATAGCTTGTAGCACTCTTCCATGCTCTGATCGATTTGCCTCACTATATACACACCAAATTAGCTCAGGTACTACACTACGAATGATGCACATGTGTAAGTGTAGAGGTAGAAATGTTCTGCTGAAAAGCAGGAAAGTAAAAAACACTGTTTGGAATTGGAAGAGAATGCATCAACGTACAAGTGGGGAAGCGCCTAATAAGCTGAACCTAAAGCTACTCAACATTAAAAAACTGAAAAAAGTTTAAAATTCTTCTTGATTATAAAACAGTAATTTCAAGACTATTCTTCTTTACTGCAACCATGGGTCCCAGTCAGGTCCAGCATCATTTTACTATGTGCTATTACTACTGCCACAGCAGCAATAGTGCCTGCTAGTGATATGATACAACATAATCTCAAAGCAGGTATATTGGATAAATTTAATAAAAGTAGAAAAAGAATAGAGACAGAGTTGACAAGTGAATCTATCTGCCAGATTTCTTCATTCCAAAACATATGAAGATAGTCATCTCTGCACAAGTGTCATATGTCCAAGCGATGAACAAATAAGTGTTGAAGGATGTGACTCACTCAGATCATTAGGAAAGGGAAAGTTGTGAAAAAAGACATTTAAAATTTTGAATCTATCCGTCTGGGTGCAGGGATGACTGAAGACAAGGGCTGAAAAGACTGAAATAGAAAGGGAAATGGTATGAAATGGAAATGACTTATGGATGTACAGATTAAAGAAGAGGGAGCTTCTATGAACATGAAAAGAAAAATAAGGACTCAGCTAGGATAGTTAAGAGTGCAGGCAACAGAAAGAATGTTGGCTTTAGAGCATTCTGGGATTCTGCTTGGTGGCAAAGCAAGATGGAAAAATCGCCACTACCCATAGCATCAACAGAGAGATGGGTCTCTGCTGTTCTTAAGATCAAATTAAAATCCAAGATACAAGCTGGTAAATGCAAATAACTTGTCTGTTTAAAAGTAATACAGAAAAAGTGACTTGAGCCACCTCAAGTTTTAGGCTTCAGGTTTCTTTTCCTGCATTTGTTACCCTCTTTCAGTTCGGCTGAGAAGGATCAGCCATGATAAGTATTTCCTAGTAGAAGAGATTTATAGGCCTCCAACTGTAAATCTATAGGATGAATTCAATACCTAAATTTTATAGCTTTACCTATAATTGTTTTATTGTTGAAATATAACCACCATATTTAGTTAAGTGGCAGCTCACTCATCACTTACCTCTTAGCTTCATTTCCTCCAAGAGAATGAAGCACTGCTTACAATACATACTCTGCTTTATGCTAGTTATAGAATATCTTATTTTTGTATCTATCTATACAGGACATAGTTAAGGATAGGTATAAATAACACTCGTCTGTAAATCAACAACAATTTGAAATATCACCAAAGGATATGTTTTGGTTGGGTCACTTATTAATTTACGTTAGTAAATTTGGACAAAATGTGTGACATATGGCTAGAGTCAAGCTGCCTTTGGGTGCTTCTGCTTTATATTCCTGAACAGAGGTGCAGTACTTCCCCCAGCTGAGCGCTGGCACTGTCTGAGAAAGCCTGTGCTCTGCAAATAGTGATTCTCCATTTGTCACCAATTGAAGAAGTGCTTTAAATGTGTCGTAGGCAGTTCTCTGATCATCTCCTTAAATGTGTTGGAACAGGCCTGTGTTCTAGCTTATTTTAAATGTTTATTACTATTGCAAGGATAGCAGGAGTTGTCTGCATTCTCAGCATCTGGCCCTTGTGAATTCAATAAGGAAATGCAGACTTCGAGTGAAAGGAGTAATCAACACTAATCAGCAGAGGGACCAGCAGAAAGGTTACCCAGATATCTTGGCAGGAACAGCACTGGGTGTAGCCCTCATGGATTCAGGCTGGGACAGGGTGGATATTTTTCCATGTCTGCAGGTAACTCTGTTTCTTCTGTATTAGGAAACGCACATAACTGTGACATTGTGTTCTGATTTAGCATTGTGCACGATATACTACATAAACAACAACAGCAAAAGATGTTGATTTACGAAATTTCAGTAATGGGAACGTACCCAATGAATCTATTAGATTTTCCATTAAATCAGTGGCTGACCTATGGGACTTCCTCAGGTTTAAAAATCCAGGGATCTTTAAAGCAAATATTATATTTAGTTAGTGAAAAATTGGCATTCATATCATAACAAAGCATTCTTCTGGAGTCTCTTTTTTGTCTAAACGTATCAGCTTTCAAGAAAGACAGTGGGTATTATTCTGTTGTGCAGGATAGGTGCTGAGGCAAAGTCTAAAAATAAGTCAGGGCCACACAGCAAGATGGTGACACAGGCTGTGCAGAGCATCAGAGGCTCAGACCCCATCTTTTCTGCTCTGCATCTTAAGTGAATTGGTGTAAATTGTTTGTTAGCTGAAAAATAAATCCTCCAGACTTCAAGCATCCTCACTTCCCCTCAGACAGTCTGCGTATTCAGTCAGTGTAAATTTCCTGCGTTATTTGGAGGTGTTTCACATCCCACGCAGCTGAGAACCTTTCCACTGACTGAAGTTAGAACTGGGAAAAAATGACATATATTTCTGCACATGACCAGTTCAAATGAAGTTGTTCATAGCAGAAGAAAGGTTGTTTATGCTGCTGCCACTCTATCATTCTAGCAGAAACATCAGTCATTTCAGTTAGCTTTCCTGCTCTGTTTTCAGAGTAACAGCAGTAAATGCAGCCAGTCACTTCCACAGATTTTGCCTACGGTCAGGATAACAGCTCTGAATAGGATTTGGCCAAGCCAAAATGGATGAAGGTACTTCATGAAGTAGTTCCTTAGCAGGCTTTATAACTTGAGGTAACATTAAAGTGCTATCAGAAAGGCTTGTAGCAACTTTGGGACATAGTTTGCATACAGAAAACCATTCTACTCTCTTTCTGTTCCCAATAATTTGGTTGCACTTCTTTAAAGGTGACAGCTGTTGCACTTGAGTTAATGTCTCCTCACAGCCCATTATATGAATTGTCTGTGAACTGCTTTTTGATTTGTTCTATTCTGCACAATCTTTGCTTATTTCCTGCTCCTTTTCATCTTTCTGCTTTCTCATCTGGTGAATATTGATTTGTAACTTTTTTGAGGGACCAAACAGTGCTAGTAAGTGGCACTTGGTGAGCCCACTAGCATGAAACATGATGCAAACAGCTGCAAAAGGAATTTTCACTTACTCATGCCTTCTCCCAAAGAGCTTTCAAAATGTGTGTTATGTATGAAAAGTGATTTAACAGCCTCAGTGATGTACTGAAATCTGAACACAGACTACTTTCTTTTTTACATATATCAAAATAAAATGATATTCATGTGTCATTATAAAAGCTATCATCAGTTCTCTATAACAGTAAAATAAATGTCTGTATACCACCCATGACACAGTGTTATTTAAGAAAATAAACGTCCTTCATCTCTTAATATTCAAAGTATTTTATCTTGATTTCTCGCTATATATTAAATTCAAATGATGTTAGTTTCATTTCTATTCCCTCAATTTTGGCCTTAAGATTCAAACATCACTAGACAGAAAATCAAATGTATGGTGCGACAGTTCCTCTGAACATTTGGTTATGATCAAGAGTAGTGATCACATCTGATTCACCCCCCACTAAAAGACCTCAATCCTACAGTGGCACCTCATTTGCCTTGGTGATATAGCAGGCTGCTCTATTTTTAGTCTTGTGATCACAGGTATTGTAGAAGCAACTTGAAAAGAGGTTAAAGATGTCATGGGCTTGCATACGTAATTCAGTTATGTTAAACTTGATAAAGTACTGCACTGTGACTGAGTAAACAATACAGATAGATATTTTCTTCAATACACCGTGGATCCACACGTGAATAATGAAGGCACTTATCCTGTCCAGAGTGTGAATAATGAGGGCACTTATCTCATCTGTGGGGTGCTGCTCCAATGCTGTACTCTCATCTGAGAATTCCCATGCCTTGAATCTCTTCAAACATCACGGACCTGCACTTGGCACAGGGCCAGCCTCTAATCACAGAGGCACTCTGCATTGTTATCCCACCACATCACCCCATGTCAGACAGCTCAGGGATGCGATGCACCAGTACTTGAGTAGCTGTGGGATGGCTCAGAGCTAAGCAAGCCAAGGCAGTCCTGCAGAGAGAAGTAGGGAAGATGCTTGAAATGCACAGACATAATTCCTAATTTTTATCCCCCACGGTTTAACTTTCTTGTGAGTTTTTGGCTCCAGAAACATAAAATATGAAAAGTAATGGCTTGAAATCACTTTCTCTTATACCTATACTAAATAAAAGTTAACCCCACCTGGTTGCTTCACTTATTAGTTAACACATACATCCAATTCTGCCAAAGTTTTGTGACTCTAGCAGGCCAGGGATCTGAGCTATGCATGTGATAAATAGTCATATTTTTCTCTGCCTTATACAGGTCACCAGGGCTATTGCACAGCCATTTTAAAGCTTTCCAAGGTAAATCAAGTGGAGGTCTCTGGTGCCCAGAGAAGTCTACTTTGATTCAGAATAAATAGTCCTGTTTATCATTTTTCACTTCTATTTTTCTGACCCATTTCCAATCACCATGGTTTCACTTAGAGAGCAAAACTAGCCATCAAAGCAGCAGCAAAACTAGCATGAAACCTACAACCTGTCCAGTTTCCAGGATTTTTAGGTTTTTGATTTTTTTTTTGAAGTGTATTTTAAGCTGGTGATCAAGTTGATATGAGAGTTATGCAGCCCATGATCCTGGGTTCACTTCTTTTTAAAAAAGATCAAAATTACTATTATCATCATTATTATTGTTAAGAAATTCTAGCACGATTCATTATTAAAAATTCTGGGAGAAAGTTTGGGGTCTGATTCTTGATTGTATTTGCATTGGATGTCCATTATTAAAAGACCTACTATGGACCTACGCTAGAAAAAGAGAGTGAGTAATACAAGGAATTTCCAATGCAACAGCAAAACATTTCATGTAATAAAATAACAATGCAAATAGTTTCAAATGCAGAAAGTATTTCACTTTTTACCTGTTCAATTTGTGGATGCAAAGCTGACAATGTATCAATTTTTTCAGACAAATTTTTTGCTACTGTTAACAGTTTTTTCTGCCCAATATTAATCCTTTCACTAGGCAGTAAAGTAACCTCATCAGATTCAGAATAAGATGAAATCCAAAGAAAATTCTAACGCTTTGCACTCTGATCCACTCATCTATTAGTCCTTTTCCTGGCCTTCTTCACAGACTGAATCTGAGCAACAAGACTAAGAAGCAACACAGAGTAGATTCAGGCATTTATTTTCTTCTCCGTGGAACAACTGTAATTTCATACAAGAGAGAAAAATCCCATTTCAAGTCCAAAAAATGTTACTCCATATAAAACTAGTAGTACGTTAGTCTCACATGTTTGTTATAAGATTGAAATCTATAGAAGTATGTTAAGCATTAATCAAGCACTTTTCAAAACCTATGTGAAGCAACAGAATTTGCATTCAAAGAGGAAAACCTAAATCAGCAGGGTAAGGTTCCAAAAAAAAGGTGGACCAAAAAGAACATGAGAGTCCAGATGGCTACCTTGGAGAAGACAATTCAGTTTTGAACTGCTTAAGTTAAAGTCTAAGAATTTACTCCATCTTTGAAGTGAAAATTCTTTCTGAAAACACCTACTGATTTCAATCCTGCTAAGACTTTATCCCCTTTACTGTTTTAAATAAAAGAAGATAAAAAAGAAAAAGATATAAAAATATTATAATATATCATATTCTAATATATAGAAGATATATTTTAATATATAAAAGAAAATAAAAAACTAAATAAGAATTTCTCCTAGAAAGAGTCCAGCAGAGGGCCACAAAGATGATAAATGGCCTGGATCATCTCCCTTATGAGGAAAGGCTGAGCAACCTGGGTCTGTTCAGCCTTGAGAAAAGAAGGCTGAGAGGGGACCTGACCAGTGTCTGTAAACATCTAAGTTACAGGAGGCAAATGGACGAGGCCAGACTCTTTTCAGTGGTGCATGGCTTTAAGACAAGGGGAAATGGACATAAACTGAAGCATACGAAGTTCTGCACAAATGTGCATAAGAACTTCTTCATGGTAAGGGTGACGGAGCACTGCAACAGGCTGCTTAGACAGGACGTGCAGTCTCCTTCGCTGGAGACGCTCAAGACCCATCTGGACACCCATCTATGCAACCTGGTCTAGGGAGCCTGCTTTGCAGGGAGGTTGGACTAGATGTTCTCTAGATGTCCCTTCCAGTCCCTACAGTTTTGTGATACTGTGAATAAGTTACAGGACTTAAGCACTGCAGCCTTTTGGTCCGACCCACATGGCGCATTGAAGGGGTAGCAGAGAAGCCACTCTTTTTATATTCCCTTAAATTAACTGCAATTGAGTTTGTAAAGACACATTTTCAAAGACTGGTATGTTGGATGAATCTGTCAACACTCACACAGGATTATTGAGATTGTGGTTTTATATAAATGGAGCTGCACAACTTCCCATCTGTGCATTCTAATAACAAAATGCTTGTCTTTCTCTCATCTGGCAAAAATTCTCTCTTCATCCCGTTTCTCTGAATGCTGAGTCTGCAAAAGATTTCAAGCCCAGAAGCTGCTGACCATGCCTTGAAAGCCTCCACTAAGAGCCAGTGCCTGAATACGTGGCAGGAATCTCAGGAGTGCTTACTCAGGCAAATAAGGAGTTTTGTATCTCATTCAAGCATAGCTACATGCATAGATATCCAAATATATGCACAGTAATATTTGCTATAAATGTGGGTATGAATTTAATATTTATAGCTTTTGGTTGCTAAAATGAAAACCCCACTAATGTTACTCTAAGTTAACTTTCTATCCTACATGTACAACATTCATTTCAGGAAGCTCTATTATTATATCCAGAGACTTTTTTCTTTTTTCCTTGCCATAGATTGTGGCTAAAAGTAGTTACGGGTATTAGTACTTAGAGAATATGATAGCATTCGGATTACATTACTCTATTATCAAATCAATCTCTAAGTGTCTGTTAAACTGTGATAGAGAAGACCATCCTTATGTTGGTATCTGTAATGCCATTTTCCAAATACCTCCAAAGTCCTGCATCTGAGATGAAATAAGAGCATGTAGCAGCAAAGGCTCGGCGCTGATAAACTTGAACATGTACAAGTCTATCAGGCCTGATGACATGCATCCCAGGGTCCTGAAGGACATAGTTGCCAAGACACTTTCCATCATATTTGAAAAGTCATGACTGTCAGATGAAATTTTCCATTGGAAACAGGAAAAAAAAGTGGATTTATTTCAGCAGCTCCAGGCTATTGTGTAGCATCTCAGAAGTCAGTTATTAAAGAAAAAAAATTATTTACATCCTTCTCTCATATGCATTGGTATCTCTCAGCTCTTTTATTTGAGAAATTTTCTTTCTGATGATCTTGTGGGAAAACTAAATGACACAATAATCATCATGATTAGTTAACACTGTTCAGCAGTTACCAGGAAAGGCGAGGGAAGAAGAAAAAGAGTATTAACATTCACTTTAACATTTCCAGTATTCAGGGCAGCAAATATATTGGGATCAAAAGGCAAGTATCTTTACTTAGGATCCAGGATGAAACTCAACATTTCTGAAGTCCATTTAATCTTACTTGTCAATACCATTGCTTTCACATTAAGTATCTGTTATTGGAATACTGCTTTTTAGACAGAGGACATCCAGAAGTAAATGAAAAATAGTTCTTTTTTGTGAAATTGTTCTCTTGTCTTCAAGGAGCATAGCCAAGGACTGTTTGTGATAGAGATTATTAATGCAGAAATCAGCTCTGATGTGAAAAGCTCTGGGAACAGTTATTTCCTCTTTCAACTTTTACTTTCCATACTTTCCACATCAGGAAAGACACGCATTTTTTTCTTTCTTGGAAACCAAAGTCCATAAATTATACTCAAGTCCTTACTGCTGAGATGGACAACCTCACATAGTATCATCTGGCTCATTGCTCAGAGCTTTTACTATCTCTGATTATAATTACTCAATTAAGCTCATCTATATATTTTTTTTTATTTTCATGATTATCATTCAACTTAAAATGGATGACCATCACATTGATCAGAATTTCTGTCTCACTATACCAGAAGAGTGCTTTTACTCTCCCTTATACGTCTTGTAGAATGCTTTATTATCTTGGTTTTGCAGCTTCTTACACTGAAGGCAATAACTGTTGTCATCATTTATTAATGATAAAAGCTTCATTCTCCGTATGACAGGTAAAATAATAGTTGTACGTGTTCACAAATCCATGTTACAGAAGCTGCAGTACTCATGCATTTTCAAGAAATGATGGGTGAGAAAGGAAGTATAGCAATGCTGAAGAAAGTCAGTAAAGCATCTCTTTCCTAAGGATACCACTAACTGAGAATAATTGCATCTCTTACTCTTAATATGCCATAAAAAAAAAAATCAAAATACTGATTTGGTCAAATTCATGTCTTTGCCATTATGGAAGGGAATAGGCTTGTGAAATCTTATCTTTCTCAAAGCCTCACAGGGGCTGTTTTAGATGTATCTGCAGACTTCCTCTCATTGCTACTTTTTTTTTTTTTTTTTTTTTTTTTTACAAAAACTATATTATCTTAATGCTCCAGTACATACTGGATTTATATGATACCAACTGGGTGAGTTCTTTCACTTTGTTTTGTAAACATTAATTAATTCCCTACTGGAAGTTGGTGAAAACAGTCAGATATTACCCACCAGAAAGTAGTTTACACAAAACAAGTTGCTTTGATGTGATGTTGATGGAACATGCTGAGGGGGAAAAAAAAAGTAGAATAACTTATAAATAATAATTTTTCAAGCACACTTTAAAACCTCAGTTTCCACTTGAGTCATGTTTGTAACGTGCCTCTTCAGATGTTTAGTTTGCACAAATGTTTCAGTAAACCAACTTACTGGGAGGAATGCTTCACTTAGGTGGTTTTCAAGAAACTTCTAAAAATTATAGAAGGAACCAAACGGAAAACATGATCTGTTTCAATACAGTCTCAGTTAAAACCACTTGTTATCTACTCTTCCTCAATAAGAAGAAAGTATTCCATCCTGCACTGTAAGTATAATAAGTTTAGATTCTCAACTTTCAATTAAATTCTATGACAAGCAAGCTATACAGCAGATGAATCTCTACTTGTAGGAATTTGGTTGCGGATGAAAAAGTCAAGAATGCCTTGTTCAGTTCAAGAGTAAAATGCAAACAGGAAGGGAAGAAATTGAACAAGAAGAAATTGAGAAATTAAACAAATTCTGCATTTCTAGAGACCCTCTTCCTAGTGAGGAACAGACTGCAGTTTTAAATGTTACTGTCATAGAATGACAAACTTCATGATGAAAATTATTTTCTCTGCATAGATACAGTTTTAGTATCTGATACAGTATTAGAACAGTTGTATTAGAAAACTGTGCCAAACTAATACGCTGATTCTACATCTTAAGCAGCATTAAAAACAGCTGATGTTTTAGTGCAAAAGTTAGATCTGTGTGTAAAATCAACACTGAGTTAATGCTAACTTTCAAAGAACGGGTGTCTGATAATCATGGTCTTGATTAATTTCTATTGTAATTGGGCACCATAATGCCAGTAAAATTACTGAAATAGAATTAACTTTGTCTTTTCATGGTACCTTATCCCATTGATGACTCTAGATCATAGATCATAATTTGATTTAATGCTCTTGGTGATCAGAGACTTAAAGCACACCATCTGTGAGTTGAGGAAGACTTTAGGAGGGACTTCTGTTAACAAAATAAAAGTTTTGAAATTTCAATTCATTTAAAAAAATCTGAAGATACATCTTCCATTATACTTTGACAATGTTCCAAAGTACTACTATTTACTTTACGGATAATTAATTTTACAGTAAAAACCTCACTCTTATTTCCATTTTCTTCAATATTTCCAATGCAGTTTTTACAAGGAAAAAAAGAAAAAAGAAAAACTGCCCACAGAGGTGAAATTCAAGTGAATGGTTTGCCAGAAAATATTGCATCTCACCTATGAAAACTTCCCAGCTCTATTGAGGAAAGTTACAGTAGGGGAGTCTCCACATTTTTAGTCTTTTTTTTTTTTTTTTTTGGCCAAATCATGGCTTTGTTTCTGGTTTTAGTTTGTTTTTGATTTAGTTTTAAACTGGGCTCATTAAATTAATTTTTTTTTTTTTTTTAACCACAATCAAAGTTTACTTATGGCCTTATGATCTAAGAGAAGAAATAAAAAAACCAGAAATTCTTCTTCTATGGTCTAAAATTCTTTCCCCTCACAACAATTTTCTTTTCAAGAATGGCAACCAAAATTAACTGTAATAACTTTTAATGTGATTTAGCAAGTGGTAGAGCCTTTTATATCTTGAGAAATGTATGGTTTCTAACTATTAAAAGAAAAAACAATACTCTGAAATGCAAGACAAACTCCAATTCTTTGAAGTTGTCTTTGAGGGGAGAAAATACACAGTGTATAGTCAATAGGAGATAATTCACATTGAAGAATCTTGAAAAACAGAATATTCATTTATATGTGTAATTACAGAAAACATTTTTAAGCATCTACATTATTTACACTTCCAAATGTAATTTTTTTTTTTCCAAATAAATATGTTGGGTAGAAGGACATATTAAGCTTGCCCTATCAGACAACTGAATTTCTCAAAATTATCTGGTGTTAGATGGAATATATAAGCTAATTTTTACTAATCCAAGGGGAAGGTGATGTCTATTAATTATGTATGGATTTTTTTTTTTTTTTACTCTATAAAGCTTTAAAGACTTACTTTAAAGAGTTGGTTTAAAGATTTGAGTTTTCCTTTCTTACGTGATAGGAGACTCATGTAGGCTACTTCTGTATTTAAAGAAGTTTTAGATTAAATATTTAACTAAGTACCAGTTACTGAGCAGTAAGAAGCATATTAAAAACTTTGCAGATTTTAATGTGCACCAAATGTGGCATATGGTATGCAATTAAATAAAATACTTGCTCAACATTTACAGTTTTAAGGACACTTAAAATTTTATTGCTCCACGGGTTTTTTTTCCTTGAGAGTAGGAGTTGTTCCTTAAAATTCAGCTTTCAGCTAATAAGCTGTTATGCTAGAAATCTCTTGTTTGAAATTAGCCAGTGCCTATGTTTTTAATTTAATCTTCAAGCTATTGAAATTACTGGTGGAACAAAGAAACAAGGGACATGTATACTACAGTTAAAAATCAACTGGAAGGTGAAATTTTAGCCTTGCTGGCCATGGATGCAGTGGTTTGTGCTACTGATTGCCAGAAGAGTCCTTGGCATGAATTCAGCCCCAGACAATAGTTTTCTCCCACAGAACTCCTGTGTAGGGATCAGAAGCTGCATGGACCTAGTCCCAGTAGCCAGCTTCAATTCAGCAGCGCAGAGAAGAGCCCCAACCATTTCTTGATTTATGAGTACAGTCAAAGCTATTGAAAGTCAGTGATTAAACCCCCCCTAAGTTCAGCGTAGCCAGGATTTTACCCAGAACTTTTTGTTTCTAAGGAGTAAATCTATGAGGACTAATGAGCTCTATCATGTAGATTGACACTTGTTTATGGTTTATCTGCATAAACTGGTGTTCATTGTATCTACTTCCTTAAAGGCTACTGAAAGGAGTTATAAATGGTTGTTTTATGTACTGTCCCAGAGATTCTTCTGAAACCTTGGGGGAAAAGAGTGTTTTAAGTAAGTCCACAAGAGCATGGTGAATCACTGTTCTTTTTGTTTGTGCTGAGTTTTTGTTTTAGTTCTGAGGAACTACTGTACCTTAAAAATAGAATTTTTAATGATATGTCAAGAATCATTTCTTGAAATGTTTCTCTACTTTTGTAAATGTGCTATTGAATCTTATTAAGCTGTCAAAAGTATAAGTAATGTTAACATGTAACACAATCCTGCTGTAAATCAGTATTTCAAAGCAACAGATCAGAGCCACATGATTATCTGTAAACTTTCTGCTCTGACATTTTGTCCTCTGTCTGCAGAGTGCACTCCATCTAACTGCTCTAAGAGGCATTTAAGCACTTTACAGACGATGTAATCTGACCTAGGAAGTTGGACACAGAAGCACAGGAATAATGGAGAAAGCACTTCCAAGGTAGCACTTTTGGTTTTCCTGTAATTTCAACCAAGAGTCAACATTCTCTACGGGAAGCAGTTTGATTCACAAAAAGAGTCATTCAATAAAAAATAACAAAAAAACCATATTCTTAAAGACTTTCAGTAATCTCTGGTGTTAAGTTAAATAATGGCAGGAAGGATGAACCTGTACCAAGATTAAGCCTCTTGCATTCAAATATCTAGAGGTGTTTGCTGGAAGAATTGCATTCTTTGACTACAGACAGAACCACAAATGAATTTTTATCTACATCAGGAAAATATTTCTCAGATTTACTTCTATTAGGAATGAAATAACTTGTCAGATATATTAAGATAGAATATCAAGGTCATATTTATGTATGTTATTTTTATTGATCAAATGATCTATCTTCCATTTGCTCATGCATTTCCAACGTGAAAGAACAACAAACATCTGGAACAGTTTTCAAACTATTTGATGTAACTATTTTCAAAAGAAAACTGGATGGATAAAATAATTATTCAATCAATTGAAATTGGGTTTTATTAGTTACAGCTGACTGTTGTATTTCTGGCTTAGCTGGAAGCACTCCTGTGATCCCTGCTACCTAATGGTTTTCAATGGATGTTGTAAACACAAAGCATATTATTTGTAAACAAAGTGCCCTTTGCAAATAGCTTTACAACTAGGAGGTCTTGTAAAGGTTAGAACAAATTACTATTAGGCTCTTTCCTTATATCCTTCCAGGATGTTTAGAAGATAGAAAGTGCAGATGGCAATTACAGTAGAATCTAAGACTGAGTGTTCCACGGCATGGATTTGCCATTGCTTAGCTGGGACATGGGTGTTGGTCACCAGAGTCCTTCTAGCCAGAGCCACTGAGTTTCCTTCCTCTGGAAATCCAGAAGTCAATTCACACCCAGCAGGGTCTCACCAAGGGACAGAGTCTAGAATCTGTAGGAGCCTCTCATTTAGACACCACTGTTTCCTCAACTTACATCACTGCTGTTAAAAAGAGGCACTAAAGACTTTGTTCAGATGCTACAGGGAAAGGAGCCAGGTAAGAATCAAAAAGAAAACAAACTATTTTGAGGGAATTTTCATCATTTACAACTGTCCAAAGCACTTTTTTCTTGCTTTGAAATAAATTGCATAATAATAATCCCGAACTACTTCATGTGAAGCATCTTCAAAGTATTACTTGAGATTTCCTCACACGGACCTCCCAGGGGTCCATGGAAATTGCAGACAGTACCAGTTCCTTCCTCTAGCCAACCTATTCATCTCACATTCAGCCAAGCACATCAGGGTAATTTGGGGTCTTGGCTACATAAAGAAAAATGAAGCTGGATGCTTCCTATAAATGAGTCAGTTTTTCCCTAATTGACTATGTGACTGAGAAAGCCCTGATCGTGGTCAGTTAACTCTGCTTAGTATCTTGTGTGCTTGAATGCCTATTTACCTTTCAAACACTGGGCCAATATCATGAAACCAGATGTAAATTCTTTGAAAATTGAGTACAGGATGGAGTTACTCCAAAGCCAGTAACCAGTGAGCAAAGATCTCAGTAGAAAGATTACCAACTGAATAATATTTCTCCAAATTTGGTATGTCTAACAAGAAGCTAATTCACAATTTCATCTGATCATCATATGCAATATGCTGTATACTTTCTAACTTTTAATTAATAAAAGCAAACAACTAATATGTTGACTCACGAGTAAAAAAAGGCCAACACATTTTATATCACCTACTATTTTTTATCAGGAAGTTAGTTCTTCACATTTAGTTCATTATCAAAACAAGAGCATACAATGTCCTTGGAAAACACATGTAACAATGAAGGAAGATAATGGTATCTCTTAATACTATATTCTTTTATGTTTTATATTTCCGTATCAGTCTACAGAACTTCTTTGGGATGTTTAACTTCTATAATTTACTAATTTAGCACATCACTATTACTATATACATTTGTACATATGTTCATTCTTTCTTCTGACTGACCTCACAGCATTTTACAGTATTAAGGTCTGTACAGAAGTATGCATTGTGGCATTAGGTAAGCCTCTTTTCTGGTTCTCGTTTGGGCTGTTGTGTTCATATCTATGTTTCTAATATGAACCAAACACAGCAGAAATATAAAGATAGGTGTTTTTGATGTCTGTATATGAACTTGTCTTTTACTAAATCACTAGATGAATAGATATTCTCAGATGTATTATTAGGCAAAAGAGATATGCTTATTACTCTCAGGCAAGTCTGCCTCCATACATAGCGCATAGAGCACATAAGCCAGGGCTTGTTTTAGGAGGACGCCCAAAATAAGCCCATGGCAGTACTGTGATCCTTCTTCCTGAAGAAGCTTTAGGTGTGAACTTCAGGAATGTGCAACAGGCATTATGGATGACATATCACAATGGAGCTCATCTTCCTATATATTGGTATGCATTTCACATTATTCATATTTGTAGGAAAGAGGTACGATAACCAGTTATGCAAAGAAAACTTCAACAGAAAAAACAAATCACTGGAAAGTGCATTAAACTAGTGCTACCACTCCATAGGGCAATTCAGAGCTGAAGTCTAACTATAAATATTCTGAACTGATTTTCATAGAAGCTAATACAGGCCTGTATGCCTTAGCAAGACCAGCTGCAGACTAGATGAATTTATTCCTCCTTGTTCAATAAAATAATACATTTCCCAGATCAACTTGCAACTTTATCACCATCATTGTTTCTAGCCACTGAAACACATTTGAGTCCATCTCCAAAGGACTTCTCTCTGCTTCTAATGTAGATACATGATGATATGTACTGATGATGTGTGTCTGAAGCCTGCAACTTTCTTGTGACTGTTGGCAGCAGTACTAGCGTTCAAGTGTTATAAATCTGTGTGCTAGACTTTACAGAACAGAACATTCAAGAATGATCACAGTAAAGTAGGCCAATTTTCAGCTATGGTTTTGATTAAAAGTTTGATAGAAACCTCAGAAAAATGACAACATGCTTCAATAGATAAGCTACTCAACATTTATATTTCACTGCACTGAGTTGATTCAGAACATATTTGCTTTTCCTGGCCACAGTTTAAGTACTCAATAAGATTACATTCAATTATCAAGAGTTCAGTCTTTTTCCCTAGAAAAATGGGTTTTGGTTGTCCAAAGAGATGAAGTCTTTTGATGAGGATGAAATAAACCAAACTGAGTAACATGGCAGATATTGGGCCTTTGCCTTCTTATGGTATAAAGAACACAAAAAAAAATTCTCCAGATAAGTGGACTAACATTATTTCATTGAATGCAATGCCTTATGAGCCTTCAGGAAGAATCAGAACATTTTTCCTAGAAAAAAAATTCTTAAGCACACCTTTCAGAGATACCCAGGTAGTAGACATGACACCATAACTTAACCCAGTAATGAAAATGAAAGGCTAGGTTGAAATGTTTTGAAGTGACAGAGTTGAATAAATCCAGTTTTCCTTACCCTATCACTTTACAAATTTTGTGATTTTTAAGTGATTAAATAATTTTATGTATTCATTTTCTACTGTTCATCTGATCACTATTTATTAACAAGTTATGAATCAAGCATGCAGGAATACCTATCTGCATAGCCTTTGTAGTAGAGTTCTGAACAGCACATGCATATTAAATACCTTGAGAACTGACTGCTTAAATGCCCATTTTCAATTCTCTCTATTCTTTCAATAATCATTTTCAAACTATGATTACATGAGTATCTTGTTGCCATGTGAACATACTAGAAATGATAGGATAGTGATATTATGTACTGTGCTTCACTACTACACACTCTTTGCATGTTTAGTTACCCTTCACCCAGCTGAAATAGTGGTAGCCAATATCTTCAGTGTACATTTAAGCCAGACATTGGCCATTAGGCTATTTCTTTAAGAGGAACTAGCACATAAATATAAAACAGACACTGCGGCAAAAACACTGGCAGAGCAGCAAATGTGACTCCATATTTGGAGAAACTCTCAATGTGAAAAAAATACATGTTGGCAATATTGTTTGATCTACATTTTAAGTGCATGATTGAGGATACGCACTCACTATAAACATAACTTCCGTGCAGGAATGTTCTCAGAAATAAATCTGTAGGTCATGTCCTACTCCATCTCTCAATATTCTGGCCAAATATCAGAGATTTCAGAAAGACAGTATGCATGCACAGTGCCTTCCAAATGGCTAGAAGGAAAAAAACCCTAAGAATAAACACTTAGCTACAAATACCCTACAAAATGAATTGTGGGAAAAAAAAGTGCCACTATTGCATGTGATACACCATGAGCGCCCACCTACTGCATAGAGGTCTGGGTTGGTTGATGCTAAAGAGGAATATGAGAACATCCTAACCCCAGACAAACCAGGATATACTACATCATGTATCATTATCATAGCAGTTTATTTACAGCAGGAACGGCAGGGTTGCCAGCCTCTGTATAAAGCATTAGATCAGACTGCCCAGGGCCAAATCCAACCTGACCCTGAACATGCCCAGTGATAGAATATTCACAACTTCTCCAGGCAGCCTGTATCAGTACCTCACTCCCGTATCAGTGAAAGTTTTCTCCTTAAGTTTCCGCTCTTTCAGTTTAAAACCATTCCCCCCATCCTATCACTATCAGACCATGTATGTAATCTGTCTCCCCCAAGACTGTAAGCTCTATTTCAGTATTGGAAGACTGCAAAGAGGTCTCTTCAGGGTCTTCTGTTCCCCAGGCTGTATAAGCCCTGCTCCCTCAGCCTTTCTTCATAGTGCTCCAGCACTCTAATGATCTTTCCAATCCTCCTCCGAACTAAATCCAACAGCCCCCATCTTCCCCAAGCTGTATTCCAGATGGAAACTCAAAGGCAGAATATAGGAGGACAATCCCCTCCTTCCTCCCACTCATGTTTTGATACAGCCCAGGATACAGTTGACCATCAGGTTGTAAATACACACCTCTGGCTTGTGCCTTTTATCTGCCAGGACCCCAAGTACTTCTCCTCAGAGTTGCTCACACAGAGTTCTTCTCCTAGTCTGTATCTGAGATTGCCCTGATACAGGTGACACACCTTGCACTTGGCCTTATTGAATCTTCTTAGGTTCTCATCTGCCCACTTCTCAAACATGTCCAGGTCCCTCTAGGTAACACAGAGACAATACAATGCAATGCAATGCAAAGCTCAGCAACAATAGCAGTATAGCAAAGTCCCAGGCTACAATAAGCAAGAATAAGCTGAAATACAGCAGCCACAGACACAAAGGAAAGAAAAAAACTCCTTACCCTCAGAGGGCCTCAGACATGCAGACATCTCCATTAAGATATCTTTGTCTCCACTGCCAACCCTTAAATAAGGCCTCAGAAGGGATGGATCCTGGCTCCAGCACTTCCTGTCACTCAGGTACATTGCATGCACCTGAGCTTCCCTGGGTTGGCCCTGCCTTTCCACCAGGTGCTTAGTCACTGCTTCAAGCTGTGACTTAGCATTTCCACTACACTCTGGATGATATTCTTTCCATCTGTTGCACCAACTGCATCATCACTCAGTTTGGTGTTATCAGCAAACTTGCAGAGGGTGCACTTGATCCCACTGTCTATGCAGCTGATAAAGATGTTAAACAGCACATCTTACAGTCCAAAGTGCTGATCTCTTCTTTCACTGGGTCCTTCTCCCTCATTCCCTGCATTTATCACAGACCTGCCTACAGTCAGAAAAATGCCTCTGGTTTCATGCTGCAACATTTCTATGTCCCAAAGAATTTGGACTGACGGCCTGTCTCCCTGAATGACATAGCAAAATTCACAATTACTTTAATGAAACTGGAACTTCACTCCTTGGAGTATATCCTCACCTCATACATTCCACATCAACTATTGTACCACCTGATGATATGACCTAATATATCTTTCCAGCAAAGAAAATGTCCTGTTCCCACTTCACCTGTACCTGTGGTTCGTGAACTGCAGCAATACAGCATTGTGAAAGCTACCAGCATCCACCGAGTTTTATTAATGTAGAATTCATCATCAGGTTTACTCAATTGTAGAGTGTGATCTTTACCACTCTCTTTTGACTTCTCTACTTTTCTACTGGAGGCACTGTAGCAGACTGTTTGGGTGTGCTGAAGCAGTTCACAGAACAGCATGGTCAAAAGGGGAAACATCTCACTTGTTTACAGAAAAGTGGAAGACAGTTCTGCTGAGATAAGACAGAAACTGCTATCATCAGTTGTAAGATAAGGCTGTCATGTCAGAGTCCACAAATAGGTCGTAGCAGCACTGGTGGGCATTCTAAATTGAATTTCTAGGTTGTGAGGCCCCTGCAGTCTGTACAATGAAGTGAACATGAGAGGCCCCATAGGCTGGAGATCCCAAATCAAACATCTGCAGTTATATGCATACACCAACATTGCTTAAATGCTGGGACATGTTATATGGCAATGACTTTCCTTCAGAGTGGGAAGAGGATCTCACTAACAGAAATCTATAGCAAATGCTAGCAACATTTCTTTGTCTCTTTGTTCTGTTTTTGCTGTCTGAGAGCCAGGCTGAAGGCATGAAGAACTGAAAGCCGCTTTTTCTGGGATGAAAGACACAGAACAAGAAAGGATAGCATTTCTCCACACTCTTTTGTTAATACAGTTGTTTCTTTTCACTTTTCTTTTTTCTTCATGCTTGGTTTTACCACTGCAGAATGAATGAGGGATCCCTTCAAGACTCTTTTCTTCAGGTTCAGATCTTCCTACTTTATCATTTATGCTACTTAGGGGCCAGTGAATTCAATCCTCAACAATCATTGCTTCTGACAGGTTACCTACCCACCTAGGGTTTGGCACCACTGAAGACAGGCCTGCTGAAGTGTTCTCCACCCCTACAAACGGAGTCAGTATTTATTGTGCAAGTTAAAGTTAACACCATTTGCATCAGCTCTAGCTCCTGTCTCTCACTAGCACAGCCTCTCTCCCAGAAGCTGCAGGCAGGGTGTTCATAGTCCGTGCTCTCATGGAAGTTTCCAGGTGGAGTAAATCCCACAGTACTATTTATATGGTCTCTGCTTTATCATTCCATAGGGATATATCCACTCCAGAAAGAAGATATTAACGTGGACCATGTTCCAAAATATGTGCATTTTGGGGAGGACTTCAGAAAGAGAAGTTTGATACCCTGGGGTGGCTGAATTTTCTCCTCTAAGCAGCATGGGGTAATCTTACAAAGAGCCCTTGCAAAGCTCAGACACAACGATGTGCATTTCAGTGATGGTAAATATTTTGGCTCAAGTTCCCTATGGTCTCATATGTCATATTTCCATCTGAATGACATGAGACTTGTGCTCATGTTTCTAATCCCCTAATCAAATTCATTCTGTTTGTCTGGGTTGTATCATAATATTTTAGTCTACAACAAACACACTCTTCAGTAACAGTGAACTTACTTCAGACACTTTTGTGGGGCCCCAGACAGGCTGAAGAATTGCTCTACAGTTACAGCAAATGGGATTGTACCTGTGTTTGCTCCTGTGAAAAGGTTTAACAAGGTGGATTGAAAATGTTATTGGAGAATGTGGGTTCTAATGATTTTTTACCTGGTGGGGAGTTATTCATCTGAATGTTGTTTTATCATTTCCAATGTTATTTGTGGGAAGGGAATGTCACAGTTCGCCAAGAGCTACATTATGTCAGCTGCCGTGCTCTATAAACAGATTACACACACCTTATATAAACAAACTGTGGTTACCAAATTATCCTGAACAAAAATACACACACAGAGAAGAAAATTCATTTCAATATGATGAATTACATAAATTTTAGTTGCATTTCAGCAACATATTTCTAATATTCTCACATCTAGCTGCAGCTTAATAAAACTTTCTCTAAGATTACCACTGTGTTGGTTTCACAAGTTCAGATTGTTGCACGGAATCATACCACGTTGTGAATTCAGTACTAACCACACTGTAAGCTATGACCTAGCCTAGTAGAAAGGATGTATATACTGTAAATAGATATTATGACAGGTGTATCAGCTAGTGCCAACAATCAACTTTCAAAAAATATATCAAATGCTTATGGCCATAAATAAGCTGGAAAAAGTGTAAATGGATTATTGAATTATTCAGCAAAATGTTTTATTCAGATGATTATTTCTTATTATCCATGTGATGAAGTGAAAAACTAGGAGTAAAATGCTAAGTCGGGCCTTTTTTTCTGGAAGTGATGTGTAATATATGACAATAGATTATGGTCATAAAAGCTTAAGAATGCTATAACTACTGTTTGTCAAGTAAGAGAGTTCAACCAAAACCAATACATCTACACCTTGATTATGCCTTCCTATTATGAAAATCTTAAACTTTCAAGACCTATTTTAGCAGCATAAAGGTTGAAACAAATATAAAAATAAAATAAATATAGAAATAAAAAATAATACAAATAAAATGGTAGAATTTTCTCTAAAAGCAAATTTAAAGCTTGATGGACTGGACAGCAAAATAGTTCCAGGGACCACGATGCTCAAAGAGATTAACAAGCAAGTTAATGATTTTAAATACATACTTCCCAATGCTAATATATAGCATTAAATACAGCAAACAACTTAACTGATGTTGATATAGCCTGCAAATGGTCCCCATATGTGGTTCCCAACTATGTGTATATACTGGGTAGTATATTTATTCCAGTGGTAAAAAAAAAATCTTAATTCAGCAACCCAGTGGTTTACCAATAGGGCATGTGTGGATATCCAGCTTTTAAGAAAAACATTCTTGGTGGTATTCATAGCCACTTTACAAAACCCTGCAGACAGAAAGTCCCTCGTGAATTTCCACTGGAATTTCAATGTAATATGGAACTTATGGGATATAATAAGGATTTGATTTTGTGACATCTAAGGAAAAGCACTGGTTATGAACTGCTAGAAGTTCTGCAAGTATGGAACCAGCATTTTCTACACGTTCTCCAATATACAAGCAGTATTTACTAGTCAGGTATTCCACAAATATAGTGGGCTGTCATGTGTTAAAGCTAATTTTATCAAGATAAATTTCAACATAGAACAGTAAGTTCCTATTTTATTCCAGTTATAGTTACTTGCCAATACTCTGTACGTTTGCTTTAACCCTCATGAAAGCATTATGCAAGAGATCAGAAGCACTAAACATAATTATGAGATACTGGAAATATTCTCAGTTCTGAGTTTGTTTCACATTGTTAATAAACAAAGTAGTTATTAATTTGTAAGAAGACAAAGGGGAATGAAAACAAAATATTTTCTTTGACTTCCAAACTTACGCTTAATTTAGCAAACCTCTTGAAAAAGAAGAGAAACTCATAAAAGGGTTTCATAATTTAGAAAAATGTTAAGGTTGCAACAGTTAAGAAAAAAGCAAGAAGACTGCCCACATAGCTGTAAGCCAGTATCCTTCTGCAATCACATTCAAAAGACTGTGAAATTAAAGACAGTAATGTACTATTATTTCTGAAGTGCTTCTGTTCAATTGACAGGGCAAAGACCATTGCTCAGCACTAATTTCACTACAGAAAGTAGTGGTTGCAAGACTTCTGCTTGAGAAGTTGAAAGAAACTCCTAATTTTCAAGGGGCATGGTGTAGTAAATTATTGGAAAAGGAAGATGGTTCTCACGGTAAACTACATTTGTGCCCTCTGAACAACTATTCCAGATGTCCCAGATTTTCCTCAGCGAGACATGTTATTCACCTTCATCACAGCTGTTCTCTTAGTGGGAGCTGCTTATTCCTATGTTCAAGTTCTAAGACCAGAAATGGGTATTCAAAACGAATAGATTACCTTCCTCCCCCCAAAATAATCCACCTTAGTATTTTAATTTTAGAGTAATATTTTCTGGAAAATCTTGTTAAAATTAATCCATTAGCTCCCAGTAATGGAAAAATATATATTAAGTTAGAGTTAAAAAAAAAAAGTCTTTAAAAAGAAAGCCTTTGAGTGACATGGCTTCTGGAAAAACTCCATGAATGGATGGACTAGTGTGTTTTTTATAGCAAAACAAAACAAAACAAAACAAAACAACAACAACAAAAAAAAAAACAAAAACAGCCGCAGCAAGACTAGGAGAAAAAGAAAGAGGAGAAAAGACAAAATGGCTGCTCATTAAATTAATACTCTCTGCACTGAAGAGATTTTACAGAAAAGAAGTACATAGTCACACAAATTACACAATCTTAAAACAAATCACTGAAGTATTAAATTAATTTTGGAAAACAAAAAATATACAAGCAAACACATTCAGTTCTGGTATTTTTTCAATTATAGCCTGCATGAGTTTGCACCCAAATATCCTGTTTTGTGTTTGATTTACTTGCTGGGAGGTAGGAGTGGAGGGGTAGAGAGAAATCAACAGACAGCTCTTTCCTGTGAACTCTTGAAAAGCACAATTTTCAGCATAAAAATTTATCCATCCACAGCACAATCTTTTGTCTGAACTTAAACAGATAATATTACTGGGCTGTCATTTGTTAAGCATACTTGAACGTACAAAGCCTGAAGTTTGGTCAGCACATGGTTTAGATGTCTGCTGTCAGCAAAGGAATAGTGAGAGCTGGGAATACCAGGTATTTCCCAGAACCAGCCAAATTCCCTTGCTGTAATAGGACTTTTTATCCTGCTGTTTCCAAACCTGACCCAGCTTTTACTACACGTTCCACACTCTCTGTATGGAAAATTAAAATGGAAGTATCACATCTTATAATTTGTTCTACAGTAGTTTATAAATTACAGTGAATTTGGAGATCCAATGAGAGATGTGTTGGGAATCCCAGTTTCTCCTTCCCCTTCCCAAATTTTTGTCTTTGTGAAGAGGATCAGAGAAGTGGAATACAGTAAGTGTGTGTGGGGGGGGGGGGGGGGAAGGCATTTGTTAGAAGTTTGGGAGACAGATAAAAGAGATGGATAAGCAATTGAAATTGTCTAAAGAATAAGTCTGAGACTTCAGCAGAGCAGTAGAGGCCGGTGGTCAGTGTGTGGTTCAAGAAGTGTAGCAGAAGGGTGGAAGGCACTATGATGATAGAGTAGTGAACTAGATGCGCAGCAAGTACCCTGCTGACTTGAAGTATTGCCCATATTTAAAGAAACAAATGCCTCCATGTTAATACAGAGATAGAGAATTCTTCGCCTTGCTTCTCTGCAAGAAGAGAAAGGCAGAGCTCTGCTATGGCAGGATTTCAGCCCAGGCATGCCTGACTCCCAAATGTATTTCTTCTCACTCCACCGTGCGTATGCTTTTCATTCAGCGTATTTTATTTACTGGGAGATTTCCAACTACACCATTTCACGAGGCTCTGATTATGCATTATAAAGCCAAGAAAATCTGCCAGCTGCACCATGTAGCATGTCACTTTTCTGTGCAAAGGAGAAAGGGAAAGAAAAGGCTTGAAATGGCTTTCTGTGAAAAACAGATATTTCCTCGTGTTGAGTCAGCATGCTATATGTTGGCCTTGTCCTGCAACTTAGCTACTACATATATATATACATATACATATATATATGTATGTATGCACACAGTAATATTTGTCTATGTTTATTCATTTGTAGTTTGTAAGTAAAGGGCAGACCAATTAGATAAACAAATATGACCTCCTACAAAAGACACCATACTAAATTCTACATCTAACCATGTGTTCACGTCTGGCTAATTTGCCCTCCTAAAGCATCCACCCCTTCTCCAGCTGTTAAACTTCTACTGTAGACATATGGTGCGACTTCTGATGTTTTCCAGTAAAAGTTAAAGGGTTAAACTACAACCTTCTCCATAAATACAGGGAAATCTCTAAGCAACTGACAAAAATCTTCTTAGGAATTGTTATGTTCAGCAGCAACAGCTGAAAGCATTTAGCTTATGAGCCAGTATTTGTCTTCAAAGACTTCATTCTCCCCAGAAAAGAAAGAACAAGAGATCAATTAAGATCTCATCCAGCGTGCAAGTAACAGTGGGAAACATACCTCACACAAGTAACATGATCTTGGAAGACATCCTAAGAAAACCACGTTCTGATTTTCACTTTCTTACCTTTCATAAACTGATAAGGTGACGCTTCAGGCTGAGATGACCATTTTGGGGAAATGTGAACAAAAAGAAGTTTTGGGGATGTGGTTGTGAAAAAGGAAATCATATGCAATGTTCTGTGTTCATCATTATTTAGCACACATTGTCCAGATGATAGATGACCTGTTCTCTTATTTAGTGTGATGTCATTCCCATGCAAATCCTGTAGCATACGGAGTAGGAAAACTGCATATGGTACATTTCCCTCTATAGCCCTCCAAGCAACTCCGTCAAAATGTCATTTTTATATTAAACATGAAATTAATTATGAGATTATAAGATTTCATAGGAAGGGCTGTAAAAATACTGTTTATTCATCTGAAAATTGTTAATTACGTTTACGTAGAACAGGTTTTCACATTTTGTTTAGAATATTCCATTATGCTCTCTGAAGAAACGCAGCTCTCTTAGACATGGGTCTAAGCATAAGTATGGGAGCTGTGCTTGAATACTCCTGAAGATGAAAGTTTCTGTGATCTCAAGCCAGTTTGGCTCACTATAAAAGTACAGACGAAGACTCTTACAGTGGTGAGAATTTCCTCTGAGTTCCAAAAAGAGAGCTGATGTAAACTTCTCTCTAATTTTAATGGTAGGCAGGAGCTGGTTTTGTGCATGGAGAGTAATGGTAAAAGCCTTTCATTCCACTGGTTTTCTGCGTCAAACTCAGAACATTTGCAAAGGTGGGCTGTATTTTTGGGGGGGTTATATTTTATGGTCATTGTAAATTCTGTGTTCCAAGATCTTGAGACTGAAAAGTCTGATGTAAGAAAATGTATAACGTGTGACAACAGTCCTTATAAATCTTAACTGCATACAAAAGAGCAAAGAAAATAAAGAGACAGTGAACAGACTTTAAGACCAGGGAAATAAAAAGAAAGTTTGTTTAAAGAAGACTCACTACCAAACTGGTTTGACTTGAATTATGTTTGTAATCAGGAAAGAGGCCATGTTATGTGAAGTGAATACAGAGTAATATTCCTCTAGAGGGAGAAAATGCTTTGAGAAATTACAGTGGCTCTAAAAGTGCCACTTACTGTGGAGCAAGACTAGGAGCACCCAATTACAATTCAGAAGAGCTTACAAGGTATGACAGTAAATGACCCAGTAGAGCTGACTTCACTAATGTGCATATCGGGTAAATTATATTTTTTTGCATTTTTTTTTTATTTCTTTAAGTATCAAATTAATGATTGTTTTTGCCCTGTCTGGTTCATTCTGCAGATGTATCTGTCCATGCAAGCCTGGAAAAAAGAGGGTAAAAGCAGACAGACTTTCTCAGTCCCAGTGTGTTCAGTGGGTTCTAGCAGCTCAGTAATTACCACAATAATCTAGTTTTGAAACCAGCCTTTGATTTTAATTCTGTGGCAAAAATTCAGGCCCAGCATCGTTAATAAGCAGCATATATGTCTCCATATTGCTTTCATTTATGTTTTTTCTATACATTTTAGGGGAGAGATACCTAGAGATTGAAAACGTTGAAAGAGTTTGAAGATCATTCATCACAGTTTGCACATTTAGTGCAAGCCAGAGCCTCCATGGTAATTCAGTTCTGACCAACTGTAAAGCAGTATCTCAGAGTATCCTCTTATGAGGACTAAAGTTATGAGCTCCGTTTTGGAGAGAAGAAAAAAAAAAACAGTATTTGTACAAAGGACTGGTTTGAACTTAGTTAAATGCAAGTTAATTCCAGAGCGTCTGATTTTGCAGGCACACTGAGAGCTCAGTTTGGTCTTAGAAATCAGGGAAGTAGTTACGTTTCCAGCTGATCCTATAAAACAAGGACACTTGCAAAAGAACTTTTTAGTATAGACCTTTGGAAAGGAGTGGTATCCACAGCTCTTCCTTTAGCAGTTCTTCTGTAAGAAACCATCATTTTGTCTTATTTCTGCAAGTACATACACACAAAACTGCATTTCTGCTTTATTACAAACATGTTTACACAGTCACAGAAGTTTTGTGGAGTTACAGATGTGGAAGTCCCACTCAGTGCAGGTGCATTTTGGTCAGGCTTTTTCCTTATAATAGCATGATTCATCTCATTTAAGACACAGAAATGAAGACAAAAACCACAGGCACTGATGTGCAACATTGCAGCATCCTGTGTATAATCCCTACAGGAAGGATGCCTCCACAGTTTACAAAACCTTCATCTTTTTTATCCGTTTTAAACTTCCTGAGTGTAATTTTATTAAATATGAGCAACTCTCAAAGACATCTTTTCCTGTTCCTATTCAACTATATTTTCCTACCCCCCTCAAAAAAAAAAGCACATTGAACCTTATTCACACATTAGGCTTCAAAACTATCAGACATTTTAGTGTGTAGGATGAGTTGATAATGTTGGTGGGATATGTTTCATTCTCGCTGTAAATTTGGAGAAAGGCAACAGCACCTTGAAATGGACCAGCTGTTAATATTTGTGGCAGCTATTTGTATGGTATTTCTCTAGTACATGCTGGGGACAGACTCAAATTACTGACTTGAACAATGTGGTATGTAGATGATAGGAAATGGTGGTTGGATAATGTAATACGGTAGAGCCAACAGTAAGCATTATACTCTGTCACCAGCTTTTTATTGAATTAAAACATGATTTTCTAGGTACCAAGTTCAGTGCAGTTTCAGTGCTACTACTTTGCACTTTCTCTGAGCACTTTCCATCTCATAAGTTCTAGAAAAACAAAATGTAAGTGAGATACAGAATCTTCTTACCTCTGGGGTGAAACTGAGCAGCTGTTTAACATCACATACAAGAGCAGTTTAGGACAGCAGTTGCTAATGTGGGAAAACATACCCAGATGTTGACTCCTTGTCATTTTAAGATCACATCTTGCTTAGATATTAATGCTCCAAAGACTGAACTTTTTTATGCCTTTGAAAATTCTGTTTTCCACTTGAATTTACTTATAAGAGGAAACTATTTTTTTGTCCACATGAAAAAGCAAGAGATATATATGGCTTTACAACATTTCTCGAAGTCCCTGGTTTCAAGAATTTGCTTTCTCAAACTTCGGTATTTTGGTGACTCACACATGTACAATTCCATCTCAAAAGGCATTAGTTAGGAGAAAGAGAGAGGACTTGTTGCCTTTACTTCCAGACAAGGGTTGTGGAAAATCAGAAGGGGTCCTGAGAGGCGTCACATAGATATCCTCAAGGACTGGCAGCTAGCACTGACAGATATCCCGAAAGAAGTCTCAGGATGAGGAACTGATTTTCCAGGTAAAGTACTTTAAATTCCCATAGTCTTACCTGACTTAAGTCCTTTAAAATTTTATTTTTCTGTTCTTTTACCTGTAAAGCTATTTTAAATCATGTGCCCCCAGTTATGTATGGAAGGTTGTTGAATACGCCTGCCCAGAAATGATGCAGCCCAACAGGTGCCACAAGCAAGAAAATGCTCCTGGGTGCTCCACCTTGGAAGACCACAAACTTCCTTTTTATATACAAATATGAAATACATCAGGATCCTACACTCTGAAGTGTAACTCAGCCATGATGCACACAGTGCATGGCAACAAGGTCACAAGAGCACGCAGAGTGCTGTGCAGCAGCTGAGTTGGTCTTTATCAATAAGCAGTTCAATCAGAATTTCCAGTACTGTGCTTGTACTGTGTTATTTAACTGAGAGGGGAAAAAGTATATTATTGCAATGTCTAACTTAGGCATCCATTTTTTACACATTCTTTGATATTTTGCCAGACCTCCCAGAGCCGAAATACAAACTATTCTGCTTTACATTTACTGTTCCAGCTAATCTCTTGTCCACGGATTGCATTCGCAACACAACAAAATTGTATGCGTCAATTGATAATGACTTACCAGCACCATCCCAGAACAGATGTTACATGGAGCTCAACCTTCTGGCGTGGCCTTGGGAGTTTCCAGTCATAGTACATAACAGAAGACTGAGTCCATTAGCCTGAGAAGCAGATGATTACTAATGGGTCTATATGACAAAGTTCTTGGCTCAGTCCTGTACAGGGACTGAACTAAACCAGGAAAAAGTTCACCACAATGACTGCCAGGAGGACAGCTGCTTTAGGAAAAAGAAAAAAGCAGTGACCTATACTTCATTGTGGAAATGGGTGGAGTTCAGTCAATATACAAAGCACAGATGCAAAATGAAAAGAAAACCCTGCTGCTAAGTAATGTGATGTAATGTGAAGTTTTCATACAAAGGTGATTCTGCAGCTCTGAGCAAGGCAAAATATCTTAGAAAAAAAACTGTCAGCATAAACTAAAGGAGTATGGTATCCTTAATGGCACACAGTAAAAATACTGGTTTTGTTTATGGTACAGGCTTAAATTGGAGCCTCGGTGATGTTTTACCTAGAATTGACTAATAAACTTTATAGATGCAGACCATACAGAAGTCTGGGTAACTAACGCTTCCAGTGCAACGGAGCAGACCTAGCCTGTCCTACTGAGGCAGATAAAAGCAGTTAGCATGGTAGAAGTGATAAAATATTTCTGAAGAACTATTTCTTAAGGTCGAATCAATAGTTCTAACTTCAATCAACATCTAAAAAATAGTTGCAAAAGGATAGATGTATGTTAAAGTAAAGTTAGTCAGCAGTAACAGAGCAAGCCCACCAGGCAGTTCAGGAGAGAATGTGAGTATCCAAACAGTCTTCTCTTCATTCTCCTTCCCAGATTAATAGGAAGCTTGAAAGGAGGGTAACGGAGTTAGAAGGAGGGTACCAAATGTTTTTGCTTCATCACTTTTCCAGAAAAGAGCAAAGAAAATGGATAGAGATTAGAAAACACAAAGAGAAAAATAGTTTGCTGGCAAGGAGGGGAAAGATCATAGCATTCTTCAATTACACGAAGAACTCTTGTCAAGAAGAAGAAAATCAACTGTTCTACTTGTGGTGGAAAGAACAAGCCATGACAGCATCAAAGGTTAAAAATTAAAAAAGCGCTTGGGAATAGATTTTCTGGGAAGGTCAGAGAATTTCTATCACTAGAAAAGGTTAGACAAACATGCTTCTGAAAAAAAACATAGATACAAACGATCTTGATTTATGGACTTGGTGACTTTTTGAGGGCTTTTCCAGGGCCATTTTCTATTATTACTTGACAACTTAAGCAGTGATGACAAACTTCATAGGTTTTACTTTGAATTCTTCAGATGTCATTAAAATTATCCAGATCACATCCTAACAGTTCTTATCATTGCAACAATTTCTCATTATATAGATAACCAGAGCAAAATTTTCAGGAAGAGATAACAGTATTTACTTATCCAAATACATCAATTTAGAGATAGCATTTGGGGTGCATATCAGTATAGCAGGCAGAGAAGAAATGCATTCCCATTTCAGAGAAAGCAAAGACTAGAAAGGTCTACTCATGAAACTGTTTGGCCTTCTCTGGGGGAAGAAGATTACTGCAGGAGAGTGATATGCAGAAGGACATTGTAGGCCATTTTTACAGGTGACTGTAAATGACATTACTGCATACAAGAAGTATAACCATTTCAGTTACACATCTTTACACATCTACTGTGGTTGAATTTCCCTTATGTTATTGCTCCACTGTTTTTATTTCTTCCAGAAAAGCAGGCATTGCATTGTATAGTATTCCATTCCATTCTATTTCAAAGTCTTTTGTCTCATTGTGGAAAGTTTTTCTCTCTTTTCATTTTGTACTCTTGTATTTATAGGCCTTGGTTTGCACACAAAAGATAACTTTTAAAACATGACATCAAGCAGTATCTACATAAATAGATAGTAATTACATGACATCATTGCAGGCCAGTCTATTAGATCAAAATTTAACTAGCCTTTTTCCTCTGTTGCAAACCCCATGAAAGAGCTGATATTGCCACCGAAATCCCTTTTATATGCAAATCAGCAAGTCTGTCTAAGACAAAAACAAATATAATTTGAGTTGTTAGCTATAGCCTAGAGACTCTGCTTGCAACATTTGGACAAACAGAAGCAGAGACTTCTCCCTGGTGATCTTCTTTTTTACACAGATCAAAGACTTTCTAGCCTTTCATGGCAGCCAGTTTAGGAATTAAAAGATGGCTTGGCCTTATTCAAGCATAAGACTTTCATAATGCTTGGAATAGAATTAGAAAGGCTTAACAAAGCGTATGTGTTAGAATCTGCAGTTCTCCTTTATATTTAGAATCAAATCATATTTTCAGTGTTAACTAGGATTTAAAAAAACAATCTTGTCTGTTAGTTAATAAAATGTTGCAGACATGCTAGCTGTACAAAGTCTGTAGTATGTTTATCTGTTTGAAGAAATTAGGCCCTCACTTCCAGATGAATTGAGTTCAGCACTTTTTTAAATTAAAACAAACTAGTTTATAGAACAGAAATGACGTCCTTAATTATTATCCAAGTATTTTTTTCTGTTGCTGGTAAACATGTGAGGTCAACTGTACCTTCGTAAGAAAATAAACATAGGAAAAAATTCAAAGTGAATGTGCATGTGAAAAAAAAAAAACAACAACCAATCATCTAAGCAGACAAAGTCATTTTTGGAAGGAAAGCTGAAAGATTTCTCAGAAGGTCTTCCTGTGTAAAATGCTTGTAACACGTAACAGCACAAATGGCTCTCAACAAACTCTTGAAGACAGCAGCGGGCTTCTCATATAACACCCATACAGTATAGCACAGCATTAACTCATCCTCCTGAGCATTTATACTACAACAGATAGAAGCTAAGAGTGCAGAGCAAGCCCTGCAACACCAGCATGAAGAACGACATGCCAGGAAGAGAATAAAACCATTGAACACAACTTGCCTCCAACTCTGAACTTCAACTGAGTATAGATGGATGGCAACTCAGGATAGTTGGTGTAACATGGTGGCTTGTGCATTCCCCCAAAACAGAAATAAGCTTTCCAGTTTCTGAAAGCAGAACAGTCTTCTGAGCCTCTGCCTCTAGCACCCCTCTATCATTTTCCAGTGGTGCTATTGAAAGTAACATCTACTTACTAGACATAAATGACTGAAGGAAAAAAAAAAAACAAACATCTGTTAAGCAAAACAAGAAGTAATTATTCAGATAAGATGCACTACACTATGGTCTCCAAAACACTCAAATTATTCTGTCCCAAACTCAAACAATTGCTTTTTTTTTTTTAACATATATTTTTTTCCTTCTTATTTTTTAAAACTATAGTAAAAGCATCCTATTATTATAATTTTTTTCAGGTAAATGGCATAAGACTGAAAGTTGTCTTTGGCTAATTTAACTTTTGATCGTGGTCAGCAAATAAAATTTGCATTGTCACAGTTTCTGCTGAATAGGGAGAGAAGTTTAGAATAATTTTACCACTTAGATTGGATAGGAAATATATTCACATTGCAGCAGCATTGTTTTGAATGATTTCAATTCATTTCTAATCATGACTTTGAGAAGCAATTTAAAAAAATATTGGGTGAATGTCTATATGTAGACAAATATGACTTCACATTAGTCACATTACTTCTTTCATATTTTATGAAGAATGAGCAAGTCCAGTATACCTTTTGCCAGACACTTGTTTTAAAATATCCTTTTTTATGGCATACAATAACACTGCCTAGTAAGTAAAATTACAAAAACTCAGAGAGAAGAGAGGAAGATAAAAGAAGAGAAGAAAGAACGATATTATTATATATTCTTCTTTGGACTCTCTCTAATGTCAATTACCAATAGATCTTCTTTCTCAAGCAACTGGCACAGGACTTGTTCCAAAGACAGATCAGCAGAACAAAATGCACAGTAGAGGAAAAAAAAAACAACACACTGGCATCAGTCTCTTAAGAAGGTATTCCCAACCAAGCCAAAAGCCTGGTTTATAAATCCCACAGGGACGATCATCCATTTAGCCATCTGCAGACCAAACCACAAAACGCCCTTTCTTCCTAAAAAGAGAAAATCATGTAAAGTTAGATGTGCAGGGAAAGCAAAATCTTCTATTCTCACAAGCTTTTGCAAACAAAAAGGATTTGGAGGTACCACATCCCCTGAATTTTTTATTCTGCCACTTTTTTTTTTTTAATCTGCAGGAAAAAAAAAATGAACACAGCATACATTATCAAATGTAAGATCACGGAATTTTTTCAGAGAGCAGTGCATTAAGGTACAAGTCTGTTGCTGTTTGCCATGTTGCAAATGAGGCATTTCAGAAAGGAAAAAAAAGTAGGCTAAATGATACATAAACAGGTTTGCTGTTCATTGATACACTCATGGAGTAAAACTTCAAAAATCCAAGTCCATAGGTGAAAAAATAGGTAAATGAAATACCCCAGAGAGAAGAGTGAAAGCCATGAGTTTAGTTGATGTTTTATTCTCTAAAAATATCTTGTAGAGATCGAGGTGGCTGAACTTTAGGACATGGAAACACTGCCTGTGACAGACTACCTCAACAGAAAGAGCAAGCTTCCCCCTAAGTTCAGCTGTGGCTATGAAGTAGACGACCTCCTATTCATCTGAGGAGCCAGAAAGCACCTCAGAATTTCTCATTTCTTTTTAGGATCCATTACATCATGCCAGTCCAGGCAAAATCCAGAGTGTGCCTTCAGTTGAGAACAATACTCCTAGAAAGAATTCTCATTGGTTGAAGAGGATCTCCTCAATGATTGTCTAGAGAAACCTGATGCACACAAATCCATGGACACTGAAGGGATGCACTCATGAGTGCTGAGGGAGCTGTAAGAAGTGACTGCCAAGCCACTCTATCATCTTTGGAGGGTCTTGGACTCACAATAGGTGTCTAAAGACTGGAGGAAGGCCAGTGTCACTCCAACCTTCTAAAAGGGCAAGAAGGAGGACTCAGAAAAAATAAAAACCAGCCATCCTCGTCTCCATCCCTTGGAAAGTGATGAAACAACTTAATTTGGATGTCATCTCCAAGCAAGTGGAAGAAAAGGAGGTTATCAGGAATAGTCAACATCAATTCATGAAGGGGAATTCATGCTTGACTGGTTTTGGGACCCTCACTACAAGACATTGAGACCCCTAACTATTTAAAGAGAAGGGCAACAAAGCTAGTGAGGGGTCTGCAGCACAAGTCTTCTGAGGAGCTGCTGAAAGAATGGGGATGATTTAGCCCAGAGAAGAGGAGGCTCAGGGAAGACCTTATTTCTCTCTACAACTGCCTGAAGGGAGGTGGAGGTTAGCCTCTTCTACCATTTGATCAGCAATAGGTCTAGAGGGAATGGTCTCAAGTAGGAGCAGGGGAGATTCAGATTCTCTGAAAGAGTCTTCAGAAGCTGGAATGGGCTGTCCAGGGAAGTGGTAGAGTCACTGACCCTGGAGGTGTTCGAGAAACTTTTAGAAGTTGTACTGAGGGACATGGTTTAGTAGGAAATATTGGTGATAAGTGGACAGTTGGACTGACTGATCTTGGAAGCCATTTCCACGCTTGGTGATTCCAAGATTCTATGACAGTCTTTTATGATGTCATGAATGGCTCCCATAGATACAGGGAGAGTAGTGGATGTTGTTTACCTTGACTTCAGGAAAGCTTTTGAATTTGTCTCCCATAACATCCTCACAGGTAAGCTTGTGAAGAAGGGGAAAGATGAGCGGTCAGCAAGGTGGATTAAACACTGGCAGACTGTCAGAGCTCAGAGGGTTGTCATCACCAGCATAGAGTCTAGTTGGAGGCCTGTAGGTACCAGTGTTCCCCACAAGTTGGTACTAGGTCTGGTCTTGTTTAACATATAAATCAATGATCAGGATGAAGGGATAGAGTGCACCTCAGCAAGTTTGCTGATGATACAAAGGGAGGAGTGAAGGCTGTGCTGCCATTCAGTGAAATTGAATAGGCTGCAGAGGTGGGCAGAGAGGAACATACTGAGGTTCGAGAAGGGCTAGTGTAGAGTCCTGCTCCTGGGGAGGAATAACCAGACATATCACTACAGTTTAAGGGCTGACCTGCTGAAAAGGAGCTTTGGAAAAAGTCCTGGTTGTCCTGGTGGACAACAGGTTGACCATGAGCAAGCAGTTGGCCCTTGTGGCCAAGAAGGCCATTGGTATCCTAGGATGTATTAAAAAGAGTGTGTTCAGCAGGTTGAGGGAGGTGATCCTGCCCCCTACTCTGCCCTGGTGAGGCCACATCTGGAGAGCTAGGTCCAGTTCTGGGCTCCCCAGTTCAAGAAAGACAGGGAACATCTGGAGGGAGTCCAGCAGAGGGCTGCCAAATATAATGAGTCTTGGTACATCTCCTTTTCCAGGAAAGGTTGAGAGACCTGGCTCTGTTCAACCTGGAGAATAGAAAACTGATGGGAGATCTTATGAATGCTTATAAATATTTAAAGACGAGATGTCAAGTGGATGGAGCCATGCTATTTTCAGTACTGCCCAGAGACAGGGCAATGGGCAGTGGGTGCAAACTGGAACACAGGAAATTCCAGCTAAACATGAGAAATATCTTTACTTTGAGGGTTACAGTGCAAATTACCCAGAGGGTTGTGGAGACTCTAGAAATATTCAAAATCTGCTTCTACACTTTCTGGCACAACCTACTGTGTGGAGCCTGCTTTAGCAGGATGGTTTGGACTAGATAGTCTCCAGAGGCCCCTTCCAACCTCTATGATTCTGTGATTCTGTGAAACATGAATGTGTTCCAATATACACTATCAGTAGTGTTTGTTATCAATTACTCTAGGACTTCATGGGTAGAAATGTGCTACCATGGTGGCAAGGGCTGACTGAACACAACTGACAGGAATTAAGCTGAATTAGAGGGAAATGTAGAATGACATAAATCAATCTGCAGAAAGCAAAGGATGCTACGCAACTTTTCGACATTTCCTCTCTCACAAGTACTTCTCATATATTTTTGCTACTAATGACCACCAGCATGTTCTCTCTTTAAATGTCCTTTCTCAATGGTTCTTTATATGATCTAGACACATTCGAATTGCAAGAATGAATAAGTACCTCATTTTTCTCTCATGCTATGTAAGTACAACACATTTAAATTAATAAATGTTCATTCTTCATTTTTAAAAATAGTTTTATTACTGATAATGGGAATTTCGGTACTTAACCATTACGTTTGTCAAGGGTCATCTTTGACAATTGATAACAGTGTGCTCAGGATTAATATTAACATGTAATTTTAAGCCTCTTTTGTCTTGCTTTAGTGGATTAATCTAATGTCATTTTAAAGGCACAGCTCTGTGTGACATCATTACACAGCCAGATTTATATTATCCAATGAAGTCACCATTACAGCTTCTCATAATTTTCCTTTTTCACCAATGGTCTATTATGCCATTAGTCCTACTTCTCAGTTATGAATCTTTCTTCTGGATAGGTAACCTTTACCTATAATACAATATTTAACTCACAATAATAGTTAGAATTACTTAAAAGCGACATTTTGATTAATAAGCCACAAAACAGTATTATCAAATTTCAATATATTTCATATGCACACAGATATCAGAAACAGCATTAAAATATAATGAATTAACATTGAAAATGCTGCCAATATTTCCACAAGATCTATAGTTCTTTCCAGTTTTTCAGTCCTTGTTCAAAACTGTGTTATTTGTTGCTTGTAGCACAGAAATTTCTTAAATGAATGCATATGAAAGTACTCAGCATTATGTGAAAAATGCTTATTGCATATTGTATTTCCTATTCCTTCTCTTCTTAATGAGTGACTTAATAAGTCTGTGCTTACCACCTTGTGTAACATCACTAGTGTATATAGTAGGTATGAAATTAATACTTTCTGCAGAAACATTCGTTCTGGCAGTTCAAATGTTTTCAGCTACAAGCTGTACCTTGGGCAGGCTTCACATTTACATCTTGCCCTCCACTCAGTCACATTTTCTCATGTGCTTTCTCTTAGTTTCTCTTAGTCTCTTGGATGACAAAGAATACTATCCACCTTGTGTTTCTATCGTAGAGTAGGATTTGAGGGTCAAAATAGGTCTCTCCATTTCTTAACATTTGAAACTGTGTGTGTATATGCGTGTGTATTGAATTGTGCCACACCTTTCATTAATGAAGAAAGGTTCACATCAAAATGAGGCAATAGATGGATAGCTGTCAAATATGCTGTCAATGTGGCTGTCAAATACGACTAGGCTTTCTTTAAGAAGATTCTTTAATGCAACAAAAACTTATGATAAATATACTGCCTAGACAGATAATTTGCATAGCTATATCTTAATTGGTTTTGAAATTAATTTCAGATAAGCAATCATAACTTTGGTGCCTGGGTCAGTACGGGTGGATGAGACAGATTTATATTACCGTAGGTGCATAGCGTTTTTGTAACTGAGGCAAAATAGCTTATTGACAACCTAATCATAGGAAGCATTCCTCTTCCAAATTTCAAATGTGCATAACAAATATATATTTGTGTGTGGTCCTTCTTCCCCTCCCCTGCTTAATAGGGAATAGAGAAAGGAAAATGATGGAAATGAGACACCTTGGAAAAATAGCAAGTCAGAGAAATAACAGAAAATAAAGGAGGAAAAACATGAAAGACAAATCAAACTGAGTACTCACCTTCACACATTTTTCCCAGTATTATGCACATTTTTCATTTACCAGAAAATTCTGACCATTCAGCTATCATCTCTTTACATTTAACTCCACAAAGTTCATTTCAAACGAGAAAGAATGACTTAAGATTGCTTTTTTCATAGTATCCAAGGTATTTATGGGCATTATTTTCCACCACAATAATTACCTAATTCTTCTGTTTGTCTTACGGCAAACAGTTTCCCCCATAAATTTTCCACTGTCAAGGTCCAGAAGACTATAGGAGTTTTGACTTTTTTTACATTTAAACTTTTTATTCAATGATAAATTGACAGAATCTTACCATATGTATTTGCCTCCTTACTTATAGTTCCAAAAATGTTAGAAGATGGAATGAAAACAAACAAACAAACTATATAGCTTTGCTTAAACAGGAGCTGAGTACCAGTCTCTGGTTTAACAATATTTTACATGAAAGGATCAAATGTCCATATTCCTGCCAACTAAAGATAATGAAAAAATACAAACATGAGCTTTGTCCTTTGTTACAGGGTCAAGAGATACAATCATTCACTTAAACTATTAAATGTAATGCATACAGGCATAGGGAGATGAAAAGTGCCACTTTAAATTAGCCTGACCTGCAGTGTTGACTCCTAGACAGATGGCATAATATACCCTGACTTCATTGGTGAGGCATTAGAAATACTCAGCAAGAGGCCATTGTGATATTAAGAAAAAGCTTAGAAACAAATTCAGTCTGAGAACCAAAAACCTGCTGTCCCCCTGTGAGGCTCTTGGCTTTCCTTTACCAGACCTATTACAATACAGAATGAAGTCTTCCCGATTTTTGCTAAAGCAAAGCAATGCTAAGGCATTGAACAGTCATTTGCTACTTTGTCGTCTACAGAGTAGACTTTAAAGATGGGATTCAGAGTCCTAACAACCAGGCTGATAAAGAGTAAGCCAGTCAAAGGCAATGCATTCTTTCCAGGAGGAGGAAAAAACTAACTGTACCAGAACCTCACTGTTTGACAAAGCTGGCAATCCTTTTAAGGAGGAGTGAGCGGGCATAAAAATTAGGTGGATCCTTAAATCTGCATATAGTATTTCTCATGAGACAGCAAGGGTGATCTAAACAACTCTTTTCTACCCGTAAATCTTTCTACTGTTAGCAGAAACTTATAGATCCTCCCCCTCACACACACTTATGAACTCCCACATAATTTTTTTTGGTAAATTTTAAATTAGAAGACAAACAAAGTGATTATCCAACTTTCCTTTTGCATACATTCTTGAAAATGGGAAGGATGTCTCTAAAGTGAATAGATAATTTGCTGTCTAACATCCTGAGAAACAGAAGCAAGGGTATAGAGAACAGAGTGCTAGCAAAATAGCAGGGCAGATAAAAACAAAGAACTGAGGGCTAATGGTATCTTAGTGAGTCAGAGGCAGTTAGGAAAGAAATTAGCCATTTTTACAATGCATGAGAGTTGGCATCATGAAAATGGCTGGCTCCAAATATCAGTGATTTACATCCATCTGTTTCTTTACCAGCATGGGTTTGCTGCTGAGCACTTTGTGAATTTAGATATTATGGGATCTAAGTGAAAAGGACACATCACAATACAAGTGCCCAGCATTCATTAAACAGGGTCAGCCACAACTCCAAAGGTCATCTGGGTTCTTTTTTTTTTTATCTGGTCCTTTTAAAAAACTAAAGAAAATAATATCCCTGAAATCTCCTCATGCTTCCCTCTCCCGCAAAGGCAGAAAAAATAACAAAGGGCAAAGGAAGAGAGATGATGACATTGGATGAGCCTTGCACAGGAGGGAGTTGTGGGATGTTCTGAGTGCCATGTTTGCATTACTTTGCTAGTTCTGCCTAAGTTTCTCATTCTCTTCGGTCATTTTTTTGTACTGAGATAATCCTAAAAGAAGCCAGATTGGCATTTATTCCATAAAATGTATCTGATTCAAATTGTTCCAGCCAGTGACCGCACTTTCCATTTTGCTTCAGAGGTACAGCATAATCTTCTTCTTTTCCTTCACTCTCCAAACAATTTATTATTTTGTGGACCATAAACTTGAGGAAGCTCTCGTCTAAAGGAAGACAAGAATTAAAAAATAGGAAAACATTTTGTCACCTATAAATCAGCTTAACATGAAACTACAATCAGGCAGCCTCAAAGCCTGGCAGAATTTCTGGGGCTTTCAACAGACTTCACTACACGGCATAGATTCTCCAGTCATTTGCCTTTTAAAATTGTGTTTCACCTTTGTTAAATGCCTTGCTGAAAGTCTGCACACAAAGAAATCAAGTATAAAGTGTGGTTTATTTTCAGCACAGAACATCTCTTGAAGTGTGAATGATTTCCCCAAAATTTTAAGTGCATAACAAGTAAATGCCTTGTGCTCCCGTGCTTTTTTTTTTTTTTTTTTTTCCCCTAATAGTTAATCTAATAAAAGATTCTTAATCCTGCAGATACTGCCTTGCCTAAAATTAGGCATCTGAGTAAGAAATTTGGATTTAGCCTTCACCTGCCCAAGGCATTCTGGCACCTGCTTTATTAACTCAAAGCACCCTCTTAAATTTGAACATATTTCAGCACCAACACCATAAGTGTTGGGCAGTTTCCATTAATCTCTGAAAAAAAAAAGAAAAAGAAAAAAAAACAAAAACCCACCACATTTATCTCCCTGACTAAATTTAATCACACTTCTGACAAATGTTGGCTTTTGTGACTAATGGAAAGTCAAAAAATCTTTCTCTGTGTATTATTTTAAAGGATTTGCAACACAGTGGAGCTTTCTGAGCAATCACAACACCGTGCACACATACCCTGCTTCTTATTTGTACCCTGATAGCACCGAGACAGTGGATAATGGTTCCACTGTTACATTTACTGTACAGACAAAACTTTTGCAGCAATCTTTGCCAAACGTACAGTTCAGGCTAACACAGAGCTGGAGCTGAAGGTCTAATCAGAGAGCACTCAGAGCAAGTGAGGGAATATTAAAAGCTCCCTTGCAGTTTGGGGCAAAGAGAGGCCTCTAAGTAGGGCAGATCTCCATTACTGGCTGTCAGAAGGCCGAGCTGTAACATGAGCTGGGCTCCATTTTCTTTTCCATTTATATAAAAACCTTTTTGTTTCTTTTGTTATTAACTTAGACCCCCAGAATAAAGCCTGGAGGAAGGGGGGAGGGGGAGGAACACTTGCTGCCTGAAAGATGCCATTTGCTGTTTGACCACCTCCTGCAGCATACAGCTCCCAGCTATCTAAGCAACTTGCTGAAGCTCTTCTATGCCAGCTATAATCTGTAAAGAAACAAAGTACTTGTCCACATCCAAAAAATCTAATCCAATCCTTGCCCTAAGAACTCTACATTGCAGAAGAGATACTGAAGCACAACAGGAAAGAAGAGGAAGCAACCTTGTTTCCTTCTACAATATGAACAGTATATGAATATATAACATAGAAGTATTGTATAGAAGTATATATGCAGTTTTTAGGAGGCATCTTAAGATGGGAAGTCTTCGTTGAATCGAGACTGCAAAAACTCATGGCAGAGAGGGAGAAATCAATAGGATGGGAACAGGGTAAGCATATTAAAAATGCATTTGGCTTTACTGAAGGCAAAAAGAGCAAACCTTGAACAGAACAAGATAAAGCTGGGAGAGGCCATAGGAAGCTATCTACAGGGGCAGCTGCATCTGTCAAGCATGCTAAGTGTAGACAGTGATACAAATCACCCAAAGCTGCTGAGGGTGGTGGTACTCCCATAGCACTGCAAGAATGGAGCTTGTTTTTTGGAGCATCATATGACATTTCACCCATGAAGCTGCTTTCCTGATGAAGCCAAACGCCAACTGTCTTCTCACATACTGGCACAAGAAAGCAGTATGTAGTAGTGAATCTTGGTACTCTGCACCAGAAGTACAAATTACTAAAGCACTATTTAAAACTGAATCTGCTTTATTATGTTAATTTAAATGTAAAGAAGGAAAGATGGATTTTTTTTTAAAGTACAACTTCAGTTCGGAAAGCACTGATATGATTATCATATGATTTCCATGAGGTAAGCTGCTAGGGGAATTGAGCAAAGTTTGCAAAAGATAAATAGCCAAAGATCTGCCGAGTGATAGGATCTTTTATTTTTCCCTTACCTCACTTGTGTGTTCTCATTTAAAAATTACACGAGAAGACTCCTCATCACAAACACTTCAGGCATTATCTGTAATGTAGATTTTTAAGATTGTAGATTTAAAGTGAAGGAGGGAGAAGCAAGTGATCTGGGAAATAACTGCCATGTTTTATAGAACTGACAGTGATAGTATATCTGGAATTTAAGTGTACACTCCTTTGCCACATAAAATGGCAAGCTGTCTGTTTCTGCACATGCCAGTGAAAAACTTTCTCAGAGAGACATGAAAATAATGTGAATAAGTATATGTACATTGAGGAAGTGAGTGGAAATTGGAAGGCGACCATGAAGAAGCAGCAGTGCAGCTCAGAACCTGAAAACTGCATGACATCTGCTGCACTCTATAAGCCCCCCGTGCTTACAGAAAATAAAAGGGCTGAATGCTCGTCTTTATAAGAATTGAAGGAATACAATATGACTGTAGAGTCTTGCACCTGGGTCACAGCAACCCTCACTATCAGTACAAGCTGGGGGATGTAAGGATGGAGCACAGACCTGCTGAAATGGACTGGGGAGTACTGATGGATGGCTATGAGCCAGCAATATGCCCTCACAGCCCAGAAAGCCAACTGTATCCTGGGCTGCATACAAAGAAGTGTGGCCAGAAGGTCAAGGGAGGTGATCCTGCCCTTCTACTCTGCAGTGGTGAGACCTCACCTGAAGTACTGCATCCAGATCGGGAGTCTTCAGTACAGGAGAGACACAGACCTGTTGCAGCACATCCAGAGGAGGGCCAAAAAAAAAATGATCCAAGGGATGGAACACCTCACCTACAGGCTGAGAGAGCTGGGGCTGTTTGGCTCAGAGAAGACTGCAAGGTCACTTGATAGTGGCCTTTCAGTATCTAAAGGGGAACTACAGAAAAGAAGGGGACAGACTCTTTAGCAGGGTCTGTGGTAATAGGACAAGGGGAAATGCTTTCAAACTAAAAGATGGGAAATTTAAGTTGGATGCAAGGAAGAAGTTTTTTACAATGAAGGTGGTGAGGCTGCCCAGAGATGTGATGGACACCCTGTCCCTGGAGACATTCAAGGCCAGGCTGGATGAGGCTCTGAGCAACCTAATTGAGCTGTAGGGTGTCCCTGCTCATTGCAGGGGAGCTGGACTAGATGGTCTTTAAAGGTCTATTCCAACTCAAATAATTCTATGATTCTGTGATTCTTATCTATGATAAGATAATGCTCAAGTGGTGGGTCTGCCATGCCTTACTCTGCTTGAATCTCCATGCTTCCTCCACCCTTGAAGCAAAAATATCTGAGCAGCCCCAGCTGGGCTGTGATCTGTAATGGTCTGAGGTAAAAGAAAAACAATGGAAGAAATTAAGCTGTTTTCTTTCTCTGCCCTTCTCCCACAAGGTCCTAGAAACCACATTTTATATCAGATTTTAAGGGCTGAGTTCTCAGCCAGAGTTCTGTAAAACATGCTTTTTCATGTTATAAAAACAGAAAATCCAACAATTTCAACATGTTAAGTTGTACTCTGTAAAGTAGGCTCAATTCTATGTCCCACTCAGTTCTTCCTCTTTTCTTTAATTGTTCCAAAGCCTGTAGTGGCAAGTTTGACTTTCTGCCAAGTTTCAGTGTGAAATTTTATGCTTGAGATAATATAAACTTCTGTAAATTGAAGTAGCAAAATGCTGCCAATTAACTTTAACAGTAACTGGAAAGGGGAATATTGCTTAGTCCCTTTTCCCTGATTGTTATTAGCAAGTGCTGAAAGAGATTACTTTTCACACATACTATTTGTCTTCTGCTTACTAGTGATTTGTAAATATATAACTAGCATACAAAATACATACAAGTGAAGCATTTAATAGTGCAGACATATGGAAAGTAAGTCTCAGAGTCCTATATCACCCTTCTTTTCAGTGGCACAATTCCATTCATTTAATTGACCCATTCCTGAATTATAAGCAACAGAAGTAGAGCAGAATCAGACCCACAGAGCATTAGGATCTTTCTCTGTAAAATTTGGTTTTAAATGTTAAATAGTCAGTGCCGCAATGATCAAAAGGTGCCACAACAGTAGCAGCATCTCTGTTATTTTGAAATTTTCTTGCTTGTAAACTTCAGACAAAACCCTTTTTTGTTTGTTGATGTGAGCATTTTAACAGGAAACAGGAGTTCAGCCACTAAAAAGCACTTTTTTTCCGACACAAATTTCACCATTGTACTGTGATTGACAGCCATCCCAATGTCTATAAACAACATACAAGCCTCCCAAATTGACCATTCAGTTCCTGCGTCCAACATTTAAACACTGAGCGGGTTTTGCGCTCAATAAAATTCCTTTTCATTTCACCCTGGGTTGCCATGTCTCTTCAAACAGAGACAGAAAAGCAGTGCTCTGTGTCAGACAGATTTTAATTTTCAGTCCTCATCCATTCGTACAATGTAGACACAAGCAAACAAACCCTACCCAAAGCCTAGCAACCCACCGTTTAAACAGTCAATGCGTATGAGCTACGGGATGAAGGCCTGGACCTGTTCACACATGAATAAAGAAGATTAAGATTTTCTTTCAAAGACATGAAGCCTTTTTGACAGCCTGTGTCAACAGCCCTGTCTGCCTCTCAATGTGAAACAGTCTTCTATCACAGGTTCCCACAGGGAGGTCTTGCTTATTAGCATGCTTTACACTTCCATTCCTTGTCAGTATTTAATTTAAGAATAAGGGTGCAAAGTTTTGCAAACTCTTACTTACCCACAGTGAAAGGATAACTTACTGGAGACGCTGAAAGGAAATACCAGCTAACAAGAACACCTACAGGGGACATTTTTAAAAGAGGATAACCTAGAAGGAGTAAAAGCAATGGATACAGAAGCGTTCTCTATTAGCCAGTGATGAAATATACCACTAAACTTGAAGCGAAACACTATCAATTTAGCAGGATACATCTGTAGAACTCCTGTCAGCCTACATTTTAAATATAACACATTCGCCCCTACCGAGGGCATTTTAACCAAATTTTTGGACCTAAAATGACCCCGAATCCCTATCCAAACAGCAACAACAATACTCACACAGGACATATATAAGCACAAGACTGAAAAGGATCTCCAGGGGCATCTAACTGAGTCCACTGTTATCACAGGATATATGGCACATAATCCTTTCCATAAGCGACCAAGCTCTCTTCTAATACAGCTGCCTTTCTTGTAACACTGTCCATGGCAAAAAGTCAAAAAAGAAAAAAGGTTTTAATTGAGGGGAAAGATTGGATCTAGCAAAAACAATATAGGTTCCATTTTTCTGAAGGAACAATAGAACCAACTCATCATTACATCTTGTCTTTATCAAATTGTTTATAATCAAAGTATTCCAAGATTCCAGTCTTCCATACTCTTATGAAGCTATTTACATAAATAAGTGACTGTTCCTAATGAAGGTATCTGCACATCATGCAGATATAGAGCACATGAAACTTTCAGGATTGGGAACAAAATTGGAGAGCTAAAGTAATAGGAAAATACCATACCTCCTTCAGCATTGGCATAAGTTTTGTTTTCAAGAACAAGTGGAAATGTTGTGTGCTGTACTAACTCACTGCTTGGGTAAAAGCACAGATTTGTTATCAATTTGTTTAGCATAATATCAAGAATTAATTTTGAAATTCTCACATGAGAATGTTAGCATGTTCAGTGCAAAAAATTATCTCAGCAAGGAACTGATTGTATCTTAGTGAAGTAAGTGGGAAAATATCCAATTGTATCTCAATGTTGGACTTAAATCAACAGAATTAAATGAGAACAGTCCTGAAAGCCAAGCCACAATCATGTGAAGCAACATCTCAAGCAGAAAATGATAAAGATTTCCCTCCAAAATTACTAAGAATTTTGTTGGAGTTCAAAATACTTTGCATCTATATGTTTTGGGGTTTTGTTTTGTTTTTATAATCTTGCCACTAAAATACAAGGAAATGAATATTTTCTGTAATGTAAAATTCAGTGATGTGAGATACAGAAAAAAAAAGCTGAATGACCCTGTAAGTAGAAGTAAACAGCTAAGACAAGGAAGGATAACTGGGATTACATGGATCAACATTAAATGCAACAAAAATCTTACTTTAAAGCTTTGTACTGTACACAGTAATGATTCATAACTTTCACAAGTATCTGCACAGCAGATGCTTTCTTAGCAGTATTCCTGATTTCCTCCTCACTGCCTGAAAATTGCAATTGAGTGTGTAAAATCTAATAGCATTAAATTAAGGGTATGCTTCTTTTTATATTGGTTTGGTACATCCCAAAGAAGTATTCTAGGATTTTCAATTATTTTTAAAGCATTACACTCTAGGTTCTACAATTTGATTCTACCCAACATTTAATTTTGTCAAGCAAGTATGTGACTCAGTGCACTACAGCTATAACTCATAATGTATTTAGTTATTTTCTCAAAGCTACATATTTGCTTAACATAAATAAATGTCATTTCAAGTTTTAATTTGCTAAAGTTAAATTTGTCTAGACATCTAGAGAAAAATCACATGGTCAAAACACATAGATAAATAAGTAAAGAAGATGTACAAATACAGAGTGTGTACAAGAGTCTGGATTTTATTCTTTCCAATGGCAGTTATTTATAGGTATTAATTTTGAGATGGAACACTAGGTTCTAGCAAAAGTTAGTGGCAGGTCTATAAATATGGAAATACAAACAAAAGGGACAATGAATTATGGTTGACTATCAATAAAAGGAAAACTTAGTGAGCTTTTGACATATTTTTCTGTTAATGTTCATGACTGAACAGGCTGCATAATAAAGTTCACGAGCAGAGACAATCGCAAAGCCTTCTGACGTCGCCCTGCAGAGTGTTCTCCATCTTCCCTTATTCTTTCCCCATTGACCCCAGCAGGCTGTGATTTTGCCAGTGGTATTTCAAACCTTTTGTTTTTGACGGAATTCTCTTGTTTCCATCTCCCAGCCAGATAGGAGGTCATACTTTTCCCTGGGGGCATTTGGCTTTACTGTCATTGAGCACAATGAGAGTAGTTATCCTTCGAGCAATTTCTCAAAGGGTTTCTCTGAAGCATGAGATTTGAGGGAACAGTGGTGTTGTAATGTCATAACTTCCAGTTACAGCCAGCAGGAGTAAATGTGACCACGCATATAAAATACTTCTTCAAAGCCCTCATGCATGCTAGATGCACTTGATAGAGCAGAGAGGACAGAGTAAGAGACTTGTTTCAAGTGCACGTCTGTTGACAGAAGGGAAAATTTAGGAATATGTGCCATGGAATGGAGAATTGAGAGACAGGGCAAAGGCTGGCACATGGGAGAGGGAAGGAAACATGGGTGTCACTTAAGTGTGGGAAGCTACTCCTACTCATTTTATCTGGGGTATCTTTTGAAGAAGCTATTATGACACAAAGGGAAAGCTGGTAGCTGCCACAGGCAATAGTCAGTGAGATTTGCGTGTAACTGAAATATTCTAGCATTTCCAGATGTTTCAGTGACCAAAGAAACTCAAGGCCCATCTGTGCAGCAGAGATGTGCACCCTTACATCACCTGCTCAAACTAGCAGGTAAAACCATAGCACAGAAGTGCCCTTACCAGTATTTACTCAGGCATGCCGCGCTGTCCCAAACATCCACAGATCCTGAAATTCCATAGCTGTAATTCCCTTGTTCTGCTACAGCACATGCAAGACAAAATTTGGATGAACTGAATATTCTAGTTTTGCCTTTCTATAATACGACATTTGTACATATAAGAAGTTTCAATGTTCAAAAGGTTTATTGTTCCACACTGCTCCTAGGGTTTCTGCTTTGTACTTTAATACACATGTGGTTTCCTTCTGTATGTCCAGAAAAAAAGTTCTGAGGAATTTTTTTTTTTTCCTTAATGATTTATCAAACAGGTGGAGTTCTTAATCCAAAAAACAAAATCATTTGTTTTGAGCTGTCTTTGCAGTGCCTCGTATCTTTTTCCATATGCTCAAGCCACTACTTCCACTGCAATTCTTTAAGTTCCTCCCTGAGTACATAGGCTGTGAGAGGTAATTTTTGTTTGGGTACTGAAACGTTTCTGTACCCCCAAAGAACATTTTGCAGGTAATCACTGGGTTTCAAAGGTAGCTTGGATGTTGAGGTGATCAGGATTCACACCTTTCAGAGCTGGTGCTTCGTGATACCCACAGCTCATAAACAATATTTCACTGTTTACTCTCAGCCAATATTTTCAAAGTTATTTTTATCAGCAAATATGTTTCAGACGTAATTTTAACTACCCTACAATTCTTGGATGTATCCCCATATTGCTGATGAATTGCTTGGCTGCAGGAACACGATGCAAAATTTGAGACTGCTGTGTCTTTTTTATCATCACATTACAATCCTCAAGTCTTACTTGTTGATGTTGGGCGTTTGACCTTTCCTGTTGTCCTGTTCAGGCTTGCACCAAATGTGGGGTAGAACATCTACCTAGCAGTCTCTTGGACTAGAGACTAGCAAGTGGACAAGGATCTTACAGGTTGAAATTGAGAAAGAAATTCAGCAGCTTCACTACTGTGAGGCTGGTTAAGCATCCTCAGAAGGGAATGTAAATTCCTTCTGAAGACTTCAGTGCATTAATTTACAGTCTTTCCCTTGATGCAAGGTAAACAAGGGAGAAGGAAAAGGAGCTGAGAGGGCAGTGCAGAATGAAAACAATTGGCTGGAGAAAGGGATGGCAACAGCTTTTTCCACTGACTTTGTCCAGGGAACCACAGCTTTGGCCATGGAGCTTAGCAAGTACTAGCTCACTTTCTAAGCCTTCTAGATCCTGGATCCCAGACAAGAAATGAAAGAAGTGGTTGCTGGGATCAGGGCAGTTCTGTACATACGAAAAGTGAAGAACCTCTAGCACACAAGAAGATATGTCAGTGTCTAAGAGGATAATATGTAATGAACCTGGCACCTATAGAACAACAGCTTTGTACAACAAATGTGAATACTGGATTCATTTTGGCTCTGGGCCATAGTCCACAATATTTCAAAATTCTGTAGCAGGATGTGTTCTGTGATCAAACAGTTTTCCCATCGTCCTGATACACATCTTACCTGCATCTCAAAGGCAAACAAGGGAAAAAGCTGTTGCCCAATATTTTCACAATTTGTAATATGTTCAACATTCATTCATTTTACATATCTTGTTCTAATCCTAAAATATTCAGCTTTAAAATAGGGTACTTTGTAGTTTTTTTTTTTCAACTTTATAACATTTGCAGATATTGTGGGAACACTTCATCCAAAGTTCCAAAATTACACGTGATTAAATAAAGTCATTTGCGTTGGTTAAACCGTCAGTTACTGAAAACCTATTGACGAAGGACAAACAGCTTGAGTATGTGAATTGTTTAAATTTATTGCATTGTCCTATATTAAATATAAGTTATTAAATTGGCTTACTAATCTACCTCAGTCCTATAGTGTTTGGGGACTTTGCATAGTATTTGATGGAACAGCCCTAAGCAGTCCAGTAGCATTTTCAAATTAACCTATTTGAAGAGTAACTAATAAACAGGAACAGCAACAACAAGAATTTTTAAACAGTTATTAATGTGTTTATCTGAAATGTTTTCCTGTCCATAAATACAACTATTTTTGCATTGCTGCTGATGATGATTGACTGTGATAAGTTTAAAGTTTTCATAACCGTGGCCCCACTTAATGGTATGCTAAATTTTGCAGTACTGCCTAAATTTGGTTAGTTTTGTACCATAAAAGTTACTTAAGGCCCCAAAGAAAATACACTGACATCTCTTTGCATAATCATTTGTTTTTGTGGATCCTGTAAATTTTTTTTCTTTGCTATTTCAGTGTAGTTTTAGAAAGCCATCTCACTCCAGCAAGTCAGCAGTCCAACAGAAATATATCAGATAAAACATGTAAGCAGATGAGGCTAGCTGATACTGAGTTAACACTTACTTTTTTACATACAGGTCTTTTGCATGTAGTCTGCAAGTAGCTAGTCTGCAAACTGGAGCATGCATAGATTGTGTTTTCAAAGCATGTCTAGCAGATGAAAACTAAGGAGTAGAAAAGAGTGAGTGGAAAAGGAAGAAAGAATATGATGCACGGCCATTAGTAAAGCGTCTCTCATAGAGAACATGGAAGAGACAGATGTCATGTATTTGCTAAAGTGTATTTATACCTGTTCTCTATTCCCCATCCTCACATCCTCACACACAGCACTGCATTCCTTCACCAAGGCAAAAAGATAGCTTAGCTGTGTTTTTATCAGGGCTGGGAATTTTCTTCCAGTGTTCATTTTTCTGTGAGACAACATATTCTTCTCTCTTTCAACAAAACTTGGCTTGCTAACAGGGGAATGTGACAAAACTGGAGAAAAAAGAATCCAAGGCTTATAGACCACAGAGCCACTCTTCCCACCACTCTGCCAGTCTCCACGCAGATGTTGTTCTGCAGGTAGTGCCAGGGGCAGACTGCAGCTCCAGTTAGAAAAAGCCATTCAGCTTACCTGCTGGAGACAGGAGTTTTGCTATGACTGTTTCTGAAGCCAGCTCATTTATTCTAACTAGAAAATCCAATCTCTCCCCCCGGGTTAAAGGACCCAGGATCATAGGCTACGCAGATGACTTACCGGATAATTGAGATCTGAGCATGGCTAGACAGGAATTGAAGCCACCTGGTTTGCACACAGACACAGCTTTTCTCTGCCAGGGAGGCAGGCTCAGTGCACACTTCTGAGCAAACATCTCTTTATATCTGCCAAACACCCAGCAGTGGCACACTTCCTTCTTTGTTCTCTGCAATGCAATGCCAATGGGTTGTTTTCTGCTTTTGCAAAGGCAAGGATAATTGTCTCTCGGTGAATCTATACAGCAGCAACAATATGTTGAGAATAGATATCAGTCCAGCTCAGAGCAAAGGGATGCATAATGATACTTCTTCCTCAGCAGATCTCAGCAGGCATTTGAGCAGTTCCCTCCCAGAACAATTGGGCATGGACACAACAAGCCATATATGTGGATAAACACTGACCTAATCTGTTATGGGGCATAAAAATAGAATAATTACAAGTAATTAGGCTTTAGATTAATATCACAAAAATCTTCTGCACTACAACTTGTGTCACCTCTCCTTCAACACCATCTACAAGTTCTTGTTTCACACTGAATCACCTAGAAGTGTTTATCCAAGCAATAATGCAAACCCTTCTTGACAGTTCCGAGGTTCTTCTTTTCCAGGCTCCAGAAAGTCCTGATCACAAATTATCAGAGAAGATGGGATTGCTACATGACTGAGGACAGTTGTTTGGTAAGTTTAATAGAGTAGCATTAAACAGAACTGAAGAATATAGTAACACAAATCATAGAGCCTTATTGTCAGTACTGGAAAAATCAACTTTTATGTAACTAGCCACACCTTTGAAAAAAACATTAACTTTTTCCACAAGTGAAATATTGGGTGAGTTGGTTGTTGGGAGTAGGCTGAGGTCTGATATGCCCGGTTAGTCTTTGGTGGGTAATTCATTTGGATCCTGAACACCTAAACCAGATGTTTGTATTTAATAGGTCAGTGAGTCTCATAAGCAAGTCATTATTTAATAGTAGAATTGGGTATTTCAACATCTCTCTCTCCTTTTCCACTACCAAGCAGACATAGTGTCACACATACATACTTTTATCACTTGTGTGCAGCATAATGTAGGCATTTAATAGCTTTTAGAGTTGCATGTAGGAGACTGATGTAATTTTTTAGCAGTTTATGAGAACTCCAACTGTAGGTTTATAGGATACAAAAGTTTAATTATTCCATATCTGGGACGGATTCGGAGGTGAAGCAAAAAGAAAATCATGTTTGGAATATAATACTTGTATGACGCAAGTATCACAACAGTCATAAGTCCTCCTCCTGAATAGTTTGAGTCACTGTTGTATTCATTAAATTGCATTTACAGCTAGATACTCTGCTGAGATGTCAGTCTTCTTTAACTTCAGTCTGGAGTGAATTTATTGGGGTAAGTCTAAATTCCAGATTGAGTGTTAATTTTTTTCACTGAATTATTTTGAATTTATTCCAGTGTTATAAGGTAAAGTTTGGCCCATCGCACTGTTTCAAGGATGTCAGCGTTTTCAAACACTGGGTTGAAGTGAACTTGTGATCACTATAATTTGTGAAGAGCTCTGTTTACCAGCTGAAATCAGATTTACATACAAATAAGTAGAAAACATTCAACATGTGCAAATTTGAAGCTTATGAAATCTATCTTGCCTCTTTTTCTCTACATCTAGAAGCTGCCAATTCCTGTTAAATAAAGGTTTCCAAAGTAACAGGGCAGAATTTGGCCCCAAAACCACCACAAAGAAAAAATAATCCCTATTCTCAGTACCAAGTTTCTTTATTTCTAAGTATTATATGTCAAAATGAAATCTTAAAGTGTCTTTTTTCAGAAGCATATCTTTGCAAAATCCAGATTTTTAAAGTAGGAAAGCCTCTTGACATTTGGAGACAGTTTTTAAAATCAAGGAATAGTATATTAATATGAGGAAGAAAAAAACCAAAAGTTTTTAGATATGTAATTTAATTAAAATTAGATATTTTAATCCAGTAATATCACACAAGTAGACAAAAATGGCGAGCAGTTTTCTCCCTATAAAAATCTGTTGCAATTAAAGTTGATGCAGATAGCTCTGGCCAGCACATTTCTATGTGCTCAGCAAAGGCAGCTGGAGCCTGGCAGACAATTCTCCAAGGATCCTGTGGGCCATACGCATGCCTTGTCCCCACACAGCTCCAGTTTGCTGGCCAAGGCACAGAACTGACAATGCTCCTGGTTCGAGCTCATCTCTTGCACCACATTATGTCTTTCTCAAAATGCCAGCTTCTGAAGTCCTGCTGAGCTGAGAATCTCAGCTGCCAATATTTTTTAAAGTAGGTTTCCAGCACACAGTATTACAGGGAAAAGCCTGCAAACATGGTGTGAGGACATGCTGAATTCACTCTCTCTCTCTCTCTCTCTCAAAAAAAAAAAAAAAAGGTTTGAAAAAAATAATCCTAAAAACCAAAAAGTCTAATAAAAAGAACAACAGGAGTGTTATTTTATTTTTTAACATAGTCTGATTTGTTGTGGTCTGCATCCTGATTTTTCAAATGCTTGTGGCTGAGAATACTGGAAATATGTGTGTGTGCTTCCCTGGGAGAAGTGCTGGAAGGGCTGTGGTAGACTTGTGTTGTTACACAAAAAGCAGAAGACAGAAGAACAGCCTCTATCCAACAGGCATGCCATTCACAATGGTGCCTTGGCAGAAAAGGAAGAAACAATCTGATCCAAAGGCAAAGATAGATGAGGAACAGAACGGCATGTGATGAGACAGATCGGAAGCAGGACCTGGGAGACTGGGCCAAAGTAGAAGGGAGAAGAGGGCTGGTAATTAGAAATGGATGTGCCTGTAGCCATGAAAGTGGTCCTTCCAGAAATCTGGAAAGAGACACATTCCACACTTGTGTAGTGCAATGAAACCCATCCCTGTGAAAACCAGCACTAAAACATGTGGCAGCTACATGGCTGGCTGTTCTATATCCTGAGATCTAAATATTCAATGTGTGATGATTTTTTCCTTCCGGTCTTTGAATTCAATATTGGTATACTATTGTAATGCTTCACAAATTAGTACTTTTTTCCCTGGAGAACCTCTCTCTCCACCATAGTCTTGGGTTTAGCAGTAGACATTAGTAGAAGGTTAATTAAAATTTTTGATCACCTTATCGTGAAGAACTCTGGTGCAGATAGAGAGATAAGAGTTCATTACTGGAATAATGAACTTTTGCAATAAATCAGATGACCGGAGCTCAGTAGACACAAGGCTATCTCCTTTTCTTGGGGTTTATTTTTTCAGGTTATGTTGGCACCATGGCTTCTGGCTCTGAGCCTGGCTTAGCAGAGACACGTGCCTCCCACCCTGCTTTCAGAAGGATGTCATTGAGGCAACCACACAAGGTCTAAGTATCTGGCCATATGGAAGAAAAGTAATTAGGTGGATGGAAATACTCCAGCCAGAGCTGGACTAACAGTTGGATATTACCTTCATAAGTACGTGATGTTCCACACACTTAATAATTATTGCAATTATCACGTAACACTATAACACGTACAAGTAGGTTGAATTAATATTACTGTCATCCCTAACTGCAGCATTTTTTAACTTTTGAGTGCTTGACTTCAATCTTAACATTCCTATAATGTAGTTTTCTGTAGTAATAGACTCTATACATCTGACAATGTGTTTCATGCTTCATTTGCCAGAAATGTTACGAGCTTTGAGTCAACACATTAGGAGTATGTCTCTGTTTTCAGTGGCAAAAGGCCAGGTTTTAATTTCACTTATTTGCCATTGGCTAAACTGTGTCATTTCCTAAACATTTCTTAATTTTTAAAATATATGTCTAACTGATATTGCAGTATGGTAAAATACACTGTCCAAATGACTGTAAGGGAGATTGGAGATATGCAGGTAAAGCATTACATATTGAGACATTAGATGTTTCTACTCCATTTTCATTTTGATAGCATTAGGTAATTTTTTTTCTCTATATTCCTGAGTGTTGAGACTTAAATTGCATTTGTGGTTTCATCCTATTTTGCTTTGAGGAGAACTGTTTAATTGGCTCAACAGTTTTGCATTCATAATATACAAAATCAGAGAATAAAACAGCAGTGCAAACTGCAAGTCAGTTTGAAAGTCCTAAAAGACAGGTGGTATGGGTTAGTGAGATTTGGCTGTGATTACCAAAGCATTTATATCAAGACAGTTAATGCTTAGAAGTAAGGTGATTTTACTTGTGCTCCAGAAGAGTGGATTAAAAGATTCTGACACTGTTCTTCAGCTCTGGCTGAGGAACACATTCCCATCTCTTTTTTTTTTTTTTTTTTTTTTTTGAGAAAATTTCCCCTAACATGTAACTATTTTGCTGTGAAGTCTCTGCAATATTGGGAAATTATTGACACCAGTGTGCATTTGCTAACCATAGCACAGTCTTTAGCTGACAGTTTTGATTACAATAAATTTAACCTATCTAGAGTAATTAGTGACAGCTGTACTGAGAAGGATAAGAATTTAATGTCATCTGTAATTAGAGTGTAAATGTAAATTAGATTGTAAATGTAATCGGTAAACATAATTTGTTTAGAATAACAGGGAAAATACTATTGCTAAATATGCACTGGATTTCCACCCAGTTGTGGGACAGTTTCAGTATGCAAATAAACATTATACCTCTGAAATATGGACTTTCTTCCCTTCATAACTAAAGTGCTGGTTTATTGCTGACCTTGACCACTCAGGTATTGCCATTATCATCTGAGCAGATTTCATTTTCAGAAGGCACTGCCAATAAAAAGCAGGTATGTTTGACCTAATCCAAGGTGACTTAATGAATTTTAAGACTTCAAGATTAGTTTAATTCTTGATTAAATATTTAATTACTTTTAAAATCTTAAATCATTGCAATTAGGTTTTGGAAGATCCATTTCTACTTAAAAAATATATATATATATATAATGTTATTACCACTGTACCGTTAAGGAATATATAGCCATTGAAAATAATCTGGAGCAATTGTCTTCTGTTTCCATCATGGTAGGTAGATTTAAGCTTCTGAACATTAAGGCATCAATAAAAGTGTCCAAGATGGCAAATAATCATAATAAGCAATTTCAGCAATTCTTCATGGCCTTCCGCGTTTATTGCCTTTCATCTGAAATACATTAATAAAAGAATCCATAAATCAAGTCCGAAGATGTAATTAACACAGTCTTTTATTGAAAAGCCCATTCTGTATTTCCACTGAAATTTCCATTTCATCTGTTCAAATATCCATTGCATTAATTCAGACATAGATCTAATGTTTCCATACTATGGGAGAGAGACAATTTACTTTAAATATCCATTACAAGTATTTTTAGATTCTATTCAAAGCCTCGGGGAATAGTATATGGTATCCACTTGAACACTAAATTAACTCATTAAGATAAGCACAATTTTGTTAGTGTTAAATCAATTTCTAGTAAAAGGCTGCTTTTTTTTTTTTTTTTTGTGCTGATAACTTATGGAAAAATTTGACTGTTATAGCTCCCAGCAAATCCTCACTAGTGTGTCTGTAATCTTACTATGCTGAAAGTAATATGGGTAGTAAAAAAAGATGCTTAGGAATCATTTTTAGGGAATGTAGTATACCTTAGGGCATTATGGAACCTTCTTCCTCAACAATATTGTTTTTCACTCTCGGGAACTTCCAAAACAGTACAGGCAGTGGGGTCTCAGTTGCCTTTTGCTAGTGCTCTCTTGTTATTCTATTTCATGAATTTTCCACTCAGAAGAAAAGGACTAATAGAGAGTCGAGGCTGAGAAAAGACTTTATAAAAAGGTGCCTTCTTAAAGGCACGAATTCTTAAAAATTCATTCTATTAGTTTGGATAATCCCAACTTTGTAGCAGTTCACACTTTGAATATAGAGTGAATACTTTCTGAAATGTGTTGTAGGTACCACATCAATCTTTTATTTAAATTTTACAGACTATATTCTTAATGGCTATAAATAAGTGCTACTCCATTTGCATTAGCCTGCAGTTCCTCTGCAGTATGAAGCATTTTAGGCATGAACTACTGTGGTCCAAGCTTCATCCCTCCTCCTGATACTGACCCACAATCACTTTTGACATAGCAGTGAGACTGAGTGATGGCACAGATAACTGATTTGCCAAAAGTTACTCCATCAGAAACATTTGTTACTGAAACTTATCAGGTAACAAACCTAAATGATGCTGATTTTCTGTGAAATGAACTTCTCAACCATCAAGATGGGTTAATTTTCCAGGCAGGAGATGTTCATATATCATGTGGTTTGTCTACTAAAAATACTGAGCTTGAGACACTGACTGAGCAGGGCAGATAGAAGCAACACGTCTTTCCATTAAATTAGATTTTATAATAGAAAATCATAATTCTAGTTTTATGATTCTCTGATAGGAATTTAAAGAAATGATGGCAACAAAAACAAAATACCACCACACACACAAAATAAAAACATATCACAGACTTCTTCACTGCACAGATGTGCAACAGACTTGTGGGTTAGTTGCTGAGGCTGCAGTTACAGTCTGCTTTGTAGTAGGATCATGAGGAACATGATATGTGGCTGTATCTACGCTGGCAAGTCATGCAACCCAATATGAGCAGATCTGGAGAGAAAAAAGATTGGTGCTGAGGATCTGACTTCCAAATTATCTGCATGGCAGGGGGATGGGGGCTGGTTCAGACAAGCTGCATTCTGGCCATGTGGAACAAATGCCAGCAAGCAGTGGGGGTGCATTAGTTCAGCTCCTGGAGCACATATTCTGGCTTGGCTTAGTCCAAAAGGCAGTCAGTCTATGTGCCTGGGGAGTGCTCTGCAACGCAAAGTCACAGTGAGTGGGGATGGCTCTCCTCAGGAGTGCTCTCCTGGTCCAAATTAAAATGTTAATAAAGATAAACATGCACGCAAATGCCCACTCTGATGGAACAGATGATTTTTCCCAGAAAGATAGAGTCCGTCAAGGAAACTGCTGGAAGTTGTGCATGTGGAATAAGTAATAGTCTATCTTAATTACTCCTCTACTTTTAGATACATATACCCATGTAGGCAAAGTTCAACTTTGATATCTTTAATTGCCATTGTTAATGGTATTTTTTCTTCAAGGCCAAATGTTATATGAAGCCTTATATATCCTCCAGTTTATTTCAGGCATTTTGCCTGAGTAAAGACTTTGGGATCAGGCTTATAGATTTTAAATTCTTAAGATCCTTTGGGAGACATAAATCACGACTGCATACAACTTGGCTGATTTAAGTGAAAGAAAATACATGTAAGAATGTGTACTTGTTAGAAAAATATGTTCCAAGATATATTGAAAAATCAAGTCCTGTTGCACTGATGTCATCTATAAAGGTAGGGCACTGCCTGTGAGGTACTCCAATGTTTTGAGGGTTCCTATAAAACTTGGCCAAAGAGCAAAGGCATTTCAATTTAACAAGCTAATAAATAGTTTTGAATAACCCACCTTGTGTCTCATAACATCTGGAATTAAAACACAAAGTATAGCCAAGAAGGATAGAAAATAAAGAAATGCAAGGCTGCCCTCTGCCTCTTACACTGGAAGGAATGTAAGTGATAGTGATGGAAAAGGTCACTTTTTGACAGATGTGTTCCAGAAACTTTTGTTTTCTACCATCTTCCTTAGTAATTAGGGAAGTATGTTGTAGTAATAGAAAAGTAAAAATACTCGCTCACACGAATTGAAAATTTTTAGACTAAAAAGTGCTGTGCAGAACATTTTTCAGAGAATTACAAGATCTCCACAGACATCCAATGACATTCATATCTTCCAAGAAAAAAAAATCATACTCTCTCTTGAGTTCCAGCCTAGAATAGATAAACTTAATTTGCATTTAATGTTTTGGGTGTTGCTGGCCCTTTTCTAGGAGTTTTTTAATATTCCTTTGAGATTGCAAGAAAGTCACCTTGTTGTGGGTATTAGAGTCCCCAACTGCTACATATCCGGTCAATCCCACTGTGATCCAACCAGATGTTTCTAAAGTATGCAAGGAAGTGAAACAGGAGGTGAACACTGAACAGCGACAGACACATAGGAGAAAGATGTTTTAGTGGATGGACTCTGCATTTCACTACTGGCAAACATTATTAAAATCAATGGAGTGAAGCAGTATGTAGTTGAAAAGACAGTGTTTAAGCTGACAAATTTTGACTTTGAACAGCTTTTATTTGTGGCTGATGTCTAGGGCAGGAGGAATAAGAGACGTAAGGATATGGATAACACAGTATGGATAAGAATAACACAATTCGATTTTAGCCCTAATTATACTGCAATTGCTTTGATCTTTAACAACTTGTTTTAGCTGCTTTTGATGGAAACCCTTAGGCTTTTGCATGTGGAATACCAGAAATAAATTAAAAAATGTACCTTTAAAACGTTGATTTTATACATGATGTATCTTGCCATGGATAACATCTGCTTTTTTGCTTCAAAAGGCACAAGACTGAATCCAGCATGGAATTTGATCCAGTTCTTACTGAGTTCTATGCTACCACTCTGGGGCCATTATTCAGGTTGAACCTACAAATCTTCAGGTGTCTGCCATCTTCAGTAATATCTGAGTGCCCTAATTTAAGGCAGGGAATTAAACATGTAGCAAATGAGAATCACATGGGTAACGTTTGGAAAATAATTGTAGTAAGTATGCTGATGGAAATCATCCAAGAAAAGCTTCGGCAAAATGAGCCCCAAAGTACATTTCATCTATGTTTACATTTTTAACACTAAAATACAAAGTTTATATTGTTCCTCTAATAGTCCACCTGGGGAATGAGGAATATTTCTCTTCTGTGTTTCCAAAAAAATAAAAATAAGATGGGAAATAAATGTTAAACATTTAGTTTAAGGACATATTTTCATCTTGTTTGAAGGCTTATTTTTTAATAACATTAATAAGAGGCATACATACTGGGAGAATAAATCCATCTGGGCTTATGTGTCAAAGGTAGGTGAGCTCAGCCGTGCATTTCTTCGTCTACACTGTATTGATCCAAGCACACTTTGTATCTGACATACACAAATACCTCTGTGACAGTCTTTGCTCTCACTTTGCCAGTTAGTTGCTCTGTAAGCAATTAATAATTTGCGTAACTTAGCTATACAGTATTTCAGTACTTCAATATCCCTTTGCTAACCTTTGCAGATTAATTTTCACAGTGGAAAACACGTATGGAAAAAAGTACCTGTGAAAGCTTTCCTATGTTAATACATTGCAAATGCAAATCTCAGAAGAGTATGAGATCTCATATGAAGGTGTTACTATCTGTACTCACTTCTCTATTGCAGATGCATATACAACTTGCAAATGAGGATAAGGGCCTTACTGTACTAAGCTCTACACAGCCCCAGACTTTGCACAGGAGAGGCCTTCCTGGGGTCCCAGACACTCACTAGTAACTTTCAGTGACTCAGGCTGGGCAAACACCATCCACTCATCCTCCCATCTCCTGTCCTTCTGAATGTGAAAAAAGTTAGGTGTGCAATGGCCAACTGGAGCTAAATGAAATAAAACAAGGCAGATTTTAGGCAAGATTGAACCAAGATGGAATAAATATAGCTTGCCTAGCTGTTGAATTTAGAAGAATTATCAATGTTTTGGTTCATGTCTTGCTGAGTAAAGAGCACAGAAGTGATTTAAACAAAGTAGAGGAGAGTCTGACCAGAGTTTCCTATGAATAAGTGCTTGAAGAAGACAGCAGATGATAGCTGCTGAGACTGGCGAGACGTAGCAAAGGCAGACATCAGACACAGGACAACCTAGCAGAGGCTCAGTACTGCAGCAAAGCAGCTGTGTCCACTGCAGGGGTCAGTATGAAAATAAAGTGGGAGAAGACTGACAAACTAGAAAGAAGATCCTAGAGATAGGGTTTAGAGATTATGATAGTCAAGGCTGTAACTTTCTGTACCAATTATCACCCTGAATGAGATGACATAGACTTACCTCAGTGACCTAACCAGTTATAATTTACACATACGGTTGGTAAAACAAGTAAGATGCATCTAGACATGGCTTTTAATCACAGGTACTACTGTGATTTAAAACAATATAGGAGAAGGCTGAGGCAGTGAATAAATTTTTGCCTTGGTCTTCACTGGCAACTACTCTTTGCACAATACTTTTCACACCCCTCAAGCTTAGGGGTTGGAAGATGGGGACTAGGGAAGTAATGTCCCTCCCAGTCTAAATGAAGATTACATTCACAGCTACCTGATTAACCTGAACACCCATAAGTCTATCGGCTCCAGTGAGATGCATTCCAAAGTCCTGACAAAATTGGCTGATGTAGTCGCCAAGACACTGATTATATCTGAAAAGTCATGGCATTCAGGTGTAGTCACTGGTGATTGGAAGAAAGGTAATTTCATACTTATTTTTATGAAGGGTAGAAAGGGAAGATCATGGGACAGACCCTCCTGGAAACTATGCTGAGGCACACCGACGACAGGAAGGGGTTATGAGAGCCAGTATGATTTCACAAAGAGCGTGTCATACCTGATCCACTCTGTGGCCTTCTATGATGTTGATGGCATAATTGCATTGATAGACAATGAAGAGACAGTGGTGCCATCAATCTCAACTTCAGCAAGGCCTCTGACGTGGTCCACCATAACCTCCTTCTCTCCAAATGGGAAAGATAAGAATTTTATGGTTCAATGGATGAGGAAATTGTTGTGAGATCATACCCAGGGAGTGGTGGTCAATGGCTCAATGTCTGGGTGGAGATGAGTGATTAATGGTGTCCCTCAAGGGTCAGTATTGGAACTGATGCTCTTTAGTAACTACATTAATTAACAGTGCACCCTCAGAAAGTTTGTGGATGATATCAAGCTGTGTGCTGCAGTTGATGTGCCCATGGGACAGGATGCCATTCAGAGTGACCTAGACTGGCTCCAGCAGTGGGCTCAGGTGCATCTCATGAGGTTTAACAAATACAAGCGCAAGGTCTTGCGGCAACCCCTGCTATCACAAATGACATGGGGGTAATGGTGGATGGCAAGCTGGGCATGTCAGCAATATGCCATCACAGCCCAGAAAGCCAACTGTATCCTGGACTGCACCTATACAAGTGTGACCAGCAGCTCGAGGGAAATGATCTTGCCCCCCTACTCTGCAGTGGTGATGTCTCATCTGAAGTACTGCGTCCAGATGTGGAGTCCTCAGTACAGGAGACATATGTGTCCAGATGAGGACCACAAATATGACCCAATGGATGACACTCCTCTCCTACAAGGACAGGCTGAGAGAGCTGGGGCTGTTCTGCTTGGAGAAGCAAAGGCTCCACAGAGACCTGATAATGGCCTTTCAATATCTAAAATGGGACTATAAAGAGGAAGGGGACAGCCTCTTTTGCAGGGTCTCTGGTGATAGGAGAAGGGAAAGTGCTTTCAAACTAAAAGAGGGGAGATTTAGATTGGATACTAGAACAAAGTCTTTTATAATAAGGTTGGTGAAGCACTGGAATAGACCAGGAGTAATTGCCTAAAACTTGGACACAGGAAATTCTGTACTAACACGCGGAAGAACTTCTTTACAGTAAGGGTATCAGAGCACTGGATGAGGCTGTCCATAGAGGTTGTGGAGTCTCCCTCTATGGAGATATTCAAGACGGTTGGATGCCTACCTGTGCAACCTATTAAAAGGCACCTGCTTTATCAGAGGGGTTGGACTCGATCTCTTGAGGTCTATTCCAACCCCTGCATTTCTGTGATTCTGTGAGTCTATGGTGGGTGGCCTGTCTCTGGAGACATTAAAGGTTAGTCTGGACAGAGCTCTGAGCAGCCAGATCTAGCTGTAGGCATCCTTGTTCACTGCAGGAGAGTTCGACTAGATGACCTTTAAAGGTCCCTTCCAACTCAAATTATTCAATGATTCTATGACCAGAAGGAGTTGCACTAAAATTACTAAGCACAGACTAAGGAGCAACAGCATAGATGACATCATTCAAATAAATTAGAAGCAGAAAAAACAGCTCTTAGAGCAAGAACATCCTTGTTCTACTAATGGACAGTTAACTTTTATGTAAAATAATTAAACCTGAGAAACAAATGATTCCACTTTTAACAATTTCACTACTATCATTAAGTGAAAATTAGCAAGACTATTACAGTAGGGACCTCAAGAGAAGGACACAATTTTATTCCACACAAATAATTAGTTTCTGGCTAATTATTTTCTGAACACAATTAAAAAGCTTCTCTAAAATATCCTCTCCTTTAGTTTTGTAGACTTGCCATAGCAGGTGTCACACACACTGAAGTGCAAACCACATAGAAAAGGGTCTGGAAAGTTCACTCATGAATCTTAGAATCAAATACAACTTCAGAGGCTCGATACTGTCAACACATGCGAATTTCCTCTTTGGAAAACTGTATTAAATGTAAATTAAAAATACAATTTGCAATATGAAAGCAGATGATTAGACTCAGCCCTCAAGTTCTGCTTGGTTTCAGCATTGCATATGTTTTTTGTTGTTTAAATAATCTAACTTCCACGGCTTGTTGTTTTGGAGAGAAACTGCAGTCTATGTATTGTCCTACTTCAGAAGTCTCCCATTACAAACCTGAAATTTCATCCATTCATTCTATGGACTCTGGGACATGAAGTAAAATGACTTTCACCTTAGCATGGGGAACAGGGAAGAAGAGCTCTGCATGCAACAAAGATGGAAACAACAGAAGTTCACTTTTACTGTCCACAGTGATTGTTTTCTTCTGCTCTCCCATAATAAGGACCTATGTGATACCATCTACATATCAATGCTGAGAAACTAGAGCACAGAGATAACAAAGATGAAAGCATTGAGGATTGCCTAGCTATTTCAGTGCAAGTGGAACTCTTTGACATCTACTGAAAATTCATTCTCTTCATGCTTGACTCTCCTGGATATTCTGCCTGAAGAGACTTTAAGGTTGTGAAAACCTTTAGAAATCTGGCCTCAAATGGCTTCATCTTGAAAGGCATATACAGGTTAGATAATTCATGCTATGTCTTTAGCTCAAGTCAATTGCATTCAAAATTATGTCGCATGTCCCATGTATCATAAATGTAAGCTGCACTGAAAAAGCCTTGAAATTTTCACGTAACTTTGATATCACAAAAAGAAGCTTTCCTACTTCAATTAACTATAAAATGATTGAAAGGAAACTAACTTCCAAACTTCCCCCATTCTCAGTTAGATACTAAACCATCATATTTTTGAAGACAATAAATGAAGAACAGAATTAATGAATTATCAGAAATAAATTGCATAGGTGACAACACAACAACTATCCCTGCAGCAAGAGGTAATACAGTAAAATATGTAGTGCAAATCAAATAGAAGACATGGTGTGTTGTAGTTCTCAGACAGATAAACCAATTTTGCTTGTATACAGAACTAAATGGAATAGAATGTCTTTTCCAGAAAGAACTGAGCAAACAATGTATAAAAAAAAATAAATCAGTGAACCTGCCAGTCAACATTTTTTGGGCTGATTGGCCCAATTCTGTGACCAGCAGGGTGAAGGGACTCACAGATCCACATCCTGGAAAGGGGTAGGGGAAAAGGATAGAGAGATGGGCCCAAAACAAAACAGCGGCAATGATCTGAGAAGAAACAAACTAATTTACTAAATAAGATATCAGAATGCAAGATAACACGCTATAATACAATATAATTAGAATTGGAACTAATAAATCAAATATAATGAGAGAGAGTGTCTGAAAGTCGAAGGTCTTACTCTAATGCTGAGGTGAGATGTGCAGCCGGGACGAGCAGCAGGGAGGAGAGCCTGATGATTGAAAAGAGAGAAAAGGGAAAATCAGGTGACCTTGCCAGGGGTTATCTCCTCTCTAAATGCAAAATCCTCTGGGGTATGTAGTTCTTCTTTTCTTCTGGGACAGGTACCCAGAACTGGAGCATTAACTGTTTAACTCCCAGTGCACGACATGATGTTATGACGTGGAATACCAATAACCAAAAATCATAAAACCATGACACTACCATAGAATATTTAATCCAACTAGTACTGTAGGTGGTGCTTTTTGTGTTTCCTTCCCAAATAACTGGACTATTAATGGAAACACACAGTCAGTTTAAAATCAGGAATGGATGTTGTAAAATAAAGTAAGAAAAGCAATTATTCCCATTATGCATTTTCCATTGAACAGAGAGTTAGATCTCAACCAGTTCATAGAAAAAAAAATGTAGTTATTCCCTACTGTAGTTTCCCTGGCTGATTGCTTTCTCCTTTGTCTTATGGAGTATGAAAAACATTTGTTGTTATTTACAAAGAAAAGCCAAGAGTTAGAATTCCCAAGGGAAGTAAGGAAGGTAAGTAGCAGAAAAAGGACCTGGACTTCACAAAAGTTTACTTTGACTTATTCATGGATTGAGCAAGAGGAAATCTGCCCTGAAGCACTCAGAACAGGTTGATACTAAAGGAAAACTTCCTTCAAACACAGGAACATTGCAGTGGGTTGGAGCTAGAAGGAGGTCAGCATTGCTGAAAGGAGAGATCCTAACTGAGCTCTCATAGGGTTCTCTTTGAGGCAACAGAGGAGATTACAATTAACATGCTCTGAAATTGTCTCCCATAACATCCTTGTAATGAAACTTAGGAAAGTATATATAGAATAGATGATCAGATAATAAGACTGACAACTGGCTGACTGGCAGAGCATAGAGAGTTGTGATCAGTGGTACAGAGTCTGGCTGGGGACATGTAGGTAGCCATGTTCTTCAGTGACCAGTACATGGTCTGGTCTTGTTCAACATCTTCACCAATGACCTGGATGAAGGGATAGAGTGAACATCAGCGAGTTTGCTGATGATACAAAGGGAGGAGTGAATGACACACCAGAAGGCTGTCCTGCCATTCAGTGAGATCTGGACAGACTGGAAAGTTGAGCAGAAAGGAACCTCATGAGGTTCAACAAGGGCAAACATAGAGTCCTGCACCTGGGGAGGAATAACTGTTTGCATCAGTACAGGTTAGGGGCTGACCTGCTGGAGAGGAGCTCTGAGGATAAGGACTTAGGAGTCCTAGTGAACAACAGGTTGACCATGAGCCAGCAGTGTGCTCTTGTAGCCATGAAAGCCAATTGTACCCTGGGGTGCATTAAAAAGAGTATGGCCAGCAAGTCGAGGGAGGTGATCCTCTGCCTCAGTGAGGCCACACTTTGTTTACTTTGTGTACAGTTTATAAGGTAATCAACAGGAGTGAAAATGTGCTTTTAAGTTGTCATTTGCCAATATGATTTCGTGGTTATAAATGAATCACAATTTTCCTTATAAATTAAAAGCATCACAGAAAATTTATCTTATAAACTTGCCATTTTTTTTCTCCCTGCCAGTTCAGATATAGTAATAAAAATCAACTTGAAATAATAGACTGGTTTATGAAATGCAGCTACTGTCTGTTCCACATTTTTATTTTTAAGTAAACTTGTGCCAAAAGGAAAGCTCACACAGAGCCAGAAAGTCTGTATGAAATTATTTACTACCCCCCAAAAATGCAATGAAGATAAATTAAGTTCTGAACTTTCACTAATTTCTAATAGGGCTTCCAATTAGATGTTTATAGCTCTTAGGCCAAGGCTAAAGATGTAGTTAATTTCAATTTGTGAGATATGCTTTGATCACAATTCTTACATACTTGAACGAATCATTAAAGAAACAACAACAACAACCAAAAACAACACAACACCACTCTCTCTTTTGAGATGGAATTGCAAGTAAGTTGTTTTAAAGTAAAGTGTAAGTAGGATGGAATGGTTGGAGAGGAGATGGAGCCAGCAGGTAACTTGGAAAGAAGGATGGCGTGACTGCGTGCAATAATATTGATTGCCATAAATCTTTTCTACTTCAGATCAAACATTCCAGCACTCTATCACTGATCAAATTCAGATCTCAAAAGGCTGCAGCCAGAAAGCCTGGTTTCAATCCACCATTGGAATGGGGTCATGGGTGAAGGGAGGGAAAAAAAGCTTAAGATGATGAGATGAGCTTTTAAAGTGCTTTCATGTATTATACAACATAGTGTATTTTTACTGTGGTTTAAAATGTACAAATGTACAAATTCAGGATCTCAACTGTCACATTCAGGGAGATAATATGAGATTATTCCAGTCCTGGTTAGTAAAAGTGATACTTCAGCTCTGCAACATAATGGAAAAACAGAGCTTTGAATGAAACTACATTAAAAAGAGGTGATTGTTTCGAATTACATTGTGAAAAAAACTCAGAAAATATCAAACAAATCTAGTCTACAGGCTTTCCTCTCACAGTTCAGAAAAACAGAGGCTACAAAAAAATTTGCTACAGCTCTGATTGCTTTAGAGATGATATTTTTGCAGGGTAGTGATGCAGAGTACGGGTGGGCAAATAGATCCATGGGACATTCAGGTAGAGAACTGGTGGTTCTGCAGTGGTCAACCAAGGCTATTCAAACCATTTAACTTTAAGCATGATAACATCATTAATCATTAAATCTCAGTGCTTAATGGTCAGATGCTTCAAGTTCACAAGGTCTAGATTGATTACTGCTGTCAGAGCACAAGTTTACTGTTATTTACTCTCCTCTTCTGCATGGACACTTCCCAGCTGATGCACTGCTGTGATTCCATCAAGAAATAAGCAGACTTTACAACTCCGGCCTCCTGACATCCTGGCTGCTCAATTTGAAAGTGATATGCTCTGCTGGCCTATAGACTGCAGAGTAACTTGCAAGAGCAGGGCTAAGGAGAGCAAGACTTGGTGTCTTCAGGTTCTTAGAAAAAGTAGGATAATTCTAATAGTAGAAAGTAAGAAGTGAGGAGGAAAAAGGAGAAAGAAGAGAAATAAGGAGAAAAGGGATTCCTGTGGTTTGGGCTTTGCAGCTGAATGTATGTTTGCCTGGATGGCCAGATATTTTACAAGGCCCTGATGTTCTACCCAACCACAAGGTTCCCTTGTGCTTTAGTTTCCCTGCAGATAACCACAGGCTTTATCATTCACAGAAGTTTTCCTACTGCTAATGACATATGGTCAGGTGAAATTTTCAAGACTCTACATAGAAATTTTAAGAAAACTTTTAGAAAGCATGTCAAGAAAGGTAGGGAAGAGGGTAGGAAGGAAAGACATAGGAAGGAAATTTGATGGGTGGACCACTTGATGGATAATAAACTGGTTGAATTGCTGCAGACAGAGGGTGGTCATCAATGGCTCTATGTCCAGGTGGAGGCTGGTAACGAGCAGCATCCCCCAGGGGTCTGTCTTGGGACCGGTGCTCTTTAACATCTTTATCAATGACATCGATGATGGAATTGAGTGCACCCTCAGCAAGTTTGCTGACGACACCAAGCTGAGTGGTGCGGTCGACATGGTAGAAGGAAGGGATGCCATTCAGAGGGACCTCGAGAGGCTAGAAAGGTGGGCCCGGGTGAACCTGATGAGGCTCAATACGGCAAAGTGCAAAGTTTTGCACTTGGGCCGGAGGAATTCAAGGCATCCCTACAGACTGGAAGGAGAGGTCCTTGAGAGCAGCCCTGTGGAGAAGGACCTGGGGGTCCTGATAGATGAAAAACTTAACATGAGCCAGCAGTGTGCCCTTGTGGCTTGGAAGGCAAATGGGATCCTGGGCTCCATCAAAAGAGGGGTGGCCAGCAGGGACAGGGAGGTGATTGTTCCCCTCTACTCTGCTCTTGTGAGGCCCCATCTGGAATACTGCGTCCAGGTCTGGAGCCCCCAGTACAAAAAAGACAGAGTTTTTGGAGAGGGTACAGAGGAGGGCCACAAAGATGATCAGGGGACTGGAGCACCTCCCCTACGAAGACAGGATGAGGGAGCTGGGCTTGTTCAGCCTGGAGAAAAGAAGGCTGTGGGGTGACCTCATTGCAGCCTTTCAGTACCTAAAGGGAGCCTACAAACAGGAAGGAGTCAACTCTTTGAAAGGGTTGATAACTGCAGGACAAGGGGAAATGTTTTTAAGTTGAGGGAGGGGAGATTTAGGTTGGATGTCAGGGGGAAATTCTTTACAGAGAGAGTGGTGAGGTACTGGAACAGGCTGCCCAGAGAGGTTGTGGATGCCCCGTCCCTGGAGGTGTTCAAGGCCAGATTGGATGGGGCCCTGGTCAGCCTGGTCTAGCATTAAATGAGGAGGCTGGTGGTCCTGCATGTGGAAGGGGGGTTGGAGATTCATGATCCTTGAGGTCCCTTCCAACCCTGGCCATTCTGTGATTCTGTGAAAGACAAATCTCAGAATAAACTAAGCAAAATTATATTGCATACTTACAAAACTAAAAAAGAACAAAAGAACAGCTGACATCAGTATGTAAGTGATGGTCACAGATGCAGTGTTTGAATGCAGAGTCTTACCAACATGATGGGTCCAGTATAGAGACCTAAGCAGAAAATACCCAACCCCAGCAGTACTTAAAAAACTACAGTGTCCAGAGCACATTAAACCTTGCAACTTCCACAGCACTCTATTATGACTGGCATGTACTTCTGAGGATGTCAAGTGGAAAAAATTTTTAAATGCAAAAGCTGAATGAAATTTCTATCTGTGCACAGCTGTTTTTTAGTAAAACTGCTTTAAATTTATGTCTTCCATATCAAATTAAACACATCTTTTAGAAGTTAATATTCTTATTGCCACTACCAGCTACTGTAGTTCTTTCACAATGCTACTACAATTACAGCCCTTTACAGCAATTACTAAATCAAGGGACATTGCTCTAAATGTAATAAATAGATTTGAGATGTTTAATTGTTACAAAGGGATAGTTTTATGAGTTCAGCTATACCCCATTTAATTGCAGTATGTAAAACAACTACAAGAAGGTAATTAGCTCTATTAATCCATTCTTTCTGATTGATGTAATTTGTTCTAGAATTCACATACATACTGTGCTACATACAATAAGCTATAAATAAAAGTAGTCGAAATTGTTTCATAGTGTGGAAACCCTCTGAGACTGAACGGATGTCTTATATGCACATAAAAAAGAAGGAAATCAACAGTAATGCAACAGGAGATTACTTTTAGTTAGAAAACTCAGGAAAAATATTTTTTTTATTTTGCAACAGATCAGCCTGCACTCCTTAATGAAGCAAATGACACAAGCTCACTTTCTTCTAAACTACGTAAGCTGAACATTGGTACTACCACAAAATAAGGTAGCAGAGCATAAACTTTCCTGGAAAATGAACTTGGTCCAAATTTACTTTCTAAATGATGCTTATTTGTTAGAGATTATGAAAGCACTGGCTAGTTTTCACTTAAGAGGATAAATTAAAATAACTCTAGTTCTTTTCTCTTTTCAAGTACCCCATCCTAGCAAAGACTTCTGAAGAGGGACACAACGGGATATTCCTTCAGTATTTCTTTGTCAGAGGGGAAGATATAAGGAGGAAAACTTCTGCAGACATTGGAAACACAGTAATAATCTTGCAGCAAATACATGGTTGCAAGCAGATGATCTGGCTATATAAAGAAATAGATTTGTATGCAATAATCCAATTGAAAGTTTGCTTTTTTTTTCATTCCTCTGTTCTTTAAGTGATAGCAACCACATTTTATTGCAAAATGAAGACCTCTCTCTGAAACTGATGACAGGGATCAGGGCACTGAACCTGGGCGATCTTCATTTAGATAACTGGACCTCAGACCTATCTACATGCAATAACCAGAAGGAAATTTTCAACATCATTCAACTTTTAAAGCACAATTGGCAGAGACTGACAGAGAGACTTCTGTCTTTGTTCACAAGACAGAAAAGAAAGCTGCTTGTCTGTAGGGCAAGTAGCTTGTCATAAAAATTACAGCAGAAAAAGAGACATTTTATTTGTGCTATGTATGAAGCTTTGTCATGGGTTTGATGGTGTAGTTAAGTGCAATCATGTGGCTTCCCAGTTAACATAATAAACATGTTATATCAAATGGAGCTAATACAAGCAGGACCAGTGGGCACAAACAGGTTCATTTAATTTAAATAAAAGAAAAATGATGCCTGGTTAGTGCTTTGTGGGAGAATAAAGTGACTCCCACCAGAAGGTACTTGCAAGCTGAAGATCCTATGAGGCTGTGGGAAGAAGTACATGAAAATCTTGAATTCTTGAAAGGCTTGGTGCTATATCCAGATGCCTCACTGCACTCACTGGAAGTAGACTACTTACTAGAGATTAAAAGAAAAAACAGAACTTGATTTTAGCATAGCTGAAATACAGGCCATAGTTTTGCTGTGATCACTACAATTTTTCTTGGCAAATGCAAGTGTTCATGTCAGAATTGAGAAATAGCAGTTTCAATGCTGGTTTGTCTTTCTAACGCTCCAGTTTTGATAAAATATGTGTTCTACACAGGAAAAGTGTCTGAACTACTGAACTTTGTTGTTTCATTACACAGTGTAAGTATAAATGAAGCTGTTTGTAAAGGTTATTTAACCAAAGTCCACATCAAACTTCAGATAAACCTTTTTTAATTAGCTGTAGAGTCAGGATAGATATAGCTTTTACTTTTTTATAAGAAAAGGTCACTGGAAGTCTATCATGTTCTCTGTTGGATTTTATTGATAAAGAGTAGGAAACAAACTGTTGCTATAATCCAGCTGGGTTCCATGGGAAATTTAATAACATGGTATTCAGAAATATTTTAAGTGATTCATAACATAGTTATTTTCCAAAACTTCTATATAAACATTATCAGAAGGGCCACAGATAAAAAAACCTGTATTGGTTCAGCTAAAGAATAATCTTCTTATCTATTCTATTACTGTACTATTCAGATACTGTTGTTAGCTAATAAAAAATTAAAACACTGGGAAGTCCAACATGAAACTGTGAAGTAAGGTATTGTCTATAGAATTATTCTATAAAATCAAATGGGAATGCACAAGTGCCTTGCTATTAAAAAATGGTTGTCAGCGTATTAGAATTACATTGTGAATGGAAAAGTACATTTGAAAATCTGATTTAGGTTACAAATATTTTCATATTTTGAATGGACTGATTTGTCATTGATCAAAGAGATTTGATATAACTGAAGTTACACAGCAAACCAATTGCAAGGCTTCCACTTCAGTTACCTTATAAAAACATGGGTTAGTTTGGGATTATATTGTTTTATGCTTTTGAGACCTTGATAATCAAGGGAGGGAACCCTCAAAATAAGGCGGGCAAAAAAAAAGCTAAAAGTAGGAACTCTTCATTCTTTAAATTTCATGGCATTCACCTAATGGCTGTCTTCATAGAGAGAGACAGCACAGGATGATCCAACAGTATGCACAGTAGTAGCTGATTTGATCTGCCAGAGATTTTGATACATATACAAAAAAAGATTTAAATGTAATTATTACTTCTAATGGAATTTATTTCATCTTTTTAGCATTTCCACTTAACCCAAGCAGTATGTTAAGATACAGTGGTTTTTTTTTTTTTTTAAGTTTTATTATCTTCGCACAGAAACAAATTTGTCATGTTTTTAAATACTCTTATTCAATCACTCATTTGAATATGCCTTCTACAAATGCACAAATCCAGAAGAGATTTTTTCCATTGGTGGATGAGGATACCAATGGATGAGTCAAGAATAGATTGCAACAGTAAATCCATCTGGTCTTCAACCTCAATTAGTATTGAAGCCATAACACATTCCAGATTTCATTTGATTCTGTTTTTATTAGCAGCTATCCAAAGCCAAACATTTTCTAATAAAAATATGAATATGTGATGAATACCTATCAGATCTACAAAACAGAGATAGACTTCAACGTGAAATGAATTTCTAGTGTTGTACACCAGTTAAAATCAGAGCAGATTAATTAGATGATATACTAGCGAATAGAAAAAGGCTAAGTAATTAAATAGTTACTGTGAGAAAAAAGTAAGTGAAATTTGATCAAGAGTCATTCTTCAAAGAAGCCTCTGACAAGAAAATACTGTTGCTATTGTGTATGGAAGGTAATCTTTTTCTGGTGTTGACATGTAGTCATTTATAGCAATTTAAATCAATCTTAATATAAACTTGAAAACAAAGGAACATACACACCATTTTTTGTATTTCTGATAAAAACTAATCTTATTCAATTATGACCTATTTTCTCTGGATTATGCTTAATATCCAGCTTTATTTGAGATAACTCATTATGGTATCATGTTGTGGCTGGTTAACAGCATGATCATGTACAAGTGGTACTGGTAACCAAAGACAAACCAGAATTGGCAGTTTCCCAGGACAAGAAATCATCCTTCTCTTCATGTCACAATTTCTAATCTCTTTGGTTTGCTCCCTTGCTGTGGAAGCAGCATTGCTGCTAAACCCATCATCTGAGCAGTCTGGTGCTGAGATTGGATATATACTTGTCAATCCTCACACTGCATTAGCATAGCTATTTTCAGAATTGTACCATGAATGAGGTCAGGGTGGAAAACAAAACAAAGCAAAGCAAAACAAGCAACAACACCACTGTTTTCTGATTGCTACTATTTCCTCCAACTTGAAAAAAATTTCTTCACTTCCAATCCAACTCAAACCACAAATTGCTGTGGCAATAAAATTATAAGGAAGCACACATCAACAACGGTAAACCAATCAAAGGGAGGAGGAGTACTGCTACAAAAACTTTTTGATCTCAAACCAAGTGACTGTAAAGAAATGTCACATTTGATCCTTGCACGAGCAGGAGAATCCTACAGAAAGCTTGTGGTTGAAAATAAGTCAGACCCACATTTTATTGCATGACAGGAGTCCTCGTTCCACGTTTTTCTTTCTCCTTCCTCCCTTCATTCAATTATTACAAAACAAAGAGTTGATTACACAGCTACGTAAACGACGCATGTCTTTCAAGCATACACTACCAGTCACTTAATCAAGTAACTGGATAATAAAGAGATATTAACAATAAGCAGTGAGTGACAAAAAAGATGATACACTGAATGCACTGAATGCCTCTAACAATTCCGTGATAGTTACGGACCTGAGCATGGGTCAGTCAGCAGGATACCCAGACTTCTGCACATGAGCTTAATACTGACGCATAGCCCATTGACAGACAAAGTCATGATCCAGTCTTTCTGACTGCCAGTTTACTTCAGATGGAGGCACCTAGATGCAGGGAATACACACTAACAGCCAGCAGTTCAAAAAGAAGACTAAGCAGGTTAATTTTTTCAGTAGTTTCTACCTCTCCTCTTTGCAAATACATAAACAATAATGATGCTTAGATTTAAGATCTTTGGACCTTACACTAAGGTCTCATAAGCACCAGTGGATCCTCTGCATAAAAAATGATAAGCATGTTTGCCTGGCAGAGTCATGAAGTAAAAGAGACATAGAATCATAGAATCCTTGGAGTCGGAAGGGACTTCTGAGGGCCATCTAGTCTAACACCCCTGCAACGAACAGAAACATTGACAGCCTTACCCAGGCTCACCTTGAAAGTCTCCAGGCATGGAGCATCAATGACAACACTAGGTAAGCTGTCCCAGTGAACATATTGTGGAGGAAAAGTGTCTGGGGCTGTTGGCTAACACTTGGCTGAACGTGAACCAGCAGTGTTCAAGAGGTCAAGAAAGCTAATGGCATACTGGCTTTTGTAAGAAACAGTGCAGCCAGCAGGAGCAGGGAGGTAATTTCTCCTCTGCATTCAGCACTGGTGAGGCTGCAACTCAAGTACTGTGTTCAGTTTTGGGACTCTCACTACAAGAAAGAAATCAAGGCCCTGGAACGTGTCCAGAGAAGGACAATGAAGCTGATGAGGGGTATGAAGCGCATGCCCTATGGGGAGCAGCTGAGAGAGCTGTTAAGTCCAGAGAAGAGGAGGCTCAGGGGAGACCTCTCTAGAACTGCCTGAAAGGAGGCTGTGGAGAGGTGGGGGTTGGCATCTTCTTCCAGTTAATCAGTGAGGTAATGGCCTCAAGTTGGACCAGGGGAGGTTCATGCTGGATATTAGGAAAGATTTCTTCTGAGAAAGAGTGGTAATGCATTGGAACAGGATGCTCAAGGAAGTGGTAGAATCCTTGGAGGTGTTTAAGGACAGGGCAGACATGGTTTAGTGGGCAATATTGGTGGTAGATGAACAGATGGACTAGATGATCTCAGAGGTCTTTTCCAACCTTAATGATTCTGATTTTATGATTTGAAAGGCAAGAATGTTAATGAGAATGAGTGTAAGGGTTAATTTTATGTGAAGGGATTTTTTCTGAAGCGAGACGCCTCTTACTCATCCAATGCATCTGACTATTTTTAAGAATTATTCTGGGAAATGAATTTATAACTCCTGGAAGAGTACTTCAAAACATTTCCCACAAAGCATGTAGTGCACTCAGTGCTTTTACATACAATAAAAGTATGTTTTGATTGTATTTGTTGACCCTAGGGCAAAGCCTACTGTGGTTTAACCCAGCAGGCAGCTAAGCACCACAAAACTGCTTGCTCACTCCCTTTACCCCAGAGGGATGGAGGAGAAAATTTACTACATATGGGTTGAGACAATAGCAAAAAAAAAAAAAAAAGTGAAAGAAAAAGCAACAAAGAAAGAAAAGAATGCATAGAAGATGTGATGCACTAAGCAATTGCTCACCAGCAACTAACTGATGCCCAGCCAGTCCCCTGGCAATAGTAGCTTTCCTTGGTCTACTCCCTGCAGTTTTATTGCTGAACATGACATCATATGGTATGGAATGTCCCTCTGGTCACTAAGGTCAGCTGTCCTGGTTATGTCCCTTCCCATCTGCTGTTTGGGCAGCCTTACTCTACTTGCCAGTAGGGCAGCACAAAAAGCAGAAAAGAAGCTGTTGTAAGAGCAGTGAACCCTGCTCAATGAGTAAAATGTCAGGGTGTTACCAACATTATTTTTCTCCTAAATCCAAAATTCAGTACCAACTGCTATGAATAAAATTAACTCTATCTCAGGTGAAGCCAAGACATTATTTGTCACATCAGCTTTTAAATTTTCTTTGGCTCCAGTCAAGCTACAGATAAGAGCTAGGAAAGTACAAATGGGGACTTGTGTGTGGCATCTGAAAAAAAAACAACAGTGAGTTTAATAGGTGAAAAAAACCACAAACATGTAAACTTACAGACTGCCTAAAGGCATAGCAGTGTATGAACACTGGTATCTGTGTTCACAGTGAACAGAAACCAGAATAAAGTAAATCAGAGCTTTTCCTCAAGACTTCAGTGTGGTCAGGACTTCCTGCAACAGGAGAGGAAGCAGATCATCACATAGAATCATAGAATGGCTTGGGATGAAAGGAGCCCCAAGGATCATCAAGTTCCAACACCCCGTCACAGGCAGAGCCACCAACCTCCACATGCTGCAAAGATAAGTATCAGTACAAGAGAGAGAAAGATATTATGATGACTAGAAAAGTATTTTCACCATCACATACCAGAAGTACTCTTCACTTCATCATATCTCATCCTGCTCCATTCCAACAAGCTTATACATCTTAAAAAAGACTTCACTTTTAAAGCAAGAGATACTGGGTCTTAGTAAGAGACTCACTGTTACTTGTGCTTTGCCCCAGTTGCCATCAGCCCTGTAAAGCAACTGCTCTACCATTATTAATACTTGAGCTCTGCCCAGATGCTTATGGATATATCAGTTTGAAGATGATATCTCAAAACCTGAGGAGAGTTTCTGATCCTTTTTTGAGTCAAAAATGACATAAAAATGACTTATTTATATATTCTCATTAATTTTCACATACTTTTCACCACAGACAGTCAGTATATTAAGAATAAATTTTGGCAACAGTTATTTCCTATTCTAAAATCATGAGAACAGATAAAATATGGACAAGTCCGTATCATTTAACACTAGCCAGCACTCTTTTAAGTAGCTTGGAAAAATTCTTCTTCACAGTTAATAGCAAACTGATGGCTGAGATTTCAGGGACTCTTCTATCAGAGAAGCACCAACAGAAATAGTTGCTTTTCCTGCTTGCTAATTGTAAAGAAGATTGTGCCAGGCTAAAATTTATTAAAAATAGATGGCATTAGTTTTTTTTTTTTTTAAAAAAAAAAAAGGCCTGGAGAATTTCCAGAAACCCTTTTAACTAATCTTTCAATGCAGAGTTGTTTTACAGATAAATGAACTATTGAGCTGGTTGGCAACTAAGTAAAGTAACTCCTCTCTTTCTTTCTGGATCAAACAATTTCAGAAAGTCTGTATATGTTCAACAAAACACATTACTTCTGACTTCGTGCGTTCCATGTAAAGATGTTTTTAAGTAAAAAAGATTCAGACATCTTAATCTGCTAAAGCAAGACATCAACGTACTTTGAGTACACCTTAATTGCCAAAAGATAATTATTAAATTTTAAGAAATATATGCAGTAAAAATATGTAATTATTGGCAGTAATGGGTTAGTGGTTCCTTCTTTCTGCAAGGCGCTTTTGTGATTCCTGGTTTCCTGGCATCTAAGAGAAACCTCGCCCTTTTTATTTAGTCCCAGATGACTAATGAAATCTGGAAACAAAAGATATGAAATCCCACTGCTGGAAAATCAATATCAAAGCTCCTAAAGTTTTAGTGATATTGGTCTGCAGCCCATAGTTTTAAGTTTCTCATTTAAGGACTATCTTCTAATCAGTTGATTCCATCAAGGGCAGTAAAAAGTGGGTCTATCTGATTGTTAAGGATAGATGATTGCAAAGAACTAGACAAAAGAAGTTTATTTGTTCATTATTGTCCTGGTATTGTCATCTCTGTAGCCAGTAAATACTGACGTTCAGGAAAGAACTCAGCATATACTCAATTCATACAGGCAGAACGTGTTATTTAGTTGAGTACAATTGAAGATTCTTTTTCCAAGAATAAGTTATTTCTTTTTTCAAAATGTGGGCAGAATGCCTTAAAAACTGTACTGCCTGCTTTAATACGAAACAAAACATAAGCAATACTTTAAAAAGTTTACATTTAACAGTTATATATTTAGGAGTCTGAAGCTATTGACAAGTATCTGACAGGTTCTTTTAACAAAAGAACTCAATCTTTATACAATTACTAAACATATATCATCACAGTTAATATTAAAGCAAACCATCATGATTTGATGTGGCTAAAATGAATACACAACCAATGGAGTACATATAAAGAAAGGAAGAAGAAAGAAGAAGAAAGAAGAAAGAAGAAAAACTAGATTACATAAATTTTAGACTGAATGTCTAAAAAGGATACTAATTATTACTGAGACTGAGGCAGTGTACAGACAAACTTCATTACCGTTGTTGAGGTAGAAGGAATTCATATACACAATCATAGAACGGTAGGGTTGAAGAAGACCTCTGGGGATTAAGTCCAATCCTCTTGCCAAAGCAAGTTTCCTATGGTAGGTTGCAAAACAATGTACAGTAGGATAAACATATGTATACTTTTTTCCTTTTGGTTGGCTTACTTACCTTCTCACTGACTAGAAAAATTACTGCTTGGGTCCTCTCCACAACTTACGTTTCCTCCAATTCTATCATCACAGAAATCCATTCTCACCACAGACACACTAAACGTGTTTTAAGCTTTCTCTCTCTCTTTTCACTTAATTCCATTTTGCACCTAACAGAACTCAGTACAGTCAATGGAAGTTCATAATTGTTTGCAAAAGAAACTGTGACAAGATAGCAGTCTTAAAGAAGGTGTCCATATATGGTTTTACTGTTTATCTCTATGTATTGTTGGTTTATACTGGATTGACATTTCTTCCTGCCACCCTTCAATCCCAATTCCACATACCTATAATGCAACTATGAATTCTGTATCTTGGATCCTAGAAAGGACTAGTGTTTATGGGAACCCGGGGCTGGTTCAGTTCCAAATATTAGGAGACTGTGGATCTGGCTGAAGAGGATTGACGAAAGTCAATGGTTGGTTTTCAGCTTATACTGACCTTGGTCAACACACAGCCCAGGAAACATTAACTTTGGCAGAAGGGAGGAGGTAGGTTCACAGTTGGCATAGATCCAGTATCAACAGAAGGCTCTGATGGCCTAATGATGCACATACTGGCCATTAAATAGTCAAACTGGAAAAACGGTCAGAGCTAGATGCTAAACAGCCTCTGTGAAACTGTCATGTCTAGCTCACAAAGCTTTATGTATTCAGTAAAATCATACTGAGTGAGTCAACTGAAGGGCAGAACTCTACACACACTCATGGCAGAAAAAATTCCAAACAGAGACATATACATGAGTAGCATGTATCCACATAAAGATGCCTGGCATGTCTAATGATGAAACAAAGAATTTCCTTTTTCACGGGAACATGGAACCAGTGTATAAATAACTTGAGTACAGGGAGATACCAAACTAGCCTTCTTTTACTCTTAAGACAACACTCTCCTGCAGTCCCACATGTCAGGGAAGTCTCTGACCCACAAGAATTCTAACAACGGTACTTCTGCAAATCAAAACACATTCCTCTCCAAATTCTAGACTAACTGTTCCTACCTTCGGTTTTGTTCCAGCATGCAGCACAGCAACTACAACTGTAAAAAGGAAAATTAGAAGGAGGAAAAATTTATTGTAAAATGTCTGGAATGTTCTTATCTAAAGATGTGAGGTATACTATCATGGGTTCCCAATAATATTCCCCTCACCCTCCACATTCATTTCTTGCATAAACTAAAATTATCTGTTAATATAAATTAAAATAAGGCTGTGGGCTATATTAAGTTTTTTTTTTTTTTTCCATGACACCTTTTTGTCATCACATATTTCAAATACGCAGTTTGAAAAGAAGTTGGCATATTTGATAATTCAATATTGTCAAAATAATTCAATAAGCTTCAAAAGCCCGAGCCCACTTATAAAGCATTCAGAGAGATCTAATTATCACTGCCTTGTGCTATCAATCAATATGCCACAATGCAGCAACCTCTGTCTTAGTGGAGCTGCCTGGGAAAAAGGTTCGCTGTTTTGTGTGCTACTGACATAGGTCTTGAACAACGTAGGTGGTGAAAATTGCCATATGGTCAATATTAAATGAAAGTTGCTCTGCTATAAATCAAAGAATGGTGTTGGCTGTCACCACTGGAAATACACGGTCACTTTCCAAGAAGGTCAAAGGCCACTACTTGTTTTGCACTGGGCTACAGCTAAGAAAGTAATTTCCCAACCCACGCACAAAAATATATTAAATTTTACAGTGGTAGATTAAACATTTTAGTTATCTACTTATTCTACCTTTTTCCATTGTCTTGTACATTAGCTCAGCACACTGGCATCTAGGCACCCACAAATAGGTGTTTTTCAGAGAGCATTTTTAAAATGCCATCTCACAATCCTGTCCAGAACTGGAAAGCTGCCTTGCAGCAGCACAAACAACACTAAATTGTATCATTTTAAAAGCAGAAACAATGCTCCTCTCTTTTGGATTTAAGGTTGTTCTCCAACCTAAGACAGGAACATTCAACTTGGGTCAGTAACAGGACACCCTCCTGGGACATCAGCGTCTGATGACCATTGATTCCAAGTGCTGTCAACACAGCAAGGGGACAATGAGAAGACGGGTTTTAGGGGGCTTCAGAGGGTTTCAGCAAGGATCTCCTGGTTTCGCAAACTCTCTAGCAATCTGCTTACTCAAGAGGAGCTTCAGTTCACATTACCAAGGTAGCCTAGCAGAAGTACAAGCACAGGGCCTTCAGAAACACACAACCCAGCACATGAGCAAGTTCAGATATTCACTTGGAGCAATATAAAGACCTTCCATCCTGGGCTGCAGAAACACCCAGTTCCACTTGTTCCAAAAGACAACAATACACAGATGTACAGAAATATTCATATGTGCATACATCAGTACAGACACACACATGGACAAACTCCCTTCACTTTCCAACACAGACACATACAAATCTTTCTCTCTGTACACAGAGCTGAGAAGACCTAAAGCAATAATAGAGCATTTCTTACACGCAAAAAAAAACACTCAATATGGCAAGCCACACACTGAAGACAGACCTGAAAGAGGAAAAAAAAATTGGTACAGCATAAAAGTCATTACAACAGCTTCAAAGGAGAGGAACGTGAAGAACTCGGAGGACTGAAAGGAAGGAAAAGACAAAATCTTGCAAGTTCAGGACAATTGTCATGGCCTTTCAGACTCATACACATGGCAAATGCCAACAGGTGCCTATACCTAAGGGCACTCTGGACCTGTGACAAACTATTAGACCCTCATAGGTTGTCACAGAGTTAACTGACACTCAGCTATAAATATGTGAGTAAATGTCATGCCATTCATTCCAGTAATTAAAGAAAGTAAACAAACAAGGAAAGCCTAGAAAATTCCTCTCACCTACAGGCATGTGACTTCCTACTAAGAAATACAAACATAAATTAAGACTACTTATTTGTCATTGAAGAAGAATGCAGAACAGTCTTTGAACAACTCACACCAGCCTGTAGGAGTGTTAAATCTTCGTTAGCTAAGGAGAAAATTAAACCTGACATTTAACTGAGTGGTGATCAAACTTTTCCAATAGTGAAAAAATCACAAAGACAATAAGCCAAAACACTGCAGTGCATTATGACATCATAGTGAAATTAGAATGCGGGCCAGTTCTTGGCACACAGAATGGAAAAAGGGGGGACTTTTTATTGATGGATCTGTGAAACTGTTTCATATAATAAAATTCAGATTCTATAACAGCAATACACCATCATCAAAATGTTGAAATCCAAAGGTGATACCAAATCCAACATGATGAAAGCAAAGTTTGTTCTTCACACGGTTAATACATCCAGTGCTATGGTACAGACATAAATAGATAAATGGACAGAAAGAGATAAAACCTACAAGTAGACAAAATTTTCCTTAAAAGCCCCTCCCTTTTCCTGAAATGTTTTTGTTAAATCTGAAGAAACATAACACTATAAACAAAATTCAAGAAATTTGTGATTTTATCATATTTTGTCAAAAAAAGAAACCTGAAAAGGTAAATAGTAGTTTGTCCTTATCCTTGGCATTCCAAAATATTTTAATAGAAATATGTTTTTTTTTCCTACTAAAAAGAAAGCTGGTTTACTTCACTGACTTTTATTTAAAAATAAAAATTATTCAGGCTGCACAACAGGCAGTCACAGACCTATGACATAATCAGCAAGGGTAGAAACATGGCAATCAGTAAAGCCTGAGCATCAAGCTGAACTCACAGCACCATGTCAGTGCTGTCTAATTAATCTGAAATCCAGTGACATTGGTCCATATTATCCCCAAAATTCTTAATTATGAAAAAAAATGGGGAAAATAATAACAAATTCTTGTCTGCACTGCATTAGTTGTACGCTAATTTAAATCTTCAAACTAAGAAAGTATCCTAACCATTCTTAAAAAGGCTCTCATAGTTACATTCAGACCAAAAGTAAAACTGGAATGAAGGATCTCAGCTTCCCCTTGGAAAGAAATATCCTGAGGGGTGGAAGGGGAGTATTTCCTCCTTGTCAAGGTACCAATGAAACATAAATCCATGCAGTCTTATCCCTTGTGCTGAAAGAAACAAACAGCTGTGTTCCACTTCAGTAAGCAGTATATTAAAAGAGTTGGGGGCAGGAGGTGGCAGAGGGATGACCTAAAGATGCTCCTTGCCCCTAAGCACCTTTTGTAAATTGAGCCAACTTAAATTTCAGTTCTGTCTCAGTTATCACCCTAACTCACCTCAAAATCCCATGGTAGTGGTAGATTATAATTACTAGGAGGAAAAACTAGTATTGCCTCTCAGAAATGCTAAATTTGGATTAGAGAAGCCAGTCAATTAAGTACTTCAAACAGTATTTAATAAGCGGGCAGTGGAAGGATATTCCCAATGGAAAAACTGTAGCCCTGTAATTAATCTATGTTGAAATTCTCCTACCCCCAAAAGAAATAGTTCAGAAAGAATGTTTTAAACTTTCATATGATATTTAATAAATGTCCAAGAAAAAAATGGATGGCTTCCAAGCTCATACAATATAAAGATTGCGGGAGTTGGGATTCCACTGTACAGTGCAGATGCTGCTGGAAACAACCGTAAGGGTGTGGAATATCTTTCAGCATGCCAGGATGATGGAACTGCTGGGAGACCGTACTCTGAGTGAAAAAGTTTAACTAATAAAGAGCCCAATTCACATTTTCAAAAGACAATAGGGCAGTTTGGAGGTGATGCTTATCACAATCCAATAAGGAGTTGGCTTTTTAAACAAAGAATTTATAATACTTAATAGAAGACCAACCTAGTGGATCTAGCAAAAACTGTGTTGTGGAAGTGAATATCATCTAACAAAGATCTATAGCAACATTTCCTCTGTATCAGTAGGAAACTGGATAAAACTTTATCTTGGTGCCTCTCTATCATAGTAGGCCAATGCAGTGCAATTTATAACTAGACTTACCATAAAGCACAAAAATATGAAAGGCAGGTAAACTGTAACCAAAAGAATGATATGATAGGATCGCATTAGATGTTGAAATCAAGCAAAAATCCATGTAAAAAACTCATTCTCTGTAGAGCTTATTTCTTTGTGCTGGTAATTTCTCACTGTACTTTCTACACAGGATAAGCCTGTCAGATATACAGCTGATAAGGCCCACTTTGCATAACACTTATCATGGATTTCAGTTTTCAGAATCACCAGTAAAAGTGAAAATTATTATGAAGTGTTGCAGTCCTATCAGCGGAAGAGAACAAAGATACTGGTTTTTGGGAGACTGTTTGGTTTTGTTTTGCTTTTTTCTTTACATCAATTGAGATCGTGTCCCATATAAACCATCCTGACATAGATACTTCATATGAATATAAGAACAAAATTTATCACATTTCTGAAAATTGTCTCATACTTTCAAAGACCATAGGCTACAAAATTTCTTAAATGAGCAACACTTATACTGAAAGCTGAAAAATCAGTGTTCCAGAATTTGAACACAGAATAAGTGACGGAAGATTTAATTTGAAGTTTAATTCATCATACTGTGAATTAATTGCTTTTAAAAGGAAACAGTGAGTATACATCTCTATCTGCAGTTTTGACTGTGTTAGGATCTGAAAAGCTTAGCTCTGTCTTTTATATAGCTTAATGTCTTTCGGAAGAGCAGGCAGAGAATTATGGATAAGATTGATGCTACAGTCTCTCCCAAAAGGCCAATGTATCACAGTACCCCAGGCATGACCATCAGATGTTTTCAACACATGCTCATAGGAAAATATTTTAAATTCTGCAAGATCCATGTCCAGATGAACATCAACAACAGATAATGTGTTCTGGACACAGAAGTGCAGCATCACCTGGGGGCATAGGAAGTAAAAGTTGCTTTGGAATCTCAGCCAAAGGGCCCCACGCTTTATTAAACCTGGAATTGTGAGTGCGTAGGTGTTGGATTACACACATCAGGAGGAACCGAATTATTTCTGGAGGCACTTACGGAGAGATTTTGAATTATGGTATTTATCAGGCCCCAGGGAGTATTTTGGCAAGTTTTTGAAATTCACTCATAAATTCCTCATGCGCTTTTTGGAGACAGATACAATGACTGAGGCACACAGGTTTGAATGACTCTTTGCTGGTTCATCACATGTGATTTCTAGTGCAAAAACAGAACTTTTCAGATTAGCAACATAGGCACCCTGCAGAGCACAAGTCCTGCTGTCAGTGCCTGTCATATGTGATGATCTGCAACAACCCTTCTTCGGTATATGTATGTGTCTGTAATGCTCGCAAGAAGTTTTGGACCATTTTAATCATTTTAAAAATTCAAAAGGTTCTACAGGTCCAATATTTCACTATGCTGCTTTGCCTGGCATCTGAATTCAATGTTATCAGAACTGAAACAGTATGCAAGCAGTTAAGAAGTGAAGAATGCATTCAAGGGGGAAGATCATGTCCTTAGAAACCACTGTAAAGAAAAAGTAAAGCACTTGGGTATGTGATTTTCAAAGATAAACATAAGAAAGAAATAGGGGCTGCTTGACTGTGGATTCTCCATCTCCAGACATTCTCAAAACAGATTAGATAAAAAGCTGTCGGAAATGGTTTTACTGGAGTTATGCTGTCAGAGGGTTAGCAACTAAATGATACCTTGAGGCCTTTTCCAGATTCACTTCCTATTACACTCCTTGTGTAGCTTAACATGCGCATATTTCTGGGAGAGTAAGATCAGTAGCTCAGCAGTCAAGTCAAAGATGACAGATTTATGTTAGTTTTCCTGTGGTGTCTCTTTCAGTGATCTGCTTTAGTTGTCTTTGGTGGGAACACCAGAAGGCTGTGCTGCCATTCCACAAGATCTGGACAGGCCAGAGAGTTGGGTAGAGAGAAACCTGATGAGGTTCAACAAGGGCAAATGTAGAGTCTTGCACCTGAGGAGGAATAACTGTTTGCATCAGTACAGGTTAGGGGCTGACCTGCTAGAGAGGAGCTCTGAGGATAAGGACTTAGGAGTCCTAGTGAACAACAGGTTGACCATGAGCCAGCAGTGTGCTCTTGTGGCCAAGAATGCCAATGGTGTCCTGGGGTGCATTAAAAAGAGCATGGCCAGCAGGTCAAAGGTGATCCTTCTCCTCTACTCTGCTGTGGTGTGGCCACATCTTGATAGCTGGGTCCAAAGATGATGAGGGACCTGGAGCATCTCTAATATGAGGAAAGAACAAGAAACCTGGAACTGTTCAGCATGGAGAACAGAAGACTGAGGAGAGAGCTTATCAGTGTTCATAAATATATAAAGGGCAGGAGTCAAGTGGAAGGGGCCAGGCTCTTTTTGGTGGTGTACAGTGGCTTGACAAGGAGCAATAGGCACAAATTGGAACAAAGGATGTTCCATCTGAACATGAGAAAGTAAGTCTTTGAGAGAAACAAAGCACAGGAACAAGTTGCCCAGAGAGGTTGTGGAGTCTCCTTCTCTGGAGATATTCAAAACCTGCCTGGATGCTTTCCTATACAACTTACTGTAGGGAACCTGGTTTAGCAGTGCAGTTGGGCTAGATGATCTCCAGAGGTTCCATCCAATCCATGTGATTCTGTAATATTTCAGCAGCATCCAAGCTACCTAATGTTGTCAAACCATTCTTAAACTTTACTGAATTAACTCTTATGCACTTTTATCTAAAACTATCTACAAAACAAGGTACACACATCTACATAGTTTCTGCAAAACGAGCTATGGCCTAAACCAGAGAAGAGTCCACAGTCAATGGCAAAGGGGTACCAAACTTTCCTGCCTCCAAACACAGATTTTTAGGCTGTGTGTGTGTGTGTGTGTGACAGTTACTGGAACCTATCCCATAAAGGCTTTTTAGTATTTTACATTAATAGTTCTTGTGATTAAACGTAAAGCATGTTTACATACAGCCAGGGCAACAAAACAACATTGTCATATATGCATGTGTGACTTAGCTTTCATTTTCTTCATATACCTCCATGAGTTTAGTTGTTGCAATAAAGGATTTGTCCTGCTTTTAGCCAGTTATCCTTGTATCTAAAATACAGACATAACTGAAACAATACACCAAGGAGCAGGAGAAAAATCTCCTTCGCTAATTTGAAAGAGATGAAACTGCAAATAAAGAAATATTTTTAGGAATAATATTCCTACAGGGCCAGAAGGTTTTGTTAATACTGTATGTGCACAGTACAGCTGTTTATTATGTAAGTGGTTTTAAATTTTTGCTTAAGTTTTCAAGGATTTGCTGAGAGAAATTTTCCACTGCATAATATTCCAAAAGTAATTGTTTTATTTTAATAACTTTTGCAAAGAAAAGTTCCTTCCCATTTGTCCCTCTGCTGGACCTTCTAATCTTAGAGCCAGACAGTGGGTTAGCAAGAAGTCATGCCATTAGGTCTGTCAAGTAATGAAGTTACTTGATATGAGCAATAGAGAAAGAAAGCTATTAATATCATTGTATTAATGGAATGAATAGAGATAGTAAGGTTGTTTTTATGGTTACCCAGATAATGTATCAAAGATGTGAAGTTCTAAAAAGGAAGCAAAAGAAACTTGTATGGCAATAACAACTTTTTCTTTTTTTTAATAAATTGACATTTGACAGGACAGCTGTTTATTAGACAAGCTACATTCATTTTCATATATTCAGGTATGTTTTCGTTTTTGTCATTAACAAGTACCACTGAGAATACAATTTCCCTATATCACTGCAATAGCAAATGCTTTTAAAAACAAAGATGTAAACATATGTCTAGGGAAAAAATAATCTGTTTATAGTGGTTCTTCCATCAAAAAGCAGTAATTGAATAGCATCAGCAATGAACCACGTAGCATCTTTCTGAAAACCACTAAATCTATGTTTCCTGCAGGTAAAGAGGTACATTTTTACATAGCTTATACTGAACTATGACTTTGAAGTGCCTGGTGCAGTCAAAAAAAACAACCAACAACACCAAACCACCTTGATACTCCTACCAAACAAAGTAGAGAAACATCAACACAAACTCACACAGCTGATTCTCAGTTCAATTAGGCACCAAGGAGGCAGAGTTTATTCCATAAGCAACTGACAAATGGAAACTGCTTCCTGAAGCCAAAAAGGTCAAACTGAAAATGAGTAAGGCTTCCCACAGCTCAAAGGTGAAAACAAGTTGATCACACTTGCTTTCTGCACGGCCTTCCCAGCTGCTGTTTATGCTCCCCAGCCCCTAAGCCCAGCTGCTTGTTTTCTATTAAGCACATCTCAGTCCTTCCTTGGAGCTTCATTGCCAGCTTGTTCACAGTCAAGGTACCAGGTGGCTGCTTCTCCTCTACCATGCCAGCAGTGGTTGCGGGGCGGAGCGCAGTTGGCTGTGAGGATCAGCCAACATTGCTTGCCATACACTTTAGAGGGACTACTGCCAACCACAAGTGTTAAATAACCATGAGATCATTCAAGTCTCATGAGAGCTAAAACAAAAAATGATGTGGAATTTTCTGTGTTTTAGTCTGGGGGGTGGGGGGGGAAGCCACATTCTTCATTGTTTATCCTCCACTCTTCAGCTTACAAAGTGCCTGAGAAAAAAAGCCAACCCCAAGAACAGGCAGCTCTCAGGAGACCAAGACTTCACAGCTTTTATAGCTGGACCACACAACAGTCAAACCATTCTGCCACGCTTGCAAACATTTCACACTTGTGAAGTTATTAATTTTTCTGAGAGTTGATGGTGCACACTGTATCTGTAACTGAGAACAGGAGCAGGATTTATACTATGCCTTCCTGCATAAACCTTGTCTTATGTTTCAGGATGTAATAAAATTAGAATTAAAATATATATATATATATTTATAAATAGACATGTTTCTAACCAAATTCCTCTGCATTGCCCAGTCCAAATTGTATTTCAAGTATTTTAGCTTCCAAGAACTTCTAGAATTAATATGCTGCCAAAATCTGATTTCTTTCTTAAAATATGAGAAATCTTAGTTCCATCAAAGTCAATGAGATTTTTTCCCCAGGGATTAAATATGATCATAATTACAGTAAATAATGTAAGCAATTAGGAAAAAAAAGGCGAATCTACCTTGACATTAATGAAAACTGCAAAGTAAAGTATGGTCACTATGGAATAATATAACCCAGAACTATAGCTATAACTACTGGAACTATAAGTGCTTTCACAAGAATGCTTTACTGCAGAAAACTAATCAACTATAACTTATCAATGGTAACATATTCTCTCACATGCAAATGTGTAGATTGAAAATATACACAACAAAGTCGATTTTCTTTATTGATGACTAATTAATGAAGTCCCTACCTGCAATGAACTTCAAGGGACTATTCCCATGGGGTTCCAGTATGCTAAACATTTTACAAAAAGGAAGTCTAAACAATGATGATACATATAGCAAGAGCCAGCTCAGCACAATCACATCTTCCATTTCACTTGCTTATGCCTAAGACAGACCAGACACATTTTGTGCTAGCGCTGAATGTGTGAGAGACAGGGAAAAAACTTCACACTATGGAACACGCATGACAGAGAATTCATTTTTATTCCTTAAACAAATAGATGATCTGTTATTTCTATTTTTAATAGTTGCAAGCAATTTTCATTATATTGTTATGTTCAGGATACAGGAACCAACTGTACATAATTAAAGACAAAGGAAACTGAAAACACACTTGACAGAATTAACAGATACATAAATGAAATCAGTAAATGCAACTGCCACATCCCTTCATTTGATGTTTGTGCCAAAGCATTTTCTAAATTTCCAAGCATACAGCATATATCAGTTAGTTTATTTTGAACAGCAAATTTGTTTCAGTAACTCATGTGGGTAAATAGTGTTTTACTCTACATATGAAATTCATTTAGATACTTTATTTTTGCATGCATGCTCCACTCCTTATCGATAAGTTCCCTTTTTAACAGTCCTTATTTGTTTTAAAGATCAAAGTAGATAAACTCAATGCAAAGCTATGCAACACAGGCAACACCTGTTCTTGCTCCTGCTCCCTGCACACACTCATTCACTCACTCCCCCAGCCTCCTCTCTGCAGGTGACTATGAGCAAACAGCTAGTTCTCTGTGAGACCTGAATGGGACATACAGATTGGCAGATGTGGGCAAAAAATACTTTCATGTCTGTTAATGTAAAAAAGAGCAAAGCTTACAAAAATATAAGGAGTAGAAAACCTTAGACAAGTTAAAATACATACAGTTTCTAGGCAAAGTTTATTTTGGTCAGGCAGAGTTTAGTTTATCAAATGTCAATCCAAAATCGCAAGGGTAAAACTAAATGAAAACATTAGAGTAACTTTATACTACAAGGTGACAGCTACCCTTCTTTCCCAAGGCCACTGTACCACAGTAAGCATTCTGATTCAGTGCATTTCAGCATCCACGTATCGGAGTGGTTCCCCTTATGTACTGCTGATACTAGAAAAATAACTTCATTTAAAATTATTATGTATAAACTAAAGCAAATGTTCAGGTGTAGTTTTGATCACCGTACTTTTGTTTTTATTAAATTGCTCTTCAACAATCCCACTGATTTCACAAACCTGTGAAATCAAAAAGAAAGCACAGAAATTAGGGCTGAAATGTACACAAAAATATGATAAACGGAAATTCATTGTGCTTGCGTTTTGTAAAAGTTTTCCATAATGCTGAACTCACATAAGAAATGTGGATTTTGATGAACTCTCTATTTTTCTTCATTACTAAAATATTCAGAAGCAAACCAGAGCTTCTCTAGTTATATATTTTTTTTCCAATTACTCAGCATTTTAAAGGGTTTTCTGCCTCTCCCTTTTAATAATAATGCTAAGTCGTTGCAAAAATTGAACAGTGTTGTACAATGCATTAAGTCTAATAGGTAACTATAATGAATTGGGTGAGCTGAGATAGTAACATTTTCATTTCCAGTTGTGTTCAGGTTGAAAACTTTCCCCAAAGCAAAATGGAAAAATTAGCTTTTACAAATATTTCCACATGCACATTGAAGCAGATTGTTTTGCAAATGTTGCTGACTGTAACACAACCCCCTCCCCAAATGTTTGTAAAAACTCAAGTAATGATGCATCTGTTCCTGTTACATGCACCCAGTTCGAAAACAAGGGTTTTTAACTCGTAAATAAACAACACCCAAACAATGCTGAATTACAGAGCTGAATGCATAAACGTCTGTTAGTTACCTTAGAAGCCTTCAATCTGTCATATTTAGACAATGAAGCAAATTAGGATCAGTAAATTCAACCTTTTCTTTTCTTTTTTATATCTAAATACACAATCTCGCTTTGGAAGATTAAAGGCATTTGGCAGCAGCAAACCATTCCTGTTATCTTCAGGTAATTGATTAGATAGTATTGGAACAATATCTTCAACTTTCACTTTGCAAGGTAATAAGCCTGGGTTTTAAATCTGATATTGTACTGATATTCAACAGAATAAGCCACAAACCATGAATACCTACGCAAAACACTTCTCAAAAAAAAAAAAGAAGAAGAAGAAGAAGAAATAAAGCCTGAGAAATCTTAGCAACATTTCTCACCCTGTATTAACTTGATATGTATTTTTTCATCACTTATACTTAATGTTTAACAACTGTTTTCCTTGGAGACACTTCATTTAGCAGAGATTCAAGTATTGTCACAGTTCGATCTTTAAGTAACAAATTTGTCTTAAGGGTGGAAAAAGAAAAGCAAACACATGTAAGCCTGTTCCATTTGCAAATTCTTCTCATGACTGCTATCTGCAAAAACTCCAGGGACAGTGGTTTTCTTAGCTGCAGAAGGAAATGGGATGCCAGCCAGAACATATAATCTATGCTTTCTCATATCCATTATAGAATTCTTGACTGATAAGAAATGATATTAATAAGACCAAGTAAACTCTTGGCTGACATGAGCTAGGGAAGAGTCAAGCTGGAGATACAAAAGATAAAGGAGCCCTTGACAGGGAGTAGGGATTCTCTGTCACTCCCCCAGCAAAGTACATCTCTGTGAGACCTCTGATGTTCCTTTGTTTCTCTCTATTTCAGAGAACAAATAGCTTGGACTACACTCCCTCACTTTTAGATAGCTTAAGGTGGGTGAGATGGGTCATTCTGACATGCTGAGCAGTTCCATGTAAAAGAGAACGACAGTGATTTAAAAGTGGTTAATATAAGCAGAAAGACATCACTGATTTACTTGAGTAAAATTACTAAAACAAACTACAGCCATTTTAAAGGTTGTGACATTACAGCAGAAAGAAATCCAGACAGACATTAGAACTGGGACTGACACTTGTGACATGTTTTAAAAACATTAACTGGTGATTTCTCATAGCTTTAGTGGTCAGTTATCAAATTTTATCATTGCAGTTTGAAGATCACAGAAATAAAACACAGAGAACATAAGCATTCCCCACATTCTGCTGCAACACACATACTGGTACTACACATTGCCAAGCAAGATTTAACCAAAATGAACAGAAGCCTCACATCGAGCATCAGCCCTCCTCTCTTCTTTCCCTGATTCCACATTCTTGGACCTGCTCTGTCAGGCCAAGAACAGTCAAGGTTATTGAATTCATTACAAAATCTTAACCTTTTCCATTGCAGACTTTTGCTACTTAAATTTGAAATCCTTTCTCTTCATGATAGAAGAGGAACTTTCACAGTTTTAGCTCAGAATAAATCTCATCCTTATAAAACATTTATAACAATAAGATAATAAGAGGTAATAGCTTCTAGAGCTTGGAGAACACTGGCACAGGAGGAAAAAACACATTTATTTCATAGATCCTTCACTTCCTGGTCATTTTTGCAACCTGGAATTAGTCATTCTACTTTTTTTTGTTTGTTTGTTTCTGAAGCAATCTGACCCCATCTGCTGAATCTATCATTTAGCTATGAAATCAAGAGCCTTTCAAAGCCTTATTTAATACAAAGAGATGTACTCACTGCTTGCTGCTCCCTTAGTCTTGCACTTTATGGGGCAATTTGCATTCAACTAAATGGAGTGAAAACTTGGTGTAGAAGAAGACCAATCTGCTCTTTCTTTAGTGCTATAAATGACTGCACAAGGCATCGGTGACAGGCAAATGGGGTCTACATTTCCAAATAAACTGAATAAAAAGTACACTCTGGTTTGCAGCAAGAAGCGCTCTTCTTTGTAGCAGAAATGCATGGCCAGTATGGCAAATGAAGGAATCCAGAGAGGTATAAAAAAACGAACAGTGTAATTCCTAGCTCTTTACAATGCTCTGTAGTATGAAAGATACAAGAAATTGCCAATTCCCTCCAGCTCAAAAGTCTGTACAGCAGTCCTTGAGCTGAACAGTTATCGATATGCTCTTCTAGGCCAGATGCTGTTCTGAGGGGCATGACTGTGCCCCTCAGTCTTCATTGGGTTACCATCACTTGAGTCTTTGCTAAAACCCTGAAGGCATTTTTCTTGAGCATTTTTTTTTTTTTTAATGAAAAGTCAGCTGAAACAGTTTCAGCCCTCTACTGTCAGACTCAGATACTCGCTATACTTCTTCCTGAATCACATAGCACAAATGTCAGCACATCCACAGGGCTGAGACACAACACAGGACTGAATTATCTGAGTAAAAATATTCTATGTTTGCTAAGTGATATTTCAACCAGATCAGAGTTCTAGGGTCACTGCACGCCTTCACAAAGAGCTATGCCTAATTTAAGTTACAGTTACTCAACAAAGCAGGTGCTTTGGAAAAGCAGTCTAAAAAATCCTGATATAGTCAAAACAAAATCAAGTGACAAATTTCCTCCAGCAACATGCAGCAAATTAGACTGCATTTCCATTATAAAGTTACATTTATTTGCAACAGCAGTGTTGTGGTTTAACCCAGCAGGCAGCTTATTCAGGCAGAAAAGAGCAGTGATCTCCCAACCCCTTCAAAACACTCATTCTGCATCACATCATATGCCATGAAATATACCTTTAGCCAGTTCAAGTCAGTGGTTCTGATTCTGTCCCCTCCCATCCCTTTGTTAGTATGAGCTGAGAAACTGGTACAGCCTGGGCTCTGTACAAAACTGCTTAGCAATAACTTGAAACATCGGTGTGTTAACAACATTGCTTTTCTCCTAGAACCTAAAGATAGCACCACACCAGACACTATGAAGAAAACAATTCCATCCCAGCTGAAACTAAGACAAGCAGCTAACCTTATTATCTGCCTGTCGGTGATCAGTCAATGAAGGCATCATTTTACTTTATTCTCCAAAATTGTTTCACTGATGTTAGAGAAGAGCTTTATTTTCCTTAAGATTATCATTTTGATTTTGACCTTTTAGACTAATCTTTTAATAGGACAACAGTAAACAACCTGTGTTTCAACACACAGAATACTTTGTGATTCAAATAAAAGTACTTATTTCATATAGATGATTGCTGTACCAATATACAGCTAGGGGAGTATTTTAATTGTAACGTATGCAAATTAATGTATGCTGATGTTCTTACTTTGAACAAATTTTTAAGAAAGTTCCGTACAGACTTGGAGTGATAAGAATAGATGATAAGAATAGATACCTGTGGAATTTACCTGTGGAATTTACAACTATCCAAGGCTGTTTACACAATACACAGAACTCTGCAGAATTAAAACATTGGGATAACTAGTATTTTTCACATAGAAGCTTAGAATGCCACTTGCAATTGTTTCTGAATTAAAAATAACATTTAAAAAAAATACCAAAATATTTAATTAACTGCATGGTATACATTGCCATTTAATATTAGGTGTCTAGGCTAGATAGAACGAAAAAATTCTTTACTGTAAGGGTGGTAAAGCCAAGGAACAGGCTTCTTAGATAGGTGGTTGCTCCCTCTGACAGGTGTGTCTGTCAGTGTCCAAGAGGTGTTTAGTCCTGAAGTGGTCAGGCAGTTGGAGATGATCTTTGAAGGCCCCCTCCAAATGAATTATTGTGTTCTATTCCACTCTTGTCACATACATCTTTAAAATTTTCAAAGCACAAAATCTGCTCACAGTATCTACTGACTTACTTAGTCAAGGAAAATAAAACCTGTTTAGTATTTTACTAATATCTATATTATGGTCAGTATTAATCCAAACTCTTGGTATTTTCTAAATTTATATTTTTGGATCATTAAGAACAACTTCACTTAACTTCAGAGAATTACAGAATCACAGAGATTGGAAGGGAACTCAAGAGATCATTGAGTCCAAGCCCCCTGCTCAAGCAGGTACCATACAATAGGTTGCACATACTTGCTCCAGAGGCACTCTACTTTCTCACATAAATCATTTTTATATTCCAAGGATTAAATTATGATAATAAAAACAACTAAGGAAATATTTGCAGTTTAAAATCACTAGAATAAACCTCAACATAAAATCACAAAAATGTGTGTGCATGTAAACACAGTCATGCACATGATCTGGCGTTTGTAAGAAAATGCATTTTTCATCTGCAAAGAATGAGCTCTTTTTGTTTGTAATCATGTGATATTCACCAGGTACTGCTAGGAGGACTGAGAATCACTTTGAACACATTAAAACCCAAATAAGGAAACCTTTAAGGAAATTAAGGCAGATATGATCATTAACTCACGCTCACCTTTATCCATACCTAACAGGAAATACTCCTACCCCAGGGAAGTAACTGAAATTTCACGTCTAGACTACACTTTGTGAGAGTGAATAAGTATATTCACAGACACTAGCAAAAAAAAAAAACCTGCGTGCTCATCTAATTTGACCACTTGCATACCAGAATCTCCATCTGGATTAACATCTGTCATTTAGAAAGCCCAATGTTAATGACTTCAAATTAATCACTTCCCTCAATTTTTGGTTACAATGCTTAAGGCCCCTGGCTGCTAGGTCATAGCATCAATTTCCGTTGTCATAATTTGAAGTTTAATCTTTCTTATTTAAAGATCTACAGACATATATCATCTCTGAAGTTCCTAGTGGATGCCTTTAGGTGAACTGCTAACAAGACTTCTCAAATGCTGGGTTGCTTTTAATTTTCTGTAATTTCTTAAGTAATTCCAATCTTTCTTAATGACACCCGAACTGCAGATTTTAGGTGATACTATTTTGAATAATTACTTTGTTATTTAACTTTTTAGGCATGCAAGGAATGGTTTACCCTTGTTTGTTTACAGCATTATTCTAAGAGCTCACACTGAGACAATAATCTGTGATCATCCTAAACCCATTAAGTCACTGCTTTCCAGGACAAAGTCTCATTATTCTGCAGCAGAGACAGATGTATTTCTCTGGTGTCACATATATTTCATTTGCTTCAAATATGTTTCATCTGGTTATAATAAAGTGCATTTTACTGGAACGTGGCCATTATATCAGCAGATTCATATTATTTAATATCTTCAACTTCTCTCTTACATCAATTATCTAAATCTATCAGGCACTAATGAGCCCCATTCATCTACATCTTCCCATTAGATTCTCTTATTTTTTGATTCCTCAGTGAGCCAGCTTTCAATTCACCTAACGTGTACCTTGATAATTCTCTAAGCCACTCTGTCACTTTTTTTTAAATGACCATGTCATTTGTATTACATTAATACATTCTTTGGAAATCCAAGTTGACCATAATAATAATAATGCAAAAATTCATATCCTTGGGTTTAGAAGATGTCTGCACTGAAATACAGGATGTTTTTTTTTCTCACTGCGATGGAAAAATTCCTCCCTCCCTTCCCAAGTTCAGTGGGAACTTTTCCAAGATTAAACCAAATATCAGACATTAATAAACAAAGCGACGTGAACCAGAGCCATAACAGAACATTCAGTCAAAAAACAGGAACCTTGAGTCTGATTCCAACTGTCCCAGGCTGCATCTGAACTCTTACTTTTCCAAGAGTGATACAACTACTGATAAAAATAACGTCAATCTCTACTCTTGTTTCACTATGAATAACTGAATACTAGTGTTTCCAGGATAGAAAACTCTTTTCTCTCTCATTTTCCAATTCAGAGATCTGTTATATGAAATGGTGAAGTTTCAGCTATAAACGTTGCAAGACGATCCAGCCAAGACTTCCCAACAGGCCTGGGGAAATTGTATTTAAAGCACACTGACCCTGACTGGTACTCCACTTCTGAAGCGGGCCTGGAGCTGTCCAGAGAGATTTGGGAAATCCTTCATATGCCAAGCATACCACAGTCATGACATTCTCGAGAAAGGGTGGGGAGATGCAGCATGCTGACTTTTTTATTCTGGTTTGTATTTCTACTCTTGAGATATCTGGTGAATAAAAGATACCCTAGTTTTCTTCAAAAGAATAACGAATCTCAAATTAAAGTTTCCCAGAAGTTGAATGCAGATTCACTTCTGAGATAAGAAAAAGCATTTGTAGTGAATTTACTATTCACTGCGAAAATCTATAACTACATCTTATTAACTTGGCATGTAATTCATTAATACATTTTTGCAATGCCTAATATCTAGGTTTCTCAACAGATAAAAAAATCTAGTCTAGCCCCAAGTCATAAATACTGAAAGATATGTTTCCAGGTACTGATATAATGCATCAGAGCAGAATACAAATGCAAAAAGCTTAATGTGACTAACAGGAATGTGTTTGTGTTAATCCATAAAAGGTTCAATCAACAGCTTCTACTCTAGGCCTGATTCTGTCATTCCTACTCATACACATACATATGGTAACTGGCTCTAGTAAGAGGAAACTTTCACATCAAAAACATATTGCAGCATTAAATTCCTTTTCATGAACCCCAATCAAGCAATTTTCCAAATCTTAGGAACATCTATTTTTAAAATTTATTGAGAAAGAATATCTGTTTAGCTGTATGAACTTGCTCAGTATAAGGAACTTCAGCTGCAGACAAACATTGTAAAGCTTGGAATTTTACTGAAACACATTCTGAATTACTTGATCCGACAAAAAGCAGTATTTCATTTTTGGGGTCTTTTTCTTAGGCAGACATTTGTGCAGAATGGGAAAATGAACATTTTATTCATTACCTGTTGAAGTAATCAGCAGGGGGCTTTTGACAGCAGTGTTTCAAGAGAAGTACAAGAATGAATGGAGTGGAAATAAATAATACTTTTTCCTAACAATCAGCTTTTATTTGTTAGTAGTTGAGTTTCCATTGCAAACCCTTAGAAAGGAGTTTGCACATGTATAGTGGCAAAATGCATAAGTTTCTTGCCAGAGATCAGTAGGTGAGAGTTTAAGACTTGTCCCAAGAGTAGCTAGTACTTATGTTGACAAGCTGAAGTTAGGATGAACTTGTAGCCACACTGCCTAGTGTGCCAATGACTACAAAATTGCTATACCTTAATCAGACTGGAGCAAAGGAACATGTACACACACACACACACACACATATATTTAATATGAACTAACGAAGCAATAAGTTCCCTAAAAGCCTCAGTTATTTTCCTATCATGTACATCTTTTAAATGAACTGACTGCAGGTGTAGGGATCCTGCATATCCAGGGCTTTTGAATCTGGAGATATCTGCTTTGTAACTTATGTCTTGAGTTGGGCACTCAGGAAAGCAGACTTTGGGCAGCAAGTCCATCCCTGGGCTACTAAAAGCAGGCCAAAATACAACAAAAGACAGTCGTCATCCTTCCAAGATTTTGAAAAGCTAGTAATGCATCAGAACTTTTCGAACAGCAATATTTGTTGGGACTGTTCTCAAGGGAAAACTTAAGCTGGCTCTTGCCAGACCTCTGAAACTTTTCAGAAAAGCTATCTGAGAAACACTCTGGTGACTGCAGAAGCAGTTTTCTGTTTCTTAGCAACAGCGCCCCGTAATGAAGAAAATTACTTTTGTCAGAGAACTCTCATCAACCTGAAATACTGTGGATCTGGTAAATATTTTTTCCAGATCTCTTCTGTTTCCAAAAATGATATTTATGTATTCTCTGAAAATTTTCTGCAGAGAATTAGTATACAAAGAAACTACTGAAGACAACAATGGGGAAATGTCTTGAGAGGAGAAAACACAAGTCCTTTTTTACATGTTTTTAGTGACACTAAAGTTACAGAATGGCCACACACTCTTCATTCTGGATCATACTGCCTTGACAGTTCTCACTCCTCTTTGCTCAGTTCATACATAATATCAAAGAACATATTTAACAAACAGAAGAGATTTATTTATTGGGTGACAGTTCTACTGTAAAAAGTATGCTCTAGTTCCTATTATTTTAATCACAAAATTTACATTGTAAGGGGAAAAAAAATACACATCTTTCTCTGGTATATGTTTGCAAATTTATATTGTTATGGATGGTATGAAACATCTTTAAAAATGACTGACAGCTAGTTATTTATATCTGGATGCTCCACATAAATTTTTAAAATGCTGTCAGAGAGCCTCAAGGGTTTAGAAAGTAAAGTCTGATTTTCAGGAATTGAAAACCTAGACCTCCTTTCCATAAGACAAGATATGCACTGCCATATCTGTGTTGCAAATAATTGTTGGAAGATTTTGAGATTCCAAAGTGACCTAGTTCTGTTCAGCTATCATTCACTGGCTTTGAAAATAGCCTCTTTAAACTTCTGCATCTGAATACATTTGTACTGCTACCCCCCAAAAAAAGTTTTTCATTCTTTTTCTTGTAGAACAGTAACCACAAGGCATTAATTTAAAAGAACTCAAGGTGACTCCCATGTCTTCTCTTTCTGCATTGTTTTCCCACTACCAAAAACTAGCTTTACACCTGGCTGCTATTATCTGAAGGTAGTCAAAGAATGTGGTAAATATTATCCACATGTAATTTATTAAAAGCTGAGTCAAAGAACAGGTGTTGCTATTGTAAAGATTAATTTTGCAGCTCTTCTGCTAAGACTCATAAATTATGAACTCCTGGGCCCCTCAACACTAAATCACAAGCACAACATCTATACAGATTTATTAACTTGAGGGTGAAAAATGATGCAGAATTTTGCCAGCTGCTCAGACTACAAGCACTGGCATCAGCAAGTACGCCAAATTCCCTCCCTGACTCCTCACTTTACAACTGGGAATTTGCAGCTTCTCTTTGCCAGCAGTGATGGTTCTGCATCACTGTTTCCCCATGACCTAGCATATCATCTCTCTTGGGCATTATAACATTGTTATTTTTAATAACATTGATTACAATTAGATATCAGCTATAGGAATTATTGCTTCGATAAACATTTTTTTTTCTACTTTTCTACTCTAGGAATGTTATTAGAAAGGCTGACATACTAGAAATAATGCAGTATTTGACAATACAGTCTAACAAATAGTCTCAAAGGAATATGTGACAGCTGCAGATCCCTCTTCACTAGAGAAAACATAGTTCACAATTACCTTTTCTCCCCTTTCTCTAGCTTTGCTACCATCAGATCCAGGAAAAATAACTATTATTACTCAGGCAAGTATAATCTCTTTGATCCCGAAGTAGGACTGATATTTCCACCTAAAATCTACTACTTTCTCACAATAGGCAGTGACAACAATCTACCAGAATTCCTGGAAACTTATAGCACAGGATCTCGGATGCCATGAAATGCCCCCACCACAATTCAGGCACTGCAGCTAAGAAAAGACACTGCATCTGACATGTCCCAAAGCATCAGTTTCTCATGATCACATACTCAGCACCAGTCTGTGTGAAGCCAGTCCTACGTATGTTGGTGGGACTGTAAACTCATTGGAGAAAAACACAGAAAAAATTTCATGTCCATGGATTGGGTAGGAACCAGGCTCTCTCTTTGGCTATTTATGATGGATTTCAGCCCTAAGGTAAGTGAAAGGCTCAGATATAAATAAAACTACTGTTACCAACTTTGGACTAAAATCAACTGAATACACAGAACTTCCATTTTACACTATTCTTATTAAAAAACTAGCTCACACTCTTCAGTATCTCGGCATGTAAATTGAAATTTCATAGTCAAACCTCAGGCTTTTTATGGATTTGTGAAACTCGTATATAATTTTTTTTTAAAGTGGCATCATTAAGAAATATATCCTGTTTATCTCATAGAATTATCATTAACCATGAATTCATTCCCACACACAGCTATTCCATTCCATGAAGAGATTGGCTTTTTCATATTTTTAACTCTGCATGTTTAAGGAAATTTTAGTCACATGTATTAAGATTTCTAAACACGCTGATTAAATTGCCTGTTCTTTTTAAGTATATCACCTTAATTATCTATGAAATAGTTTGCCTATTTACCCTTTCAGATCAGAAAACTATTGCAAAATGTGAAACATTTAATATTTTCAACAAGACTATTTACAGGTACCTTGTAGCCAGATACAACACGCTGTACTTTGAAAGTACTGTGATTTATAGCATGCTACTTGTAGTTACCTGTTCTGTCATTTAGATTATGATCCTGCTGACCTTTACATTCATGATTAGACAACTGCTTCAAAGAGTGTAGGAAATTAAGGATTACTGGTGCAATTGAGAACTTTTTTCATACAGAGGAATTCAAAAGAATGCAGGCAAAATAGAGTTAATGAGGATGAAGGCCCTATTTTTTAGAGCTACCAGGCTTGTGTATGCATGTGCAGTTTGGGTTTTCTTTTTTCTTTGCTTTCTCCTGGTCAATACAGATTTACTGAACAGAACACCTATTTCAAATTCATGCTACTTCCCTGGAACAACTACTTTAACACTCCAGAACAAATCACTTCACTTAGCTAGGTAAGCTGTGGTCCCTGATCATTTTGTCAATGCTCAGTGTCTGTAGGAAAGCTTATGGAAAACAACCCTATAAAGTTCAGCCCTGAAACAAATGAGTCATTGCTCCTTATGAGAAAAGTTCCTCTGAGCAGGCACGACTTCATTGCAAGATACAAAAAAGCTCAAAGTTTTTTGAAATATAATCAGCTCCTAACAAGTATACTTACGTTTGTCTTGGTCAGCTTCCACTCCTTCACTTTCTGTATCACTCGGCAACATCCAAGGCTGATGAGCAAGCTGAAGCTGTTGCAAGAATTCATCCTGCCATAAACAGATCTATTTTAGATAAAATGGCATAGAGTGGTACTGTGCAAATGCAGATTGTAGTACTTCAGTTTGAATTAACTGGATAGGAAAAAGCCTTCAATTAAAACTAAACTAAACTAAACTAATATATATATATATATACATATTCTTGTTGTGAAGTAAACTCAGAATGTAGAGGCTATTCAGGCTCACCACATTACTTTTTGTAATGGAATTCTTGTCCATTTATTTCAGGGAAAAAAGAATTCTGCTATAGCCAGAGATACATACATACTGATCTGAGAAATGCAGTGACACAAAACAAAATATTAACAAGGATATTCTGTTTATTCTTGCACCATTCTTAGACCATGCCTAGGTACATCGTGAATGATTTGCTTAAGCAAGGCTTTGATTTGTCAGAACTTTCACTGTCTTCAATCCTTTAAGAACAAGGATCTGCAACCTGATTTAGAACATATGGCTTTATTGGAGAAGTAGAAAGCCTAGGAAGAAATAATGCTATGGAAAATTTTGTGTCCCAGATACCATAAAGCTCTAAGCATCAAAATACAAATGTTATACACAGTTAAGAATCTGTACCTGCCTTTAAAATGTTTTGCCATCACCTCTTCTTTACAAAATATATGTATGTATATAAAAATATTTTTCCATGTGTATATATTCATGTAAGCATGTACACTCACATGAAGTACGACAGATTCTTTTGCAATACTGAAGGTAAGAGATGAGACCGAAAAGCATAGTTTCATTTCAACAGTGGTTCAGACATGCAAGTCGAGTCTCTGAAAGTTAACTCAAGGAGTGGCCAGATAGCATAAAATTACTGGCCAGATTCTTACAGTCACCTAAAAGAAAAGGAAGCTACAAGCCGTCTCATTTTCTACCACTTGAAAACCAGAATATTTCAAGTTAAGTTACATTGTGCAGCACCATAGCATTATTTTTATTGCTTAGCCATCTGGTTTAAAAATATAAACTAGGTTTGTTTTACTCAGTTCTTGGAAACCAGTCTCTCAGTTGGTGGAATAAGACTGTTAATTCTCTTAGTAATCTGTTAAAAAATCCCCAAAGACTGCTGCAATGACTGAAATGGAAGCTCAGGCAGCAGACCCAGCCTTATGCATGTATTTAACTGTGTAACTTTTTCACAATCTGAGAAGGTTGCAGACTGCAGCACTGAAATGGGAAAAAGCTTTGGTTCACAGGGCAGGATTACTGCAGCAGTAGCAAGTGGCTCTCACACTGGTCAGCATGCTTTTTAATCTTCCAAAACTACAGAGTGAAAAAGGGGGACAGGCAGCAGAAGAGAATGGAAGTACCAAGAAGAGTCCTCATGATATTGAGTGGTGCTCTGCACTGCTGTGATTAGGAAGAGGCCTTGTGTTAACTAACGCTGTATTCATATCAGCTGAAATCTCCCAGTACTAACAATGATGGACCAATAAATATCACTGAACAGCACTTCAAGGTGCCTGGATGAATAAAATGACTAAAATTACAAGTGCTGAGAAAATGTAATGGCAAACAAGGGAGTCACTAGTATTTTCATCTCAACGGCTATTGATAACTATCACAGCATTGTGTCACTTTAATGGAATCCATCCTGAAGAGATAAGCAGTATTCAGCATTCCTTTGTCAATTTATACAAAACACCAAAGGATACAGTCAGTGCATAAAAATATCTCTGCAAAAGGATTTGGAGCTGTGATTTATTAGTTTTATAGAGATAATAAAACTATTTCTCTAGGTAGCATTTCTTTGCCATAATTCAATTCAGCCTGAACAGAGCTGATAATAAAACACACCTGTTAAAACTTTGTAGTACTATGTGTGCCAAGAGGCAGAAACTTGTCCACAAAATCTCAGATCATTATAAGTTTTGAGCATTAAAATAAAATTCTTAACAGCTGATATGTTAAGTATTCGCCAGATTATTTAAGATGTGTGCTATAACAAGATTAAACCAGCATGGACTTTACTAAAACTTACTAAGAACTCTGAATTGTACTCTGAATATTTTTGTATTTTAGACTTATTGTACTCTGAAACATATTACAAACTAGGAAGCATGTATAATGTATTTAGTGATATGTTAAATGTCCTCATAAATGGCATAGTGACAGCGTAAATTCATGCACACGCTGTATTCTTTAATTCAAGCTCCAAATGATAAAATGTGCTGATGGTACTCAGTAGCTGCTTCCTTTTGAACTGAGTTATTCTCATTGCATATGTACCAGCTATGTACTGATTAATTCCATTAACACCACATAAGAGCAAGGAAGCAGAATTCTTTGCAAAATATTATCCGAGTATCTCATATAGGGCTGGCAACGTAACCACAATGCATTCACATCTAATGGAAATTCCCTGCTCACACCATTAAGTCTAAGAAGAATAAAGGCAACTTCCCTTATTTTATTTTACTGTTTTTTATACAGGAAGAAGATACAAAACCTATAATGAAATTTGCAAAATAATATACAGTATCAGCTTTTAGTTTTATACATTTGTAATCTGCACAAGTACAAAGAACTTCATTGTTCATATTCCTCAGGCTACCTTAGATTTTCCAAAATTTGACTCTATGCTCAAAGAGAAATCACATGGGCAGAAATAGACACCTCTCACATAGCAAAAGATATTATCGAACAGCGATACTTTCTGGGGATGTTCTGTCCTCATTCTCTTGTGTTTTTCTAAGCTACCAGGACCTGGAATGAGCAAAGATGGCTTAAAAGAGCTCCCAAAGTTTCCAGCAGAACCCCCCAGCCATGAGGCTGGCAGCTACAGGTTGGCCAGATCTCCATCAACCAATTTTTGAGACCTGAGCATGAACATGCCATACCAGCCATTTTCCCCTTGGAATCAGAGCTAGTCCCCAGGGGAGCTCTGATGAAGTCAAAGGTCACTTGCACGTGTCAGGAAGGGACAAACATGTTTTGGATCTGGGTCATCAGCAGCCAACATGCTATTCTGTCCAGTAAGCAAAGAGAAAGAAAAGTTTGTCACTTCTAGCAGGGATCATAACAGTGGATAAGATCTTGCACAGGAATGCTGACATCTGATATCAGCTTTACAGTGGTCTTGCTGGATGAGACTGGACATGTTATTCCATCTGTAAAACGGGGTAACAGTACTGTTCTTTTCTTAAAGTACCTTATACACACGCACGCATCAAAAACAGATAACGAGACATTATTACTAGAAGATGTATCAGTAAAGTTTGGGATTTGGCAAACAGAAATAACAAATCACAGCAAATAGAAATAGATTTTCAAGATTATCATTACTGTTACCAGCAAATACTGTGGAAGTAAGAATTTTTAACTGACTGCCTTATTAGAGGAAAGATCAGAAGGTATCTGAGAGTTGCTGTCCCTCGGCAGAGATGCAATGCTCATTACATGGCACTTCCAGGATCCATTACAACAACAGAAGTTAACATTACCTGACTATGTATCAGTAAGACAGAAAAGATAAAAATAAAATAAAATTGAAGTTTTTTAATGGGAAACAAGGAGACCTTTCATTTCTTCTGAACATTCTTAGTTACAAAATGAACTTCAATTCTCATTTTTTGGTGAGAAAATGTCATCATACAAACACATTCATCCCTCCAAACAGGGGACAAAAAAAAAAAGTTACAATCACAGATTTTTTTCATGGAAAATGTCTAACTTGAAAATCTATCAACTTTAGCCTCTTTAATCCTTGTATTTTTAAGTTGGATTTCCAATTCTGGGTGGAGAACTAGCTCAAGCAATGGGATTAATGCACTGGTATTTTTTTCCACCACTGAACATACAGATTCTTCTCATCAGACTGGCATTTCCTGAGAAAAACTCATCTTAGTGAGGCGTGCATCTGAGATAGACAGCAGGGCTATTCTTTCACAGATTCTTTTATTTCCACTGCCTACACACTAAAGTTATCTTTAAGGCAGCTAAGGTTTGCAGGGGAGAATCCCACTCAGAATTACAAGATACTTTAACTTCTCTTTTCATACAAAGACTAATCCTGTAAAAGCCATTAATATAAGACAGGAAGTTCTTATGCTCTGAATAAGTCTAGCTAACATGCACAATAGTACTAGACAGTTGTTCAGCAATATTGGACATTTTCCCACTACAGTTCAGCTTTTTATTTCAGAAAATACGTCCATTCAGCAATGACTAGCTAACCATTCCAGTGCATAAAAAAAAAGAACAATTAGACCAAGGAAATATTATGCACTGTCAGTGCAGCAGGAAAAATACCCTGGAATCATAAAGATAAGATATAGTTGTATTTAATAGTCCAGAAATATGCAACTCAGAAACTGTAAGGCTAATAAATCTGCAGTGCATTATGCAGGCAAAACCCTACCAATCTCTGAAAATTTTGGGGCATGAGTGTTTCATTACAATTTCCACAATAATCCTGAAATTTTCTCATCAATACGTCTCAAAGTTGAGCAGTATTTCCTGCAACTTTTCTCAGTATTATGTTTCAAGTTCTTTTCAAAACATTAACATTAGGTATATTGACACCACTTCAATGTAAAACACGATCTTGTCTTCATGTTATAGTAGCTCTTAACCATACTCAAAACATCATTATTAAATTGAAAATCTTACTTCTGACAAACTGCTTCTTTGAGCAGTGACAGTGACAACATCTCCACTCATTTGCACAGAGAGCCCTGAAGCAGCACTGAGGGTCCTCCCCATTTGGCTCTTTGACGTCAAAGATCTACTTCTATGCAAACTGATGATGCTTTCCTTATTTCCTTGACTGCTAGGAGTAAGCGGCCGTGACAGCAAGCTGTTTGGGGTCACAGGTCTGCTCCCTGGCGTTGATGGAGTCGATGGCCTGTTGGTTTGCACGCCAGCTGTCGGAGGCCTGCTGTTTGTAACACTTGAGGCCTGTGCTCGGCTGTTAGTGGGCAGCGGTGGAGATTTGTTTCCTTGGAGCTGAATGTTTTTCCCCATTTGAGTTGGCCTTGGATTTTGGCCCTGTGTAGCCTGAAGATTGCCTTGAGGATCAGATGTACCTAAACTGTGATGCTGGATGCTAGGGCTTCTTGAGAGCCTTGCTTCTTCCCATAGCGCTAGGTCCTTTTCAATATCTGAGCACACAAACACATAAACAAACAAAAACCTCATTTTCAGTTCTTTCAGGTTTAAACTTCTTATTGATTTTCCTCACTATATGTGACATCTTGTAGTTCTGCAGAGAAAATCTATTCATCCTTAAAATACAAGGCACCAGAATTAATGGTTTGACAATGATGTCCTTAGAATCTATTCACAGTTGATTTACTGCAAGCACATCTATCCCACAGAAATGCATTATTACCATTGAACTGAACCATCTAGCTATGAATTTCACTACAACCTATGAAAACCTCTCTCATTTAATCAAACTTCTCTCTGTGGCTTTTGCACAGTTTCTCATTAGCAACAAGCTAAGATGAGGCTGTGAACCTGTAAACCCGCAATCCTCATCAGCACTGATGTGCAATCCAAAACTGGAGCGAGACAAGACTTAATGTTTCTGATCTCCCTGTCTATTGCCCAAACTGAACTCTGGGGCCAACAACTCCTGATCTCTGGCACATCTCAGTCTGTAATGCTGCCTGGATCTGAATTTTGTGCTCTGGTTTGTCTTCAGTGCTACAGCAGTTGAAGTGGTCACCAAGGTCTAGAATTTAAGGAAGAAATGTGGTCACTATTTGGTGTTCCAGTTTCTACTCCATTCAGGGCTGCATGAAATAAGATCCTGTTTAAAAACAGAACAGTTTAGCGGTAGTGAGGAAAACTGTCTTCTGAATTCATTTAATTCATATTAATGATTCTGATGAATTAAACCAGATATATTCAGCCAAGTTAGATGAGGGTTCCTGGAATTCAGGTTAGCATAGCTGCTATACTGAAAGGTCCTTGAAAGTAAAAATGTGAAGAAGCTTGACAGGCAATTCAAGTTCATTTCATCTCACACAACTGTTCTGAATTTTTACTCTCACTGACATTTACTCTACTGTAATTTGGTTTCGATAAGTAATGCTATTTTCCATTAAATTCTACAAACCAGAAGCCGTAAATCAGCAAGGTTCTACTGACTTAATCATGTACTAAGTGAACTTATATAAAATGAGCATTTTCATTTTTGTTTTTCTAGTAATAACTTCAGGTCCTTAAAGTTCTGAAATAAAAACACTCTAAATTGCTTATTTAAAAAATCAGATTTTCTTGTAGTTCTAGTTACTGGTAGGTATAAAAACAATGTTTTATGTAAAACAATTAAAGATGTGCCATCTTTAACATTAATATCTTTTAAAATTACACTTCGAAAACAGGAAAATAAGGTTTATGTTACTACTCTAATACAAGACATTTCTCACATTTCAAATATTGTTATTAAAAAAAAAGTTGTCAAAAATGAGTCTTTCAACTCTTTAAAGATGCTAGCAAATTTTAAATGTGGTTATTCTTCCCAGCACACAATACAGAATATTTCTAATTGCCATCTTAATCTCACAATAATCTTACTAAAAATTAACCTCTTAAAATTATTTCCATTTTGAAATACTTATTTCTTGAAGTACTCTTCCATTATGCTTTTAAAAAAACCCAATACATATCAGTTTGAAATTTGTAAGATGCCTGGCTGAAATCCAGAGGCCAATAAATGACAACATGGGTTATGTGATTTGAACCAAATAAGGAATACTCTCCTTTAGAGACTCAATTTAGTTTGTGTCTTTGCAGAATTCCAGATCTCTGACTTCCCCATGTTGATTCAATATGCTAAGAAATTATTTGAAGCTTTTAAGGATTTAATAACAGCTAACTAAACATTATATTCTGGCTCACGTTTTCTTCATTTCATATAGTAGACAAGATTGAGTATTTAACATACGTTCTCTTTATTTATTTATTTTTTTACTTCAACATCAGCTTTTTAATCAGAAGGGAAAGAAAAATATCACAAATCTCCAGCCTTATGGTATTATCTGATACTCAGTAAATACCAGAATTCAATTATGGAAGGACTTTTTAAAATCCCTTGTCAATGTCATTTAAGGAAATAAAAATGTAAGCATCAGAAAAACACAAAAGCATTTTACTTCCTTATTAGAAATGACAGAATATCATTCATAATGCAACCACAAACTGTTTATGCACCTAGAAATTCTACTTGTGATAAATCATATTCCAGAAGTATGCACTGACCACAGTATAACAAACTAAATGGGCAAGTCACTGGAATTAACTACCCCCAAAAAATTAAATAAATAAAAAAATTTCCATTTGTGTATGATATAAAGCAGCCATAGCAACGTAAGAGACTGGATTTTTGACAAAAGTATCGCTGGACCACATGTAAGGAAGGAAAGGAAAACTGCTTCAAAATCTTTTTTTGTAAAAATGCTGTTTTCAAATAACAAGGCACTGAAGAACTTGCTGACACTTGGTGCTAATCATAGGCATCCATTTGTGCCAGTGTTAAAAGTGAGTTTTCTACAGCATGTAGTCCATAACAGAAAGGCAGGACTACGTCTTATCATTACATGAGCCCAAGTCTCAGAAAACGTCTAAATGACTGCATAGAACAGGATAGGATTAATAGATTCCACTGTTCTCAGTGAAAGAAAGAAAATGACTTGCTGATATCACTCTTTTTTTTTTTTTTCCCCAAATCTATCAGAAAAATAAGGCTAAGCAAAATACTGCTTTATTATCTGAGATCCTCTAAGCTGATTCCTCATGGAAGTTACGTTATGCTTGTCAGAGGAATAATTGTCTCAAGCAGCACTGGTACAAGAGGAAGTTAATCGGTTAATGAATTAACAGGAATAGGAGAGTCCAATGTCTAATAACAGACCCATACTCTTATGAATTTCTAAGCCAAACAAATACCACTGGATGGTAAAATGCCTGAACCCCCCATCCAGTGCTACTGAAGTAACAGGCCCAAAGCCAAATCACAACAGCATTGATGTGAGAAGACCTTGCACATCATACCACAGCAGACAATGTCAGAGAATAAAAGAATTCATATAGTTAACCAATTAAGTATTTAAAATTCTATCTTCCATTCAACATGGTAGTTATTATTGTCAACTTTGTCTACAGACATAAGGATCTGCATGTTTCAGAGTACACTGCTTACAAGGGCAACTTGTACAGCCATGGAAATACTACTAATTCAGAAGTAAATCAAAGTATTGAGAACTTGACCAGATCCCTTGTAAGTGACACCTGCCACAACATACAGGGACCATTTTTAGTTCTTCCTCTACTCTAAGCAAAAGCTTTTTCTGTTCCTCACTGTGCTCACAGCCATGTCTTCTACTTGACTTCAGCTACAACAGTTCCTAGACAGAAGTAAAACAGCTGAATCTCTCTTTCTAAAGAGGATACAGCTCCCAAGCCTTCCAGGCCAACTTCATAGGTAGGATAGATGTCAAAATCTTTTTGAAGATGACACCGGAAGTGCTAAGTTCTCTGCCTTGTTCTGTGACAGACTTGAAAGAAGGGCCAGAAAAATTTCATTTCCCTCTCCACCTTACCTTAACTGTCTTCATATTCTAGTTCTACATCACTTTTCACAGAGCTGACTTGTGAAGTGCAGTTTTCTGTTTGACAAGCAGCATGTGTACCACAGGAATACCACGCTGTATGCCATACCATACAACTAACCCTTAGAAAAGAAAATATTAATTACAAAGAACAACTAACAAACACAAACAACAGCTGTTTCTCTGCAATGAAGGAAATGTGAAGTTTTATCTATTTTCATCAGCATCTGAAATAGATTATCTCTTTTCCTTGGTCTAAAATATTGGCATAGATGTGTGAGGACTGCTATGTGCTTCATCGTCCCTTGCTAGCATACATACCAGCTAGGTGCTTTTCCATGGTCTGAAGTTCTTTTGCTGCTAAGGAGTCCTTTAAGAGTTTCTGTCTTGGTGAACCGCCAGATCTGACACCCATGGCATCCATAGTCCAAACTGGCTGAGACTAACACAGATAAAAATAAAATGGAATATTTTTTAATATGCTTTCGTATTTCTATGTGAAACAATAAAAGAACAAGGAGAGGGGGGAGTGATGCGCTGTACTCATTTAGATAGTGAATCTGGTAGAGTTTTGTGTAGAATTAGTATATAATATTCATCCGGAAAAAAATTAAAACCTATAATTTCTTACCTTAAATAACATAAATAGTATGCATTAATAAAAATCAACAGTTCTAGAGTAATTTATATATATATCGACATACAAGCTCTTATTCCACACTGAGAAAACTTAATAGGACAAATTCCTCAATGATTTACATTCTAAGCAAGTTACTTAATGGGGACTGCACTTTAATTTGCCACATTTAGCACAGTATCTCTACAAAGCAGCACTTCTGGGAACATCACAGAATTTCATCATCAAAATTGCCAGTGCCATTTTATCACAAAGTATTCCTTTCAGAAACAGCAACTAAATCATCATGGCAACACAGAAGCTTGGAAGGGATGCTGGGACCACTTACCCAATCATTTCACTACTGAATGCTGTAGTACCCAGTTACCCGCATTTTCTGGAACCCATTCAATACAATTTCAAATTTAAAAAAAAAAACTTTAAATTTTTTAAAAAGTTTTAAAATATTTTAAAATTTTAAAAATTTTATTTAAAAATTTGTAAAAGTTTTGAAATATAATACTATAAGGTAAACTCAGTAAGTTTTTATATGCTTACTTGAAATACACCAGAAGTATATGATAAAATGCTTAAGACTTGGTCATAAAAAACAACAAACAAATACATTAATCAAAGCACTCTTAACAGCTTGTCTGAAATAAATTTTACTTTATTACCACACCAAAATATTTCATCTGAAATACAGGAGGTTTTGCTGCTTTCCCTGGTTTCCTGAAGAAACAAAGTTTATGCAGAAGTCCCATTGTTTTTTACCTCTTATTGATTTTCGAATATTTCAGTAAACATCAAACAAATCTAGAGAGGGGCCAGGGTTTCAAAGACAGTGAGTTGATGTAATTGCAGGGAGAATGATTGAGGAGAGGACATAAACACTGTCTTATATTTAACTGACTACTGTGAAACATGTACCTTTAAATTTGTTAACAGATTCCTATGCATAAAACAACACCCATACTGTAAAGTTCCATATTCTTACATTAAAAGAAACCCCTATTCATATTTACCAGAATATGAAATAGTTCACAGCTGCAGGCAATCCTGCTGTTAGTAACACACAGTGTTTTTAGATCACAGTTGGCACTTCGTAATTTGCAATTGCTTTTTACTGTAGTTCTGCTCTGGTATAGAGTCACACATATTTCATTCCAGGCAAATACACAGGAAGAGACAAACAAAATGTAAATTAGTCAGAAATGGAAGTTATCCTGCAAATACATTCATTTCAGACACGTCACTACACTTGATTCACCTGTTTTCCCATGAGATTTTGAGAATTTTCCACTTCATTCATATTTGAGAATTCTCCATCCAAATGATAATGTGTCTTCTTGAGGTCACTAAGGAATATTCACCCATATTAAACTACTCACATTTCTACATGCTTGTTTCTAATAGATTTTAGTTACTCCACATCCGTTTCTAGATAGAAGAGTAATTTGTTCTATGAGCAGTTTCTTTGAAACAAAAGAAACTAAATAAGAGATGGGAATGGGAATAGAGCCTGTAAAAAATCCTAATATTCTGGTTTTTAATCTGTTTTACACATACTCTTATCCCTCAGTTTTTTATGGGGGAAACTGCCATTTTTATTTAAGTTTAATGGAGTACTCTTCATTAAGGGATGAAAAATACAGCAGCCCTTCAACAATGACTAGAGCGAAAAATTCCCCAAGTCTAACAGGATGAATTCTTTTTGAATACACAGTATCACGCACAAATATAACTCTGATGAAGTACAGAATAAAAGCTAGTCAGTCATCTGTGGTAAAACTGAAGACCAAACTTTTCATCTAGTGTTCTCAGCTCTATTCAAGTCTATTGTAAACAAATTGTTATGAGTTTTCACTAATTCTCTAGCTTCCAAAAACAAACACTTGCAAATGTTAGCCTTCTGAGACTTTCTCAGCTTCCATCTCCTTTTTTGTCTGAAGATAAAATAATCCTTCTCTTCTACAAACCTCTAATGTTTCTTCTTACATTCTACCTTTTCCTCTGTGATACTTTTTTTATATGCATCAATATGCACACAACTAAGGTGAATGAGTGAATGCAACTCAGCCTACCATCTGTAATAGAAACTAAAATAAATGGAGAAAAATGATTCTTTAATGTAAGCACCATGACAGTGCTTGAGATGTTTATTAAAAAATATGAATAACATTTAAATGTAAATTGCAATTAGGAGGCTCAAAATCACAAAGATGAAACATCAGCAATACTTTTGCATGCTTCAACTCAGATTATTAACCTTGTGTAGATTCACATAAAACAGATAGGAATGGCTGTGCATAAGCACATACAGGCACACCAAGTCATGTACACACATGCACTCTGTAAATGTTTGCGTCTGCCTTCATCCTGTAAACATACAGTTACAAAGAATATAGAATTTGTTTTCAGTTCTGCGCACAACACAGATGTACACATTCTTTTGGGGAGTAAGTATTAATTTGGATATGATTTTAAAGCAATACATTCATATCTATCTTCCAGATGCACCATTTCAACACTGTGAAATTAGTGAGACAAATTTGGACAACTTTTTTTCCAACAATTTTGTAATACTTGCTTTGTATTTTTCTGCACCATGTACTATCATAAGCCTATGGCATTTTGTGAGACGACAGCACTGTAAAGAGACCAGAATAATAGTTCAATAATAGCCATGAAAGATGATATATTTAATAGTAGCCATTTAATTACAAATTATGGGCTTATAATACTCTTACAATTAAACACCTGATAGAAAGAAAACATGATCTGAAACTATTAGTATAAAAAAGTAATCTGTTTATTATGGCATTAAAACTACTGTATTACTATTATTTTTTTGCTCCTTCACTGAAACTAGATGTTCCGAGACCATAAGCAACAACACTGTCCTGAGTGCAGGAGAGATATGACCTGTAGGAGCATGCCCAGAAGAGGACCACAAAAAAGATCCAAGGGATGAAACGTCTCCCCCTACAAGGACGAAAGAACTACAGCTGTACAACCTGGAGAAGAGAAGGCTCGGAGGAGACCTTAGAATAGCCTTTCAGCATCTAAAGAGGGGCTATAAGAGAGCAGGGGACGGACTCTTTAGCAGGGTCTGTTGCGACAGGACAAGGGGACATGGTTCTGAACTAAAAGAAGGGAGATTTAGATTGGATATAAGGAAGAAGTTACTTACAATAAAGTTGGTGAGGCACTGGAACAGGTTGCCCAGAGAGGTGGTGGATGCCCTATCCTAGGAGACACTCAAGGTCAGGCTGCACAGGACTCTGAACAATCTGATGTAGCTGCAGGTGTCCCTGTTCATTGCAGGGGATTTGGACTACATGACCTTTAGTAGTCCCTTCCAACTCAAACAATTCTATGATTTCAGTCTTTCTGAAGGCAGACTCAGGTATTATTACTATTTTTTTTTTCCTCTGTAAATAATACTGAACATAAAAATTCTCTGTTAACATGTTAGGCTATGAATTCATTTAAGTGATAACATATAAATAAAGAAAGAGTTCCTTAGTGTCTTCAACAACGTATGCAATAATCTTGATCTTAAAGGATAAATACAAGCTGAAAGCAGGGGATGTTAACAGGCAGCCTTTGGAAGCACATCAGTTCAAATGCTTTAGCAAGGAAAAATGAATTCACACATCACCAGCAGAATTCATTGGTATCCCTTCTCTCCAGTGGATAAGCAGCAGCAGTTCAGAAATGTCTCTTAGGAGAGAGATTCAGGCTTGAAAGTCATTAATTTAAACCCTTCTGTTCCATTTTTATCAAAATATAACCTCAGCCAGGTACAGCTGAGATAAAACACTAATGTCGGTTATCTCAGATGTTATTGATAATGGCAGTAGACTGAAAGTAGTTGAAAAATTTAGCATGTATGTATAAAGTGCATATATAGAAATGGTCCTTTTTAATTCCTTCAGCATATTCCAAACTGCAATTGCCCTCAATTATTCACTAAGATTTTTTAATATTAACACAAAAATTATAAATAGCCTATTCATATTAACTAGATTTTATATCTAAACAGGAAGATGTTTCCTGAAAGACACCCTTGCCTTTTTAGTTTGCAGGAATGGCTCTGGGTGCTGTTCACATCACCTTCAAACTTTGAAGGTAAGGCAAAGTCTCTGTGCTAGAAATACATTCGAACAAAGCCCTCAGGATACATTTGTCAACTTTAAAGGTCAACTATGAATCCATTTCCTAATTGGTTTTCTTTACATAGCATCATTTCTTCACTAACAATATATTCATCAGCACATTATTTACTTAGATCGCTTAGCCAAATTACTCCTAAAAAAAAATAAACTTACAGAAGATAAAGCCAAAGGAAATGTCTGTCACCTCTGGTTCCCTGAATTTCTGGAAAATATCATAACTTACTGGAAAAGCCATGCTGGTACACAAACATAATTAAGGAGGTCATAAGAATAAGGAAGTTTTCCACGATCAATATAAGTACTTCAATATTTGCAGCACAATGTCATTTTTACAGCATACATCAGTATAGCTTTTATCCTTAGGAAAAAACAGTGCAGATGCGAATGTGTGCATGACGTGGGCTGCCATTTCTGTGTAATCCACCATGGACGCACAGGGAGCTCTGCAGAGATGCAGCATTTCAAATTATCTGAGGCAGAGAAGACCTCCAAATTACCTCCAACACCACTGGGAAATCAAATGATTGTTAGAAAGTAAATTAGCCCTTCTTGCTGACCATTAAGTTTGGAATGATGGAATGCTACTCTTCTGTTTCATTTTGGCCTACTTCAGATTTAAACATACAAGTACCCATAGGCACAACTGTGCACATTCTCTTCTCAGACATAGGGGATGTCCCTAACTCACAAGTGCTTCTTCATTTTTAAAGTCTATCTAAATGATAGATAAATGATGAATCACATAATCATGTCAAAACAAAAAAGGCAATCGCATATAGGTATTGAAAAGGAAGTGAAAATTCAATCCTTAGTTCCTTGCAAACTATAAACACAGGCTTTGATTGAACTTTTTATTCTGCATAGTTTTGTTAATCAAGTGCAATTGTCATTGGCAATTTCAGGAGATAATAGCATAGAAAAGACAACCACACTTGTCTATCTATAATCTACTATTTCTTTGCTAAATGGCCTAAATGTCTTAGAAGAAACATGTGATGGAAAATCCTCCCGCTGCAAAAAGTATCAATTATTCACTAATTTGTTTCCAAGTGTCCATACCATCTGACCAAGAAGTGGCAAGAACAACTGTTATTCAGCAGCTGAACTTTCTGTGAAATATTTTGTTTGAAGGTTCTCCACATAATTTACGTTATTTTGTAAGAGATCACCAAATTTTTCATCTTTCAGGTTCCACAGTATTTTCAAGCACAGAAGGTGAACTTGTCAACACACATTTTCTTTTGTTATTGTTAAAACAATAAACCTCCTTAGAAGTCTGATGCAATGTAAGAAGCCACCTCTAACCCCATCTTTCCACACTAGGGCCCGTTCTACACGAAATGCCACGTAACTGAAATTATAAGCTTTTTGCTTCCCATGGCAGGCAACATTTGACACTAAGCCTCACACTAGAAAAGTGGTAGTTTGATAACTTACACACAAGTTTTCTACTTACAGATTGAAGGCAGATTGAAGGAGGAACTATGTGGGCACCTGAGTATAACATTTCAGCTTTTCAAACTTCACTAGAATAACCTTCTGTAAGCTTTGATCTTGTTTTATTTACTGTTATTTGGAAGAATAGTTTTCAATTTGTCACTCCAAAGACACCAAAGTTTTAGAAAAAAAAAATAAGGCACTCACATTTTTTTTAAATGAATTTTTTAAACTGCAGAAAAATCATTTTAAACTCATCTTTTGGAGTATTAAATATTTTAAATTGGGAGTATTTTCAGTTCAGAACACACCTGCCATTCTGCCTACACCATTGAAGGTCTTGGAAGTCTGAACCAAAAGCTGCACGCAGTGCCTGCCAATGGGGCTGGTGGAATTGAGCCCACAAGGGGAGGGGGCTTTCTGCCAAATGTACTCCAGCCATGGGCCAGGGGCCCTGCAGGGATGCTGGGCAGCCATACCATGTATCACTGGGATTGGGCATGCACCTGAGATGCTGGGTTTTGCAATACACAAAATGATGTCAGTAAAAAGGAATATGAGTGAATAAGAAGTGAGAAAGAATCGTTGAGCACACTTCACACACTCTCCAAAGCAAAACAGAACTTTAAAGAAAGAAATTAAGTCTTTACAACTGTACTGTCAAAATGCTATGTGTAATTTGTGAAATCTGTTTCACACAGATGATGTCTAGAGCAAAGAAGTTCAAGGTATGTAATTTAAACTACTTGCTTAACAACTTTCAGGAAATATTACCCATTTCCCAGTAAACTTGATATTATGTTCTTTTATTACACCGTATTGTTAATTTAGCAATTTGCAATTAAAATTACACACTTGCAGTTCGTTTTGGACTAGCTGCACAAGAGTTGCACTTACGTAATATTATTTATTATTGTTATTAGTTCTATATGAGTTAAAATGTAAAGGCTAAAAATACATAACTTTATGTGCCTGAATGTCCACATACTTTAAAAAGTGAAGTTGGTTTAAAAAAAAAAATGGGATGAGACTACAGTAATTCTGGATGTATAGTGTATAAATAGGGCCTTTCTAGTTCATGCTACCTCACAGTCACACTGATCTTGTTCAACATGTGGTAGTGGAACCTTAAAATATTTATTTTAATGGCTAACCTTCTAATTGCTATAAGTGACCTCAATCCAGCAAAAAATACTTAGTTAAATAGTGACGTTTAGGTGATTTAAAGTTGTTGGTTATAGTCAAACTTCTACAAGCATTAACTTCCTAGGATTGTTCCCTGAGAAAATGAGCAAAAACCTAAGAAATTTTCCATCAGTTATAATGAAAGCAACGTATCACTGGAATATAGCTGTATTCAACATGTATCGATACCAAAAAGTAAAAGCTTAATATTTTTGCAGGGACCCTCAAATCATTTCTCAAAATGAATTCCCATCAAGCAATTTCCATATATATTACAGAAAATCCTTGTGTATATTCCTTGTAGGAAAGCAATAGAGAAGTTCCAAAGGAGAAGGAAAAATGGGAAAGGATATATTTTAAGCAAAACACCTCTACAAAATAATTCATTAGTGTGTTTTTCTCAAAGTAATAAAGACCAAAAACTCAAGCCAACTTCATGCAAAATATGCCTTTTGGAGTTAAATAACTTCTTTTTCCCACAGTTTCTGTTTCATTTGTATTGGTTTGCCTTGCATGGATAATTTACAAAGAAAAATAAACCTTTTCATGTGTACATGCAAAGCAAGATGAGTGAATGCAAAGATTCACATGAATAAAAACAATAAGCACAAGATCCAGGTGGTAAAAGAAGTAACTCAAGAGTGAACACAAGGGCTACAGTGTCAACTGCACAGTGTACTTGCCCTACTCTTTCTTTCAGTTACTGCAAATTTAGGTTATTCCCTGGATACTTTACTTTTCCATTACAGTCAGAATTCCATCTGACCAAACTTTTCCCTAGCATCACTTCCGAGTTTTCTTGAAGATAACTAACCAAATATTTGTAAAATTGTTTACAGAAACAGAAGGTAAACTAGGACTCTGAGAAAGCCCCATGGCAAAAAATCTCAAAAAAAAGTTTTGCATCTCGCCTTGCACTTTTTCTTAAATTAAATATTTGTCAGAAAAATATCCCCGCAGTAAACCAGGATCTTTAAGAACATTGTGAATGCTTGCTTTCTACTTTGTGTCCTTGCAAAACACATGGGAAGAGTGCTGATTCCTGTAAGTACTCCTAACTGCTTTCCAGTAGCCTTACTCGTTTATCCATTTACTACACTTTGTTTGGGATTGTGCAGCACTGACAAATAAGTTCTCCACTTTTCAAATATCAATTCTCTCTGAGAAAAATAAAGTTTAGCAAAAGATTCTGCTGAAAAGACATTCAAATGGAAAAGGTCTAATTCCAAGAACTTCCAGACTCTCTAGAAATACAGAATGTTACAAGAAAATCATGATGTAATCATAGTACGCATTACATTGAGCCATGTATAGACACAGATACTCCTTATCAATTCTAAATACTGTCATTCAGGCTAATTTACTCTCCATACCAAAGATTATACATGAGAACTTCTACACAGAGCATGAAAAAACAACCCACACAGCTCTATTCTGAAGATTTTCAGAACATACTCTTGCATAATCCTTGTTGCTTCATCCCACAGTCTTTCTCAGAAGATTTATTCTCTGTAGGCTGAGGCACGTTTAAAGAAGATAAGTCAAATATACGTGAGTAGAGAGAAATTTATGATAATGACTAGTTTAACTAGCGACAGACTCATACTACCCTAGTGGGATGCAGTACTGGAATTAAATATGGAACACTTTGAGCTAAATCATGAATTCTTACAGGTAATATGCACATTTGAGTAAATGTCACAAATCAATTTGTCTGGTTTATGATAAGTGTCTGAATAACATCAAATTTATTCTTCCTCATCGTATTTCTTCCTCACCTTCTATCTCCCATAGCATCTCATATAACATCTGAAAACGATGCGAACTCATGAAAACGTATTTTAGTATCAATTCTTAAGTCCCTTTACAGGCATCATTCTTAATCTTTTAAAGAATTTGTGGGAATTCGTTGCATGAATGCATTTATCTTCACAGTTTTTCTATGGAGAACCTTAGCTCTGTCTCTGTTTTTTGTATGTAAAGACTGTCCCAGAGTAAGTCTCACTGGAAGTTATTAGGAGATTATGGAGCAGATCTCTGTTCCTTCAGAGGTCTAAAATGCAACAAAAGTTTAATCATTTTATTCTTTTTTGATTAGGTACAGATACAGGTGAACACATAATGCTTGATAGCTGAATGTTACTTGGGTAACAGCCATTTCAAAGACAGAAAAGAACACAAATAGCTAATCACACTATTTACACAATAGCTTAAAGATCCAAAACACAAACTCTAAAAGCAGATGAACTAACAATTATTGGCTTCCAGCTCCTTAGTAACTGAGACAAAGGAACTTTCCAAGAGCTCAGGAAAGGGAACCTAGTTGCCCTTGCCTTAGGAAAGAGGATGTGTAGTCAAAGCAGTGGCTTCAAATATTGCGGGGCTACGGTACTGACTTCTCTTTGCGGCACTGGCATTAACAGCAGTAACCAGTGTGAATTTCAGGGATTCTCCCCAGGCAAGTTCACTGCCTCCAGCACTCTACTGCACTGGGCAGCTTTACCTCTGCCTGTAAATACGACTCTATGATTACAACCAGCAGAACATTAAATTTATATACATTTATGTGCATTCATAAGCATGCAAACACAGAATGTGTATCTGAAAATAGTCAGCCAAAGGGTGCACACTTCTGCAGCAAGATTTCGCTGATCAATACAATGACTTTTTATTTTCCTTGTTATCTTTATTTTTCTATGCAATTCAATTTATTTGTTGCTCTTTGCCTATGCTACATGTCTGTGGAACTGAGAAATCAAAGCTGGTAGCTGGAACAGGAAGTCCAATTCAATAAGAAAATCATGTGTAAGATCACAAGAAACTGCTGCAAAATTTATCATAACTCTGTTCACTGATAAATAAAAGCAGAAAGGAGGCTTGAGCAAGAAACTCAACGGCTGCTGAAGATTTGCTCCTCATTCTTTTTGCCCAATACCCACAAATGCTTTGTAAGTTCTCGCAGTCCAACTTCTCAAAGACCTTTAGAAATTGATCTGGAATTCCCCATCTGTCAGTGGCTTCGATACCCCAGACTGGAAATAGGTTAAGTAATTTACAATTTTTTAATTATTTAAGCTTTACTAGTAGCTAGCTGCCTCAAAGTCTGCAACATCCATCTGCATGGTCACTGTTTTCTCTTTTTTCTTCATTACTGCCTTTCTCCATAGCTAACAAATACCGAGCCTTTCTTTTCACTTACCTTGTCAACATTAAAGTGTGCTGAAAACACAATTGCTATGGGTGAAGTGGAATTAATGCTTCCACTTACAGTTGCATAGAAGTATGTTAAAAAAATACTGTATTTTCAAAAGAAACAACCACTTGTTTAAATTGTATTAAAATTTCTGAAGCAATATAACAAACTTCAAAGTTCTGTCATTTTTCAAAAAATTATTTTATTGACAACTATATTTTCTGCAAATCTGCAAAGATTTCCTTATGTTTCAAATTTCTAAAAAAGAACTGAGGGAAATATTACAAACATAGTACTGCACTATTTAAACAAAACCATACAGTTTTAAAAGGCATATCTGATTTACTAGGTTCCAAGCAAACGTTACCAAAATCTAAGTGACTGAGGTGGTAAAATGAGAAATTTCGTAATAAAATCTAAAATTTGAATTACTTTTGTTCTGCTAAATTTTTAAAATACACTCTGTAAAATCAAACTGGTACTCTGATATTTAACCACTGAAATACACTCAAAACCATATTGACATAGTCTAAAATGACTGAAATAGTTTCAGTCATTTCAATATAATAATTTCAATAGAAGCTATACATGTAAATCCAAGAAGATATGATTTCATATGAGATGGTAATAATAGATCTCAAAATATCACCCTTTCTAGATTAAAAAAAATTAGAACTGCCATAGAATTGAATATGCTAAGGAGATAAGCAAAACAGGCAAATTATGCTTTCCTTGCTTAAGATGAGAGTGCAGACAAGCACTTTAATCTTTATACAAAATCTCATTTTTCTCAAGCTATTTAAAAAAAAAATCACATGATTATTCATAAGGGAATCTACTTACAGATGCTGTCACTTGAGAGGCACTCTCAAATTCATCAATATCTTCCATAAGTGTTTCAACCCCAGGTACCTGAGCTGTTCCAATGAGGTAGGAAAGAAATAAATTGCATTAAATAACCATTACTCAATTTGAAAATAGAATACTTATAAATTAACTGCTGAGAAGGTAAATGCAGCTACCATAAAACCAACGCTTTCTAGTTACGCTTGAATGGATATTAATTTATGACTAATTTTAAGTTATAAGCGTAATACAATGAGGAACAGTGTCTCTAACATGAATAGAGTGACAAGCAAGCCTCATTTATCTGCTAGCAGTTTTATAGGTTATCTGTTATATTTACTGCTAAAACAAAATATTATTTGTCTGCACAATGGAGTAGTAGATTTTCAGGTTCCAATCGCTTTAGGCGATGTTTAAAGGCCATGCAGGCAATAATTTTTGCCCATACTGTCACATTTGTTAAACAACAAGATTGGGTGAGAAATTCAGAAGGCCTCTGACACACATTTAATGTCTTAAAAGACAATTTATGTACGTAGGCCAGAGAAAGCAAATTCTAAGTGACATGCTGTGCAGTTTCACTGCCTCCTAGCCTTATAGGCACTTAGACGCTGTTTATAAGCTATGTAAAAAACAAGACGCCCTGATCTTCCCTGTGTCCTGCTGTTATTCAGACACTTAGCAGGGAGATCCTCATGTTTCCAGAGTGCCCGGATGTGTGAAACATCTCAGACTAAATGAAAGTGGGGGAAAAAGAGATGATGATGCAGTGTGGAGAAGTGCTCAGAGAACTGATCAAGAACTGGGAGATGATTCCACATTTTTGCCATTGCCATGCCTGGTTCACATCCCCCTTATTTTTATCCTTATTAATTTTTTATCCTAGTCATGCAGTTCCAACTGGAATAGCACTGTATACGTTTGATAGAGCCCTATTTCTGTTGAACTTCTCAAATTTCAAACTTTTCCATCCAAATGCCTGTTTTCAACTTTCTACTTTACTGGCACTTTAATGCAAAGCAAATTGTGGAAGCTACATATCCTACTATTTTCAAACATATCAGGTTGAAACTGGAGCTGGCTTACTACAAATAAAAGAAACTCATGGCTCCTGTTTGATAGGGAATTAAGCACTGATGTGAATATTACTTAACAAAATTTATTTAGCAAACTAATTATTACGTATCATAGCACAACCAGATCTAATATAATAAGAAATACCACATGCATACTGTGGCATAGCACTGCATAAACCATCATTATCAGTCCTAATATGTTGTTCCAGGAAAAGCCACAAAAAAAAGCCAAGTCTTTGCTCACACCTCCGAAATAGGTGGTATTGCATACTGCTCATGCCACAAACAGCTTTTTCTTTTTCAGATTAATTGGGCAGTTTAAAAAGTTTAAAGATCAATGCTTTTCATTCACCTAACATTCAGAGCTCACTCCCTCATTAGGTATTTTAAGGCTTCTACAAGAATGCACTCACTGCAAAGATCTTTGCAATAATCTCATTTTTTTCTGCCTTGTACAGTGGCTCTTACTCAAAGTGTACATGGCACTTGTCAGCAAAAGAGGCTGAAACCAGCAAAACAAGATCCCACTGTACTTAGAGGTACCCAGGACTAAATGAACACATGCTTTTAGTGATACCATTTCTTCATATCCAAGTTCAAAAAACCACACATTAGTATATGACCTGTACAGCTCCCCCATCATGAAAGCAGCATGGAGACTGTCAGGCACAGATTTGTACTAGATCCATCCAATTGCAGTATCTATCTGTACAAAACAAGAAGAAGATTTATAGGAAGACTGAAGCCAGGAGGCTTGGCATCTATAGGGGAAGTTTACAGTGCACTAATCAAAATCAGGAACATAACTATTAAATTCTTCCCTGAGTTATTTCCTGTGAGATGGTCCAATGGGAAAGAGAAACAGTTTTGATGGGTATCACTTGGAACAGTGAAACAGCAGTGTTAGAGCATCTTGTGCCGTCTATCTCGAGACCTGACTCCCCTCTCATTTTTACTGCTTCGATCAAAGATAACTCTGCTCAATTCAGTAGGATTGCACCAGAGGGAAATCAGTGCAGTGGTTAATTAGAGCCAGACAGAGATTGTTGGTGGAGTCAGTATTGTGCCTGATGCTGCAGATGATCTTTTTACATAGGTATTCCATTGACTTTATGAGCTGGAATTGCTTTAGTAAGCTTATTTATAAAGGGCTGTTAGATCAGATGTGCAGCCAATTACTTCTGAACCTGGTTCATCTGAAATCCACAAGAGAGATGCTCCAGATCGAACAACTTAACAATTTTTCACTAACCCAGAAAGAAATCATTAAGGAAAGCTGTCTCAACTTTGCTGTACATTAGCACCTTGCTTGCACACTCCTGAAGGAATGGTTTACATCAGCACTTAGCAACTCATAGTTTTCTCAGTTAGGTCATTGGTATCAACAAGTAAGAGCAGAAAATAAATTCAAATAAACCTGGTAATTGAAACCTGCTAGTGTTTTTTATGATATAATACATACATTTAGGACATGACTAAAATTTGAAGTCCAACACAATGCTTTGGCTATTTAGAGTTTTCTAACAGTATATTTTATCATCTTCTTCACATATTTAGTTTTAGATACACAGAAAACAAGAACTGTGCTGCATTTATAGGAAAGATAGAATAGGCAGCTGCCTGGGTTCTACATCTGTTTCTACTCTGTGCTGTCTTGTAAAGTCCAGATGTGGGTTTCTTTTTCTTTCTTTCTTTTTTCTTTTTTTTTAATCAAAATATATTACTAGCCAACATTTTAGAAAAAAAAAAAACAAAACAACAGAACAAAACAAAACAAAAGAAGCTTGAAAGGCTGAACACTTCTGAGAAAGCCTCTTGTCAGAAATTTGGCAGTACCTTACTGTTGACCTCAGCGTTTCTGCCCTAGAGGTGATGCTGTTTATTAGCTATACAGCTAACAGGTTCATGTGTATTTGCAGACATGAGATAGGTGAGAAATAACCTAGCAGGAATCTTGTTGCCTCACCTACATAAGTTGTATTCCCTGTCTTTAGGGAAAGGGTTATTCCTCTCCCTTTTAATCATACTTAGAATATCCAGAAGCATGTAAAGTGGTCCAAGTTAAAGTGGCTACAGTACTTTTGTGGTCCATATTCTGTGACCATGAAAAACACAGCTTCATTGTTAGTCAGCATCCAAGATCTTGTGACAGTTTCATCTTCTTTAATCCTAGTACCCGTGTCACTATGACTGTGCGACAAGCTACCATTTTACTGACCTTCTGCTCTCAGTAAAAAAATGAGCCTCCAGTTTCAGGGGGTGGCATGGCAGTGTATTTCCACAACAATAACAAAGGTACACAGGAAGGGAAAAGGAAGGCAGAGATCTGCCTGTTCAAAACAAATAGTTTGATATTCAATTGTACATATTCCATAATCAATCCCAAACAAGCCACCATAATCTCTTCGCCTTGGGATTGCTCTCATAACAGAAGAATTTTGCCTTCCTTTGAAAAGACTTCAGTTACATTAGCAATCTGGGTCTCTCTCACTGATGGACTTCATCAAACTAGTAAGAGCATGATATTCTGAGATTTTTAGTGCTTTAACAGTTTTTTTTAATGAAGCAATTAATGACAAATGAAAGGAAAAATGAATTGTATAACTGCATTAAACCATGTATGTTCACAAAATCAGTATATTTGAAGACAAATTAGTTATTAATATTGACGTGTTGCTTTACAAATGTGAAAATGTATAAAAAGTTCAGGTTGATGTCACCCATTTAGCAGAACAATTCAAAATAACAAAACTTTCTAAGTTACAATTTCTTTTACTTCATCAACATGACTAACTTATCCAGAGCTACTGAAGATGAAACTACAAATCAAATCTTCCAGTTAATAGACTCCTCTGGTTCTGCCCTGAAGTAGGAGAAGAGACAGAATGATTTATCTTTTGCAAAATCTCTGTCCAAACTTCTATTCTTTCCTATCTCCATTTCAGTGACAGCTAAGATAATCTTCATCAAGATGATCTTTCATAAGAAAGCAGGGCATTCTCTGGCAAGATATCCCCTAGGAAGTGCTTTTTCCATTAGATTTCAGGTGTTTTGTTAAGAACCAGAGCAGAAGCTGAAACTGGGCTCTGACTAAATTAGCACAACATGTAGTTATGTGCACATAAGGAAAATAAATTGTTCTGAGTTTTTGTAAAAACTTCTTGAATCATGTTTTTAATTCTTGCCAGCAGTGCTAAGAGAGACCATGGAAGCACTTTTGATATTGAGTTTAAAAGCAGAGGAGAAGTTCTTTAAACTTTTACTTTTGCCATATATTATTTCAATTCTGTGAATGAATTTGTACTACTAAATTAAATATTCCAAAGACAGTTATTTAGCATACAGACCAGTTGCCAATGGACAGGACATGTCTATACTACCAAGCTATGTTACATCCAAAATTCTGTGCTAACATAAAAACTGTCTACCAAGATACTGATCCAAAAGCACTGACCTGAGACATTTCCAAAATACAGCGAAGAATTATTTTGGAATGCTAATGGGCTATAGCCAAAACTAAATTATGGACGTTTCTAATAGATTTAAGTGTACATGACTGAGTTCATGCGCCCAGTAACACCTTTGGGAAACATTTAATCTTCTCTTGTAGACATAAAATCAACTCTTACATACAAAATGTTGTTGCTTGTTTGTTTTTTTTGATGTGCAGCAAATATCTAACTTACCATCAGAGTCTGACATAGCTGGCTCTGAAGTTTGAGTTACCACGGAGACATCTTCTGGCCTTTCTGCCATATTTTCTCCTTGCAATCTAAATTGTGGAAAAACAGAACAAAAACATAGGCAAACTCCATAGATAAGATACATAAAAGTACTAATTCTGACTACATACTCCATACAGAACACTGTCCTAACTAAAAGAGTAGCTTTGCTGAAAAGTCAGCATCCATGGTCCAACCATATCATTCCAGAGCATATAATAACCAGAACTAGCCTTTAGGAAACAGTCAAATGAATTCTACATGGTTTAAATAAACTAATGGGATTGTACTGAGTCAAGGTATTGGTGGCAGGACGGCTGCCAGGATTGGCCTCAGTAAGAAGAGGACATGGGATGCCCATACTGGACACAGGCGTTTCCATCTGGCTCCAGTGCACACAGCTATGCTCAAAAGTCAACATGGCAGCGCTTCTGGAAAAATACATTTAAGAAAGAGGAGAGATGTAAGGCAGGTAGAAGAAAAGAGCGGAAATAGCAGAGGGAAAACCATAGTTAGAGAAGAAGGTGATTCAGGCACTGGGGCAGATACTGTGCTACAGCTAGGGGAGAGGACCACAGCATCCACTGAAAACCATGAAGACCATGTGAGTGCAGTGGAGCAGGTGAGTATTTCCTGAAAGAAACAAAGCCAATGGAGAACCACATTGGAGCAGCCCAGAGGAACTGTTATGGACTGACTGCTTGGGGGCGTGGGTGGAGAAATCTGGAATGAAGAAGTGAAGTTGAACCTGGGAAAAGGGGAGGAGAAGTGCGATCTAAATGCATCTTTTTGTTTCTCATAAGCCAAATCTATTTTAATTGGCAATAAATAAAATTAATTTTCCATAAGTAAGTCAGTTTTGCATGTGGCAGTAACTGGCAAGCAATCTCCCTGCCTTCACCTTGACCCACAAGCTTTTTCATCATAATTTCTCCCTCTGTCGTGCTGAGGGCAGTGAATGAACAAGTGGCTGAGTAGGAGTTTGGCCCTTAGCCAAAGGCAACCGACCAGAAGAAATACACTCATCAATATTTTCTCCTTCCTTGTTACTTTTCAAAGGAAATATCCAGTATTTAAGGCAAGTATTGTCTTCAGGCTTTCCTCCTGCATCAGCTGACTGCAATGGCTTGATAGTAATTTACAAAAATAGGTCTCGTAACTGCTGGTTTTTAATGAGACCCACTATCCTTCTTCAGGTTCCTATGCATCTTGAGCACAGATTTTGCTCTGAAGAGATGGTTTGTAGCAATACAGTTGTCATTTGCATAAAGGTTATTTTAATTTGAATTTATTCAGACATGAAAAAAATAAGAAAACACAATTTTGCAGAGCCCAGGAATTCTAAGAATGCACTGAAATAAGACCTTAAGGAAATAAATATATCCTGAAAGAAGTCTCTTTTACTCTGTATTCTCACTCTCTGCAGCAGCTTTACATGAATCTTTCAATTAACCTTTGAAACCAAGCAGAACCTCCATATTAGCCCTACCCAATTTTCACATTTTATGACTTTCACACCTATTTAATCCATCTTCGAAAAAATTATTCTTCCCCAATAATTACTTTTATTTCCTTTTATGACAGAAAGCTTAATATAAATTCATAACAACTCTGACCTGAGGAGGCAGTTCCACAGAACTCAAAACTTCTTGTGGCAACAAAAGAGTAAAACTTAGAAGATACCTAATTTTGAAAATTACTTCTACGAATCCTTTATAGCTCTATAGCCAGTCTGTATGCTCGTTACAAGTCCTTTGAAAATTTAGCTTGCATCACAAGTTTTTCAAAAGATAACAGTAAAACAGAAGCAAACTTCTGTTCATGCTACTATCGTAAAGACATTCAAACAAGGAGAAAACAAACTTCAAAGGTAATGGAAGAAAATCTCCAAACCAAACAATTTTCATTTGCTTTAAATTTGCCCTGTCCTCCTGTATTACATACACATACATGCATACTACAAGCATGTATTCAAGCTTATAAAGATGTACATGAAATCACAGAACCAGAAGTGATGAGGCATTCTCCTGTGCATTATTAAAAGAAAAATTACTCCAGCCTTCCCTGTTTATATTGCACTTATGCAAAAATACCTCTAATAGTAGGTAGGAGATTCTCATACCGCATCAGAATTTTCCAGATTTTGTAACCCATTTCCATCATGTGATTTCATAAATCCAAACCCAATGAAATTAGGCATGAACAATCTACATGATTCTCATTTTATTCATGAAATTATGTTAAATATTTAAGTAAACACTATGCCTCGTGGAAAACAAAAATCTTTTCAATGGATCTAGTAAAAAAAGCTATTTCATTATTTGCCTTTGTAGAAGGAAACAGCTGGGTGAACTAATGAGATTGATGGGTGGGTGAGTGGATGAATTAAATGTTTCATGTATCTAGGCCTCAGTTTCCCATAAAATTTTCAACTTATTTATGTGTTTCTTACATCCTTACATGGAGATTCTTATTTGAATAAATCCTCATATTACTCAAGCATTAGAAGAAGTCAAACTTTTCCAAAACAGCTTTGAAATTCTTGCTCGTTATTTTCAATATGTACTCTTTAAAACCAGCATCAACAACAACAGCAAAAGCAGTCTCCTAAAGATTACTGATTTATTAATACTTTATGCACTATTTTGTTTAATGGGAATCTCAGCTTAATACATAAGACTTTGCGAAACAACCTGCACAAAACTCAATTTTGACTAATATAAGATCCTGGATTTTTTTTTTTTTTTTAGCATCATCAGGACTTCCTGACAATTCTGCCTACCTGATAACACCTCAGAACACATTATTCTGTAACTCTCTATGATTACAAAGGTAGAAAAGAACTGACTCTGATCCCATCCTGCTGCCAGTGCAAGCAGATCCACCCTAGAGAACTCCAGATACTAGTTCCTCCATTTGTTCCTCCATTTGTTGCAAAACAAGTGAAAATTGAAATAAGGTAGATGAATGACCACAAATGCTTCTACCTGGATTTTTTTCAAGAGATTTCAAGGGATTGAGTGCACCCTCAGCAGGTTTGCAGATGACACCAAGTTGGCAGGAAGTGTCAACCTGCCTGGGGGATAGGATGGCCTTACAGAGGGACCTGGACAGGCTGGATTGCTGGGCTGAAGCCAATAGGATGAAGTTCAGTAAGACCAAGTGCCAGGTTCTGCACTTTCGCCACAATCCCAGGGAATGCTACAGGGTTGGGGCAGAGTGGCTGGAAGACTGCGTGGAAGAAATGGACCTGGAAGTGTCAGTCAATGCTTGGCTGAACATGAGCCAGCAATGTGCACAGGTGGCCAAGAAGGCCAATGGCATCCTGGGTTGTATATGAAATAGTGTTGCCACCAGGAGCAGGGAATTGATCATCCCACTGTACTCAGCACTGGTAAGGCTGCACTTTGAGTACTTTTGGGCCCCTCACTACAAGACAGACATCAAGGCCCTGGAGCATGTTCAGAGAGGGGTCTGGAGCACACGTCTTATGAGGAGTGGCTGAGGGAACTGCAATTGTTTAGTCTGGAGAAGAGGAGGCTCAGGGGAGACCCTATCACTCTCTACAGCTACCTGAAAGGAGACTGTGGAGAGCTGGGGGTCAGCCTCTTCTCCCTTGTAACCAGCAATAGGATGACAGTTCTCAAGTCATGCCAGGGGAGGTTCAGGTTGGATGTTAGGAAAAAATTTCTTCTCTAAAAGGGTGGTCAGGTGCAGGAACAGGGAAGTGATTGAGTCACCAACCTTGGAGGGGTTCAAGAAACACTTATACACTGCACTCATGGTTTAGTGGAGAAATATTGGTGGTAGGTGGATGGCTGGACTAGATGATCTTGGAGGTCTTTTCCAACCTTGGTGATTCTAAGATTCTACGATTCTAAGAGGACAGAATGTTCCTAGAAAATTATGCAGGGATTAAATAAGAAGCACGTTAAGTGTTTGTAACACGAATTTAGTGACAAAGACAATATCCATAAAGGTGGGCTAAGGATTCAGTACATAGCTGCATTTTTTGCTTGATAGATGTGTTTTGTTGAGGGGCTGTCTGGGGGAGTCCAGTTGGAAGAGAATGATCAAGTACTGCTAAGTCTCAGCCTTGTGATTGACCATTCAGAAAGAACCACCCTTAACACTCCAAGAAAGAATCTTGAGCTTTTCTAATGGCACATCTTAATAATAAAATGCCTCACTAATTAATGTTACTGCCCTTCAAAGCAACCTCCACATCTTCCCATCATAGTTTCAAAAGCACAGTAAAATCTCTATAGCAATGAGAACAGAAGTACTAAGAGATAATACAAAGCACATCTCAATCTTTCTTTTTAGCATTACTTAGCATCTGGAAATAAGTTGGCATTCATTCTGCAAGACCAGCTTTGCTTTCAGCTTGAACAGTCATCCAACACATCATTTGTTTTTAGATTGTACTGTTCGCCTGAATCTGAGCATAGTGTCAGATTCTTTCATATTTTTGCATAAAGCAAAGAGCATTCTGTCAATACTAAAGAAGGAATGATTAAGTATTGTGAGTGAATACACATTGTACAGTATTTTTAAGTCAGCAATAAAATTTTCATAGCAGCATTACATTCCCCACTAGACAACTTTGAAAAACTCAGATAACTTTCCATTAACTTACCATTAAGTTTTTTTGATAGAGTAGCTTTTAGCTTTGCCAAAAATATTACATTTGGAGCGATCCATATAATTTGAATTATAGCAATAAAGAAGCAGACACAGGAAAGAATCCCTGTATGAGGAAGCTGTGATCTCTGTAACATGTAAATCTTTTGAAATGATACCTACTTTTTCTAACACAGCTCACTGGGACATACTTCTTAGTGGTGCTGTATTCAAACTGATAATACTTAAGCACAATGTGCAGTGAAACTTGTCACTACTATCTGAAAGGTAGTCCTTCTAAGAACTTGTCATATTTGTCAAGAAAATAAACATCAACAGAATCCAAAGTCTGGATGAGCTTATTGCTCTTCCATACTGTAATTAGCTGTGTGGCATGTCATTTCAATTCTCCAGTTCTTTTATTTATTTACAGAATTAGGGGTCTTGCTTTCAAACCTCTCTGATACCCATCAATGTCCAACATACAGGACAGCTTCTTGACATTACGGTAATTGCTGCTTTAGAAAGATGTTAGATGATTACTTAGATTGATGACCTTGCTTAGAAGTTGAAAAGCAAGACAACACTATAAACAATTCATTATTTGCATCTAAAAATCACTGAATCACAAAATCTATTAGCATTCTAGAATGACAGATTACAATGGGTAAGTAATAAATAATGGGATTACTGAGAATGGAAGGAGAGAGTAATACTTTAAAAGCTATGACTTCTCCACCTGTGTCTCTCCTAAAGCAATGCTTTAGGATCTCATACAGCTGCACAATCACAATCAAACTACAACTTGTAGATAACACTAACAGAAAACATTTGAGGAAGTTGATTTTTTTTCCTCTATTACTTAAATATGGTATGCAGTTTCAAGTTTGAAATTTGTGCAGATACTTTTGCTTGAGTAAAACTGATTTTTCAGAGGTAAAAGAGTTGCTTTAAGAGCAGCAATGGGTATGTATACATTTGACTGTGTATATTTGACTGCACGTATAGATTAAGATGAATTCCTTTCTATGAATTCCTCTATTGTGCTGAATTGCAGTGCAGTATACACTATGACTATCCTCTGTATCAGCACTGCTGCCTTGTGATAGTCTCAAAATTAGCAGGAAATGAAATTATACTCCTTGTTATGGCAGGATAATACAACACAAAGATGCTCATCTTTGAACAACATTCATGCAGTATTAATAAATTTGCGAAAAAAAAAAAAAAATTACTGCCACAGCCCACATCAGAGAAATTCACAGAAATTTAAAAACACTCTTAATAGGCACTTTTTGACATCAGGATCTAGTGAAAAGAAATCAAGTATACTGAACACAAATAAATAGAAATGTTTCTGATAACTGACTATTAACTACTAATTAAAAGTATAGGCATTATAAATTGCCTTGTGTTAGATAATGGTAGAGGTTGTCCTCAGGAAATTTTTTTGTATCAAACAGAATACTGCAGAGAGGAAACTCGTCCTCAAAGGAGGGTGGTGGCTCACAAGACAGAAGGATTGGGATTCTATTAATACTATTCTGACAAACTGATGTGCCCATATTCCACAAACATGTTGGTTAAAAACTTCAACCATCCAATTCTGATCCTATTCCTTCCCCCCCCCCCCAAAAAAAAAAAAGAAGTAGAAAAAAATCAGAACACAAGGTTTTGCATTTTTTGGACAAGCTCTCCTTTAATCATCACACAAACACTAATACAGGCAGGAGTTCTAAATCATTCCGTATGTGCTGGCCTTCAGATTCTGATGAGTGATCATGGGACTTCTTTTTATTAAACTAATCTGCCCAAATTCTTATGTTCTCTGGAGAACAATAATTTTGAAGTTCCACTTGAGAAGGAACCCCAAAATCCTGTTAATTCCAGACAATACAAATGTTTCTGCCATCTTTTTCAGTAATAAAGAAATATTCCTTGAGGGGCTTCAGGACAGTGAAGTACACTCCCTGCGGAGGGAGTGAGAAATAACGTGACTGCGGGTTGCAGCTCCTGCCATTCTCCCTGTTAGCTAAATTTTGTTGAACCTGGATAATTTCTGTAAAAATATTTCAGTTTCTATGAATCATTATTTCCTAAAGAACATACATTTCATTGGAAAATTCCTTATATGCTTTGCTGAAGACTCAGCTGATTTCTTTTAGATAAACACAGTGAGAAGTAGAGGAAAGTTCAGAAAAAACAACAACCCTAAGTGTTTCAGCAAAAAGAATAACAAAGGTATTTTCACATTCACTCAAGATCAGTGCACATTTTAAAGCTACAGTCACAAAGAATAGCTTTCAGCTCTGAAAACCAGATGTAGTGTCATGTTTGCATTAGAATCTTAATGTAAAAGATTTTGAATTGTTGAATGACTTATTTTCATTAAATTGCTTCAAACAACTATGCTCTTGAGAGAAATCCTAATGCTTCACTGATTTAGTTTCTGTATGAAGTATTTATTAATTCAGTTCAAAAAAGTGTAATATGCATTTTTTAATATTAAAGAATAGCACAAACTTATTCACAGAAGAAACTTATGATGGCATTTCTTTGGCAACCAAAGGAAATCTCAGTCAAGATGAACACTTTTTTTCTCTCTTTCAAATCATCTGCTTCCTTTCTGTTATTTTAAACACCACATCTTCATCTGACATCTTTCTCCAATATCACTGTAATAGTGAATTATAATTTCCCTAAAGCAAATATATATTCATAACGTGAGGGATGTTATAGCAACGGCGGTCAGACAAGCAAAGTCTTGAAAGCCCCTACATGCTTTTAGGTTACACTGAATGTTTTCTTGCACCTTTCCCTAGCAACCTCAACACCACACCAGTAATAATACTCCAAGCGTTATAATCATTTGTCCTGACTTGCCTAATATGGTGAGCTTATTTCATTCTGTGTTCTCAAACATACCAATCCAAATTCTGATCTCATGTACCTTGACTTATTGCTTCCACTATATCCGTGCTTAGTTACTGGTGTAAAATCCAGAGCTTCTCCAGCATCTAAATATAATGCCAGGAATTTCTGACCTATTTCACTTGTTCTACTAATGTCTTTTACAAAAATAAAAATGTTAAAACTGAGCCAGCAAAATTCTTAGTGTATGCGCAGGTACAGATGAAAAAAATGTGAGTTCTCCATTATTATAGACTACGTCAGTTAAGGTAATGGAGAAAACATATTAAATAAAAGTACTCCTCTGATAGCTAAACTCTCCATCTGCTTTAGCTACATACTCTCACTTCCTAATGAAGATTAGGTTTTAAAATAAGTTAATACATATTTCAGTTTAACTGCAGAAGAAAAATGTTTTAGATCAATGGAGGCAAGCAACAGAGGACTGTGAACTCAGCAAGTAATGAATGGCTGGCACTTCCCAAGCTTTAAGTAACAATGGGAAAGCTCTGCAACATGGCACCTTGTTGTATTAAAAAATCAGTGTCATAGCTTCTGTTTTCACCATAGACCAAAATACAGGAGGCATCTGCATTGAAGAGAAATGAAGCATGAGGACTATTGGATTATCCAGCAGAACATTATACAGGCAGACATTTCCAAAGTTAAGCTCTAAGAATACATGAATAAATACAGATATCTACTGTATAACAAAAAAACATGTAAGAAATTAAAAGCAGCAACACATTATGCATGTTCTGATTGAAATTTGTAATTCTTATAAATGCAGTTTAAACCAGTGGTGGAAAGCTCACAGACTGCTGTTACTAATGCTGGCTGTACTTATATGAGATATACAGCATTCAGATTCTTTGAGTTAAACCCTGATCTAAAGTACAGTCCAGCATAAATTATTCAATTTTCATTGATAGTAGTGGCATCACTACCTTAATTTTGCACACAAGGACATTATTTCTTAGTGGTTGCAGACTGAAACAGCAAATGATTTGCAAATTCATAGAAGCCATAGTTTAAAAAAAAAAACAACAAACAGATTCCATTCCCTTTGTGCAAATTAAAAGCACTCTTTTTCCAGCTACTTTTCAAAGATTTTTGTGGAAAGTTGCCATATCACCAATACATAATTCACAGCCATAATGCTTTCAGCTGGTAAAACTAGAATATTCTCTTGCTGAGCAAATTTACATATTGACAGAGCCTGCAAAATAATCTTTTCTGTGTGTCGTTTGCCTTTTCACGATTCCTGAATGCAGGTCTTTGTGCATTTAAATAAGTACACTCTGCAGATATTTCTGAGAAGAACCGAAAGTGGAAATATATTTCCCAGAGTAAGGAATCCATAAAGAGACTGAATTATCTAATCCTTTTACAAGATGGGGAATTAAGCCATTCTTACGGCAATCTTTTATCTGCTGCTGGCTTCAAACCATTATCTCACAGGAGAAAAATTACAGTCTTTGTCAGTCTTTTCAGACTTAACACTCTTTCTTCCCCTGTGAAGCATTTTTTTTTTTTCCAGACTGGTGAAAGAGTTGTGTGTGTGTGTGTGTGTGCGTGTCTTCAAGAGCCACATTAAAGTGTTATCCAGAGACTCAAATTATGACCAAGAGGCTTCCTTGGCTCGTGAACTGCTGGTTTTCTCCCTGTATTACCATATCCAGAAGCAACTGCTACTGCTGATACACATCACAGTGTAGCACCAAACATGAAGGATCTAAAAACATCACAGTAAAGAATTAGTTTGCAAGGCACACATCAGAGAAGGCAAATAAGTGGGGAACGGCTTGGGCTTTTTAAGTTATTGGAAGGGGTCGAATGTGTTTTGTCAGTGAAGTTCTACAAATGAAGGACAGGATGAAACATGTCACGCTCCATTAAGACAGTATAATAATCTCCAGGACTAGACAAACAGTTAAATTAATTTCATTTTCAAATATGCTCCTATTGCTTACACTACTGCAAATCAAGATTACGACATTCAAAAGAACTAAAATGTCCTTTAAGTCTTCTCTCCTTAAGAGAGAATTTCTTAACAGTATATTTTTTTTAATGTTTACAGGATTATCCCCCATTATTTCAGTTCTTTCTTTTACAAGCAGCCTGAGATGTAGAAAAAAAGGTCAAAATAGCATGAGCTGAACAACAGTTCTTAGAAGAAATGCTTTAGTGACACATCATTCATTCATAGAATCTCATACAGTATTTTTCTTTCAGAACTAAAACCAGAAACTAATTCCTTGTTGTTAGTTGCAGTAGGGCTGTCTCTATGTGAACTCTGTGCACTACATGCCACATTTGCAAAAGCAGTTCTATCAGTGCACCAGGTATGTATGTACAAGATGCAATTCACCTGTACATTTTATGTATCTGCTGTACAAATTTCAAACTTGCAAACAGAAAAAGTCTTTCACCAGAGTTCTTCCCTTTTCCTACAGACAGGTTTTTTTAATATCAAAAACAAACCCACCCTTCATGTGCAACCTTTAAGGAAGCAAAATAAATCAAAAGCAGCTGATTAAGTCATCTCTGAGAATACTATATAGTGCACGCACACTGATATCCACTGTTCTTTTTAAAATGATATATCTTTCATCTGTAAATATTGGTTTCTTCACAGCTCACATAATTTTCAGTAACAGACAATACTGTAATTATCACAATATTTTGGAACATCAGATATGTCTGATATTATTGCTTGGTGGATTTACCCAGTGAGAAAAAAAGGATGAAAAAAACATCTGCTTCTATGGTACCAGTGCCTCAAACAGAAATCAATCTCCTCTCTTATATCATTCCTTTCATATAACACAGTTAAGATTTCAAAATAAACACACCTTGTCATTCTATTAAAACACATATTCAGTGAGAGCTTTCCATAAAATTAATTAAAGTTTGGGATTAAAAGTCATAATAGGTTGTGTATTGTAGAAGTCAGTCATAAATCCAGGAACTGAAAATCAATCATTTGAAATGACACAGATGCTCTCTGTTTTGCACACAGTTAGATGCTCAAATGGAGCACTAACCAGTGAAAGAGCAGGCAATGCTTGCACAAACAAGTGTGTTTCTCTGACAATCAAGCAAAGACTAACTCCCAAAATTTCATTTGTGGTTTTTGTCCCTAATAACCACTAGGACTAGTAAAAAACTTTTTCCTAGGTGTTTGGGTTTTTTTTAAACTTTTTTTTTTTTTTCTATTTCAGAGAAAGAACAAATAAGACACCAAAGTGGTTTGCCACTCCAAGAAAGATGAAATTGTTTATTTTGACTGTATTTAACACTGACATAATCAACAAAAGATAGAAAAGACTTTTGTAGGGTTTTCTGCCTGGGCAAATGGATCGCTCAGCCAAAAACACATCAACACCTTTTGACTAATTGTTTTGACTATTTTTTTCAGTGTAAGTTTTTTTCATTTTTTCACAGTTCTATCAATTTTTCTATCTTATAAGAAGTTGTAGCAAAAGCAAAAATATCTTCTTCGTAATTCTCCAGAGAATTTCTTCAGGAAATTTTATAAATTTATTCATTAAAATTTATAAAGCGCTATTATTTGCCACTTTTAAAGTGAAAAAGATGCAAATAAAACACTAGGACTGCCTAGAAGATCTAGGACAAGGTCTTTGAAGCTAGCACAAACAAATATGAGGAAAATTCAGCTCTTTCAAATGGGAGGCCAATGAAGTTACATTTACAAAAAAGAAAACAAAGAAAAACTAAGAACGAAAAATAGTAATGCAATGTATCTGCAATGTTCCACACTTCTTCCTCTATAGAACAGCCACTTAGAAACACAGACAGAAAGCTAACATGAAATATGAGTCAGGAAATAACTCAACAAATGTTTTGGTAATGTTTGAAGACAAATTTCTTCACATTCTGTATATGAAGTTCAGACTGAGAATCTTCCCCACAAAATGACATCTGAACCAATCATGTCAATTTGGAAATGTTTTTTTCCTTTGCAACTTTGAAGTCATTTCTTCTCAGATTTTAGAAATACTATCCCAGTACAAAGTTTCTACTGGAAAGACTGAGTGACTAAGCTGGCCTTACGACCGCAGCAGACATACAAAGCCTATTCCTTATGTATATACATGTATAAAACCACACATACACCTGCATCCATTCCCCAGTATTATGTCACAGTATAGAGAGCCAAACTAGGTTATAAGGAGATCTTAAGAAGTTATTATTTCTGCCACATTTGTACATTATTGACTAATTTTAAATATAAACCCTACGACAGGATATCTTCACATTTCCTACTTTTTTGCTTTATGACTTGACAGAAATTAGCTGTTACCTTTAAAAGTTTACAAACAAGTAAAACGCAAATCCAAGTGGGTTCCTCATAACATTTCTATGTAAAAGGCTGCACTCTAGACAATTCAAAGCATGTTTAAATGTACAACAAGACAAGTCAAACCCTTATAATTCACCATCGAGTATACAGCTAGCAAGGAATAAAGGGTTTTCAAAATGCAAAAATCAAATCAGTAAAAAGGAAAAACAGATTACAGAATGGAACCTAGTGGGAAACACAACAAAATATTCAAATGCAAGTCATTTGGGTGCACCTTCTGCTCTGAAAGAATACTCCCAGTGCATCTGCACAGACCCCTGGGGAACTGCCAAGAAAGCTATAAAGAAAAGAAGGAATCAAAATTGTAGGTCGGGTCTAAGGAGAAGATGAAAGGTTTGGATTTCCAAATAGATATTATAATATACCATGATGTTAAAAATTAGAATTCATTCCTCTCAAATCTCAACATTTAGTCACAGGATCCACTATTATTAGATTACTCTCCACAAAACATTACACTAGGATATTAAGGTCTAAGGAGAAAAAGGGGGATTTTTAGTCACATACAATTGTATAAGGAAGAAATTCTTACTTCCAGTGATCAAGTCTTATCTAATTCCATCACATCGTGGTTTTTGATAATACTGCAGTTGCAGGGATGACTGTAGCTTACTTAAACATAACTGTATTCAGGCAAAGTTTATCACCAAATTTTCCACCAAATATTTCTTAGTCACCTTATATCTCATTAGTATTGTTATAGCTCTGTAATACACAGAGAAAGTAGCTCCATACAAACTCTTACTTTTAAAACATCTACGATAGATGAACACCAGAGAATTTATGACTAAATAATTTATTTCAGCTATTTGCTAGAGAGATGTATAAAGGCTAACTCAGACAAGAGTTCTATTCTTCATCATTATTCTGCAACTTCTGTCAAATTTATAGAAATTAACGTCTGCAGCAGATTTGTTTTTCCTCTATCTGGTTCCTTCACTTCTTTCCTCCACACTGTCATGATCCTCATGAAAGTATGTCATGAAGCTATGTTTAACATCCAGCTCTACATTTCGGAGCACCCATGTGTGGTTCTTAAATTTTACACAGTACCATGCAGTTTATCTCAGCATATACCAAGTACACATGGAAGTTGTGGAGACCATACTGCAGAAAACCAAGTTTACGAAAATACAAAAATGCAGTTGGTTAAAGAAAAGTTGACTGGCTTTGGTGTATGAAGTAGCTAATTTGAAGATCAGTGGGAGAAAAAACCACATAAAGGAGTTAAGAGATAACCATGGTAAGCAGGGCAACAATAAATCAGTCACAGGCAAGGTAAACGAATGTGAGAGTTTTTGAATAATTTTTTCAAACTGATATTTCAGAGAGTATTCATAAATGGTAGCGTGCACAAAGCATCTCATGTATTCTACATTATCAACACAAGCTACCAAACTTGACCTTTAATGCACATCCCAATGGTGACGGTTAGAAAAGCTGTGATTACTTTTTTAATTTACAGATTCACTTTCCATATATTTGATTTCTCAAATATGTTAAAAGGCCTGAGGACACTGTGTTTGTGCTCCAACTAATCTTAAAGCAAATTATTAACTAAATATACTGCTTCTCAAACCTAAATTTGTATGCAATGAGTGCTCCTTCCCAACATTCTTGTTCAGAAGCCTTCAAGCTTGTGGCACAGTATGTTTTCTATAATCCCATTTCTTTTTTTAATCACATGCAACCCCTTTTTTTGTATTCTATTGATGTTAAGAAGAATGAATGCAGCCCTTGCGCTATTAAAAACAAAAAGCTTCTTACTTCCAGGAATGCACTGGCAAGACTCCACAAGAACAAGATTTAACTTTTGAGCATGGCAGTGGGCATACAAGGCTAATGGGTGGTCCTCCAAAAAAACACACCACAAAAAAACCCTTAAACGTCATTCAAATGGCCACAGTACATCAATATTATCTTATTATCTTGCAAAACTCTCAGTGCACACGTAACAAGATGTGAGAAAATGTGGAAGTACTGTTCAGTTTTACAATTTGTCACTTACACCTTTATTTAACACATATGAGTTTTGCTTATGTGTGAAGGTGCCTCATGACTCATCAGCTGAAAATGAAGCTCAATTTGTTTTGTTTGTACGTGAGAAAGAAATCACAAAATTCTTTTTACAGAATAGGTCAGTCCATTCAGTCCAACTAGTTGCACCCCTAGACAAAATGGAATTTTTATTGTAAACACTTCGCTCAAGTGATCTAAATCCAGGTTGGCTGTACTAAAATTGCTTTTGCTAATTTTCCTGCCAAAACTTCAAAAAGCAATTATTCTAAATACAGTTATTTTTGTAGCCCCTTTTTTGTGTATCTACAAATCTTGCTTTGTTCTACCTTGTGAATGATGTCACCCTTTTATTTAGATGACTTAATATGCTGCTTAACGTGTGATGTAGTTCAAGAGCAGCTATGGGAATAACATTGTCCTGTAGCTACTTTCTCCATTTGAAAACCCTCTTAAAGCTGTTATCCATCTGCATTTTACTCACCGTTTGTGAAACATCTATACAGAAAACAGCAAGCTCTCTGTTTCTTACAGCTACATTCCAGCCTACAAACCTATTTATACTGCAGGAGAATTAATGCCTACTTTTATTATTCTTTTTGTCAGAGGTTTCATTTTTTTTTTCCTCTTTCATTTTTTAAATCATAAGCTCTAAAATATAACATGGTGTGATAGCTTGAAAGGATTCCCCTCATCTCCTAGATGGGTGAAAAACACGTTTTATTAAAATTGCTGACCTAGGCTGTGACAACTCCATCTGTTTTTCTTGAAGATGCTCGGTGAAATTATCAGCATTCATGATAAGATGTCAGTTTCTAAAAAACTTGTTTAAAATATATATATATATATATATATATATATATATATATGTATTTCTACCTTTGTCCATTCTCAGTCTCAAGTCTTACAATTCTTGAAAAAGCTTCTACATTTTTTTCTAGGAGACTTAAAGCGACAGAGGAAGTTTTACCAAATGCAGTCTCAGCAGCATTCCAAGCGGTCTTCAAAACATAAAATATGTTTAATTTGCTTTGTAACAAATCAGATTTATAACTCTTTCTATAGGCACTCCCATTTGGCAGTCTTTCTGAAGACCTTTCTGTAACACTGTGTCAAACACTGCATCAGAAATCCATCTCAGAAGAGCCACAAAATGTTCAAGTGAAGCTTCTGTAGGATGTATCATAGGAGGTAACATGACTGTACAATGAAACAATGGTGGAACATTAAAAAAAATACAGTAATTTGACAGAGCTAGGATAGTGTATACATAAGAGTAAAATTAAACTTTTGTCTGAAAAAAAGTTGTTTTTTTTTTTTTTTTTGGTCTAAAAAAGTCATATTCCTCCTACTTGACAGCCAAAATACCTGCAGTAAACATGACTTGGTAATCTGTTCTGACAGGACTCATTAGCTACCGAATACCCACTGCCACTAATAGGTCCACTCATTTCAAATCAGTTTCTTAGACAAAAAAATGGATAAAATTAAGAAGACAGACGTGTTTAATTGTGGCTGAAAGTAAGGATAATAACAACTTATACTGACTACTTTTTCAGCTTTATTCAAATGTGCTTACAATGAAGGCCCAAAGTATTTATGTATAGCACGAGACTACTCAGAGAATACGAAAGAATGAAACTAAAATTTCTAAAACAAATAAATGCATTACAATACTGTATAATGACCTTAAAATAAATCCTCGGTTTTCACATAACAATGAAGATAAATGCCAACACTGAGGAACCTTCATAGAGATGATCCAAATGCTCAGACGTTGATTTTCTGATGTTATTTTCAGTGACTATATCGTTGAGTAACAGCAAAGAGAATTGCCCATGGAAAGAAACAGGAAAAAAAACATATAGCTTCTACTAAAAGTCATTTGGCAAATTCACTATGAAGAAACTGCAAGAACAGAGCTAACTGCAATGAGAACTCTGTCTTGAAGAACGGAAAGGTGTCCTCGAACTGAGTAAGAAAGAAGGAATGCTCCAAAAGAAACAATAGATTTCTTCATCATGAAGCTTCCCCACAACAGAATACACAGCAATTTTAAGCCTCGTGCTACTGATAAGATGGTCTATTTTTTAGTCTATCAGAAGTTTAAAGAAATTGTTGAACTGCAACCAGAAGAGCAAAAAGAACCAGTCAAGTAGGTATCATCCAGTTCCTCCCTGACATTAAACAGGGTAGAGTGTGTCATAAAGGCCTACAGGTGACAAAGTATTGCTTTGCATTCTCTGAGAGTGAAGTGAGAAAAGGGTAATTCATATTTCAGGCTGCAGCATCATGTAGTACAGTCAGCTAAAGGACAATATAACAATAGCCAAGGCTGCTAAGACTGGACCAAGATTTGAGTGGTATGCTCCCTGATGTGCAGAACTGAGAGGATATATTGCATCTTGGCACCTGCTGTTAGTAGCTATTTCAGGGAATTTAAAATTTAATTAAGCTTCATATTAATCCATACAAGACCTATATAGTTCTTATAAATTACAGACTTTTAAGTTCTAAGAGATCATGCAGAAAAATTAACATTTCCATTTCCTTGCCTTTCTACATGATAGTTCATGGACAACCAACGCAAGTTGAAAAAAGGTGTCATTCTCTCACGTAGCTAGTTGTTAGGAAACATTTTATAATACATGCAATTTTTTTCCAGTGAAGTTTGAGGCCCCACGACTGTGCTGAGGAGATGCTACTGTGCAGATACTCAGTATGCCTATAGCTATAGTCCCAGAGCATCAGAGAGCGTTTTGGAGCCCCTCTTCCTACATAAGTGCCTTTAAAAAAGTAGTAACTTACAAGCAAAACGGGGGAAAAAAAAGTAGAAACGTAGGGTGGCATATGGCCAAACTTTTGACTTAATTTCACCACAGGTTGCTTTTTATTTACAAGCGCCTAATCCCCTCTCAAACTACACAATGGAGCAGCCATTGGCAAAGCAGGCAGATAAAATTGGCATGCCTCTGTATTGTTCTTGCTAATCTGAACCATTAACAGAAGGGTGAGAAGGCTAGTTTTGTCATTTAAACAGGCTTAAATCCTCTCTCCAAATGAGCTTTTGTCTACACAGAAGAATGCATCTAAGAAATTTAAGGGGTTTCAGTTAGTGTTGCATTCCCAAGTTGACTTGGCTACAGGATCACCAAACTGTTTATTTGGCCCCCATACTGTAAATGCAAGAATTATTTCCAGCTGTCAAAATCAAAAGGGGTTCAACCCGATTAAATTATTTCTCAGAGGTGAAACAGGATGAGATTATAAAGTGCTAAGAAGCAGTTATTTGAAGTCCTGGACTGCACCTGTGCAACTAAATCTCCATTTATACAGGTGCTTTTCAAATTGGATTTGAACCTTTAAATTCCCTGATTCATCTCCTGAAAAACCACAGAAGCTCAAATAACTAATGAAATTCAGAGACAGAAAGGCTTAAAATAGTTTCAAGCTGTGAAGTAAGGCCTAAGACTAACTACACTCTTTGATTCATTGTTGACGCGACATATCAAGCATAAACGTTAAGTTGCACAACCCAGATGCCAGAGGTCATAGGGTAGCTAGTTGCTAATTTTTTTTTTTTTTTTTTTTTTTTTTTAATAAACGTAGCACAGGAGAGGTCATCACCTGGCCCAAACAAAGTGCAATACATATCCGAAAACTTGGGGAAAAGAATGTATTTGGTAGCATGGAGTGGTTTTCATTTTTACCTGGCACATCTTGCACAGATATTCAGTGTGACCTTTGCTTGAGGTTCAGCAGGATGAGCACTTCTACTTTGATTGAATTTGCTCCCAGAAGACATCAGACTTGTTACTCCTTCCATTCTTAGGTCATCAAGATCCTCTGCAACAAAACAGAAAAACTAGGTGAATAGAGTATTAATTTTTGTAACAATACTTTGTAATTCTGCTCATGCAAAATTTATTCAGGATCACTAAAAATTAGGAAAAAAATCACAGAGTTACTCCAATAATATTAAGGAAAAAAACACACTTGAGATGGTTTTTATTTTTATGTATCAGCATCTTGATACAAAGGGTTCCTTCAAAAATATTCAGTAGCATTTCCATTTCAGCCAGTGCCATCTATTCTTTCATCCTTATTTCTCCAGTTCATCTATAAAAACTAGCAAGCAAACACACTTGCCACTTGCTTTGTCAAGTGATGCTGACCAGTATCTCAATTTCATATAGGGCTCCATACCAAAGAGAAAATTCACTTTTTTTGAGTATATGGCCCTTCTTTGAGTATTGGTATAGGCTGGTATATGGTCCTCCTCTGAGATTTTGTTGCTGTTTTATTATTCAATACTTAGAAAAGAAACAGCATTGCTAAAACAAAAATGTTCCAAGTGAGCCCCAAATACTTGAAATAGATATGTATATCACACAAAACGGATCATTATGAGCACACTTACGCTCACCGCATCACTGTAATATATGAGCAACTAATTATCATGACTGGATTTTATACTACTGCAAAATCATTCCCACTTTGCAGGAAGAGAGCTGAGGCTCTTGGAAAACCATTTTTCCTAGATTACACTGGAATACTGTGGCCGAGTTAGAATGTAAACAAAGACTCCTGCTTAAAAGTCAGGACATCCCTAACATGACTTGTTTATTTTTTATAACATATAAAATAGACACATTATGTATACCTAGTCTATCCATAAAGCAAAACTTCAAGTTGTTTATAATTCCATTTGGTTCTAGCTGAAAAGTACACAAACAAAGCACTAACTAGCTGCTACTGAATGGGCACCAACCATTCCATGTTCTGACTGAAGCTTGTGGTTTGTGATATATAGAGCATGTTATCATCTAATTAAAATGTCTTTCAGATAATGTATGTACATACATTTTCATATACTTATATCTACAAAAGAAGTCAGACGTTAAAGGATCCAAGTGAAGCAGTAAGCACAAAAAGGCTGACTGTCGACTGTGCAATCAGACAGTAAAAGGTCACAGAGAATTCTAAAATCAGAAGCTATATGGGTTCAACTGGAATTTAAATTACACAAGTAGTTATTACAAAGTGGAGTACCAGTCAGATTGGCAGGATAATGCCATGTTAATCATACTCTTTTTGGGAGACATCCATTTTAATAAGCAAAATCCATCTATTGTGGTGAGAATAAAAGCACATGAAAACTAAAAGTAAATGAATTTCTTGCCACCAAAGTCCTGGAACTAGGTCTTCTTACCTGCAGAATTTTATTTCAGTGCTTAAGAATACCCTCCTTTCACCTTGTCTTAATGATATATATAGACAGTTTCAGTAATTGTCTCTTCAGTTTACACCATTTCCACAACTCTTCCTTTAAATGTTACCTGTAGTTAATATACAAACTAATTCAAAGGACTTGGAAGGATATATGATAAAGAGTTATAAAATCAATCACTCATGAGACATTTCAGAGAAGGCATTACGTATCTGGAACATACTATGTATTAAAATAAATGATGTTAAATTGTTTTAAAGAAGTGTGAAAAGTTCTATATTTTTTAATAGATGTAAACCACGGGATGGATTACAGTTTAAATGAAACTGAAGCATATGCCTTATTTTTTCCCCCAGAACAGATGTGATTTCATAAAATGTGGGTTTTCAGCTGTTCCCTGCTTGATTAATAACTAACAACGTTTCAGTGAAGTAGTGACGTAGGCTGACCTCTATTATACCTTTTTACATTTGACTCTGTATGTTAAAAACATGCATGTTCCCCGTTTTTGGTCAACTCTTCTCTCAAGAGAAAAGCAAGTGAATTTTTGAATGTGCAAGAAACTTGGATTTCAGATGTACCTATATCTGTCATTAGCAGACAAGTTGGCAGAACATTACGTGCCGGTAATAAATCAATCTTAGCAAAAAAAGATTCATTTGAGAAGTCAATTCAGTTACAGAGCTGGGAACACTAAATCTTTTCCATTGTATTCTTTACTAGACCAACTAGTGATGATAGAGTTGACCAGTTCAGTGATTTTATTGAGGAGCAATGAGATAATTCACTGAGAAAGAGAGAAAAAAAGCTAAGTTGATGACCACGTCTGTGACAGAGGACAGGAATACTGTTAAACCTCTCAAATCTTTAGAAAATTGGTACCTATATTTTTACAGTGATAGGCCAGAAGTTCAAGTAAATGAAAGACAGAACAAGATAAAGATAGAATCACACTTGTGCTAATAAAAATGTGTTGTTTTAATGCATGATGGTGCACTGTATTTCTTCCATTTACTGTTATTCCTATGTATACTCATCCTATAAAAATTTTAATTAAGGATGTCCCTATGTGGTTAAAAAAAACCCAGCAAACCAACAACCAAAAAAGCACCTACACAGCTTCACGTATCGCCACAACAATACAAAAAAAAATACTTGAAAGTGAGATAAGAATCACAAGTGTAATGAAGCACATCAACAGATGTTTCCCATATTATTAATAATGCTGCACAAAGCTAAATTCTTTGTGAATTTTTAAAGACAAGTTTCATAACTAAAAAGGTATCTATTTCAGCTAAAAAAGAACATATCCTAGTAATCAGTTGACTGTTTTTGAAGAGGATGTTGTTTACAATTATTTATGTCCTGTTAAGAAGAGGAGGAGGAACTGGGGACAGAGAAAGGGGCACTGATATTCTAGACTATCAAATATTCTAGAATAATATTCTTGAATCTGTGCAAGATTGTTTAATGTCTCGGGATGAGGTGGTGTGAAAATATTTTGCTTCTGAAAGGATTCTGAAAGACTCTCACACACAGAGCCAGAGCTGCTCTTATGAAAGACTTCTCCTAAATACGTGAAAGTTCACTTCCAAAGGAGGTTCACATAGTCAGGATCTGTTCTACATTTTTTGATATGATATTATCATTTTTTGCCTCTTCTCTCCATTGCAAAGTGTAATGTCCCACCTTCTTGAATTAGTATTCAAGAAGGTGCAAAGCTGGAAAAAGTCTAGGTTCGTCTTTACAGAGATTACGATTGCTCAGAGTTTTTCTGTTCATTCTAATGCTAAGAAAGCCAATAAATATTTTCATGTGGGAGTAAACATAATGAATCTTAATTTATGTTTTTGCAGGTCCCCAGTCAATTCTGATGCACCATTAAAATAACAGCTCTCTCTCTGAAGCTGTGAATTTCTGAAGGCAGTGTTATTCCATCAGGACAGATATTGATGTATTGCCTGTAGATAGCATTGATTTGTCATGGACTGTTGACTAAGCACAGACCCAATATGCTCTGGTACTCTCATAAAAAAGTTAAGTAAAATAAAAAGCCTACTACTTATAGAAGTTCTGCTTATATTCTAGGCTTTTCTGCTGCTCTGTATGTCATAGTTGTATGTTTCTTATTATGCTAACCACTCATCCCTCCTTTAGGTAACTTTTCTTACCAACATCAACAGAGCACCCCAAAATCCTACCTGAATTCCAAATGAATTACTGGAACATTCAGGATTTAAGCTTCAAGACAGAAAGGAACCATTAATCTATAAGGCCTTATACTCCACTCCTGAAACTTAATCATTTACTTCAACCAAAGCAAAACTGGAGTTATCTTTCACAATACACTAGATACAGGACATTTCACTTCTTTTTCTCTTATTTTTCTATGACTTTGAGGTTATGAAGCTGACAACACAGTTTATTCTAGTATGTTTTTTCCGTTAACACCTTCAAAATATCAAATTTTCACCCAATACAGACCTCTGGCATTGACCGTTGATGCAAAGATTGTCTTAAGTTGATTCATCAAGAGACTTTCACTCCTACAAGCCATTTTAGATTCCTGAGACCAATGTTCTGAAGATAACATACTCTGTAAGCATCTAAAGATGACAATAAATTTTCCTGGTGTTTGTGCTTTCACTGTCAGATGCATATTAAAAAAAAAGTTGAAGCCTGATTTCGCACATCCCTGAACTTGTATCTCCACCTCTACGTGTATTATTTCCAGTTCAGTAGAATTCTACCCCACAGTCAAAAAAACAATCAAAATCAACCTGGGGCTGTAGTAACAAGTAGCACTTTTGCATACACTTAGAAAATGGATTTGCAATTAAAGTTCTGTTTTAATCAGCAAGAAATCTTTCTTCAATTTCTCCATATTTCTATTTTAGAATTAACAAAGAAGGTAGCCTTTTCCAATTAAGTTGTTCTATTTTCATCAGAGCACACTTCACTATGTTAGACAACTGCACAAAGAACTGGCCTGCTGACTCCATCTCCTGCTTATTCTCCCTTTATCCACAGGGAAGAGAATTTGTTTACCACAGAAAACTGCTGGCAGGCCAGATTGAAGCAATACTGTTGGAGGGGATGAGAAGATCTTTAGAATCAGGAGTCCAGACTTCAGCCCCTCAAGCAATATCAGGTAAATGAACTTGAGAGAGCAAATCTCCTGTCTCCCAATGGCCCAAACCACTGATTGGGTTGCAACATTATAGTCTCACTTGATTTAAATGACAAAGTCCATAACCACAGTTGAAAAGAACTGGCTTGTTGCTCACTTACACCCTACTGAGCATCCAAGGCAAAACAATGTAGGAGCACAAATAACAGCTGCAAATAGCCAACTCCTACTTAAGTAACACTGACTACACAGACATGGTTGCTCCACACCAATAGTGATCTGCAATGTGCTGTCATCTAGGTAGTTTCATTCACTGCTTTGTTTTTACAATAAAAGGAATCTAGTATTAGAATATCTTCATTATTTTGATGTTTCCAATAAAAGAAAAAATAGAATATTTCACTTATGCCATATTCACATATTTCACATAATGCATTACTGCAACTGTAATATCTATTGTACAATAGTACTTTTGCTATAATAACAATGTACAAAGCTATAATTCACAATGAGAAAATCCACAAAATAACCAGAAATTCTGAAAGACAGAAGGCATCAAAAAGAAAGTTTTTCAGCGTTAGTCCTCAGCAAACAAACTTTCCTTTTTTGCACTTCAGCTTAAAGTAAAACAACTTTTTATTTGAAAGGAAATTTTGATCAATATCTCTAATCAGTTCCATTTCTGGCACAATTTACATTTACACTATACTTATACTATATATATATATATATTACTATCCTATAACTTATATTTACACTATATTTACTTGAATATGCAATTTAGACCTCATCTGCATTCTTAAAGAAAACCAAAGTTTTTCCACAGGAACAGAACATTTAAATCAGTGAGTATTTTTAAAATCTACTTAAAATATCAGGACTTAAAAAAGAAGTGCTTATTTAAAAGGTCCCATTTTGTTTTTAATTTGTTTGTTTCTTTATTTCCTAGCGAAGAGTAGCCAGCTGTAATATTTTTCTAGCATGTTTGGTTAATGTACTACAGATGTTCCTTAAAATATTGCCAAAATATTGAATTTCACATGACACTGTCATTCACATGTTCCTTCATTAAATCTATTTTGAATGAAATTGGTAATTTGGATGTCCGTATGAATGTTTACAAAAATGATGTAAGATAAATAATAATTAATTCAACAGTACAGCTCACTAAAGCTAAAGCATCTACAGTGATTTTCCAGCTAGAGAAGATGTTAAAGAACAACTTAATTTTGTATGAATCAATTTTCAAAGTAAGGGATAAATTCACATCTATTTGCATCCATTTAGTTTATTCTACCAGCTCCTTGGCAGCATTAATCTTAGCTGGCTTGTCAAGAGGCCAGTGGAAATTCACCTTTTATTGAAATGAAAGTTGTGGCAAAGAATAAAAATTACAAATAATCTTATGCCAAGCATTTCCAGTAATACCTGACCTTCCCACAGCTTTCTTTTAAAAGAAATACTAGCACAGGTATTTCTCAAATGTCAGTCTTGCATCATTTGTATGCTTTCTTTCATAAGCCTATCTAGCACAAGAATTACCACAATGGAAATATTTCTATTTCTGTAACTTTTCTCATGTTTTGTTGTTGTTGTTGTTGTTTGTTTTTGTTTTTTAATTAAGATGATTGCATTGCAAATGCAGTCAAACACCATACTTGTCTTTCAGAGTATGGTCATGAAGACAGAAACACACTGAGAAAGACATTATAGTTCTTGCTGAGGCAGACATGTCAATAATTCTACCATAACAACCAAGTAGTCAGATAACAAGCCAGAAGAAATAAACTGTGGATCTCTGATATTGGTCTTCAAACTTGTCCCGATCTGCAAAGGGACAAATACCATCATTGTTACTTCTGTTACCTAGGAATTAAAGATAAGAATGACTACAAGACGAGAGTCAATAACTGAAGCTTCACTTCTAGCTTCATCCCTTTATCAGCTCCCATCAACTCTGCTTCGTCCTGAGACATGACTGACTGTTTTCCATCACAACCTGTATTCTGGCCAAACACTGGAACATCTGGAAGACCACAATGTATATACTCAAGAAAGCAGACACTGAGCTGGATACCATCAACATACCAGTGGCATCACAGCTGACAGTGCATGCTCTTCCTCACTGCCTGATTAAAGTCATACCACTGATGTCTTTTGTGAGAAGGTAAAGTAAAATTTTTAAATATAATTTTATCTTTCCAGCTGGGTCAGGCAAACTAGCAGGTACGTCAAAACTATCCCACACGGCCTATAGATTAGCCAGGTAATGTAGCTCCAAGTAAATGATACAGTTTCCTATTCTTTTTGTTTTTTATTGAAGAGGAATGTAAGCTTTTTTTAAAAAAAAAACTTTTAAAAAAAACTTACTAAAAAACTTGTGTAGTTTGGAATGTTGTGTAAGTACTGCTAGTCTGCTAGAAATCTGTTTTCTATAACCTTCCAGTTCAGCAAACTGTTGGGTTATGTTTGTTCTTGTGTTTGGTTTGGATAGAAGAAAATCAGGTGGGTTTTGGATTTCCTACAATGCTTGCACAATTACACAGCAGAGAGAGCTGTCTCAAGTGGAAAACAACTATAAATGTGGTACATATAATGTGATCGCTATACTTTCACTAAACACTGCAGTACAAGATTATTGCATAAATAATTCTGAGTTACTGCAACATGTTAATTCATGTAACTAGCTTATACTTGCTATCACACAGAACATAAGATTTGAATTTACTTTTGCTCAGTATTATTTTCTTTTCTGGATTTGTATTAGAACCACACATTCGCCCAAACAATCTCATCTCAAAACTATACAGTCATCTTGTGAACAGACCAGAGAGTCTCATCTGACAACTCTGCTTCTCAAGGCATGCTAAGTTAAATCATTATGCCAATGAATTCAAGCAAAATCTGCTAATGACTCCAAAAACTCTGAAACTCCAAAGACTTATCTAAGTTATTGCAAAATGCAGTCCTTTGGATTATCACTGCTTAATAGAAAAGCTGTGAAACTCCAATAGATCTAACACAAAACTACTCTGAAGTAGCCAGCAGTGGAAAAGAACATGAGCCACATCACCTGGTGGCCACAGTATGACATCCCCTGCAGAGTATAGAAGCTGCAGGTTATCCATTCAAAGAGACTTTTTAAATTGAGAGTAAGGCAGAGATTCCACAATGAAATGCCAGTTCAACATTACATAGCAAATGTTTATCAAAGAACTGTAAAAAAATAATTAAAATAAAACAACCAAATAAACAAAAACAACCAAGGACAAAGGAAGCAAAATCCCAAGAAGTACTGGAAGAGGACAGCAGAAAAGAGTATACTGAACCACAGAAGACAAATGACTAATTCAACACATTCTCATTCTCAGAAAGAACCACCTGCACTAAATTCTTAAGAGTGCCATCAGTTTGACTGATAGATAGATAAACCTACAAATGAAATGAGATCAACTTTCAGTGTGAACAGAACCAGAAATAAGAGGGAAAATAATTAAAAAAATCCTGAAAGCATCTTCAACAATGTACAGCAGAAAAGATCTATTTCAAACAAAAGGAAAACACGTAGGATTGCATCAGAAAAAAAGTCAGGACAACATGTAAGAGCTGTAGTTTTCAAGCATACAAACGCAGTTTGTATGTCCCTGAAATACTATTACCTCAAGTGGTGGATGAATTAGCTTAATCTCCAAGGTGCTAAACAGCAGTTACTGAGGACACACAGTTTTGTAATCCAGTAGCTTACTCGCAATGACAGAGTGTCCCATTTTCACCCTTCTCTCCTTTTACTAGCATTCCCACTAATATGATTGCTCCTCCTTGATTCTTGTTTGTCTACATTCAGTTAAGTTCAGCTTATTTCTTAGAGCTGCACCATAAGGTGCAAAAGTATTTTGCACTATGTACACTCGGTATTTAACTTTGAAAGTTACCAGAAATGATGGAAGTCTTCTATGTATCAAATTATCAAAAATTTGTTATTTATTTACTTCATTACCACAAATACTATCCTTAAAATAACGTACAGATACACGTGCTCATCCACAAAATGATGTCATATCAATTCAATCGTGTTTCTTCAAAGGCAACATTTCTTCAGTTCCCCTAAATATAAAAAACACTTTTAAACACCTGATAACATTTCAGCAGGTCCACGGAAATCCTTCTTTTTCAGCTTGTGAATGACATTCTTCATTAACTATGTATGCTTTCAGATGAGTAAGCCTCATATAACATTATCTCAAAATGGCCCTGAGCCAGAAGCTTTCTGTTATCAAAACCTTCCGCTATTCCCTATCACCTGGGCAATGTCTCTTCTTAGTCTGCAAACATTCTCATAATGCTTTCAGCAAGTATTCTAAGAAAATACCCACAGCAGTTATCATAATTTCTCATCACACCAATGAAAGGCTCCCTTCTTAATGATTAATGTCATTTCTGCTATCATCTAGCTGTGAATCACACTTCTTCGTGGTAATGAAAAATATTGCTAAATTATTCTGTGATTCAGTATTGCTCATTTCCAAGTTAGAAGCAATGTCCATTAGGAACAAACCAAATTTATATAACAAATCCTAAATAACAAGTTATTAAAAAATAGTAATGCGAGGGCAGTATGACTTCTCTGTTTATAGAATTCGGTAGTTCTCACTGAAGAGCTTTGCCTGCTTGTGCAAGCATGTTATCCAATATTCCTCATCAATACTTCTAAACAGATCAATAGACAATTCGTATTTAAAGGAAAAAAAAACAACTAGCAGTCAGACACTACACCTTAACAGCATTTTGCCTCCCATAAGCCATCTAAGCCAAGTTCACAAAGCAAATAATACTTTCTTTTGAATAATGCAAGTGTTCATTCAAATACCACTATGTTAATATTTTTTATAAATGATACATTTAGCCCTTTTACTTGTGACTGACATAATCCAGTTGCTATTCATATACAGAAAAACAGCAGAAAAATAAACTTCTCTCGGAAATACTCAGAAACACCAAAAGGCTTTTTTTCCCCTCTAAGGACATTAATCACATTTGACAACATCCTCTGAAAAGATACATCTCCCTTTATAGACAAATGGGAAAAAGAGTCTGCAAAGCATTGTCAGCCACCCTGCCAAGTCTTTTTGTCCCAGACATTACTTATAGTATTTCTGCATTTAGGTGATAGTGACTTGATAATTAAATCTTGACATTCTAAGGAATTCTCTCTCCAGTCATTAATTATCATTTGCCACTGACTGAGAGTCAGAAATACAAATGAAATAATGCATAAAGTTATTTTGTGTACGTAAAAGGGCAACCATTCAGTCAGCTTCTCAATATCCAAAATAAAACACACAGTAACCCATACTTCAAGAAAAAAAAACGTTGGCTGAGATGTGCTGGTGTAAACTTTTAGAGAAACAACAGATGAACAAGAGGAAACAATTCCATAAGTAAGTGAGGTTTGAATATATTCATTATGTGTAGTAGAGATATGAGGGCTCTTGCAGGAGGGGCTGCGCATTCAGTTACAGCTGCTCTTCTGTGCCACACAGGGGGACTTGAGCGCGCTCAATGTGGCAGCTTTTCTGTAAGCCACATGCAGACATATACCACCCATCTGGGTAACTTTTTGCAGAAGAAACTAGCTGTTTTGCCTTCAAGTGCTCAGAAATCTACTAGTAATGAGAAGAATATAAAAGCTGTAAAGCTGGCACATGGCTACTATGGTTCATTTTCTCCATCTCAAAGTTTCATGTTTTCGGTTCAGTTAGGCAGAAGATTATGTACAAAAATAGCAATCATATAATTTCATTTTATACAAACAATAAATCGTGATTTCTAATAATGATTTATAAACAGTAGCAATAAATATAAAATGGATACAATACAAAAGTTACTTTTTACAGTGCACAGAAGACTATGTTACCTCTCTGAACAGCCTTGAAGATGAAATTATACATCAGAAGAGACATGACTAAAGAATTGCAACATTAGTTTGGTGTATCAATGCGACCAATTGTAGCTTCAAAAATAGGAATATTCAAAGGTCAACAACACTTAAATATTCTACATTAAGGCTGGAACATTTCAGAGAAAAAAAAAAAAGTATGTTATCTTTCTTGGACAGAACTAAGTATGTGGCTATCATGCTTTTATTGTGAACTATGTGTTTAAGACCAATTTTATATTCTTATTGTTCCATTTACAACCTCTTTTCAAGTTTTATTTCTCATTGAACTGAAAAGAAAAAATCTTTTTATAACTTCTGTTTTTAATAAAATAAAGGGACAGACCTTTTTGAAGCCACAGTTGGATTTGTCTTTCTTTGCAAATGATTAAAAATCAAAACAAAAAAAAATCCTATTATTTGCATATTTATTTATATTTAATTATTTCCAGGTCTCTAAACTTTCTCCGAAGAGAATTAAAAGCAAAAGAATGACTATAATTGTCTCCATTGCTATTTTATTCCTTATCCATTATTGGACACTTCAAAGATAGAATACTTCTTTAAGAAACTTGGGCTACATCAGCATTACCCAGAAAACAGTAAACTAATAAATGTAATCTTCTGTTCCTGTTCAGAACTCCTCCTCCTGTCACAAATGCACATTGTAACCTCCACTGTTAGGGCCAAGAATGTATAAGCTTCATGCATTTACCCTCACGTATACACATATATATATCCTATTAAATTTCCATTTTGATTTCAGCTGCTCAATCTCTCAATATTTTTCTAATCGTTTCCATCCTTATTTTTACACGTTCTTCCAAAGGTGATTCATCATCCCTCTTCACGTTCCCTCCTAGTGAAATCTTTGCTTTATACACATCAGTGTCCAAAATCGTATTTCACTGCAGTGAAAACAGGATTTAACTCTTTTAAGTTTGCTTCCTGTTCAGCTTATTGTTCCAAGATCCCCACTGTAGTTCTTGTGTGGCTCACAATGAGGTTGGTGAGAGAGCTCAACTGTTTCCATCTTCTCTCTGTTCTCCTGCACTGATAATTGGACTAGTTTAGACTTATATTATCCAACATTTTGTTTAATATATATTTTTTGCTCATACATGGATTGGTTTAAATAGGCAATCAGAATATCTGATTTGAAAAAACAGCTTAGCATGTTTTCAATTCAGTACCCAGTGATATAAAACCAGTTAATCATCCATAACTTCTTGTTTAATTTATTGAAGTCACAGGACTTCATAAAGAAACTTCAATGAAAATAACTGTGTAGCTCTGTCAGCATGAAATATCAGTTTTAGTTTCCTTGGAAAGTGTGGCTGAAATCCTATAAGGTACTATTTGAGGACATATTAGGTAGATATTAGAAATGAGTTTTAGCAGTCATTTTAATACCTTTTGCTTTGGAAAAGGTCGTTTATGCATAAGGATACTGTTTCTATTATTATCAGACTGAACGATAAAAATTGACAAAGCTTTCATAGCTCCAAGGCAAACGTGTATAAGATTAAGATATTCTATGGAGATACTAAGCTTAAACCAACAGTACCACATGCAGAAGAAAAACAAAACAAAACCCAACAACAACAACAGCACCAGTTTCCAATAGCAATTTATACTTACTATAGCCCTACAGGCTTCAAAGTGCTCTTAACGTAGTTGTTTCTCCCTCACCATCCAAGGTCCTCACCAATTACATGAAGCATCTATTAACTGCTTATGGCAATACAAACACATCCTTCAGCTGAAATGCTCCTTCCAGTTCTTTTTAATTTATTTTCAGCATGCTTATAGTATGATGCTATAAACAGATTTTTCCTTTGATTAATCTTATGAATTCTCACTTTTGTTTTTGTATTTCTCATATCCCAAATTCTGTTATTTCTGTTTTCTCTCATCCACAGACTCTCTCTACCACCATCTCCTCTGTAGTCAAAATATCTTACAGATTATAGAACTTACAGCCAGTACATTCATATACAAAGAAATACTTCTACATGAATGTCGGGTCATTAAAAGAAAACCCAACAAGAGAAGCTGGTAGTCCTTCTGAAGTCAGCAGGTGCACTGCTGTTACTAGAGAGATAAGTCTAAGCTAACACTGAACTTACAAACTCCAGGTAGTTTGAGCCATAATAACCCTGTGAATCTCTGCCATGGCTAATGACCTTCCTGATCTGCTCAAAATTGCTACATTTATGCTGTAGAATAACAAAAGAAAAAGAAACAAAGAAATCCTTTGTCTGCAGAGTAGTCATAGCAGTTACTGCTGTATATATAATTCCACATGGTGAAAGTTTAGTCATGTAATTTGTTGAAACAGAAAACAAAGTAGACAGATACAATACTTAAAATTGTAGATGTGCTGAATAGTTGTTTCAAAATGCTTTCATTACTTTTTTTGCTTTCAATCTCTCTTACTGCATCAAGGCTTACAAAATCTTATTTTGAGTTACCTTTCTGAAGAAGCATTTTTCTACTTTACTATAAATGATCTTTATTTCCATCTATCATTTCTTCTCTATGTTTATTCTTCCTCCATCATTTTGGCATTGCAGCAATTACTTATTTAAAAAAAAAAAAATTCCACCTAGTTTTTTTCTATAACTCAGTATGTTTTCAAGTGCAAAACACTATTAATCAACCAACGGCTGTGCAAGTATAAGGCTTTTAATGTATGTTAAATCAACTGTCTTCATGAATAAGCAACAAGAGTATGCATTTTGTCATGCTTTTCATTATTTGTCATATTATTTGCTGTCTGAAGAATTTAAAATTGTATTCATCTTGTAGGTATTAAATCTAAAGTTGCACTTCACATCATGTTAAGCTACAGAAACTTACTTTGTAACAAAAACTAAAATCAAAATTCTTTCTGGTCAGTGAAGCAAACACAAACAAGCAAAAATAGTTCAGATTGTTATTCTGTAAGCACCAAACATAATGAATGACTTCCTACAGCATTGTGTTACATCCCAATAATCCTTTTTCACACTGATTTCCAATGTTTCCCTCTGCATTTCCTCTACTACCCTTCCCTTAGCAATACCCCTGCTTTTTGACCATCTTCCTTCTCTTCCTCTTAAACACAGCCTGTCCCAAATTGCTTGGGTGACACAGCAGGTGCTTTCATTGACTCAAAGCCACAGTACTGATCAATCTGCAATACTCATGAGATTCTCCTATATCCAGATACCAATTTTCATAAATTTGGAGAAATTTCAGGCATGAGACCTATCAAATCCTGTTGAAATTGGTCAGAAGGTTTAAAGAGATATTATAAAATAATACAGAATGAGATATTATCAAAAAATCAAAGATGAACACCATAGGAAATCACATGTACACATGGAAAACCAGAGGCTGAAAACTTAGGAGGTGGGAAAACAGTATGCATGGGATAACTATGCAGAGGAAAACTACTGGTTTACATCATACTAAACTCACAGCTTTGCAAATGACTGAACAGTTCCAGCAGATAAAATACAATCCGGATAAAACAAGCATTTCCCTCTTTATCAGATTTCGGCAGTGCCAGAACAGTTTTATTAGCTTTTGCTCTTAAAAGATCAAGTTTGCAAAGTCTCAGACAGACTGCTTGGCTGACTTGCTACCAGCCCAAACCATCTTCCCCTCCTCTGACAAACACTGCTGCCTTCCTAAGCAGAAATAGACCTCCTTAATGCACTGGGCTGAAAACGATAGCGATTCACAAGCAGATTTATAAGCGGATCAGATATCTCTGCCCTGAGGGCTTCCATATCTATTAAAGGTGCAGGGCAGATGGCTGAGGGTGGTAACAGCTTCAGCCAATGATCTCCTGCTGCAAGCCTGTCAGAACCAAAACAGGAACCAATTTATTCCCACTAATTATTTTGCATGCCTTTCTTCATTCCTTCACCAAACTGATGCATATGAAACTCCTCCATTTCTTAGTGTCTCCATTTCCCCCTCACGTTTTCAAAACTCCTTCCCTTCTGTTGGACCCTCTCTGAGACTAGGGTGACTAGAATGGAAACCCTCTATACCGAATTGAGGTATCTCACCAGATACACACATGGACAACTGAAGGAGACGTGCAAGAAGCTGAACAGTATGTGCAGTCCAGATAATCCTCCCTTTTGAACTAATAGCATGGCTCAAAGGTAGCTGGCTCCTTTTACATTCACAGCTGCTATAGGTCTGCAAGCATCACAATTGTTCATGCGAATAGTCTGAAAACTGTAGCAGTAGTTCAAATCATTCTTTTTCAGATGTTCACAGACATTTCAGCAACAACATTCATACACTGTCATGTTGTTAAACTTTTGACAATTCTTTGCTAGTTTTTGGTCTTGACCAGCTTGAATAGTTGTGTAATGTTGCAAATGTGTATAACCTCTCAGTGGAGAATATTAATATACTGAAAAATACATTATAATAGAGGTAGTCTACTGTTTTTAGGCTGCTTAAAAAATAAGTTTTACACACAACATTTATCTATTATTATTACTTTGCCACATGAGCAGTTTCAATTCCATGACAGCATCTTTTTTTTTTTCACCTCACCATGTGACTATCTGTTTCTTTAGTATATTCTTGTGAGAGGTTTTCACAAAGGTTATTTAAGGGATTACAAAAATGCCATTACCTACTGGCACTTTTTCATCAGTACTTTTAATGCTTTCATAGAACTATAACTACACAGACAAAAATGGAAGAGATGGCTGAGCTCAAGTGATTAGAGCTTCTTAAAGATTTTATACAGAAAAAACTTGACATCTCTATGCATGTGCACCTTTTAGAAGGAGGTAATGTTGCTGATGATGAAATGGTTGGTTTACTAAATATTGAGAGAAAACAATGATGAAGTATTTAGTATTTGAGCCAGTACTAACTTCAGAAGCAATGGTATAGATCACAGCTATTTCATATCAGAAGCTATGAAATATTTATACAGGAATTTATATGGAAAGTCCTTTGATGTCCTCTTTCTCAAAAATGGATAGCTAGGTCACTAAAATTTAATCAAAGAGCAGAGGTAAACTCATTAGAAAATTTAAATACTGAATTTCAAGTGAGTCATAGCAATGGAAGCAAATTTTTTTCCCAGTTCAATTGTTGTTAGTTTTTATTTAAAATAAGCTTTTACTTTAAAAAAAGAGTACATCCTATTTTTACTATACAAGATGTTGAGTATACACAAATGCTCTAATACGTCAATTAAACTTGTATGTAGGAAGATATTCATTGGAAGTTAACACCACTGTAACTTTACATACTGGTTGAGAAACAAACCTGTGGTTTTTCACATCCCAAAACTGATGTTGGTAACATCACAACACAAGTACTTTTAAATAAATAATCTCTGACAATACATGCAATTGCTGATGCAATATAAGCATTCTGATGCGTAGTGACAAAATGTGTGGCTCTGGAGAGCTTAACAGGAAACAAAACAGAATTTAATTGACTATCCATTTGCTCCCAATGAGATTCTGAACATACAAACTCTTGAATACTGCTACACCACAGTCATAACTAATCTTCATACAAAGGTGATTTGAAATACTGCTTAGATGTTACACCACTAAGAGTGAATGTGTAACCTGAAAACTTTTTAACACTGCATTCTGTAGCACAGATACAACTTAAAAAAATGTGTTTTTCCCTCATTTTCACAGTTTTACCAGCAGAACCCTACCCCTTGTTACATCATTTGGTAAATCCCAGCAGCTTCCCCTTTTATAGTCGGATTCCACCAAGAAAACATCAGTTTCATAGCCAAGATCTATTTATTCTGTATTGAGCAGCCTGTCTTTAAGGACTGATGCGGTGTCTAAGGGGTACATGTACTCTTCATTCTCCATCTAAATTTCAGCTCATTTTGTTAACTGAACATACAAAGGAACTGTAGCTAAGAGCCCATCTTGTTAAAATATGCAAAAGCACAGAGGTATTTGCTATACTGTTAAGGAATGCCACTCTAGAGAAGAAATGAGAACTAAGCAACTGTTCTGGACTATTCAGATGTTTGACAATAATCAACAATACTCTGGATCTTCACTCCTTCTTTCAGGAAAAGCAATTCTGAGCAAATAATGAAAAAAGATAACTTTGGTTTTACCTGTTATTTGTTCCAAACATACCTCAAGGTAGTATTTTTTTCTAATTGAAGTTCATCAAAAGTATCTCAGGGATAAATATTTTCACACTAACAGTGTATGAACAACATTCAGATATCTTTGTTAATCCTGTCAGCTGTATTCAAAAATACAGTATAATTAACACTGTATCATTAAGCTTAAAAATACTTCATTTCCAAATACTAAGTTTCCTATAATTCCACTCAGTACAGATTTACTTTCCTCCTCAACGGCAATCATGTCAAACATTTGTCTTGGAGACTGAGATTCTGGAAACTCTGGCCTCTCACTAAAAGGAATTTGTCTGCTGTTATCACGCAAGCCCGAGAAAGCCTACCTGGCATGAGTAAATATTTTCTTCCTAGAGCACAAAGCATCAGAGTTTCCAAGGAGATGGAAGCCAAAAGGTTAAAGAAGCTCTAGCTCTAACCAAGAATCAGATTCACATGCGGCACGCTGAAATCAAAATGCCATTACAACCCCTGTCTTCTAATTGCAGAGTTCAGACGCAGACCATGCTTGTAAATTCTAAGATAGGTGGTCCAGGTCAGTAATTGCACAATCCACACAGGAGCTGCCCCTGAGCAACAGATCTTGTCAGTCCCATGGGGCTCCTCCGTGAAATTGACATTCTTGTTGATTTCACAGCTACTATGAGCAGGGAAACTGACAGGAATGTCAATTTCACAAGGCTGCAGCAGAGACATGTGCATTTGCAGAGAAAGAGAAAAACCTCAAAATTTCAATCTTAAAAAAAAGCTCTCTGATAATCAGTCCACTCTAACATCCACTGTTTTTCCTTAAGAAATGCTTATACAGCCCTGTGAATTATAAAACATTACAATGAAATTGCACTGAATAAATATCCGCCCCTCTTTAAACGATACACAGGATACAGGAAACAGAGCGGATACTAATTGCCATAGGGAAAAGCCTGAGCTTTTATTATCAACAAACTACAAGTGTGCCACAACACTTGTTCTTAAGCAATTCTTGACCTTAAATTCATAATCTTAGAACACTCCTGCTCTTCATGTCAGTATCTCAGGAACTGTCAGTAATAAAGAATAGCAAAAAATCCACAGTCTCAGAAAGGATTATTTATGTGTATGCATATATGATAAACATGTATAAATGTGTACATATATTATATATACCTGCTTGATCATTACAGACTACTCTGATGGAGATTACCTGAGGTCATATAAACATACTGAGCTTCAGGTAGAAAAAATTATAAGTATGCTCCCACGAACAGAGATTATGACACTGCTGTTTACTTCAGAAAATGAATGATCTCCAGATTACTACTCCAGACATTGCCCTGAAAAAGGCATTCAAGACAAGGACATTTGTGATAAGCACAGCTGCAACTGTTGAAAAACTTTCAGTATATTTTCTTCTCCTAGTAAACATTTCCAAATTTCAGTTTGTTCTTCCCATGCTTCCTGTACATCTTAAAAAGAAACAACAACAAACCAAAAACAATTATGTTGTTTCCTCTATTTCTAAGGGCTAGGAACATGAAAGTACATTTGCCCACATTCAGAAAACCAACTATCAATTTCATAAAGGAGTTCTTACATCTCCTGCACTGAGGCAAGTATCAAAAGGTCTATGGCAAGTCATGAGAACTTCATTGCTATCAGGCTTCCTGCCATTTCTACAGAAAAGACAATTTGGCTTTCTTATGAAGTATCTCAGAACTTAAAACTGATCCAGTTAGTAAAAGCTCTTGAGATAGCAGCTTATTCTGTCTCCAATATGGGAATACGGACAGGAGTATCCTATCTGGATAATATGTCATCTCTGCGTAACACAACATCTTCTCAAAGGTTTCAGTATTGTACAATCTATCTATCTATATATATGTATATATATACAGATACACATTGATTGTATACGTGTATACACACACACACACACACACATTTCTTCCATATCTTCTATATCTTCTTCCTACCAGGTACCAGAACTGAGAGCACGCTTGCTAGCAAAGGAAAAAGAAAAGATTAAACGTTACTCAAATGGACAGAAAAGGGAAAACCTCACATGGAGCTGAAATGGCACATGAATAGAACCTTAAGTCTAGTATTTCTTGATTTCTGCTTTTTGTTTTTGGTTTTGGTTTTTTTTTACATGTATACATGCCTTTTTCTGGTTGGTTGTATGTTTGATGAGCCACTTACTGACAGCAGAGCTCACAAAGTTGTTGGTCCTTGCGGTAGTCCTGCAGATGTAGTTTTGTCTGATTAGATGTCTTATAAATGTAGTTTACTTTTGGCCTTTTTGGCTATAATTTCACCTCTCTTTTCTCTTGCACTGTTCTCCTGCTCATAACAACTCATTTCATTTAATATGCAGCATGCCCTGACAAAGAAATTCACACTATTTCCCATCCTGCAGCTTAATGAGTTAGTTGCACTGCATCAACAGAAGCAGGTAAACACTTGATTCTCCACAGCAAAGTATAAATCAAGCTACCGATGGTTTTCAGTAATATCTTCTATGCATGCTTCCATCTGTTTGTAATGATCACCTTAGTCTTTTATTTAAGAATTCACTGAAGAAAAGATGGACAATGCCTGTTCTCTAGAAAAAGTTACTATTAAAACCAACTTTTGAATAGTACTAGCTTGTTCTTTCCTCTAATCTTCTATGAGAAAGTAATCACACACACACAAAAACAAACAAAAAAAAACCTGTCTATATCATATTAGCAGTGCCTTCAACATTATTGACTGCTGAGCTTTTCGTATTCATAGGTGAAAAGCCTCTTTCTGTAGAAAGGAGGTTTTCGTAGAAAATAGGTGATCACATCTTGAAGTTGCATTTCATTTTACAAAACAATTTGCAAAACAAACTTTATTCATTTACTTCATGATAAATGCCATTATTATTTAATATATTTAATCTTGGCATAAGATAAAGGGAAATACTGGATTTTCTTGTGTTTGTTTAAAGCCCAGATTTCTGAGCGCTCTCTTTTTTCCAACAGGTACAACCAAAAAGTCAGTTATTTAAGATAGGCATTTGTATTGACAATTAAACAACAAAAAAATCCAGAAGGTAAAACAGTCACACCTTAAAGAACTTACTAGAAAAAAATAGTGGCAGGATTAGAAACATTTAATATTCAATTATTCCACATGATTCTAACAAAGGACCAGGTGCACTACAAACTAAAAGCATGAAGTGAGAAAAAAAGAAAGCAATGTACAGTGAAGAATTTGCCAAAGAAAAAGCAGCCCTTAAAACTCCCTGGAACTTCAGCACCTTAGAAGAAAAGAAATTACAGAATCGGCTATGCAGTAGGAGAGATTTAACAGCAGCTGTAGCACTAACTTCTTAGTTTTTACAGTAGTTTTTAAATAAACACTTCCCAAATTAATCACAAAAATTGCACATACCTCACCGCTTTTGGTCATTAAAAAAAATAAAACTGCCTTTATTACTCACACACAGTATGTCTTTGAAACATATCAAGTAAGAACAAATTCCATTACCAAAAAAAAGAAAAAAAATCAAAACCAAAAATCCTATTTAATTTCATGAGAAAATATCAAATTGGTTAAAACTCTAAACAGCTGAACCTGGAAATACTGAATCATTTTTTTTTCTTGCAATTAGATATATTTAGATTTTCTTTTCAGGAGTTTAGTTTTCTGGCCTTTACACAGAGATTATTTCCAGACCTTAACTTGTGATAAGCAATTTATACTAATAATATCAATTGCACACCCAGGAAAAGGATACCACAATCCCTATGGCTAAGCAGGGATTAATTCAGTAATTGTTGAGGTTGAAAGATGACTCAAAGGCAATCACGTTTGATGAACACTTTGCGCTTACCATCTCCTTTCTCCCACCCAAATTGTTTTATTTATTCAGATATAAGTAACTGTGGTTTTGTAATACATACTGATTTATACTGTGCTACTTCACACACTACGTCAGGATTCTGGTCTGTAAATCAATTTTCCAGCGCTAAATTTTACAACTGATATGTCAATTAAATACATGCCTAGTTAATTATAAGTGCTAGAAAACCAAGAAATAAAAATACATTATAACGACAAAGTTCATTCTTCCAAGAAAGAACTCAGACACATCAACAGTTGCTAAATATCAGCACAACTTCTGCTGCTTTTCCGTGCATATTTATCCCCTACCTATATTTTGAGAACTGCTTTGCTAGCAGGTTTAAAAAACTGGGATAAATTATTACATATAAGTGGGTGGCAGCAGTCTTTTTGAGCAACAATTGTTGATACAATTCTGCCACATTTTGACAAGTGTTGCTCTTCAAGTTCCCTTGCTTCTAAATTAATCAAGATGACATAAACCAGATATTCCCAATTTGTATGATTAGGTGAGTCATGCAACAGGCTTACAGGATTGCCGACCCAGACTTGGAAAATTTGGCAAAAAATAAACATATTTGTTAAAATGGGCAAATCTGGGCAGTTTCAAAGAGAGCTATCATATCATAGCCTATAATGGGAGATTTGAAGTGCCAATTTTTCTTTTTTTACTACACATTACAGCATTTCTTGACCATATAAAACAATTAGATGATTGCTTTCTTGTAGGAAAATGTTACTCTTCTATTTCAAGGCAAAAAGAAATAGTTCTGTTTCTCATTTTCTCTTCTTGTTTCTTTTAAATGATGCATGTGTATCATAGGTTTAAAAGAGTAACTAGGTTTAAGAAGTAACTATAAAGATATTGTAAGATTGCAAAGCCTCACAACAGCGAGTTCTGAATTTCAATTTCCATACATCTCTTACTATGATAAAGCATTTATTTTACATTTATATCTTTTGGGAAGATCTAAAAAAAAAAAAAAAAAAAAAAAAAAAGCCAGGGTCAATATATACTGATTTTTCTTGCCTTTTCCTTAGATTAATCTGCATGTAAGTTAATCAGCCCAGAAAAGAAAACCATCAGCGCCCCCCGGTGGGCACAGCTCTCTTTCGACAATACAGCCTTCATTATCTATGGAAAATTTCGTTGTAGCTAAAAAAAAAATCCATTCAGTTCATCGAAAATCATATTTAAATCCCTTGCCAGTCATTCATAGTTTTAACTCATCCAATTTTCTGCGGAAGGAGGTCAGTAGACTGTAGGATCATTCCCATTCACCCAAAACATTCACATTTGCGTCCATTTTTACTATCAAATAACAACCTGTAACAAACTTACTCTTTTTTCTGCTTTTTTAAAAGGCAATCTCTAGGAGGGTTAATTAGAGATAGTAATCCATATTTACTATGTTGGCTGGTTATTTTAAAACAATTTAAAACAGTTGCAGATTCACAGAACAAAGGAATGAGAGTCTGAAAGAGTAGAGCCCAATCCTACTGCAGATGGACGTCATAGTCTACGCATTTTGTAAATGGACATAAGAGTCTATTAAAGGGTATAGAAGCATTACTGCACTAAGAAGCAATTGCCCTGTATTAATAATGTTTGCAGAGTCAAAGCCTAAATTTGTTCATGGTGCTATTCACAGCAAACAGCTCTGCATGGCTTTTAACACAAGAGATTAATAAAAGCATACGGTTACCAGACAGAAGTCTCACCTTAACATAACTCCCACTAAAGTCACTGTAATTTCAGGGTAAACAGAAGTCACGGAATTGCAATTATAGCACTTCTAGACTACAAGACATTTGATGCAAGATAAAGATACCACTACAGCATCAAGAAGAGCTGCAAATGAATAGAAGCACCTGGAAACAGTACACCAAAAACAGTTACTCCTAACATAGGAAACCAAGCAGTCCACTCTAGAATTGTATTTGTCTCTGAGTACAGAAAGTACCCACGGTCACATCCCAGGGCTGATAGCAACGCACTAAACCAAGCCATTCTACCTAATATTTCTAGTTTATTTTAGGAAACACCCAAAAGGAAATTTTGCACTGGAGTCTCAGGATGCAATGGCATTAACCTTAGATACTACTGAAGAGTACTGCAGAAAATTAAGCCTCATTTTACAGAGAAAGCCATGACTCCTCTAGAGCAATGAATTTTGTGTACGCTGAATTTGTGCAAATCTCAGATGCTATTTCTGTGATTGGAGGGCTGTCTTTTCTACCTATCTTGTCAGTTATTCTTCAGTTCCCCAGAAAATTGCCTGTTAGGTGTGCTTTCAGAACTACATGGGTCAAAGTTGTTAGTTCTGTTAACTTTTACTCACTGTAGCTTCCTGTTATTGTCCTCAGGGCTACTAAGCTACATACTAACCTAAAAATAAATGCTGACAGGCTTAAAAGTTACTACTTCTAAGAAGAAAGCAAAATTGGAAGCTACTCACTTCCACTTGGATAATTTCAACTTCTCAGCTCACATTATGGACTCAAAAGAAGGTAAGAACTGTAATAGGCTGTAATTACTTATCTAGGTACTGCTATGTTAATATTCTATCTGTATACTTTCAATATGACTTATTTTGGTGTCTCAACTTCTTAAATGTGGCATAAAAGTGTATTTTTTTCTGAGTGTTTACTTTATCTTGATGCTATTCGTCAACATTGTTTACTCTCCTTTCATCTGTCTTTCTCTTTTTGTGAGCATAGAATATTTTTATTCTGAATCCCCTTTCAGCTCTATTTTTCCCTCATGTTATGGAGATGATCATGAGGTTTGAAACAATTTGGCTAATACAATTCTCATCAGTTAATGAATTTCCATTCTGAATGACTGAACATGGAATCAGCTATACTGCATAGTTAAAGTTCAGCTTACGCCTATAACTTTTGCTACCAGATTTGAGACTGGCATTTTATATTGAATAACAGAGCTACATTATAAGAAGAATGAGGGAACAGAGCAAGATTTCATCCATGATTGTATGGCAGATATCTTTCTTACACAGGTTATCCAAACCATCTTTTGTGTATCTTCTTATCACACAGAACATTTCCTATTTCATTACCTATTTCTCTCTTTCATCCTCCTGATGCTGTGGTCCAGTAACTTTATTATATCCTGTATGTTCTGGGTGGTAAAACATATCTAGACATTAGCTTAATCAAAAACAGATCAACTTTTATATTCCCAATATAAATTTTCAGTATGAGTAAGTTAAAATTACGTTTCAAGGGCCCAAAGTCCTCATAGGCAAGCAAGTCCTAACATCTTTAAGATTCACAGGGACCTCAGGTTTCTGACTCAATTACGTGCTCAAAACAGGGTCAACCAGGTTGCTTAGCACTCTGTCCAACTGATTCTTGAAAACCTTCAAGGTAACTGACTCCACAACACCCCTAGACAACCTGTCCAGCAGTTAAATATCCACACACTGTTTGTTTGTTTGTCCTTAATCAGAATCTTGCCTGCCTCATTTTATGCCCAGCGCTGCTCATCCTTCTACTGTACACTTCGGTAAGGAGTGTGGCTCTACCTTCAGGAACCTCCACTTAAATCATAGAATAGAATTTAAGGCTAAATGACAGCAAGTCAGCTGCCCAATACGGGCTGCTATTAGGTCTCCCTTTTTTCCATTCTAAGCAATCTCTACTTTATGAATATTGGTTCATTTTAAAATGCATGTCATCTGCTCCAAACTGTTAGATTTCTTGTACTGTTGGCTTCCACAATCTCTTTGCTACCCCATATGATATCCTGTAACATTCTCCATGCACGTCTCTTTTTAAGAAGGGCTACAGAAAACACAAGCTGCAACAACAGGGTTAATCTCTCCTTGAAAAAGGCAATGCATTCTCTTCTTCAGTATAAGCTCATTTCAAAACTGCTGTATCCCATCACATCAAAGCTGATAGACTTGCTACAGCAGGTGGAGCTTCTCAAAGGCTGAACTTTCCATCTGATCCACATTTCTGCTCAAGAGATTTTACCATGTTCCATTTTATTTTATTTATAACCTAAAAGAAGAGGGAAGATAAGGCTCTGCTTTTCTCTGCATTCTCTTAACTGTACTATAACTTCTCAAAACCATGGATACTTTTTCTAACCTCATTGTATTAGTCTTAGTAGACAACATTATGCTTACATGAGATATCAAATCTTTTAAGCACCAGTTCACCGCAGTTTCTACTAGGAATACTAGATATTCTGAAATATCCATACTTTTATGCAAAAAATCTTTTACTGAAGTTCTAATATTAATCCCTTGAACTGCTACAGCACCTGTCATCAGCTTCAATTTCATTCTCACTGGGACTCATACTAATGAATGGCAGAGAAACACATTAAACAAAGGTCTAATGATTTAGCTACTTCCTCTCAATAAAATTATCTGTATTCTCAGTAACTCTCCCATACTCACAAATTCATATTGCAAATAGATTTAAAATATTTTATTACATCTTAATGCCCAAAATTTCATTCTTCTGTGGTTACTAACACGGGTAGTGTCCAATGTGACACGTAAATTTCAACCTGATGTACACACCAGTGAACTGACATTCAGCATTCTCTACTCATCTCCCACCTTTCAGAAAGTTGTCAGCTTATCTATATGTTTCAGATGTTCCTTCTATGACTTCAGTGTCAATAAACCGTAATGACAATTGTTAATGTAATTATATAAATTGCTGAATTAGATGGCTCTGACTGAATAGTTATTTGGTGGGTTGGGTGTTTTTTTTTCTTTTCTGTTTTTCCCTGTCATTTATTAAGCATTGTTTTTCAGTATTTTTTACTTCTTTATGGTAGTTATATTACTAAGTCAAATTATTTCCTACCTATAAATCTTGGGAGATGCAATAGCATGTCTGTATTATAGAGCCAGAGGACAAACAACTACCCTGAAAATACAGGCCAAGTTAATTTGAGTAGCAGAAAACATCTCCTTAAAAAAAAAAAAAAAAAAAAAAAGAAGGATGAAAGCAGGATGGAAGGAAAACACTGAGACAATGACAGAGATCCATACAACATTTAGATCATCTGACCTTTAACTAAAGTTAGCTGGGGTATATGAGGTGAGAAATCAAGAAATTAAAATATACAGACTGCTGGAATGAGCAAGAACTCCCTTTCTTGCACAGAGAAAAGCTAAAAATACTTACAGACTCTTTTCTTAAGGAAGAGACATGGAATCAGCCTCCAAGGAAAAGAAATTAATGTAACCATGCATCATTCTTCCATTGTATTGACAGAGTAGCAATAACAAACACAATGATGAACTCAGTAGTGGTTGGAGGGTAAACAAATGTCTTAATAGCGTTACATAAAAAGTAAATATAGAAATGGCACTCTCTAACTTCAAACAATTAAGATAAATACTTACTATTTCAAGGCAAACTACATATGACTATCCTTTACAAAGTTCCCAAAATTGTACCTAGTACTTAGCAAGTAAATACTACATTTCACACCTAACAGTTGTGAGAAGGAGAGTGAGACAACAGGGATGTTATTTGATACCTGGCTTCTCAAGATTGTGTTGACATGCATAAAATCGTAGCCCAAGGCCCCATCCCTAACCTAAGCACTATCAGGCTTAGGTTCAACTCCGTTAACCACTCCACTTGAAGCAGAAACAAATGTAGCTGATCTACTGAGGACAGGCAAGAGAAAGATGTGAAGTCCATAATTAACGTATGAAAAAGTAACTATTTCTTCTTCCACTCAGTCTTTGACTTGCCTGTACCTTACACTCGTAAGTATACAGCTGTGTATTTAACCACCCTCTTTTAGCCTTCAGTAGAGTTTGTAAGTAATAGATTCAGCAAGAATGAGCCTTTTTAGGCCATTGCTACTTGTCCTATCACTGCACACCACTGAGAAGAGCCTGGCCTCATCCATTTGCCTCTCAGCTCCCTTTAGATATTTATCAATGTTTATCAGATCCCTTCTCAGTCTTCTTGTTCCTAGGCTGAACAGACCCAGATCCTGATACGGGAGATGCTCCAGACACTTTATCATCTTTCTGGCCCTCAGCTGGGCTCTGTCTGGGAGATCCTGTCTTTTTTTTTGAACTGGGGAGCCCAGATTTGGTGATACTAACACAAAAGCTGAATCTGTTTTTGAGACCAGTTAACAGTTTTGTGAATTTTGATAAGGTGAAAATCTGAAGATATATGTTGCAGCATAATTGTGGAGTCAGAGCCTGAACCAATGGCTGAATACCAGAGAACACAGAGAAGACATGGCTTACCCAGGGAGAGCACACACAACTTTCAAAATCAAATAAAATAGAAAACCTAACCAAATCAAGCATGAACTATTGGGAAACAAAACCTAACTTTTCTTTTTTTTAATCTTAATACTTATATAATCAGGTATATAATCAGGTATATAATCAGGTAAGATCCTTCATTAGTTTTGGAGTGTTTGAGATTCAGTAAATATTTTACTTAAGAAATTTCACACACTTTCCACTAGCTGTATCAGAACGTGTAACTTCCATATGCATTACGAAATGTAAATCAAAAACTATTTTCTACATCTAGCATTAAAATACAGTTTCAGCAATTGGAAGGCTTCGCTAAGGAATGAAAGCATCAGAAAAAATAGATGAATCTCTGGAAAATGTTGTGTGGTGGTGTGCAGTGGATGAGAAAATTGGATCAGTTTTTCTACAGATATTTCCAAAATCTTCTTCCAACAGATTCCAGTTTAAAAAGACATGACAGAAAAACCATTCAGAAGTATTTCATTTATAGTTCTGTTTTGGTTCACTCTGTTCTGATTCTTACTTGTGTTATCTACAACTTATTATGTCAGATATAAATATCACCAGAAGCTGAGAGTCTAATATCTGGCAGTTTTTCCTGCAATAAATATACCTGTATTTTTATACATAAGCTCATCTTCCTTGAGTGGGTGTTTCTCATTTATCTTCTCAAAACTTCAAGAATTTTATTTTCAGATGAAACATTCAAGTAATCCTCTAGCCCTGAAGGAACACACATATGTGCAGCTTGAGTAACTGCTGAAAAATTAGGCACTTATAGTCAGAACAAAGATCCCAAAAAGCAATGTTGCCTCATCTCAAAGAACACAGACTTAACACGCATCAAGAATCTGAGCTGACTTGCCCTTTTTTGTTTCTCCATTTTGGAGTGAAAATAAATGATTCATTTAAAAAATTTCCACAGTGGAGCAGGCTAATAAAAAGGGTTTGTGAAGGAAAATAGATTAAAAAAATGCAACAAGTAAATGCCATAATGTTTAAAAGGTCTACTCAAATTGAAATTAATTAATCCAGTACTGTAGTTAACTGCTTCAGATGATTAACCCAAAAGATTTGACTACAAAGCCACTATAGAAACAAGTTTTATTCACTTATTTGTAAGTCCAAATTAGTGTCAAATTCTGTTTCCATGAATCAGTGAAATTTATCTCACAGGTCCAGCTATGAGTAAACCTTATTTAAGTAGTCCCAGTTAAGTGGCATCACAGAAAGGTGCTTGACATAAAGAATAAATAACATTTCTTATTAATTTGCAGCACTATTTATTTTCAATAGTCTCTCTTCTCAAAGTCATGAATAACGTCATATAAAATCAACTCCAAATAGAATAAACATCAACCACATTTGCAAATCCAGCAGGCACAAGTTCAGCACAAATCTGAAAAGCAAGAGAGAGTGAGAAAAAACTGATCTCAAAAATTCAGAAAGTTGTGGATTTCAGCTTTTTGTGCATTCACCTTTTTGTGGATTCTTTACACGTCCACTTCATGACACTTCTGGATGACAACGTTATATAAATAATTTCACATGTGAAAAGGAAATTGAAGGCATTCTGCAAAGACTACAGTTACACTTGCTGGACAGCCTGAAAAATGTCTATAGAGGGCTTTCTCCTCCAGATGTTAAAAACAGAGCATCAAGTGGGCATATATCATAAAGTGTATATAAACACAAACCTGCCAGTATATGGTAGAAAAGTATGAGGTAGTTGTGACAGTCGTAAGACAACAATAATTCAGCCACAAAAATCCCAAGAAAGGATCAGAATTATACAGATCCAGCCCTCAGCTACATAGGTTCAGATTATACTTCTTCAAAAGACCTTCAATGGGGGAGGAACAAGCACAGGTGGGGCCACTGGGCTGAAAAGTAGCTCTGCAGAAAAGGACCTGTAAGTCCTGGTGGACAAGCTCTACAAGAGCCAGCAGTATGCTCTTGCTGCTACAAAGTCTGATAGCGTTCTTGGCTGCATTAGGCAAAGTATCATCCACAAGTTTAGAGAGGTTATCCTTCCCCTATACTCAGCATTGCTGAGGATACACCTGGAATACTGTATTCACTGTCCCTCACAGTGCAAGGCAGACACGGGCATAATAGAGAGAGTCCAGTGGAGCATCAAGAAGATGCAGAAAGGACCAAAGCGTCTCTCTTGAGAGGGAAGGCTGAGAGAGCTGAGACTGTTCAGCATGGAGGTAGCTCAAGAGGATCTCATCAATGTGTATAAATATCTGAGGGTGTGAAGACAGAGCCAGACTCTTCAGTACCAGAAAAGAGACAATAGGCACCAAATGGAACACTGGAGGTTCCACCTAAGTTATAGGAAGCATATCTTTACTATTCAGTTGACAAATAATTGGTGGAGGTTGCCCAGAGAGGCTGTGGGGTCTCCCACCTTAGAGATCTTCAAAAGCCACCTGAACGCATGTCTGGGCACTCCGCTTGAGCAAAGGTTCAACCAGATAGATTCCTAAGGTCCCTTCTGACCTGAACCATTCTGTGATCTTTCATGAACTTACCTGGTCTTGTACATTTATACTTGTAATCTCCACAAACTTCTATTTCAATGCATTCCACAGTACAACTATGCCATAGTCATGAAAAGGAACCTCATATCAACTTTATAGCTTAAAAATGTTATCTAAAAGATTCCACCTGACTAGAGCACAGCTCTTAAATATTTCCCTGAAATGTGATGTTCTTGGCATATCTGAAAGTGACCAGAGAGATAAGACCGGGGAATGGAGAAAGTTGGCTAAGAGAATCACCACCTTTTCCTTCTCATAAGTGGCACTGAAGTGATAGGAAGCTACTTCTTATACCTGCTTTAAAGGGATCTCTGTATCTCCACAGCCATGAAACATCAGAGTATTTACAAGTGTAGAAGAGCATCTGACTGATCCCCTGGCACTGGGATCAGTATCACATTGTAATAAGACCCAGTGTATAACATTCTGCTGTGCTCCCCTGGCTTTCCTGAAGAAAAATCCCAGGCATGGGGGTAACAAAAAGATTCTCTTATTACAGACATTTAGGTCTCTGATCTATGCAATCACAAGAGATGGATTATGCACTATCCTTGGTCTGTTTTCCTACTGTAGATTTAAAGTAAGCCTGGTTCCCTATGTGAATCATAAATAAATGAAATTTCAGGCCATTGCAAACCATCATATTCAGTACACATATCTCTTGAAAATTAATCATTCTTTTGAAGCTTTTTATTGGCTCATTTCAACTTGAGTCTATTAACTCTAACAATTGATTTCCCCCCCCTTCTTTAGCAGAGTGAAGCTCAATAAGCTTCAACAGTAACCCATGTTATGCTTATCAAGAAATAACACAATAACAACGCAAGTGTTGCAGTAAATGACTAATATACTTCATAATTTATTCTAACCTCACAAACATCCTCTTAGTTAAACTACAGAATTTATTAACTTTACTAGAAATTATTGACAGCCTAAAAAGTCAATGTAAACACTGAACATAAATCTTAATACTAATTACAACTAATATTTATTGCTGACTGTAGAATTGAAGAGCGAGGTTCCACTATTTTAAGGCATTAAATCTCAAATCCCTGTTCTCTGAATAACTGGATCAAATAAAAGATTCTCACTGATATTGCTTTCTTTCAGCACAGGATGACAAGGTCTTTTCCTAAAAATAAAGAACTCTATGAATGACATTAAACAGACCTGCAGGTTTCTTTTACATCGGTAATATGCATATAATGCCAGAAAAAAGGAAAATATAGACTATGGTATTTGTTAAACTTTTACACAGGTATTCTGTGATAGATGTAATGCACAAAAACATTGTTTTAAAATCAGAAGTTTTCAAGTTTGACTTCTCTCTAGACAATAGCCCTGCAGATCAACGAATCTCTTAAACATACTGTTGACAGTATCTGCAATAATGTTAAGGTTTCAGTGAAATGCCATAAACAGTCAAAAAACACTTTCTGAGGTTATTTCTAACCGTTTTGTAAAAATAGTTAGTGCAACTGACTACCATTATTTGCATACTATATTTGCAAAAAAGCCCCACAACTTTATTAACTGCTTGAAGCACACTACAATTCACACATTTAATTAAAAGCAAAAATGCTAGGAATTTAATGACACTTACTAGCAAGCTGAGCACTGTAGCCTGAAGATGAACATTTAAAGTATTCGTATTCGCCCACTTTAAAAATGGAAATTCCTGTTCAAAACTTGATTCTTTTTTGCTTTGTTCTTTCCTTCTCTGCCCTCTCCACTAGACTTCAATATTCACTATGATTCAATATTCACTCATGATTAGATCCTCTAGGGAAAATTCACATAATCATCTATAGTAAGTAAATTATATATATTTTAAAATAGAAGACCAAGACAAACAAGTAGATACTGCAAAAATGACTGCCTTGAAGGAAAGATTTTGTAAATACACAGAAGACCAATAGTCATCTGAACAGCAACCACAGTGCTCTCTATTGAGCTCTGCAGGTCTTTACATTTTACTATTTATGGTGTACTTAACCAATAGTGTAAGAATTCCAGCTAGATACTATCACTTACAAATTGTAACATGTGACAACTGCAGTCACTTCTCAGAACTACTGTAAGGCCTTTGTACATAACAAAGACTAGCTAAGAATCTAAGTGTATGAGAGACACAAGGCAAGTGTGAAAGTAGTTTCAGAGTCCATAATTATGTCTAAGACCTCTGGAGTGAACAGAATCAGTTGTGAGAAGCAATATGAAACTGGATAATTGTTTCAACAGATTTAACTGCAATGATCAATCTATCCTTGGAGAAGAGGAGCCTTTAGATAAAAAGAATAAGAATCAAGTCCCTGGAGAAGTCACAGCAAATAGAAGAAATCTTCCATCACATCACTTGAACCTCAAAGTCTTCTAAAGACAGCAATGAAGTGGAAAAAAACATATATCCTTCATGGATGTCCTGAGCATGGCTTTGATGAAGTTAATGTGGATCACAGTAAGTCACATAGCACCGTGTTTAAGATCTATGACTAGAACAGTACTGGTAACACAACTTTTTAGCTACTGCTCAACAGTGCTGGCACAGCACCAAGGCTTTCTCTGTTTCTCTATCTGTGCCACAACCCCTACCTCCTTCCTCACTTCACCCAGTAATTGAGGCTGGAGGTAGGCAAGATGATGGGAGTGGACTATAGGTTTGCCTGTGGGAGATGGCAAGCAATTGCCTTTGCATCACTTGGTGTAGTTTGGGGGTTTTCTTTGTTTTCTTTCTCCTTCCTCTTTCCTTCATTTCCTTCCTTTCCTTTATTAAACTATCTTTTTATCAACCTAGTTTTCTTGCCTCCGATTTGCTCCATATATCTTGTTGCACTGTGAGCAAGCAAGGGGCTTGTGTGGTTCACAGCTGCTGATCTGGTTTCAGTCTACCACAAGGGAAAAACCTTTTCCCTGGTACAAGACAGCAGAACTTTTGCCTTCATTTGTTAGTTGTCTATCCAAATTCCTAATTTTTCTGGAGTTTCAAAGTACCCAGAAATCAGGATTATCAGAAATTGCTTACTACAGAGACAGAAGATTGAAGATAAGTTGAATACTGAAGATCAGAACTTTTAGAAATTATGGTAAGAGTAAATTGCAGTCATTAGTGTTTTTCCTAGAATCAAATAATTTTACTCAAATGGGGATGAAAAATCCTATTTTCCATATCAGACTCTAAAGAAGTAGTACATCCGTTGCCACTGAGTGTCAAATATAGGAAGTCAATTATACTTCACAAAAATAAAGTGGTAAGATTTAATTCATATTATCCTTATCATAGCCATCAAGGAGTACAGAAGTATGTAAATGCTTCCCGTGCTGTGAGAGGTAATGCAGAGGGGAAAAAAAAAAAAGGAGTGCCTATGTCCTTTCTCTTTTAGATACAGCGCATGCCTTTTCTTTCAACTGTTGAAATTTGAAGGAAACAGAAAGCTTCATAAAATAGCTTCATAAAATGTGATTAGTTAATCATGTCACTACTACTCTGTAGAACATCAGAAATATAGAGCTACAGTAGTTTAAAAAAAACCTTTTTCAGAAATGTCACTAGGAAGGCAGTGGCAATGCAGGATAGTTAAGCCACGCATACAAACGTTTTTCACTTGACTTTGGAAAACATACTATTAGATGAACCATTTCACATTTCTTTTAAGAAAATAATAACACTAGATTGCACCATGCTAAATACATATATTTTTTAAATCTGAGAATAATAATGCTTATTGTTGCACAGAATGTCAAGATTTGACATTCAGTGATAAGAATATGAGATAAATTGCACTGACATTATTCACTTTCTTTTCAACTTTTCGGGAGCACAAGTCTTATGAGGAGCGGCTGAGGGAGCTGGAATTGTTTAATCTGGAGAAGAGGAGGCTCAGTGCAGACCTTACTGCTCTCTACAACTTCCTGAAGGGAGGCTGTGATGAGGAGGGATTTGGCTTCTTCTCCCAGGCAACAAACAGGACCCGAGCATCCCTACAGACTGGAAGGAGAGGTCCTTGAGAGCAGCCCTGTGGAGAAGGACTTGGGGGTCTTGGTAGACGAAAAAATTAACATGAGCCAGCAGTGTGCCCTTGCGGCTCGGAAGGCAAATGGGATCCTGGGCTCCATCAGAAGAGGGGTGGCCAGCAGGGACAGAGAGGTGATTGTCCCCCTCTACTCTGCTCTTGTGAGGCCCCATCTGGAATACTGCGTCCAGGTCTGGAGCCCCCAGTACAAGAAAGACAGGGAGCTGTTGGAGAGGGTCCAGAGGAGGGCCACAAAGATGATCAGGGGACTGGAGCACCTCCCCTATGAGGACAGGCTGAGGGAGCTGGGCTTGTTCAGCCTGGAGAAGAGAAGGCTGTGGGGTGACCTCATTGCAGCCTTTCAGTACCTAAAGGGAGCCTACAAAGAGGAGGGGAATCAACTCTTTGAAAGGGTGAGTGACAGCAGGACAAGGGGAAATGGTTTTAAGCTGAGGGAAGGGAGATATAGGTTGGATGTCAGGGGGAAATTCTTTACGGAGAGAGTGGTGAGGTACTGGAACAGGCTGCCCAGGGAGGTTGTGGATGCCCCGTCCCTGGAGGTGTTCAAAGCCAGATTGGATGGGGCCCTGGGCAGTCTGGTCTAGCATTAGGTGGAATGGTTGGTGGCCCTGCACGTGGCAGGGGGGTTGGAGATTCATGATCCTTGAGGTCCCTTCCAACCCTGGCAATTCTGTGATTCTGTGAGCAAACAGCCACAAGTTGTACCAGAGGAGGTTTAGGTTAGACATAAGGAAGAACTTTTTCTCTCAGAGTGGTCAGGCACTGGAATGGCTGCCCAGAGAGGTGGTGGAGTCGCCGTCCCTGGCAGTGTTCAAGAGGCGTCTGGATGAAGAGCTGCAAGATATGGTTTACTTTATGGTAGCAATGGTAATGGAAGGACAGTTAGAATAGATGATCTTGTAGGTCCTTTCCAATCTTATGATTCTATGATTCACATGATTCTACGATTCTAAAAACTGGGTTAAGGCAGCAATCGCTATTTCTGACTGGACAGAAAATGTACTTTCTTCTGTGGACAGGAAAATTCTGTGCTACACTAAGTTTACCGATTGGTGGTGGTCTGTACCCAAGGACTACAATGAGGAGTTCAGAACTCAGGACTAATCTGAGTAATTGTAGGTCTTTGCTGTGCACAGCTTATCATTTGGTTGTAGGATCAAATTAGCCTGCTAATCAGAAAGGAGAAGACATCCACATGACCTCCCTCTTAAAAGTGAAGATTGTATTCTCACATGAACGTCTTTTTGCCTGACAGCAGAAACGCTGAATAGAAATCTTTCCTTCTAAAAAAAAACAAACAACTAAGATTCTTCACATTTAAGTGCTTGCAAGGCCATAGTGATGGTGGATCTCAGCACAACAGGATCTGTGTAGCATACTGTGCCCTCACTAAAGGTCTGTCCAATACTGCACAACACAGGGTTTCCAGCATCTGAAGGGACATAAAATTAACTATGCCACGTTTACAAAATGGAAAAGGAGGATATTTAAGTCAGCACCTTATAGTCTGTAGCAAAAACTTGCACCACTGCAACACATCCAAACACAGTTCAAACAATGCAATGTATAGTACACCCAGCAAGCCTTAGAGGCCAACTCTCTCCTATACTGTAAGCCTCCATGCATGTGCTACAAAGCAGATGTTCATGTTGCTGATTTCTCAGCAGCATCCAAAGTCACAAAAACAATGAGCAACTCATGCAGCTTTCTCCCACACAATTGTTCTATTTAAACAAAACATGCTGGGCCAGAAAAATGTTCTGAAGATGTACTATAGCTTATATAACCTTTGCCAGAGTTTGTCTTGTGGCCTTTATTCTGTCAAACAATGTATTCCAGTCACATGATGGACGACAAGTTGGTGTCCATTTGGGAGGGACAGAAAAGAACAACCTGCTGTAATACTGGAATAATTTAATCAAGTCTAGAGTCTGTTTCAGCATGTTGCCAAACACCTCTAGGAAACACAAAATCAGGAATGTCCATTGTATCAGAGGAACTGTAGTGAAAGCACCACAATCTGTGTACCCTATCACATTCAGAGACTCATTACAAAAGCATTATAGAGCATACAAGAGATGGAGTACCAGACATTGAGTTACTGTCTTTCCCTATGAACAAAGGCAGTCTCCACTAAATTCTGTTTATCTTCTCCTCCTATAAAATATAAATATATTGTTGCCTACCACTCTTTCAGGGTTGTTACAATGATTACATACTCGATATTTAGGAAGCCTTTGAGGAGGAAAAAAAAAGATGAAATAAAATAACTGGTAAAGATTAGAACAGTTATTAAAGCACAAGAACATATCAGTTATCTCCCAAAGCAATAATTTTAAAAAATAAATATTAATAGCATTTTTATCTCTAAAGATTCTGCTTTGTTACTGAATAAAAAGAATTACATATAATGAATACGAGGTAAACAATGTGAAACATGAATTTTCACTTAAGAATGGCACAGCAAAAAATTGTTACTGTGAAACCAACTAAGAAGAAAATAGAAGTTTTTACAAGTCCTGATACCACAAACCCTTAAATTTAGCTCATACGATTATTTGCATGGAAGTCATGGAATCTTTTTATAATTTGGAATAACACATAATAGTAATATAGAATACAGAATAGAACGTGCTCAAATGTACTTGCAAGAAATTAACATCAATCATCACTACCTTTTACTTCAACCACACATGTGGGAACCTCCAGGCTATTCTAATCTTTCAAGCAGTGGTTCACAGTTAGCTACCGTGCACAGCACATTTTAACACTTTTAACTTTGTGAGAAAGGATCAAACGTAAGGATCAAACAAGAAGAAGAAATGTAAATGAGCATTATAATTAAATATCAATGTCGTGTAAAAGAAGGAATATTTTCTTTTTAATCCTCTTTACTTTTTTTTTTTTTTTTAGAGTTGAAGAATTTGTATTTAAATCCAAGTATGCTAAAGAAAGATAACAACAACAACAAAACACTTGTACTTTTACTATCACTTATGATGGTGTGTGCCAAAATGTTTAAACAAAGTTATTCTTACACTAAGACAAACAGCTGATATGTTTTTTAAACCAAAAGTCACAGTTTGGTGGCTTTTTAAATCAATATTCCCAGTAATTGCTGGGAAAACACAGTTCAATAAGCTGCAATGGACACCACTGAGATACTGAGAGAATAACATGAATTCTCAGTGGACTTGAGCTAAATGTAAAAGAAAGCCTATGCCAAAACAACAGGGAATTCCAAAAGGATTGCAGACTTCCACAAAGAAGTGCTTCAAGTCCCTATTAGATTACAAAACACAACACTTGGCATGAACATGTATCTACAAAATGAGTTCCGGAATATTTTCAGTTACAGATCTTAATTGCACTACCTTTAATTTGCATTACCCATATTTACAAATACACGTGATTTTACAGCTTCAGTTTAGTCATGAAGTTACTTTCCACCATGAGGCTATCTGTTAGTAATGCATTTCAGCCACTTGCATAACTGAACTAAACTTACAAAATTACCAGTGTTAACAGCCCTCCAGTGTGCCCTACATTATACATAAACCAAAATAAGAGTGCAGCCCCATAATATTCTTTTTCATCTTTACAAATATAATTTTTCTGAAATGTACCCTTCCTCCTAGAAGTGTAATAGCTTATCTGATTCTTCTGCTGGAATGTTCCTGAATCAAGTAATAGAAGGCCTCAACAGGGGGGATGCAATAATAGACCTATTGCTCACCAATGCAAATGAACTGACTGGTGACACGAGGATTGGAGACTTCCTGGGTTGTAATGTCCATGCAATGGTGGAGCTCATGCTCCAAAGAGTTAAGACATGCAAAGAGGAAGCTATAAGGAAGCTGCTAGGCTCTGCAGGGATGCAGTCAGGAAAGCCAATGCCCAAAACTTAGCAAGGGATATCAGAAAGAACAAAAAAGGTTTCTACAGCTACTTCAATCAGAAAAGTTAAGTCCAAGAGGGTGTACCCACCCCCTCATGACACAGCAAGCTGCTAACAACAGACAAGGAGAAAGCTGAGGTACTTATCAACTTTCTTGCTTCTGTCTTCTCTGACAACTGCTAGCCATGCAGCCCTCAAATGTTTGTTTTGGTAGGAAGAGATTGGGGAATCAACGTCCCTCCCACTGCAGGAGAAGATCAAGTTCATGAGCGCCTAAGGAAACTGAAAGTCCACAGGTCTATGGATGCCAATGAGATGCATCCCAGAGTCCCGAGGGAATTAGATGATTTAGTCACCAAGACACTCTCAATGATATTTGAAAAATGGAAATCAAGTGAAGTCTCCAGTAAACGTGTTGCCATCACACCCATTTTTAAGAAGAGGATAACAATTACAGAGGGAACTACTGACCTGTCAGTCTCACTTCAATGCTGGGAAAGATCACAGAGAAGTTTCTCCTGGAAGCTTTGCTAAGGTACATGGAAGACAGGGAGGTGATATGGTAGAACCAGCACGACTTCCAAAGGAATAAAATCATGTGTTATCAATAGTGAAATTTGTTTTCGCAGAATTCAGACTTACAAGCATGAGGCTTTGTATTTTATTATTTTTTTTTTTTTAAGAAAGGGCTGTATAAGCAATGAATAATGAATACTAAATGGAACAAGTGATACAGCTATATGCAACAATTCCCTGCAATTTACTTATGGCAGAAAGCCATGATTTGAAAGTACCTAGACTGCAAGTGTAAAAAGCATCAAAGCAGTTAATAGATTAATGCAGTACATAAGAAAATTCAATTGCAACATCATGCAGTTACTGATCTGGAAAAAAAAGCAATGAAAGATAACTATGCTTGCTGACAGAAACTTAAGTTCTTTATTTTACCTTCGAAAGAAAATAAATGCCCTTCCTGTGGCACAATTTGTTATAATTTCAAGTTTTGAGCAGTTCTGCAGGGTGTAACCTAATAATTATATAAAATATAATATGTAAAATGCCAGCAAAAGGGGAATGAGATTTAAAACAAAAATCAGACTTTCAGAAAAACAGCACTCTCAAAATAAACAGATCTACATTGACCATCCTATCAGTGTTTGTTACTATAGCATGGCTACATCATAATCACTGTAACCATAGTTACTTATTGAGTATGCCATGATTTTCCTCCAGAATCTCAGAATTGCTTATATAACACTCTAATCAAACCAAAGGTCCTCTTTGTGACTCTTCAATTCAAAGCTGATTTTGTATGAACTTGGCAGGTTTCAATGAAACATGGTAGAAAAATGTTCTTGGTTTTGCGTGGCATAAAACCAGTATAGCGGGGTAGACGTACAATCAAGCCCTCATTTATCATAATGAAACAAACCCAAAGAAAATAAAACAAAAAAACACTTTTTTTTTTTTTTTTTTTTTTTTACATAGATAACATTCTGCATAAATGTCAAAGCATGAGACAGGATAACTTTGTTCATATTACCTTTCTAGCTATAGATACTCCTAAGGTTTCAAGTGCCTACAGGGAAAGACCTACACACAGGAGAAGCGAACTTATACTGGCTACCATTCACCTCAATATATCTGAATATGTTAATAAAAGGGTCTATTCTGTGGGTCATACATCATGAAGCTAATAACCTCATTCACCTTCTCCCAGTGAACCTTTCAAATGCCACAGAATTCTACTTAGTTCTACTTCAGAGAAGTCCTGTGGTTTATAGCAACAAAAGAACTTTTTTTTTCCACACTGACAAAGTTGGAAAGTACTAAATTACAGGAGAAAATAAAGAGATAACACAGCTACAGACTAGTTACAGTGCTCACTGGGATCCATGGATTAACTCTGGAATAACAATTGATTCTGTGGAGATTGCAATGTCCTCAGCTACAAACAGTGTGGCTTCCTGTAAGAGGAACTACTTGCCCCACTGAGACACAGAAGAGATCCAGCCTATTATGTCTTCTTTCTTGTAAACACAAATGCATGCATCAAATTTAAAATTTGGGAGAAGGAGAAAAAAACAACCAACAAACAAAAAAAAACAACACAGAACATGGTATGTATTAATTCAAAATTGTTTGAACAATTCTTTTTTTTTCCTCTCTAATCAGCAGCATGGTCCAACACTGGAACACACTGCCCAGACACATCAACAGTCCACCTTTGCACAGACTCTCAAAACTCAACTATGCCACATCTAGAGCAATCTACTCCAGTTGACTGTTTATGTAGGAAATTGAATTAATTACTTTAATCACCCAAAATACGGGATTTTGAAGCAGCTAGCAGCTTCCTCACACATACATATGACCCTCATGACATCAACTTCTGAAAATTACTGTTTTGCACAGCTACTGGATACTCAGATTTTAAGAACAGGAAGCAGATTCAAACTACGCTTGATGGAATATTACAGTTCTTATCTTAATCAATAATTTAGATTTAGAAATTAGATTTTAGAGAAAAAATATTTTTTCCGGTTACCCAGCAGTTCCATTGCATCATCTTCATTGTCAATATCTTCTTCAGTTACAGATGGAGCTGTGCTGTGAGCAGAATCAAAGGAGTCTTGAGAAAGCATGGCAGCCAGCAGTTTCTTATGTTGCTGCTGTTGCTGTTTTAGTCCTTTAGTCTTTGGCTCCATTTTTAAGCTGTGAGGGAGGAAAGCACAACTTCGTCTTACTGACACTCTCTACAAACCATGTCACACATTTTTCAAATTACTGCATGCCATGATGTCATCTACATCTGATTAACACCATCAGACCACACATAAACCTGCTAGCTAACACTCACTCACTGATCACTCAATATTATAAATCAGTTTTTGCTTACAATTCCTATCTAAAGTTTTGACTGAATGATGATGGGAAATACCTACTGTCTTTATGGTCATTTGATGAAGTTTAAACAAGTTACATAAACACGACAACAAGATATCAATGACTTATTTTTAAGACTTACTACTTATTTTTAAGACACTGGTCACACAACAACAATACTGAGATGGTTATAACAATACTACAGCATTAAGGGCTAGATAGTTACAACAATCTTCCTTGTGGTTTCATGTGTCCCTAATCTAAATAAAAGACACCTGGAACTGCAGAGAAGTTAGCAGAAATGTCTAAGGCAGGAATTGCTGTAGTTACCAATTTTTGATTCCTTCCAATCCCAAAAAGCATGGGAACACCTGCCTGTTGCAGGAAGATGGATCTTTTGCAAAAGTATGAAATACAGTATAATCAGTAGTTCATTTTTTCCCTGCAAAGATAAACCCTAATAAGATAGAGCGGACCTTGGGGATGAAGAACAAGCTCTGAGTTTAGAATGTGGTTATGGATGCAGCCTCTCTGTGAGCTTTAGTTTGTAACAGGCTTTGAGAAACAAGAACATCATATTAAAAATCACCCAAATTCTCCATTGTGTATACATGTTATCTCTTAAGGAAGTTTCCCAAAGGCCATTCTTCTCAGAATATCCACAATATTTTTTAATGTAAAAAAACTAACAGTGACATGGGGTATAATCCTATCTTTTGGTTCCTGAATTTCTGAAAAAGGAGCTCAGTATCAGCAGGGTCGCCATCAGCACTTCTGTACAGTCCTTTATCACATGTTAATACCTTGTCTTATTCCCTTACAGCAGCAACAGAGAGAAGTGCTCAGAACTAAATCTCTTTTTTCTTCCATCTAGAAATCAGCTTATTTCTGCTCCTTCCTATTGAGAGAAGGGATACAATATCCTTAAGTTCCTCTACAACATGTAACAAATCTTTATCCAGTGTCCTTATTGGACTGCTGAATAAGAAAATACAGAGATGCAATGTCAGGTGCTGACTCCATTACTTTTCTGGGAACTACAGCACAGAGACTGTATTTGAGTTCTCTTGGTTCCAGTCCAAAGCCTGGCTAAGGGATCATTACTACCTGCTGCTGCTACTTTGGAAATGTAATATTTACACTCTGAAACTGTAGTATTTACACCTTCCTTGACAATAAACTAATTAGAAGTAAGAAGTGTTCTTGGATAACAAACATTTCCAACATGAATGGAAAGTTAATAAATACAACCTCTAAGAGTAAGCAAATGATACACTAGTTTCCCTGTGACAAGGAATTGAATTCCAGTGGAGAAGACGCAATAGAAATAGTGAAGGCATACTTCAGACCTTTTCAAAGGGTAATCAAAGAGTTTCTTCATCCTTAAAAGAGCAATAAGAAGGTGTCTACTACAGTCAGTGTACTGATTAAAACCAAAGAGAAAAGTTACAGAGCTGATAGAGAACAGTAGGGATTTAGGTGGTTGATAAAAGTGCACAAGCTTTTAACACGCACGCAGACACACACACATATACATGTTTAGCTTTACATATGAGAATCAAAACATGGGATTGCTAATGAGTGTAAAATCAGTCATATGCAGAAGCACTAGAGGAAGCTAGTCACATAGCAGTGTCTACCATTTATTGTGTGCTATGCTACATCACTGTATGGGAATTTAAAAATCCTGTGTTTCACCCACAGAAGCAGGGCATTAGAAAGAAAGCTCTCTTTAACAAATGATCAGTTTTCTAGACAGAATGCAAATCTTACCTTCCACCAGGACTGCTGCTGTCTTCACTGTCCCACTGCTCATTTTTACTTCTTGGAATTGGTGGCTGCAGCATCTCAGCAGCCAGGGGATCAGCATCATTCTCTTCACGACCAATCCATTCTCCAATCACACGAGGTCTGAGAAGGGGGGTATTAAAACCTGTTGTCTCCTAAAGAGAAATAAAAGCAAAAAAAACAAAGCACCATACTACTTGTTCTCAATTACTAATGTAGATCTGAAAATAAGGCAATAAGATTACCGAAGAAACTAAAGAAAAATTATACAATATGTTAAAATGTCAGAGGTCTAAGTAGCACCCAGAAAGAATCACAGACTAGTGAAAAGACATTTTCCATTAATAAAATTCCAAGAGAGATTTCCCCACCCTAGTGTCTCAAATATCTTCTTGCTTCTCAATATCAACTGTATAAAGCTGGAATTTATCATTTTTCATGAAAAATTATTTTGTTAAATAAATATGCAACACTTGGAATCCAGTTGGTGTCAGGCTAAGCAACAGATGAGGTCACTTGCATAATGAACATCACCACCACCAAAAGACTGTTGTAGATTAAGAGCATCTCTCCTATTTGCATTATGAATTAATGCAAGACTAATAAATACATCTGCATTTGGCATTTTAAAAATAACCCTGCTGGGATTTACATAATGTATCCTTCAATTCCAAAAATGGTATTAACATTTTAATAAAATGCGTTTCTGAAACTAGCACTCATATTTTTAACAGCTTACTGGAAGAAGATAGCTGAAGAGGATTACAAGAAGGAAGCAAAATAACTAGAATATTCAACACAATACTGGTGATTTGCATTGTTAGTTAGGAATTTAGGTTAAGGAAACAAAATGCACCTAGAAATTGTAGGAAAAAGCTGCTGCAAAGCAGTAAGAGTTTCTTCTATCAGTGTTATGAGGAAGGTTATAGAGAAAGGGTCATATGCTACAGTGTAATCAAACTACAAAAAAAAAAAAAAAAGCATAGATACTAGAAGGAGATACAGAAACAATGGAGCAGGAATATTCATTTTGCTTCAGTAAAACCTTTTCCAGGAAAACAAAGGCATTTCAAATAGTTTTTCTCATTAATAGAGATACAGTATTCCTATCCTTTAAAAAGAGAAAAATTTAGGGAAACAAACCCTTCTGGATCTCAATGTCTGAACAACGTTCCTTCCATAAAACAACATTTTCTAAATAAGGAGCTTCTGGAAAACTACTATACAGAGATTACTTAACCACATTTTCCTACCTTCCTGAAAACAATTTTAAAGTCCCTTTCTAATTGATACAGATACGGTAAAAGTCCAGTTTGAAGTAGAGGTCTACTGAAACAAAGAAAAAATAAAACCTATGTGTAAGCTTCTCCCATATGTATATACTTCTAAAACCTTGTCTAGAAGCTGTAATTTTGCTGAGCCAAATTCCAAGAGCTTCCATCCAACTGAGCCAAATACAAAATAGGCCCTGGATTAGATTCATCCGTCCCTGTTATTTTGTTTTCTGCAGTGTGCCTATGAGTGCATTATCCCACTCCAGTCTATACATACACGCATCCAGACAACTAAATTCACTTTTCACACGTCTACTTTCTGCAAGGTAAGGCCACTGAAAATTAAATGCAACCAACAGAGAAGAGAGAAATGTGAGGAAAACACCATGACTGCAGAAGTTCTAGAATATCTAAACACTGGTGATTTTCTTTTATGTATTTAAAAATATGTTTTATGTATCTGTCTATTGCTGTGCCACAGTCCTGTAATGCAGTCCTTGTCACTTGACAGGTGATAGCTACCACAGGTGGCTTATCATTATAAAGCCCATAAGCTAGGAAAAAAAATTATTCCACAGCCCACAATACAAAGTGCCCTCATTACTTTATTTAAATAAGAATTATTTGGCCCCCATTTGAAAATTCTGTTACTTTAGTCATTTTCTTTCTTCCCCTTCTCCCCGTGTAATTTCCAATAATGAATTGTAAAGCGTTGTTGCTGCCAGTTAAACTTGCAACAACCAGCAGTGTCAATCTTGCTAAAAGCTGCCAGTTATCTACTTGAAAGAGGAAGAAAACTTAAAAAACTGTGTTTTTTCCAGTACTGAAGCTTTTTTTCAGACACTGCACTACACCAGTCCATGAATAAGTAAAAAACAAATGTGTCTGCCCTTGTTATGCTGATTTCTTCTCTATGCATCTAAGGGGCTAAAGTAGTACTTTCATACTCTGCTTAGCAGAAGTGTAATTTATATTACATAGTCATGCTTTGCCTCACTTTATTACCTTACTTCCATTTTTGAATCTTGTTAATTAGTGCACCACAGTTTCAGTGACCTAGTTTATTTTCCTTTTTTCAACTACATAAACAGGAGCAGTGAAAACAGTAAATGAGTATCACAGACAGCTTTACTGAGAACACTGAGGCATTTATTTGGCACATTATTTCAAAAGATTTAATAAATTTACTTGAAGTACTCTGTCCTCAGACAAGTTCTAATACATATATATATTTTATGTTATAAACCTTAGAATCTTAACTGATTTTTTCAATTTACAGTCCTCCATAAATAAATGAAGAGATTGATAGTGACATGGGTGTGCACAGAAGCACAGGTAGATATTTAAATAAATTAACCAAGAGGGTTGTTTTATGGTGCAGTCCAGAATCATCTACCAATCACCCATATCAGCTTCTACCCACTTGACAGACTCATACCTCCTTCATGTAGAAACCAGGTGAAGGAGAGGAAAGCTAAAGGACAGCTAAAGCTCATCCTCAGATTGACTTGAGATGTGTTTGCAATAAGTAGCCCCTATCAGGGAGCATAGCAACATTTGTGTATCCACTCATGTAAGCACAGCTTAAAAAACTCTCTATTTTTTATTGCCAAATAGATTTTGAGGAAACCTCCACAGTTATAAAGACTTTTGTAACAAATCTGTTTTCATAACCTAGTTATGGAAATGGAGTTATGTCCTCCATTTTATTAATTATAACCTATGTTCATTGCATTAATTCTCCACATAAGAACAAAGTACACCCTAGACACAGCACAGAAAAAATGTCTGAATGACCTTCAGAGTTGAAATCCACTATGATTTATCTAATAAATCATGTTTACTCCTGTCTGATTCTGGATCTCTGACTCATAAGTGACTTCCCATTCTTAAAATTTAAGCTGACTGAACAAAACTGTTTGAAGTCCCTGACAAATCTCACAATTATATAGTAGGCCTCATATAATCTGAGAGAGCTCTGCAACATGAAGCTCAAGTAAAGCACCAATCCATGGAAACTAGGATTATGTGAAAATCTAATCTCCTATTTAAAAAGAAAATATTTTTGGTCTTTGCAGTAATTAAGTAAACAACACTTGGAAAACAACTGTAAAGTGTTTAAAGAATCAAAAGCCAGAAGATGAATAAACCTTTCCTTAAACCCTTTTAAAATGCTATACAATGTTATTTCAGTCGCTTTCTAACTGGCAAGAGGAAAAGTATGCGAGTCTCTGTTTGGAGCTTGGCCTGGTTCAGAAACATTGCTGCAAGGAATACAAGCCCATTTGAAACACACTTCTACACTGTAACATTCTGGCTATGTTTTACCTCAGCGTACCTTACAATGTACACATACTACAATGTAACACACACTACAGTTCACTTTGTGGCTTTCAGGTAAGTAGCATCTTCTAGGGGCTGCAAATTCTACAGAAGACAGCCAACAATCACCATGAGTGCCCTTATTCATAACTATTACAGCTTTCACTACCATACGGGAGCTTCAGCAGTAAGGCTAGTCCATGGCTGCTCTACATAAACATCTGTGTGCACCTGAGCTCTCACCTTCCAGGGACATGTCCTCACAGTGAACTTTAATGTCTTTCTTTAGCTTTTTTTTTTTTTTTTTAAACCAAACTAAAGTTCCATAAATTTCACAGAAAGGGTAACATTCTGGCTCAACTTCTTTATGTTTACAGAAAATTCTTGGCATTTATGAAGAGCTTTGGAAAATGCATGCTTTCACACACGGTTTCTGTTCGGCAGTAAAGAATTTGAATCATATTATCACTGCATGTTAGCCTTAAAAATCTGTGAGTCACAAGGCATCCCTTCTCACTTTCTTTCCTTACATACTGTACCTACAGCATCAGTTGCTGATTTTATATCACTTCCACAGCTTAGATAGAGAACTGGGCTGAATCACCAGGAGAAAAGAAACATCAAACTCTGCAAAACTGAAGTAAATGAAATGAAAAAGGAGGGAATCTGTACAGAATCATAGGGTTTGGAAAGGACCTCAAGAGGTCACTGAGTCCAACTTCCCTGCTAAAGAAGGTGCCCTACAAGACGTTGCACAGGTACAACCTGTAACCTGGTAACAGTACAAGAAATCTGGATCAAATGCAGAAGCCTCAGAGATTTTTTTGTGCAATTATACCTACAAAATACTGAAACTATATTAGACTTTCAAACTAAAAGCTTCCATTCTGATTGAAAGACTTGCCTTGTCTGTATTTGTACCTCTCTCTCGGTGTAAAACTGAGTACTGAACAGAGGCAATTGTAGTATTAGTTTAACAAGAGTCCATTTAAGAGAAACGTCTTTCCAGAAAAGGGCTTGCAATTCAGAGCAAACTGTATTTCCAGATTCAAATGCTTGAATAATTAAGCAACTACCAAGTTAACTGGATTGCTTAGAGGAAGAATTACATCAGCCAGTGATAACTGTTTGAGTACTCACCTGAGATAGCTGGCTAAAGGTTATTGCAGCCAAAATAAAATTGTTTTTTAAAAAATACATACTTAAAAGGAAAGAAAAATAAATATATATTCACATTGTCTATTTTCTCCTGGTTCATAATATATACCACAAATGAAATAGGAGAATTATGGTCTCTGTACTAATTTCCATGGTTGCTTCCAATTGTCAGAAAAAAAAAGGGGGGGCAAGGAAAAGCATACAGAAGAATTTATAATGATGTTTAATTTTATACCTCCTGTGACATCTAAGTAATGTCATTTTTATAAAGGACTCCAGTGTGAAGCATGGGACCTAACTGCTTTAAAACCCAGATCTGAGTGTGGTTTGAAAAAATATTCAGTACTGCTGCAAGCTAGATAAGAAAGCTGTAGTACCAGTATATACTTCTGGGAAGGGAATTTCAATGAACTTGGCTACATTATACGCATATAGCCACCCTGTTGTAGAGGGAAAGTGAGTTTAAGGACATGAATTTACACAGTTACGCTTCATAGAGCCGTCCCAGCCATGTTTAACTTCACCATACAAGTGTAGTGTTCAAATCCATTAAAAACCTTTAAAGGACAAAACAAGAAAGAATACTCATGTCCACTTATGCTCATGGAGACAAACACTGCAGATATTCTTTTCCTTTGAACATGGCTGTACAAAGGAAGTATGTTAAGTTTAAATATTCTAAATATTTTTATATTTTAAAATATATATTATTTAATATTTTAATTACTCAAATAATTTTTTATTCCAAGAGCATCCACTTTGCCTGTCCTCATCACATGTGAAATCTGATGCAATACTGTCAAATTAGAGTAAAGATCAGGCAGTGCATGCTTTTAACTGTATTTAGTATAACATCTAGCTTTATACGAAAACATTTCCTATTTGAAATCATAAACAATAGAACATTTGGTAATGAAAGGAAAATTAACTGTTCAATCAGATCGCAATAGGAGGAAATTCACTAATGATGCTCTCCACTTCAATTTTCATTAAATTATTACATTCCAGAACATGAATGTTTTTTGAACAATAATCATATTGGAAAAAAAAAAATATTTTCACACAAAAAATTAGCTTATATATGGAGAAAAGTATGTGATCATACGTTTTAGCTCAAAATGTCTTCTCCTTACCCCAAAACAGCTTTTCATAGTTTTTCTTTGTTTCATTTTGTTTTGTTTTTTTTTTTTTTTTTTAACAAAACTAAATGAATACCAGTTCTTCACAATTACTCTTAATGGTAAGGGTTGTAATGGAAGGGCTTTGCTAATTGTATTTCTCAGCATTTCTGAGTACAGCTAAGGTAGGACGGAAGACTCAGATACAGCAGAACTGTGATCCAGCAAGACTGAGATCCAGCAAAAACAAGGCCTAAATGATAAATAAAAGTGATGGTTTTGAAATGGTAGCTCCACATGCCTAGAAATTCCTTATGCATTTTTGCATAAAGGGATTGTGCCCTCATCTTACCAAGAGAAAGTCATACATTTTAAAGATTGTCTATCATATCGTATCAATCCTGTGTCTTACATACCCTTATCTCCATGACTGCAGTACTTTTTGACACCAAGAATACAACTCATCAGTCTCGGCACTGTAAGCACACTGCTTTTCAGAGGTGAGAATAGGAAAGAGAAAAGTGCACTGTTTCCTTCTGAACACGTATAAACTAACAGGAATACTGCTTCAACATAGAGTTCATTACAGCTAAAATAAAAGCTCATGTTAATGAATTTTTTAATTTATCAAAATGGCAACATATGAGGAAGCACTGTATGGCGCGTTCTGTAAGGAAGTGAAGACTGATCTTTATGGCTTGTGCGTTACCAATCAGAGTAAAAAATTCTCCTGATTATTTCCTCAAATTATAATATCTAATAGTACAAAAGCTACCTGATGATATAACTTCATGAATAAAAGATATTCAAAACGAAATGTTTCTAAAAGTACACCATTAAAGTAACCCAACAGACTGCATTAAGCAAAGAAGGTAACCAAGATCAGAAGCATCACAGCCTCATTAAGAGTGCCTCAAATCTCAGTGGTATAACTGTCAGCACAACTTGAATCAAGCTCTTAATTTATCAAGAACTACAGTACTTACCCATATAGGTTTTTATACCCAAACTTCCTCTAAACTCGACAGGAAGATTTAGCTCATATTGCCTACATTTATCATGATCATATGCCTGTTCGTACTGTTCATTAAGCATACAGTAAATCTTACCTTATCAAGTTCATCAGAAATAGCAATGCCTGAAAAAAAAAAAAACCAACAAAACAGATTTTAAAAAATAGAAGAATTTAGAAACATCCTTTCTCGAAATGTATTTTACTACAGTAAATAAAAGTAAGGCTCACTCTGAAAAGTTTCCATACTGTTCTCTGAGCACATCTGTATCATACAATGTATTAATATACTCTTAACTTTCCCAAGCTGCAATATCATCAAAATGAGCTTTAAAAGCATTTTGGATCAATACAATAGATGCACTAGTGAAGTGACAGTGAGCTTAAGTATACTTCTACATGTTTTCTAAAATTAAAACATCAGCTTTATAACTACACATGGACACATTCTCATGCAAACTTCTCCTTGACCAACATGCACAGTAGCATACTGCAATTACAGGGGAAAATGAGTATGACTTCCCCCTCTTTTTCCATAGTTCAATGTAAAAGTATTTTTATGAAAACCGAAGAAGTATACAGGGAGTAAAATCTGATTGCAAAATTTCACAGTACAATGCAAAACAGGGTTTGTTTTTTTTTTTCAATTCCTCTAAATAAGAACTTACTTGTTTTTGTCCTTTCTGCCAGTGTTGAGCCTTTCCTATGTTTGCTTTCATCATGTTGTAAAACTCCTTTAACTATATCCAGCCTGTTGCATACTAAATGTGTACAGAGAATTTATGACATATCTACATGCCCCAGTCACATCACACTGTGAGATCAACTACTCATATGCCATCACACTGAAAATTCTGTCTCACTGAAAGCAAAGCACCTCCAGGTTCCTATTCAGTTTGATAAGAGAGATACTGAGCACAGAACTTCCAGTCAAAAAATGAAAAAAAGCATCTCCTGGTGTTCAGAAGAAAGCAGGGAAGTATCCACGCATAAGAAGAATGCATACTTAAAAGTCATTTCCTAATTCGTGTATGTCTTGATTATACTACAAAATACGTAGTTTCAGTACAGAGAACTATTCTTTCTAAAATCATGCTAAAAACTGAAGCAGTAAAAGCTTTTTTCCATGTTTTCATTTCTCACTATTTGGTAAACCTTAGTTACATTTTTTTTAATATTGAACATTTAATCATTAACTCTATGTGGCTAATCCTTAATTTAGATCGCTTCTTCATGTGTATTTATATTTCTAAAGCAATTAGAATCTTAAGACTTGATCGATCCATAAGAAATATGCAAAGAGCTAACAAAATATATTCAGTCATTCAACAGCAGCAAGGTAAATTATATTGAACAAGATCCATCTGTCTAACACTTCCATTCCTCACAGCTATTAACATATTCTAATAGCTTAAGACTTTTATTCAGGCCAGGCACTACGCTAAAGTCCATACAGTATAATCAGCAGGTTGCACCAATGTGCAAGAGGACTTCAATGCGTTATAAAATCTCATTTCTTCAATCCCCAAAGTTGCTGGGAATTTATTGGAGTGCAGATAAATGGAAGTAGTAAAAAATGCAATTTAAAGTTCTCTTTATATCTGCCCTGAAACCCTGATTTCCAAACACCAGCTCTCCATCACATTTGGTTTATTTTGCACAACCAACATCAAACCGCTTTACAACCACAAATGATCTCTTCAAACAGACAAATTATCTTTCCTCAGCAAGTTCCTATATTTTTAAGAAAGTTCATTTTGTTTTGATACAGGTTTATTTCTTCAGATTAGAGGTTGGTCCCCTCTCCATGAGCTTTCACAGAGGATGCTCTGTGAAAAGCAGAATTCTATGTTGAAACCTGGGAGCAAAGCCAGGAGTCAGAAAATAAGCAGATCATTACAGAACATAGAATGGCTGTTAGAATTTAAAGCATGAATAAATAAGAGCAATTTTTCACTGTGTTGGCTCACTGTTTAAGAATATTTATTTTCAAGTATGGCAAAAGAAACTACAAAAGGTAATCTGGTCATTTGCAAGACTCCATCACAAAAAACACTAAATGCTTTCACTACTGAAATGCTTATGCTGGTAAGTGAAGATCAATACTGGAAATACAAAATGGCAAATGGGAGAAACTGTGCACAACGATGCGCTCCACCCAAAAAGATCTACCAATTCATCTCATTGTTACATTCAGACAAATAAAACTGAAAAAAAAAAATCAAGATTTTAAAGGAGTGCTTTTATTGCAATGTGTTTTTGTGAAGCTCCACCATTTTCCCAAAATTTACTCTGAATTCAGAAGAGAGTAAGATCAGTAATTCAACTTATCAGAATAACTTGTGATTCCCTCCTGCCAAACTGCAGACAGTAGCTTGACATCAAACTAGCTATATTTCTTAGATAAGCAAGTAGATCTATCTGTACTGCAAGTAGCAGTATCTGAGGACATGTTACTAAAACAAGATTTAAAGATTAGAAAACTTATACCTGCAATCACAGAACCAAGCCTGAAAATCTTCTCATCTCTCTCTTTCTTTTCTCTTGATTCCACATTATAGAGAGAAAGTGGATTCTAAGAAAAAAGTTCATAAAGAGATTGTTACGGTAATCTCAGTATAGTGATTCTTCTGGAGGTGGGGGATTTACCATACTGTCACTCATGAAGATCTTTAAGTTATGGCTTAAGGCCCATAAAAAACAGCCTGATAGTCAAGATGGCAGTGATGAAGTCACTCAAAGAAGCCTATGGGCAATCAAAAGGGACTTCAGAAGACTGGTCTGTTAATGAACAGTGCAGGAGCGTAGGCAGTGTTTTCCTCTATCCCTTCAGTGGCAGAAAGGGATACTGAGAGGCCCAGAAAAACTCATCTGATGAATACATGGCTAGGAGGTTGGTACCATCACAGGAATTTTGGCATTTTCAACTACAGAGCAGTTGTGAGAAGGCAGAACAATTTTTGGCTCAAAACTTGTTCAGTCTGAGACATAACTGCTTGGCAAGCTTTTGTGGTTAATGGTTACCATGATCACAGTAGTAAGAGAAACACACGCGGCAAGGCAACCAGGAGAAACCATTTTTGGTTGTTGCTCCTTTTGGGCATCCAGGCTGACTTATGGAGGTTGTCTCAGAGGAGTGGACCACCATACATTCAATGTGCATACCTAGTAGCTCACCATGTGACAATTCTGTGATCAACTGCCCATTACCCAACAGGAGCAGCACATACAATGAACACACTGTTGACCCTGACAACTAAAGCAAGCAATGGCGTCTCTCCTGACAAACCAAACAGAAGTGCCCCTGACAAACAACTGCTGCCACTGGCAACCAAAATGACAGTATGAGGAGGATAAAAACCCCAAATGTTCCAAAATAGAAAGGGTACCCCCTCCACGAATTGCAGCCATGCAGGGAAATGAGAAGTCACTGATTAACCTGCAAACAACAAGATGTCACTGGATCCCTAGTGATGACTATCCTCACTTCATAAACCATTACCATGACTTCTCTCTTTACTATCACTAAATTTCCCACCTTCTCCACATTCCTTAGGCTGCTTAGAATTTGTAATAAACCAGCTGCCCCTGAAGAATGGCCATGAGTAAGTCAAAAACCTTTGAGCAAGAGAGATTGAGACAACAACGGGAGCCTTGTGGTTGGGGTCTACTACAGGCCACCCGATAAGTGGAGCATGTTTACGAAGCCTTTTTCCTGCAGATACAGGAGTCACATCTGCAGGCTCTCTTTCAAGTGGAGCACTGCAACCTCCCAGACAATTGCTGGAAAAGTAGCACAGCAAGTTGTAAGCAATCCAGGAGACTCCTGGAATGTACTAAGGATAATTTCCCAAGCCAGGTAACTGTACCAGTGGAGGAATGCAATGCTGGACCTGTTGCCTACTAATGTGAGTGAACTGATTGGTGATATTAGGATCAGAGGCTGCCTGGGCTGTAGTGACCGTTCAATAGTGGAAGTCCCACTCCTGAGGGATCGAGAAGCTTAATTTTAGGAAAGCCAACTTTCAAGTTTTCAGTGAGTTAATCAACAAAACCCTCTGAGAACCTGTCCTCAAGGACAAGGGAGCAGAGCAGAGATTGGAGATTTTTGAGACAGCTTTCCTTAGGGCACAAGAGTTCTCCATCTCCAGGTGGAGAAAGACAGGAAAGGAGGTTAAGAGATTGGCATGGCTGAACAGGGCCTGCTGGTCAAACTGGAGAGCAATAAGAAAATGCACAGGCAGAGAAAACAGGTAATATGGGATGCTGTTAAGCTATGTTGAGATGGGGTCAGGAAGACCAAAGCCCAACTAGAATTGGACTTAGCAGGAGGCACAAAGAAGGATAAGAAAGGCTTCTATAGGTACATCAATTGGAAAAGTAAAGTTCAGGACAGCATACCCTTCCTAGGGTACCTACCCTGCAATATAGGCAGGCTAGTAACAACAGACAAGAAGAAGGCAACTTTTTCGCCTGAGTCTTCATCAGTGGACAAAGAAAGAGCCACTGATGTCATCCATGGAGAATTCAGTAAGGCCTTAGACACGGTCCCCCATAACATCCTTCTCCCCACACTGAAAAGATATAGGTTTGATAGGTGGACTCTCCAATGGATGAGGAACTAACTGTGAGATCATACCCACAGAGCAGTGGTCAATGGCTCAATGTCTGGATGGAGATCAGTGACAAGTAGTGTCCCTCAGAAGTCAGTACTGGGACAAGTGCTCTTTAACATCTTCATCAATGTATTGACTGTGGGATCGAGTGCATCCTCAGCAGATGACACCAAGTTGTGCGGTGCGGTCAACACACCTGAGGTATGGGATGCCATCCATAGAGACCTAAACAGGCTCAGTGGGCCCAGGTGAACCTCATGAGGTTCAACAAAACCAAGTGCAAGGTCTTCCACCTGGGTCATAGTAACTTTCACTATCGGTACAAGCTGAAGGATATAAGGATAGAGCACAGTACCTGGGGTACTGGCAAGCTGGACATGAGCAAGCGATGTGTCCTTGCAGCCCAGAAAGTCAACCATACCCTGGGCTACATCAAAACAAGCAGATTAAGGAAGATGATCCTGCCCCTCTGTGCTGGTGAGACCTCACCTGAAGTACTGAGTCCACATGTGGAGTCCTCAGTACAGGAGAAATATGGACCTGCTAGAATACGTCCAGAGGAGGGACACAAAAATGATCCATACGGATGGAATATCTTCCCTAAAAGGACAGGCTGAAAGAGCTCAGGCTGTTCATCCTGAAGAAGAGAAGGCTCTGGGGAGACCTAAGAGCAGCCTGTCTAAATGGGAGCTATGAAAAGGAAGGGGACAGACTCTCCAGCAGGGTCTGCTGTTATACAACAAAGGGAAATGCTTTCAAACTAAAGAAGGAAAGATTTAGACTGAATATAAGGAAGTTTTTTGTTGTTTTGTTTTTACAATAATGGTGGTGAGACACTGGAATGGAACAAGTTGCCCAAAGAGGTGGTGGATGTCCCATCCTTGGAGACACTCAAGGTCAGGCTGGACAGGGCACTGAGGAACCTGATCACACTGCTGGCATCCCTGTTCACTGCAGAGAAGTCAGACAAGACGGCCTTTAAAGGTCCCTTCCAACTCAAATTATTTAGTGATTCTAACATTAAGAAACATCCATTATCTACTGATAATACAACTCCACCAGCAGAAAATAGGATAAATTAAGCCATAAAAAGGTGCTCACTTCATCCCAAGACACTTACTGCACTAAGCTTGGTGTTTGCCCACTACTATCAATTCTCTTCTTCAGCTGCCAAACAAAAATGCATTGCTGAAAATGAAAGGCAGTGGCACTGGCATCCTCTGTGCACTAGACAAAAAAATCCTGAGACCGAGGTGACTTTTCAGGTGTAGGTCAGTAATATGGACTCTAGTTTTCAAGAAGTGGTTCTTCAAGTAATAACTCAGAAGACTGTAGAAAAGAACGTAACATAATGAAACAGAATCAACCCCATTGCATATACCACTACAACACTGAAAAAAAAACAACTTAAAGAGTCCTGAAAATGCAACTCGAGAAACTGAAATAATTATTATACAAGGATAATCAGGATTTTCATCATTCTCTCATTTTTTGGTACTGTTAACTACATCGTTTTCAAGTACTACAGTGACAACTTAAAAAGCATTAATTCCTACAAAGTATGGTAAAAATGTTGTTATTTCTGATTCCTATAACTGCTAATATCTTGTTTTTCAAATAAATCTCTTTTTATTTGATTTTGTATATCTGGTTTTGCTCTCTGTATCTTGTTATAGTTATTTCTAATGTTTCTACATACCCTTCGTACAACAGCAGAAAGGAAAGAAAATTGCTTTTTATATGTTCTAAATAGGAGAATATTGTAAAGATCACAGACTCCTTCAGGTTTAGCCAAAATGTCCACACTAAAAACTTCATACCTAGCATTTCAGTTCCTTCTTCAAACTGTTGCCTTTTTCTCATCACAACTTAATACTAATCATGAAAGCGCTAATACCAGAAAAACTAGCATACCCAGTTTGTTCAAGCTTAAATCCAATAGCATTTATATTCCTTGAATATAAATTACTAGGGACAACTGCTTCTGACTTCCCTGAATTTAAAGCATTTGAAGCCAAGACCCTGCATGACACTGAAAGTAGAGAAATAAAGTTTTAGGGCTGCTTCATTGTTTTTCTGCCTCAAGCCACTAAGCAGTGGATAAGAAAGGGAATGTTGATAAAGTTCTCCTCCCTTTGTTGGAGAAAGCCAATTCATTTCCATCTGATGTCATATGGGAATCCTTCAGAAATAAAGAAGTATACTTTACTCTTTTTCTCAGAGCAGCTCTTTCTCACTGACAACATTTGCTACAGTTTTATGTCATAATACAACTGACAGCAACACAGTAATCCTACAATTCTTTTTAGAAAAAAACTAAAAAATAAAGCAATGTTACGACAAAGTGGTGACACACTGGAACAGGTTGCCCAAGGAGGTTGTGGATGCCCCATCCCTGGAGGCATTCAAGACCAGGCTGGATGTGGCTCTGGGCAGCCTGGTCTGGTGGTCAGCGACCCCTGCACATAGCAGGGGGGTTGAAACTAGATGATCATTGTGGTCCTTTTCAACCCAGACCATTCTACGGTTCTATGATTCTACCATTCTGACTAAAGGGATGAGAGCTTTTGCTTGCCACCACCAGCTAAGGTTCACAGGCAAGGTTTACGGTGGAAATTCAGCTAGCTCTCTAACTACCAATTTGATGTCTTTAAAAATCCTCCCTCTGGCAATTAATTAAGGTTGTTGAATTTTGATCAGGCATCACAAGTACACAGCCCACTCAGCTGTCCAGTGAATTACACAGACAGATTCAGGGCACTTGCTTCTACTTTTAAATGTAGTGACTCTCTGTGCCATCAGGGTGCTGAAACAACAAAGTAATTGGTCTGAACACGCTTTCACAGTCCTTCAGAAACTCTCCACAGCCACAGCTACTGCCATCTCTGATCTGCAGCAAATCTAGAGCAGAACTGTTTGTGCTGGTACAGCCAGTCTCAGCTGAAAGACTTATTCTGTCAACAGCTTAGTTTTTGAAGAAAACTGGAAAAACAAAGAACCTTCTAATTGCAAGAAAGTTCTGGCATGCTAGGATTAAATGAAATACATACACAAGCCAATACAACAAAATAATGCAACTTTATACTTATTTTAATTAGTAGTATCATGGCTGCATTAAAAGCAGACTCCCCCAAAGTATATTATTCTTTACTAGGCTTACATCTTATGGTTTTTACGTACCTAAAATATTAAACTGTTTGTCACTTCAAAAAAAAAAAAAAAGCAGGGATTTTTTAATTACCTGTATGTATACAAAACCTTTTCTCATCCTCTACACAGTCATCTTAGATTTCTGTTGCCCATCATCCATCCCTATGGATATTTTGCAATAGTTTTACAGTAAGAAATGAGAAATGGAAATGACCATCTAAGCATTACAGCACATCCTTTGATGAAAAAGCCACCTCCCAAAATGTATCTACACCATGCTGCAATGAAATTAAATCTTGCTTTTTGGTCTATAAAGGATATCTCCCACAGTAAAGAACTTCTGCTTATGACATTCTGCTTAATTTCTAGTTTATCAGGAAATTAACTTTCTTTCAAAATAAAAACAACACACTTAAAAATTCACTGAATTTTACAAATGCCTCTCTCTTTCATATGCAGTTCTCAGTAGAACAGTTTCATTTGCTGCTGCTCTCATACGACAAATACAATTAATGCAGTACAAAACACTTCTCCACGCTGCAGTATTCTTCTGTGCGGAAAGCAATTTTAAGATTTTGATGCTCAAAACTCAACAACAAAAAAATTTATTTTCAAAACAGCACGAGTTTGGGTCTTGTTGAAACGGCAAGTCCTGAATTACCTGACTGCTGCATTATTCCTGAGGATTTTTATGCTTGCCTAAAAACTTCCAATATCTTCACATTCTATACATAACTGAATTGTAGAATAGGTATTCTGATGAGAAAAAATAAGGTGTGAAACTTCAGAGACCTCTAACATTTTTACTCTTGTTTCTTACATAACTGCAGGAAGAAATAACACAAAATAAAAATAAGTTGAATTCAAGTATATATATATATTTTATTTTTTTTTCCAAATGCACAACATGCATCTTACCAGTCTAGTGTGTTCCTAGTCATAAGAAAAATAAAAGAAGCTATTACTTAAATATATGCCATACTACCATTATTCAGCCCAATGAGAGTGCAAATAGGTAATGCATTTTCCCAAACATCCAGAAGATGGCCACAGAGATCCCAACAGCCAGTTTTCCCACATACCATTCAAAGCATTCTGATTAATCTGCTTTTCACATACAGTGTTTACCATCTTGAGTTGGGTAATATTCCTCCCAAGATCTATCCATGCAAGGAAAAGTAAAACAGTGTAATCTACAAGGCACCACACGCCAGCAAAGCAGCACAGTTTACATCAGTACAGTCACCATATCTAAGAAACACTGATTTGAACTCCTCCCAGTGGTGACTTTAAAAATAAATAAACAATAAAGTAATAATTAAATTCCCAGGAAAAGAATTTGTGCTTTTGACTTGCAGTAATTTCATATACAAACTTCTGAGTAGATCCAATGGTTCCACAATTAGGTGAGCGATGAATTATAGAATGAAGTGAAAGAGATACAAAATGCAAATAAAGCACCAAATACTGAGTGCCAGACACTTTCCTAGGTCAAGCTCATCTCAGAAAAAATAATCAGCGCTGAATAACTTTTCACAACTCACAGTTTTAAAGAAAGATGTACACTACAGGAGGTTAGTTAAGGTGTGTAGCCTGTCACTAGCAGTCACTAGCTAAGGATAACAGGATGAAGAACGGTTTGAAACTAAAAGAGAGGAGATTTAGATCAGGTATTAGGACAATATTTTTCGCTTGGAGTGGTGAAGCACTGACACAGGCCACCCAGAGAAGTTGTGGATGTTCCATTCCCGGAGTCATTTAAGGCCAGGTTGGATGGGGCCCTGGGCAGCCTGATCTGGTGGGTGGCAGCCCTGCCCATTGCAGGGGAGTTGGAACTAAGTGAGATCAGGGTCCTTTCCAACCCAAGCCATTCCATGATTCATTCTATCATAAAGTCATAGCCCACCTTCCTGCTACTCTCTGAATGCCAGCTACCTTTTCCTAAGGATTAGAAAGTACCACACATAAGACTGAAGTCACACAAAGCCCAGTTCTCCAGGAACTTTTTAGTAAGTCAAATGCTGCTCCAGGAAAGGACACTATAACTCAAAAAGACTCTAGTTCTGAAATTTCAAGCATGCTGGACCAGAATGGCACATACCTTAATAATAGTAATTTAAAATGTAACAACTGTAGGAAAAAAATATAATTATAACTGAAATCACTAGGATCTCCCTGCCATATAAGCCCCATTTTAAAATTGAGCTGCAATAATTATGCTCACGTTCTTCCTGCTTCAATCTCAGAAGATATCATTATTTAGTATTATTATTCATAAATCACACTAAAAGCAAATGGATTTTATAAGCAAAAGTAGTACTGGATAACAGCTGCAGTACTGAGATAAAAATATCTTCCTTAAAGGTTTGATTGAGCTTATCTAAAAATGTCAATCTCACAATAAATCACAAACATTGATCTCACACAAAAATAACACAATTTTAAAGTTCAGCCTGAACAGAAGGAAAAAATCTCTACAGAATACTGATGACTAGTTTTGTGGTTCAACTAAAAGAACACATGTGGGACTACATGCACTTATCACACGTAAGTCATTTTAACAGACTGTAGTATATTTAGCGTGTATGACTAAAAAAATATTAAAGTATTACATCCTGAAACAATGCCACCTGAAAGAGGTGATTGATAAAAGTCAAGTTACATGTCATGCAAACTGTATTCACAGTTCAATCAGCATCAGAAATATCTGGTTTCAATGGGAAAATTTAGAGGTCTTCGATAGATGTTAGCAGCATTCCATTCAAGTAACTTTTCCATAACCAATGTGTACATCATTAATAAACTTCTATAGTGTAGAAGTGAACTAGTGAAAATCCATTTTGATGTGTTTCAGAGACTGCTAAATACACTGAAGTAGTCCATGCCATCATCTCACATCCCACATATTCACAGCTTCACCCAGAAACAGAGAATATATTTTAGTATTTTGTTAACAATGTTCTAACCTTTTTTTTTTAAACTAGTTGTACCCTTATTGTTATGATTTTGATTCTTGCTGCTTATCCTTACACATTTCTCCTTCTAAGGCTATTATAGACATAAACAGCAACTAATTCTGATACTATGAGAAGTATCAGCTGGAGGTACTCTGGGATTCAGAGCTCTTTCATTCTTGAAGATATTCAAAAGGCCTCTGGACACGCTCCTGGTAAACTGGTGCTAAGCATGCCTGCTAGAGCAGGGGGCTGGATCAATAACATCCAGAGGTCTCTTCCAATCTCAATTCTGTGATTCCTTATGGTACCCTTACAACAATATTTCCTACTGGACTGCAGTTGGCTTTCTAATTTACTGATTGTTTATTACCTGATTATTCCTCCTCTAAATTAAGAGATAAAGAATACTATCTTTTTTTTTTTCTGTTGGTTATAGCTAAACATCATTTTTTGTGGGGTTCCCTCAAACAGAATTACATGGGTTCCCAAATAGCTTTGGTTAATGTTAACTTACTACCCTTTTTCTGACCTTAGAATGTCTGTCAAGTTCAAAGCAAGATAAATTTGTTTTTTGCCCTCTAATTTCCAGTATACACGTGGACTCAGCAAGAATCCATACATTAATAAAAGTTAGTTAACTCTGATAAATGTATATTTGCAACTGTGAAAACATACCTATCTCAAAATAGAATACATTAAGCATCACATGCTGTTACTATGTGTAAACTGAAATGTACAATATGTACACATTTTCATTATGTACTGTAATTGTTCATATAAAAGATATAAAGGTGTTCACAAAGTAGACAGACATATCTACTTTGAAGCAAGCTCTTACTGATTTAATCCTTATTTTCTTCCACTTATAACACACAATTCACTGTTTTCCATCTTTGTTTATGTACCTTTCTAACCCTGGAAGACTAAGGATTAAGACAGGTTTATTTATTAGCATGAGCCTCAGCTATGCAGGAGATTGTCACTTTATTTAAAAGGAAAAAAGGCCAAAAACAGAAGAGTATATACCTTACAAAACTTTTTATTAATAATCTGCAGAGGAAGAAGGATAATGACAGTAAATAGTGACCTCTTGATTAAAGAAAATGAAATATGCATAAGGGAAATGCAGTATATATATATATATATATATATATATATATATATATACACACACACACCTGTATGCTGTTTCATTAACCAAAGACTCTCCTAAATAATTAACTTGATAGTTCAGAATGCACCTCCGTAACACACAGGTCACTGGAGAAGCAAACAAAACCCAGATTTTCCAAATGGGTTGAGGTTGGGAGGAACAGGTTAAAAGTGGAAGATTGGCAAGGAAGAGGGGAGAGGTGATGAGGACAGAAGTCCCGCAAGGAGGACTGTAAATATGTTCAAGCAACTTTGCAGCTAGGAATATGCAAAATCTGTAGAGTAGTACTGCGGAAAAACACATATTATTATAGCTACTGCTGTTTGTCCTCTGTGTGTTTCACAATTATAACATCTCTGTATAGATAACAGTACTTTCAACTCTACCAAACTCTTATCAGACACACCTGAGCTACCCACTTGGTAAAGAGAAGATCAAAACAGTGAAGATCACAGCATGGTGATAAACCCTTGATAAACAGGCATAAACAGCAGGCCACGTATACTTTTGCACGGATCAAGATTAACACTGCCTGTGTCCCTGCATGTGCACCTCTGCCCAAGTATTGCTTGGGGATACCCACAGTTGGAGAAAGAACTAAAATAAATTTACTCTTTGCACTTCAGCCATGGGTTTGTGGCTTTCCTGTTGTCCTTCTGCACTGATTCACAGTTGACCACAGGAAGAAGATGTATTTGAGTCACCAAGTTCCAATGTATATAGACTATAACTAAGGCAATGCTATCTTCCAGTCTCTCAACGTATCTTTAGCATTAGGTGTGAATTCAATGTTGTGGGTTTTTTTGGATGTCCTGGAACACAAAATTACTCACATGTTGTCTTGACAGGACTTGGGAGGATGTACATTTTGTGTGAAATGTACAGTTTCTCTCGAAGCTGAGATTTAACAATAAATAAAGCAATAGAAACTAGAGTTTAATTCATAGACTGTGTCAGTTGTACAGGAGGCAACGAAGTCTGCAGAGTCCTACAATAGACTATAAGATCCAAAGCATTTTCTTTAAAACATGAAATAAATTCCAGAACTTGATGGAAAAATCATTTAACTTCACATGTTCAACTTCATATGGCGCTTTTCCCTGTTAAAAGACCTGAGGAATTAAATGTGTTGTAAAAAGCCATTGATAGTATGCTGTGATCCATTTGCACACTTGTAATTTATTGAGCCCTCTCCACTGCCTGCCAAATGCTGCTTGGAAACAAGGTTAGTATCAAATGTAGCATTAGATTTACAGACTTTATGGACATGTCTGTAACAGTCGAAAGCACTGAGTAGCATGTGCAAAGCAAGCAATAACACTGAAGAATGTAGCTGCAGGAACCTCTCCCCAGCTTTTACAAAATTCACTGTAAGGGATAATTGAGCCCAAAACAGGATGAGTTTCACGTCTTTAACTTTTAATGCTCTAGATATGTCTCTTCATTGAAGATATTTGTTGAATGTAATGTCAGTTCCCCTTACAGAAACCATAAGATCAAATTCATTTTTAAAATTATACCTCTTCTTTTTTTCCAAAAATTTCATATATTTCATTTTGAATTTTTATTTTGTATCATCCTAATATGGAAGAAATCACATCACAGAGCAGAGTTATTTCCTGAAATGACGTGAAAACGAGAAGCACAGATATTGGAAACAGGACATATAGTTGACACAAGTGTTTAAATGATACAGCCAAAAAGCCTAAAGTGAAAATGAATAACAACTATCAAAGAACAAAAATAAATTCACAAGAAAAGGTACTATAGATACATCAGGAGAGGAGGACAAAGTAAAATGCAGAACTACTACATCAAAGATAAGGGAAACAAATAATGGATGATACAAAGAAACCTCAATATTTAATACTTCCACTGCTTTGATCCTTACAAAAAAAGATCATAGTCACAGGTTCCTAATGGTAGTGATTCTAAGATGGGTGAATTACAGGCCAGATGAGGGAAAGCTGAAAGATACTTTGGTAGTTCAGATACATTCAAGTTGGCAGAATCTTGTGATATTCATGCTAGAGTACCTACCAAACTAGCTAAAGAAATCCCAGAACTATTAGCAACTGTCTTTTAGGAATCAAGGGCAGGAAAGAGAAAATACCACATCTTTATTTAGGAAACAAAAAGGAAAGACAAGAGGAATTACTAGCCAGCCAGCCTACAAGTGACAGAAGCAAAAATATTTGACAAAATTGTTAAATAAACAGTTTATGGACCTCTAATGGACAGGGAAGGTGATAAGAACCAGCTGACATGAATTAATCAGGAACAAGTCATGTCAAATCAATCTAAGTGCTTTCTCAACTTGGAAACTTGCCTAGTGGATAAGAGGAAGAAGTAGTAAAATACTTAAGCTATTATAAGACTTTTTTGCTATCCTAGATGATAGTCAAATCATAGAATTACATTCTAGGTGTAATCACTGCTAGGTAGATAAACATCTGGTGGGAAAAAATGCACTTACTGAGTAGCTTTCAAGGGCTGGTTGTCAGATCTGAAATGGAATCATGAAGAAGCCTGAAAATATTTCCAGTAATGATCTGGATGAAGAAACAGAAAGCACATTCATGAAAGTGAACGTTACATCAGGCTGAAAGTGAATTAAAGCTCTCTGGGAGGTAAAAGTCTGCATTACCTTGGCAAATCATCAGAAAACATCAAGTACTAGCAAGAATTAATGAAGAATGTGTCTTCTGTGAAATAACTACAAAAACCTGATTCCAACAATATTAACCAGGTATGTTCACCTCTAGCCCAAGCAGGACTCTGAAGAACTGCAGCATTAAACAACTCATGTTAGAAAACTCTTTGGGAAAAAAAGAGGCACAGAATGCTGCTTACTGTATGTTAGATATGAGAAAGCAGAAGTTTATTAGAAGCTACACAACACTCAGAAGGAAAGACAAAAGATGTAGGACTGAGACTGATTTATATTTTATTACTGAGTTCTCATCTCTGATCACATTGCATCTCCGGACAGTAAATAAATAACCCTCTATGAAACTGAAAACAAGTTATTTCTGAATCTGCTTTATCTGTGTTCTTCCTGGTTATAAGGATAAAGGGTTGAAATCGGCAGACACATCACAGTAATACTGTCAAGCAATGGTGGGGCTGCAAATCAGAGACCAAGTCAGAAAGAGTTTCAGCTCCTTAGAGGAGAAAATGCAGAGAGCCTAGCTAATGGGAAATGTATATGAAGAGTCCTATTACAATACTATTCCAGTTAATATAATTAGGAAAAATTCTCAGACTATAATTCATGTGATCAACCTAAAGCACTAGGGGGAGAGAGTATTTGGGCAAACTAGTTTTAGCTTTTGACCCAAAATAGGAAAAAAAAAATCTCAAAATTATCCACAAGACAGATTTTCTATTTTTCATTCATCTCTTCTTCTGACATCATCTGCAATTTCTTCACTGAATCAAGAAGTGACAGGGATAAAATTTAATGAAAGAAGCAGCTAAATAGTTATCATTCAAATGTCTCCCAGATCGTAGCTCCCAGATCACATCATACATAGTACTCATGCACCTTAGCGGAGTGCATTTCACACTTTGATAATTGCTAGTAGTGCTTGCTTCCATCACAGAACTTCAATCTAGTATCTTATTTCAGAGCTATTCTTTCTATGAGCATGCTATTTGTAAACATTGCTTCTGTTTCACTATGTCTCTTAAGAGATAATCCTTGTGGTTCTCATTTATGAAGTAATAGGTTACCAAGTTTCTGAGTATTTATTTAAACTACCTGAAATGCTTCTGAAAATTTTAAGGAATTAATCAGGATCAAGGCCGTGAAACACTGTTTTTCAATAACAGGTCTGATCTCCATCTCCAATGTGATTAAGGTCTCACGAATGGTTAACCCATCTGTTAGCCTCTACAGGAGTAGCATCTCACTGCTCCATGTTCCTACCATTTTCCTTGAAACAGGTTCTCGTGTTCTCTCTCTTTATGAGCTAGTTCAACTCACTAAGCTGGCAGAAATTAAATGCAAAAACAACCAAAAAAAAAGGTGAAGGGGAAGTAGTTTCAGGAAGTAGGAAAGCTGCTAAATTGCCTGAGACATTCTGCAAACCTCCTCAACCAGAATCCAACTGCAAATGTGAGTGAACTTACTCTTAATTGGATAGGAGATCACCTTCTTGATAGATACTTCCAGATTACAATTCAGGCTGCATGGTTACATTAAAAAACTAAAATCAATCAACTTACTGCGAGAAAGATTCTCAAGGGCTTTTCCAAGTTTTTTGCTCTCTTGAAGAATATGATTTAGCTCATCAAAATCATGGTTCTCCGGTTTTGTCCTCCAATCCCACTTAGGATGCTCTATTGACCTTGGCACTAAATATACACAGATATATACACGAAGTTTAGATTTGGTAGTTCAGACTCCTACAGGAGAAAAAAATAGCTGTACAATGTGTTTACAAGCTCAAGAATCTTGAGTGGAAATTGTTTAATTACCTTCTTATTTAACAGCTGGAAATATTTTCTTTGGTCAATGTGAAATTAAAATGAAAACATCTGTGAGCAAATACATACTCTGGATGACTATGACTGAATTAATTGGCAATCGGCAATAATTAATGCTAACAATTAAAAAATAATAAAAATTCTGATACTTACAGAAAACAAACTTAGTGTTTGGGAAATTCAGTCCAAAATTCAGTTTTCTACACGTTACTTACTACTGAAACCTTTGACTAAAATTCAAAATAAGTTTTTCAGCTGCTGAGCTAACCTCATGTCCAAACACAGAAATAAAGAGGAGTCCCTGAGGCATTTAGGACTCACAGTAGTTAACGCCGCATCAATGAATGTGAACATTCTGAACAACTTTTAGAAATGAGAACGAAAATAACGTCTCTGAATCTACCAACTTCTGAACTAAAAGCAATTGTCGGGTTGTTTCCAAACACAGCATTGCCATGCTGAGAAGCACACACACTGCTGTGAAGATGATTATGTTTAGTTCACATTCGCAACAGAAAGAACCAGCTGCATTTATCAGTGGTTGATTACTACTCCCCTAAGAATAACTTCAAAAACAGAGCGTACAAAGACACATTCACTGCCTGCTGGCCAGCTCTGAAATATTAATTTTCAATTTTGATAGCTGTTAACTAATTTATGATTACAAACATCATTTTCATTAAACACTACAAAGAAAACTTGCAGACTCCTAAAGACTGTGTGGAAAAAAAAAAAACAAACACCAGAGGTATCTCATGATCATCTGCAATTTCAAAGTGTTTTTATAATGGTATGGGGAAATTTATGTCAGACTTTAAGCTTTGGTAGCTAGTACAAAATGTTTTAAATAACTGATGCCATTCAAATTTGCCTTAGTGCTAAACGCTCTCTGGATGTATACAGAATGTGCTCCACCCTGCATCAACTCCACAAGGTAAAGTTGAGGTTAAGTCAAATGCCAGGTAAGGAAATGGCACAATGTCCCCCAGATGTCACAAAAATATTTTTTTTTCTTTAAATATGATTCTATCTCCCATAGGCATACATTAAATTATCTATAAACTGGACATCTAAATAGAGTCTGAAAATCCAGGGTTTATTCTCTGTAACTCCCACTCAGGAACCTGGTTAAGTCTTACAGATACTAATATATTAGACTGCAATTACAGACATTCTCAAAGAGAGAAGACATTAAAAAGGACACAGAAAAAACAGACTAGTAGGAAAGAAACACAGGAAGTCTCAAGAAGGAGAAAGGAAGAGAGTGGAAAGTTGGAGTGAAAAATGTCAGCCCCATTCTCTTTTGTGAAAAGGAATTCTGAGAAAAGGAATTAATGAACTGTGGTCATTTCTAGTAACAAATAGAGGCCTTACTGTATTAGGCCTGTCAGATGGACAGCTTACAGTTTTTGTTACCACTTTTAAAAGCTAATTCTTTACTTCCTGTTTTAGAAGGGACCATGCAAATTAGAATTCGTGTAAATTTTTGTGCGATCAAAATTTTCCTCTATTCATAAATAACTTCAACTAAGTAGCACAATTTCAGTGTTTCTCATTTTTCTTTATTTTGCAGAAAACAAAATGTTACTTCTAGTATTTTTTCTAAATTTTCTGTAGTTCTGTTAACACCAAATACAAACATCTAGTAAACTTTCACAGAAATTCTACAAGTTATCTCCATTTTTACTCCTTAGGTTCACACTGAGATCCTATGCGCTTTAATTGCCTGCTTTTTCAATCACCCTTCACTGTATCAACAACATATTCTATAGCATCACTCACTAACCTACTGCCAGATTGACAGATTTTTCTTTCCATTTACAACGCTACAACAAACTCACCGTAGCACAGAAACCCCACATTACCACCAAAATACAACAATTTCATATTGTAAAACCATGAATAAAGATATCCAAGGCTTAGAGCTTCCAGGCTGCATAGAACTGCAACAGGTTGGAATATGCTATCATGTCATTTTCAAACCAATCGTATTTTTCAAAATCCATAAGGGCAGAATTCTGTGAGAAACAATATAATTTCCAAATAAAATCTGTCATGAGACCCACGAGAGGTGCTGAAAGAAACAAACACCATTTCCACTCAACAGCTGTGAAGCTTCCAAGGATCAGCAGTCATTTGGTATGTGGACTGACCTCTATCAGGAACGTGAGAGTTTCAAGACTTTTGCCTTGGAAGGAGTGAATCAGTTCCTAGTTTAGTCTGGTCTCTAGTTTCAGGAAAATGTCTTACAAAACAGTCACAGATTCTTGTGTTTATATCTCACTAGATGGATACTGGAAAAGCAGTCAAAAGCTTGGCAGAAATTTTCTCTGTTAGTTAGCACAGTCTGTATATTAATGAACCACTGACAGTACTTCAGTGAAAATGTATCCAAAACAGACACGTTATGGAACACTTCTGTTTCAGTAACTTACTTTATTAAGACAAAACTGAGGAAGACGACATGCAGAATTAAGAATTTCTATTACTTCTAGAAGACTTAGTTCTTTTTACCTACTTACTCATCCAAGAAATGATTGAATACAAAAATTAAAAACTCCTTTGTTACTTCACGTGACAAGTGTCTCTCCTTTCAAGGCTCATGTTCTGCTAACTTATAAATGCTTTGAAAATGTGAACTTGTACCATCCCAACAACATGATCCAGCCTTTTCAATGCAGATGGCTTTACATGAAGCATGCAGAACCACATAAACACTATAATGACCCTTCCCTGAGATCTTTTGAAATGCATCTTTTCCTCTACAAAGTTCACCATATTTCATTTCATATGTATCTCATTTCACATTTATCAAAATCCACTCACTACATTCCAACTTTCTTCCTTACTAATTCCTCAAATTCATGTCAGTAACTTTAAATTGTTAATCACATTATCTGCCTCAACTCATTTGCCTTGAGATATTTATATACTTACTCTTGAGATTATTTGATTATCATGTAGAAGATCTATGACATCTACTCATAGCATGTGTGTAGAAATATTTACCTTTTCCCTTTCTTTTTCCCTTTTCCCATCTCCTCTTAGGAGACAGCAAAAACATGCTTCCCTGTATTTCTGCTTCTCTGTTGTTGTCCTCCACTCACCTCCTCCCCAGATACAAATCCCCCAACAAATGCACATCAATAACAGATTCATTTCTAAATTTGTTAAAAGTTCTGTCATATCAGCTGACCATTTCATTGTAGTAGATCATTATTGTTTCAGTACTGTTTTTACCTACATATACTTGTATTTTCAAAACATAATTTGCAGATGAAATTAGACTAGTTGCTCATTAAATCCTCCAGCAGCAGGGGAGAGTTACACCTATCACGAGGCACCAGGCCACACATTCATGCACACAACTGCTCATTAAAGGAGAAAAGCCCTTCCTAGACTAGGAGCTACATTTCATTAACACACTGTATACTATTCTTATATCCCAAAGAACAAAAATGCAGATATTATTGAACATAAAATTGCTGAGGTATTGAAATCTCACAAGATCTTTCAGATTACAGCTTTTACAGTATCTGGATACTAGAAGGCTAAGTGCATGAAGGTCTGTAGTACTAGACAGAAAATTGGTGATTAGAAGTATATGACACCAACAGAAACCTGGAAAGAAAACAGTGAACTGAAGTAGAGGGAAAGAATGACTCGTGAACTGATTTAATACGAAGCTGGCAAAGACATCAACCTACTTTGCCTAATAGCAGCTAACCGGATAGCAAGAAGTCTGTTTCACAAACTACTTAGAAACTTCAAAATTGATTATCCTTCAAATACAGGATGTGATCATCCAGATATTTCATTGAACAGGCACGCATGCGCACACACACACAGAGGCCTAGCTTAAACCTCTTCCCTTGCCAGACAACAAAAGAAGCCTAGGTATATTTCTGCAAACAAGTACTCAGATCATTATGGCACCACAGTTTCCCATCTGTGTGTTTGTTTCAGGTATGACAGAGATCGTTAACAGCCAGCAAAAACTGGAAGAATCTCTCTAGTAAAAAAGAAAGTTGAAAGCTTAAGAAAGAGATATCTGTGCAAGAATAATGGGAACTATGAATTCAACATCAGCTTTGCAGAAAGAAATTCTCTAATTAACTAAATATAATCTCCCGATGCTTCCAAAGATTAACATGAACTGCACCCTCAGTACATTTGCAGCGTGGAAGGACAACTATATCCTGGGTTGCATCAAAAGAGTCAAGAGAGGTGAATATCCCCCTCTACTCTGCTCTCATAAGGCTCCAGTTGGAATACTGAGTCCAGGCGTGGGGCCCGGGCACAAGAAAGATGTGGGCTTCTGGAGCAGGTTAAAAGGAGGGCCATGAAGATGATGAGAGGGCTGGAGCACCTCTCCTATGAAAGGAGGCTGAGAGAGCTGGGCTTATTTTGTCTGGGGAAGAGAAGGCCCCTAGGGAGATCTCATTGTAGCCTTCCAGTATTAAAAGGGAGCTTATAAACAGAAGGGAGACCAACTTTTCACATGGACAGATAGCGATAGGACAACGGGCATACAGTTTTAAAATAAAATGGGTAGATTTAGACTATGTATTAGAAGAAAATTTTTTACTCAACAGTGGTAAGATACTGGAACAGGCTGCCCAGAGAAGCTGTGAATACCCCACCGTTAGAGGTGTTCAAAGCCAGGCTGGATGGGGCTCTGGATAGCCTCATCTAGAGGCTGGGAAGCCTGCCTATGACAGGGTGTTGGAACTAGACAGTCTTTAAGGTCTCTTTCAATCCAAGTCATTCTGTGACTCTATCATTTCATCAAGTTAAAAGTTCTAGATCATCTGAAAAAGACAGTCCTTAGACAAAAGTTCTGAAACAGAATATCTTACAAATGATGGATTCCATTTGATTTTGGGTTGATTTTATTTGGGGAGGGGAAGGTATCTTGTAAGGTGTGTTCTTGTAGGGAAAGTGAGGAGATGACTGTGGGGTTTTCTGTTATTTTACACAAATCTGAAAGTAAATCTTTAGCTTTCAATAGGCCCCCATATTATTTATTAGTTAAAGTCCTTACTACCTTTTTGAAGAGGCTTTTGGAAAAAAAAAACAAAAAACAAAAAACAACTTACAATGACACCAAAACTGTCTTAAGTTACAAGTTGAAGGCACGTAGCAGGTGGGAAGTCTGGACAGAATAATGAACTGCTGATGAACATGCTTGCTTTCCACTGATCCGAGTGGTTGAAGGAGCACACAGTGCTCACTGATTTTGGCATAAACCCAGAAAAAAAGGTCAGTATTAATTTGTTGGCAGAAAATAAGAGAAGCAAGATATCTCAAGAAGGCACATTGCTGAAACTACCCTCCACCATAGCACTTAAGATGTAGTTCAAATGCACAAGAAAATTAATGATGTGCTTAACATATTTAAAAAGTCACACAGATATATATGCAGGGGTAATTTTAAAAAATGACAGAAGTACACTCTTGGCAATTGCTTCTATAAACTGTTGTTACCCTGCAAAGACTGAAGACTGTGAGTGACTGTCCACTTCTTGAATATCTGTTTACCTTTGATTTTGACATTCTGTGGCCACTGGGATATTTTCCTTTAAGCCCACTGAAATCCGGACTTCCGCATCTTGCTCCTCAGAGGAAAACCAGCAAGCTTTCTATTACTAAATACATTTATCATCTGGAACACTTCATTAAATTCAAAGATATTTAAAAGTTTTGGACATTATAAATAAAAAACCATAAAAAGCTAGAATAAAATATAATTTTGAAGCTAGGTGAAAATATAGGATATAATCATAAATTCATAACGCATATGAAAGTGAAGCAAGATTTTTTTCAAATTCTAATATGTCTCCCTAGTCATTTCAACTGCTCACAGTTTGCTTTTCTTCCTAAAACTAATGAAAACAAAAACCTAATGGGATGAAACTCAGACTATGGGTTTAGAAATGTGCACAAGCTTATAATGTAGTGAACCTTACATGACTTGGACTCCGGTGACGGTGGAGAGATATTGGACACGGCAAGGTCACTCTTTGACTTTTTAGGCTTCTTTGCATTTACCTGCCAAGGCTTATCATAACTTCTGAAATCTCTCCTTGTTCCTTTATTTTCTGTTTGAAGAATAAAATCCAGCAATTATAATCTTCACAGGGTCATTTTTCAAAAGACGTCATAAACAATTAATTCAGAAATTCCCAGTCTTATCAATGGAAATCACAGACAGCTCTTTTAGCACTACTTTTCCTGATTTTTGCTAAATTTCATATATTTTTTTGTTTTCCTAAACACTAAAACTGAGAAATTCCTTAATGTCCTTTTATTTTGAAACACTTTTCTCTCTTTTTTTTTTTTTTTTTTTTTTTTTTTAAGTGAAGAGGTCATTAACCTCTCTATCATAACATTTAACAGTCTCTGTCTAAAATGTTAAAAAAAGATATAAACAGTTAATTTGTCAGGCAGTTGACTACAAACAACTGCTAGAGATCATTTATAGTCTGAAACAGATAATCAGTCAATTTTTACATGCAAAACTAACATTCTTAGAAATGCTTTGGAATCACAAATTATTATTATTTTTTTAAAATCTACAATCAGAAGTTATCTGCAGTGGAGGTCACAAAGTTGTAATAGCATATTAAATGTTAGAATGATGGCTTGTTAAAAATGACTGTAGTAAAACAAAACAAACAACCAAAAAAAAATCCAACAAAACCCAACACCTCTCAGTATTAAAAGAGAGGTTATAAACAAGATGGAGACTCAGTTTTTATACAGGTAGATAGTGATAGGACAATGAGGAATGGTTTTAAACTAGAATAGAAGCATTCAAGGCTAGCTTGGATGGACCTGATCTATTGGGTTTGGAACTGGATGTTTGTTAAGGTCCCTTCCAACCCATGACATTCTATGATTCATTCTATGGTGATATTAGCTCAGTATATGCACATCAAATTCAGTTTCTAGTGGACAAACAGGATTTATATGCTCAAAACCACAGAGTAGCACTCGCACAGTAAATACATGAGCATTCAAGAAACAACGCACGAAAACTGTGGGAAGATATTAGTGTAGCCCTTCCCATCTTACAGAACATACCTGATGCTTCACTCTCTGCCCAAAGGGCGGCAGAGCCAGACAGTGTTCTCTGAAGCTGACCACGGTTCCCTTGTTTAGACTGAAGATGATCAATTAAAAATGGAATTGGCTGGTCAGGTGTCTCTGTTATCAGCTTGGTCATCAACTCCTTTAGAAAATTTAGAGAAAACAATAAAAAAATTAGAGGAATATTGTACTTAATCTTATACTTAGCGACATAAAGAACCATTAATGAAAAGCTTCTTTTCAGCTTTTAAACAAACAACTGGAAACACCGGTCTTCAAACTAATAATAGTATTTGTCCAAAGAAGTGTTAACATCTGAAATTATCTCCATCTTTTATCACTATTTATTTTATATAATTTACACAAATTAACCTGACTCCTGCTACATGATCGAATTTACCCAGAACAACCTGAGTGCTGTTCTCCCAGGCTTTCAGAGCATGCACCATTTCAGAGCAGTGAGTAGCTCTTCTCTGACCACATACCCACGTTTGTTCTGCATGGAAGTCAGTACATTAGGAAAGCTGGCCTACCAGACATGGAACACTGACTATGTATTCATAAGTGAACTCCAAGGTCCATACAAACACAGAAAGCTATTTTTCAAAGTCCACAAAACTATATTGCATAGACACAAGCAATTATGTTACTACACTTTCGCAGACATGGATAGAAAATCCAATCTCATTTATCGACACTTTCTTATTGTTGCTGTACACAGTGGCCTCAAATCATTGCACAAAGAGAAGCAGTCTCCTTCTTATTGCTCAAGATCTTTCCTGGCTTCTTACACAGATAAGGAATTTAGAAGAAGATGTGATACTGTGTTGGCATGTATCTTGAGTGGAAATCAATTACTAGTGTGAGCCAAAATATTACATCAACCTACAATAAAACTAGGACAAAAATAAAAATAAAAATCAGGCTATTAAGAACAAAACAATCAAGTTACTAAGAGCATTACAAAGCTGCAATAGCTTGTCCAAAGAAGCTGTGGATGCTCCATCATTCAAAGAGTTTAAAGTTGAGTTGGATGGAGCTTAGAGAAACCCAATCTTGTGAAAGGTTATCCTATTCAAAGACTAGATTATCTTCAATGATTCCTCCCAACTCAAAATCATTCTGATTCTCTAATCCACCCATAAGCACAAATCTTACCAGAACTTCCATACGCTTAAGTCTCTATCGTTTTCACACATCATTTGATGAATACTTTTCTTTAAATATCAGTAGTTACTTGGTATTAAAATCAGCTGTGTTGGAAGAAGACAGTTTAGAATGACTGTAACAAAAATGCCTATTAGTCTTCAAGAGGTTATTTGGATAATACCTTAATAATGTACTTTAGCGTTTCATTAGCCCCTAAGTGATCAGGTAGTTGGACTCAATAACCTCTGTAAGTCACTTCCAACTGGACTATATTATTCTATTCACTTGTAAATAAAATAATAGTATGCAATACTTGGAACATAACTTATTGTCTTACAATGCTTTCTGTTCTTTTTATTCAAGTAATATAAAAATTAGGTGCAAGTGAAAAATGAAAGAGAAACAAGCTTTCCATTTCAGAAAGAGAAATTAAGCTTCAGAAAACAAAACAGTGTGATTTACAACAACCGTACACAGGGAACAAAAATGTACAAACCCATCTAGACTATCTTTCGCCAACACAGGAAAATCCTTCTGACAAACATCATACAAAAAAAATCCAGAAGTTGGAATAATTCATCTTTTTGTTGCTTAGCAACAGGAACAGCAAACCTTCTTTTTTTCCCTGTCAAAATGCAAAATTAGTGACAAGTGGAAAGATGCAATTTTGTGCTTGTAATGGACCACTATAGCAGTAGGAATTCAAGTGCAGAGGATTCTATTACCAAAGAAAAAGTATCAATCTGTAACCTCTACGATGCAAATTAAATCATTTATTTGAATTATGGTCTGAAAAATTAAATTTTTCTGTTGTAGACTAATAAAAACTAGATAAGAACTGAGAGACATGCATTGATACTACTAATTTTGTTTAGAGATGTGTGGGTGTTAGTAATACACTACAAAATTAAATACAGCTTGAGAAAAGATAATAAGAGGAGATCTACACATCAAAGTATGACCAATGCTACTTGATTGTTGCTATCAGTAATCTACTTTTTACAGGGAAAAAAATAGGTCTTTAAAAAAAAAAACAAACAGTTTTAATAAATTAAAACTGAGAAATAACAATGAAAAACACAGTTGCACAGAAAGGTGATATGACATCAGCTACAACTCAGGACCAGTTTTTTATTCACTGTTATATTGAAAAAGGGACCTCAGTGATCTACAGATCAGTGCTGTCCCAAGCATCATCAGCTAATCAGTGCCATTCTGTGACAGCAAACTCGGTAAGATTAAAAGACCTTTAGGTAGAGGTTATTTTTATCTAGCTGGAGTCTCAAATTAGTTGAGCCAATATTGTACACATGAAGGAAAAAGAACTTTTTTCTTTATGAGGAATTATCATAAAATGAAATTAGTACACAATTCCAAAACATTACCACTACTTTATGTGGTGTCAAAGCACCTACCTCCACTCACCCAGGCTCCAACCTATGCTGCTGATGCCCATGACAACTGTAAAGATGAGACTCTTGTCATCCCTAGCAAGTAGGCAGTTAACAGGAAATAGGTTATTCGCCTGTCTTTGGTTGTTTAGTTAAGACACAGCAGGGAGGGAAAGCAAAAACTTCACAAAGCCGATAACTGTACTTGGCACTCCACTCACGTTTTAGGTAAAAACCCTGTTTTTTCTCCAGTTAAGTGTATACTATAGTTAAGGAATGCCTACAGTAAAGACATTCTCACTATAGTATCATTCCTTATTAGAAGAGAAACTATCTGAAGCTCACTTGATGCTCTCATTTGTTGCTCAAACGACAGCCTAATAGACAGCAGAATAAATGTACTCCATAGTACTCTAAATATACCCTTACAAGTCTGAAATAGTTCAAAAACAATGTCAGAGATGGCAAAGGTATTAAATGAAAAACTGAAGTGTACAAGTTACAAAAATAAAACTCCTTTCTGGATAGCAGCAGTCTGATCTGACTCACAATATGTTAAGTAGAGAAGTTTTCACAAAAAAAAAAAGAAAAAAGAAAACAGGCCAACTATTCTCAATGAAGCCACCTCTGCACTAACAGTAGAATAAAAATGGCACAAGATAACTAAAGCTGGGATTCATTTCTTATGAAAAATTCAAGAGAGAAGTTTTGACTATGCATGAAAAAAGCACTGCAAAATGTTTACATGCCTCTAAAAATATTATGTTTTTTTGCCTTTTTTCCCCAATTCCACCTAATTCAAAAAACAAAAGTGTTGCCTGTCTTTATAGTATGTCTCTCCCTGTACACTGTATCTTCATGATAGTGAATAAAAAGTCATGACAGACTGTGTCTCCAGGATGCCAGATGAACTCATCACACATCATCTTTTCCTCTTATTTCCACTGCTACAACTTCTCACTCAGTGTCCTTTCCTATGTCCTTTTGCCCTCTCTATCGATGGCAGTCTCTCAGACTTCCCCCTCCAGCTGTGTAACAGGTGAAGAAGCATGTCCAAAGGTCAGTATGTATTAATTCCCTTTGCACTCATGAGAGATGCACAGAAAAGAGGTGAAAGTGAACTTGCAAGACTACTACAGACCCCCAACAAGGTTTGTGAAGGGCTTAGAGAATATGCCCTACGAGGAGAGACTGAAGGAACTGGGGCTGTTCAGTGTGGGGAAAAGGAGGCTGAGGGGAGACCTTATTGCTCTCTTCCAATATCTGAAAGATGCTGACAGCGAGAGTGGGGTTGGTCTCTTCTCACTGGTGACAGGACAAGGGGAAATGGCCTCGAGTTGCACCAGGGTAAGTTTAGGTTGGATATAAGGATATATCTTCTTGACAGAAAGGGTTGTTAAGCACTGGAATAGGCTCCCCAGGGAGGTGGTTGAGTCACCATTCCTGGATGTGTTTAAAAACCATTTGGATGTGGTGCTCAGGGACATGATTTAGCAGAGGGTTGTTAGAGTTAGGGTAGTATGGTTAGAATCATAGAATCACAAGGTTGGAAATGACCTGTAAGATCATCTAGTCCAACCGTTAGGTTGAGGTTGGACTTAATAATCTTTAAGTTCATTTCTGCTGCTTTCTCACTGAAAATTGCTCCAGGTTAGGTTCTGTACCAAACAGAATGCACCCGGGGGGGAGAGAAAAAAAAAAAAAGGGGGGCAGAAAGGTGAAATAAGCTCCAGTATAATGCTCATTAATTTTAGTAAACTACACTGCTAGACTATTTTAAAAAGTTATCAATATTTCCAAAACAGAGATTCATGCACATATTAATAATAGTGTGAATCCTGGGGAGGGAGGAGTAGAGCAGGAATGTGTCACAGGAGTGAACTACAGAGAAAAAACACCTGTATGTCAAGACATAACTAGTGACTGAATATATTAATTCTTTATAAAGAGAATAATTGTTCACTGTTGTGCTGTCCTGAGGTCCTCTACTTGTTATTCAATGTAGCCTCAAAATGCAATTTCCCTGCAACTGTCCATGCACTTAATACAAATTAAACAGTCTTCATAGTCTATTAATCATAGCCCCAATTACAGAAAAGCTCTAATTAGCTGTGTCTAAACGTACCTACCAGGTTATAAAGTTAATTAAGAGACATTCTATCTTAACTTGTAATTGATAACAGTAAGTAGACAACAATCCCAGGTTTTAACTATATAGACACCTACAGAGTATGGTAGAGCACGCACAGATCTTGGCAGTACTAAGTTCTCACTCCATGTTTTAAATCAAATGCTTAAAGCTGGCAGAGAAAATTACCCTCAAAAGATGTCTGTTCTCTCTCTTCTGACCAAATAAAAAGACAAGAAGGCTCAGCTTAAAATAGAAGGTTTGGAGTATTCAGTCAAAATTAAATAATTACATTATTAATTAAATACAGTAGTATTCACACAGTTGCCAGTCATTGAAGCAGCCAAGGGAGTCCAGAGAGCTGCTCAGCTATCCAAACAGCGTATGTCCACTTATGATAAGAATTGCTCTTCAGGCTCCACTGACTATTGACTGCATTGCCCACAACAGAGCTTAGACACCTAGAAGACAGGCAGATATTCACTTGTAGGTTTGGAAGTCACTTCATTAGGCTGTAAGTGAACACAAACTCTAAAACCGAGTGAAAACCTAATTTTAATAGAGGCTTTTAGTGATTGACGCATTTGTTTCCTAGAATCTCTTTCTGATTTGTGCACTGATAACCAGAGAAAGCTTTTTCCAGGATATTTACCAGGAATTGATTTTAAAGATCTTTAACCAGTTCTCTGTTTATCCAAATGGGACTCATTTTTGCCACTTCAGTCCTAGGTATATTTAATGTCACAAAATTGCATTACACACTATGGCACATGATGAAATACAACTGAACAGAAAGTGTTAAGCTGGTATCATGGCCCTCAACTAGTACAAACAAATTTCCCCCAAGGGTGTTACTGGAAAGGAGAAATGCAATATGGACAAGTGAAGTTAACATTTTCAGACTTCAGAAAGTCTTGGACAGCCTCAGGCTTAGATATCTATGTCTCAAGCTGCTTTTTTCATATCTCAAATCAAGTCCTGATACACAAATTTGTTAAAGTTTTAGTTCATATAATTAGGAAAAGAAGAGAGATTCAGAAAACAAACATCACGAAATAACTAAAAGTCCTCCTTAGACATACAACTATTAGTTACCTTTACCAATTCAATACTAAAAGATCAATTTCTGGGACTATGTTTCTTATCATATGTATGGAGAGCCTCTGGAGAGCAAAATAGAGAGAACATGTTCTATCCACTACAAACCCACTGCAAGTCATACAGTCAGTTCCTTGAGTTGGATGAACTAGTGCTGTCTGACAGAAATCCAACTCACGCACATAATGGCCAATAAAATACGCATCACTGATCCTACTGATGCAGAAACTAAAACCTTTAGCATATAGGAGCTCTGATAGACAATTCTGAAGTTCCACTGAGTAATCTCATAATAGTTTACCAAAACTACTGCAAATGTACACGTGCAATATCTATCTGAAATTCTTACTATATTTTTCCCTTTGAGAGTTTCTTTCTACTTATCTTATTCTTCACATTTCAAATATCTTTGTCCCTAATCAATTCTATCACTTTCAACCCCACAAAATAGCTTCAAATACCTTTAATCTTTGGCTTTATTTCTGAAAGTTTCCCTTCCTTTCAATCATTCTAGACAAGAATGCTGTTTACAGGGAGGTAACCAGTACTAGGTTACTCCAAAACATTAACTACTTCACAGCAGCAGAACGAAAGGTAAAGACATTATCTCTCATATGCCACATGTCAACAGTGTTACTTTTTCTCCCCCCAGTTTTCAAATCACAACAATTTTCAATAATAGCTTATATTTCTTTCCACAGCCCTCTATCTCTGCATAACAATCTCACACTTGTGAAAGCTTACCGTATCATTATCTGCACTCAGCGAGGATTTATCAAACAAGGGTAGTTCCTATTGCAGTAGACATACTGTTAGGTTTATCTCAAGTGTAATTCAGAAATATTCATCAGTTTCCACCCACTCTATCAATCAGACAAAACACTTCATGATTTAAGCAAGAGAAAATAAAAACTCCAGGTCATCTGAAAGGTTTGAAGGATGTGTATTGAAAGGAATACACACAGATAAGGGCTAGGAAAGTACCACAACCTGGACTGATTTCCTTAAGTTAAGGCACTAATTAAAACTGACTGCACATTCCTGCCTTTCATAACACTCAGTAAGTTACAGTTGACTTTCCCTGATCAACTGAAGTAATCTTTCACTAATTTCAAGGTCTAATATGACATTATTTCTTCTTCAGTGTTCAATGATTCTGTAACTGTTAAGAAGTTACATCATATTTCCAGCTTAAACTTCACTGACAGTTCACACCTACCTAGATTTTTCTTTATTTTTTCTATTTTTATTTTTTGAGGGAGAGCGATACTAGGAATTAAAACACCAGATATTTTCATGGCTGCCTCAGGTCAAATGCCATCAAGAAACTAAGCATCCAGCACCACTTACTCATTCCTTTACCTACAGAATGGTGGAGAGAACTGGAAGAGCAAAAGAAAAACTTGTGGGTCAAGATAAAGATAGTTTACCCCTTAGTTTCTACTGCTGAGCATGACATTATACATTGTGGAATATCCCTTTAGCCAGTTCAGGTCAGCTGTTCGTAGTGTTTTTTCCCAGTTTCTTACCTACTCCATCTCATACACTGAGGGGGCAGAGCAGGGAGCAGAGGCAGCCCTAATGCTGTGCCAGCACCAGTCAGTAACTGCTACAGCATCGGTGTGCTACAACCACTGTTTCAGACTTCTGACTGAGGCAGAGTACCACGTGGTTTGCTGTGAAGAAAATGAACTCCATCCCAGCCAGGCCCAGTACAGTTCCACACAGTAACTATTATTAAGAGTTTATAACTGAAGATTAGACAAAGGCAGTAACTGAAAAAAAAAAAAAAAAAAAAAAAGAATGGTACATTAAGGGACAGAATTGGAAAAGGATTTAGGCTTAGATCATTTTGATGCATGGGAAGTAAATAACAATAAAGTCAGGTGCGTGCATAAAATGCCTTCATGAACTAGATCATTGCTTAAGGTCTGAAGAATTTTAAGCATTTCCTACCTTTCAGAAGCCTACCCCCCAAACTTGGGTCTGTTTTAGAATTTATCTATACAAACATTTTTTAAATAATAAAGTAATGCAACTACCAACCACATGTTGGCTGCTTTTCTATTTTTATTTTGTTTTAGTTTTGTTTTAAGCTGTATTACTTATTCCAGTGAAGTTTAAAAAAATGCAAATGTATGTTTTAAAATTAAATCACACATAGGATATGCCGCTGATAAATTATAAAAAAAAAAATTCATCAGAAACACATGCATCCCATTTATCACTTCTAATGCAATTTTCTGGTTTTTATTTTCAATATTCAGGGGAATTAAACTGATTGATTCACCAGTGCTTAAAGAAAATTAGTATGCAGGACGTGACTTAATACTTTTTCCAGTGAGAATCTCATTATAATGTCTACTCACAATACCAGAAATATGACATTGACAAACTTGGTCTAAAAATTAAGAATTCCAATTTCACGTTATTTAAAATCCCAGTTCTCAATACAGCTACTCTTATATTTTTCTGGCAGAAGCACCACCACAGTCCAGTATGCCAGGCAATAGCATAAAGCTAGTAAAAGTCATACCCAACCTTCTGGGCAAGGCACATACCAATCCCATTCAATGCCCAAACTATGCAAAAAGTAAATTGACTTGTTTCCTCCATTAAAATATTTTCCCAATATGAAAACCCCTCTAATACGGTACATTCTCTCTGCCATGGGGTGAGGGCTGGAAGAGCTCCGGGTACAGAACCACTTTCTTTGCTCTGTGAACCACTGTTTACATGGGTTGACAGTGACAGGACAAGTAGGAATGGTCCACAAAAGCACCACAATGATCATGAGTTTCAACCCCCCTGCTATGTGCAGGGTCGCCAACCACCAGACCAGGCTGCCCAGAGCCACATCCAGCCTGGCCTTGAATGCCTCCAGGGATGGGGCATCCGCAACCTCCTTGGGCAATCTGTTCCAGTGTGTAACCACTTTCTGAATGAAGAACTTCCTCCCAATATCTAACCTAAATGTCCCCTGTCTCAATTTAAACCACTGCCCCTTGTCCTATCACTATCCGCCTTCATAAACAGCCATCCTCCCTCCTGTTTATACGCTCCCTTCAAGTATTGAAGTATATATCCTCTCAAGCGTATATTCATGAACATATTCATAATATGCAATCCAAATCCCACATAAAACATACAAGAATAATTCCTTCTATTTGTCGAAGACATTTATTTGCTGTAAAATTACTTTGACACATATTTCACATTGCAGCCTGTAATATATCTTAGAGTAACAAATGTGCATAGTCCATGAATTTTCCATGTAAGCCAGTCCTCAAGTTGATATCCTTTACACATTTTAAAAAAAAACATGGTTCTTCATATATGTGAAATATTGACCTTCAAAATGAACAAGCTAAATTTCCTCCACTTCATATTTCATCATTTAAAAAACTTGTTAAAATTTTGCTAGCTGTACAACAAAACTGGTGATGAACAGATATTTTACTTGGACCATTTCCTTTGTGGATAACAGTATTGAAGTAAAGAAAAAGTGACAACGTGACATTTATGACATTTACATATCATCTGTTAGTGTTGAAAATTTTGCTTAAGAAGAGATTTTCTATGAGTTTTGGAGGTTTTTGTTTAAAAAAAAACAATTTCCGTTTTAAAAGCTACTAACTTCATGCAAACCCCCAGCACTCAAGGCAGAACACCAGCACTGGGCAGAACGCTTCCACTCTTGCAAACAAAGATTTCCTGAATAAGTTACTGTATGTTAATGGCACGTACCACTAGAGGAATATCTCACTGAAAATTGTTTTGCAGTCACCCATCCAGCAATGAAGAAGGAAAGAAACACAAGATTATTGGGTGAGCTCTGGACGTGTGTACCAGAACCCAAGGCCCTGCATTCAGCTTGGTCATCCAGCTTTGTCTACTCATTTTTCTTAGCATAGAAGGTACACAACAAACCACCTAATGCTTATTTATCCAAATAATTTACTACCAGCAGGCATAAGGAAGATTTCTGTAGCTGATGTCATAAATGAATGAAGGAGGAAAAAAACAAACAGAAAATGAAATCAGTAATAATATACCTTGCATAAATATATATACACGAATATAAATAGCTGGAAAGAAAAAATTCCAAACTGCAGGGTCACATAGCTGAAGTTCTAATACATCAAATCTTGCCAGCCATCTCTCATATATGCAGATATTTCCACTCTTAAAAATTTAAGTAAGCACAAATTTGAACAAAGACAACATATTCCTCATGGAAGAGGATCAGGTCAGGAAATACTTAAGCAAACTGAGCATTCCTAAATCCATAGGCCCTGAAAGGATACACCTACAATTGCTGTGGGAGCTGGCTGATGTGACTGGGTGGACATTCTACATAATGTGTACTCAATTGTAGGAACTGCAAGGAGTGCACAAAGACTAGAGGAAGGAAAAATGTTGGTCCTATCTTCAAGAAGGAGGACCCAGGGAACTCATTCTTCAGCTTCACCTCAATCCCTAACAAGGTAATGGAATAACTAATCCTGAAATTCATTCCCAGGCACTTGAAAGAGAACAAAATCATCCAGAATAGTTAGCACGAATTCAGTCAAGAGAAAGTCATGCCTGACCAAACTGATAAACTTTTATAATGAAATGACCAGCTTGATAGATGAGCAGAGACAAGTGGATATTGTCTTCCTGGACTTCAGTAACGTCTTTGACACTGTCCTCCATAAGACTGTCAAAAAGAAGCTGAAGTACAAGCTAAATGAACAGACACTAAGGTAGATCAAAAACTGGCTGAACAGCCAAGCCTAGAGGGTCATAGTAGTGGAAAGTCTAGTTAGAGGCCAGTAATGAGCACAGTACCCCAGCAATCGGTACTAGATCCAGTCCCATTTAACATCTGAACAGCCTGGACAATGGGGTAGACTGTACTCTCAATATGCGGATTTGTGGATGATTGATTTTTGGATGATGTGAAACTAAGGGGAGTGGCTAATATACCAAATGACCATGCTTTCATCCAGAGGGATCTTGACAGGTTGGGTTGACAAGGATTTTAAGAACATCAAGAAAGAGAAAAAGTCCTGCACCTAAGGAGGAACCCTTTATGCTGCTCTGCATAAAAAGACCGGGAAGTCCTGTAGACAGCAGGTTAAACAGGTGTCAGCAGTGTGTCCTCACTGTTATGAAGGCTGAATGTACTCCTGGCTGCATTAGGCAAGGTATCACCAGCAGGTTGAGGGAGGTGTTCTTTCCCCTCTACCGAGCATTGGTGAGACCACGCCTGGAGTGATGTATCCAGTTCTGGCCACCCCAGTACAAGACAGACATGAACACACTAGGGAGAATCCAGCAAATGGCTACAGAGATGATAAAGGGACAGGAGCGCCTCTCTTATGAGGAAAAGCTGAGAGAGCTAGGACTGCTCAATGCGTAGAAAAGGAAGCTCAAGGGGACCTCATACACATCCGAAGGGAGAATGTCAAGAAAACAGAGTCAGGCTCTTCGCCCTCTGGAGAAGGGCTTCTTACAAGAGCATGTAGCAATAGTATGAGGAACTTGTACTAGAACTTGCAGTTCTAGGAAAATAAATTATGGTTTGATCAGAATGCTCGAATTTCAGCGTTCCATTTCAGACCATCTTGAGGATGTCACCCAATTCAGGCTTTCAACAGAAGTCGAAATCACATCAATTGCAGTAATTAGGTGTTGTCTCTAATATATAAAGTTTTGAAATTATTCATTAAACCAATCACACACTGCCTATAAATTTAAAATTAAAGATAATGTTTGTTCACTTACATATCCACTTTATTTAATCAGTGTGCTTATAATAAATTTATTTCTGAAGTTTAAGCACAACCTAATGGGTAATTTTTATCTAATGGGTTTGGATTTTTTTTTTTTTTTTTTTTTTTTTTTTGGAGTATGGCTTATTTAAAGAGAGTGAATCACTCTTTTTAAATTTTCAGTTCAATCGTTTAAAATTAAAGTCTTTATTACCAGATTTCAAATAATAATTTTAAGACTTCTGGGCTTATACATGATTATACTAGAAACACTATGGACCAAAAAAAGATTACAGAATTAAAGAGTTAAGAAAAACTTAGCTATCCAAAGCTAAAATTGGATCTTGACAATTTCTGTAGTACTGATAACATTAGTATGACTTGAAAATACTCCAGGTACATAAACTGCAAGTGAACCTTTGTAATCTGATATACCTTCGGAATACACTTATTTTATCCAAACACATCAGGATCAAACAAAGCCAATCACAGGGAAGTGACCAGAATCCAAGATTGCTTTTTCAAGGTAGCTGCCTGAATAACTATGCTACAGTCTTCTGATACTCTCCTGCAAGGAGATTCAAGTCTGATCTACAGGCTGAACAGGACACTGAACACAGGATCTCACAGTCTCCAACCAAGTGAACAACAGAAGAATTCTCTGACCACTTCTGACTGTACTGTAAACTCAAAAAGCAAGCATTGATCAGCATTGTTAGCAAGAACAAAGCCTGTACTTGGCCTGCATACAAAGTTGTGGCTAGCAGCCTCAGATATAGGAAGGAGAGGTGATAAAGTGTAGCAAGTTGATGTGGCAAAGTTTTGGAGGCAGCAGGGAGGGCTGCAGGGGTCCCTCCCACAAGCATAGCCCAGCACTGCCCCAGTCAGAAAAGAGCCAGCTCCAGCTGCTCCAAAAGGGATCTGCTGCTGCAAGATGTGAACCATAAGTGATGCTGCATGTGCTCTGCAAGAGAAACAGCCCTGCAGCCATCAAGGACAGTGCAGAAGGTGGGCAGGAGGTGGTCCAGAAGTGGAGTAGAAGTTCCGTGCAGCTCAGGAGAGGCCCAGAGGCCCACTGTGAAGCAGAGCTTCGCATGCAGCCATGAGGAACCCATGGGGCAGCAGTGGATGTGGCTGAACAAGCCACGGCTCATGAAGAACCCCCACAGGAGCAGGTCCCAGGATGGAGCTGCAGCCTGCAGAGAGGAGCCCACAGTCAGCCAGAAGGACTGAGGGATCTGCTATCCATGGAGACCCACACAGCCCTGAAAGGTGGGCCCTGTGGCATGGACCCATGTTGGAGCAGTGCTTGGAGAGCTGCAGCCCGTGGAAAGCCCACATGAGATCAGCTGGTGAAGGATGGCATCCTGTGGGAGGGACCCACATGAAGCAGGAGCAGAGAGTGACTGGAGGAGCAGCAGAGACAAAACGTTATGGAGGGACTGCAGCTTCCACTCCCCAATCCCCTGCACTGCTCAGGGACAGAAGGTACAAGAGAGTGGATGGGTGGAAGGGTTTTTTTTTGTTTGTGTTTAGTTCTTACTGCTCTATTCTGTTTGTGGAGTTTCTGGATCATCATACAAGTACTGGCAACACAGTATTAGGGTCTAACAATGTCACTGATCAATCCAGGATGCCATAGACACTTCTCCATTTTGTTATTAAAAGCACATCCTTTTTTGGATGACACCCTCCATGACTGTTGCACTGCTGTCCTTCTCAAGACCTGTTTAAAATCACATAACTGCAATCACAGAAGCCTGAATGCTACAGCGTATTTTTAAGTTAGTGCCACTTGCACAAAAAAAGCTACACTGCTTTCAGACATTAAAGCCTTATTTTCAGTGGAGCTCTGACCCGATGATAATTCCAAAGAAGTTTGCCTCTGGAAACTGCCAACTAAATGTCTTCTACGTGTGTTCTACAAGTACCGCTGCATTTACACAACATCTACTTTCTCAAGGTGTATAAAGAAGATAAATAATGCTTAAATTCTGCTTTCCAGTTGTACAGCCAAAGTTATCAGCTATTTCTATGCATTAAAACAATTTTGGTTTTATTTTTAATCTTGACCAAGAATATTTAAGTAATGCACAGAGAAGTTTGAGTAGTAGCCAACAAGTATGGCAACATAAGATGGAGAATGGGACTTACCACGGTGCTGGATTGGGAAATTCCAACACAGATGTGATCATCCCAAATTTTGCTGTCAACATAGCTTAACCCCAATGGCAACACATGCTCCATGCTACTCAGAACTTTCTTAAATTAAGTCATGTGCAGTATTACCAACTATTGTTGGTTAGTGTTGGTAATACTCAGTCCAATTACAAGTTTTGTTTATAGACTTTGAATAGATGAATATCTATTCAAGACATGCATCTTAATTTCCTTTTGTTTACTTGAGAGATTGACTTGGTCTCATAAGACTTCATACCAATATTGAAATCAGTTTTTTAAATAGAACTAAATGCTTAGTATGTGCCAATACAACGGAGACATCTGAACTGGAAAGGTCAGAATTTGTTGCCATAGAAAAATCTAGAAATTCAGTCTCATCACAGCAGAACACAGATGTTTCTTTTACACATCTGCAGAATTTATGCACTGTACATGGGGCTGAGGCTCCTTAAATAAGGCTAATAAGTATTGACAAGGATATTTTAATATTGCATGTTAAAAATACAGGAAGTTATTTTACATAAAGGCAGTTACTTGACTTATTCAAAGCTAAGTATATCCTTTTTCCCCCTCACAGGAAAGGTCACCCTGATTCGCCTTCTACAGGTAACACAAGATACAATGCGTCTTAACAGAATAATCACCTGCAAGCTGATACCTGGGCACTCTCATTTGAGAATGTACAACCCTGTTCACTTTGGTTCTACATAGCTCATACACTGCACTCACTGCAAATGAAGATTACAAAATTCTCCTTGTTTACTAAGTAATAACCAATAAAAAGCTCACTACTTACCCTTTTATTTTTTCTACACTCCAGGGGATCTTTCGTCTTTTTATATATTATCATCTGTTACATGCTATCACCTGATATTGGAAACTGCAAGGGTATCAGTGTAGCTGAATATGACTTCAGCCCCATTTTGGGAGACACATTAGTAATTCTAGTTCAGTTGGAAGTAAAATCCACCTGTGATTGCTTCCATATGCACATATATCATCCATCAGTTCACCCACAATTACTTGTATGACTTTCCTCATTAGCGAGCAAGACAACAGAGAAATTGCCTTAATTATATCTTTTTTCCCTTAATATTATTTTTAAAGTTCTGACAGATTTGTAACACGCTTAGCCTTCATGGATAATTACTTCATTTTGAGTCAAATTAAAATGGATATTTCCATGCTTAAAGCTGAGAAACTTCTGAGAATGAATATCTCATCACAGTCAAACTACAAAACAAACTAAAGATGAGGCTCATACAAGAAAAAAAAAAACAAAACACACACACATCCATTTTGACCCAAGCAGTGCAGGCTAGAAGGACTGGGGTTTAGAGTGTAACATGAACAGTGAAGAATCAAATATGAGAGATGTAGAATCAAGGGAAGGGTAAATTAACACTGAATGCAGAGTTGCCCATGGGCCATCTTCTGGGCTCCCCAGGCTGTCTCCTGCTAGCACTACCACGTTCTTTGCTCTGCCTGAGCCCTGAGAAAGCACAGTCATTACCTGTCTCCATTTGCAAATAGTCCAAGCTGCCAGAACAATCCTCAAGGCCTACTGAAGACAAACAGTAAACTGTCCAACGGTCTGTTCTTATGAAGTAAAATCTGTACTTGCAAAGCAGGCACCCAGCTTACCTTCTGAAAAGGCATGCTTATACAGCCATTCCCCGTAGATCCCCCATTCGCTTACCTGACCTACCAGAAATCACATGCACAAGTCTGGACAATTTCCAGCACTGTATGGTACCTTTCTACTGTTGCACCCAGCAGATGAAAATACAGCGATAATGGACTTTTTCAACTGACATAGATTAAATTACATACAGGAAGGATAACCTGTTACTTTCCTTTTGCACATCTTGATACATACCCACAAAAAGCCACCAGGAAATAAAGAAATAAAAGAAATAGAAGGACAGAAATGGCAACCATGACTCAGTAGTCATAATAAGAATAACATTACCTAAATAACATTTAGCTCTGTTCATGTAAGAAATAACAAATTTTATACTAACTCTGGAGGATGTAAAAAAATTATTTTGAACAATGTATCAGGACAGTACATTAATTATTTCCACATCCAAACATCAATTCCCTTTGTAAAGGCACATTTACACCATCTCACATAGAATTATTATTTGACTGTCTTCTTCACTTAGGTTTGCCTACTGGAATCAGAGTTAAAGAAAAAAATAAAATAAAATCCTGTAGCCAGCACAAAATTGCATTTACACAGGTGGTATTACTAATCAAAGAGAGGTCTAATCACTATCAGAAAAAACAGCACCTCTTCCCCTACTCCCATTCCTTCCAGACTCAGCTCATTACAAAGCAAGAATCTTCCTCTGAAGCACTATGTATGAGAAAAACACATTCCTATACACTTTCTGCATAGAAAGAGCAACATTCTCTAGAGCTCTACAGTTGCATGGTTGCTGCAGACTTTGCTTCAGGTTGGGCCTGTACACATCCCTTAAATATAACAGCAAATAATTGGGTTCTATTCTATCCATTTTTAAGTGGGTACATTTGTTTTTTCTTCTGCAAATCTCACTTCCTATGTTAAAACAGTCAAAGTTAAAAGAAATACCACACTTTGAATTTCTGAAGCACACTTGCAGTATGTTTTACATAAATCACAGTAATCAAGTGTTCTTAAAGCATATTCCCTAAAACTCATAAAAATTGTCTTTCAACTGGAATGTCATTATTTGAATAGTTTTTGTGTAAGGCATATAATTAATGCTTAAGTACTGGCTTAAATGAAAAAAAAAAAAAAAAGCCCACACCAAAATCAGCTGTCTGGTAGTAGGCACATAAAAGTATTCCTTTTCTCCATAAATATACATACATGCGTATGAGATACAGTTGATGTTACAGCTGGAAAGATTATTGTGATGAAGATGGGAAAACAAACAAACAGGGAAGGAATGCTCACCTGTATCCAAAGATCTAGGTTCATAGGGAAGACTCCACAGAGAAGGGATCTCCAGAAAGAGATCCTTCCCTAGAGGCAGTCAGCCCTTAGATGGGGTCTAGGAGTGGTGCAGCCAGGCTCCACCCCTTCCAGGCTGAATTGCCTACACCTGTGCTCCCATGTCTGACTCAGTGCTCGCCTCAGGTGATCAAACAGTGGCTTAGGCTGTGACTCAAGAGTTCCCATACACTACATTACTGATAGACACTAGGATCATTAAACAATTCAGAATTCAAATGACAAATTAATTGTGGGTTGTCTAAAACCCGCCAAGAAGGGTTGATCCCAATTCTCTGCAATAAATTAACTTTATCAGGCACCTAAACAAAGTCCACCTTCTTCCATGTCAGCATCAGTCAACAGAGCTGTTACTACTGCTTCAGATTTAAACAATACACTCAAGTACTACAGAAATTTGGAAGTACTTTAGAAGTATGGATCTCAAATGATTTTGATGTTAGAGAATATCAGAAGAAAAAAAAAAAAGAACCCTCTGTGTTCCATTAAATGGAGAGTAAAAAGATACAAAAAGAACTTTTTGATTATCATAATAGACCCTATAATTACAGGGATTTACAGATTCCATTTTCTGTAATAATATGGTAAATTTTCATACGCTCAAATATTAGACCTGGGAGCGCATCTGAAGCAAAAGGTGTATTATTGAAGTCCTCTGTGTGAAAATAATTGCATCAATGACATTCATTGTTGCTTGGTGAACATTTACAGAGACAAAGAGCAGATGAGAGCAGAGTGAGGTGGTGGGTGGTGTGTTTCAGCTGGAGGTGACCAGTACCGTCACCTCTCTGGTACAGAATTTTACAAGCATACCATGCAGGCTCTTGTTCACTGCTGGCAAAAATGCATAGCAAATGGTGGTGGCTACATTGAAAATGAGTGTCTTGAAGCTGAGAATGTACGTGCTCTATCAAATATGTGCTCTTTGTATCCGTTGCAGTTCCTATGGAAATAAAAAGGAAGCATTACTTTTGGAAGGACTTCTGTATTTTATATGCAGCCCAAGATGATTCCTCTTCACTCAGTGCAGCCCAAGTAAGCCAAGAGGTTGGACACTCATGGCCTAGAGCTTGCAAACTCTACTGGTCAATGCAAAAGAGAGCCATGAAGAGAGAGGATGGGATAAATGCCATTGATATTGATGGCTGATGTTTTCCCCAAAGGATTTATTGTTTTGTTCTCTATATAGTCAAGCCACAGAGACAGCCTGTAGGAGCTTAAAGAGACAACAAGAATATCAGTTCAGCCAAATTAGGAAGTATAGCTGAAAGTCAGCCTATCACAGAAACACTGTAGCTGGCTTTAACAAAACATTTCAGTCCAGTAAATTGAAAGATTTAAAGGATCAACACTTTTCAACAAGAACAACAACAAAAATAGAAAAAGATATCTGGGCTTTAAGTTGCCAGTCTTATCAATCTTAATCAATCACTGCTTTCCAAAATGATGCCTATACATTTTACGTTCTCAGATCTACTCAGACCTGCTCATCATCACATCATTATGAAGGATTTTAAAACAGACACCTTACATTTTAAGGACACACATGAAAAATGATGCATGAAGACATAAGGTGAAGTATGAATGTCCCAACTCTGTTGATGGTATTATTGAATCCTTCTTTTTTGTACACCAGCACTTACAGCTGAAAATGAACATCATTCAAATTCAGATTCATATGTAAAGGGAAAATTGGGTAATTGGGAAAAAAGCTGAAACAGTCATATAGTTTTACCTTCGTGATTTTTTCTCATGGGTTATTCATGATTTATTCTATTAAAAAGATCCTGGAATGCTCAAATCTTTATGGACACTTCACTAAGGTAAGAAATGTTAACAACCTCCCTCACACAAGCTATCAACAGCAGCTGAGAACTGCAAAATATGTCAATATTGAGCCAAAAATGTGCCTGAAACGAGGGGATGTTAGATACTTCTGTTTGGCCTCTGGGAGGACAAGTGCACTGGTTGCAGAGGCTTAAAGCTGACACTTATCATAGCATGCCCACAAATAAAGCAGGCATGAGATAATGGGGACAGCTAAATAAATAACAGCTTACATAATCAGGATGCTCTTTTCAGCCTAAGTTATAGGTTAAATAAGTTATACATATGATCACAATAGTAAAGCAATTTTTACATTATTCAGAACATAAGCATGAAAGAAATTATGAATATAACTTTAATACTCTGCAGTAAAAAAATATAGAAATTACTGAGTAAATATTTTTACAAGAAAAATAGGCACCAAAAAGGGGAAAATATATTTAAAAAAATCAATAAGAAATTATGAGTTCTAATAATTACATTACATGGATCAGCTTACTGAAATTACTTTCTGGTTCAAATAAGGTAATTTCAGCAGATAAAGCAAACTAGTTTATTTCCAGTAATCTCCATTTGTATCTCGAATATCTCCTGTCACAGACCATTTAGTCAGTGCTCTCTTGCTAACCCACACAGGACACTAACTGCTATATCCACAAGCTGACCTCTGGGTTAAGTTTACAAACAAAAGATGAGAGGAGCTTGTCTTACAAGAAACTTGGGAATGTTCTTGCAGCATATTTAAATAAGTATTTGTTGTGGTTTATCTTGTCAGCAGCTCAGCACCACATGGCCATTCACTCACACCCACTCATCCTAGTGGGATGGGGAAGAGAATCAGGGAAAAAAAAAAAAAAAGGCAGAACTCCTAGGTTGAGATAAAGCTATTTAATAATACAGAAAAAGAAGAAAGAAATAATAGTAAATATTATAAATATATATTTACAAAAAACGTCATGTGCAATACAACTGCTCAGCACCTGCTGACAGATACCCAGCCAGGCCCCAAGCAGTGGCTGCCCCCTACCAATTCCCTCCAGTTTTATAGTTTCCACATGGTGTCAGAAGATATGCAACGATCCTTTGGTCAGTCTGGATGAGCTGTCCTTGTTCCTCCCAGCTATTTCTGCCATGTCAGCAAAGGGGGTGGGGAGCAGTAGGAGGAGCTGAAACACCCTTGGCTCCATGCAGCACTGCTCAGCAGCTAAAATATTGCTGTATTACCAACACTCTTTTTCTCCTAAAGCCAAAACACAGCATCACACCAGACACCGCGAAGAAAATCAGCTCTGTTCCTGCTGAAATCAGGATACTATTACTGTGCTGACTGAGAACTTTCAGTTGGTAGTAAATGTAATTTTTAAGGGAACGTATCTGAATTGTACCTTTAACCGTAGTTCAGTTCATCTTTTCTCACCAGAGACTTCCACCATCAAGACTGCAACAGCTTAGGCAAGCACAAAAAGTACTTCACTTCTCAAAGCTGAGACCTGGGTAATTTCAGAAGACATGCTCAGGTTTGGATTGCAGAGCTATTTTTAATAACAGTCAAAGCATAATTACTCTCATTTTCTAATTTTTTTTTTTTTAATTTTAGAAAACAATGCCTGCAAATCCCTCACATATGTTTTTGTTTGTTTGACACAGCAAAGTAACTTCCCAACACTGACAGTGATTGTTCAATTAAAGCTTGCTGATGATTTGATTGCTGTTTATTTAACATTAGACTAAATCTGCCTGGCTATGAGTGAAGGCCTTACTCTTGCATATTAGAGGCTCACTAGCTATAGAAGAGCTGCCTGTGGGAACACAATGTGCTCACATGGACTGCACTGCAGTCTTGAGACTTCTCATTACTCTGGCCACACTAAATAGGAGAAAAGGGAAAAGGATTTTTTATTATTATTTTTTTTAATGTGTGACACCAATTAATGAGATTAATAGCACTGTCAGTAACCAAGGCAGTACAACAACAAACAGGAAGCAGAAGGGCCACACTGAGCAGTAAAAACTCCTAAGCCATATGAAAGCTGTAAGAACCAGAGCAGTTTACCATCTTTGTGCAGATAAATAAGACAGATAAACGAAGGGGAAACACAAGCAGAGAATACTACCTGTGACCAATGCAGAAGAACAACAAAGGCACAAGTAGGAAGAGAAGCCAAATAATGGATCACCATCTCCATATAACTACTGCACAAGTTTATGAAAAGAGTCAGGATTTTTTTTTTTTTTTTTTTCAGTGTTTAAGTAGATGTTAAGTGGATCTTCACTTTCAACTTCATTCTTATCATTTTTCTATTATCACAGAAAAACATGTAAGAAAATAAATTCTCTTTTCTTATTTACCTCTATTCCTTTTTCACCCTTGCTGTCTTCTTGTTTCAGGCATTCTTGCTTCACAGGATAAGAAATCTAAATTAAATCCAATGCTCTGTCAATTTAGTCCTCTCTGTGCATCTTCTCTTCACTCCATATTGGTAATTCTCTAATTCAGTCCTTGACTACAGATAGCTTCACTATCTTACACTTTTTAGACTACAGGCATTATTATTTACAGGCGTTGTAATGAACTAGGGCGCACTCAGGAGGAGCTCTGAAACATTATGTTTTCCCTGGGGACTCTAAATCAATCAAGAGTATGTGTCTTAAAAAGCCACTGAGCAAACTGCAGCCTGCATTCTCTCCGTGGTTAGTCCTGAAACAGTTCATCCTCAGAGCAGTTATGGGCAGTTCATGATAGCAGACCAAGGGACCTGGGCACCTGGAAACCACATCCTTGTCCTCAGCTTACGTTTCTCTGGACATTTCTGCATTGTCCTAAAGGAAATCAATTTGAAAAATACTTACCTTTCTAAGTATCCAGGTAACACTGAGTGTATTACGCATGACGTGCCCAAATGGCCTGGGTACAAGCAGTTACTGCAGGCAGCGTCTGAACAGAAATATAGAATCTATAGCATTTAAGAGGATCTTTGTCCAGCACACGTGGAATCCTCAGGTATGTTCCCAATGCTTCTTAGTGTCTGCACACAGACTGCACACACATAAACATTTCAGCCTGAGAAGTTCCAGTAAATACAATCACAGAATCCAGTAATCTATCCTCTTTCTTTTCTTCTGCTTCAAATACAACTTAGTCACACCTTTTCCCCAAATTCCATCTCTATAGAGCTATTTACCTCACAAAACTCCCATTTCTTATCCATTCTCACTTGCACACCCCGTGTACTCACACAATCCATCTGCCCTAATCTATTGGGCCGTCTTCCCTCACTATTTAGTTACTCACTTCCCTCTGCTGTTCCTTCACAGAACAGACCAGGCTGGGCTCCGTGATATTCTCCTCACCTCTGAGGAACTGCACCTTTGAAAGGCAACAGCCACGCAAAGCTAACTTCAGATCCTTGTATATTGGGCTGAGTAGTTAGACTTTATGAAATGATAATGGAGATCAGTATGCCCCTCTAACAGGTTGGTGTGGCAGAGGAAGGCAACTGCACTCTTCTCCTTCCTCTCACCTTCTGACCACTTACATTTTCCCTCCTGAACAAATGTTGTGTACCTCACCAGCTCACATGCTGAGCCACCAAGTTAAACCATGGGAACACTCCGCACTTGGCAGTCTTCCTTTTCTTCCATTTCCACTGGCCATGCTGGACAACTGTGATAAGAATGAGATAACCAGCAGTGCTGGAACAAGAATAGCTGGAATTGAGCAGCCAAGGATGAAGACAAACAGGACCTGCAGTAGTCGGCCTTTAGATCAGCCTCAGAATCTTGGGGCTCCAGGTACTAAGCAACTCCAGTAAAACAAGCTTTAACTCCAGTAAAACAAGCTTTAAGGGAAGGGAAGATTTAATTAAGAAGGCTCCAACACAGCTGAAAGTCCTAAACTCTTATGATTCAGGCCCAAGACAACAGCTCCTCCAGAAACCAACAAAAGAGCCTGATAAGCTTATTGTTCCAGCTACTAGAAAAATCTGGTGCATGAATAGAGTGGTTTTACTCATTGAAAATTGCAGGGAGCTAGCAAAAAGAGGACAGAGAAGAATCCTTCATGTAAATAAGTGCACAAGAAGGTAGCAATTTCCACTCTCTACACAGTCAGAAATTTTGCAAGAGGTGACTGATACAAAATAGTGTTCTACTTACGGATGAACAAGTTCACGTGCTCTTCATCTTGTACAAGCATTTTCTATAAATCTAACATTTTCTCACACAGCTATTTGAAGTTAAACTCAAAACCAAAGTGTTTCAGTGGAAAATCTACGTTTAATGCAAATATGATACCATCATTGTATACGAATGGTGAAAGAAAAGTGCCCACAATAACAGAAGAGCAAATCAAGAGAGGTATTCTAACTCCAGCCTAACAACCTTGAGTGAACATTTTAGATGGAACTAAAAATAGACATTCTGTGAAACAGTCATAGGAGAAACTAACACAGCATGAGATACCACACCTGACATAAAGCTGAAGAGTGTGAAAAACATGTTTGATGCAAGTTTTAAAAGGATATTATTCGTCATACTGAGAGTAGATATGGATGTTTGTGTGGCCTTGGTAAAGACGTAGGTGTCCATTTCAACTGATAGCACCCTTTTCCTATATCTCAGAATTAATTCTTCATAGAATCATAGAATCCTGAGAGTTAAAAGTGACCTCTTAAGGCCATCTAGTCCAACTCCCCTGCATTGAACAGGGACACCTACAGCTAGAACAGGTTGCCCAGAGCCCCGTCCAGCCTGACTTTGAAGGTCTTCAGAGATGGAGCACCAACCACATCTCTATGGAACTTGTCCCAGTGCCTCGCCACCCTCACTGTAAAAGACTTTTTCCTTATATCCAACCTAAATCTCCCCTCTTTATGTTTGAAACTGTTTCCCCTTGTCCTATCACCGCAAGCGCTACTAAAGAGTCTGTCATCTTCCTTCTTATACAGTCCTCCTTTAGATACTGAAAGGCTGCTATCAGGTCTCCATGCAGCCTTCTGTTCTCCAAGCTGAAAAGCCCCAGCCCTCTCAGCCTGCCTTCGTAGAAGAGGTGTTCCATCTGTCAGATCATTTTTGTGGCCCTCCTCTGGATGCACTCCAACAGGTCTGTGTCTCTCCTGTATTGAGGACTCCACATCTGGATGCAGTACTCCAGGTGAGGCCTCACCAGAGCAGAGGAGGGTTAGGCTCCCCCTAAGGCTAGAGTTAGGATTAAGTTTAGGCACCATCAACAGGGTTGGAGTTCAAGTTAGGGTTACTCTTAGCTTAGGAATAGGGTTAGGCACCATCAATAGGGTTAGGGTTGTTAGGGGTAGGGGTAGGCTGTTCTTAGGGCTAGAATTAGGATTTGGGTTAGGTTTGGGCACCATCAATAGGGTTAGGGTTATGTTCTTCTTAGTATTAGGGTTTGAGTTAGTGGTTTAGGTTAGGTTTAGGCTCCCCTCAGGGTTAGGACTGTGGTTAGGGTTACATTTAGATTTAGGCCACCCTCAGGGTTAAGATTAGGCACCATCAAAAGGGTTAGCATTCAGGTTGAAGTTAGGCTCTGCTTAGGGTTAGGCACCATCAACAGAGCTTGGGGGTTTGGGTTACAGTTAGGTTTTGTGTTAGACTCCCCTTAGGGTTAGGATAAGGATTTGGTTAGGATTATGGTTAGCTTAGGCACTTTCAATAGGATTAGAGGTCATGGATAAGCTGCCCTTGGGTTATTGTTAGGCTTCCCTTGGGGTTAGACTCCTCCTAGGAACTTGGGTTGTTTGGGAAAGAAATGTTGTTTTTTCGCATAACAATAAGATGTTATGACTCCAAAAAAATCTACAGAGGTGCCATGGAGCTCTGATACATGATAAATCCCTGCTTGTAGAACAGAAGACCTGTGTTTTCGAGTAACATCAGGAAATATATTGGTACAAACCAGTTATGTGGTTTGAATGATAGACAGAGAAGAGAGGTTATCCCAGCATACCATAACAGTTAAAAAAAATAACAAAGAATAGGAGGAGAATAGAGAGGGTTAACCCTCTCTATAAGCAGCAAACAGGGGTGGGACATCTGCTGAGGGAATTAGAAGCATCAGATAGGAGTGTGAATCCTGAAGTACTCAACCAATGAGAAAACAGGCAAGAGAATTCATGCCAGGAAGTAGGAAATATAAACCATTGCATCTCTCAGATCCGACGTATCTTTTCTTAATGTTGCCTGCTATTACAAAAGCATGAAAGAAATTGTGATTCATAGCAAATTCTGCCTAAGCATAGACTACTGAATATGAGCATTTCTCACAGGGTTATGGTTATGATTGAGTTAGGTTTAGAGATATAGGTTTGAGTTAGGATCCCCTTAAGGTTAGAGTTTGGGTTCGGGACTATGAGTAGAGTTAGGGTGAGGCTCTCCTTGGGGTTAGGATTGTTAGGGTTAGGCACCATCAACAGGGTTAGCCTCCTCTTAGAGTTAGGCACCACCATTAGGATTAGGGTTAGGTTTAGGGTTAGGCTCTCCTTCAGGTTAGGCTTGTTAGGGTTGGGCACCTTCAATAGGGTTTGGCCTAGGGTTTTGTTTTCAGCAAATGATCGCTGTTTGTCATAACCTTCAGTGATGTCTGAAGCAGTACACATCCTTCATTGAGATGGCAACATTTTCCCACAATTCTATTTGAAAATGGTTTTGCTTCCAGATCAGTTTTAATTGTTTCTCATGGTTGTACATAAAGAAATGTCACGTATTAGTAGAGAAGATATTCCCCTCTCATATTTCACAGCTAGAAAACTAAGAAAGATCTATCTGTACAATGGGAAGAACAGAATACAGCAGATAACATCTCATTTTTATCAGAATATGACAGACATTAAGGAGCTCGGGTAGTCTTTATTATAGTTTATCTCTGGACTCGAGACGATATCTATTGCCCCTCACTAATATACTTAAAGAAAAAAAAAAGTAGAGAAAAAAATCACCAAAGAAACCACAATAGCAAGCTATCAGTCTCCACCTTTTTTTTTTTTTAATTAAAAAATAAAAAACAGACAACCTTCTCCCTTTTTGTCTCTGCAAAACCTGCTAAGCCAAAAGCTAAATGGAAACCGAAGGTGTACAGAGGGTATTTCATGGAATTGCAGGTTACAGGAGATCACGTTGGAACATGGCAACAAGACAAAACTGCAAAATAGCAAAGAGAGGAGATAATGAGGAATAAAGAAACACATTTGGCCACTGGAGAACTGAACATTCAGTGAAAAGATGTGAGTATTAAAAGGAGAGAAAACAGAATGGAAAAAGTGGGAAGAAAAGATGAACATGGAAAAGAGTATTAATTAGACCTTCAAATTAGAGGCCAGCTGTAGAAGAAAATGCTCTTTAATATTATGTTTCTAACTCAATTTTTTAAATCTTTCAGTTTATGCAGTAACACTTCTAAAAGAAGGAAGCATTCAGTTGTCATTCTATGTGCATCTAATTAGTCAATGTCAAAATAGAGAAGCTAACAAATCCATTTGCTCCATAATAGTGAAGAGGCAAGGTGCATCACACATTCCTACTAAGGAATTCAGTCTAAGATACTATCATAGAATGGCCTGGGTTGAAAAGGATCACAATGATCACCTAGTTTCAACCCCCCTGCTATATGCAGGGTCGCCAACCACCAGACCAGGCTGCCCCGAGCCACATCCAGCCTGGCCTTGAATGCCTCCAAGGATGCACCCAAACCTTTTAGAATTGTACTGCCACCCAGAAGCTCCAAAAACAGAAGGCTGAGACTGTGCCAACCCTAAGTCCAGACAGGATCTAGCACAAATGGAAAAACAAATCAGAAACTAAAAAGTAAACATTTGGAAGAAAAAAAAAAAAAAGAGTTAAGGCCATTGCCTTTTTTTTTTTTTAATTATTTATTTAATATTTGACATTTACATTTGTCCTTAGCATCAAAAGACTGGATTACTCAATCAAAAAAAAATATATATATATATATTTTAAGAGCTTCCCTCAGATTTAATTAATAGTAAGCGCTAAATATAATCCAAAACTTCAGATGGACTTCATATGGCAATAAAAAGCAAAGAAAAAAGAGCAGCAGTAATTTTGGCTCAGATTGATTCATTACTAGAAACTGTCAGACAAAAATTCAAACCAGCCATTGTTCCATTGCATGTCCTAGAGCAAAGACACCATTTTATTTTAAACAGGAACATCCACTAGTTCCAGAGCTTGGCACTGAGTTGCCAGGCTCTGCTGGCCCTTGATGGTAACCTACTCAATTGACAACTATTCCTCAGTCTCACAGCTATTTATTTTTATGGTAATATAGTTATGCCTTCTGCTCCATCTCAAGAAACAATGTAATTGTCATTTTAAGAGTCTAAAAGCATTAAACATTAATACAACAAAATGTAGCTATTATACATCTCTCAGTTTATAATGTCATATTTCAGATACAGTACTTCACATTTGTTTATTACTATTAGACAAACAATTTCACCTTAATTCTTATTTCTTTATGTCTCCTGCGTCAGAAAGACCTTAGTGAAAGCCATTAAGAAAACTCAAATTTCCCCTTTAGTAACGTTTTCACCACAGTGAAAACAAGCTTTATGTGACTATTGTATATGTTTGTGACAACACAAATGTATACCCATATCTGTAACCTCTTTCACCACCTCATCTCAGTATTTTTTAAAACCTTTGACTAATTTCAGGCAAATTCCCAAAGGAGTAAATAGCAGAAAAACCAAAGTTCCTTTAAATGGCTTAAAATTAGCTGGTAGCAGGACCAAAACATGCAAGTTCTTTTAATTGAGGAAAGAACTCTTTTCTTACACTCCATTCCAAGCAGAGAAGAATTATGAATGCCTCATCCAAAGGCAGATTTCTGACAGCTCTTGCACCTCAGTGGTCACAAAATCCAAGCAAAAAGCTTAAAGCCATCATGCATTGTATTGTTCGTTAATAAGAAGGAGTCTGTCTATCATTTTCATTAGGGTTTTTCACTTGTTTTCCCTTAAGAACAGCTTTACCAAGACAGCCATTTTCATGCATAGTGAATTGACAGAAAAGCAAAGGACATCTCCCCATTATGTTTTCCACTTGACTTTCATTCCTCCATCTTTTTCTTCAATGCTACCACGAAGTCCTACTGTAGTAAGGGACAAAAAAATAAGATTAAAACATCTATGATCTCTCACCCCAACTATGTGTAACACTGTGGCATTTTCAGATCACTGCTGGCTTCCCCTGAAAACTTGCTAAATTGGTTCCTCTGAAACAATGGCAACTAGATAACCAACTAGAACTTCAAATTATGCTCATGATGTTGAGATACTGAAAAATTCGGCCTTTCAAAGGCTCCATCTAGCTGCCTGAAACAAAATGCTGCCCCGAATAAACTCATTATATCTAGAATACACACTGTTCCATGCTAGGGAAAGAATCTAACCAATTAAACACAATATCAAAATAAAATAAAAGATAATTTGAGCAAGCCCAAAAGACACTGCACATTAAAAATAACTTGGTACTGTGAGGAATCTTAAGTTGTCTCTCTACATCTGTGTATATAAGAACTGAGGGCAAACACAGCTGCAGAATGTGGTCCAAATTCCAAAATTCATTCCCAGCTTTGACTAATTCAGTCACAAGGCACACTATAAATACTACTGTTCACCAAACAGGTGCATTAGGATGCAGTCTTTATATTGCTTAAAATAAAAATTAAAGTCCTAAGCCCACAGTACCTGAAGGAAACTCCTAGGTAACTTTATTTTGAGAAGAGTTATTTTGGCTTTCTGTAACTCAAAGAAATTACAGACTCCTGGCTTGCATAACAACAGCGTACCTACTTGATTCTTTTTTGCTGTGGTTCTATAAATAAGAGAATTCCACAACACTGAATCCCTCTCTCTCTCTCTCGAAGATATATTGCAATCTGTTCTTAAGAGTGCTGATCCAACTTTCAAATTCATAGAAACTAACCGTCAGTACAACTGGATGCTGAAGAGATGCAGTTGCATAGAAGTCTAAATACACAAATACTCACAGGCATCAGGATTATTCATTGAGATTATTAGCACAAAAAAAAAAAAAAAATGTTGGATCGGATGCTTGAAATGCAAAGTGGGTCAATACTTCACTCAGATAGAAATGAGTGGGTGCTGATTCTGAATACTCTGTCCCAGCCAATTTTAGGCACACACCTCCTGTTCACATTTTAGAAAGATGGAAAAAAACAACAGCAAGGCTTCGTCACAGTAATAATTCAGATTTAGAGTTCTTTTTACATGACAAGAGTTAAATGTAAAAAAAAAAAAAAACCAAGGTAGTGCTATGCTAAGCATTGCCACAAAAATCCCAGAAGAGGCGTTTCTAAAGGGCATTCCTCAAATCTAAGCTAGGTGTCTAATCACAGTATTCTCAGCTGCTCTTAAAGAAAGATGTCTGAACTTCCAAAGTTTAAAAAAAAAGAAAAAGACTAAAAAGACAAAAAACAAACAACCAAAAAAGAAACCTACAACATGCACACACACAAGAAAAACCACCTCAGGATAAGCCAGGCTCATGGCACTCAACAAAATGCAGGGAGTTAGCTTAAGACCATACTGTCAGTTCTAAAGGTGCGCACACAGTCTAGGTCATGCAGAACTTCACCTATAGGTTCACAAGGAATTTTACCTGGAAAATCCTTCAGCACCTGCAACAGGAAATGGCAGCTAAATTTTGAAGTAGAGGATCTATGTTCAATGAGGAGATGGGGCTGAATTATACAAGTCGTTTTGACACAATCTAAGATGCACACACTAATTCCCACCCACCTTCCTTCCTACCTTTAAGCCATAAATAAGAATGTAACTAGTAAAAATGCTTGGAGTCAAAAGTGAATGTGTGTTACCATTCATAGCTGAGAGGATTGAACTTGTACTATTTGGTATCAGGTACTGGTAGTCTGCAGGAGACTGATGGCTGCTGAGTCAGCCCAAGCTTGTTAACTCCTTCTCCAGAATCACACAATCACAGCACAGCTGAGGTTGGCAGAGACTTTGGATCCATCTGACCCAAGCAGCAACACCCAGAGCAGGGGGCCCAGGACCCCCATCCAGATGGCTTTTGAAGGAGAGCCTCTCTGGGCAGCCTGTGCCAGTGCTCTGTCACTTGTCAGGTTACTCCTACCTTTCTAAGGAGGCCCTTCTTGCATCGTACTAACTCTTCTACAATTCTCTTTCACACCAATCAGAAAGACAATTTAAGTTTCAAATCATACAACAATTCAGTGAAGAAATAAAACTGTATTCATCTGCACAATACAGCATTGGTGAAAAAAAAGATGAAGTCCAAAATGTCCTCAGACAGATACCACCAGTTAATGAAGTACAAAAAGCCACAACAATGATAACAGAAGGCCAGTAGTACAGGCCAAGAAACACTATCAGAAGAGCTGCAAACTACTGGAGAACAACTGACTAGTAACTAATGGCATTTACCACTACTGACTGTAATGCAGAGGAATTACACTTCATTACCAGAACACCACCCAGTCCTTCAGCCACCAGCTAACTGCCTGCATAACCATCTAAGATGTAAGATGTTAAGTTCTCCTGATTCCTAATCATTCATTTATGCAAGTATGCAATATGATCTGTTTATGCATCACCATCCTTGCTTTCACTTCAAAAAGTCTTCACGTTTTCTCTTCACATTTTTCTTTCCTGTGATTGCCCTCAATTACCCAATGCTGTTTTATATGTTCCCTGAAATGTTGGCTTGAAGCACGTACATTGAGCAATTACAATCACTACCTACTCAGCAAATAACATGGCAGAAAACAATCCAAGTCTACTCTGATCCAACATGTATGTGGAAATAAATACTCTGCAAAAAAAGATGGCTGTCATCTATAACAACTGATGATTAATTAGCATCAAAGCCAAAAGTGGTGGAAGAAAACGCTGGCTCTTTCTGAATGAAAGATGAAACACAGGTCTCCTCACTCAGTGTACCAGAACTTTTACGGATATGAAGAACTGATGTGTTAAGGAATATAACTGACAGTGAGCAGTGCAATGCATATATAATAGAAATACTAACATAGAGTGTGAAGTTCAATCCATGCATTGGATTTGATCTTATCAACTTCAGAAACAGTATTTCCCTTACTAAGAGTTACAAGATCAAGCACATTTAAAAAAAAAAAAAAAAGTTGAGAATATAAAGTACATCAAAGTGATAAATGCACGTAGCTGTTAACTGACATTAGGAAGCAGAAGAGACAAGAATTATGATCCTTTTCCTCCTAGCGTTACAGACTAAAATAACTTTCAACAGCTGCATGAATGCTTCAGCCTTATTTCTTAAATCCACTCACTATACTGAGGTCTAAGTGGATTCTGCACCTCAAAAATAAATCTCTTCCTGGTATTGAGGAGCACAGTAACAACCTGTGGACAGCCTGCAAGGTTTAAGGGACATGAAGAGCCTTCCACAGACTCTTGCCACAACGAGCACCTTACAGCACAGTGACTAGTGAAACACCGAGCAATATATGAAATGCTGTAAAAAGCACAACTTCTTTATTTTTTCTCTGCCTTTGGTAACTAAAGCATCCTGTTATAACAACAGAAACGAGCAACTTACACTATTGAGAAACTAGGTTACAGCACAGAAGAGTAATGTCAAGTAACTAGCTTGAATTTTAATGTGTAGAATAACGTTAACTGATGAACATTTAGAAGAAAATTACAGCTGTCAAGGGCCCAACTTCTCAGCAGCCCCAGGGCACTCAACTCCCATCATAATATGCACAAGTCTGTTACCTACATAGCAAGTGCCTCAACTGGAACGTCCTTTATTCAGAAATTGGACAGCACAAATGGTTCAGTTTCTATGAATTCTCAAACTACAAAACTCACAAACAGTTCTCTGGTATCCACTTACAGTTTGATCAAATAGGAATTTATTTAGTGCACTTCTGACAGCTAATCAACACAGCCCCGGTCCATGCAAAATATAAAACCTAACCAGGAGATAGCAGTTCTCAAAAAAAAACTAGACCCCCCCTCTCGTGATGGGCGGCCCAAGCATGTACTGGAGACAGGCTATCCTCCCCACTATTTTCTGATAAACCAGCATAGAAGAGATTTCATGTGTAGTAGGTTTGACTGAGCGCAAGCCAAATACCAAAGAAGGAAGACTTGCACCTTGGAATAATACCGACAGAGTGTAACACATGTGCATTTAGATGTAAAAAGCTGCACGAGAAACAAGATGATAAATGGTAATAGTCGTGATTGCTCAGGTACCCTTTTAAATTCTAAGCACCCATAGCTCATGCACAGAAATAGTACAGCACCCACATCTGCACATCTACAGATCCAAGGGAGCGCATCTTTTTAACGCTAAGGAGAACCTACAGCAAAAATAACGTTCCCGACTGTGGGACTGAGAACGAAAACGTCAGGAACACCATCGCCACAGACTTTTCGCAGGACAGCTGCACTCCCAAGCGCGGAGGGCGGGTTTCCTGGGAAGGAGGCGGCCAGGTCTCCCTTCTCGCCAGGTCTCCCTCCCTCCCTTCCTCGAGGGGGGTCAGCAGCGCGGCTCTCGGGGCACCGACCCTCGCAGCTCCGGGCTGTCTCCGTACAGACACGAAGGCGAGGGGCTGCGCTGGGCCCGGGATGCGGAGGAGGCACACGTGCGCGGCGGGCAGCGGGTGCCCCGAGCCCCGCTCCCTCCCGGCCGGACACACGACTCGTGCCGGCGCTCGGCGGCCACGGCCTCCCAGAGGAGCCGCCCCCAACGCGGAGGAGCGCGCCTTACCTCGAAGAGAGGACCGATCTTATTCTTCTCCAGGTAGGCTTGGATCCTGGTTTGCTGGTGAGACGCCATGAAGCGCTCCGGAGGTGGGAGCTGGAGCTCCTCTTCCCCGGCGGCGGCTGCTCCCGGCTGCTCCCCCGCCGCCCAAGGGCTGCCACGGCGGGAGCGGGGACGGCGCTGCGATGGGGCGGCAGCAGCCCGAAGTGCCCGGGACGGAGCGAACTCGGGGAGCGGGGGCGGGCAGCCGGCTGCCAGGCGGCGGCGGGCTCCGTCCCCTCAGGGAGCGGCGTGCAGGCGCTGCCTGGAACACAGCATGGTGCAGGAGGGAAAGAGCTGCAAAGGCGGCCCCGAGTCTGCTCCGCTCCGCACTGTGCGTGTGTGTGTGCGCGCCTGACAGCGCCTTGGTTACGGGAACAGCCGCGGCTCCGAGCTGCCGCCCTCGCCAGAGCGCCGCGCCCCGAGCCGCCGGCCGGGGGCTCCTGCCAGCGCGGCCGCTGGCGCCCGGGCTCCGAGCTGAAAAGGCGGGAGCGGGGGAAGGGGAGGAGAGCGAGCGGGCGGGCGGGAGGCGGGGGCGGCTCTGCTCGCTCTCTTTGCCAGTCAGCCCTGTAGGTCAGCCCCGAGGCGAAAAGTTGGCGGGTCGGGGGCGAGTCCCTGCGGCGGCCCGGCTGCCCTGAGGGGAAGTTCCACGGGCTGAGTGTCCAGCGGCACGGAGGAGCCGCTCACGGAGCTGGTGGAAAGGGTGTGGGGACGATAGCCAACACTTTCCCTTCTTTTTTCTGTTATCCTAAAATCTTGAAGCACTGCGTTTCTCACAATACCGATGGCATTCCCAATTAGCTGTACGGAGGATCTTAATAAAACGGTTGAAGTGCCCAAGCGGACAGATGCTCCCTGGTTGCAAGTTGTGTCAGTTCCCTCTGGTAGCCAAAGGGCTCTGATCCAAAACCCCACGAAGTAAATGAGAAGCGTCCAGCTAGCTTCAGGCTGCAGCAAGTCAGTGGCTACACCAGTATGTATTCCTTCAAGTAATTAGTTCCCCCACCTTTCCTAGAGCACGGTCATAAACAGCTTTTTTTCCCCCTTCTCTATAGAGAAGAACAAACAAAAATATGCTTATAGGATTTGACACTTGTGTTCTTCCTGCAATAACTGATTCTGCTGTACCAGCATTTACCTGATTTAAAAAAATAAAGAGTAGAAAAGGTGTATCTTATATTTTCATGATATTTCTTTTAAAAGCTTGAAACAGCTGTGGGGAGAGCTCACGTCTCAGCACATCTGCTGAATCAGATCACGCTGTGCTCTGCAAATGCTCAAGTACAGCCTCCCCAGATCGAGAGCTGCAAAAGAAGGATGACTTCAGTCCGGAGTCAAAGGAACATGAGTGCTGCTCGCACAGTCACTGACTGTTGTTTGACTTCAAAGTTCTCCTAACTGACCTAAAACTTCTGCCTCTACCTAGGAGGAGGTCAGGTGTGAGTCTGTGTGATAAAGATAGCTTACTGCATACTCTGTAACATAGGCAAAAGCTTGTAAAATCCTTTAACAGTTTGTCTGGAACATGCTCAGTTTCACTATTCATCCCAGTCCCAATGAGGCAGTTTTTGTTTTCTTTAGTAGCCACTAAAAATACTTTTTTTTTTTTTTTTTTTTTTTTTTGGGTTTTTAATCTGCTGCTAGCAAATCTTCTATGATTCATATCAGCTCAAAGTTTTAGCATATCATCTCCAGAAAGGGCAGCTACTTCACCTGGTGCCACTGAAATAACATCATGCTAAGCTAGTTTAATCAGCCTAATGAGTATCACAGTTATAAGGATTATTACCAGTGATGCAGGTTCTCTATAATGCCTCTAATTATTCCTGTCAAATGAAAATGTTTTTAAGGCTTCACAAGTTTCCGGCAGGTAGCTCTCCCACTTTGCAAAGCAATGCCTCCTTCCAATGATCTAAAAAGGAGAACAAGGAGAATGTATGTTTCTATAGCCATACACATCCTGACTTTTCAAAGCAGTAGTACTTCAGACCTGACCACACCAGCAACTCTGAGCTATCACTGTTCTACAGAAACCAACAAAAGACAGAGAAAAAGAAACAAGACTATCAACAGTACAACTAGGAAAGAGGACTTATCAAAGGAGATTTTGAAGACAGTAGAACTGTCTGCCATTGCATGTTGTGCAATAGAATAGGATCTCAGTGTTAAAACTTCAGGTTTTTTTTGTTGGTTGGTTGGTTTTTGGTTTTGTTTTGTTTTCATAAAACCACTGAATGGCTGAGATTGGAAGGAACCTGTGGAAGTCACCTGGTCCATTCCTCTTGCTGAAGCAGGGCCATCCAGAGCCAGTTGCTCAGGACTATGTCCAGGTGGCTTTTCACCATCTCCAAGGACAGTGCATCTTTCTGATACCTATTTTGCTCTGTTTCCTCAGATATGTAACATAGACTTTGCAGGTGATTTGTGAGACACTAGCAATGCTGCTGAGAAATCTTCAAAAGGCAAACAAAGAACTCATTTTCCAAACAGACACACTTCTTAATTCCACAGTTCCTGTAACAATTACCAGATAGGTGATTCTTTGATATGGATTACGCACTTGAGGGAGACATGCGCACAGACAGCTCTTTACCAAGAGCTTTGTGTTCTTGTTTTCTGGTTCAAGGTCTCCAGCAGCTCTCTAACAGAGAGCTCTGAGTGCTGAAGGATGGGAGTGCAGATGTCTCCTGCAGAGAGCACAGACTCAGTGACATGATGGAGTAGGAAAAGAAACCTCACTGTTGGCATTTTTTACTCTAATGTCATTATAGCCCAGTTGTGGCATATAGTTGCTGTACTGTATTGTCCTATGATCCCTGTTTCATTTTTTAGATATTATTTGCTAAAGCCAAACAACATTTACTCGTAGGAACATATTTGGTATAAAAAGCAGTATCCAGCTTGCACATCTATATAATGCTCTGGACTGAACCGTAGGAACAGTAACAACTGCAAGAATTTGCACGCAGACTTAAAAAAAATGTAAGTTGTCCTGATTTCAAGTCATATGCACCACAGAAGTGAAAACCATAAGGTAAAAAAACCATGGAGAGACCAAAAAAAAAAACAAGCTAATTTTAAGATGCTTATGAAGGCTCCAGTTTTTATCCTTTGTCTTCCCCATAATATCTGAGATTTGTGCATATTAACTATTGTTTTCTCATCCTGTCTTCATCAGTGGAAGAAGAGTGTGCACGATGTGTTCTGATTGGTTGCTTTTTATTTGAGTTACTTAGCTCAAGCAGGGTCCCATTAAGTAATTCTATAGTATACATAATTTCAGTCATGTCATCTATTTTTCATGAATAAGATTGCCGCAGTTCAGACACTGAGCAATAAATTTTCAGATTATGGGCACTCATGGTACTCACTGGGGTTAAAATACCCAGGCATTGCATGCAATAAAGGCACTCTTCAGGAGAATCAGAACTGCCACTGCCTAGCAGAAAAGGAAACTGATGACTTGGCTGTCTGTCACTCTGTGGTCACACATACTCAATGCCAAGTCAGCCATTTGCTCTCTGCTGGCTAAAATTTGATCCACGTGCTCTTTAGGAAGTTTATTTTTTTTTTTTTTTTGAGATGGCATCTAAAGTGCAAGTTAGATTAATACCGAAGATAAATTTATAGTAGCAATATTTGAGTTTATTACAGACCTTTACACAGCATTGTAGTTCCCAATAAGTGTTTCTATGCTTCAACAATCAAAAATTGTTGCTTGAAATTTCTTAACATTCCTTCAAAAAAACAAATGAGGAAAAAACAACAACATAGCAGGCAGCTGGTGGTATTTTCTTTAAAAAAGCTTTCAATTTGTCAATGTTTCCTTTGAATGTAATAACTCCATAACAAAGAGTTCTTCCGTTTCTGTGGTGTGTTTCTATTGAATTTGGTATTCTATACAAAGTTATTATCTACTTCACTAAGAGCAATGAGAGCCATTAGTCAACAGATAACTAAATATAGTTCTCATTGTATGTTTGTGCTTTAAAAATGCAACTGAAATTACCTTCGGGAAAATAAAAATCCCTCAGTTCCTGCACCTTATACACAAGGCAGTATTTTTTATGGCTAAAGCACAGCCTTGGAACTTTACAAACCCCTGTTGTAAAATTTTCTGAAACAGCATACACACACACTGGCTGAATACTGCAGTGCTTCAAGCTGTTTAAAATAATGGAGGTCTAGCAGTTCCTGACCTAGAAAGCTTCCATCTAGCTTTTTATTTAGTTATTCTCCTAAAAATGGATCTGCTCAGATAGTATGTTGTCAAAAGAAATTGAAGCATCTTAGTTTGTTGTACTGAAATATCCAATTTGCCTTTTATCCCATATCAAGTTAGCAGACAGAACTGGGAATAACGTCACTGGAAGGGTCATGCTAATGATTTTGTAGACTTAATCTTTTTTGGTGCATTTTTTTTAAACATGTTCAGTAGAAGATAATATCCCTAGTAGCATCAACTTGAATTTATACAACCCTGAATATCCATCCTATGTTTTTATATTCACACCCAGATAAGAGCCATGCAACTTTAAAATCCATGCTGGATTCACTGTAAAAAAAAAAAGATCACCATTCTCCTTGAACATTCGACCTGCCTAAGTTTTCAGTATTTTGGCCATTATTAATGGTGATCTTGGCCACAAAAACTCAACTTCTGTGATAAAACATTCCTATTCCCTGCAGGTAGGTCTGGAACACTTGGGAACATAAAAGCTTGCTTTATCCGCAGGCTCTCAATGGGGACAAGAGCAAATCACTAAAATCCTGGATTAAGAAGCCCACACTGTGCTTTAGGATGAGTGACTATCTCTCTAACTTGTCTTATTCTCAGACATATTGTGTAATTTGTTTTCATTCTTCATGTTCACCTTCCTGTTTTCAGTATCTTGTTTAGGAATGCCCTTCTCTCATCTTATTTAGAGACAAATGCATTTAAACGTCAAAAAAATTACTTACCTTATTATTAACCCAACCATTAACAGAAATCATTACCCTATGAAGAGATTTTTATCCATTTTTAGCATTTTTATAGTTGCTTCCTTCTGTTTGGCTACTCATAACCATAACACATAAGTAAAAGGAATAGTAGCACTACTAGAGCACGCTGGTCATAGGGCAGGACCCAATTGTATGTTAATCACAGAATGGCTTGGGTTAGAAGGGACCTTACAGACCATCTTGTTCCAACCCCTCCTGGCATGGGCAGGGATTCCAAAATGTTAAATGTGCTCCAAGGACAGATCTGCTCTAAGATTTCACAGTTTAAGCGTGGGAGACTACGGGCAGGCATTGTAAGGAAGCCAACTTAGCTGACAAGGCTGCTAAGGAGGGCTCTCAGTACCAGCATAAAGGCAGATAGACCAGATCATATTCAGCAACACTCAGGGACTGAAATAATTAAATAAAAGATTTATAGCACCAGCTGCCAGTTACCTTCTTCTTCCCTTCCAGAGGGATACAAATATTAATTTAATTACTTGGTAGTGGCTAAGAGCATAAAATACATTTCTTAAGGAACTGTTCCTTTCCCCTCCTCTCCGTGGCTCTGCCAGACCAGGAGCATCTGTCTGCACACTGTTATCATTTTGGGAGCATGGATGACAGCAGGGACTGAACCGAGACCTTTTGTCAAACCATGCTGTCTGGTCTAATTCTTCCGATCGGTACTTAGCACCTCTAACATTGTGCAGACCAGCCACTAGGGGGGAATAAAGAGTCACACTGCTGCCGTGGGTTGCGTTGGGCGCTGCCGTGCAGGACGCAGCTCAGAGGTGTCCATGAACAAGTGCAGCGCCTGTGTCAGCTGGCCAGTAGTTCGTATTGCAGTCAGATTGCATTTGTGCATATTGTATTCAGATAGCAAGGCTTACTTAAAAGTCTATAAACTTGGAATATGTTTGTGTACTCACTTGGTAATTACCATCAGTGCTTGTACTGCTAATTACTTGCAGCAATAAAGTCATGTATGCTCCCCCAGAACAAGAGCATTTTACCATGTTGTTTTTTGTTTTGTTTTGTTTTTAACAAAAAGCACGTAAGTCAGGCTGTTAGATGGTTCCAGGTAATCCTATTTAAAGTGCTTTGCCAGATGATAGCCATTTCAAGTATTAGATGGGGGGGAAGAGGGGTAGCAGCAGAGATTGGTCACAAGTATCTCTCTAGCCTAGTATAGCTGCTAAGCCGTAGCTTCCTGTATGAGATGCAGTCCCCAGCAACTGCTGAATGCAGGTAAGGCTACTAATGCTGTTACAGAGCCAGCACAGAAACCAATCTAGACTGAGGAAGCTTATGACAGGTAGGTTTTGATGCTTTTGTGCATATAACTTTGACTCCTCTGCTTTTAACAGCACACATTTACGCTAATCAAGGATTCTCGTCACTCCTTCGGAATCCCCAAAGTGCACAGGAGATTGTTTTTCATATTACTTCTTGTTACCATCACATCGCTAAAAATGAATGGGATTATGCTAAGAGCAACGCCAGCTTCCAGCATTTAAAAACAGAAAATTTGAAAAGACTACGCCAGAAATCATAAAGAGAGACCTTAAACTGCACTGTAAACATATAGATGTAACAATTTCAAAGGCTCTGGGCCACCCCAACTCCTGTTTCCCTCTCTGTGACACAAAGCTGTGATCTGTAGGAACTCTTATTTTATTATTTTTTTTTAAGTGGAAGTGAGGATTCTGTTTTTTATTTTATTGCAGGAACTAGAGGCAGAATAAAAGCAACTAGATATAAAAGGAGTAATGATAAAAAAAGATATATGAGTTGGCAACACTGTTGTATCTCCTTTTCCAGGCTTAATGTAGGAGGATTTGAAGATAATACTCAGGGACAACAGCTTAAAACTTGAAAATGTACTAACCTGGAGATGTCTATCTTCATGCAAAAATACAGGCAGAGATATGATTTGCTTTATAGTGAGAGGGAGGCTAGCAATGATCCCATCTTAATTTCCTGTAGTAGGAAGCTTAGCAACCATTCTGTAATAATATCTCATCTTAGGTGATTACTGCTAATGCTTGGAGGGATGTGAAATTAGAGGAAGTCCTTGAAATATTAATGCCAATGCCCATTATAGTCCTTGAAGAGGAGGACAAGGACCTTGGACTGAATGTGCCATTGAATGCTTGCCCTTGGCAGCACTGCAGCTATCACACACATCTGATTCTTTCTAAAGGGGGAAAATTCTTGGCTGACGATCCATCCCTTTGGGTGTGTTTCTCATGTACACTGCTGGACACAAAGTGACATCATCATGGCTGGTTTGCTTAATTGGAAAGAGAGATTGGTATTTCTGCTATGAAAGTAACTGGAGTTTAACATATCTGCAAGTATCTAATTTAAAAAAGTTTCAGCAGATTTTCCTAAAGCAGCATCTGCACAGGTCTACATATGCTGCTGTCTTAATAATGAGCTGTGTTTTCCACCTAATACACCAAATCTTAGCCATACAGCTGGTTCCCACTAGCTATTGCAAACTTTGGGCATTTAAATATTATGCATTACAATAAGAACACGCATCAGACAATTAGCAAAAAGGTAATTGAATTTGTCTCCTGTCCCAAAATAGAGGGAAAAGCTTGGCTTGTGATTAGTAACATGACATCCCCTAATAACATTTTAAAATGTATTTTTATACTAGGATTAATTTTCAAGTACTTGATAAAGCAATTTACATTTCATAAGCTTCATTGTCCTAAACAATTTTGAAATAAAGGATTACCTTCAGTAGCAAAATGGAAAGACTTATTTGGAGACTAGGTTACCTATGTGCCTGAGCACTTTATGAAAAGTGGTGGATGGTTATTTTGCTGGAAACATTTTTTTTCATGCAAATGGAGGAATGTATTATCGATCTTACAGAAATGCTGCATGTTCAGTCTTGTTCTTATCAGGAGACATAAATTCTAAACTAAGTTTAAAAATACATTCCTTTCAAAAGAGGAAAGCATGCAAATATAGGCCACATATTGTGGAAATACTAATTTAATGCTTAAGAAGAACACTTCAGTTAAAAATTAATTGTATTTTTAAGTGCCTTAGCAGTCAAGATATTAATATTTTTCTAATTGTTTTCCAACCTGCTTTAAATCTTAATAATGCGTTTGCATGAATTGGACTGCAGTTGTTTTGTTCTGGTTGGATTTATCAACTGAGTCGTGAGTGGTTTGTTCTGAGGGAAATACCTGTGCCCAGATACAAAAATTATAGTGTATTTTTGATAACGCAGTGCAGAAATTCAGCATAGTGGCTTTCTTTGCAACCAGAACTCTTTTCCAACTGTTTGTTAGGTAAGCATTAATGCATGGCTTAAAAACTGTAATTTATGGGCTTTACTACAATATCAAAGATAAGCATAAGAATTTTTTTCACATTTGCCTGCATTTTAAGGCTTCTGTGGCTAGCGCTGTAGGGGAGAGAGATTTTTAAAACAGAAATGGGGATACTACCAATTCTGCATTTACAAGAGGACTTGCTTATTCATGACATCTAATGATGGCAGGGAAACAAAAAGCAACATGGAGAAAAGCATAAGAAAATAAGTGGTTAGAATACTGTTAAGGGAGGAAACTATGCAAGTATCTACATAACTAATAAGAGCTTTGGGATTGAGCAAAATTCTAGAATCATGCAGTCTACACCAGCTTAGTTCTCTGAAAGGTATGGAAAGGATCATTGACCAGATATGAGGATTCATTAGATAATGATGAGTATCAAGCTCAGTATTCTATTCTAAGCTGACAGTTCTGTCAAAAAAAAAGTAAACAAGACATTTGTCTGTTTTGCCTAAGAAGACACAAGAGGATTCCAAGAGGTTTGGAATCATACTTATAAGACTGGACCCATGCCCTTAAATTTAGTGGGATCTGTATCAGGTCCATATACCCTTTCAAATGTAAACGATAAACCAAAGAGAAAGCTGGAAGCTTCAGAAGGAATTTTGAAAAGTTGTATTGCAGAAAACAGCTATAATTGCCAGATTTGTTGATGTAGCCTTCTTAAGTAGCAACATGCTGCATGTGCACAAATTTTGAACAGTGTTCAAAATGGAGCAAATACAAGAAAGATATAAGCATTGTCTGTGTCTCCCACAGACTGTGAGCATTAGGAAGGTTGATATTATTGAGCTTTAGATAAATTACACTGGTATTTAAAATATTTTGAAAGGTATGGAGAACCAGTTTGGATTATTGGAAATCGAGATGGTAGCGAACATTCTCACAAATAATTAATCCACAAGCCTTCTCAGGAATGCAATAGTTGTTTTCCCCAACGCCAATTTTCCCACTTCCTTTCTTCCTATTCACTTCCTGTTTATCATTTATGACTGTTATGAAAAGGTATTAAAAAATAGGTATGTTATCTATCAAAGTAGGTATGATCTATTTCTTGCCTCTTTATTAATAAGAATGCTCTGCAAATTCAATACAAGGAGGAGGGAAAGAGAACAATGATATCAGGTTTAGTTCTCTCTATGCACATCACATAGGACAGGCATGTCCAACCCACTATCCATACATTTCATGTGACCTGGCACAGCTCACAGTGCAGCTACCCTGTGCACCATGCCATCATGGCAGTGGCTCATCCCAGTTCCTCAGCACCAATCAGCCCTGTGAACCCATCTGGGCTGAAATGAGGGCAGTGCAGTGCCATCTAAAGTGATGGCAAATAAGTTTGTGCACTTTGATGCATTGGCTAAGCACAGTCCTGTGAACAGCAAAAAATACTCAGCTGTGCTTTTCATTTTGATACAGGAATTCATGAGTAGGTTTTGAGATTGCAAAACAAATCATCATTTTTTTGGTTTATTTGCGACTCCATTTTCAGTCAACATAAATACATTATCTATACATTTTTGAATTGAATGTATAGAGTTGCAATCAGAAAGCTGATCATGTTTCTCTACTGGACTTTTATAAGCCTTCTCTTACCAGAGAGATAAATACTCCTCACTTCATAACCATGCCGTATTTGTGTCATTGCTTTTCGGCAGTATTTGCATTTGTGAACAACTGTTGTCAAGGATGCAATACAGAAAGAGTAAAATTTCATCAAAAATCTCTAACACCTTGCAGACTCACTAAGAATCACAGCCACTGCCACCAAGCCAGACTGAGGCATTAGTTTCACAAAAACAGTCAGATATCCCACGACTTTATGGTTTTGTCCCTTTCTTTTCTTTATATGTTAATTAAAAAAATGTTAAAAAATTAAAGTAAGTTTTGTTACTTTATATTAACTGTAACTATATTAACAATATTTTATACTTTATGAGGGCTGCTCCAAAAGTAATTATTCCTGTTTTATTATGTTGGCCCACGGCATCAAATGTGGATGTTGATGGTATGGCAGTAGAGGTTAAATCTCCCCACCAATATTGGATTACATTTTCTTGTTATGCAACAGATGGCAACAGAGCTACCTACACTGGTAGATTTTTACAAGTATGGCATGTAGGCTCTCATTCGTCACTGGCAAAAATGCATAGCTAATAATGGTGACTGCATGGAAAACTAGTGTTTTGTAGCTCAGCATTTGCTCTATCAAACAGTGTTATTGTTCTTTTATCTATTGTAGTTTCCATGAAAATAAATGGGAGACATTACTTTTGGAGCAACCTATGTAGCCCAAGACAATTTTTCTTTCATTCAGTGTGGCCCAGGATATCTATGACATAGGATAATCTATCTGTTCACCAACAACAAACATCTCTCTTTTCCTGCTTTGCACTGAACAGGCCTCTTAGATGCCTCTTGCATCTCATCTTAAGTGCTAATATGTGTTATAAGGATAGGAATCTCAATTGTTGCTTTAGTCTGATATGGCCCTCCCATCTGCTGTTGCTAAAACATTTGAAATAAGGATGCTCTTGCTTAAGGCTGCAAACCTGATTTTTCAATTCAGTTATTAAAGAAGGTGACCAAGTTCAATACAAGTTTGAATAACATTAAGAAATGGTAAGTGGGGATGTCACCTTTCGTCTCCATCAGTGGTAAAGTCTTGCTTCAAGAAATCACCATTTTAGTCTTTCTACCCAAGCTCCTCTGGACAGAAAAAAAAATGTAGTTTTCCTACCCCAGCTCTGCAAAAGAATGACTTGCAGCTGTCCCTTTGTCATCAAATCCCACTCACTTCACCACTGAGGGTGAAGTTGCACTAATTTTCAGCATTCCTCAAGCATCCTTTCCCAGACCATTCTTGACAAATTTTTCAGTCTCAGTCACTGCCATTGTGCAATTTTTGTGTCCTGCCTTCTGTGGTCCATAGTCTGCAGTGATGAAAAGTTGATACTCTGCCTCATTTACTGGAATATTAATATTTGGAATGTTTCTTCAAATCATTTCTGTGCTAGTATCACAACAAAATTTCTACTTCTGTTTGGTTTACAAGCGGCTGCCCATTTGTATCGTTATGCCCTACAGCTATGATGCCATGTACAAACTTATTTCCATTACAGAGTTATGACTGGCTGGCCCAAACTGATGAGCTGTTTTCTACTGTATTGCATTTCAACAGAAATTCAAGCAGGATAGATACTGGTTAGATAGACAAGTTAACAAATTACCTTTTAATTTTGGCAAAATTAACACACTAAAACTAAATTTTCTTCTAAGTTTAAAAGTTGATTTGCAATAAGAAATATTAGCTTTTGAGTCTTTTAGTGTTTTTCACCGTACAAATAAACAGTTGTTTCAGAGAGATCCCTGATCCACTATAGCCAGCACTTTAAACCAGTCTAAGGATGCCTAGCATATGGACATGCTCTTCATATTTCCATTCAATAAATTAAGAAACCCACAATATTTATAAGTTTTCTAATTCTTGTGTCTGAAAGACAAAAACACTTCTACTTCCCATAAGGAAATCACTTCAGGATAGCAGGAAAGAAACTGCCATCTGAGAATTATTTTAAAACGTTTCAGTATATCTTAACTTTTTTTTTTAAGTAGTTTTAAACGTTTGTAGAAAACATTGCAAGAACAAAGGAAGGAAATTGAAATACAGCAAGAAGCCATTTTCCTTACCAATAGAGAATGAGTGCAATTTAGTTTTAGTACACATTTAAGAAGCTTGAAAAACAACATATCAGAAATGCAAATGTATACAATATGTTTAAAGACAAATATAATGCAATTGGACTGGGTAGTAGCTAAATCAGGAAATTGACTGTAATTATAGTGTATTTTATGAGAATATAATATAATTGCAAGGCTGTTGAAAGAGTAGCTTATACATATATAAATTACCGGATTAAGACATTATGTTCTTTACATGGAATTCTGCTCTCAGGCTTTGAGATAAAGTGGAAGAGAGGGAGGTAATAGTAAAATAGCCCCACACAGCACAAGAGCAAGCCGTACTGCCAGCAGAGTTTGGGGTAGGGAAGGAGAATGAAGGAACCAGAGTATCATTTCAAAATGGAGTGCCACAACAGCATGGAATAAAGGAACTGCTTGGGACCCACTACACTTCCTTTCTTTTAACAGGCTGAATAAATCAGCCATTCATGTTCAGCCTGGGCTGGAAGATGAAGTTACATAAAGATCTGCCAGTACGTTTGGAGCTTGGAGAAGCAAAAGTAGGGCGGTTTCCTTAGTGCTCGTCTATTGCAGAGAATAGGATTTGCCACTGTGAATTAAGAGAATGCTAACGCCAATCCCTGAAAGCAGGAAAAATGATACTTGTAGTTTCACCTGGACATTAAAATGAATTGGATTAGTACATAAGTCCCTAGAATTTCAATTAAATTTGTGTTAAGTAAGTAAATAAAGTACGCAAAATAAAAATTCTCTCTCAACTAAGAAAACTTGCGAAATACACTGGTGGTGATGGGCTATGGAGTCAGATGTGTTTTTTCATATGGCCTACTGAACAATAGGACGAGACTATTTTGGATATAGTCCAAGGAACATGCCAAGCAGAACAAAGAAGATATGAGCAGAAGGAATGTTAGGAGACAAGTGATTGTAGTAACATCAGTTATAAGATACATACAGAATGCATGCTGCAAGAAGAGTTAGTGTGATTTCAAGAAGTGGATTAGAACTAGGTCTTGGGAATATGTAAATGCAGTGGCTGATCTATTCTGATGACATTGGTACTGTCACTGGATAAAGTAAGAATGAGAAATTGGGCCGTGGAGATATAAAATATTCTTGTGACAGACTAGAAATCAAATAAGTTTTATATACATTCTGTTAAATTAGATTTTCCAAATCAACTAGACTGTGATTATAAATCTGATATTAATAGACCACTCAAAAATTTCTTAAAATGCTACCAAACACTTTGAAAAGGTGACAGCCCACAGCAGAATTACATTTAAAACATCTGCAAAGCCCTGTTAAAAGTACAGTTCAGGTGCAAAAAAAAAACCAACAATTATTGCACAGGTATTTTTGTGGTGCTGTATCCATCCCTTTGCTTATGTTTAGCTGAGCTTTACCTTACTGTACTTCTAGATAACACAATGGAATTTTTAAGAAATTTCAAAATTGTCAGGCAAAGGTTCCAGAATAGCTTTCCAATTCTGCATCAGATTAAGCCAAGAGATAGCCAGGCATCAAATCTGTCAGTTATCAGATAAATAAAAAACTTTTCCATACAAATGTGTTACTTTTACCAGCAGTTGAAAAAGCATTCTCTTTTCCACTTCAGAATTTCTAACATATTAGAAATTTTTCAGTAAAGATATAATGCACTGGGTTGTATATTAAAGATCTCTGATGTACTCATTTCTCCTTCAACAAAAAAATGTTGAATGTTACAGATTCATACATTCCAAAGAGTTGTGTGATCCTTATACAAACCTTAAACATTTAGCTTGTCATTTAAGTTACAATGAACCTGGACTATGAAGTCCAGGTCATACAGGTGATCAGTTTCCTTTGATTAGCTTTGTTTTTACCCAGTTCTGCCACAGAGACACATGCTGGTACTTGCAATAGAAATATGAAAAAGAAAAAAAGAAAGAAAAACACACAAACAGAAAAAAAACCCTAACCTAAGAGTTTCAATTAGAAAAAGCCTAAAAATCAAAAGCTTTCAGGCAGTACCTCTATCAGTAGCCATTTTTGTCTATCCATCAAGGTGCTTACATGCTCATTCTACAGTGTGGAAGAAATGAGCCAAAAGTAGGAAAGTGCTTGGCCTTCAAAGGGTAATTATTACTGAGTAAAAGCCTAATCTCTGCCCTGTTCTCCTTCTTCCCTTTCTCCAGCTGTCAGCATAAACTTTTGTCCTCACAGTAAACAGCCATACCAACAGTTTCTTAAACTTTCTTACAAAAGAATACTTTATTTTACAGCCTTTACCTAATTATAAACCATTATGAATATTATAATATTTAATTATTTCATGTAATTATCAAGTCCTTATGGCTCTCCTTTGTGTGATGCGATCATTGTATTCACTCATTTACTTATTTATGTTGAAATGATGACAGAAATGAACAGCAGCACTCATTGTTCTATAATCTCATCTGCTCATACAAACTAATTCAGGTCAGGCTGCACCACGTTTTGAGGCTCTTCCAAAACACAAAGAGGGGTTGCTCTAGGTTAAGTTGGTGATTTGCAGCTTGATAATTCATCTGATGCAACTTAACTTCACGTGGACTGGAAGATACTAGATTGCTGCAGAAACTGCTCATGAGATAAAGTGTATTCCAGCTCCTGACCAAATTCTACTTCCTCAGAAGGACTTTTTTTCCAGGTAATATCATTATCATAGAATCATAGAATGACCTGGGTTGAAAAGGACCACAATGATTATGAGTTTCAACCTCCCTGCTATGTGCAGGGTCGCCAACCACCAGACCAGGCTGCCCAGAGCCACATCCAGCCTGGCCTTGAGTGCCTTCAGGGAGGGGGCATCCACAACCTCCTTGGGCAACCTCTTCTAGTGCGTCACCACCGTCTGAGTGAAAAACTTCCTCCTAATATCTAACCTAAGTCTCCCCTGTCTCACTTTAAAACCATTCTCCCTTGTCCTATCTCTATCCACCCTTGTAAACAGCCATTCCCTCTCCTGTTTATTTGCTCCCTTCAAGTACTAGAAGGCCACAATGAGGTCTCCCTGGAGCCTTCTCTTTTCCAAACTAAACAAGCCCAGTTCCCTCAACCTTTCCTCATAGGAGAGGTGCTCCAGCCCTCTGATCATCTTAGTTGTCCTCCTCCGGACCTGCTCCAAGAGCTCCACATCCTTCCTGTACTGGGGCACCCAGGCCTGGACACAGTACTCCAGATGGAGCCTCACAAGAGCTGACTAGAGTGGAACAAATCACCTCCCTCTCCTTGCTGGCCACCCCTTTTTTAATGCAGCCCAGAACACAGTTGGCCTTCTGGGCTGCAAGTGCACACTGCTGGCTCATGTCCAGCTTCTTGTCCACCAGGACCCCCGAGTCCTTCTCTGCAGGGCTGCTCTCAAGGAGATCTTCTCCCAGTTTGCATAAATACCTGGGATTGCCCCAGCCCAAGTGCAGCACCCTGCACTTGGCATTATTGAACCTCGTTAGGTTTTCATGGGCCCATTTCTGCAGCCTGTCCAGGTTCCTCTGGATGGCTTTAACAGATGTATCAAAACTTGCCACTCCCACAGAGATCCAAAATACCTGTGAAAGAAGCTACTGTCTGAAACGATTACGGGCAGCAGAATGTGTTCCAAAGCCTCAATTTGATCACTCTTTTAACCACAAACTCAAAATACTGGCTGGAAGGTACATAAAACTCTCCAAAGGGCTTCAACTTGCACAGTGCTGCAGACTTCAATACAGAGAACTAGACCGTCAAGTCTGCTCTGTGAATGTGGAAGTATGTTCCAGAAGCTGAAAAGCAAGGGAGAAGAAGGAACAGGGAGATCCTCTTCTCTTCCAAATCCTCAGCTCACCTATCTATCCCTGTAATATCACAATTTTTCTATTCCATTGAAATTTTTGAACTGCTCTAATCCCTGGACCTTTTTCATTTGGTGTTTTCCAGCCTTTCTTTCACTTGGCAATTTCTTTTGCCAACTGTTTAAAAATGGTCTTAAAAACAGTTTATTTGCTTGCTTGTTCTTAGAGACGATTGTTTTCTAAAGAATAGACTGTCATTTCTATTAGGTCCACAAAAGTTTATTATTTCTATCCAGATCCACCAATGTGGAATCTGCTCCCTAGCTGCAGCAGTACTCCGTATTCATCATTATGTATGAAATTAACATAGCATCATAGCTAGGAAGCAGTATGTTTTATAATGGAATTGCAGTCCATCTGTAAGACATGCAGCTCTAGATCGTGGAAACACTGTTGATGAACGATTAAAAAAATATATATACAATTGCTTTTAGAAATCTGAGGACTATGCCAGAGAACACAATGCAAACTTTTCAGCAAAACAAGGACCAGCAAATGAGCTTGGGTGGATGTTTATTATTGTTTATATCCAACCTAAATCTACCCTTTGAGCTTGAATTCATTTCCCCTTATTCTATCACCTCGAAGGGAAAAGGTTTCAAGCTCAAAGCAGATAGATTTAGGTTGGATATAAGGAAAAAGTCTTCTACAGTGAGGGTGGTGAGGCACTGGAACAGGTTGTCCAGTGATGTGGTTGATTCCCCCCCTGGAGACTTTCAAGGTGAGGCTGGATCAGGCTCTGGGCAACCTGATCTAGCAGCGGTGTGCCTGGTCAGTGCTGGGGGGTTGGACTAGATGGCCTTCAGAGGTCCCTTTCAACTCTAAAGATTCTATGACTCTGTGATTTATTTAGATTTTCTCATAATGGTATGGTGAATCTTAAGATAAATTTAAATAAAAAAATCAGTCTTGCACAATATCTACTAGATTGTGTATGTATCTCGTTTGTGAAACTGTTTGAACAGATAATAGGAAGAATACATCACTACTTACATTCTCTAACTTCAATAAGCATTTATGCATTTATTTTAATGTATATATCTGTTAATTTAAAATTCTTTAAAATCTTTTTATGTAAGTGCTCTTCATGCAAGCAAAGTGTTACAAAATATAAATGAGCACATATTATACATTTTAACAGAATTAATGCTTTTAGCAACAGTTTGATCTTGTTTTGATGGCTCTGCTATATAGCCATGCCAAACAAATGCTTCAAGCCGAGAGAAAGTAATGCTTAGAAGAATAAAATCACAGAGCACAATGAAATCCTAAACATATTTGCAGATGAGAGAGAGAAATCAGTATTTGGAAATTGTGATGATGCCTGGAACAATTCTCTTGGTCAGAGACTTACTGCAAGATTCAGCACAGCTAGAAACTTCTAGACAGAGAGGAACAAGACATTAAGGCACACAGGTAGGAATTTCATACTACAATTCATTGCAAATCTGCAAAAAGTGAAAAATGTGCTGCGTAAGTATTCCTGATATCTAATAAGGGAACCATGAATAGTAGGAGTACACAGGCAATTAGGTTAGCTTTGTTATAACAGGAATCATAGAACCTACAAGATCCATTAGAAGCAGTAGCCACATTTTTAAATTTAGGTGGCTTAAGACAGCTCAGATCATGTTCCTGAAAATACATATCCATATGTACTTTATTTAATTATTCAGTTTGTATTTAATAATTTCATAAGCATAGATTCAAGAGGACCTGAGGGGTCTGCAGCTCAGAAAATATGGGACCAGTCACGGAGGAAAATAATTTGGAAAGCCAGGGCAAAGACAAACAAAAAAGAACACGTATTTATACATGTATGTACAGATAAATACATTGTATATATAGACATATATATACATATATAATGCCCAAGAAAAACAGGCAAAAAGGAAGTACAAGACTATATGCCTGTTGTATGTGCCTTGAAAGAGCACCAAAGCGCAGTTCATTTTAAAACCGTCCTTGTTCCATAGGCTAAACATCATGAATGCTTGCAGTAGAGTACAGGATGCTCTTTCCAGTTCCATTTGTTCCTGATTCCATTTGATTCCTGATCCCAAAACCAAAGGCAGTCAACAATTTTTACTTCTCTAATTCATTACTTCTCTAAACCCAATTTTAGAGCGAAAAGCTTATGAGTAGATAACCCTTTGAAGCAGGCAGCAACGGTTTAGTTGATTTCAGTAATACAATTTTGATTTATACCAGCTGAAAGTGTTCATCTTCATGCTTAACTTCTGTTTTGCATAACTTTATATTAACACAAAACAATTTAGCTCAAGTCTGAAATAGAAATTTTATGGTAATGGTTGCTTTTGAAGTAGTTTTATGTTTGTTCTAAATGACCAGATACTAGCAGTTCCCAAATGTAACTTTGAACATTCAAATAAAGAAAGAGCTATTATCTATTGATGCCAGCAGATGTGCAAAACCACAAGTGATTTGCAATGAGCATTGACTGTGTTTCATTATCAGCCTATGGGTCAGGGTAAGCTCAGATTCACACTAGAATATAATTAAAGAATTGAAAAATAAGGCTGGAAACAATTTTGAGAATGCTTTTATGCCATCCTTTGTTCAAAGGCAAAATCAACTATATCAGTTGTGACACAGATTTGTCAAATATATTATTAAAGACCTGCAGTGTGAGAGGCTGCACACATTACAGTAGAAAGCATTTCCTAATTTACCCTGGTTTTTTCCCTGCTGTTTGAGATCACTCATGTGAAAGACATGGAGGGAAAAATCCCATCCTCTCTGCAGCAGCCTTCAATATAGGTGCAAATCAGTTCCAGTTAAGGAAAAAAAAAGAAAAAGAAAAAAAAAAGAAAAAAAAAGAGCTTGTCTTCTGGTTAAAAATATCCATTAGAAAAGATTTATCATAAAAAATGTTTGTTGAGTAAACTAACATTTCCCTTACAAAGTGTAAGTTTTGTGTAGAAAACTCCAATTAGCTCATAGAAAAATAAAATGCTGTTTCATTCAAGGAAAGCAAAACTTCACTTTTTACCTTTTTTTTTTTCCTAATGATTCTTGGCTCTCTTTATCTCATGGAATCACTGTGCTGTCACCACTTGCTACATTGCAGGGATGAAAGCATCCCTTAATCATCACTATCTCTGCATTCCATTATTAATTTTTAATAAGCAACCAAGACCATTCCAAAAAGGGAGGAAACACTCATCCAGTCTTCATGAGGGGGCTGTATTTTAGCCAGATTTCCATCTCTGCATTATAACTCCTTTGAGAGATCCCATTCCCTCTTTTTGTCAGCAGCAAAGAAAACCAAGTATTAGTAGTTTTCCTTTTTACATTAATATGCATATATTATCTTTTTTAAAGCCCTATTTTAGGACTGTTTTCCATCTCACATTCAGCCCTAAAACTTGAAAGATCAAATCGCATCTTTTTTTCTTTATATGTTCATGAATTTAATTTTTATTAGAGTATGGATGTTTTGAGATCTTACTTAAAAAAAAAATCATGTTATATTCATAGTTTCCTTTAAATGACTACTACAGGTTTGTCATAGCACTGACTGTGGTTAGCAGTCTGAAACTTCTTGCCCCTCCTACTTTTGCTCTTTGATATGCTTATTTTAAGTCATTTTATCACAGGAAATGAAATCTCTTAACTCCCATGCAGATGTCCAGAGTTATATGAGAATAACTGAAAAGGGTGTTCTTACTTTGAAGATGGCATTCACCTTCCTGCTGTTATTCTTCTTTGAATAGTTTTATCCAGAAGTGATGAGGCATTCAGCCTTTGTACTTCGCCTTTCATTTCAGTCTAGTAAAATTGTTGACACACCCACCACACTTTGAAGTGAAAAGTTATAATCAGATGAGTGGTCCGCAATCACGTTCTTGGCACATAAAAAAACCCAAAAAAGTAAAGATGTGTCTCTGTTATTTTTGAGATCTATAAAAGATAGGAGACCTAATCATAAGAACTACTGGACATTCGTTCCAGGTCAGGCTCTAAGCTAATGTTTTCTTGAGCATAGTGACTTCATGCTGCAGCATAGCTGGAGGGCAGCTTGGCACAGCACTTACCTTGCATCTCTTCCTACCTGCACAGAAGCTTCTCTTACGTGACACTTGCTGAAATACCATGCAATAGACACAGTCAGAGATATTAACTTCTGCTTCAATTCAGCAGTAATAGCCACCTCTTATTTCTCCTCCTCGAATCTCTGCCAGCTGAAGCGTATTGGCTTTTCTTATCCTCTCAAATTGCATAATAGGAGCCACTGCTATGCAGATCGTCTAAGTATCTGCAAAAACTGGAGTTGGAATCTGTTTCTGTCCAGATCAATGCTATTTGGTAAAGGCACTTGGTTCAGCACTCCTGGCATGACTGGGCAGCCTGTCCACAATTTCTAGAGGCAGACAACCATATCATATCTGGCTCACCACATCTAGCATCTTCAGGAAGGCTACAGCCCTTGGTTTGTACCTCTCAGCTGGCAGCAATCCTGGGCTCAGCATGCTGGTGGTTGAAACGTTCAGCTGGTGGCTGATTGATTCAGCAGTCAGAGTAATTTAGGTCAGAAGGGACCTGAAAGCCATGCTTGCTTCAAAGTTAGATCAGATTGCTCAGGCTGTTTTCCAACTGAGCACTGAAAATCTCTAAGGATGAGACTGGATACCACAGCCAGCCTGGGCAATCTGTCCCAGTGCTTAGAGCTGAGGTAAAAAATGTTCTTTTCCTTAGTGCTGGTCATGATGCATTTCCCTTATTTTAACTTGTGACCATCACATCTTGTGCTTCAACCCTATACTTCTGAGAAGAATCTTGTTGTGATTCTGAAACTCTTTTTTTTTCATGGCTGAGCAAGGTAAGATCATGTGTGCAGGGCTGTGGCCCCTTGCATTCTCTGAGCTGGGCTCTTCATACTTTTTAGACATTTCTGTTGGGTGGTGTGAGGGTTTTTAAGTGGACAGAGTACTCCAAGTGTGGTCTTCTGAATGCTAAGTAGTGGGATTACTCTCTTCACTTGATTTTCTAGTTATGCCCTAAGACAGCCCTGTATGCGGTTAGCTTTCTTTGCAGGCCCTTTGCTGCAGAGCTGTCACCTAGCCAATTAATTGTGCCAGCCTTCACTGCTGCTCTAAGCACAGGACTTTGTATTTGCTGTCTTTGGATTCCATGAGATTGCCATGGACCCATTCCTCCAGCTCATCAAGGGAGGCCACTATGCTGTCATGGTGTCAGAGAAAACCTGATAAGCTCCTGGAAGAGTATCAAAGGAAGTTCTCTGTCCAGTCTGGCAAAAAAAAAAAAAAAAAAAAGCTTTTAATTGAGGCATTAGTGACAAAACCAAACACACTTAGCCTTCTCTGAAATTGCCTACCCTTTCTGCACTGTTTCATTGCAGCCAGATATCTTTGCTAACATTTACTCTGCAAACAGCCCAAGAGGAAGACCAGCAGAAGGATGGCATTTATATCTTGGAACCACTAGAACAGAACATTTCTGGTCTACTGAAGCTCCAAATAAGCTGTTTTCTTTTTTCTTTCCAAAGACACTAAGACCAGTCTTAGTCATGTGCACACGCCTTTCTCAGCTGCGATAAGTAGAGCTCCAGTTTTCATTAACCAATGTTCAGCTCTGGAAGATGCTCCCAAATGGAGTCTTAAAACTGGAACTCGCAGCTTGATGCATCTGCTTAGCAGGTCTTCTCAGCTGACAAATTGACAAGATTTTTCCATCTTTTCACAGCTTATAAAATGTCAGACCTGTGTTGTTTCTGAGATAGGTAGCAAGAAACTTGAGCTGGTGCTGCTTGAACATGGTTCCCTCCAAACTGCTTCTCAGAAGAGATGACAGCTCAGTTGCTTCCCTTGAAATTACTTCCTTTCGCAACCACCACTGAAATGATGGGGGGAAAAAAAAAAAAAAAAAAAAAAAAGTAGATGTTCTCTACTTATTTATTTGTTTTAAATCTATTTATTTATTCGTTTCAATTTAAGCTTGAGGTTTGAGTTCTGAAACTTTCTTCAGAAAATAAAATCTATCGGAGCCAGCGTGTCTGAGAATCCGTTCCTTAGTAAATCAAGTCTTTTAGTAGTTCATAGACCCTCTATACTAAGGAGGTTCTTAGTGTATTATTTATCTTAAATAAATCATGATTTAATTTTTCCACTTGAGATAAATCCACGTGGTGTAGCATCAATTCCAGTTGGAAAAAAATGAAAGAAAATGTTTCAGTAAAGCAGTCCCCTTGTTCCTGGAATTAAAGTTTCGCTCTGTACACAGCACTTCCATGGTGCTTAGTTTACTTCTGCTTATTGTAGTTGAACCGTATGGATTTTTTTTACTTAAGTGTTGGGGGAATGTTCTTTTGTTATGTTGTATTTTGTTGAAGTTTTATTATATGTTGTTTCTTTGTGTTGTTTCTATGTTCTTCTACCATACTTTTCTCATTGCAAATTCTGAAGAATGGTTTAAAACTAATGGAAAGTTTTTGGATACCAGACAGTCATGCCAAGGAAATTCAGGAGGAATGAAAGTAAATGGCCCTACGAACATCAAATTTAGACTCACTGGAATTTTTTTAAAAATTAATTTTAGAAATTCTGCACATAACTAAGATAAGTAGTGCATTGACAAGTTTTTCACTAAGCTTCCTCAATTTGTATTCTGTTGTGTTATAGAAGCAAATGCTTGTTGGCAATATTGTCCTTTTACTGATCCCTATCCTGAATGACCTCTCTTTGAGATGCAAAATGAAACAATTTTTCCAATTTCACAACTTCTATATGCACACAGTAACATCTAGAGCTCTCTAAATGACTGAAAAATAGAAAGATTTTTTTTGTTGTTGCAGGTACACATGGGAGAGACCTGTTTCTCCACGCAAATTAAGGCAATCATGCACATTAGGGCTTAGTCAAATCTAAATGCAATCTACCATCAGCTTGGCTGCTGAGCCTGCAGAATGCTTCTGCACACTGAACATCCTCAAGGGCTCTTAATAATGTTCTCCAGCAACGACAACAAAAAAAGGTAGATATTCTGAAACACACTTTCTTTTCCTATTATTTCCTCCCAGAAAGCTCTTCAGTATAAGCAACAGTATAAGCGACACTTTGTCAAGTATGTCTATTTAATACAGCTCCTAAACAATATAAATAGCCATAATCTCAATGTCTTTCTTTGCAGAATTACAAAATTGCAACTTACTCAGCCCAAATCATAATAAAACTACAAAATTATATCATCGCTTAGCCAAATTTCATGAAGAGAAAAAAAATTGTATAAAAATCTAAGGGTATATGAAGGTCAAATCAGTTGTTCCAGTCCTTTTATAATTTTTTTTTCTCCATGTAAAAAAATCCTATGTCATATAACACAGGCTCTGTTTTTCCTGAACATACAATGTTCTCTCTTCTTTTATGTCATCCAGACCCACTTGCTGTGAAAACACAACTTTGGAGAATTTTATACTACCACTCAATTCTTTTAGTTTCACCTTTAGAAGTGTGAGAGCTTTCTCTGCATCTTCTGAGTCAAATGAAGGCTCCTTCAAATCCACCTGAGGCCAAAAAGAGATTTTACCATTAAGGTTACTGGGTTATAAGCATTGCCTCTGTGTATAGAGCTTACTCACCTTATCAGCTTATTTACTTCCCTGTCGTCCTCAGCTGCTCTTTTCTCCCTCATCAATTTAGGCAAATTCAAGGCACTCTACTATGCCCAGAGAATGAGGGCACACTAAATAATGAATACTCTAATGTAAAATTTCACTTGTTTTCACTGTATAGGCAGAATACAGAAATATCACTGAATATGTTTTGTTGCAGATAACTCATTTGTTAAAACGTTTAGGCAAAGCAGAGCTTATAACGTCCAGCAGAATTATAGACTCAGCAAATTGCATAGCTTCTCTTTTGATAGCTTTAGAATAAGTACCATCCTAATAGTTAGACTGAACAGTATTGACAAGGACCTGTCTTGGCTTGTCTGGTCCATTTAAACTCTTATTTTAGGAATAATTTATAGGAATATGTTGAAATAGGGCTCAGCTCTTCACTGAAACCTTTGTTAGAAGAACTAATTAATTCAGTGCACCCAATTTACTCAGTCGATGCTTCTGAAAAGGTATCCCATTCTCCAGAAAGTCCAGAGGTTGAGATCTTCCAGGTAACTGTATGCAGTGCTTTACTGCTGCTCACATCAGTCAGTGCAGCAGTGATGGACAGGCTGCTCACTGGCTGGCTATGCCACATCGCCACAAATGATTCCATTCATTACCTTGAATAAATACTTAACTGCTTGGAAGTGATTGCAAACACTCTAGACTTCTTAGTATCTTGCCTAAACTGTCCTTCCTCCCTAACGTAGTTACAATCCCACAGGAGGACTGGACAGCTATATATAGCATTTCCACATGAGTCTCAGAATAACGTAATACATAGAGGACTGAACAATGGCACAGATAAGATGACTATATAGCAATCCTTCAAGATATTATGGTGCCTGACAGTATTGTTAGGAGATACTTGCTAGGGATCATTCATGACTGTGCAGTTGCAGCAGAAACACTGATTTACTCACTTTCTCATCTTCCAGATTGTGCACAATTTTTTAAAAAATCTTTGGATAGTTGAGATACCTGGAAACCAATGGTAGGACAAAGACATCCTGAGTCATAAGGTTAGCAGTAGGTGGGAGCCACCTGAGAGCTTTCTATGAGATGGTGAGCTGACACATTTATATGTTCAAGGGCGTTTGGAAAGAAGGTTAAAGAAGCAGCTCTGAATAAAAGCCAGGATTTCTGAATAACTGATTATTTTACCAGCAAGGATGTAAATATAACTTGCCATACTCTGGAACTGCCAGTTAATGGGAAAGGTCACTACAGCAGTGACTTGAGACAAATTAGACAAGTGGTGAATTGAACTGCAAATGAAAGGTTGTTGCTTTGGAAATATTAAATACTGGAACACCATGTGAGTATGACTGGAAAATCAGAAATGAAAGATCATGTTTTTTTATAGGAATTTATATTTCACTTCTGTTTACAGTTTATTGCACTGAAAATTATCATCTTCTGTTTCAACCCCACTCCAAACTATCCTGGGTAACATTCGGTGGTCAAAAGGTTTGAGATTCCCCCTGGGGTAAATCAAGAGGAAACAACACCAAATGATCAGTTAACACTTTTATTCAAATAAGGAATAGCTTCAAATTTGCCTGGGGAACTTGATCATTCGTGCCATATAATAAGAAAAGCCCTGTTAGTGATAAGCTATGATGATATGCTTTGTGATATGTTCTAATACACCTTCAAAAGAGAGAGAGAAAGATAAAGATAGAAAAGAGAGTTACCACCTTTGGATCCAGCAATGTCGAGATGGATCAGGGTTGTTCCTCTAGTGTGGGCATGCACACTAACTGGCAGTCTTTAATTCACAGTTCCCCTGAAAGGGGAAGCTCGCTCTCTCTTTAGAACATTCTAGAAATGAGTCTGGGGCCTTGAGCAGTCCACGTCGTGATTGAGGTCTGGCCCTACCCCTGCACAAGCACTGTTCGAGATTTAGAATATTCTGGAAAAAAGTGATTGGGTCAGAGGGACTTCAGGGGGGTTTCATCCTATCGCTACCAAAATGTCCACTGAGATGACTCTCCTTGGTGTGCAGGCATAGTTTATCTCCCTCCTCCACTAAATTTGCCTGTTGTAATTCAGCAGGTCTGCATAGACTTCACAAGATAAGGAAATCAGTCAGGAGGAATACCTCGCCTTTACAAGGCTCCATATCTCATTAAAAGGAGATCACCACAGTAGTCTTCTACCAAGTGTTGGAGGACATTAGCCCTTTTCCTTCTCAGTCCCTTACGTCTTCATTTTATATTTTATGTGCATCTAGAGGAGATTCTTAAAGCTACTTCATTAAAAATGACACGGCCTGATAAGGCTACCAAAAGCATTTTGATGCCTAACTGCCACAGGAATAATTTGGACTAGGCTTTAGAAAGCTTGACAAGTAGTTATCTTCATGACTAGGTTTCCAGATGTCTCTCATCCTTAGGTGACACTGATTAGTAAGGTACATTTTCACAAGTGTCTCATAAAAGGAATTTCAGCCTTTCTTTCCATGTCAGAAGTAGTTGGATGTTGTAAAGTTATGAGAGCTGGCAAAGGGAATAGGAGCATCAGTTCTATGCTCAGAAGTGATTGAGATACCTGGACACTTAGCACTTGTTGCCAACAGTGACTAAACAAACAGAAGCCCATTTGCAGATTGGAATTTAAGTTGGATTAATTCCTCTGATCTTAATCACCCAGTTACATACTCCAAATGACTCGTGAGTGTGCTTTTAAGTGACTGTAGCAGTGCTGCAGGTGTGCTAGAAGAGACAGCCAGGTACCTTTGTGCCTCACTCTCATCCAAACGCCTCTAGGATCTGAACACAAAGCATGCCTGATCCCATGTGCATACATTTTTAACATCTAACAAGGCTGGGCCACCTGCTGAAACTCTTTTCAGAGTTTTTGGCTGGAAAACCAAAGTTTTTAGTCCAAACATGTGCCTGAAAGCAGCTGAAGGCAGTTGTACCACAGCCACCCCAAGGCCTGGCGTGGTCCTGATGAAGCCACGTACAAGACACTGGGCTGAGAGGTGCAACCAGAGGAACACTGTCATCATCTCTGATCTCTCCTCCCACGTCACCCACTACCACCAGTAACCAAAACACTACACACTATTGCTTATGGCTGCAAATAGTAGAATATTTTTCAGTAGACTGTCTGTTTAGATCCTGCTTGACAGATAGACTTATTTCTCAATGCAGCATATTTGAATAGCTCTATATGTAATCCCAGCACCAAATTTCACCAAAAGGGAAAGAACATTTCTTCCATTTCATCCTGTCTCATTCAGAGCAGACCTGCCTCCCTGTATCACAGCTTTGAACTGATCTGGCAGAACTTATGTTCCTGCACCAACAGCCCCACTCAGTGAAATACATCAGACCAATGCAGCATAAAACACAACATGGCTGTGGCTTGGCACATTTGAAAGGTCTTTGACATCTGTGATTTTCTTCCCTTTGAACACAAGCACAGTCCATTTTCCATGTTGTTTTGTTCTTTGGCCTCCCCACTGAGTCTGCTGTGAGGTATGTTCACAGGGATTAGGGGCACTTGGAGGTAGGGAAATGGAGAGTGGACAGTAGAATGAGTTCCCCACTTACATCAAATTTTGTACTTCTTTGTTGGAACTGCTCTGAACTTTATTGAAACTTTGATTATAACTAGGGATAAATCTCATTCTTTTGATCTAATGTGGCCTAAAGCAAATTTAAATATTAAGGATTCCTTAGGAAAAACTTGGAATTTCTGCTTTTTTCTGCTCTTCATTAAAAACTTTATTACCATCCTAGTGTGTGATATAAGCAGTTGCTCCACTTTTATTCTAAGTAGTACTTGAGGTCTGTTCCATATTTTTCTACGGAATAGATATATAATGGCCATTGGTAAGGATGATATTCTACCTCCATTATACCAACTAACTTTTTTTTTGGTATAAGCTCATTTTAATCATAGCTAAATTCCAAGGAAACAGAGCACATTTTTTTGTGAAAAGCACGTGGCCCTTCCTCCATCTTCAGGGTCCTCTGCCTGACTGCTCATCTGGTCAGGCCCCCACGTGAAGCCTCACATGAAAGAAAATGCAAAGAAAGGAAAAAGCCTTGGACTCCTCTTCAACACATTTCGTTACCGACAACAATGCAGACACTGATTATTACCCATTAGAAATGAAAATAGGAGCTATGACTAGATATGGAATTTGTGTTGCTTTAAAGATAAGGCTCAAAGCTAAAACTTTTTTTTTTTCTTTCTCCCCATGGCTGTTGTGTGATGAGCAGCCACACAATGTAGTTTGTTCCCGTACTGCAGTTTCAAATATTAATGCTTTTCTCAAAGTCATGGGAGGTAGTCCAGAAATGAAAACCCGCTGTCTGTTCTATCTGCATCAGACCCACAAATGTCCTTTAAAACTGGCACATTTATATTGTGTTTCCCAAGCTACCAGTTTGCCAGGGTGTGCTGACAAAACTCCAAACACCTACACTATTTCTTAACGTATAAAACCTTTACATATTTGAGAACAGCATCTCATACATTGCTAAACATTCATTCAGTCTTCACTTTGTCTTGAAATTGAATTCAACTCTCCTCAGAGTATTCTGAAATGTATTATATCCAATACAAAGAAGCAGCACTGATCAAGATCAGACATAATTTCTCTCTCAGTCTGGCTGATACTGTCATTAACTATTGCGATGATGCACTGACTTCAGTTAATGCAATACTGATGTTCATTTGCCTGTAATCATGCCCTGTATTAGTTTGATTAGACCTACAGAATGTCTGGTTGATGACAAAACCCCATTGATTACACGTGGTCTGCTTCTCATTTCCAGTCAAGCTTTCTGCCTCGAGACATGAATAGTTTCATTAATTAGGTGATCCAAGCACGTTGACAAGGATTCAAGATAGTCAGGTTCTGGCACAGTACTCCAAGTATTATAGATTCATTCTCCATAGTCAATGAAAATTCGGTTATTCGTTTAAATGAAAGCAGAATCAAATCCGCTTGGCGTTCCTTATATTTGATTATGGTCCCAGAATATATGCAGCACAAATTCCACCTATGTTTAGAGGCAGTTATGCTTCACAAGGAAAGACACCAATCATTTATCTGGAATATCAGGAAGTATGAAACGTAAAGAAAGTCCCTAAAGAAATCTAAATAACAAGAACAAAACATGACTAGCTAAAGGGTAGATCTTTCTTCACAAAAAGTTGTGGCTCTAAGTCACGATGGTAAATTGAATTTTCTAATACTTTGAAAAGGACTGAAGTAAAATGTTTAGGACAGTTCAATCCTACATTGGCATTGCTCAGCAAGCATCCTATCTTGCATTCCTCTTCTTTTCTTTCTTTTCCTGTCAGATTGTAGAGATCATTTTCAAGTATTTTTGCCTAATTAGGGTTGTAGAGCATTTCTGGATGCTACTTTTCATCCTAAGATTGAAATCAATGGAAGATGCCTCCCACCTGTCTTGTAACTGGAAATGGGCTTTTTTTTTCCTGTTCCAAGAACAATCTAATCCCCAAATCCACAGTGGTATTTAAATATGGCAGAGCCTGATCCAGCAGTAGATGTTCTTCTCAGGAAGCACCAGGAGTGGAGCTGCTCCCCAGGGCAGGAGCAGCCAGGATTTGTGGCTGACTACAGCCTGACTGCAGGGCCAGAGTGATGACGGGCTCTGCCAACAGCCCAGGCCCATCAAAGCAAAACAAGGAACCAGGTGTGAGGAAGTCCAGACAGAAACAGCATATGGGACTTCAGACAAAGCTACCCATAACACAGGTTTCAAAAACCATTTAATAACGTGTATACAGAAATGAATGGGGGGGAAAAAATCAATCAGTACCTGAGAAAGCACTTGTAGAAGTTAAACCGCACCACACATGCATCCTAGAAACCGGCTGCATTGGATCTTATTGGGGCAGCAGTACAACCACTGGCACAGGAAAAGCATTTTTCATGCCTGTCTCCCTTCTAGCCTTTAGAAAATACACTGCCAAAATCCAGGGACTATGCTCATGAAGGCTTCACTTTGTTTAGTTATAAAGATATACTTCAGTGGTCAGCAGTGAACCTAGACTGCTTCTGAATTCTCAATTCTAGCAGTTGGATTTCTGTTCTCCTGCAATAGAATTCTGAGAGCAGTCACACCAAAGGTGTTGAAGACCACCACCCCCAATGACACTTCTTAATTGCTTAAAAATAAAGAGATTAGCAGTAGCCATAGTATGAATGGTTTTATTGCCATCTGACATTTTGTAATACATTGTTACCATTCCAGTCCTTAATATGTAGACTAAAAAAATAAACCATAGATCTAAAAGTACACAGTATTAGTTCAACCCATAACCAATACAGAAGTTGACTCAAAGTCTGCTACATAGGCACTTTATAAAAATGGAAAAGAGTAATTTAAATCCACATTTCAAGGATATTTAACACTAAAATCTGAAATTTACTTCCAATAAACTCAACTACCCACAAGAGCTGCTACCTGCTCACTGAGAGATTCTGTGTATGGATGTACGTACATATATCAAAGCAGTAATACTCTCTTGTGCTGAGATGTCACAAATTATGTATTTGAAAAACTGTGCAATACCCAATGCAAAACTTAAATTGGTATTTTTTTTAAGTGTAACACAACTATAACCAAATACATACACTATTTACAGGGTGTTAATAAGGCTGCTTAGTTTTTAAAATCTGACTCATTGTACAAAAGACAGACATTAAAGAATGTTGTAGATATTTCCATGAAAGTTCCAAGATAAGCACTTTGCAAACAATGTCCCAGCTACTCCATAAGACATTTAAACTGAAGCAGAAGTTACTTCTGAAGCAGTTCCACTCTAGCACAGAGCTGAGGTTTCTGGAGACAAAATTTGCACTTGATGGCCCCCCCAGGGAATCTGAACTTCCCACCAGTGTTAACATCCGTGTGACTTTGCACACTGCATATTCATTTACACAAACGTAAGAAAGCAAATCCAATTCTCTCAGGAAAAAAAAAAAAAGGAAATGTTCCTAATAATGCATTTTCTTCAGGAAAACTTAATGATATATACAGTGTGTGTGTGTATATATATATATATAAACAACAACAAAACACAATTGTCAGCATACAAAAATATGAGTTCAGTATCTTCTTATAACTCAAACCTAATGATGAAAAATCCATGTATCCTGAGACAGGTACGTACTGTGCATCTAACTTAGCAATGCCAGTGTACTGCTAGAGTACAATTAGGAATTACCTGCATTTATCAACAATTACAGAGATAAAATACACAAAGCAACGCATTAGCTTAGGAAACTCTCCTGTTTTCATAACATTAAACAAGAACAGTGCAAAGTATGCGTACAATGGTGGCTGACATAACCATGAAGTAAGAAGCATGGAGCAATATGTATATACACTAAAGTTACCAATTTCACAATTTAAATGAAAATAAATGAAAGATACTTTCCTTTCTCGAGCATCATGCTTACTCATGATGTATATACTCACATTCAAGCATCCGTCTTAAATACGTTCATGCTACATCTGACAAACAGTTAATTAAAAAAAAAATCAGTTTGCTTATGAATCTCTCTTCCTAAAAGCAGATCAATAAAAACTGCTTTTTTTCCCCATTAGAGTATTCTAATAAATGAAATGCGATTACTATAAATCCTCATAAACTGAGTTGTTTTTCCTCCAAAGGAGCAGGAAGGCAGTTCTGATACTACAGACTGCCTTGAAAACAAACAATGAAACAACCTCAAAACTCGATGCATCAGTTTTATCAGTGGTCACTCTGTTAGATGGTTGCTTCAGCCGAAAGCAAGAGAATTTATTTTAAAATGGACTCCTAACAACAACAACAACAAAAGTCATTTTTTGTATTCATTTACTTTTACAAACTGCAAGGACAACAAGCATTATGAAATAAGTAATTTGGGAAACAAGATTGAATCAATACTCATTTCTCAGAATCAAGATTGTTTAGCATCCTATTATATAGCAGCTGTGCTTACAAAAAAGCCAAAGATCTTCAGGTCTATCTTAAAACGCTGATTTTCTCCAAGCATAAACCCATGGCAAAATAACTGTTACCTGGCCCTTAACAATCCTTTCCCAGTTGTTAAATCCCTTCAAGACAACCAATGAATTACAGCAGTATTTGGTAACTATCTCTGCAGATCCTTGAATTTATTCCCAGAAGAATTACACTTGTCTTGGATGAACAAGTAAAAACTCCATACAGAATGCTTCCCCTAAGTCTGTACAACACATTATCATAAAAATAGGCTGCATAATCTGCTGCAGTAGAAGTAAAGATTTCACAAGCTCTGGGTGTTACAGTTCTTGTAAATCATCATTCTTGGTCATCTCTTCTTGTCATCTGGATGTCTAAAAATTTATGAAGGATAAACATTCTGTGTGGAGAACTGAATTTTTTTATTCTGCACATTGCATAAGGATTAAAAACACATTCTATGCTTTCCAAACAAGAGAAATAGCTTTAGTCATGAACACATGTACATTTATAATTAAAAAATGAGCTCCCTGTATGTCCATAAACATTATTAGAAGTCAGATGTGCCAGCTGTGTGTTCTGAGATCAGAAGGCCAAAACAATAGTTAGAAACAATGCAAAATATCGACTTTTGGAAGAAATTTTGAGAAATTAGGCACCTACATTCAATAGACAGTCAATCTATTGAATTGACGTGCCTCACTCCTCTGGAAGTCCCCTCTCTACACGCTACCTCACCACCCAAGGAACCAGGGCTTAAGTCAGTCAGCATCTCTGCTAAACAGGCACATTATTTGCAGTATAGGTCACCACTGAAGTTCACGGTGCCAAGTAAGTTTCTGAAAACTCCCTCTGGATAAAAAACAATGGAATAAGGAAACAAAATTAAATACAGAAAGGAGAGGCCAAGATTTCAGATGCACACTCCTGAAACAATAGCTGGAAAATTTGGTCCAGGGACTGGCTCATAACTGTTTGTCCCTCAGCATTTGCCAGTGTCTGTTACCCTCTGCTTTCAAGTGCAAAACAAAGCAGATAATTACCATATTGTACAAGAGACTGTCTGGGCATATTTGCATTCCTATCAGTGTCAATGAGATTTTAAAAAAAAAAAAAAAAAAAAAAAAAAAGGATGCAACCAATTACATTGTGCAGCAGATACTGTCTTTTAGATTGTGTAATTTGTCCTACTACAAGAACCAGTAGCTCTATTCAGCTGCAGGAGCACATTATGGCTTCTGTGTACTTCTGGTGTCTGAGCAAGCAGAAACCGAAGCATTTGGGGCACTTCTGCCTGGAGCAGGGTTTACTCCAGCCAACAAAGCCTCACTGAATAAAACACATCCAAAAGTATGAGATTCTGACTGGAACAGAAATTCTATAGATCGTGACTCATGTACAAGCATTAAGTTGCCTTAGACAAAAAAAAAGTGAGTTACTAAAAGTAATACTTTCTTTTTAATCAGGAAGATTAAAGTCCCACTGCTTCCAACCAGTACTAAGGAGTGAAGACTTCAAAACACAAAGGATAAATTGTTACTGAAGTGTTTGTTATTGCAAGTTTAAAGAAAAAAATCCTACACTGAAGGATGGACCGGTAATGGATATGACTACTTATACACATATAGAAACTAAAATATATGTGCAGACATATTTACCTGTGGATATATAAAAATATTTATTTTCTTAGCAAAGTTAAAGTCTGTGTAAAAACATTAAGAAAAGGGTAGGAACCCTAATTCCTCCTTTGGAGAAAAGTAACAAGTCCCCCAGAAATCCTACGTAAAGAACACTCTTTGCAAGAGTACATCTTTTGAATTCTCACCTCATTATGGATTCATGAACTTTTGAAGATTTCATAAATAATTAGACAAAATTTGGTCTAGAAGTGATTACTACAGCATAACTATAGTCAGCTGCTGTAAAAAAAAAATAAATTTTATTCAAGCACTGTATCAGTATAGGTCCAGCTCTAATAGAATGTGTAGCTACTGCTAAAAGGAGAATTATTGCAGAATATACTTTTTTTGCTTTAATATATTCACAATTAAAAACTTCATTTAGGGGCATTTTCTCTGAAAATACTTTGGCTAAAAGAACAGCCAAATCCAAATCTATTTTCCCTGGGCCCTCTAAGTATTCAGCACAATTTTCAAAATAAATCTGTCACAATTATGAACAATCAACAAGAATTCAAATGCTATATAAAACAATACTGACAAAATAAGGGAAATGGTGCACGAAACACCAAATCATGCTTCCACTTAAAACGCAGATATTTCCAGTTCAACATAACAATAGCATCTCACTGTCGATACCTCAGTGTTGATTCACTAGTCGAACACTGTACAAGAATATACACAGCTCTGAAAAACTCTGAAATTCTGAGGCAAAATAATGTAAAATGTCCACTAGACAGTGTCTGAGATTCAGTCTAATTATAATGGCAGTAAAAATAGGGGGAAACATCAACTTCATATGCCACATAGGTATTCCTTCTAAAAGAGTACAGCAATGGCTGAATTCACTGTGACTACATGGGGATGTTTACAGAATTAGTCAGTCAGAATTAGGCACAAGTTCTGAGCTGAGTTTTTAATCTTTCAATCTCATTTACATTATACCCTTCAAACACTGATGTCACTGTTTACAGAAGTTATGATGCTGGCAGGAAAAATAAAAAGGGATTATCAGTGCAAAAGGCCAAATATGAGGTGTATGCTCATTACCAGGCCTAGTTTATTTAGGCTTTTATTCCTTCCACAAGAACACTTCCTTGGGAGTGTACAAGTGAAGCCATTCTCTCTGAACAAGACATTTGTTTTCAATCTGCTGGCTATGCCTACTGTGTGGCTGAACAAAACACATCAAAATGAACCTGATTCCAGTGTAAAATTCTTAAGGAAGACTCCCGTTCTACTGGCATACAGCTGGAGGGCACAAGTTCCAGAAATGCTTTTAGAAAGTCATTTTTCAATGCCAATAGAAAATATGGTATTTCTTTCTTTATCCTGAGTAAAGGCTGTTTGCTTTTATTTGTTTATCAAAGGCCCAGGCACGTACTGCTATAGTGCAGTTAGCTTTTGTCATACAGATCCAGTGTCCTAAAAGCCATTATTTGATTGTTTTCTTCATTCTTCTCCAACTGGTGGTGGTGGCTGGCACAGCTTGTATAATCTGACAACAACAACAAAAAAACAACAACAAAGCAATTGTTACTCTGAGTGTTTAGTCATTATTAAAATAGGTAAATTTAGATGCAAGTTAAATCTAAGTCTTGTACTGCAAAACAACAGGTACTGAATGCAGTTTAAAAACATTGATATAAATCCAGTAAAACCTTATTCGTGAGCATGATGCTTAAACTGGCCATCCATACTGTTATTAAAACCCACACATCCCTAAGCAATTTAATAAAGACATCTCTGTTCAATCAGATTTTCATACTTCTGCATCGAAGACCCCTTTGAGGACAAAGCAAGTTTCACTAATCCAGTTACCAGCTGTTGTTCTGAATCTCTAAATACTTTTGGAAAAGTTGCTTGGTGAATCCAATTGCCTCAGTTTTGGAGTGCTGGCATAGAATCTGACCTCACTGTAACAGTTCCCTATAAAACTGAAGCCACTTGGTCTTGACATCCAAGAACCCAAACAGATCAAACCCACAATATGTAAGCACAAACTCTTCACCACTTCTACATTTTAAAAGGATTCTGGATTTCCATTAATGCCTTTTGTATGGACTTACAAGCACTTGCTAACACGTATTAGCAAGTGTTAACGAGTGTTAGAAAAGTTGAACTTATGTTAGGAATACTGAAAATAAATGGCAGTCATTCTGACCTCAGGCTCATTAAGGGAGATATTTTTTCTGTAAGCTGTAACCAGCATACAGTATCTCCACTAAAACAACAGCAAATAGAAACAGCAATAGACATGATCTCATGTGTAGATTACATATTTTCCTTGGGGAAAGGAGTAACAAAGAGACGAGATCAAGTGTGATGTGGTAAGGAGAAAAACTATTAGAAACCAAAATGAAGAGACAATGGCACAGCATGTGCATCAATACTTAACACAAAGGGTATACGACGTTGAAGTACTAAAGCAGAGTAAATAACAACTGGCTTGGTAGGTCAGGATGCAAGAAGATAATGAATGATACACTGTTTTTGCTACTATAGATATTTACGGTGCTCACGGTATGTGTTTTCCAAGAATGTTTTGCAGATTTGCTTAAACATCATGTTCATTTATGCGACCATGTTTTAACTAATAAGGAATTTCAAAATCATACTACTAATCAAAAAAGAAAACAAAAGTCTGAACATGTTCCTGGGACTCTTCATTTTGAAGAAAACAAGGCTGAGAGGGGATCTCATCCATGTTTATAAATACCTTAAGTGCAGGAGACAAGTCAATGGGAATGGACTCTTCAGTGGTGAGCAACAGCAACAATAGAACAAGGGGCAACAGGCACAAACTGGAACATGGGAAGTTCCATACAAACACAAGGCAGAACTTTATTTTCAGTGACAACACTGGAACAGGCTGCCCGGAGAGGTTGTGGAGCCTCCTTCTCTGGAGATACTCAAAACCTGTCTGGACACCTACCTGTGCAACCTGCTGTAGGGAACTTGCTTTAGCAGGGGGTTGGGCTAGATGACTTCTAGAGATCACTTTCAACCCCTACAGTTCTGTGACTCCAGAAGCAATTCCAGATCTATGAGCTGCTGCTTTCTTGACATGATGCTTTGCCACTGATGCTATTTGAGGCACTGCCTGCATGGCTGCTCCTGTAAGTACTGCAAGCCTCAAGAATATCTGGGCACATCCTATCAGATAAAGCATCCTGTAAAAGCAGGGCAGGATAGCTGCAGTTTCATGACTTCCCTTTCCATACAAGTCAAGACCCATGCGATACTGACAACACATAGTTGTGGTGGGCCAAATAATTTTTCACTGAAGTCTAATTGGAAGTAATCAGCAGGCAGCATTGCTTCTGGATGGTGAGAATGAGAAGCACCAGTTCTTCAAGCCAAAGAGCAAATGCAAATCTGCTTTCAAATCTTCACCCTTGTGTGTTTTAAAAAAATCTTTGTGCTGTTCCACACTTTCATCTGGTAGACTCAGAAATGTGGTTATTTAAGGTCACATAAGCATTTCCACAGATGCCAGTAAATTTGATAGAAGCTGTATATAAGCCAAAACATATATACCTCCTATTTGTATACCAATGAGACAACGAGATTATCTGATCTTTATACAGACAGATGATAGATGAAACAAGGCTTATTTGAGTTACTTGATTCTACTGATGTAATGAAGTAGTAAAACTCAAAGCTAACAAAAGACAGGTGGAATGCCTGCCAGAATCTCATCTAAGTCAATAATTGCAGCAGGGTTAGTTTAGGGTTAAGTCTTAGCAAAATCCCATTTCTATGGAACAATGTGCAGAAAAGCTCAGCACAAAAGTTCTATGTATTCTTCAGGTTAAAACTGTCCTTCTTAAGATTATTTATCTTTAGAGTAGGTGATGTAAAGAAATTCTGAGACAAACTGGCAGTGAGGCTGCATAAATCCCTAAGATGGTATAGATGAGAAACAGGCTGTTCTGAGTCAGTAAATGCAGAGGAACTGTCCTAGTTGGTACAAACAGATCAGCTGAGAAATGACGAAGCAGTGACAGCAGCAGAAAACTGAGAACACTGTCAAGAGCCCTTAAATGGAGTCGACTTTAATAGCCAGCCTTTTGCTGGAGTGTCAAAGAACTGGAAACCACATCGAGAGTATCGCTTATGCTGATGACTTATCTGATACAGGTGACTTCTCTCTAACACTAACAACTTCTTTCTAATAGTATACCAAATGCACAAAATCACAAGACCAATGAGATATTCCTGTAGCATCGCTGTTGCTGCATACTTGCAAGTTTGTTGGATGTACCCGTCCTGTTCTGGCCAAATTCATTACTGCTCAAAAGACTTCAAGCAGCTTGAAATATTATTTTATGCCTTAGGTTTTGCTAATACAAGACAGTTTTCAGGCAGGTTTGATCCCCGACTGCATCTAAGTTAATGACTACTATGAGAAGAGATGCCCTCATGCTCTGGTAAAGTCAGCTCATGGGTTTGCTCTTGAATTTTGTTATATCTTACTTAATCTACATGCCTGTAGATTTTAATAGAGAACTTTGTCTTTGGAAGATGCATTGTTGCAAATGCTGTTTTTCAGCACTATGCTTAATGCATGAAACTATTTCTGAAATTTTTTAATGGCACAAATGGACAAAACGTGGTGATATTGCTGCTAAAACTATTTGCTGGCTCAGCCAAACATTAACAGTGTTCTTGGTACTTACTGATACTGATGGTCACCGCCAAAGTTTGGGATGCCAGTGTGACTGTTTGGCTTGGTCTACCTTTTTTAGTTTGTGTGGAAGCAGAGTATTGTTTCTGTTTGAGTAAGCCATTGTAATATTTTGGGGGTATTTTTTCTAGCCCTAGCTAATTAGTTACCCAAGCCCAAGATAACCTGTGCTCCCATTACGTTTTCATTTTCGCAACATGGATCATTTATCCTCTTTGAGGGTTAAATATAAATTGGGCCTATTTAGAAGAAGTCTGTAAACAAATAGGTAGATCTTGAATTTTCAGGGTTTATATTAGAATTAGACTTCTGTCAATGTTTGTTCAATGTTCTACCTAGGAAACAAAAACGTGAGGCTCAAACTTCTCAGAAAGCAGCTAAAATGCAAATAAATATTTTCTAGAAGACTACTGAGCCACTCAGTTGCCAGTTCTGTCTCACTGCCATAAGTGGTAATGGAAGTTGAAGGAATCCATCTACTCTATCCTTCACAGAGCAAGCAAGATGCCTGTATATCTCCAACAAATGCTGCTATGCAGATTCACTCATACCTTGTACACTTCAGATGCACTCCCTTTCTATAATCAGATTCTGCACAAACAAGGCACAGTGTGCAGTTATTTGTTATAACCAAATCATGTGCAGCAGTCTGATTCCCTACTGAAAGAAACGGGAAAGCCTGAGAAAAGGGAACAAATTGCATAGAAAGAAAAAGTTCCTGAGTACTACCAAAATCCTGTCAGAAATCTTTCTTTGAGGCTTTGGATAGTATATATGTTCATTCACATTGTTATCTCTAACAATAGATATTATTAATTCATTCTTTCCTTACTTAATTTTAACACTACAGTGAGCCTGTTATGTATTCCATAGATCTGCTTAGTTCACTCACTGTGTTCTGATTAGTTAACAGTAACAAAAAAAAGTTTTGAATTGGTAGAAAGAAAAAGTTTTAATTGGACCTTAATTAATAAAACCACCAAGAGAGAATTAAAAAATGTTTTGTTATTTTCATTTCAAAATATCAAGCTTGTTAAGAAACATTGCATGTACCTGCAATCCATCACAGCATTAGAGTGCTCAATAAATATAGAACACTCACATTTTTCTTGCTAATGGACGTTTCAGAAAGAGACAAAGAGAGACTACACCATCTCTAAGAGTAACGAGAATACAATTTTTCTGAGCTATTGTAGTACAGTATTTCATTAAAATAGGTTAATGGATTTAGTTTGAATATTTCCCCCAAACCACTAAACTTCGCAAGCAATGAAGGACTTACCCCAGTGCTTTCATAACTAACAAGAACTATATTTCATTTTTCAAGAATGTTGAATGTTCAAGCAGGTTTCAAAATGCCACACAGCCTAAACTTCTGCAACTAATTACTTTAATTAAAATGGTATAACTAAGAATGTAATTGACTCTGTGCACATTAAGTCTTACAATTTAGTACACAGCGCAGTCAATGCTTATTGTTAACTTTTGAGCTACTAGGACAGAATTTGGCACAAACTAGACAAATTGTGATTTAGGATATAAACAATCAGTTACCTTGGAACAGACTGTGGCGTTCGATCTCTTACTCCCAAGTTCTTGGCTGTATTTTGCACTCTTGCACCCTGTACAAGAAAAAAGAAAAAATTTGCTTCATTAATTGTAGCTCACGTGGAAAAATTTCTGGGCTTTCTAGATGAACATAACAATTGATGATAAATAATTGTCCCAGAACTCTCCTCCATGGAAGTGAGAAATAAGTTAATTCATAGCATTAATTCTCAACTTAAGGAACACATGACTACAGAGCAAGGTAAGCCTTTCCACAGAAACTCCCCCAGGATTCAATCACCACTCACTTGAAACTTTGTTCAACAGAAAGCACGTATTTAATCATTTTCAGTGATTCTCAGCTTTTCTTTCCAATCTCATCTTGAATCCATGAATAATTCTGGAAGTAAATCCTCATCTTACATCCAAGGCTAGCTTATTATGTTCACTTGTTTTGAACCTGCTGGTTTCACGTGACACCTTTAGTCCTCTAATGGAGGAGACAACAGTCAGCCCCCATCCAGCACACAGCTGCCACATGCTTTTTTAGACCTTTGTCATAACCTCTTTCTTTCCCTCATGAAGGTGAACAATCCCAGATTATCTGCCTTTCTAACCTACCTACTATCCCCTACCTTTGATCATTTTTTTTCTGTCTCTCTCTGACCCTTTCCCATTATTGTATATCCTTATGCAAAGGATTAGATTCTGTGATAAAGTTCAAAATGAAGAGTCATTACAACACGATTCTAAATTTCTGCTTTCTTTGTTTGCTATCCTTTTCTAAACCAATATAACTTCTGCCTAGCTTTACTGATAGCTACCAAGAACAGAGCTGATGGTTTTTATCCCGAGGTCTTAATCAGGAGACATAAAGGCCAGCTCACAGTCAGTTATTTTGAGTTTGAATTCAATTTAGGGTTTAGATTTTTTCCTCCCTGCATTACTGAGTAGTTATATATGCTGATTTACATTTGTCAAGAAGAAGCAAACAAAGCACTAAGTAAAATATTTTAATGAAAAGAATAAGAAAACTCTGGAACAGACTCCTTGAGAATCTCCATTACAGGAGTTTTAAGGACAGATAAGACAAGTGTCTGTCCTGAATTTTCTAAGAATAACTGATGTGTGTTTGCTAAAAGGTTGGGTATGTTGAGTTCAGATCCTCATCACGTTTTCTCAGTAAAATCTGTAAAATTTTGGCACTATAAAAAAATACCATGACAGACTGTCAGTGGCTGAGATTGGTATATTGTTAATGTAACTGAAAGACATAATATACATATACATAGGAAAACTATCAAAATTAATGACAAGTAAATCCTGAACTTCGGTGCAGTGACTACCTCTGAGAACAAAAAGAGACTATTTTTACTTGCATCACTCACTAGACAAATTAATTTTAGTATCTTGCTCAATAAAATCTGTTGATTTAAAAAGAAGACTAACAAAAGTGTAATTTATAGTTTGGCAGGAGAACAAATTAGACCTTACAACCACCAGATTCATAATTCTTTTGAAGAAAAGCCTGCAAGAATTACTATCAACTTGCTACCATCTCTTAGTATCTACTGAACGCTATTATATCTTTTTTATATTCAAAAAATGATATACTCATTTATACTCTTCCAGCATTGTTCCTATAATAATAATATAATCCTATAATAATGTAAATATTGACATATTTGTCTCATGTATGTGTAACAGACAGCTTGATTTTGCAGTTCCAGAATACTTTCCTCTGTGTACCAGGAGTGCCAGTGCACGCATGAAAGATGCTGTTAGCTCTGAAGAAATTTCACCATCAATCTGGACTCTTTTATAAGAACTAGCATTCATACTGCCATGAGGAATGACGACAGGTTTAGTTTCAAGCTACACATCAATTTAAGGATAGCAAAATCCAGTCACATAAAGAAAATAGATTCTCTTTATGGCCCACTCAAAGAGCTCTAAATCAGCATCATTCTTAGGAGAATATTCAAAATGTGGTACTATCATTATGCTTCCGGAAAGGCATGAGAAAATGATTTATCACTAAAAAGACAATAGAAATTCTCCCTTAATCTTTTCTGTTCATCAGCTTCTTAGTTAGCTTTCTTCTTGTAGCCCCGTGCCCTCCTGCATTTTTGCCCCTTTTTGGTGCATTCTGAAGATGCGCTTCTGTCAGCAAGCTTTAGGTCATATTTTGTGGGTACATGTGTTTATGTGAATACACGTTTATGAGTAAATAGTTATTCAAAGACAGTTGTGATGTTTTGTCAAAATTCATATTTCTAACATCAATCTAGACTGGATTAGCAAATGAAAAACAGGAGCCACTTAACAAAAACCATCCTACAGACCCAAGTCCATACTAAACTTATGAAAGTTGGTCTATTTCTTTAGGTCTTGCAGAACAGGTGCTTGTGAGTACCTAATTACAACTGACAAGAGCAATTACTTTGAAAATTGTTCCATCATTTTTTGCTATTTATGAATCTTGATAATGACTTCATCTAATTTAAAAGAAAAACATCCTGAGGTCATCCATTCAACTGAGTGTCTTCAGTTATCCAGTACTGCTGCCCCAAACTGTAAAAAACATCACTTTCTACAAGAAATAACACGCCTCTATGAAAAGCTGATGCTGCCAGGAGCTAACATTCCCAGTTCCTCCAGAATAACAGAATAAATATCCTTTCACTTACTATTCCTTCTGGTTAATCTCTCCTTATTCAACCCAACACTGATGGTGTATGTATGAAAGACGTTTGTTTTTCTCAAATAAAGGCCTTTAATGCATACATAAATATCAAGGGAGGGAAAAGATACATGTATAGTCCTTACCTAAGTGTTCTGTAACAAATCCCAACACGCTTTTTTATTCCGCTTCAGTTTTATGACCTGCTTTATGCTCCTGACAGTTCAATCCTACTTATGCTTGAAGCATTAAATCCGGAAAATGTTTCTAGAAAACACTATAGAATGTTGCTGGAATTAGTCCAGAACATTCAGAATTTAATGGAGGATTATATATCTACAACAGGAATCCAGGACTGATTTAAAATTAGAACAAAAGATTACTACTCTATTAAATGCCATAGTGGTTTCTCACAAGAGGAAGAATGTGTGAACAAAGTCTGGCTTGATATACTAGGAGACTTTTACAGTGTCTGTGGGTGGTGTTGAGTTACTGGTATCTTTAACAGCTATTGATCACCTGCTGTTTTACTACAGAGGAGGTAGGCCCACAGCATCTTTTTCCTACATCTTTCTGAGCAAGTCTCAGTACAATTATAGCTGCTCAGGTTCATCAGCAAGTTACTTACGTTTTTGTCTCCCATTTTCATTTAATGAATTGCAGAAGACCTAGAAATGAATCAGCATTTATGAAAACTCCCTGGAACTGTGCATGAAAATGTGCTGTTTGACAGAATGAAAGCTGGCATATAGGCAGAACTTGATGCTCAGGCTTTTTTATTGTTAAATAAATGCCAAAATCTGCCTTTTGTCTAGAACTTTGAGAGCAAACACATTAGTGTACAAAATGCAAGTTTATCCTTTTACAGAAGTAGCTTGCTTTTAATATAAAGTTAAAGCTGTAATTCTACACAGTTCTTCATGACGTGATTCAAGAACCTTGAGGGTATTTATTCACTACAGAAATTTAATTTATGCACTGAATAAAGTGAAAATCAGATATGAAAAGGGATGATGCTAATTATTCAGATGCATCCTTTTTTGTCTGCATATCTTACATATCACTGATCAAAATCTATAGCTTGAGACTACTTATGTGACAGCTTTAATCACCCAAAATTTTGATCTAGAATACATGTACTTCTCCATGTGTTGACCTAGAAGTACAATACAGTCACTTCGTCATTTTTGTAATTAAACTGTGATTTCTGCACAGAATAAGAACTGGAACTTACAAAAATGACAAGGTAGATGTAAATTAAAAGTCAGAAGGAATGAATCTTGCTTATCTGTGATTACTGATTCCAGTATTAAAGTACCTTTTTTTTTTTTTTTTTTTTTTTAATTCACTTCAAGGCTGAATTTGTCCATACTGGAATTTTGCACCCTGTTTCTTGTTTATGCCTTTGTCATGAGTTTGAAAGTTACCACAGTCTGGGATATACGTTCCATATGCACAATAGTGATTAAGCCTCCACTCAGCCTCTCTTTGATCAACTGAATAGGTTGAGCTCTTTAATCTTCACTTCATAAAGCTTGTCTAACAACCTCTGGATATTCACGCTTCTCCTTTGAAGTCCTTCCAAGTCTCCACATCCTTTTGAAACCACGTATCTGATAAGAGGATATCCTAGAAGTTGTGCCATTACAGGGTAGACTGTAATTCCCATTTTCAGTCAATACTCCCTTTTAATACAGAAAATTTTTGTCATACATTTGCATTAAGAGTTCATGTTGCGGTGATTATCTATCCACAGCAGCCTTGAAATCCTAATATTTTACTATGACAAGATCAAAATACACAGTGTGAAATAAGTACAATGTCCTCAGGAACCTTGCCCGCAAAGTTAAGAATCACAATACTATTTCCCACTTCCCTTCTGGGCTTCCCCTTCTTCATTCAGCACGAGTCACTACTTATTAACTATTGTTAATGTCCTTAAATTCTTTTTATGGATGATAATTATTAGAATAATTTTTTTCATATTCATTAGACTATGCTGCAGTACAATGATGCCCAGCAGTTTCTTTACAAAAACCAGTAAGTGAAATCATAACCCTGTAAAAATGATGAACCTTTTACACGTTCACAGAAAGCAAGCATCTATTTAAAAACAGCCTGTCCCACTATTAAAAACAGACAAACAAAAAAACCTTTCAGTCAACATTATAAGAAGTTAATTTTAAAAACAACAAAAACACAACGAAACCAAACACCAAACTAAGAAAACTCACAAAGACATTAACATAACAGTCAGCTGGGGGTTAAAATGTTTGGTCAAGTCTTGCTAGGGAACAGCAAGCTCTTACCCAAAGAGAGCACCTTACCTGCTTGCGCATGACATCTGTAGCTTGCATGATATAGCGAGGTGGCAGCCCGTGGCTCCGAGCCAGAATGATTGCCTGCTCCAGGGTAACACTCAGGGTACAGCTGCAACAGAAGACTGAGGTCACCAATCTGCTAGCAATGGTTTGCTTTAAGTAATTCCTATATACTAACACACTTTAAATTTTCTTTTAAAAAAGGTATACGTAGAATGACAGCGTAAGAGTTCTGCCTCATAACACCTTCAGATAGCCCAGACTTTGCAGGTATTAGTTTGGACACAAAACATTTCTCAAATAGAAAGATCCTGAGTGTAATCAAAGTTACAAGCACATGTATTTGCTTTTTCTGTTTGTTATAAAATAAACAACAACAACAACCAGTAATCCACAGTGTTGGATTGGCTTGGCTAGTGAGTGAGAAAGTGACAATACAAAGAAGAGAATTTTTTCTAATTGCAGACATCTCTTTCCAAGTGACTACCACACAAGTTATCTCTTGCCCTTTGCTGCTAATGCAGACCCCAGCTTAGCTTGGGTATTCTCACGGCCACTTTGCAAACCAAATAAAGAGATATTACTCCTTTTTAATTTAAAGAGAAAGGAAAGAAAGGTGTTCCTTCAAATAAACTATCTTCTCCTACTCTTTTTCAAGTAAATGTGTGAGCACAAAAACTGCTCCAAGTACCACATCCCAGTAAAAAGGCTGTAGCAGCTTTGTCAGAGCAACCAGGAAATCTTTGTAGCCAAAGAACTTGGCTGTAGGAAAACCTGTCATCATAACAGACAAGAAGGACCAGGGAAAGTCATTCTGGACATGCCAACTGACTCATGGTGAGGATAAGAATGGATAAGCAGCTTCTCGTACAATTAAGACCAAAGCTCCAGAAGACTTCTGGATAAAGGCAACAAACTGCACTGGAATGGGTGGATGCATTTTAGACAACACGTGTGAGGGCTGCTATCATCCAAGAGGTGACAGTATCTGCATTCTATACCACTAACAACCACCACTGCAATAACCAAATCTCTTCAAGCAGAAATATGATGTGCATTGAATGATTCTATCTCAGCAGAACCTGACAAAAACTCTGTATTACAAGTTCAAATAATAAAGCCCAGACACGTGGTTAAAATGTACATTTGAGTATGCTTTTGGCAAAATCCTAACCAGAAGATTCTGCATAGCTTACATTATGCACACAGAACAGACAATATGTTTCAGTCAAACATTCATCTTGCTGAGCAGAAGATCTGTAGGAGGAAAAATGTGTCTGCACTTATTTTCTTACTGGGAAAAAAAAAAAAAAAAAAAAAAATCCCAACACCCTGACGTGTTTGAAGTACCGCCAAGTAAATTTATGGACTGTAAAAATTTTCACAGTAGTTAGTTTAGAAGATATTAAATTTGATCCATATCTTTACTAATGGCCCTTTGTTAAAAATGTATAAGCTAAGTGAGTTTCTTTGGTAATGAAATCATTTTTATTCCCCATTTCTAGCATACACTGACCTCAGATATCTTGAACCGAAAGTGCATTGATCTTTCGTGTTATATATTTGATTCAGGTTAAAAAAAAGTTAAACATTAGACCAGAAATTCTCAATACTAAGTTTTTATCTCGTCTTTGAAAGGTTAACTGTCATTCAAAAAAAAAAAAAACAAAAAAAAATCTAAATATTTAACCCTCAAGAACAACCGAAGAAGCTTTGTCCTGTTCAAAACTGGAAAAAGCTGAAGTAGATAACCTAATTTGATAGATGTAAACTAAGCCAGGGAAAAGGGATAGAAAGCTTATCTGTAGGTATAATGGATGTTAATGGGTTCAAAGTGCAGCTTTCAACCAACCAGGTGTTGAGCCAGCTTTCCAATAAATCCCACATTCTAAGATCCCAAAAGACTGAAAAAACAGCGAAATCATATTCTCCAGGAATGAATCAAAACTAACAAAAGAATATTGTAAATGAAGGTCAGCTTGAAGAATTAGATTCAAATACTAATCCTGCAATTGGAAAAGACTGCCAAACTCCTCCCTGTCCAAAACCTGATGAAGTGGGCACTGGTGATGGACATTATGAGCCATTTACATTTTTACAATGCCAACAACAATTCAGAAATAAGGTTACCAAGGGTGTAGACATAATCAAAGTGGGAAAAAACACAGAGTAAAATAGCACAATGAAAATTTCTTTAATGAGCTACAACAGAGATAGTCTGTTTATATGTTTCCTGATTATACTGTAGTAATTGCCAAAAATTGAAGAGATCACCTCAAGGCAAAAAATAACTATATTAATTCTAAGGATAACATTATTAAAATGTCACTGAAAATCAACAGTGAAGACACTCAAGATAACAGCCATGGTGATGTTGACTATCAGTACAAACCTTTTATAAAACACTTTATATTCAAGATTAAGCAATACTGGTTAGATACATCCACTGTTTCTTTTAAAACATGTTCTTACTTTTTAAAGTACGTTAAAAATATTAAAATAGGGCCAGTGGCATAATTTCATTTCATACTTCATTAGTGGTACAATATAATATTGGTAGATTTTGTTTCTCTCAAGTCATGCAAGAGGTCTGATGAATGGCAGTCCTAAAAACAATTAAAATAAAAATGATTGCTTTTGTTGTAAATATGTAAAAATGTGGCTTTTGTTGTGTGATTATGACAGAAAGTACTACTTTTGAAACACAGCAAACGACAATGGAAGAACTTGATTTTAGTTGAATCAGTGAAGAAATCAGTTAGATGGTGTCCTCTTTTAAAACTGATCATAAACCTTTCCTTGGGGTTACACTGAACTGAGTCACAAGTAGACCTGTATATGTTGGTGCTTTCTCCCAGATTTTCAAGTATAATTCTTGAATCACTACATATTAATTATCACAAATCAAAATCTTCTGGAAACCAGCTGTAGAAGAAACTAATCTACACACAAAACAGCAGATGGTATTAAAATTTACAAAGCGATTTAGAAGCAGTTCTAACCACTGGAAGTATCTGGTCACTGGGATGCAGTCAGTCCAGACAACCCAAACAAGGAAAATACCGGAGGAAAAAAGCAACACCTTCTGATGCTATCATAACATTATGCTATGGGAAGCATAAATACCAAATCCATATATTTCAATTTTACTCTGTAAATAAATCTATATCTGTTTGCACTCCCTCTCCTTCTTTTCATCTCTTATGGCAGAAAAACAAAAGACCCAAACTCATCATCTCAGAATTTGTGTCAGTCAGTTAGAATCACAGATTTCTCCCCTTGACAGATTACAGCAGCAGTCAGCACAGGCATTTGGCTTTCCCAGCATGACTGGGCTGAGAATTCCTCATTCATCCATTTGGTTTCCAAGGGGAAACAGAAGGGGCTGCAGCTGCTCCCATCCCCTGCCTGCTATCTCCTGTCTCCCATCAGTCATGGCAATATTGATAAGAAGACTGCATACAAACTTTCAATTATCTGCTGCTTGAGACCATCCTGAACAAAAGAGGCTAAATCATTTTCTGTCACCAGTATCCCCAGCAGAATTCTTCTGTGTTATTTTTGTCATTGTTTTTTTGCTTTTTGGATATTTTTTTTTGAGACTGAATACGATTTTTACTAAACGTTTGCAAATCTAGTGGATAGACATATATATACACACTGAAAACCAGATTTGTAACAGAGGAAAAGATTGAAAATTTCTGAGAAACTGATTATTTCATAGCATCTTATTTAATGTCACCTGAAAGGAAAACTAATCTGAGCCGATGTACAGCACAGCACCTACAGAGCTGCCACTGAGCAAACTGTATATCTATGTTACCAGGGTTAAATCTAAATTTCTCAAATCATCAGCAGGTTTCAGACAGGATTCCAGCCATCCTTCATCCAAAGAGGCAACAAAGCATCTCCCAGAAAAATACCCTAGATAAAAAAGATGAGGTGAAACAAGTCGGTTTAGTAGTTATCATATCAGTTACCACAGTCAGAGATGTCGAGATGGATTATGTTCTGGTTACCTGAAGAGAAAAAAAATATGAAAGGATGCATGCATGCTTAGCCTAACTAAAATCTAAAGCTGCTACTCAAAATGTAGTTGAATGCTCTTGTTATACTTTCAATAATTCTAGAGCAGGTATTACTTCAGGGATAATTCTCTGCAATTACTAGTGATGACTGGGTAATGTATACTAAATCGGATGGGAAACCCGAAGAATAACCCATAGTAAATGCAAAAGAAGAGAAAATGTTGTTCAGTACTATAAGAAAAAAGCACAAAAACTGCACGTATGTCAAGCTGAAGAGTCTCTTACATTTTCTATGTTACTGACATTGTGGGAATATGGACCCATTCAGGCAAATACTGAAGTTTCTATTCTCTATGCCCGTACACTGAAACTTTACAGAACAGAATTTTTGCTTTTCTCACAGGGAGAAAGAATTCAGCCATCTAGCAGGTATTAGAGATAAAATGCAGCTGAAGTTTGTACAATAAAATACAATACTGTAATTTACAATTACAGTAAAACTCTACTGGAGTTCAGGACTTATGTTTAGTCTTTTTAAGGCCTTATAGTGAAGCTGAAATGTTCTCAGAAAGATCACTGCCTCAAAATCAGCACTGGATTGAACTCAAGCAATAAGGTTTCTTGTGGCTGCTCACTCACTTCCCCCCTGCAGTGGGATTGAGGAGAGAACTGGAAAAAGGTAAAACTCGTGCGCTGAGATAACAGGAGTCTAATAGGACAGAAAAGGAAGGGACATGAATCCCCATCCCATGACAAGATAATCCAAAGCACCTCTACCCAGTATTTTCAAATACAAGCTATCAACAAAGTCACAGAATCACAGAATCGTTAAGGTTGGAAAATATTGCTAAGATCATCTAAAACCATCAAACCCATCCCCACCGTGCCCACCAACCCACATCCCTCAGTGCTACATCTCTGTGTTTCTAGAACACCTCCAGGGATGGTGACTCCACCACCTCCCAGGGCAGCCTGCTCCAGTGCCTCACCACTCTTTCTGAGAAGAAATTTTTCCTAATATCCAGCCCAAATCCCATCTGTCAAAACCTAAGGCCATTACCTCTTGTCCTAAAGTCCTAATTTGCTGAAATAGATGATGTGGATTTAATCAAGCGAGGGAATCAGTTCTAAGTAAGTATACATCAGCCATATTTCAGTGCTAACCTTAGTTAATGGCTTTTGTGATTTAGAAATATTGTTTTAAACAGGTTTATTAAATTCAAAGTTCGTCATTTTTAATCCAAAACATGCAGTAAGTAATGATGACTTTTTTCTGTAGCTTATTATGAAGATCTTTATCTTCCAGTATATTTCAGACATAACATGGGTCTGTTCTACCCTTTTTAAGATAAAGAGCTTTCTGAAGAATAAAGAAAAAACACTTATTTTTCAACACACATCTGCCAGTCTTTAAAAGCTGCACAGAAAACCTTCTCAGAAACATTCATCCTCAAGATCTTGCCACCTTTAATCAGCAGAAAAGTGTTGCAAGGAGTCACTTAAACCATTCATTATTACTTTCTGTTTCATGAAAGAACAACATTTCCAAAAGATTCAAGATTTGCCTTTTGGTTGCTCAGTCACACTTGCAAAAACAAACAAGAAACATCTAAAGGCAAAAAAAGCCAACGTCAGTCATTACCTCTCCTGTTCTGTACAGAACATCTTTCACACTGAAGGCTTCTTTGCTACTGAGCTGGAAAGTAAATCTGTCTGCTGGAAAACTGCAATTTACTTATTGTCTTCTAAGATCTCAGAATTTAAAGATCTGAAAAAGTTTCTCATGTTAGGTTGTTCCAGAGTATTTGCTGTATATTTGGTATAACACAGCAATGTCTGTGAGGAAAACTCAGAATCTCCTTAAGTCCTGGATTATAGATAAAACAATACTGCAGCAACTGAAGAGCGAGATGATGTTTCTACAGAGCAAAGCAATTGAGTCATCTATCAACTCTGCTGCCTATCCTAGTCCATAACGTTACAATGCATCCACAAAGGAAAAAAAGAGCACACTGCAATTCATATTAGCAGGAAGTTAGATCCATCCATCTCATTGCATTTCTCTGCATCTTCAGATTGCATTTTAAACAAAAGAGTATCTCAGACTTTAAAATGTGTAAGCAAACTCAGTGACCACAGTCCTTCACACACACAGTAGAAATTAACAAAACAAAAATGTGTCAGGTTGCTAGGGAAAGGTAAATCTTGAAATTACCGCTACTGTAGAGATAATTGGTTTGTGTGCAAAGCTTTTTTAATATTGTCTTAAGACAAATTCCTGCATATTGATTATGTAACTATTTCTAATATTTGCCAGCACAGAATCAAATACTCTACTATCCAAACTAATTTAAGGAAAACATAAGTTTTGTTTATGCTTCAGCTGGGAGATTGCACATACACTGACTGCAGACAGACATAATAAAACTGCAATTAAAATAGAGAATCTTCACTGAAAGTTGGGGAGTAGCCAGGATAGTTCCTCAGCTCATGCTGACCTGCCCCCTAAATTTAGTCCCATCAATCCCAGAGTTCATGAGTTACATCTGCAAAACTTCAAGGAGATTTTATTTGTAGTTCAGAACCAAATTCCTACCAAAAAACAATTTTAAAAATCTAAAAGGAAGTATTCATACGATACAGCATCTGAAATATAAAATCAGGGTTCCTGTTTTCCAGCTTCTTTTATCTGATTCACTAAAAGGCAGCTGGCCACGGTGGACAGCTTATGGCATTCCTCTGCTTCACTGTGTGGAAGATGCAGCCGGTTTAGCTGGATTTCAGGAGCTGTGCCAGCTGCAGGAGACAGCATAATCAACCCTTGGCAAAACCTGCTTCATCATTCAGCTGAGTGCTGCCAGCCAGAACCCCACCGGTTGAAGGATGGTAATGCTAAGGAGAGACTTTCTGGAGGGGAAATTAAAAGTCAGAAAAGAAAATAAGACAGTGACTTTTTTCTGGGGTACATCAAGATTATCAAAGACTTCTCTCAATCCTTCAGGAAATGCAAAATTTTAAATAAAGTTGGGATTTGTTTCGTTTGGGTGCTTTAAATGATTCCTTTGAGCTTGTAAGTCTGATGGTCCCTGAATAGGCTTCTGCAGCTGCTGCACCTAATTTCATTTTGGCATGGAAAGAGGCGAGGGCATGTCTGTGCAGCCGAGTCTGCTCTTCCCCCTGAAGCAGGAGCAAGCATCATGATTCAATAAAATTTAAAAGTGCCTTTCACCACCTACATTTGTGCAGAGTGATTACAACTTCAAATGGATCGAATACAAGTAAAGAAAGCAGAGCATTGTTTACAGGGTGACAGTTGATTGGCAGGCAGAAATATAATTATGGATGATAGAAAAGGGCAAAATAGAAATCCAAACGATCGATTTCTCGGGCTAATTTAGAGTTTTGTTCCCGATGTTCATCAACAAGGCATGTTCACTTAGGATAATCCAAGGGCAGTCTGCAGTATTCATATGTCACTGAGGACAGTGAAGGTTAAAAGGACTTATTTTTTCCCATCCTTGTTTTACTTGAGACTGTAATATATTTGGAAAGAATTGCTGCTTGAAGTAGATATAGGATTTCAAGCTCTAATGTAAATTGGTAAACATATTGTCATAATAAAAATCAAAGCAAAGCAATCGCCAGCAATTCAAAATCCCGAGTATTATCTTGGATATAGGGATGAAACCATGAACTCTGTCAAGCTGCTTTAGTCTAGTGTAGTGCAAAAAGCAATTTAATATGGATCACAGAGAAGCCAGAAACCAAGACACTGCTGATCCACAGATCAGCAATCACTGTCAAAACAGACGAAGCTGTTCTTGGCTCTTCTGCATTGAGACTGCCATCCAGCACCTCCCTCCAAAGCTATCTGGGATTTGCTTCCCATTAGGTGACAGAAACCTCCAGTGTCAATGCTTGACACCTAAGTCAAGAAAACACAGTAAAGGCTCTCCAGTCATTTTAGTAAGACATAAATTGAGTGGGGGAAGGTTGAGGTTTAAAGTATACTAAATTGACAGATTCACGCTTTGCTAAAAATCCCGCTCCCCAGGAAAAAAAGAAAGGTGCTGACCAACCAAGAGCACCCTGAACTCTTCCACAGACTCAAAGATTCTCTTCCATTAGAGACGAAACACTGAAATTAGGCCAAAATGAGGGTTTTTTTTGTTTGTTTTTTAAGAAAGCACATAAGAAACTTGCTCTGTGTTCATTATGCTTCATTTTTAAGCTGGTAAGAAGATTGAGAAATGAAGAACATACTTCCTAAATTTACCTGCAATCACAGTTCACATTTTTCTGCTATCTGCTTACATAGTGGAATCAGTAGATAATGCCACTTTTCAACTCATTTAGTACCTGTATCATAGTGCTAAAAACTTTCAGTCAAGAGCTTTTGGTCTGGGCCTAAAAATGTGAATTTCTGCAACTGGTTGCATTCAACAACTTCACAGTATTTAATATCTAAGAACACAGAAGGCCAGACAAATTGCCAAATACAACCAGAAATGAATATCCTCTATCTGAAAAATCAGTAACGAACTCACAATTTAAAGAACATTATTTTGTATGATTATCTGCACTGATTAAATAATATTCCACCAAACAAGCAGAAGAGTACAGTCCTCAAGGCTATAAGGAAGAGGCAAAATCTTCTTTGTTTATGGGACAGGATCACATCCAGCCTCTTATTCATCTTTCTGTCCTTCTCACAGGATTTCATATGCTGCAAGAGTTTCACTCTACAAAACGTCAAGAGGAGCAGGTTCACAAAAAACACAGCAGAATTTAGCAGCAGTAATTTCAGGAACACCCAGTGAACCTACTGGCTGGAGATGAAACAAGCTTTCTGTCTGGACAAAGGCAATTTCAGAATGCCTAAAAGCAGTGTTTATTTAGTGCTGGACAGGAGAGATTTGGCCTGGGGAGGCCAGAAGGAAAATAGTATGTGATGTTATATGACTTCACATTATAAGGCAAGACCTCTTCATTCATCCAATTTTATGCACAACAGTATCTTCAGCTGACTCTCGCTTCTTGAAAAGAATAAAAAAGCTTCTTTAACTTCTGTCACTTCAAATAATAGCACAGGAATTCCTTCCAATTTCTAAATACATGAGTTTTTATCTGAACTTTCAGAAATTCAGGGCAAAAACTCTGAGTACCTATAGAATCTCAAGTAATGCATTCCTCTCTCCTGGAGGGTCTATCTTAAAATGTCTGTGATAATGCCAACAGTTGATTTTTAATTTTTTTTTTTTCTCTGAACAGATGGTGGCCACAAAGGCAGTATTATCACACAACTGAAGTAACGCTATCTGGTAGAAAAGCTGAAATGGACTCTCCTGTAAAGCAGAACTAGTCATGCTTTACAGAAAAGTTTTTTGTGGTTTTATATAAAAAGGCATCTAGATGGAAACCCACATGTTAAGTAGTTATACTCCATTCCTATTACTTGTAATAATATTTTGAAATCCAATTTGTGCTGACTTTCTAACATTTTGTTTTCTAAATATACTTAACCAGACATTTAATAGTTTTTTACCTTTGAATTAGTCAAAGTTTTGAGCAGGGATATCATTAATAATTCATTTTCATTTAAGAGTAATCATTTATTTGGGCTACTGAAATCACTCTGACTTCATTCTTAAACAATAGGAATTTTTGGCACAACCATATTTGCAAGTTCAGAACTTGAGCCATGAAATCATGAGGAAACTCAGAGAAGTTTTATATAAAACAGCAGAATTGAGCCCAAAGACTCTTCTGATCATGTGGGAAGTGAAATTTGTCTTATTCAACACAGAAATGTCTTCAGAAGAGTACTCTGCAACAAAGAATCTGCTCATAAAAGCACAGGGCTTTGAAGAACTAGTAACTAACAGCAGCTAATCGACATGAGGTCAATCTGAGTATTATTATTTTTTCCACTGTTCTTCAGTCAATATTGTTTCATTCTGCAGGCCTTACACAAGGCTGATTTCCCACTCCCTATCCCCAATCTCGTTCGCTCTTTCTCAGAGCAATGTTTATAAGCAAAAATCATATTACGAAACAAGAGCTCTGACACACAACATCTCTACAAGAAAAACTTCTTGTTCAACTATTTTAAATGAAGGCAAGAGACAGCTTTTCTCTGGCTCGTCTTCATAGTCTTCTGAAATGACAACTTCGTGCCAATCCATGCTATATAGTATTCTCATCTTATATAGTGACTGATCTTAAATAGTAGTGTTATTTAGCAATTGTCTAAAACCAAGTACTGTATACAAAGTGACATTTTCTTGTACCAACAATGAAGAGCAACACAGTCTGTTGCAAACTCTGCTAAGAGAAATGGCTAGCATTGTTTTTATATAACTTAATTGCATTGGTTATATACAGAGCTTTTCATATTTTTCGCACCTAGTAACCTGCATTGCAGTTATCTTGCATTTTTTCCCCCTAAATCTCTTTTTAAGAAATGACATTACTTAAAATTAGGATAAAGTAATGCTCATTTTAGTACAATATACTGGCAATCAAGCCTGCTTAAAATAAGGATTTGAATAGGTCATAAAATCGCAGAATGTCCCAAAGGGACCCACAAGGATCATCAAGTCCAAATCCTAATGAGAGTATTTTTAACATCACTACCTGTAATCCTAGTTAGGAATTTTTAGAAAGGGAGTAGGTATTTAGCATCATGTTCTTGGCTATAGCTTTGACTTCTGTTGTTGTTCCCTCTCCTTCCCTTCCAATGGCAGTCTCAGCTTTTTTGGTATAATACAGACAAAATTGTAGTCTGCTAGTCTGGAATACAAACATATTGCTGCCTTTAACTAATGCCATTAAATACTAGAGAGCTCAATAATGACACTATTGCATTTTTTAATACATATAAATAAATGTGTGTGTATTAAATTTTCAGACTTGATGACAACAAAGCTCAGTTAGCTATAGTTCATTTTCTAGTATTGTTTTAATACAGACAGAACTTCTAGTTATGATACAGTACACATAAAGAAGTGCATCTTGCTTATTTTTTTTCCTTGGACAAGAAGCTTAAATACTATTTCACCAGCATATAAAACAGATATGAATATCAGCATTTCCTGCCTGCATTAAGAGTTTAATACAGTGTGTTTTATTCACCTAGGAAACGTTTCTTCTTCTGCTTTAGCAATTAAGGTTTCTGTCTTTTCTTGACTTGAATAAAGAACAATCCATAACAACTTCACAGAACAAAATCATACTGCTCATTTCTGTCAATCACTAAAAGTACAGTTATACAATTACACCACAGAACTTTAAAGTACATTAGATACTTAGTCACATACATGAAAAGACAGTGTAAGAACTCCATTTAAAAAGAAAATTCTCCAAATTGCAATGTCTGAATGACTGACTGAAACAAAGGGAGGAAAATAAATTGCCATACCGGTGAACTCCACTGTTGCACATAATGATGTGACAAGCTCCAAGCCTGTTGCAGAGTTCAGAAGAAACTGATAGCAATCCAACCCCAGAAGCACTGCAAGCAGTGTATGCACAGGCAGCAGTGCGCTTAGATCGGATAAAGGACCCTACGAGTCGGTAAAGTTCATCCAAGCAATTAAGTGGCCTCATCAGCTGAAAGAGAGAAAAAGAAATTTTAATATTTCCTACCAAGAGAATGTGAAATGCTTTTTTTGAGTAAGTCTTCACAGATGTGTGTTGGAATAACAGGGTAAGCTGGGACAGCCGAAGTGAGATTCTGTAATGTACATAAAGAACATGAAGTCTTTTGCTATGTGACTTAGAACAACATTTTTTTCATTCCCATAGCAGCACTGAACAGATCCATAAGTGCCACTTCCATCATTGCTATTTTCAGAAAAAGGAACCACAAAGAAACAACCATAATGCATGCAGAGGAGGGATGCCAAGGCTGGTTAATTGACTCACTGACAAAATCAGATTATAATTAAGAAACACTATCCCCCCATTTATGCAAACAGCTGTTTTCTAATCTCGACTAACAATATGGAAAGAGAAAAATGATCAAGAGTGACAAAATATACTGCAAGACTCAGTACTAGCGTATGGAAAATGAATGATTCACCTTTCTTTATTAGGTGAATCATTCAAGTGGAAGGTTGCCCTCAGAAGAGGAACCCTTAAAAGAAGTTTAGCAATGAAAAGCAGCATCCATGGTTCTTTGTGTAAAGAAAAAATTCACAGCACAGATTCCATAATTCAGATTCCATTTCTCTTCCTACCAGAAATACTTAAAGATTCTAACAAAATCCTACTACCAAAGGATGGATATTTTGAAGGACAGATTAATACCCCAAAGACATCCTTAACTAATTAGAGAAATGTCAGCCTCACTTGCTCATTTTGGAGGTAACCTCACTAAAAAGCATACAGGTCAGGTAAATAAATTAGAAAAAGAAGTATATTTAAATCTGGGTGCAAATAGATTTAACTTGATTTAACTCCTATTGATCTAACTTGCATCCATTTAAATTGATTTTAACTGTGCCATTTACGAATGCAGAGCTATGGAGAAGAGAACAAAAGTCACAGCTACAGCTACAAACTGAGATCATGCATTCACTCTTAGCTTGCTCCAATTGCAAAATAAATGCATTAGCTTAACTTAGCATCCCTTGGTTAGATCTGTATTATGAGCTGCTTTTATCTTGCCCTTGACCTTTTTACTGAAACAGCAGGTTTGGGGGTAACAAGCACTCCACATGTAGCTAAATTTGTCCTGCTGCGGCGGCAACATTTTAAAAAAAAAAAAAAGTTCTTGACACCATAGAAGGAGAGGCACAGGCTCACCTCCTCCTCCCCCCTTCCATGTAGTCCAGTACAGAGACAAGAAACAGGAACAAGAAACAGAGCGGGGTTGGTCTCTTCTCAGAGGTGACAGGACGAGGGGAAATGGCCTTAAGTTGCGCCAGGGTAAGTTCAGGTTGGATATCAGGAAACACTTCTTGACAGAAAGGGTTGTTAAGCACTGGAATAGGCTCCCCTGGGAGGTGGTTGAGTCACCATCCCTAGATGTGTGTAAAAAACCATTCGGATGTGGTGCTCAGGGACATGATTTAGCGGAGGGTTGTTAGAGTTAGGACAGTATGGTTAAGCTGTGGTTGGATTTGATGATCTTTAAGGCCTTTTCCAATCTGAGCAATTCTGTGATTCTATGATTCTAACTATCAGTCTTCTAATGGTCATACTGCACGATGCAACCATAAACTTCAGTCTGTCACAGAGCTCAGTGACAATCGTTGCATTTCTCAAGACACAGTAACTCAATCACTTTTGCTTTTAATTCAGTACAGACAAGATCCTGGAATTTTACTGAGCTGCAATATGGCTATTAACTCTCTGACAATAGGGGAGCATTAAATGAATTTTCCTAGCCTCTGGGATCTCTCAGTCACAGAGGTTTGAAGAAAGTATTAAAGCATTTGAAGAAAGCCTAAAAGAGCAGGTTCAGAAGGAAGCGTAAGATGCTGAAACAGTACTTAATTTTCAACAGCAATTCCAATTTTCAGAACTAAAAATATCTGCCTGCATCTACTCCCTTATTGCCTAAGCCTGTGAATGCTCCTGGTGTGACTGTATTACTTTGACAATGCAGTGAAAAAGAAAAGTTGTGGTTCTCTTTCTCAGATAAATTGATGCCCTGCAGCCTCATCTGCTGATGCAGAATTACACTGCAACAGAGAGCCCTTATAAGAGGGGTACAAGAAAAAGTTGCAAGAGTTTCTCCTTTCCTTGCCCGTACAGCTTTGAATACTTCCAATTCTCAATGGAAAGGACATGGTGTGTAACACAGAAAGTTTAATTAGGTACCTACCTTATCTATGTAAGCTGCTTTAGATGTTGAATTTGGAGGCAGGTTTGACTTGTCCAGGTAGAATGCCCTGAAAAAACAAACATAATACAGCAAAGACTGTTAATTATTTGAACTCCTGAACAAAACGGATGAAGGAGACTATTCTGAGACATAGTCCTAAGGATTGTTATCTTATTACTACGACTATCATAACAAGAGAGGGTTAAGAATTTACAAAGGTAAACAGGTACTAACGCTCTTTTTTTAAAAATAATGAGAAATGCTTTTCTTGTTTTGGAGACAAATTTCCCCTCTGCCCTTCAACAGTTCACTGCAAAATTTTAACCTCTACTTAGAAGAAAAACATATTCTGAAAATGATTTTTACCAAAACATACATTTGCATCAATGAAAGGTTTGTGGCAGTTGTCAGATTCTAACAGTAACTTTAGGAAACTTGGCATCACGGTATGTAAACAGTGCCTGCATCTTATGTACTGTGAGTTTTGTTTGTATGTTTGTTTGAATACCAGTTGTAAATAACTGCAATGATACCAGAACCAAATCCCAAATATGAAAGCCAGTACTGGCACTGAGGAAAGAATATTCAAGCTGAAATTTATAAATACCCACTGGGACTCTCTGACAGATGAGGCCTCCAGTGAGGACCACACAACACCTGCCACTGCAGTAACTCTGGCCAACGTTTAAAAAAAAAAAATTAAAAAAATTCATAAAATACACACAAAATAAAACCAAGAACACTGAATTTTGGAAAGAACTAGGTTTTTCAGTGGAACCTTCAAGCAATTATCCAGCTCCAAAGCCTGAACACAAGCAGCAGGCCTGGCTAAGGGTCACAGCTGAGTCCTGGCCCAGGCTGGAAATAATGTCCTGCTGCCCTACAGAATGTGGCAACCAAAGTTCAGCATATGCTCCCCCAGCTTTTTAAATATTTTTATGTTTTTAAAATTTTATCTTCATAGCTGGAATTATTCACAGGGTTATATATTTGCAGAGCAGAGGTGCAGAGGATAAATTTGAATAGCCTTTTATTCTTCAGTCTGGAAATGCTGTGCTGTTAAACAAATGCATGCACCTTTCAGTCTAGTAGATTTTTCTGCCCATAGTTTTGTAGTTTTGAGAAGCATCTTCTCCCAGATTTGAGGTTTGAACCTTACAAAGCACAGCAATGAAATCTGATCTCATTCTGTTATTCCATTAAGCCCTCGTACAATCCAGAATTTACTCCATGTTAAAGGAAGCTGGAGACTATTGGAAGGAAAAGAGGTTTGCAGAGAAAATTACTCATAAATCACTGTGAGTGGCCACAGCACATAAAAGCTACCCCAGCAGCAACAAGCCAGCCTTTCTCTTTGTTAGAAAAGCTAAAGACCACAGCATCACCCTGCCACCCACCAAACATTATTAAACTAAAAGCCTTCACTGTTTTTTCCTGCTATGCCACAGGAAAATCTGCTTCACTTTCAGTATGTTCAGCACTTCCATTTTCTTTGTGCTATTATTTCAGTAAATTCAACTGCATTAAATGAGACCAGAAACCAAATATAGAACAGTACACACATTAATGGAGTACATGGAAAATAATCAACTCAGGGTACAAAATGAAGCAACGTGAATGCTAGAATAGGATATACAATTATAAGAATTACTATATTAATTCAGTCAGTTATTCATTAAGTTAAAGAACAAAAGAAATCAACTATACACAACATTAATTTTAAATATCAAAATATCCTGCTACCACTGAAACAATTCCCCCTCCACTACAATCAGATAACACTCCCAGATGTTTCTCCAATGCTTTATTTTTATTGCTTTTCATAAAAACATGCTTCAGTATTTTACAGAACATGACAAACTGTGGACAGCAAATAAATTTCCAAAGCACTTCGCTTAATTACTAAATGCTTGTTAAGGTCCTTCATCATATTTTATGGGAAAAGTTAATGGCAATCTTGGCGCAGTGCCCAGTTCAGACAGTATTTTCTAATCAATTTGAGATGAACAAGAATGAAATCATAGTTCTTTGTCTGCAATTGTGATGCTGTTTTGTGCTACTAAAAGCCTTACAATTTCTATAAATTGTTGTAGAAAAGCCTTCCTTTAAAGAGGGAAAAAAAAAGGTAGAAAAAACAATAGATACTAAAACTACAGGAGATGATTGCTATGTTCCACCTTTTAAAAACATTCCCTGTGTCAAAATATCAAATAACAGGACAGATACCTCAAGGAAAACTTACTATGGATTGAACTAACAAATATGTTAGGGCTCAAAAAGAAAAACCTATCATAAATTAAATTTTCCCATAACTTGTACATTAGATACAGAAAAACTGATAGGATTTTGTAGGATACCCTACAAAAATGATTTAGACCTGAAAAAATGAAACACTGAAAACTGAAGCTTAAAGGAGACAGGCATTTCTGAGAAACTCTGTACATGCATGTACATGCATAACCCAAGTTTCTAGGCTTTCAAAATGCTGTTCTAGGAAGTCTATATGCTTATGGATGTTGACATCCATTCTCTGACTGGACACGGTGGAAAGATAATTGGATTAAATAGCATTAAATAAAGGTTAACTGGGGGTTCTGCTCTAGAAAGGTCCAACACTGGACACGATTTGAATTGACCATTATTGCAACACAGCACAACTCCTTACATTTTACTAGCAGTATTTTTGTGTTGCTATTCGTGCTCCAAGTCTAGAAGAAAGAAAACTGTAATATTCTATTTCTACTTAAGTGCACAAGAAAGGAATAGTTTCTATATCGACAGAATACATTAAGATAACTACCCACTGAAGCCTCAGCATACTGAGTAGTTGAAAGAAGTTTGCAGACATGAGCAATCAGATGTCAGAACACACAAGGACTTCCCACCTTCCATCACTGACATGCCTTGAAAAATACATATTTCAGCAATAAGGGCAATGTGTAGAAGCTCTGTAGTTTCATCATAAAACAAGATTATGGACACCAAGGAGATTTCAACCCCAACATACATGACAGTGATACAGTCCTGTGTACAATATTACTAGAGAAAAGTTTAATTATAACAAGAAAACACCTTCATGACAATTTCACAATATTAAATTCTTAAACAGTTTAGATTGTAATATTCTGACCATTCACAAGCACTACTGTGCAACTTGAAGCACAGAGAAGAAAATTTGAACACTATGTGGCTCTGAACTTACCTTGGATAATTCATATTTCATGCGTAAGTCCCTTCTGGCTAACTCTAGGCACAGTGACACACCAGCTATGCCAGTGTTTATTCTAACTGTAACCAAACAGAACTGTGGAAAATAGTTTGTGGGGATAAGGATGTGAATGTAAGGTGAAATTATCAAAATACATACAGAGAAAAGAGAAGAATCTTTGAATTTAATTATATCAAGGAATGCCAACCTGTACATCATCCAAAATGCACATCACCTCACTCCTAAACATTTGTAAATGCATAAGCAAGGGGATTCACAGAAATGTGGGCACAGAAGTGTGAGGACAGAAAGTTCTGGATGGCAGAAAATAGAAGAAATAAAATAAAAAAAGGCTTTTGCTCTATGTAACTCTGATTGTTTTTCAGATGTTGCATTTTACTCTCTATTTATCCAGGGATCCAGAAGAGATCTTTGTTACCAGTATGCTAAGCCTCCAGTCATCTCTATTTACTTCCCAGATCACCTGAAATCATCCTGTTCTATTAATTGAAAGGAAAGATCTTGAGCCACCACCACTGCTAGATACATTACTGCTTCTCCTGTTATACCAGCAGCCAAATCCACACTGAACCCACTGCTACTAACAGCTTCCAATTCCTTATCACAAAGTAGATTTCTCTTTTTGATTTATGATATTCTAGACATGGAATATCCTGTTAAGGTGATAACATGCCAAACAGTCATAGGGTAGCAAGCATTTCTACTACACCTACAAGCTGAACAAGCTACAGACTTGGTCTGAATTCATATCAAGTGACCAGAAGTGAAAGAAAAAGCTTCATTTCTAATCATTGCAGACACACTTTCTCTGCACTTGCCAATTCCTAAGAAAACAGAATGAACCAGGTGTCATTTTGAGGTGTTTTTATTTTTTAGTGTAGTCTATCAAGATTTCTGAACATTCTCTGTAATAAATTTTGATCATACTTTGCCAAAAGACTGAGGAGTGTAAAGAATTTACACTCACACACAGAGGATGTAACTGGAAGAGAGACGAAGAAAAAAACAAAAACACAAAAAAATCTAAATCCGAGCCAGCTGGAGATATCTTTTAGACCAGCTGGACAATTTGATTTACTTTATCCAGTATCTCTCTATTCACTCTGGTCGTGCTTCACTTTAGATGCAATGAATCCCAATTTCTGTTCTACCTAAAATGTTTCTCATTAAGTTTGTCAGGAGACAAATCTGGCAATTATTTCCTTGTTATGTCCTTCAGAGTGAATGCTTAATTCTGAATCTCTCCTTCATAACAATTTTGCATTATAGAGAGTTCAGCTAGAAGTATCTACTTCATTTGGAATCACATCTTAAAATTCTAAAAGGCATCAGATTTCCATTTTTTATAGGCATAAAAACTAGTTGATAAATTGGTAAGTGTAGCATTGCAGTTCAGTTTTGTTGCTGTACTTTTAAACACAACGTAATGTATCAAATAGCTGGCATTAAAAATAGGAAAATAGCTTTTGCCTACTTCATAAATATTCCACTTCAGTGGAAAGAAAATCTTTTCATAGAATTACCACCTAAAACCTGTAAGTCTCCTCAGATTACTATGTTCTGAATTTGATGGCAATAACAAAGACTAGTTAGACATGAAGGAAAGTAAGACTAAATTCACAGGACAAGAGGGGGACAAGAACAAACAGCACAAGCTTCTTAATCTCATGAGCAATTTCATTTGGAAAGGCTTTCCACTGGAAAGAGTGGGGGAAGAAGTCTGTCAGTTTTAAGATGGGTTTTAATGCATTAATTATGGGTCTTGATATATGATTTTGTCTTTGTGATAATACAGGCATGGTCCTGAGGACTCATAAGCTTGTTCCAGAGACAAATTCTTTCTTTCATATAGTAATTAAATCTCTCTAAATAGATAGATCTTTTATGTCATTGTGTCATTTTTACCAAAGTAACCATTAGAGAATTTTAGTTCAACCTGAAGTCATGAATGCCATCACATCTATTTTCTGCCTTGACTAAGTTATACACAGTATGGAATATCTCAGCCTGCCAAGGAGCCTGCAGCTTGAGAAGCTGCTGAGTATGTATACATGTTTGTGTAAATAAAAAGTTGTTATATTACATAGACATATTTTTGTTCCACGCTCATATAAATCCTAGGGGCAGAAATCCTCTCTTTATAATTCTTTTTTAAAATAAAAAATAATTATATTAAATTCTCATGAATTACAGTAAGATTAAATTAAATTTGCCAACATTCTGATAAAGGCTTCTCATGTCATCAGTTAGATGCAGGAGGCTTTAGAGAGAGAAACAGTTTGAAGTTGCATTGTAAATTAAACACTTTAAAATGACAAATATTGCATTCAACGTAATCAGATGTTCAGTATAATGAGGATAGTTAGCTAAATCATTTGTCATTACATTCACTGATTATAATTGCTTCCTTAGCCTAACAGACTTGCATTTACCTCCTAAGATGATACCAAAGAAAGCAGCAACATAGGAGAAATCAAAAGAAAAAATAATTTTTAAAAAGGCCTTTTCCCTTTAGTGCCAGCTCACTTCAAAGAATAGCTCCAAATCACACAGAATGGTTGATTACAAAGAACATTTTCTTCGTGCCTTCTATGTTGATGCACAGGCAAGTTAATTACTACGCAGTAGTAATTAGCACTCACACCACTGGTGAGAATGGACAGCAATCCACATCTACCTTACTCACAGCATGATCTTTGGTGTAAATAACTAGGTCATCACATTGTCAGGGATGTCAGCAGAAAGAGACATATCAGGAATAAAGATAAGAAGTAGAGCTCTTGGAAGCTCTCCTAAGCTCACCTTCATCTATTCCTTTACTTATTCCCCTCTTAATCTTCCCAGTTCAAACCACCATATTATTGGGAACCAAATTTTAAAGGTGTTTAGGTATCTAAATGCAAGGACAGGTGCTAAAGAGGCATTAAAGATGTTCATTAATCTAACTGCCAATGACTGCACTAATTTCTCATCAGCTAAAAATTAGCTGTGTGGACAATTTCAGAATTCATGTATAGGCACCTAAATTCCACAAGAGTTTATTCTTGGTGTCAACAGAATGCAGTGGAGCAAACTTGCAGACATCTCACAAACTTAAACTGATAGCCCCGCACCCCACTGAATGGCTTGTATCCCAACATCTCTTCCACTTTTGAGACATATTATTCATGTGCTCCAGAGAAAAGACAGATGTTCCTGGACTTTTTTGATTAAGAAGATAACTAAGAGCACCTGTGAAAAAGTAGATTTTAATAAAATGTTGAAGGAGGGGCCCACTTCCTTCCCAAAAAGATAATTCATAGATGAAAAAAGTATAATCAGAATTGCCTGATATATTTCAAAATGTCAAATATTTATGAAGAAATAAAGACTGGACAAGGAAGCTTCCTTATCACTGTAGACTGGAAGGCCCATTCTATGCCATCAAGCTAAATCTCTGACAAATCAACACAAGCATTCCTATACTCATCAAGGTCACTCAAAAACAATTTCACTTACTGCAGGAAGCTAATCCAAAACCTGATTCTTTTGAGGGAAAATGTGCTTATATTCAGCCAAAAGTTTTATCTTAAAAGTCACCGTTCAGTCCAAGGATTGCCTGAGTTATGGCCATTCAGCTGACCTGTAGGTCAGGGTTTCTCCCAGCTTCTAAGTGGCCTGCAAACATAACCAAGCTTTTGGTCTCAGTAATGACCGTATGATTTATTTCTGTGCAGTATACTAATAAATACCATAATGAATCACATCATGCAGGAAATAAACCTTTAGTAAATATAAAAATCATATTCATAGGACAGAGTGTCTTTTAACTAAATAACTCTTAAAACATTAACACTTCAAAAATGATAAATTAAGTTTTCCCTCATGCTTTTACAATCATGTATGATTCAAGATGTGCAAGAAAAGATATAACTAAACCCAACAGTTTAAGTAATTATATTGCATTCATCAATTATCACTATTTGTATCACCGTTTGTTGTAAATATGAATTCAAATACCACTGTGCCTTGCTGAAGAAAAACTGACTGATATCTATAAAAGCAAAACAACTGATTCAAGATGGAACAAGGCTATTTGAACAGCAAGGAGTAGCAAAGGAGAAAGACGAAGAAAACTGAAAGAAGGTAGGAGAACGTACATTATTATTTAACATCAGTATCTGTACAGGTAAGATGCACTGGTCCTCCTGTATGTCAGAAGACAACAGTAGGGATATCAAAGACATAGTCATAAATATATTCAAAAATCTTTACTGACTTAATTGCTTTCACTTGGTTATATTACATGTTTCCTACTAGAAAACCATTTGATTAGGTTAAATTTACAGTGCTGGCAACTTGCACCAGCACAACTTGCAAATACAATTTCAGTACAGCTTTTTTCCTTATGCATGTCAGAGAAGCAGAAGCACTGAATTACAGACATAAAGGCAAATGGCTGACCGTGAAAAAAATCCAGCACAACTGTGGGCCAGATGCGGAAGATCTTCCAGCAGTTCCAGAAATCTCATAAACTAGTCTGTTTTTAAAATAACATACTTATTCAGATAAAGGACTTCCTACACATCACAGAGGCAAAGGATTTTGACTCAGGAATTACAGAAAAAGTAGAAACGCTTAGCTGGTCTTAAAATGAAAGTTCTCACGTATAACCAACCAGATTCTGATAGGTAGAGTTAAACTCAATTATGGAAGATGGAGGGACGTTTCCTCCATTCCACATAAGCATCAAATTATGTAACTGGTTTTCAACAGTCTTTCATATGATTAATTACAAATTATAACCTTATGATTAGTATTCTGCAGTTGAGGTTGCATTTCCAAAAGCCGCAAAGTAAGGACCATGAAAGAGAGGAGTTTTTATGACTGCTCCAAATCGGTGTTGAGGGGGATCTGGATGGATTATGTCACTTCTCATACTGTGGTAAAGTTGATCATAGTTCATTAGCAATGAATGAATGAATTCTGCAATATAAGTAAGGATTCCGTTTTTTATTTTACTTGATTGATAATCCACTAAAAATTTATTAATATATCTCTTGATTCAGTCAAATAAATAAATTGCAAATGAATTCTGTAAGGCACACGCCTCAAAAGTGTTGTATAAGTTCATTCTTTAACAGAACTTTACCACAGAAAATTAAGTAGTAGTTGAGGTACTAAACATTTTAAAATTTTATTCTCCTGCTTGATTTCATCACAGTTCCTTTGTAAGTGGGATTATCCATAACTTAAATGGCTCCATCGGGTTCACATTATTAGAACACGATTAGTCAAATGCGTCAGGAATAAGAGAAGCTGAATTTGCTTCAGAAGTTCTGTTGCTCTACTTTGCTTTCTGCTGCTGTAGCAATGGAAAGACTGCAAAGTGATCATCAGATAGTCATTTCAGGAGTAGCAACGTGTTCCTTTTTGTACAGAGAAATGATGGTTTACTGGTTGTGTCTTGAATGACATTTTATTACTGATTATGTGGTGCTACACAGAGGATTTCTTCCACATGAAGAGTTTAAGACAGTGTAATTGCTTTTGTGTATGTTTCCAGGGACTATTCAATTTCATTTTTATGTTTTCCTTTGGAGCAATTATCCAAATGTTAATAGCTTTTGTTGCTGTACTTAGTTTATTAGATTCTCCTGTCCAAACACCTACATAGTCTAGCAAAGAGCAGAACAAGAACAAAGCATCTGCTTTTCTCTTTTTCCTCTTCTCTTCACTATGTTAGTGAATTCCTGAAGCTCTGTGCCTTATTTAAGAAATGGCTTAAGTTCAACAGAAAACAAACGCAGAGATCAATTACTAAATGTCCTCATCAGACATGAAATGGCTGGGAGAAAAAAAAAATAATGTAATTTTCCTATTCTTCAAACTGGACAGAGCTACCATTGGTAATTTTTGTTGAATGCTAACTTTTTCACAGTAGCTTCTTGCAAAATCAGGCATTGATCATTAGCAAATGATCAGATCCATGAATCAAAACACCGTAAGAGTGCTATGTCTCATTAGGTCCAAAGCATGAATGAAGATTCTAACTAGAATGCGTGAGATAAGCAAGCCCAAGCAACATTAGAACATAAAGTTGGGAAGAAGTTATTTTAAGGAATATTATGGGGCTAACTCAGATCTATTCATAGAAAAGAACACAACAAAAAAAATTGCCTTGACCAACCGATAGAAAATGCTTTCCAATAGTAGCCAAGTTTATCTGCATTAAATATTGCTATGACCAAAGCTTCCTATAAAACTGAATGATCACATACAACTTCTTAAATAAATACAAAGGATGAACTTTTTTTTTCCCCTCCAAACAGTGACTTTGGAAAAATGAAAAACAATGTGGAAAACAATAAGTAAATAAATACTATTCTTGCCATTAGGACAGATTTGTACTGTCGCAGATGGAAGAAAGAAATGACATCTACAGTATTCACAGAGTACAACTGGATTTATAATTGCTTTTGCTGTAATAGCACTTGAATTAAAGCAGAATTTAGAAAATGCACTGCTTTGATACAGTATTTCATTTGCAAGATAGAAGAAAAAAACGTCTCAACCAGAGGAGTGAGTAAACAGGTGAAATAGCTGGAAAAATATTGAGACCTTCACTTATCTGCTTCTCCCCATATAAATACCCATGGAATGATTGAACAACCTTTCTCTTTGCTTTTCTCAGCTGTCCTTAATCTCTCTTCTACCTCCTGTTTTCTATTGTTTTTAAAACTGCCTAACATGGTACAGTTTCCATCCAATTAAAGGATTTAAAAAGTGAAAAGATGTGATTTTACAGCAGTCCTTTGCACTTTTTCCTCTTCAACTCATGTAAATGAGTATATTCAGAAGGTGTTTTCCACAGATACACTGTGCTGCAAGAGTGGTCTAGGTACATACCTTCATTATTCTATTCATCACTAATAGATTAGTACACCAAAAATTCTATCTTTACATGCAGCTTCCTATTTACCAAAATACATAATCTTTACATACAATGCATATGTGCTCTGTTATCCGTACCTGAAGCTGATGCAAATACCCAGAGATGTTTCTATTCCCATTAGTAATGGAGAAAAACCCAAATACATTCTGCTTTGATGAAAACAGCATTATCTTTAAGTCCTACTCTACAGAAATATGATCTGCAAAAATCAGACCATGACTTTCAGCAACTGGTACACCAGACCAGCATTTGTGATCAAGTAGACATTTCCTTTTGTATGTACATTAGTAAAACAATCCTGAGGTAACTACAGGTGTAATTTTCATGGAAAAACAATTTAGGAAAAAAATATTATTTTACTTCTATTTCAATGGAATCGTACCAGTGCAGAAATAAGAAAAGCCAGAATCACAAGACTTAGATCTTCTTCAATCAAGCAACAAAAACAACTATCACACAATGCACTTTAATTTAAAGATGTGTCATAGAAACTGGGTCAAAAAGCAAAACTTGCATGGTCTCATTACCCACCGTAGTTTCTGGTTATACTGCTTGACTTTCTCTAGCGATGCTGCATTAATCTGAGCTTGAAATTCTTCTACTGAAACACTGTCTCTGTAATAATATCCTTCCATGCTCTCCAATGCTATAAAAAGAGAAAGTAGAATAGAGGAGAGAAAAATCAGTATTAAATATTTAATATTCACCTTTGTAGCTTTGTTCACAGACTAGTGAATTACTTTCTAACCTTGAAGTTGTGACTCCTGTGGATTGCTGAGCTGTTAAGAAACAGTCATCAACTTCATACAGATCTCTTTAAGATTTCATTTACAAGGAAAATTATATTGCTGTCCCTGTAGAAAATACATTTTTGTTGCTCTAATTGAAGTACTACTAACCCTGAATGCAAAACCATAATTTTAATTTCTGATATATACTGGAAAAGCAGTGAAATGAACTTGGGTAGAAGAAAAGGATAAAAGTACCAGCCACTTTCACAGAGAGACCTAAATTTGTGCAAAGCCTCATTTGGGGAGATGTGGAGTTTTTGAACCTGTTGATATTTACACTGATATCTGAAAGCCTTCTACTGGAACAAGTAAAACAAATTTCTTTGGATCTCTGACAATGTCATATAAGCTCCTTTTTAGGTATTGGGTACGTCTCTATGTTAAAATACTTCACTCATCCCTGCTGTATTCACTTTACAAAAGCAAGGTCAAATATTGCTACAAGAATTCAGAAACTAAATAAAGACTTCCAGTAAAAGACGCTGTCCTCATACGATCATTAAGAAAAAAAGATCAGAAGGAAGAAAAAAAAAGTACAACCTTCTCATTTTTGTACAGTAACTTCCAAAAGCAGTAACTTCCAAAAGCAAAACCAAAAAAAAAAAAAAGAAAAAGAAAAAAGGAAATGGATGAAAAAAACAAAAAAAAAACAACTTACTAATCCTTAAATTTAACTACTCAGGAATGCTCACCCTGTTTTCTGACTAAGCTACATTAAATGTTCAAATGCTTGAAACATCTCAAGCAAATATGGTCCAGAAGAATCAAGATCCTTTACTTAATGAAAACTTGTTAAAGAGATTAACCTCTTTATTACATAAAACACAGGCTCTTGGCAAAACAGGCTTTTTAGGGAGGAGCATTAAAGATTTCACAATTAAGAACATTGCTACTTTAGCAATCCATACGCACTAAAGGAATTCATCACCCTATCAGAAAATGCATGCAAAGCAGAGTTCTGATGGAAACATGCTGCAGTCTTTACAGCTTCAGCTGTACGCAGAATATTAATTCTGTATTAAGCACTGCTTAATATGACCAGCTGATGAATAATTCATTCAGTGTGAAGGAACATGCAAATTGCACTCCCCTTCGGTGCTTTCAAAGTTTGCAGTTCTGTTTCTGTGCAAAAAATATTAAATTTCAACATTTAGGTTTGCCTCTTATTTAGTGTTATATCACACCAGAAAGCCCATACAGAAATATCCGCAGAACTCCATTTCTAACATGAGGTTAGTACAAATATAGAGCTGATTATCGGTACTTCTTGTTTCACTGGCATAAAGTTGGTTTTATCCTGGTTATATCACCCACCAGGAAACTCAGTCACCTGTCAGGACTGATTGGGGCACACAGTTCTGTTTCTGCAAGCACTGTGGAGTCATTCTCATGTTTGCTAGCAGGGAGTCCAATACTGTGTGCTTTGGCTCCCTCCTTCATTTGTAGAATTTAATATATTTCTACCTAGTATATTGAAATGCTCTTTTGTAAGGCCAGATTTCCTTACAAACTGAAACATATCTTCCATGGTACTCTTCTGTGGATATTAGGATATTACAACCTGAACGTATAGACAACTTAATGGGAAATAAATGGAGTGGGAGTGTGAGGGGGAGCTTGAAGAGTATTAGCTATTGGAACATGGTCTACATCTAGAGGCTCATTACAAGTAGATTACTTCAGAGATCTACACTGTTCAAAATCTGAACCAGAGGAGGTGACGCTTCCTGCCAAGTTTGCAGCTGCAACCAAAGGGCAGAAATCCATGTATACATTTATGCACAGGGGCACCTAGAAGGGGACCTAGACAGGCTGGAGAAATTGGGCAGCAGGAACAATGTGAAGCTGAAAAGTCAAACGTCAAGTCCTGCACCTGGGATGATGGAGCCTGGGGAACTACTCTGCTGAGAAGAATCTATGAGTCATGTTAGTTTGCAAACTCCACATAAGCCCTCGAAAAAAAAGGCAGCCAACCACATCCTAAATGGTGCTAAGAGAAGCATAGCTGCTAGACTGACATAAATGCTTATCCCTACTTTCTTTAGCATTCATTAAATTGCATCTTGAAGCTGTGTCCATTTTTTGTCCCCGTGGTACAAGAAAGCTGTTCATCAACTCAACAAAGTTTAATAGAGGGCCACCAAGATGGTCATAGCCTGAAGTCTCATGAGTAGAGAGTAGGGAACTGAGCTGTACAGCTGTACTTGATCGTTTCTGCGGGCATCTACTAGCATCGTGCCATTAGCTAACAGAAGGTCAAGAAGATGACAGAGCCAAGCTCTTTACAGTGACACAAGGTGACATGACAGTACAAGAGGCAACAGACACGAACCGGGAAAGAGAGGTTGCAACTGGATGTAAAGAAAACACTTTCTCATGATAAAAGCAGACAAACAAAGGAACAGGCCATCCAAAAGCTTGATTGGTTTCTTTTCACATTTATTGTTCTTGCTCAAGATCCTACTTGAAGAATCTCTGAGCAATCTGGACTGATCTTGTAGCTGAATATTATGAATAGATCCTCCAGGATTTCACAACCTCATGAGGTCCCTTCCAATCCAAATTTTTCTATTCTTCTGTGAAAAACTAAAACATAAAAAAGCACCTACATAATTATCAGTCCAAAGAACAATCTTAAACTGAATTTTAAAGATCGAATATTATAATTAAGTATATTAATTGCTGAAATCACAATTCTAATGTATGAAATAGATAAGACTGAATACCAAGAGCAGTATCTCAACATGCTTAAACCTCAATACTGCTAATCAAGATTTTTTGAATGTATAACTTAAGCATATGTTCTTAAGCTTAAGCAACTGTTCTAACAAGAGGAAGGATACATAATCAAGACTCGATAAACATTCTAAAACAAACCAAAAAAAAGTTGACAATCCTAATCCTGCAAATACAGAGATGTCTAAATTTAGAAATGGAGCTATGCAACACAGATAAAACAATACTGATAGGTCTGACTTGTTCCTTTGAAAAGCTATTGCATAAACATGATTTTCTGAATGTTCAGTTGAAAGCATTATAAACCACTGTATTTTCAGACAGGAAATAGCTTAGCTGTTTTAAGGTTGGAAAGCAAGAGGTAACTTCGCAAAGGAACTCACAGAAGATTTCAACATTCCTATCTAATAAATTTCAATTAAAGACGGGGATCTACTGAGTTAGTTTGATGGCAGTTCATTCAAATCTCACAGGAGAAAAGTAAAAAACAGAATCTCAGTACACTCTTTAATGAGAGGAAAAAAAGAGTTATTTTAAAACTGTTATGTAACTTCTTATCCAGGACTTCTTATTATTGGAGTCTAATAGACTATTCTGAAGGAGAACTCTTGGAAATTAAAGAAATTTGGTATGAGAAAGATAGGAGAAAACTTTTACTGAAAATTAATAAAGAGACGTGATATTTCAATGAATCTTTGCACTTTCATTTCAGCTCATTACAAAGTCACTATTATAAAGATTCAAAATATTTGGGGCCTCTAAAACAGAAAGGGAAAAATTTCTGCAAAATAAATTCTGCAGCAATTTCCTTGCCCCCCTTCTCTGAATCTAAATGAATAGGTATTTCCAAGGTTTCATCTGAACGAAGGCAATTTCCATTCTCTTTCATGTGCTTTTTTGTTTGCTCTACTGAAATGTGTCTGAAGCTCATTGTTCTCCTTTCCTCATATGACTGAACTCAATCTATTCAAAGAAACCCACTGAAGTCTATCCTCTTTAGTTTATTTAAAAATCAGACTCCAGAGATCTTATTTAAGAAAAATCATATACACAGTAAATTCTGCTATCTCTTCACGTATCTTATTGTTCAGTATTTCCTTTTACATTCTTCTCATCAGAAACCAAGCCCTCCATGAAATCCTCATTTGTGTATCTGACTTCCACCTGTTCTACACAGACCCTGGAAGCCTTTCTCAAGGTACAGTGCACTGTCAGCTGAAGGCAATCAGCACCTTGCATTTACCATTTCACTGAATCAAATTCCATGCTCCTGATGACTGTAATGACACTGCAGCTAATGCAGGCTGCCTGCAATTTATGAACAGCATGAGCATCAGTGCCTCCATTCATCATTTCAGTAATGTCTGCAGTGTCATAAATACAAAAGCCTGAAAAGGTTATTTAAGTCTTCATAACATTTTAAAGAGAGAGAATTCTCGGAGGATAAAAATTTAGCCTTCATATGTGAAGTAATATGAAAAGCCTACTATAATATTTGGAATGCAAAACACTTAACAGCAAGTTTCACAAAGAATGAAACAATACTGATGAAAGAGCATTCACCGTTGGTGTTGGAATAATATTACAGTTATAAAATTAGAAATGCATATCCATACATTTATTTTTTATCACAAATCTCAGCAGTTCTTAAATTCACATTTTAATTCTAAGCCTTCAATAAATGCTCAAATTAAACAACACATTTAAACATTAGAAGAACTATACCCTTACAGTCACAAAAGATTTAAGTCATGGTAAATAGGGTTTTAAAGAGACTTAAGCATTATTTGTAAGAATTGGAGAAAAAAAAAAAAAAGTTACCTTGTGAAAAAAGTACTGGGTGGATTTTAAATCCCCCTCCATTCTTCAGTCTTTGAGGAAGCTGTTCAAAATGGTAACTATCAAGGTAGAAGTAAACCTTCAGAGTTTGCCGGCTTCCTTCTGCTTGGTATGTGATTGGGACATCTGAAAATATAGTCAGTGTTAGTGCTTCATTAAAACAATCACACATCCTTGTCCAGAAACTTCTGCACCCCAAGTTCACATGGTTAGATCAAAATCACTACCAAAAGAAAATGATTATGTGCAGTATTTTACATCGTATTTAATGCTGCTCTGGTCACTTTTGGCCCATCCATTTTCAGAAAGTAGAAAAACAGCATAAATCCATCTTTGCCCTGCTGCCAATGGCACCAAAAATACTAAGCAAATACAGATGGCAGCAGTCTACATTGAATTCTCTGAAAATCAGAAGAAATGTGTATGTACAGCACATGGTTTGAAACCACTTGGGCCATATTCACATAGTTAATATTCACATAGTGAATATTTTTCACTATTTTTGGTAATAAAATGCACTTTTATTGATCATATAGAATTGGAAAAAAAATTGTCATTGAAAGTTCCTTTTTTTCTGAAACCACAGTAAAGATGATTGTAGCAGCAACACTAAAACTAAAAGGAAATACAGTCTGTTACACTCCTAGAGCACATGTACTTGCGATACTCCAGTCAAAAGACATAGAAAAAGAAGGTTATCAGGAGTACTTAGCATCAATTCTCCAAGGAGAAAATCATGCTTGATCAATCAAGTAGCCTTCTATGATGTTACGACTGGCTGGGTAGATAAAGGGAGAGCAGTGGATGTTATCTCCCTTGACTTCAGCAAGGTTTTTAAACTGTCTCCAATAACATCCTCATAGGTAAGCTTATGAAGTGTGGGATAGATGAGCAGTCAGCGAAGTGAACTGAGAAATGGCTGACTGGCAGAGCTCAGAGGGTTGTGATCAGCAGTGTAGAGTCTAACTGGGAGCCTGTAGGGTCAGTGCTAGGTCTGGTCCTGTTTAACATATACATCAAAGACCTGGATGAAGGGATAGAACGTGCCTCAGCAAGTTTGCTGATGATACAAAACTGTAAGCATTGGGTGGAAAGGAACCTTTTGAGGTTCAACATTGCCAAGTGTAGAGTTCTACACCCAGGAAGGAATAGCTGCATGCATTAGTACAGGTTAGAGGCTGATCTGCTGGAAAGGAACTCTGTAGAGAAGGACCTGGGTGTCCTGGTGGACAACAGCTTGGCTATAAGCCAGCAGTGTGCTCTTGTGGCCAAGAAGGCCAATGGAATCCTGGAGTACATACAAACTCTGCACGGCCAGCAGAGTTTGAGGGAGGTGATCCCGCCCTACTACTCTGCCCTGGTGAGGCCATATCTGGAGTACTGTGTCAAGTCCTTTGGTCCTCAATTTGCAAAGGACAGGGAGCTTCCACCAAGAGACCAGCGGAGGGCCACAAAGTTGATGAGGGGCCTAAAGCATCTTCCTTCTGAGGAAAGACTGAGAGACCTAGGACTGTTTAGCCTGGAGAAGAGACAACTGGGACGGCACTTATCAACACTTATTACTATCTAATGGGCTGTGTCAAGTGGATGGGGTCATGTTATCTTCAGTGGAATGCAGCAACAAGGAGCAATAGGCACAAACTGGAACACAGGAAATTCCATATGAACAAGAAGAACTTCTTTACTTTCAGGGAGACAGAGACACTGCAGTAGGATGCCCAGGGTTGCAGAGTCTTCTCTGGAGATATGGAAAACCCACCTGGATGCTTTCCTGTGTGATCAATTGTGGGGAACCTGCTTCAGCAGAGGGTTGCACTAGATCTTTTGAGGTACCTTCCAACTCCTACAATTCAGTAACTTTGTGAACAGTTTATGGTTAACTCCCCATCAGAAAGCGCTCTTAAAACTCTTAAAAGTTGTCACCCAACTTGGCAAGGCTTTGTTTAAAAAAATAAAAATAAATAATTAAAAAAAAAAACCACCACCAAAAAATCTTTGAGCAGATCGCTTACTTGACTTACAGAGAAGTAAAAATGGTCTTATATTAGCCAGTTCCTCTCACTAGTTTTGTGGAGGACCTTTGTTTCTTCTTTTTGTTTACTGCAGAAGTTCTCTTATGTGTGGTCTCAATCCAGCAAGGGAATTGTTTCAGAAAAGTTTGAAGTTAGGCAGACATGCTTTCCTCCCTTCCCAGGGGAGTTTGTTGTTTTGTTGTGTTTTTTGTTTTTTTTTTAAACTCACTACAGAAAATTCACTGCAGAAAAATCTCAACTTAGTGAAAAAAAATGAAGGAGTGGCTGAAAATGAGTGAAGGGTATAATAAAACCAGCAGTCTGTGAAGACAGTTCCTTCTTACTAGTTGGGCGAGTATTGGAAGGAAGAGTTCATGTCTCTGACTGTCTTCATCACCAAGTCTCAGAGGAAGTTTCTTGTAAGATTTAAAGCTACTCTGACAGCATTTGCTGTCTCTTAAGGAACTCATTCTTTTGAGATTCACTTTGTCTATCAGAGGAGCTGAATAACATTAAAATGAAATGCTTTTAATGCTTCTCCATCTTAGTTGCATTTGTTTATTAAGCTTCTTTTAAACACAACTCCTGAAAAACATTTTATTTTCCAGGGACTTTCCTTATGTGGTCACATACTCCCAATGGAAACTTCAATTAAACAGACACTTCCTCCCTCCAGGTTACTGATATTACCATTCAATGATTCTCCGTCAGGACTGATGTTAGCTGCATTTCAGGAACTCATGGACTATTAGGAGAGCTAACTGTCTATAACCCCAAGTTATACAACAGTTTCTGTGGAAGAGAATGTTCTAGGAGATAAAAATATTAGAAATACAGATAATATTTCTGAACAGCAATACCCAGATATTAATTATTATTACTCACTTGCAACTAGTGGTTCTGGCTCTGATTGTCTGAAGTAAAATGTAACTTTTTCCAAGTCAAACAGTGCAACCAGTGTATCCTCCAGCATGGCTTGTTCATCAGCCTAAAAAGGCAAAATAAAGAATGAAATGGTCATTTTAGACAGATGCTTTCTCTACTAGAAATAGCATGAGAGCAAAAGATAAGAATATAAGAAACGCTACAGAATACTGCACAACATTTTACTGATGCAGTGCATAAAGTAATTAACTCCCAGATAATGTAAACATAGCTGCTTCTACTGGCACTTTCCCTTTCATTACTAGTCCATAATTAATAAAATAATATTATCATTTCAAAATAGTAAATTAATAGGCAATTTACAGCTACCATTATTCCTTAGGGCATTTAATCAAGCAACATTATAATTATTCTTCATGTAAGACTTCAACATCTTGTCCTTGATACAAAGTTCTATATTGATTTACAAGATAGGCAAATCTGACAAGCAAATTCCACTTTTTTAGCAATCTGCTTTTAAAAATGCCGTTACTTCTGTATTTCATTTATGAAAACTAGACAAGAGTTCATTGTCTCCACTCTAGCCACCAGTAATTGAACCAATAGCTCAGAATGAGTACAGCTCAGTGATTTGCCTACAAAAACCTAGATGCAAATCAAGTAAACAGGTATATCAGCGTTGTGATTTGCACAACACTGAAATATCCAGCCTCATTTACTACAAAGTTTTAGGAAATAAATTACTAAGTTCTCAGAACAGCTTATTGTATCTTTAAAAAATATAGTCACCTGCAAGGATGGCTATCTTGAGCTAAATATGCAGAACAATTATAGCAGAAATCAATAATCACTTAAAGTAACCCTCTCCTAGCACATTAAGCTACCTAGAGCTAAATATAAATCAGAGGAGTTAAATTAGATGCCTAAAAGAACAGAAACAGTAGGAAGACAAAGAATAATCAACTAGCTGCCTGAAAAAAACAACAAACTATAGCTTGCTGAATTGCAGAAAGGAAAAAGAAATATTTCCCCTTGTATTTATGAAAAAGCATCACTGCTTGAAACATTTTGTTTCTTGGTTCAATTTATGAAGTCTCTGTGGAGAAAGCAACGTTTTATCAGCATAATAGTCCAAAAACCAGTCAGTGACTTGGGAAATCTCTGCACCACTGTTCATTCTTTACTGAACTCTGGCCATAACGAGTGTAATTTCTTTCAAATACCATTGTTTAAAATAACATGGATCATTTGTAAGCAAAATGGTCCTGAAAAAGTATTGAAAATGTTGCCTGTAGTTTTCCCTTAGTTAAGAACAGTTATAACTGAAATTCAGAATTTCTATGCAAACACACATACACAAGAGATGAAATGTAGGTTTAGGTTTTGTTTTTGTTTTTGTTCTTAAATCAACAATGGACAATGGATATTGCTGGTATCAGACTACATTTAAATAGCTAAGTAGCATGACTTTTCATTACAAAATAAGTCTATACAATCTTGAAAGGAAAAACAGAAGTATTCAGGGATACAAAGAAAAAGCTATTTACTGATGACACAACTAAGCACATATTAAGTCATAAGCATCAGATGAATTTACTCCTGTACACTGAGGACACAAGCACCAGGACAGTCTGGTGCTGAGTGGTGCTAAAAAGCATCCAAGAGAAGACAGGAGCTGGAGATCCCCAAATCATGCTTTCTTCACATACTTCTTACGTAGTGAACAGCCCTTCTGTTTCTAATAGGCAGTGATTTAGCTGTTTTTAAGCCAGAACAACTCATCCTAACACCATGTCCCATATAAGAATACGCATGTTGCTTGACTGCCTATGAGACTGGCACTTAACTAGCTAAGATCAGTGCTGTTCGACAATACCGTAGATTTCATGATTGTAATTTAGAAATATCTTTATTTTTATACAAGGACTGCTCGGACTGTATTTTATTACTTTGTCCTACAGCATCAGAGGTGGATGTTGTTGGTGGTATGGCAGTAGAGGCTGAACCTTCCCACTAATATCCCATTACATCTTGTTGCCATGTGAGGGGCAGTCTGATAAAATGACATCTGACATGGAAGTACGTAGGAAGCAAAGGGGTGGAAATGAATTCCTCCAAAGAGAGAAAACCATTTTACTTTATCTGAACACATGTTATGCTCTGGTAACGGGATATGTGAGCACAGTGAGGGGGGTTGGTGCATTTCAGCAGTGGCAATAGCTGATCACCTCTGCCGGTGCAGATTTTACAAGTGTGGCATGCAGGCTCTTCTTCACTGCTAGTGAAAATGCATAGCTAATGGGAACTGGGATGAAAAAGAGTGCTTTGTAGCTGATAATTTGCTCTATCAAATAGTGTTGTTGTGCTCTTGTATGTTACAATGTCCATGGAAACAGATAGGCATTACTTCTGGAGCAACCTAAGAAAAACTCCTCTGTTTTGAAAGGACATCTCATTAGCAGTTTGATGATGAGACAGAGAAAGAAAAATAACTTTTGGTATTAGGAACATTGTCATTTTTGTGGACCTCTACACAGTAAGATGTACAAATCTAACACTGGTTTGTGAAGTTTGATCCTGCATCCAATGTTGGTCAATTAAACGAAATATTGACAGTCACATTATTAACAGATCTTAAAGCTTAACAGTAAGACTAAACACTAGCACAAGAAAACCTCGTGACAACTATAAAAAAGCAATTAATTTTATGGGGTTAAACAAGAGTTTGAGAAGACTGACACAACCAGATTTTGCAAACTGCTTTAGAGTTCTTCAAGTTAGAAAGCACAAATCTAGTGTGAGAGGTAGCTTAAACAGCTGACGAAGCACTTTGTTTAGCTAGGGATTAGAGGACTGTAAAGCTATGTCCTTTTCAAAATTGTGCTGTCAGCCATGGCTCTTTGCCAAGCCTGTGAAGAAATAGCAAACTTTCAGTTATCCCAAGAGGCTATGAGAATCTGCCCTGTGCCAGGGGCAACACAGACTAGCATGCCCAGTCATTCAAAGGTATCCAAAACAGGTATTTCATTTCTGTTGCACCGCTACTCATTGCAAAACTCAAATTCTGGTTATCACCTAATATTGCATTCAGTGCTGAGGAACACGATGACAGCAGTGGGGAATCGTGGGTACATTCAATATCTTCTAAATTAAAACCAAAGTAATACTGTCTTTATGAATAACATATTTCCCATATCACAAACATTTCCCATATCTGCAATTATCTAAATCACAAGCTTCCCAAACAGCACCTAATTAAGTGACAAGCTAAGCACAAAGGACACAGAAAAACACATTTATAACAAAGAATGTTTAATCATGCTCCTGGCTTGGGTAACAAACATCGGCTGTTTGCAAGTACTTTCTGTGAGGGTTCTTACCAGGTTAGGTGACAGCAGTGACTGGAAATGAAGGAGAACACCCGCACTAGCTATCTGTTCCAACCACCTTCTGCTGGCCTCCAGAGTCTCCATTTCATATTCTTTGTTGTTGTCAAACATCTGATTTAAGGCCACCATAAGTTGCTCGGAAAAAGCACAGACAGTGGCCACTAGACTCTGACAGAAGACCATGTCTCGCCTCAGTTGTATCTCGCTGTCTGTGATGGATAAAAGCCAGAACAGGAAAAGCAAAGCAGAGATGGAGCAGAAGATTAATTAACAGTAAAGTAACTGGAACAGATCTTTTTATTTAAAATAACTTGTTTTTAGCCCAAGATAATGACAACTTTACAGCCTAATGTTATTCAAGTAGTACTTCATGACCAGAACTATCGTTTTCCACTTCAAATTTCCATGTATTTCCATCAATTTCATGCACTGTAAATGTTAGAAGGTGATGGATGTGAATCACATCTCTTTGCTGCTGTGGGAAAACCAGGAGGACACAAAAACATTTACTTGATACAGGAAAGTAAACTTCAATCATGTTAAGATAGAAGTTCTTAACATGACTCTGTCATCTCATCAACTTTATAATGTCCAGCTGTGTAGGGCAGATGAAGACTATCTGCTATAATTTGCAAACAAGGGATATAGAAGTCCTAGCAGGACACAATTGTATGAAATCTATAAAAGAAGCACAAAGCAGCATCACATATCCAGGAAGCAGTAGAGATTTATGCAGTCAGGAAACTCCAAGGCAGGTCCCCAGGTAGAAGTCTATAGAATTCTTAGCAGCAGATTTTAAATCGGGTCTTGCTAATCTATCAATTTATTCTGGAGGGCACAGACATCAGGTTAGCTAGAGCTGAAAACAGTTAGAAAAGGAAACATGTTCTCAAATAAAGCACAAAATCCTGTTGTTAAATATTCAGTACTTCCTCCTTATTCCAATTCCTTAAAAACTTTAAGTATTTTTAACATTATAAGCTGTCAGGCAAACATCAATCACAGAAGGTACAGGTAGACTTAGTGTTTCTCACAGTAAGAGAGGAAGACTGGATGACAGAGGTCTTTGCAAAGCCTAAAATCTTTCTCCACAATTTAAGTTCCTCTGCCTCTAAGAGATTTCTCTTCTTCCACATCTCTTTGGGGTTGGCAATTTAATTGCATAAGTCACAAAATTAATTTTGACCTTATAAGCACACTTTTCTTGGACTCCATGTATTTCTGAAAGTTATTCTGTCCCTTTTCCTACCTTTCAATATCGATTATTAAAATATAACTCCATTATCAGTCTCTCAAGTTGTGCAGAATCCAGTGCAAACAGACTTTTCACCTTTAAAAACACCACTCTCCTCCAGCTTCAGAAATCCCAGTGGCTTCTACATGATCTAAATCTTTCCAATGTCATTGCAGTGCTTAGGGATTTGGGGCCAAAACACATTCTCTAACCTTGCCTTGCTCAGTGTTATCACTATTTGTCTAACAGCAGCTGATTTTCAGGGCCTTCCTCCACACTGTCAGCTTCTGAAGGAGCCCTCTTGTTTCTCTGACACCTCATTTTGAAATCTTATCTAATACTACTTGAATATCAGATTCTGCATAAAAGAGCACTTCAGGATTTTTTTTCACACACACAAAAAAAAGATACAAAATAAAGTACAGAATTTATGAACGTAAGTAATCATGTCAATAGGAAAAACAGCTTATAGGAAAAAAAAAAAAAATAAAATCAAGGGGGTATTTTTCAGGTTACTTCTTATTTTAACTGACCTAAAAAGTTATTTTAAACCTATTATAAAATTTGGAAGAAATATAAAAAAGAAATATTATCCTCTCCTTTATAAAATCTTATGTCATGAAATCATGAAATTACAACACATTCACATGATGTTGATGTTACAACAATCAGCTTCTACAGTGAGCTACGACTACTTCTTAGTTGCTTATGCACCTACAAATCACACACAGAACCTTCTGTCATAAGTATTACTTTCTAAACACAAATTTAGTTCATGTATTTTTGCAGACAAATATACATACTCTGCATTTAAAGCTGTATGAGCTGAAGTTAAAGTAAATCACAGAACTCCGAGATCCCTTCGAGAAAGCAAGGATATTAAAAAAAACACAATTGAACAACTATTCTGCACTCCATTATGTTGTCTCAGGTACACAGTATGAGAACAATAAAAGGAAAGGTACAGGTTATAATAGCAAGGCAAGTTCTGGAAAGAGTTGGGAATGAAGTGAAAAAAAAAAAAAGACGGTTAAAAGGGAAGAGCACAAAAGAAGAAAGACAGCAGAAGTACTTTGCACAGGCTTAGTAATTTGGCAGCTATTTCATCTGCCAATATTCAAACTGTACAGCCAGCAAACATGTTCTGCTTAAACACTGAATGTGCAGTGTTTGATAGAATGATCTTTGGAATTGTATCCTTCAGGAATCTTCACTGTAAACACGGGAGTAATGCTGGTTACTATCAGATTATATTTGATATTCTAGCCCTTTCTCTATTCTGATAAAACAAACAAACAAATAAAAATTGTCATTGTCACTTCCCAAAATAAGCAAAATTACCTGTATACTCCAGAAGTGCCAAGAGTATCCGTGCCTTCACCTCTTAAAGAAAAAAGAAAAAAGGAAGTACATTGAAGTCATCACAGTTAAAAGGGTTTTCACCAAGATAATTATGCATTTGAAGTTCTTTCATATAAAAGTAGCTTCCAAGATCTATGCCATCCAATCCTATAACTACAAAACAGTTTTAAGTTTCAATTTCACTCAGTTTTATATTTGACTTGATAAAACCAATAAGCCATCAAAAGCACCAACAATGAGAAAAAGAAACACATGAAGAGTCACAGAATCGTAGGGGTTGGAAGGGACCTCCAGAGATCATCAAGTCCAATCCCCCTGCCAAAGCAGGTTCCCTACACCAGGTCACACAGGTAGGTGTCCAGGCGGGTCTTGAATATCTCCAGAGAAGGAGACTCCTATCTCAGAGTACACGTGTACCAGCTGGTCAGTGCAAGTGCAAATACGAAGAACTTCTGTCTTAAGACTTTGAAAGACAAGACCTGTTTTCATCAATTCCAACACTACTCCAGTTTTCCCCCTTGCTCTCTGGTTACATACATCAACATGAGGATAAAGTGACATTTTCGTCTATATCGAAGTATCCAGTAAAAATTAGAAATCACATTTTCACTTAATTCTCAGTCTTCAGCATATTGCTTGCCTTGTAACATTTGGTTTTGCTTTACAATTTATATAGTAAAAGGTACAAATTTAACAAATATCATACTTACAAAAACTTTTTATACATCTACTTATACTGTGGAAAAAATCCATTATATAAAAAGCAAAATAACCCTTTTCTTTCTCATTTTATTTTTGATTTGTCAAAGTTTTCATGTTGAAGGAAGTGATTCCTCCCATCTATCTGGTACCAGAGTTACCATAACCTCAGTGTCAAATTTCCAGCACATCAGTATTTTTACAGTATGTGCCTGAGGAACATGTCACTATTTCACACGCTTTCACATCTTGCCAGTCTTTCTTTCACACGCCCAATTTTCCATGCAATTCTATTTCAAGAATAGGAATGCAAACAGTTGTTATATAGTATACATTCATCTCAGGTGACTGAATTGACAGTATCAACAGCACAGTCTGGATTCTGCAACTGACCATACCTATTCAAAGCTGAAATCTTCCCTAAACGTGGTACTTAATATTTGGTGACTATGCTTAAAAATACCAAAACCTTTCAAGCTTGATCTGCAGCCATACTGTACACACACAGAGAAAGGAACTAACAATGCCTGTGCTTCCAAAATGCCTGCCCACACATACAAGAATCAACATTAATGATTACTCTTGAAAATTGCCTGGTCAAAAATCTTTGCCTTTGCTTTCTGTCACTTGAGAAATAATTAGAGAGACTAATAACTTCAGATCTCAGACAGCTGAGGTGTACTCCACTTAACATTCAGCCTAGTAACTGAAAATACAATAAAGGAAAAAGTATTTTCTATCTGAAGAATTTAGACACAGTGAGGCTATTATTTGCAGCTTGTTTTATGAGATTTGTTGGATCTCCAAATTCAAAAGCATTTGAGGTATCTACAAATAATGATTTCTTCCTTACGGGAAAACTACAGGATGCATCGACTTGCCTTTATCAATGCTAGAATTCTTCTCCATTTCAAAATATACCCTCAGGCAAGAGAATATTTTTAGGTTATTTGTTTAAGTAGAGACTTACCTGGGGTTAGAAGAGAACCTTGGATGTCTGTCAATGGCCTGTTTTTCAATAAATTCCAAATGCCACAGAAGTTTTCAGCCCTTCTTGCTACGTGGCATATGGAAAGGAATAACTTTCCAGCAATTTCTCTTTAGATCACGTGTTACGTAATACAAGAAGCTTTCAACATTTTTTTCCCCCATCACACTATTTTGGTCTTAGCTAGAAAAACTTTTATCTTGAAGGCTAGATTTTAGTTTTATTTTGTTTTTCACATACAAAGATATTTTTGTAGTAACACAAAGATTTGTACTTCATGTTTTATTATTTCATTTGAAATAGTTTTATGCCTTCAATGACTAAAAAGCTCCTACACTCCATGTTAAAATAAATGCGACCCTACTCAAAAGAACAGTATTCCTTATTTAAACTTAAAATTAATTTGCTAGCAAAAAACTTGCACTTCCTCATCAGGTTGTGTGACTAGCTTTGACTTCCTCTAGAACATCATTTTTAAATATGCTACTTTTATTTAGCAGGGTGGAGAGAGGGAGAGCGAAGGGAAGCATTTACAGATGCTTAACTTTGCTCTCCTTACTCCTTTCTGTTGTTATGCTTCCAAAAGTTCTCTTTCTTCCCATCCATCAGGCTGATTTTCCTGCTTCCTGCTCTAGTCATCCCTCATTTTGTTTTTCCTGCACTCTGTGATTTCCATGTCACATATATCTCATGTATTTTCAAAATCTTATACCTACGTTATTTTCTCTCTATTCATCCACCACTGAATTCCTGCTGTACTACTGCTGTCTTCTGCACAAAAAAAAAAAAAAAAAAAAAAAAAAAGTACTCCATCTTCCAAGATCCGCCTCAGCCAACAATTCAACAATTTGTCTTCACCTTCTTTGGTATAACAATTTAGTAGGCCCAGTCACTCTAAATGAGAACTTTCATTTTTCCTTAAGTTACTTACCTCCAGATAAATCCTCCTAGAATCTGTATGCCATTTAATCACAGGACTCTTCAAGTCCATCACCTTGATTAGCCTTCCCAGGCTCACTTCTACTGCAACCATAGTAAAAACTCTCCTTCTCTAATTATATGATATTACAACTGACAAGAGAGAAGGCAATCCCTATGTGTTTTAAAGTTACTCTGAAGTAAAGTTTACTTTTTGTTGTTGTTGTTGTTCTAGTACTCATAAAAAGAAAACTAACAGGTCAAAACAACCACTCTCTCATCCTCAAGGCATTCTTATGTTTCCCCATTTCTTCATACATATTAAACAAATTAAATAAAAAGAGTACCAAGATCTAGGTATTAAACAATTCATTTTCACGAGGATCCCATGTTTCCTTCTGAATTAATTTACTAATCAGTCTAATCTAATACAACATGTTCTACAAGGCAACAGAAAAGTAAATATATATACATATATCACAATAGTCTATGACCTATTTCTGAAAATAAAAATGAGTTGGTTTCCAGTACAGAGATGTATTTATTGGAAGCATCCATCCCTGCTTTACTTCAGCACTCATCAGCAGTGGTTAAGCACATTATTTACAACTATTTTTCCCCATGGTTTTCTATCTGTGATATCCTCTGCTTACTTTCTATGGAACCTGATATAAGAGACATCTTATTGATTATTGAAATATCACTTTACTTAGGAACAAACATGAAGATACTTCAGACAGCTTTGAATATCCCAAGACTTTGTTCAACTTGTTCAAAAGAGGCTTAAGCCCAATCAAGCAGTCATTAATGGCACATACTTTGTTTCTTCTGAAATAAGAGGAAAAAAGGAAAAAAACGCAAATAAGAGAGGAAAAAAAGAAAGTTAATTGTTGTACCACGTTTTAAGCTTTCAGCCAGAAACAGGTCAGAACAGAACTCTCCTGTGTATCCTGACCATATGTAAACACAACACATAATGGCAAAAGTAGAAAGGAGAAGAAAAATGCAGATATGAGGGGAAAATTTAGCTGCTATAGCATTTTTAACCTTGCTTTCTGCTCATCTGATTTTAGTTAGATGCAGACGCTGGTTTTGTCTCACGTTTAATTTATACAAGCCTAAGCCTGTCTAAATGACAGCAGCCTCCAAAACTGCCCGAGGGACACGTTTCTGCTCTGAATCTTTTCAGCACTGAATTAAATATACCTGTCCAGTCATGCCTTGTAAACTAAGCAATTATTCACTTCCACTCTCCTATTTCTCCTTCACACTATTTGTGCCAGGGAAGCCACAAGAATCTTTTGCTTTCAGGAATCCTTCCCATCACTTGAAGGCCTTGGTCCCACAGATAGATCAAAATGATGATGAAGATTTGGATAACATTCCTCTAGATTCTCAGGACCAAATATGAGCGGTATAAGCAGGAGGCGGAATAAGAATTAACTAAGAAAAACAAACAGAATACAGCAGAAACCTTTAAGGACTATTAATGTTGAATAAACAGCTTCAGATAATAACTTAACCGTAAAACAAATTATTTGGTTAAAAAGATGGCACAGAACCAGTGTTACAAATCTCTGACAAATGCTTAGGTGACATGGATGGAACAGGAGAGCCAAGAATATTTAAAATTGGCAGATAACTTCCAAGACAGAGTGATGAGTAAAGATGAGGCAGATTGCACACTGTCCTTGAACACAAGAATAATGCCTTTCCATGTTCTGATCTCTGAGCCATGCAGTATTTACAAGCACAACAATTGCAATAAAGTTAGCTACTATAAATTATTAACAGAGAAAATCTATTTTTCATCCCAGTTTCTGAAACACAAGGAAAATGTTCAGTAAATTTCTAGTCTCCTTCTGATAAATATCTCTATTACATTATAGTAGCATTTGAAAAAGTGAAATCTTGCACAATGGAAAGGTGGTGATTCATTTGGACCTTGCTGAACTCCCCCATGAAATTCTGTACTAGACTTAAAACCAAATTCATTTGAATAATCTCAGTCCAATACTAAGGGTATAAGATCAGTGTTGAAATTGGTCATTAATGCTATTTACAGGCAAACAATGTATACAAAAGATTGTCTGTCAGGCTTCAGAAAATCTTTAGAAGAGGTGTCGTGAAAGACTGTTAAAGATATTTCCATTCCTCCCAAACTCCCAAATTAATATTTGAATATTCTTTGACAGAAACTAGAAACAGCCCTTCAGAAAAAAAGTACCAAAAATACTTATTCATTTTTCACTCCGTGGCAACCATAATTAAATTAAAATAAGTATTCTTAGTATTAAACAATTAGCCCACTGTGATTGACCCTATATGCAGGAGCCATTCTTGTGGTTGTTCTTGTAATTTTCTATCCCAATCTGAAAATATGATCGCTTCTGATCTGAGAAAAAAATTCAGATGAGGAGGAGTTTGTTTTAATGGATTGGTTTATGGAGGTGTATCTTAATAAAACTTAGCAGAAAGTTTTTTTTTAGTGATCCAACTTTTCATTGTTTCTTAATGGAGCACCATGGAAATTAGCCAAGAAAATGAAAGATAAACACACACAAATCATTCAAAGTTAGATCTGACACAATTATTTGTTCTCACATAGACTCCAAGTGCAAATAGTTCTATAAAGATCATTTGGCTCATTATTTCTGTTTCACTGTCAAACAGTACAAGAAATAAAGCAGAAGCTACAGGTAAAATTTTTTGGTGAGGAAATCGACATTACTTTCTTATGAAGCCAGGAGACTGTAGGAAACCACAGATCACATTGTCAGTTAGTGTCAAGGAAGAGCAAAGCACTAAGTAACTATTAGACAATGGTGGGAGAGAGGTAAAGAAAGAGCAATAATGGCACCAGATGTGATAGACTGAGGAAGTGATAATGATTCCAGAACAACGACAGATAAGAGGAAGAAACAGGCCAAAGGTTATTCTGCAGTCTTCATTTTTCCACTTAAGAAGGTACAAAAAAAGGATTTTAATTTCAAGGAAAGCCCAATCTGTCCCATGAAGATGACAAATCAGTCAAACTCCCTGCACTTATCTGAAAACTCTCTTCCCTTCAGTATCTAATATCAGTAGGGTAAGCATCAGGCAGCTGAGACGTGTTCCACTAATCTTGTTACTATAAGCATAAAAAAAGTCCTCACATTCAGGTGTTTAAACAAGCAATTGTATCTTTCCCCTTCCCTTTTCCAGGATCTACGCCACAAATTGAGCGTTTGTTTATGGCCATACTCTTCCTACTGACCTTCAACAAATTTTCTGATACTCTGGGCAAGACTCCGGACACTGCTGGGAAGGTTCCAAGGGTCTTGCTTGATGTGAAGTCGTAACCTCTTTGGACAGCTAAGCTTCGGTTCCATTTCCTGCTGAAACTCTATGCAAAAATAAAAACAATATTTCTTCTGTATAAATCTCTTGAGAAAAATCACAGGCATTATTTCTTTTTAAATGTTTTCATACCACAGGAAGAGGTCGTCTTATTTAACTCTTGTTACAGTCAGAGTGACAAGCCTAGCAATTGTCTAAGCTCCCCACTTAGTCAAAGGAGTAAGAAAGCAACAATCAAAAAAATACTCCTTCTGAACCAGGTATTTCAGACAGAATGTGACTGTCCTCATGGAGCAAGAGAGCCCAGAACTTTTAGAGGCAAGTGTATGCAAAACTAATCCAATTAGAAAATTAAATTTTAATTAAGACAAAATTACTTATTCTTTGACCTAGTCTCTTAAAGCATTCAAGTGCCCCTTGTACTGTTTCAGAAGTTCATGAATACCAAGGATAAAACACCCAGCTCGTCCATACCTTGTGACTAACTGAACATTTATTATATCACTGAAAGGTTAATGTTTTGTTAGTCTGTCGCATGCTTAGCCTGAAACACTGAAAACTTAAGTACAAATGCTCTAGGTTCATTCTCATAGGCTTGGTCCCAGAATTGGAAATGGAGAAAGAGAAGGTAAGTAAGAGGAAGAGATTATGCTGACTTCCAAACAAACTCAGAGTACTTGAGGCTTCAAAAGACCAGGTAATTGGGCTGCAGTTAATTACATTCTCTTGACATCAGTGAGATTTTGGTGATCTGTAGAAGTCAGAGATCTGCTCTATGCCATTTACAATTAGCTTTCTTTGCAAAAAGACATGTGGCAGGGTTAAATAATCCATAATCAAACCTACTGCACAGTTATACACAACAATACAACATTCTGCCTCCCACTGACCTTTCTTTTTAATTATTTTTAACTCTTTGCTAAAAGAAGTCCATAGTGTTTTTCATCATAATCTTATGGCTATCAACACTTGCCTATTTTATCTCAAATTACACTTTTTTTTTTTTTAAATCAGTAATATTTATGTAAGTACATAAATGGTATAAATATTATTGTGACTATAAATTTACATTTGCAAATTGTAAATCAACTTCATAAATAAAATATGTACAAAAATGTCTACAAAATAGATTAAAACAGATCAAAAATTGAGACAAATATGTAATAAAGATACCTGCAAGACACAAAATCAGCTTCTTACTTCAAAAAACTCAGCAATTCTATAGCCAGTTCAGAATCTACAACTGGTGACTTTCCAAGAAATATGAAATATACATCTAACAATAAAAGTGTTAGAAACAGGTTTTCCACTAAGTCTAAAATCTACTTAAAATTTTCCAAGATCAATTATCACATAATATAGCAAAAATAAGCAAAAATTAGTTTTTTTTTTTTTTAACATCCAGCTCAAGGATTACATGGCCAAATCTACATACTTTTCAAGCTGCCTTTTGATTCAGATAGATAGAATTGTTACCTTGTAGGCCTCGGCCCGGTGTAAAGTGTTTTGTCTGTTCAAAGGCCCTCATCACAGCTGGTCCTTTCAGAAGACTGACAATTGAATCAACCTGTTGGGATCAAAATTCTGTGAGACAGGTGTTTTCTATAGCAGAGATCTGAAATTCTTTCTTTGAGAAACACAGACTAGAAGAAAACTGCTTTGGATGCTTTCTTACCTAATTGCTGTAGTTAAAGTTACTAAATACAAGGGCCTGTTTAATCGGTAGTTTTGAACTATTTACAGAAAAACAGAAGGAGAAGGAGTAAATACATACCATCCCAAGAAACAGTGGAAAGCAAAAGTAAAAAAAAAATAATAATAATAATAAAAAAATTGCTAAAGACATTTTAGATCAAATATGGATGTTATTATTAAAGGCAAAAAAAAAAAAAAAATCTCATACTTGACCAAAAAGATGTTCCAAACAGCTATGGAGCTTGTCTTGTTTATCATGAGAGATTCGAACACTTATGGGAAGCTCATCGCCTGAAAAATATTTTAAAATTAGAAATTGTTTAGAAGGTTCAGCACATTTTCCAAAATATTTATAGCCTGGGTAATCTGGTAATCTTTGCACATATATGATACTTAGGCCTTCAGGACTATACCCATTATAGTTCTAGTAAACACGGTGCGTTATTCAGAATCACAGAATGAATTATTGAATCACCAAGGTTGGAAAAGACCTCCAAGATCATCCAGTCCAACCATCCACCTATCACTAACATTTCCCCACTAAACCATGTTCCTCAGTACAACATCTAAATGTTTCTTGAACGCAATCCCACAGTATGCAATCGTTTTCCCCACGTAGTTTGCATTAGGCACACAGCATAATACAGAAATAGCACTTAGAGAAAGGATCATATTTAAAATCCAAACGAATGTGGATTTAGGCAATGTGGTCTAGCTTGAACAGGGGATTAGACTGGATGATCTTAAGAGGTCCATTCCAATCCCAGTGATCCTATAATCAGAACACAAGATTCTTCTGTGCTGGACAACACAGTCCCAGAGTAACCAGCAAATTAGCATGAATGGTGCAGACCACCAAGTCACCAAAAATCAAGAAATTTTTGTGGGGACTGACTCTTCACAATCTTAATGCTCTTACTATTGAAATGGTTCTGATAGTTTGGTACTTAAACAACAATACAGTAACCAAGCCCTGTATTTGATACAAAGCTTTTAGTGGTACACAGAAAATTGTTTTCTAAAACAATGCAGAGGAGGACTCTCCTAGGTCACAGCCCTCAGTCACTGGCACTCTCAGACAACAGGAGATGCAAGCTGAACTCTTTCAAAAACTGAAAAACCGAGCTTACAACTGGTTTTCCCCCTTGCTGTTACAATGACAGATAACGAGTAGCCACTTGATAATTTATAACCCAAATTTATTCATGGTCAATCTAGACTCATTTTTCTCATGTCAGTGAAACACTTAAATAGCAGTTTTGTCTCCTTGATTTTCTTTTCAGCTCCTTTAGATGCCCTTTATAGGCAGCAGTTATAACCTTTCACAAGATTTTATTAGTAACAAATGGAGCACAGTGCCAAAGAAATCCAATCTGAAGTCAGCCACGCTAGCTTCGGAAGTAGAAGAAAATTAAGTCATTCAGAAAGCGGAAGTTCACTGAGTGGCAATACCTATCAACATTAACACTGTATCTGCACTTGATACCTATACTTTTTCGGGTACCTAAAAGCAGTTCGGGTACCTAAAAGCAGTACCTCAGAGTCATATCTGTTTGTCAGTACACTAGGATGAAGATAAAGACCCTGTGTTTTCTTTATCCCTTTTCTCTGTATCTACTCCCCACTCTTCAAATTTCTTGAAAGCAACTGACTAGAATTACATTATTCATAAGGTATCTCAGATACCTTGCATAATGTCATAATACTTTCTTAAAAAAACCTCTCCTGATATGACCAACACTAAAGTTTTCTTTCTTTATGACCAAGTCTCAGTATTGGCTCATATTCAACTAATATGCCCAGTTCTTTCTGTTTCTAAATCACTCCCAAATGATAAACTAACAGCTTAGAGCAAATATTTTTATTATTAGTCCCTGAGTATATGACCTTGTACTCCATGCAGTTAAATCCCATCTCATTCCTATTAGCAGCTGCATTTATTTAAATTCAATTTGTCATGGCATAAACAAAAATGTGCTCCTATGTGGTCTCACATTCCTTCCAACAAACATACACAGCCATATCCTGCATTCTGGATGCTGACGCAGGCTGGGCAAGCATTCTGTGCTCACCTAAAATGATCCTCACTCTGTGCAACATAACTCTGACAAGGTCAGGGCATGAAAGTGGTTAAAAGTAGTCACACTAAGAGCTCTAACTAATTCAGTCTACCCACAGAGGTGCTGTCTCTTTCACAGAAGAACTCTTTAAGTGCAGCTCTAGCTAGGCAGAAACAAAACAACACACTTCTATTACCAAGGAGGACGCAATTTTTATAATAAAAACAGCAACAAAACTGCCAGGTAAATGAAAAGAATAAACCTGAGTAAAAGCAACCAATGACAGATTCATAGCTGACTTCTCTAAACATACCTGAATCCATTTCATCACTGTGAAAGTAAGAACTGCACTGACTGCTACAAATGCTGGTGAACGATGCAATGGAGTTCCTGTTGCTGTTGCAATCGCTTGGAAAACAAAACAAAGCAGAATTAAATAAAGCCTTGTCCTTTTACACAGGCATTATATCAAAATTATACATAGTTTTTCCCTTTTCTGCTTTTGACCCTAATGATGAGATGGTCCTTACAATTTTTTTATTAACAGAAAAGATCGCTGTCCTTAGGCTGTCATAATTTACAGTTATGATAGGGCTCAGACAACTAGCTTTCTGACTCAATGATACCATTTTCATTCCTAAGTTTGCATTGCAAGCAAGTATTTGCAGACTGAAAATATATACTTTCAATGTGAAACAACTGGATTTTCTTACATGAGCGACAGTTTTCGAATCTATTGCCTCAAACAATTTAGTAACTCTACAATTAAATTCTGTGTTCAGTCCATAACTAATACAATATTACCAAGTACTCTGGTTTTATGATTTGCAAACTAGAACCCATATTGGGCTTAGAACAGATTCAGTCCATTTCACTAGCAGAGAAACTCAAATTACAAACTACTTATCTCTACCAGGCTTAGTTTCAAGCTGCTACAGAACTGCTTTCTTCAGAGTGTCTGGTATGATGCTACATTTTGGTTCTAGAAGAACAGTGTTGATAACACACCAATGTTTATAGTTGCTGCTAAGCAGTGCTGTACAGAGCTGAGGCCATTTACAGCGAAGGGCCAAGGAGCTGGGAGGGGACAGAATCAAGACATCTGACTTAAGCTGGTCAAAGGGATATTATGCAGAAGGAGTTTTTGAAGGAGACAGAAGTTCATCTCATCTATTCCACTTGCTAAGGAGGCTAGCTGGGCATTGGTCAGGGGTGGTGAGCAATTGCTTGTGCATCACTTGATATATTCATTCACATATATATTATCCTTTTTCTTTTAGTAGATAGTTTTGTCTCAGCCCACAAGATCCACTTTGTTTATTTTCTTCTCACCCCACTGGGAAGCGGGGGAGTGAGCAAAGGGCTGCGTGGTGTTGAGCCAGCTGCTGGGTTAAACCACAACACAGCCAAAATATGTTTTATTAGTCCAGCTTTTCCGAATGTTCATTCTGTGAGAGATGTAGACGTTTACATATATAACTTCAGTGCAAATTTTTATGCATAAAAAATGTCACCCATATTGGTCTGGTAAGGAGATTTGGGGATTAAAATGTGAGGGTTTTTTTTCCTGCTGTTTTCTCTGCTGTAGATACTATACTCATTCACCTCGTCCTCTCTCTCAATAATAAATTGTTCCATACTGAAAATAGACAGACTTCTGCAGCACAGAGTAAAACTTAACCTTTTGTACTGAAAAAACTATGAAGAAAAAATTGAATTCTAAGTCTTCAACAGTGAATTGTTTATTCACTTGAAGAAGACTGTCTAGATTCGGGAAATGATCAAGTAACTATCCAGTAGAGGGAGTCTTAAAAACCTCAGTGAATTCAAGATCATGTACAAATGTACCTAAAGCACATTTAAACGTAAGGAATTGGCTCTAGTTCCATGAATTGGGTGTACCATAAATCAAAACATAAATAGGTATATTTTATATATATGGCTACAATTATTCATTCATTCACAAGCTCCCTATTTGTTTTGATTATTTTTGTAAAAATAGAAGTTACTCTTACTATTTTTGGCATAGTAATGTATCTAGTCAGCTACAAGTGAGTGGGGAAAATGTTAAATTGAACCAATGTGGCACAATTACAATCAAATCCATTAAATAGATGAAAAGACATCAGTAACATGTTCCTACAGCGAATGAACAGTCCAAGGATTATTAAGAATTTCTGGCTGGATATTAAGAAATGTTTTCTAACTAATTCTGTTCACATACGAAAGTCCCCAAAGGGAAGATGAAGGTTATTTAAAACAGGATTTTGCTAAGTATGAGAAAATGAAACATGGGAAAATGAGAAACAGATTAAACATAGCAACTACATGCCATATCATTCTGCTTTTTTTTTTTGTGTGTGTGTGTGTGTGTTGTAAGGTTTAGAATGAGGTCTTACAATATAAAATTAGGGCATTCTAACAGTTGAAATTAGCATACTAATTATAATAATGTCACAATGGGATCTGAAAATTTCAAGTTTCGTCTAATATAATTATTTAAAGAAACTACAAAAAAGTCTAAAAAGGCAAAAAAAAAAGTGATTCTACTTTCTAGTCGTAATAATTAACCATGATAATGAACATACATAGCCATTAGTTTTAGATCAATCTATGTGTGTTCATTATCATGGTTCACTGCTCTGAAAGTAATACCTCCTGTTTATTTCCATGGAAACTACAACTGATACAAAGAACACAATAACACTAGTTCATAAAGTAAATTCTCAGCTACAAAACACTATTTTTCAACACAGTCACCACCATTAGCTATGCATCATCACCCAAAATGAAGTTAAAAAGCCTGCATGCTTCACTCTTAAAAATCTGCACCAGCAGAGGTGACCCACTGTTGCTGTACCACTGCTGTAGTGCACCACTCACTACCTCACTGAGTTCACATTCACAATGATGAATGTCAACACCATTTTTTCCCATAAGGAGGAATTCAGTGACAGACTTTTGCTTCATACGCACTTCCATGTCAGATGTCGCTTTGTCAGACTGCCCTCTGCTGCCATCCGTCACATGGCAACAAAATGCAATGGAATATTGGTGGAAAGGTTCAACCGTACCACCAACACCCACGTCGGTAAACATAATAAATTAGGAAGCATTACTTTTGGGAAAGCCATTGTATAATAGAGGCTTATTTTACTTGCAGCTAAAATTTAATTTAGATTTTACATCAAGTGTAATTAACCAATTCTCTCTAAGCGTCAGGAGGTTGTCTTTATAAAGACCTGTGCTTGATATAATTACTTCTTCCTTTTCAAATTTCTTTGCATTTTAATTCACAGTAAGGATGATGCACTATGAATTCTAGATGTGGGATGTTGCTACCATATTGACCAGAAGAAGAAAAAGAGCATGTGTTGAGAATCAGATTTTTTTTTTCCTTGAGATCAGCAAGAATGGTGGCTGTGGCCTCTTGCTTTCCATGGCAGATATTCAGATTTTGTTGGGGAGCATCATAACGAAAATATTCTATTTCTTACAAGTAATATAAAAAAAAGCTTTATAGCTCTGGCTGTAATATCCTATTAAGTTTAAGGACACTGAAGATCTAATAGCTAATCTATAAGCAAGCAAGTTTATTTTACACATCTTGTAACATACCTGGATACCAGTCATTCTAGAAATGTCAGAATCACTTGTTTTTAAATTCTTCTTGATTTTATACAAACACACAGACTTGATTTGTTAGACAGACAAATAAAAATATTATTAGTAAAAGTACCTGTAAGAATCTCTATTGCTGATAGTATCATGACCAGAATCTTCTTGTTCATCACCTGTCACACTGAAGCAGACCTTCTTTCCATTCCTTTCCCCCTTTTCATTGTCACCGTCTGCTGGTACTAGAGGCTCAGGTGTTTTACGTTCTGATTTTGGAGAGTACGTTATTGAAGAAAGAAGGCTGAGAGACAAAAAAAAAAAAAAAAACCACGAAGATTTTTAATGTTTTTTCCACCTACAGATTATTTCTCATCAACATCTTCCAAATATTATCCTATAATATGACATGAGATTACCTTTATTCAGTCCATGTCTGTTTGAAACACTATTTGAAACAAGGGTGGTATATTCTCCTGTTAAAAAGTCTTCATTTGACTTGATCATGCTTTAATCGATGAAACTAATCAACTATTTGAACCTCTATGAAAGCAAGATTTCATTTGAGGATGAAATACAGCCTATTCTTGGAGACATTTTATATTAATGGAAATACTTCTAGGAATGAATCAGATGCTTCTCAGCACAAAACAAGATAACAAATAAAGAAACTATTTCTCTGTGAAAAATATGTATTTTCTTAATTACTACTGTAGCAGATACAGCAGCCTCTTTCAAAACATTTTAAGAATTGTTATTAACATGCCTGTGTTATTTCCTCACATTCCAAGCATCTAAGTCACTATCACTAGTAAAACTGATGATTAATCTACAAGCTTCTGTGAAGAGCACAAAATGACATCCAGTCAAGAACAGAGAACAGTACAAACTGCTGCATTTGGAAAATGCACATATATTGGAAGCAAAAAGACTCACATTCCTGAGTGATTAATTTATATTGGGAATGAGATGTTCTCATTTACTTTCAAAATCAGAACATATAACGCAGACTATTCTGTTTTAACAGAACACTCCACTGCAATGATGTTTTCAAACTAGTGTTTGGATGTGGAAGGCAGCATTTTTCTTGCAAAAACTTCTTTCTAAATTGTAATTTTTCACTAAAATCAGATGACGTTGAGTTCTTAAAAAATTAAAGAATTGTACACTTCAGAAATGAGATAGGGTAAAGTATCTCGTAATGCTGTTTGTTTACTGTAAAGCAATGAACACATAGCTCAAACAATGGCTCCGTCTCATTGGAATTACGACCTGATTGATGTTAACATAGGGCTTGACATTAACTTCAAGAAAACAAGGATGGCAAACAAAGCTTTTTAGCAATTTCTTTCACCATTTCTGCATAGCTTTCTCCTACTAAAAACTAATGAGACAGACTGACAAATATACGTGTCAGATACGCGCATCCTGCATGAAGGAAAAGGTACTGTAACTGAAACTGAAATGTAGATAAATTGTGTATAAAATAAAAATAATTCTACTGGGCCTTAAGCTCATCCATCCACTAGAAAGACATATTTTGGCTACATGATGCCTTACTGCTTCAGTGTGAAATCACCACTCAGTTCCTCCCTATCACTTTAAGCAATCTCTTAGCAGGACTTCACAAAGATGGGAAGGAAGATGGAGTGTGCACTTTACAATGGTGTTCAGTTTGATCTATCTTCTCCTTATCTGTTATGAAAATGTAAATTTTAAATAATCAGTTCTTCACATCTGTAAGACCGATTAGTACAGAATGTTCTGAATGCCAAAATACAAAAAAGGAATTAGACAAACATGTGGCAGGTGATTCTAACTTTTCCAGAAAGGTCAATTTCAAGAAGACCCAGTAGCACTGTCCACTGGAAGATGAGGCAAAGAATAATTAATATATACTTCTCTTATTTTCTCGTGTTCCCATTATCACCTCCTTTTAGGATAAAAAAAGAAAAGGCCTTGGGACAGATACATTCTGGTAACTTCTTGTGGATTTTGTTGTTGCAAGAAAGTAATCGAGAGTAAGAAACAAACAAGCATAATGAATTGCTATTTCAGCTCCTGAAAATATCTTCCCCCAAGTAATTATTTGTCAAGAAACAGACAGACTATTATATCCTGTTCTTTTATGCGACTGTTTAGTCACTGCTGCCAAGATCTTGGAAAAAGACTGATGAAGGTAGCTGGAGCTTTTCCTAAGGGAGCTTTTCACTTTCTCCCAGCATGCAGGCTCTTTTTCTAAGGAAATTTTTTTGCTGAACTACTGTGAACGAAAGCTGGAACTCTGGATAACAGAGCTCTGGAGCTGGAGTTCCTGAGGTCACTGAAGTGCTTTTAGAAACCCAATTCAGAGAATCTAAAACACACAAAACCAAACCTGGTCTCAGAAAAACACATCAACCATTTTTAAACATACTTATTTTCTCAAGTGTTTCTTCTTTTTAAATATAGTACATGCACATTGTATTTTCTTTGGAGACGGTCTACCACAGACAAAATTGTCTTAGACATCCATCTGTCAGAGGAAAAATATGAGTAGTATGTATGAGTAAAATGTATGAGTAGTATGTATAAGGAATGTATGAGTAGTAACTAATAGCCAGAAAGTCCCTGTAACTACAGAAAAGAAAAAAAAAATTCCAATAAACACAGAAATTTAAAATTTGACCAAAAAAACCCTCATGGATGGAATTAATCTGATACGGAACCCAAATAAACACAATTCTGTAAGTATATCAGAAACGAAAGATGTTATGGTCAGTCTGAGCATTAAGAATGGATAGCCAGCCCCCTTTCCCCTAGCACCCAAGAAAGAAAAAAGAAAAAAAAAAAAAACCCACACCAATGCAACTTGTAAGTTGCTCTGACTTTTCCTCATGCAGAAAACAGGAAAGTGTTCAAGCTTCCAACAAGTATCTTTCAAAAAAACACCTGGGATCATGGGAGCATGCTGACTGCATGCGAAACAAGAATATAAAGTCACCCTATAAGAAAGCAACTGGAGGCACTTATTCTCGTGTAAATGCTGGGCAACTGGCAACAGTACTAAAGAAATACTGTGATACTGTTAAACTACTTGAACAAGGAGTCAATGGAGCTTTGAGAGGCTGTGAGAAGGGGATAAATGCCTTTTTGTTCGTACCTTTCTTTTCCCATTCATACTTCTTATTTAGGAGCCATAATGGAAATTATTATAGAGATAATGCTAGGAATACACCATCTTCTCTTACTTATCCCCTACACATAATTCACAACCTCTTTGAGGTGAAACACTCATCTTTTTTAGTTCTCTTTCATTCACTAACAGATAGGAGAGGTTGGGCAGATATCACCACCCCTGGATTTTGAGGATAGGGACACAGATCTTAGCATAGAGCAGAGACACCTGTAACACGACAGAGCAACAGTTTCTCAATGCTATTACGAAGGGTACTGAACAGTCATTCAGGAGCCCAATCTGTATCATTTAGATTTAAAATCGTGCTACTGTGGTCCTATTTTCTTTTCTGATAGAATCATAGCAGTGCGGGTTAGGATTTTCTTACACAGAAAAAGGTAATTCAGTAAATAAAGACATGAATCTTATTGTTGCTCATGTCAAAAGGAAAAAGCATGTGTACAGCCATTGTAAAGTTCAGGAATCAACAGTTTGAGTATACGCTCTAAGTTATTGGACTATGAATATTTCTAGTTACAACATTGCTGTTTGATTATTCTATCTTCTTATTCTCTTTCTTAGTAATCCTAACACTTCTCTCATGAGGTATTTAGTAGCTGTAACTGTGTTCTGATACAATACCCTAGGTGCTCCTCAACTGCTCCCACTCAGCTGGCTTCCCTTTTTCCTATTCAGCAGTTTTAAGTAGGTCTCTAGCATATTCCATTTCCTGCATGGAATTGCGTTGCTCTGCAGCAATTAATACATACTGACAGTCCACTCAAAGTCTGTTAGGAATAAAGAAGCAAAAAGCTGAGTTTTACAAATAGTAAGAGGTAATTTTTGCTAAGTAACTTTGTGCGCCTCATGCAAGGTTTATTACAATGTCAGTGTATAGGAACTTCATGAAAGAGGAAAGAGCGAACCCTTGTGCTTGCTTCCACAACTGTGGGACTCAAAAATCAATATAGGCAGATATATGATATACACATACAAACAATATGTGTGTCTGTAAATAAATGTGTCTGTCAGTATGCACTTGTATGAGCAAAAGGCTGAGAAGTTGCTGCGCTCTTATGTCACAGAATCATAGAGCCATCAAGAGGGTGGAAAGCAAAGTGTGACAGTCTGGTAAATGGAACTTCCTGAAATATTTATTGACTGAACTTCCACATATGATCTACTGATTTCCTTGATCATCAGTTACAATACAGGCACCACAGATAGTCATTTTTTAGCGCATCCGAGCACTGAAATCATATTAACTACCTTCAACATGATAATTAGTAAAACTACGTAAAGACAATGAAAACAATTCTTTCTTTAAAAAACGATAAATCAATCTATACTGACTTTCATTCCTATGCATTGCAATACATTACAATTACTTTTTTACTGTGTAACTATTACTTTACCATCTCAATTATACAAAAAGAAGCAACTATGAGAGGATAAACCCTCTTCTGGTCTACAAAACAGCAGAAGGATATACCATCTTTCTAAACATGACATGACAAAAGATCTTTTAAATTAAAAAACTTATGTAATTTGTATTTTCAAAAGGAATCATTCATATCACACATGGAATCTTTCAAAACAGAAAAAACCTATCATTCTTCATCCTCAATCCAAGCCGCCACCTCACTTATCTCGCAACTGGAAAAGTACATTTTAAATCCTCATCCTCAGCTAGGACAAACTGATGTGACTCTCAGCCTCCCACATTCAAATCAAGTGTCCTAATCACTCAAGTGCGGCTCTAGACCCAGAATCCTTCATTAAGGCTAATTTGTTTTTTAAAAATGTCTAATAAGCTAATAATCTTCCTATCAGTAAAAAATACCTTGCCAGCAAATTCATCTTCAGGACTATTCGGCAATCACTGATGAGTTATAAATAAGATAATTTTGTAGCTCTGCCTCTTGCTTTCCATTCCTAGTGAAAGCCTTGATGACATAAGCATTTCATTTTTCTCTCACCTCAAAATTATTATTCCATTCCACACAAAAGCTACAAACAAATGGGTAAAAAATAGGTACACGGGAAAAAAAGGAAAATTCTGCAATTCTTACAATTCTTCTGCAGTCAATATTGATCTATTGATTCCATTCTACGTAGAAGGGACACCCATATTCATTAATACCATCAATGGAAAAATCAAAAGAAAGCCTAGATAGTAACATTCACTTACTCATCTATCTGACAGACACAGGTTTCCATCTCTTTCAGTGCAGTTTGTAATTTGAACAGCAATTTCTGGTAGACATCTTGTGTTTCTAAATCTTCTTCTTTTAAGAGGTACCTCAGACCATGACCCTCTTGCTGGCTTAGAGACTGTCCTGAAGGGGCAGCCATAGTAGTAATGCTATGTTGCACATAAATCATAGGATTCAGTTTACCTAGGAAAAATACAAAGCAGTGAGATTTATATATGCTAATATAAATTTTTAAATAAGTAAAATAAGTAATAAAGTTTGAAATATTTACCCACTTGAAGCTTCATGTAATTATTTGATTTTGCATGTTATTTTTCACATGCAAGTCTAACTACTTAAGTAAAAAGTTGGCATGAAATTACAATTAGCTTTTATTATGTTTTAGAGCAAACAAATAGTGAAAAAGGAGGATTTCATAAAGGTTTGTCTTAATATTTTATGATTCTGTAAAAAAACTACTGGACATAGTTCCTTCACACTCTACTGGCCTACCTTGGTCATTGTTTTTATTTCCTTTTTCATGTGAAGAATGTTTTCTGCTGTCTAACTGTACACCAAAAGCACTTCCAACAGAAGTTGAGGTTTTAGGGTAAGAGACTTCCATTACATTGATATGGCAATTCGTTGGACAGAAATCACTGCTGTGAAGTGGTGAAATCTTTGATTTAGCTTGCTTGAAGGTAGGCCAAGCTCTGTTTTTTAATACTCTTGAAAACTAGAAGTGGGGAAGAAAACAAAATTTTGAATAGCGGCTTTTGGTATGTCAGCACTCATCTGACAAACCTTAACTACATGACTAGAAAACAAAAGTTATAATACTGGCTATACTTCAATTCTTAAATCCCATTTTCTCAAAAGAAAAAAAAAAAAAAAGATAATTTAATGGCTTTTTTCATTTTAATATATTTTATTTTTTAAAGTAAACGATACGTTTTATGAATGTAAAATTTATTTTCCTTGGAGTACATAAAATACTAAACAGTGTTCCAGGAGAGGAAGCCTAGAAGAACTTTACAATTCAGTGCTGTATTTCACATGATGTATATGAACAGTTCCTGACACAGACATAGTTCAACAAATTTCTAAAAAAAAAAAAAAATTCTAAAAGAATATAGAAAAGAAAGAATTTGCAACTATATACCATGAATTCCATACAGAGAAATGGCTCTTCCTAATGGTAATCATGGCTGCACTAATAGTAATGACAGCAAGCTGGTGAATGTGATTGTACTCTTTTGCTCAGAACTGGTGAGGCTGCTGTACCCAGTTCCTGTCTCCCCAGTATGAGATCTGGACATACTGGAAAGAGTCTAGCAAAGGGCCACAAAGATGATGAAGGTAGAACCTGTGAGGACAGGCTGAGTCAGTTGAGACTGCCTACAGAAGGATGAGGGAGTCTTATCAACATATGCAAATACTCAAAGGGAAGATGCAAGGACTGTGGAACCAGGCTCTTTTCAGTTGTATCCAATGAAGAGCAAGGTGCAAAGAAAGAAAATACTGCAAAGACCTTTGATACTAACTCAGTTACAGAGCATAACTCACGCATAAGAATACTTTGAAGTTAACCTGTACAGCTTATTTCATACAATATGTCAGTACCAATTCAATCAATTAGGCTTTGACTAACATTTCACTGCACCAAGATATATGCCCACTGAGAAGTAACAGCTTTTTGTGCTAGTATTTAAATTTCTGTTTATTTTGGTATCATATTACTTCAGCTTGGTAAATTCCTGATTGATAAATTATATTTAAATCTTCATATTAGAACATGATCTGGAAGGTTAGAAGAAATCCAATTATGGAATTGTTCAAAGGCTGAAGAATGTACAAATAGTTAAGAAGGGCACTAAGGACATTCAATGATGAAAATGTTTCTGCAAGCAGTACATATTTTTCATCTCAATCTCCCACACATCATTCTCCAGAGAGACCAAATGCCTGGCTAAGATTTAATCAGGTCATAAGTCAGGCCCAAAATTATTTTCATGTATGTGTTGAGAAACATCTGGGACTCAGGGTACTAGATTCCAAGTTTATAATGAGCAAAATGTTCTGATAAAAATAATAATAGTAGGAACTGCAGAAATCTATGGGGTTTCTATTTATAGAATTCGAACTTTCACAGTGAAACCAGGAGCCAAGCCAAGCTCAGGCAATCCGAAAGTCTTCTGTAACTATGGTTACCTTTACCTTGCCAAGAAAACGACCTATCTGTTCCTGCAATTCACTGCATTATTAATTGTTATTAAAAGCTCTAACCATGAAACTATTGATTTCTGAATGTATGAGCTTAAAAGTGCAGTTAGTATCAAATATATTTTTCTAGACAGCACAAGCATGAGGAAAATCTCCCCACAGCTTACTCATAACCAGCACAATACAATAAAATTTCACTTATTGTCTTGGCCTCCTGTAAAGAAAGTGTACATCACTGTCAATTTTTTTTTTTGCTAGAGGAAAGGTATAAAATACCTCATGCTACTCAAGCTCTAAATATGCTGTTATTAATATTAAAACTAAGAAATTTGCTTTCAAAACAATATGTCGATTTTAAATTGTTTTTAGAAATGTGGAAATCTGTAGTTCAGGCAAACAGCTGAGAGCCTGGATGTTAAATAATGTAGTACCAGTACCACTTTAATCTCTCCTTCAGGGATTCAGCTCCTGAATTTATTCCATTTTTTTGGTAGAGACTACCCTATTTGAGTCTTTGGAAGCCTTTTTTTTTTTTTTTTTTGTCTTTATCCCATACAGAACTATCCTTACAGGTTTTCCACCTCTCCCTCCAGAAAACATGCAACTTATAGAATGGTAGAAAGCTTCTACACTAACCTCTCTCTCTCAGCATATAAAGTATCAGGACAGACATATTCTTAGGTGTCACAACTCAGATTTCTTAAAAGTAGTCCCTAATTCTGAATAATCAGGATTTTACGTGGGAAAAAAATATAAAAGAAGGCAGAAAAACTAAGTATGCATCATTAACAAATGGTTGCTTAGGTTAGGTCTTGCTTAACTAACAAATATAGAAAAATACACTGACAGTAATTACAGATCACAATCTAGGTTATTTGTTCATTTCTATCTATCACAGAAATCACAGAATTTTAGTGGTTGGAAGGGACCTCTAGAGATCAAGTCCAACCCCCCCTGAAAAACAGGCTCCCAACAGCAGGTTGCACAGGTAGGCATCCAGGCAGGCTGGCTCTCCAGAGATGGAGAATCCACAGCCTCCTTGGGCAGCCTGTTCCAGTGCTCCATCAGCCTCACTGTGAAGAAGTTCTTTCACATATTGATGTGGAACTTCCTATTTAACCTAAATCTCAGATGTATGAAAGTCAGAAATGTTCCGCTTATTTTGTGCTATACAATTTTATTAACATAAGTTAATCTAACAATTTAAAGAGCTACTGCTCTTAATAGGCAGGCTAGTAAAAGTCATACTAATTTGAAGGGCATAAGAGATGAATAAAAAAATAACAATTCGATATTTAAAATTAAGGCGTACTAGAAGGAAAAACAATTCTGCTGTTATCACTTCATATTTGGTTAAAATCTGCAAGTTCACAGTATTGATCAAGCCCTCTCGTAGGAAATATGTAGTTGATTCTATCTGCAGCTGAACACAGCAAACAAGAAAGGATATGACTACCCAGTGTCTAAAAAAGGGATGATAAAGAGCACTGCTTAAAAACTATTTATGTAATAACTCAGTTAAGGCATTCAATACTCAATATAACTAATCTTTCAGCCATATTTTTTTCACAGTAAGAAACATTCAGAAAAATTATTCAAATCATACAATTTTGCTTGCTTATTTTCCCTTACAAGACAATTATCACAAAGCTTAAGACATGCAGGCCGTACCTTTTTGTAACTAGAAATTCTTCGGTAGATATGTTCAATTTTCTCACTGCAGATAACACTGAATTTACTTTGAAGCTCAGTAGAAATTACTTCACTCAAGGAACTGAGGCTGTTGCAGTTCTGCACAAACTGCTCATCGCTTTTTGCCAGTGCTTCCAGAATCTAAGAGAATCAAAACAAGATCATCACATTATGAAATAAGATGACTAAAAGAACCCTTTTCTTATCATCCCCTATAATCTAGGCTGAAAAAGCCAGATAATCGGTTGCCTTTTAACATTATAGGCATTAACTTCACAGAACTAAATCACAAAAAAACAATGGAAATCTGGAAAGCAAAAAACGTTTCTCTAAATTTGTCCCTGTCACTGGCATAAATCATACTTGTAACAAGTAGTTTCACTTGGCTTCTCATAACACTCTCTCATAATGGATTTACTACTAATTTCCTACTAACGCAACCAACCCAGCTCACCTAAAATTCAATATCTGCTATAATTACTTTAGCAACACATATTACAAAAAGCCCATAAACCAATTCATTAGTTGTAGCAAACATTCATTATATGGGCAGATGAATATTTTTTAAAAAAATGAAAAAGCATCTAATAAATCCGAGTGCTTTCCTTTTTTTTCATTCTTTGCATAGGAAACATGAAATAGTGAACAGAATAAGCTATACTGGCCAGAAAAGACTGAAGTCTTGCTATGATGAAAATCCCAGCAAGTGATGGTAGAAAACTGAAAGAAAGGAGCATTAAACAGTCAAAGGCAGTATATAGCCCTTTTTTGAGTAAAAGATTTATTTCAGATACTGAAATTCGCCATATGATGGAGCATGGGAGATTCCTATTGCAGTTGTGTCCAACCTCTGAAAATATTGTTTGAAAAGCACACATTTAGAGCCTTAGAAAGGTCTAACAAAGGCACCCCAAATCCAGATTAACACATGTAAACAGAAGTGGCTTGAATTTTAGAGATAATCAACTACCTCCAAGCAATTTATCATAAAAACTGGAAAATTTTTCACAAGTACACTCCAGAAGTTTAAATTTAAACAAAATAAAGAAGTTCAGTGACCTAACACAAAGAAATCTTTTTGGTACCAGACTGACCACATCAGCCAGTCAGTCTACATAACAATTTTGTAAAGCAATGCCATAGTATTAATATTACACCAACTTGCAAAGAATTCTGAACAAACAACACATACAACATTAATACATCATGAGAACTATGACTACAATTCTCTTCAGCTACCGTTCATTACTACTCTACCCATCATTGCAGCTGTAAAATACAAGTTACAAGCCTGAGTAGTTTAGAAAATTTTAGGGAAAAAAAAAAATGACACTATACAGAGATTTTGGAGTACAAAACCTTAACTTTTTAAGAAGTTGCAGATTATGCATGAGAAGATCCTGAGATTTTTCTCATGTCCTCAGGAGGACAAAGGAAAGACCAACTCTTTTGCAACAGTGAGTACTTACTGCATTAAAATATTCCAATTATTTTGGTTACACTTGCAATTTTTTCGGTTTAATTAATAATACTATTTCAATAATTTAACGGACATGAAAAAATATTTAAATGCATTAAAATTAAGTAACTTTCGCCATACAACTTTGGTTACTTGCCACGAAAACACAGTAGGGATTTCTGCAGTATCAGAAAGCAATCCAGGATTACTTCACTATACTATATGTGATGCAGAATAGAGAGGTTTAAAAATGCAAAGCAACAATACATGGCAGGATGAGAGAGAAGGAAATGGAGAGAAGCGTATTTCCTAACTGCAAGTGCAGAGTTTACATATAGAGCACCAAGAACCATTTGCAGACAGCTATGATTGATAAAATGCCACTACCGTTTTTATTATTGCCTTTGAGCAAAGGGGCCTGCTCATTTTGTTGTTGTTTTTAAACCACTGGACATCTTTTTGATCACTATCACTTTTCTAACATAATCATATTATTAAAAAATAATACGGAAGCATAATCTTTGAATAATTAGCCAGTCTAAACAAGCATCCCAGGGTCTTGAAGGAACTTACAAATGTGATTGTCAAACCTAAGCTAGTGGGTGACAACCCTGACTACAGTAGGAGGGCTGGAACTAGATAATCTTTAAAGGTCTCTTTCAACTCCAGCCGTTCTACAAACTATCAACAAAAAACCTTCACAATCCCTTTTCATGTCTATTGTATGTTTTAATATTTGGAAATATTCACCAAAAACTCCTAAGTTGCACTTTTTTTTTTTTAACTTCATCTCTGATTTTGCCATTGTTGGCCAGCAAGATATACACAGCTTTATTTTAATTTAAAACATAAGAAGAAAGATGCTATGCTACTTCTATTACTCTCACTGAAACAAATTTAAGTTGTACATGCTATTTTGTTTCATCAAAACCACATTTGGAAACTACTGCCCATCTTCACAAAGTTTTGATGTTTCACTGAGCCTTCAACTTTATTTGAAGTTTTATTTGATAATTAAGAAAATAGGAAAAGACGCAGGAAGAATGGAAGACTGAAGCTCTTTAATGTTTGTTCAGTTTAGAGGCTCAATTTTATAACCATAACTTATTTTATTTCCTGAGACATAATCATTCTTCTAAATGTAACAGGAACAAAGGTCACAAGATATTAAATGAAAAGCATACAACCCTAAGCAGAAAAAAAAGATGTTGCTGCACTGGTATTAAGCTTAGCAATAATAAACACATACAAAAATTGCTTCATACCTTTGCAGTCAAGCTGAAAAATCCCTTTGGTTCAATCATTTTTTCCAACACATGGCACTTGATTCCAGCCGTGCTGTCATACTCGTAAACCACTCCATACTCCAAATGAACATTATCAACAGTCAGGCTTACATGATCTTTCTTCCCATCAATTATTGCCATAGTGTTAAACTTGTCAATTACCTCTAGAATAAAGAAACACAAATCAGTAGAGGAGCATTGGCCATTAAAAAATGAATAATAAAAAGGACATAGGCAAACATTCTAGAAATAGGTATGGTCTGATTATTCTACTTGAAAATGTACTAATATCCTAACTAAGAGGTGAGTGATTTAAAAATCAGAATGCCAGGAGGTTTATAAATGTTAAAATACTACTACTGCATGAACAGACACGTCACTACAGACTCTTTTTAGAAAAAGTCATTGTTTAAGAGAACTAATTCAATTTCATTTAAAATTTAGAGCTATACAATGCAACAAAAATAAATTGGAAATCTGAATAATTCTAAATAAGCTAGAGAAAATGCCCAGAAATGAAACCACTATGTCAGCATTTATTCAGATAATACAAAATTCTCATTAACCACCTCTTTAATTATAATCCTTATACATGCATATGAATCCAAACTTATCTAAATGTCAATTGCCTGAAAATAATCTGAAGGATAGCTGATTTGTTATTTCTCACGTAGTAGTCACTAACTCATCTAATTTAACCCTCAGTGATTACTAGTGGTGACAATTTGGATAATTCCCAGCATTAGAAATTGAACAATTTTTTCCTAAAGTGTTCACAGAAACTTTTTTTTTTTTTAATGAGACATGTAACAATTTTCAAAGAACAGCATGTTATATTTATCTTTTTAGAACACAGAAAAAAGCAAACCCTTATGTAAAGCACATCCTACTGTCTGACTGCAGCTTCATCTCTGGAAAAAAAACCCACTGCCTACTTTCCTTGCTACTTACACCAACTTTCTGAGCAAAAACAAAATCAAACCAGCACCATATACCTTCCACTTTGCAGTCAAAGGCATCTCCTCCATCATCTCCCGGAGGCTTGGCATTTGTTTTCTGAAGATCTTCCTGTGCGCTTTCAATGCTGTTGTAAATCCACTGTATAGAGTCTTGCTAAAAAAAGAAGAAAGAAAAAAAAAAAACAAGAAAACTTTTACAATGCAAATTGTCTAACTGCTCTCAAAGGTGGAATAGTTTATTTAATGCCCTGATTATTATAATCTCTATTACCTTCTGAACCCGTCAAAAATAGTATTTTGAAAATGCAGAGAATTTTGGCTTTGGCTAAAGCATTTCAATTTACTAATTTATTTCAAAATATATTGTCACGAAGCAGTAGCAAATCTGTGACAGTGTGACATCCATCAGTTTCATGTCTCTGCCAAAAATAATCTAAGACATTTCAAATCCAACTGCAGATTGAGAAATATTTGAGATAAGAAAATTGTAAAAAAAATAAAGAGAAAGAATTTTTGCTTTGCAAAATCTGCAGTTCATCCACAAGATTGACAAAGATTACAGAATGCCAATCAAACATACAGCATGTCCACCTAATCTATCACCCATGTATCGCTGGCAACAAGATTACACACTACCACCTTTGTTTTGTTTGTTTTTTTTCCTTTTTGACAGTTACTCTGTTAGATGCTTTGTTTTACAACCCACTTATCAAAACACAGTAAAAGGACAGAATCTCAGGCCCCACAAGTTCATCATCTTATGTAATTGAGGTGCATGTGAATACAAGAACAGTGGCTTGGTCACATAGCCTATGGAAGCCATCTGTAAGCCTTATATCTTGTATTTTCCCCTCACTTGTTTAGACATATGCCCATCACATCCATATGGATGGGCCTATCAAACATGGCATCTTCAGAATGCTCTTCTCTTCCCTTTACACTTCAAAAGAAGTTTGACTGTCAGTTAATCATTCCCTCTGTAACAGCTACGGCAGAATAAGTGGCACAATTATAACTAATCTGAATTCACAGAATTTAAAAAGAAATCTGAGTTGAGAATTCAGTGTTAAGCAAGAATTGCAAAAGTTTAAGTTGAATGTTGAAATGTTCAGGCAAAATGCCAAATACATCAGACTATGCTGTGATAATACACAATATTCTGCCACTGTCTTTAACCCATTAGTCCCAGATAACGACATTTCCACACAATAAAGGTACCTTTTCTGTACAGGTTCTCTAGATTCCTCCCTGCCTTACTTCTCACTGAAAGGCACTGAAATATTTTAATAAGGGCCCTTGAGTTTCAGAGCCCTCTGTTAGTTGCTGGAAGATATCTCTGCAAAAGCTGTACAACAAAAATGGTTTTGAAACCCACTCATCTTTGTAGGTACACCTGAAAGTCTGATGCTTATTTGTGAAGTCTTAAAGGTTTCCTTGGCTCAAACACATTGGCAGCACTACGACTGCCATGCCAATATCTAAGAAGCGATGTACATTATGCCAAAGATTTCCTTTATTTCAGAATTTGATCTAATCATGAAATTGAAGAACTACCTACTTCAACTGGAAGTCAACCCTTCAAAAGCTAACACAGGATACAACACTATTTAATTTGGAACCATATTCTCTAAATGCAGCACAGGGGTAATAAATTAGGCATAAATCTGTCACAACATGATTAGTATCACTGCAAATAATTGTTTGGAATTTAAAAAAGCAAAGTCAGTATTCTTTCTCAAGGCAAGACCAAAAGTATAAACACTGTCCAACAGAAGTTACACAGTTATTCACACTGCAACAGTCTGAAATGAAACTTCATAATTCAGGCAGCTTGGAAGACTCCTTACACTGAGAAGTAGAGTACTCAGAACACAGAAAAAGATTCATTTTCAATTATGAAATTGCCAACCACAGGAGAGACTGCAATATTCATGTTAATTAAGTGATAGAGTAATTACTTACAAAATAGGATAAATCCATAGTCATCTTCCAAATAATTAAAAATCCACATTTCTGATTAGTAAATTATAGTTTAGCTGTCTTGGTACCATAGGGAGATCACCATCTAGACAGTTATCTTATAGCACTTGATAGCACTAAATTCTAAACAATGATTTTCTTATAGATTCTCATGAATCTGGGGGATTTTAGTTGTCAGTGATTTGCTAAAGATACATTTTTTAGATTGAAATAAATACTCTGCGTAGGAAAAATAGGTATGCATTCCAACATGTTACACAAGTGGATGAAAAAATAAAACAGCAGTAACGTTGCATATAAATTCGTTCCAGCCAACAGTAATTACTCCTATTCCAATGTCATTAACTTCTGGAGGAACTCCATGCTTCGACAAGAGAGAAAATGCACCTGGTAGAAAAAAAATAATCTTTTATCCTAGCCAGCTTTACTATTTGCCCACCTGGGCTCTTTACCAGAGCCCATATTCCCTTGAAAAATAGGTGAGCTCTGACTTGCTATGTATGTAACAACTTCAATTTCATACTGCAGTTAAAAAGCACAAACATTCTTGCTTAGAATTCTTATCTCATTTCTATGCATTACGTTTGAGAGACGGATTTCACTCTTGATTTTAATTGGATTTTTCTTCCCAATTAACATGCTCTGGAAGAGTTTGTGAAGTTAATTAATGATACCAGCTCACAGTTTATGAAAAATTTGCAGGAACTTGGAGAGATTGCATTATACAATCAGAGTGGTTTGATTTTCTTCCCTACAATTTGTATCTTGGAAAACATTAGGTTTTCTCCTAATCTTATGTGAAAAAGATAACAAAACTTAATGCCTATATTTTAAAAAGGGAAATTTTGAGCCCTTAACTTCCATTTATTTCCAGTATTGGAATGCAGTGGGACCACAAATGGGCCTTCATAGGCAAAATTTGTGCACACTGCTCTCTATTTGCTGAAGTGTTTCAAAATTTTAAAAGATCAGCTTTTTGCATTATATATTCAGGCTGATGAACAGGCATCTAACTGCATAAATCCCTCTTCATAATGATAAAAGTATACCTTTTACTGCTTTCAAGAAAAACCTCAGTTAAGCCTTTAAAAATACAGTATTAAAAGTTAGCTATAAGCTTGTATTTTTCAATGCAGAGATTAATCAGATCTTGAACATCTGTAATATACTGAGCAGTCTTCAGCTTTTGTAATTCATCTCGCTTCCTTCCATTTTTATTCACCGCTCCTTTCCCACTCAAACACAATAGTTGCATGGACAGAGAAACAGACCACCCTGTTTACTTTGGTTGCAGACATTATTTCAGGAAAAAAAAAAAGAAAATTTGCAAGATTAACAAGTGCATTGTACCTGCATTGGACGCCTATACTTCCTGCACGCTGTGACATGAGCAATAACACTTGCATGAGTCTCTTTGCTGACATTAATTCCATTCACTTTGATTATGCACTGGCCAGGGTGGAGACCTGCTGCAGCTGCCACTGTTCCTATTGAAAAAGAAACAAGCCAAAAACATGTAGTTGACAGACTTCCTTTCCTAAACATTTCCTTTAAAGCTTACATTTCAAAAGCCCCTGACTTCAGAGTGCTTCTGAAGTCAGCTGGACTTAAACAAAACAGAGTTCCATTGACATTCCCAAGGATCCTGTCTGTGTTTTTGTCTTTTTTTTTTTTTTAACCAATTCACTTATAATAGTCTTTACAATTTTAAGAAAATACACAAAGCAGAGTAGAAGTTCTAAGAAACATCAGTAATTTCCAACAAAATCTATTTGTTTGAGCAATGCAAAATACATAGTTAAGCAATTTATTTCCACAGCAGAACAGTCATCTTCGTAAAAATCCTCTATATCCATTGAAAGAGTACTACAAAAAAAGCGGCTGTCTCCAGGTCTTTTCAGTATGACTCAAACCTAGTCCTGAAAGCCTGCTGGATTATGACCACCTACCCATTCACTTCCTTATGTCTCTCTGGCTATTGCTAGAAAAGTGTGAGTAAAGTCAAAACCTATTGGCTAAAGAATGAAACACTGAGGTGAAGAAGCCAACTGTATAAAAAAAAAGGCTGAACTGAATTTGCAGGGCTGACGAGTAGAAAATAATGTCACAACTTGTCAGTTGAGCATATCTGACAAAAAATAATAGAAACAATACGTCTATATTTCTATTTTTTTTTACGTATTATCTGGTCTTGGCACTGTTTAGAAAAATAATAGCCACAGGAATAGATGATAGTTGCATTTTAAATCTAATATCAATTAAAGTCTTCGGAAATAATATTACTAGCTATTGTAATCTGAAAGTCTGGATTTAAATAAATTATTAAACGTCTCCCAAAAAGCAGAAACATTGTTCTTCAAAGCAGAAAACAACAAAAAAAAAACCTATGATTCCAATTCAGCAAAGTATTTAAACATATGCTCAAAGTCTTTCAGGTTTAACAAACCACACAAGCAAGACTTAGGTACCACTGAGGCTAATTGGAATAATGTATGTGCTTAATGAGTAAGGACAGGCAGTTGAATCGAGAACCAGGTGCAGAAATAATTACCACATCAGCTTAACAGTCTGCAGTTTATTACTTTCTCTCAAAAATCTAACTTCTGGCACCACAGCCTAGGAAAAAAAAAAGTCATAGAGCTCTGTTCAAATCTGGCTGCTTAGCAGATCAATTCATTTTAAATTCATCAATTACAAAGATAGGAGGAGGTGAAAGGACATAACTGCCCCTCAGTAGCTGAAAATACAGAGATAGCTGGCTTTACCATTAACAGCATTTAACAGCAACAACAACAAAAGTGCTTCCCTTCTTTTATTAACAAGGCACCTATCCAATGGCAAGCATTTGACCATCATATACAAAATAGAAAAAGCAGTTTTAACTAATAGAAAAGGATTTTAACTAGCACTATTGAAAAGATCTGTAAAAAGTGGATTTTCTGTAAAACGTTTACAGAACATTGGGTAACCACATGGTCACACAACAAAGGAACTTTCAGGAAACAATTCCCAACATCCATTCACAGGATAATGAGCTTTTGGATTTGTCAGCTATTCCTCAATCTGTAAGAAAATCAGAGCCTTACTATACCTCACCTTAATTACTCAGTGGATCTTACTTTGATTCATCTCAGCCAAGCCAGTTACGTGTAAAATATATAATTACCTCATGCATTGACAGCTCTTATAACTTACCTCTCCCAACAGCATGGACGACCGAAGGGCCAAAGCCTCGGATTTGGAACCCAAGTCCATCTGCAGAATCAGGAATCTTCACTGTCCTGATACATGCAAAAATCCAATATGAATATAGCGAAAGGTAGCGTTTTGTTAACTAACATAAAAGTGGACAGCAATAAGTAGGACGTTTTTTACACAGGGTGTAAAATCCACGCTGTCAGTCAATTCACAGTTTCAGATTCACCATCATTCATTTTCTTGATCATTTGCACCACTAACACCAGAATTCAGAGACACTGATATCAACCAGAGGAAGGCAATATTATTTCACACAGAATTTCAGTATGCCAATTAAGACCAAAGCAGCCTGCAGATTTAAAATTCCTCCCAAAGGACGGCAATTTGAGTATGTTGTCATAAAACAGCAACGCTGAAAGCCTGGGAGTGCAGGCAGTCTATCAGCCAGCAGCACAAAGCCTCGGGACTTCAGATCACGGCAGGCCTCATCAGATGAGCTGCAGAGGACTGTGGAGTCTATGTTTGTGTTAGAATTTGTTAACTTTTATTGTTAAAAATCATATTTTCCACAGCCTTTCTGAGCAACTAGGCAAAGCACTGAGTTTTTTGAAATGAGTTGCCTGCTACTGTTCATATAATGTGTACACACATTGTGTTACACTCCTGCTTAGTCTGTGTGCAAAGGTAATAAAAAAATTCTTAGAATCATAACCAACAAAACACTGTTCTGAGAATCAAAATTCACATCTACTCCTTAAAATGAAACCCTGAGTTCACCCAAAGTAAGCTAATGTGATATTAGCTCAGATTCCAGAAAAAGCAACACAGCTGCATTAGCCCTTATCTGGGCTTGTTAAGTCACACATAACACAGCACTGATCTAACTCTAGGTCTTTACTTCCAGAGCCAGCTCTGTTAATATTTAAGGGGTCTTTGCCCTGGACTCTATTTGCCTGTGCAAAAAAAAAAAAAAAAAAACTGATGGAGATAAGTGAATGCAAAATGCATTTGAACTATAAGAGTTCTGACATTCACATATATTTGAATAATATCATCGCATTATATCTTGTTCTTTCAGGTTTTTTGTTTTTTTTTTTTTTCTGGTAAATACAACATCTAGTGTTTTGAGCCAATTACAAGCAGACATGAGAGATCCAAATCCCATTGGAACCCATAAATTTGTACAAAATATTTGTACAAAAATATACTTTGTGAACATGTGAATGAATAAACTAAGAAAGAACATCACTGGAGGTTTTAGCTAAGAATTTGTGAGAGAACTGTCGCTCCTGCCAACACAGTTGTGATAGAAGCAGCCTCTGACAAATGCAGGCAGTAAAGGAAATAAATTCTTAAACTCATCCAAACTCCTCATTCACCAGATCATCTCTGTCAACCCTGAAATTCACTCACATTTTCACTGTGTCAGAAATTGATCCAAGATCAGCATTAAAGAAACGTTAATATAAGCTTTTTATGTTTGCTTTATAGAACGTTCATCTACAGTGCTTTTGCTGTTGTTGCTGCTTGGTTGCTGTTGTTTTTTTATTATCAGTCCAGGTTATTGACTTCATGCCATACTTATTTCTTTGCTCTTTTTCCCATTATGGCTACCACTGTATCTCTCAGGACATCTTCCTTATTAACAGGAGAAACATCCCCATTCTGCTGCTCAAATGGAGCTATTTCCAAGGCTCTCTACGTGCTTTCTGACAATAGAGCATGACTTCCTCCTTACTCTGCAAAAGCTGATGAGAACTTCCTCCAGCTGCTGTTTCTTACCCTCCTATTTCACTGTTACGTAAAAACCATTAACAACTACATTAACCTTACTAACAGATCTACACTTGTTTACATACCAAATGAACTCAGGCATTAGGCCTCACTTAGAATTTCTTCTACATAACAAATTCCACTCAGGTAGGAGGGTTCAAAACTTTGTATAAAACCTCATCTGTTGCAGAAAGACTGGAATTTGTTTACTTGCCAGGGTTGCTTACACAACCAGCACACATACCAAAGAGGCCCATGAGATCACAAAGTCCAGCTTCTGGCAAACTAGGAACTAATCGTCAGACAGAGGAACTTGTTTAATAAATATAGTAAGAGATAGGTGATTGAAACTGCCCATGTATTCCAAACTTTATTTATACACTCGTGGTTTCTGCGTACATGTAGAGTGCCAGACCTCATGACCTAAGCTCATTCATCTTGTCTTTGCTGATGACAAATATAATAAAACAAAGTCAAAGCAGATCAAATTGTTTGGCTTTATGAAGTTAAGATTACTAATAAGTTTAGAGTGGTGCTTTTTGAAGTTCCACTTGTCTTTTAAAATTCGCTTCATTTGTAATTTCTAAAAATTTCCCCAAAGGAATGACAACTTACTCCCGTGGTTTAGTGCTCACAAGAACCCGCAGGGGCTTTCTGCTGTTTAAACACATTTTCAGGAAGCAATCCACTTCACTGAAGGGTCGCAGAAAAACCAGGTCACCATTAATGGCAAAGATTTTTTTCCCAACTTCCAGGCCTGCCATCTAGAAAACAATAACAGTTGTGTATACGTTTCCCTTTTATAACCAACAACACCGTACTTTCTTATGCTTGCATGCAATGCCAAAATGAATAATGACCACACATTTAAAGAAAATTATTTATGCCCCCTCAATAAGTACACAAGACATCAAAAGACACCAAAAGTGTTCTGAAACTGGTTACAGTGACCTATGAGGAGATCTAAATATAAGCCCTAGTTTCATTCAAGACGCTATGAAAGCATTACCATATTAGTTAATGTTGGAAAATTAACAAAACAGGAATTAAAAAGGAATTAAAAGCTTCTTTTGTAAATGTATATATACTAAAATTCGAAACAAAATGTATCCTTAAAACTTTTATGGCCATACCTTTGAGTAACAAATTTATGTACAAACTTTAAATTGTGGTCTACAAGGCAAGAAACTATTCCCAGCTAGCATGGTAGGCATACACAGAGTAGCTTAAGGCACACACTAAGACTTAGTTGATGCCAGCACCTGACTGCTGAAAAAAAAACCACACAGAATCATGCAAAGCTAACAGGAAAAAAAGAGAAACATAGCCCTGGACATATCTCTATGGCTATATTATATTAGTGGTCTACTACATCTATTTTTATTAAAATTTTAGTCCCACAATGAGATGTAGAAGAGCTTGAAATCCAGGTCTAAATGTTTCTTCCCATAGAAGTACTGTTCTGTATATTTGTACATAAGACTCCCATGTTATTCAACAGACAATATCAAATTACTCTAAGAGCAACTAAAGCAATGCTAACAAACTGAAAGGCTGTAATTTATTCATTCAGATTTCTAAATTCTAGATTTTGCTTAATATCTCTTTTGCTATGAAATACATCAAATGCAATCTACAGACTAGTATACTTTTCTATATTCATTTAATATGCTATTGAAGGATGCTTACTCCACTCATGAGCAATGTCATAACTGGAATATTTCAATAAGCATAAAAGTAACAAATTTCCTATGTAGAAAACAAGCGTTGGTAATGCTCACAGTTCTATTTTGTTTCAAACTAAACAAAGATTCATAACCACAGATTTCTCAGAACATTCTCATATTAATTATCATCTAACACACATTTCTTAACTGATGTATAATAAAACAGAGAAGTTAGTTAATAATATTTAATACCTCAGCATTTGATGCTTTCTCCACCACCTTAATAATTGGCACTTTATTTTTATCTTCTAAAACAAAACCATAGGTGCCTTCATTAGATTTAATCTGAAAAATAGAATTGTTCAAAATATTATTCAGAAAGTCATTTAGTAAAGTATAGCTCAATTGATAAATGAGCACACAGTGATAATTTATTGTCAGTACAACCAATTTTTTGTTCTTATCCAAGCATATAATCATTCGGTTTAACTCACCAACAGTGACTTAGCTATAACATTTTCCACTACTTTCAAATCATGTTTCATCAGTCTATGTTTCATATTTGACCCTTCCATTTCTTCATCCGCATAAAAACGGAACAGCAGTGGTTCATCTTTAAATTCACTTTTCTCTAACACTGTAAGAAACAGAAACACAGACATGAGTACTTGTACTACTGAACATCAATACACAGGTTAAGCACTAGCTAATTATTTTGTGCGTGAATCCAGTGAAATCTTAATTTTTAATATAAAAAAAAAAATAAATAAATTCTGGATCCATTATATATAGGTAACACTAAATTCCTTGTCAGCTACAGAATTTGGATTTCACTAAGCTTAGGTGAAAAGGCCTGAAAAGGTTTTAGTGAAAATGCAAAGCACAAGATTTCTTCTTAAAACAGATTTAAATATAGAGTTTTCAAAAGTTCTGGACAGCTGCTGGAAATGATCACAACCAAGACCTGGCACTCTCCAAATGGTGAAGCATGCCAGGTTCAGTATTATAAGTATTGCTGGGACTATGGAAGCAACTGGAACAGTGGACAGATACATCTGCATATTCAAAGACTAAAGGGCAAAAGAATTATTTATGTCTGAAAGGACATTAATCTTCCATCCTTATCTAAACCAGATGATGAGAAAATCATTTTTTCCTCATTTTATTTCAGTAAATGACCCATTGCTTCAATTGTTTTACTTAAGTTTTCCCTCTGATGCTATTAAACGCAACCTTGTTCACTTCATTTTTGGCACTCTCTTCTTTGTTCTCTGCTATCATTAGCATTTTCTTTTTTTTTTTTTATCCCTAAAGTCCACCTTCTACAGCTGTCATCACTTCACACTTTTTGAAGTCATGCTCCTCCACTCATTTCATTCCTCCAAAAATGCTTCCTTTCGTTCCTACAAATTACCTCCATTAGCATCTTCAGTCTCATCTAAGTAAACATGTATTACCTGCCTAAGAATATTCTTTCAAAGTATGAAAGCCTCAGTATATGCTTTGAGCAAAAATAATTTTTAGAGTATAAAATGGCTTGGTTTTCCTTCTTTAAGATTATAGCAGTGGTATAATGAACCACCTTGCAATTCCTTGTTTAAATGTTTAAGAGCTCCAACATTTCCCTTCTACTATGTAGACAGCATTAGAACAAACATAGCTTGTAGAGAATGCTTTTACTTACCATGGTGCATAAAGCCATTATCACAAAGAGCTACACCAAAGATCATAGCTTCTTCCCTGGTCCGGCAATCTCCCTGTTAAACCATAACATGTATTTTTTATATATTTTAAAATATCAGCAAAATGCTTTCTACTTGCAATAGCATCATCTCACAGGGCCAGCAATGGTTGTAGATTACATTTACCATCATCACCTTTGGATTTTTTCAGTGAGCATATGAAATATTATATAACATCAATATTATACTATTATGTATATAGTTATAAAATGAAAATATTTTAATAAGAGTGCATTCTCAATTAAAATTGGACATAATGAAATCTAAAAGTATTGACATTTTTAACTTTTATTTACGAAGCTGGTACACGTTGACTGAGTGAACAGGTTATCCTGTTCCTGGTTTGCATAAGATCAAATGCAACCATGACAGCAAACTGATGCTCACTTTCATCCCTCTAGTTAGTAATTTAGTTTCCATAGCCTATCCATTTCATTTTAAGCCTCAAATAATGTTACATGCTGAATCACAAAGCTAAGTCTCATTAAAACATTTAAAGTTCAATTGCAAATAAGGATGATAAATACAAAAGGAATTAATAGTATAGCTACTGGCAGCTGATTTCTGCTACTTTGCTAGTTTAAGAGGATTACACTTAAACACACATTGTTCTAATAACTCTCGCAGTATTTGCATGTTATTTCACTTATTCCATCACAACCTTTCAAATCAGAAATTAAATACAATATTTAGACAAGTACATAAATCCAAAGGTATAAACTTGCCTGTGCAATCAACCAGTCTATGAGTTTGTTAGCCATGACAACAGATTTGTAGGTTCGCAGATGATAATCTTTATCCCTGTCCAAAATAAAATAAATAAATATATATGTCAACCAAAAAATCAAAAGAGTCTAAAATTAAAGACAAACATGCAAACAAAAAAACCCCAACCCTTATTTTTTCTATATAAGGTAATACAGGCATGAATTGAGCATTTTGTAATGGTTCAGAAATAAAGCTTCTAAAGTTGCTTCTGAAGTAAAGCAAGTCAAACCTTTCAGTATAGACAGAAAGAAGGAGGTTGAATATATCTTATACATATCATTGCCAATTACATCACTGAAGTGCAAAGACAGGTGCCTTGTTATAGCGGGGACTCTACAAATGAAGTAATGGAGAGTTAGTAAAGAAGCGAGTATATTAATCAATACAGTAAGCATTTAAGCATATACATCAGGACCTAGAACGTGCTTAAAATCTGGAGGAAAAAAAGGTCATCCTGAACTTTGTTTGTAGTCATTTTATACAGTTATACTTTTTTGTCTTCACTTCTCACAAGAGAGCAACCTTAAGGTATAGGTTAGGTTTCCTACGTTCAAACACGAAATTTTCATTTTCAGAATATATATGCTTCTTTTGAATACGTCTCTAAGGATTTTGCAACTGGACTCACCTAATTACTGGGGTGAAGAGACTGTGAAGGCGACAGTACAGTCGTACACCCTGTAAAAGAGAAAGATGAGGTTAGTTATGCATTCACACCCCAGAGAGCATAAGGGGAATGGACATAGAAAGATCCAGTGCACTTCATGTAGCTAACAAAACAAAACTATTCAGATGCCTATCTGTGCCAAAAGTTAAAAATTCCAGATAACAATATTGATGATTAAATAATGAGAAATAAAACATTTCAAACCAAGCTTCACTGACATACATGCAAAAAAGGATTATCTTTCAGGTAGCAGTAACATTTTTTAAGGCACAGTATTTGGAAAAAAATACACAAAATCTGACAAAGCAATTCTTCTATGTACAAAGGTTTCCCCTATCACTGTTCACTGTTCCACGCACAAAGCAAAGAAAGTTAAATATACATATACATATATATAAACACACACATATATACTTCTTTTTATATTGAAATTACAAATAACTAGGAAACTTAAAAAATGAATCAACTCAGATATGTGAAATGTTCTCAATTTAAATAAATAAATAAATAAAACATTTGGAGGAACTAAAAATACTACCACCAGAAAATACCGCTGGAAAAAAATTTAGATTATAAAAAGTGACCATGTTTATAACATGCAAGATGGAACTTGTATAACAATAAAAAAATTGTTCCAAAGTTGATTTCATCCCACACTGTTGTGTCTGGTAGCTCAGTATTGAAGATTATTCTAGATACACCTTGTGTTAACAAATGCCAGCAGTAAAGCTATAATGAAAAAAGGAGAAATGTTATAATGAAATGCCCAAGGATGCTGCCATTTTCTATTACCCCAAAATCATGAAAATGTTAAATTGTAACAAGTTTAAAGGCAAATCTGTTGAACCTAGCATAGTAGATGGACAGTACTATTTACCTGATTCCTTGTTTACTACCTTGATAAGGTACTAATAAAAGATGCTCAGATATAAGAGGAAATTTAAAAGAAAAAGAAGAAAAATTATGTGTGTACAGTTTCATATCTATTAAAATGAATTAAAAAATACAATGGACTGAAATGTCACCTTCATAATCACCCAGAAATATAGGCAATGCATCCCATAGATGAAATCATTTAGTAACTAAAACACATTTTTGTATTTTGTATTAGAAATATGTTTTAAAAAAAAAAACAAAAATCTTTCCTCAGAAATGGAGAACAAAATGAATATAGAGACAGGCAAGTGTGAGGGGATGCTGTGTATTCTTGCATAATATTTATTCCACTTCTCAAGTAGAATCTCCATTTTGAATGCATTTTTCTTTGTAATAGAAACTGCTTCACTTTTTACCTTAGAAATCACTTCTTGCATCTCACTCCTTGGATAGTATGTTCCATCATCGTATCGGAATCTGTACAGCATGTGTTCAGGTTTGAACTGGTGCTTATCAGTAACTAAATTTAAAAAAAAAAGTACATTGTCAGCTTATACTTCCTCCAGGACAGTAAAGAAGAACAAAGTCATTGATTCTAATAACAGTCCATTACAAAATAGATTTCTGACAAAGGAAAATGAGTAGATCATCTGCCACAAGTTGCTCTATGTCAGTGGTGGTATTTTTCAAAACATTCAAGTAGCCCACAGGAAACTAATGAATTTTAAGTAACACGGCAAAGAATAAGATAAACAAACAGCCTGGGAACAATCTAGAAAATCAGGCACTTGCATGTGTTGTAGTCTTCAGCACTTTTGCAAAACTTATCAGTCGAATAGCCAAGAAGACAGCTTCTTTTCCAATTATCAATCTATTTTTCCACAATATTCTCTATTCTAATTCTTGCTGAAGCCAATCTCAGATAAGTCAATAAAGAATCCTCCAGAAATACCTGATCAGTTCTGCACTGGAGAAGGCAGAGGCATGTCATTCACTACAGAGAGCCAGCTGAAGGTCTTTGGTGCAAGAGACTTGCAATTCTTACAAGGCTCTTGAATGGCCTGGGTTAGAAGGGACCTCAAGGATCATGAATCTCCAACTCACCTGCCACATGCAGGGCCACCAACCTTCCCATTTAATGCTAGACCAGGCTGCCCAGGGCCCCATCCAATCTGGCCTTGAACACTACCAGGGACGGGGCATCCACAACCTTCTGGGCAGCCTGTTCCAGCACCTCACCACTCTCTCTGTAAAAAACTTCCCCCTGACATCCAACCTAAATCTTCCCTCCCTCAACTTAAAACCATTTCCCCTTGTCCTGCTGTTATCTACCATTTCAAAGAGTTGACTCCCCTCCTGTTTGTAGGCTCCCTTTAGGAACTGAAAGGCTGCAGTGAGGTCACACCGCAGCCTTCTTTTCCCCAGGCTGAAAAAGCCCAGCTCCCTCAGCCTGCCTTCATAGGGGAGATGCCCTATGATCATCTTTGTGGCTCTCCTCTGGACCCTCTCCAACAGCTCTCTGTCCTTCTTGCAGTGGGGGCTCCAGACCTGGACAGTACTCCAGATGGGGCCTCACAATTGCAGAGTAGAGGGGGACAATCACCTCCCTGTCCCTGCTGGCCCTCTCCTGATGGAGCCAGGATACCATTTGCTTTCCAAGCTGCAGGAACACACTGCTGGCTCATTCCATCCATCAGGACCCCCAAATCTTTCTCTGCAGGGCTGCTCTCAAGGACTGCTTCTCCCAGTCTGTATAGATGCTAGGGATTCTTCCAGCCCTGCACTTTGCTGTGTTGAACCTCATGAGATTCACCCAGGCCCACCTTTCAAGTCTGTTGAGGTCGCTCTGAATGGCATCCCTTCCTTACACCGTGGAAGTAAATATAAACCATTCATTTTGTCAAAGATCCATGAAAAAGGATCTTATCATGTGGATTTCCATTCAACAGAGTTTCACAAGATTCTGAGAACAAAACCTCACAACTTCATATGTTTTGTCAAAACATTTTCATAGTCTGTCAAGCTCCTCAGTATCTCCACACATCATCCAATTTGTGGACACAGAATTTGGACATGATATATACAGTGGTTTCACCAGTGTCATAAGCAAAGAAAAATAACTTCTCTAACTGCATTTGATATATGTACAGATAGTAAAGCCCAAGACATTATTCTGATTGTCTTGAACTGATGGCTCGTGCTGAGGTGATTATCCAAAATAACCCCTCTTTTACATACCATAAATTCATAATACATCAGACACAAAGTTCACATGTGTAATGCCTGGTCCAAATGCTGAAATGAATTTTACTGTAGTATGATCATTTCAAAGAGGAGTAGATATCTTCTAAAAACTGATATCCTACTCTTGCAAAAAATACATATTCCTGTAGATCAACATACATTAGGAGTTTTTAAAATTGGAGACTACAGAAGGTAGAAAACACCACCACCAGGATCGTACGGCAGAGGAAAAAAAAATGCCTGCAAAGCACCTTTCCATTTTTGCTTGCCCATGAAAAACAAAGAAGTCTCCTTGCTCTGAAGAATGCTGTTTTGTCTTCACAGCCCCTACTAACACAAAGCACACCAAAAACTATGGTAGTAGGCCCACAAAGTTGCCACATCCTGAACTCCAGAAAGCAAGGAAACTAAACAAAGGTGTTTCCAACTCAAATGTATTGTGCAAAATACTAAATATATCCAGGAAATGCTGTGAGTGAAGCTGTGAATTGCTATTCATTTTAAGGTAGATTTGGGTTTTTTTATTCTTTTTTTCTACTATAGAGATGTGATTTGGTGTACTCAAGTGGAAGAACAGATATATCAACCACTGATATCTATCAGTTTCAGGTGTACATTTGTGAAAGCATAGTTTCAAATGCTTAAAGATGAAAAAATGCTTCACTACCACTAAAATAAGGAACCCCAAGTTGTTTTGTATTTCACTACCAACCCTATACCCATAATCTCTTTTGGGACAGATTTTTATATGGCACACATCAGGTTTGAACAGGTTATTTTTATTTTTCTCCCAGTGTAATTTTGACTCAGATCAGTATATCAATCCCTTATTGCCTTGAGAGGAAGATTCCACCTCTAATCATCAGTAGTAAGTAACTGGACAAAATATCTCACTATGACAATGAATAAACAAATTTTATCTTTTGCAAAACTGGAAAAAGAAAACAAGGAAAAAGCTTAGCTTCTAATAGCTCACAGACAAGGAAGCAAAACAATGCCTACCAGAACATGGGTCTGGCACAGCTGGAATGAACCATATGCTAGAATATGTTAGGTCTAACAAAGCCCCCTACAACATTTGCAATGTGAATAACAGCCAAACTTTCTTTCTCCCTTGCTCCTTCTGCGAAAACAGATGGTTCATTCAACTTTATTTTAAGTGTTCTATTTTCACTGAACCACAGCTGGATCAACTATTCAAAGTAACATGTCTGGCTCAAATTTCAGTACTCTAATATAATTATCCATTTATCTCATGAAATTACACAATATTCATTTAACTCCGTACTGAGAAAGTCTATCAGTGTATTTGGGATATAAATTACAAGATCAAGTGTCAGTATCTAAAGGGGAGCTATACGAAAGAAAGGAATAGACTCTTTAGAAGAGTCTGTTGTGATTGGACATGGGGAAAAGGTTCCAAACTAAAAGAGAGGAGATTTAGATTAGATGTAAGGAAAAACTTTTCTTACAATAAATGTGGTGAGGGACTGAAATAGGCTGCCCAGATTGGTGATGGATGTCCCATTTCTGGGGACATTCAAGGTCAGGCTGGATAGAGCTCTAAGCAACCTAATCTAGATGTAGGTGTCTGTGTTCATTGTAGGGGAGTCAGACTAGATGACTTTTAATGGTCCCTTCCAACTCAAACGATTCCATGATTCTAAGAGAAGAACCTCTGGCAAAAGAACCATTCACTTGGAAACAATCATGCGTGTGTAGGAAACACAATAGCATCTGACATTTGAATGATGATGGAAGAAAATCACACTGACTGACATTAAGGCATTTAAGACTACATCAGTACTGATGTATAACTTCAGCATTTTTCCTCCTACTCTGTGTATGTCTAACATGCATACAGTTAAGTGGCACTCTGTTGCTCCCACTTTCCAACTGAGGATGTGAAAACATGGTAGCAAAGAATTAAATTCATTACTGGCTAAAGTATTTAAGCATTACAATGAAAATTATCAATAATTCCATCTAAATTTATGCCTTGAAACCATGCTAGAACAGTAGCTAACTTCACAACTCTTTTACTAACTGCTTTTTATTTTTTTTAAGTGACTGAACTTACTGTAAGCCAAATATGCCTTTAAAAGCAGAAGTTTCTCCAGTTTGTTTATATGGTCCTGCTGGATCATACCTTCTAAACGCAACAGAGACAAGGACCAGCTCTGATAAGAATTGGTAAAATGTTGCCAATGGAAATTACCCTGAAGAAATCAAACCTTATCTGCTCAAAAATGGAACCATTTCAGTGATGCATCTCTCCAGAATGAACTTAATACAGATAGTTGACTGAAAACTTCAATATAAAAATATGAATTTTATCAAGTCTACAACTTAGTGAACAGGGCCTTAAAATTCAGAAGTTTAAACTTTTGGTTTCTGGCTGGATTTAGCAACTAAACTTGTAATACTCAGAAGAGGATCAGGTCCATCTACCAGCAGCCAGCTGTGACAGTTTTTGTTCTTTCCTAACAACTCTTAGTACTACATATGTTCCTAAAAAGCCTCACCTACATAAAAGGCTTATATCCTTAAATGCAGTATCTACTTCAGTCTTATTCCAAGAGTTACTTTTGCTTAGAACGTAACAGCAATGTTTCTATAGGTCCTGTTTGCAATGTTGTGACAGCACAGATTAAATCTAATTAAATCAGCAGATCTCCAGTAAATTTTTTTAGGTACGGGCAATGGCCTCATAGGTCCCTACAAAGATGTAATGAAGATTCAACATATGACCATATTTTTGTCAGACAAAATTAAATCCACTCCAATTACAATAAGTACCTTGAAAACAAGCAAGTTCAAACTAATTATATTTACCATGGTGGATAATGCCATTCTCTAATAAAGCTTGGCCAAGATGAACACCTTCTTCAGACCTGTGTATCTCTCCAATTTCTAGCAACCAGGACACAAATTCACTGAAGCAAAACATAAAAAAACCAAACTTGAAATGTCATGCCACCATAACTACTACATTTTCTTCTCAGTTACAAGTCTAGAAGGGTTTCTTATTAACTTCATAAGTGCTTCTTAAATTGAATAACCATTAGAATGCCATATCAACTTTAACAAAATAATTTCTGCTTTTTATTATTTAGACATAATACATAGCTCATTCCAGAAGTAATGCCTCCTATTCATGACACTGCACTTCAAAATCTGCATGGCCATCCAGAACGTGGCTTATCTTTGATGTTATTGTCACTACTGCTGAAATGCACCACTCACTGCCTCACTGTGCTCACATCCACTGTTTGGTTTCCACAAACATTCAGCAAGTGTGGAATGTCAATGGGTGCCATTTTTTCATGCATTTTTTCAAGACCGCCTCTCTGCTGTCATCTGTCAAACAGCAACCAAATACCACCAACATCTGCCCCTGATGTCGTAGGCCAATGAAACGAAATAGGAGGCACTATTTTCTGAGGAGCTCTAGTACATGAAAGTTTCCCTTGATATGCCATGTCTTTTCTGCTCATATGTTTCATCTATTAACATGGTGAATATTTTCCTTCTTTTCCATGATTTTTTTTTTTTTTTTTAAGTAGAATAGAGAAAACTGAACAGGCCTCAAATTCAAGGAAATTCCAGGAATGCTACTGCACCTGCACTGGGCAGATATGCTATGAAGGCAGGATGTAATGGCAGTATGATAGAACAGTAGGCCTGTTATCTCTGAGACATTCTGAGCACAGAAATAAAGTATGTGGTGCACAATGAGGAAATACTGTGTTTATGTCACTACAGATCTGATGCAGTCCAGAGATATCAATCTTATGGCACATTAGATATTTGTACATCTGTTACAAATCAAAATATTGCATAGAAAGGCAGTGCAATATTCCTGGGTTCTAACTGGTGACCCAGAGAACAGTATACTTCAAAAGGGTCCATTTCAAAGACAGAACAGAAAAACCACCCTTCATTTAAAGGTTTAAATGTTTTACACAACTCCATATGATGACTGTATTCTTCACCTTCTTCCAACAGTTCCTCTGAGGAAATGATTCAATCACAGCTCAATAATTAACCTTAATCCTGGTTTCAACTCTCACCGGCTACAAGATATTGGATAGTACACAAAAATCTCCTGTTTCATTTCCTCTTTTGAACACAGTGGTAAGAATCTTCACCAAAACACACAGTTGTGTGAAACAGTGACTGTACTTTTATAAAAACATTTCCATACTCATCTGTCTTACGGTCAGATGAAATAAGGATAAGCTCTCTGCCTCCAAAAGTGGGTTTTTTTGGTAATATACATAACATCTAACATTACGGTACCTATTGCTTTCTCTTCCTCTTGCATGCATGGCATTCTAAAAATCTTCCACACAATAGGGGTAAATTTTTTAAGTATGTATGCTGCATTAAGTAATTCCATATCTGACATTCAGGCAAGAGGAGAAGGGAAACAGTTTCAGAGACAGATTTGTTTTAGGTGGGTTAAAACAAATTTGACACCCTAAACTAGGCATTACGGAAACAAAAATGCATTGAACAAGTAGAAAATTATTTCTCTAAAGAAATTATTTTATTGGATGCATTTTCATAGTTTCAGCCTTTGCAGCCTTGATCCTTTAAAAGCTACACATCCAGTTTCAGGCAAACCATTTTACACTTTGACTAAATTCTGAGAGACAGATAGTTCTAACAGACAATGTGTGGTTTTCATAAAATCCCAAAGAAGATTTAAAATGTGTTTTTAGAGAGTTCAAATTCCTGGTCTTGAATGCATGTAATACCTTCCAAGAAAGCATTTGGGGAACGTGGTTAATTTCCTCTTCCTGTCTTTGATGAGACTCCCTTGCTTGCACATCATTTTGTACAGTCTTTCTCCTTGCTCAGAGATCATCACCCAAGTGTCTTGTTCCATGCCCAATTTTAAACCTGTTAAAAATACAATAAAATTTTATGAAATGACATTGCCATTACATTTCAAAATCTTCATCAAAATTGAGAACTGCTATCAATATTTTACATATTAATGCTAAAAGAATTGGTTTTCATTATTTTACTCCGAATCAAGACTTATCTATGAACATCTAATCTTCATAAAGCATAATCAAATGGAGAGTTACAAATTACAGTAAAGTCAAATTGTTACTGCAAATGTACCACCTTTACCAATACCACTGATACTGCAGTGATGCTAATCCTGTGATTTTCACAGACTTCAGTATATGTACATTTACAAGGGAGATTTAAAAAGAACTTTGTTCATACTCTTACTATGTTATGAGAAAAATATTTTTACACTTTTTTTTTTCCAGATTTCCAAGGAACTGTCACTAATTATCTGTTATAAACCTGTCAATTTCATGAAAGATTAACCTACCTCTTTTCCACAAAAGCACTTTCATAACTAGATTTTTACTTGTTTCAGAATTTTCCCAAAAGTTATAAAGGAGCTTAATTCAGTAATTATTATTTTCATCTATTTCACCTCTTGAGAAACACTACATTTTCAAAATTACAGACGATCAAAACCAGTTCTTGTTGAATTATGCATCACATTGGCCACTAACAGAAGTTTGCTCTCCCAAAGAGTACCACAGACCTTCATAAACTTTGTATTTTCTCTACAACAGGTCTTAATTCAGGATAAACCACGCATTTCTGGAATGTCTTATTTATGTTTTCAGTTTCTCTTTCCAAATTTGCACATTTTTAGAAATTATAACTGTGTAAACTCAATATGAGTAGTACTCTGCCTCTTCATTAATTCTAAAAAATAGCCAAACAAAGAAGTTTCTCATATCCACAGACTGGTTAGCAGTGATGCCACACAATCATAAAACATGACTTACTCCCAGAAAAAGAACATCTAACCAGTATACTGCTTATGGAGCTTAAGGGATTCTGATGTTTTTCTTCGCATTGACTATTTGAAACAAGTAACCACAGCACCATCAGCCTTAAAACTGATGACCATTTGGATTCCTAACTTTCAGAATATCTCAAATGTTTACATAGAAGTCTAAGGACTCACAGAAAGATTTACTAACAAAAGCTTCCAATTCAGCTTTATTTCTCCTAGAAAGAAAATACATCTAAAAAATGTAGTCCTAACTGAGAGTGAATTCAATAACTACTAAAAACTCTGCTGAACTATTTCATTTGGGACATTCTCTCCCTTTTGTTCAGCCTTACCATATGGATTGCAAATAATGTAGGCTGAGCTTCTCTCAGTACACTGAATCTCCAAGTCTCCCAAATTCAACGGTCCAGAAAGCCCCAAGACATGGCATACCAAGCTGCACTACCACGTTCCACATTCTGTATTTACCTAGTCTAGAGATCACTGCAATCTAAGGATGTGTGTGAGATGAGGGGTACACAGCATCACTAAGAAAGAATGCATGGGCAAGCTCTGCCACACAGTGTAGTAAAGGAGGCAGTTAATCATGTGAGCCTCACTCACAGCTCAGGAGATTTGCCAAGTGTGTTTATTTAATTTAGTTGGTGTTTGACTCGCAAAGGAGACAAAATACTGTTCTCATATGTGCAGTCACTTACACTTCAGTGTAACTGTACATAAATACATAATGCATGAACAGGTTCTATATATCATTAAGCAAATACACAAATAAAGCACCTTTCTGTTCACAGTGAATTCCTGAAAAAGTGTTTACAGCTGTGTTTAGACAATATCTGAATTCTAAAAACAGGCCCATTGTTGTTTCTGAGTGATCTGAGAACCTTTTAGCAATGAAGTTGATGTATCCTGCTTTTTAATAGGTATATGTATAGATGTTTTGAAAAAACTGTGCTGGAGGGGATGGATACGTTTATAAGGGGATGAAGTAATTGAGATATGAGTATATATACAAGAAATACTTGTGAAGATTCTGTGTTACAAACTGAGTGCGTACCAAATCCTCTTGTGCTCTAGCCTCTTCTTGTTTCATCCCTGGACGCCTCCTCCACGCCTCAGGAAAAGCTTTACGACCTCCAAGAGCTGAGTAATCCCCCAAATAAGAAGATGCTAAAATCTTTTCCTGACTTTGAGAAGGCTACTTTTGACCTCAAGACGGGGAAAGTTTAGGTCAGACTCACCTCTGCTAGCAGTATAATGTGAAATAACAAGAATACAACAACACAAAATACTCCTAGTTAGTCTTTGTATTCCTTACCTAAAGGTGCCAATCATCTAGAGAAACCAAAAAAACTTAGCAAAACTGAAGTGGGATTTGTTAGAAATCTTTTTTAGCCAGATTTGGACAAGGTCCTCTGTTTTTTGTTGTATTTGATGTCATCTCTTCTACACTGTTTTTCACTCAACATTCCAAAATGTTGAGGCTTGGGAACTCTAAGGCACCTTTTTAGCTTTTTCAATATTAGTTCTCATAAGCACTATTAATTAGTCAGTTCTCAGACACTGTAGTTGTAATTCTAATCCTATGGCAGATGTTATACAAAAAACATTCAGTAGTCAGACTTAAAAGACCAAAGAAACACTGTTATACTCCCTTCATAGTGAAGTCACAAAACATTGGCCACTACAACAGTCCACAGGAAATCTAGGCAGACCAGAAACAGAAACACAGATCTGACTACAAGATCATACTTTCTTTCAGTACCAAGGCTCCATACTTCCTTACTAATTAGGAATTTCAGCTTACAAATGAAATTAGCTTCAGAAGATGATGATGCGTCATCTTTCCCTGTTTCTATTTTGTGCACGGTTTCACCTTTAATACACAATGTTATTTATAGTCACATTAAAAAAAACAGGATCAATTTTAAGCCAAGTATTCTTCCACCTTGGTTCAAAAAAGATAGTTGTTTGGTAATAGTGATTTTTTACTATCTTTGATTAAGGAAAATGCATGAAATACAGGGTTGTGGGTATATTCTGTACCATTTCATGTTGGATCATCTGTATGAAGAAACTTAGAAAACCTGCTCGTTTCAGTGATTCAAATTTCCATTCACAAAATGTGTACAGATCCCAAAAGGCATTCAGAATAGACCCTTCTATATCACAGACCATTCTCAGGCCTTAATGAAATTATGACAACATACTCTGGTTAAGGTTAAGCTACAAAATCACACAAAGTCATCTCCCCATTTCCAAAATAACATTCATTACCAAAATATATGATACAAGTCATTACGTCCTTCTCAGTACAATTTTGGTTTTTTTCCAAGCTGGTATTCATAAACCATCAGCTGAACCTGACATCAGAAATTTGCTTAACAGCTGGTTTTACTTTATATCTCAACATATAAATATAGTATGGCTTTCTGGCAAATCAACACAAGGAAGTTTATTAACCTACCTTTTCGTCTCTCTCGCTCTTTCAAAATAGCTTCCAGCCATTCTTGCTTCTCTTCAGGAGTTTTTGCCATGCATACAAACCATTTGTTCTTAGCTGTGTTGTGGATCTTCCAGCCATTAATGACAGTGTGGCCACTACTGTGGTAGTCAGCTGAGAATACATAAAATGGCTTAAAGACCAAGAACTCTTACAAAATAAATACTCATAATCCTTAAGAACTCCTAGCATGACACATAAAAATTATAAAATATGGAAAACAAAACAAAGTAAAGCGGAACAAATAAAAAAAAAATGAAAGTTCTTTGTGCCATTTCTGAACTACTATACCTTAGTGAGTGGTACTTTTAACTTTTAGTCAACTCAACGTGTTTTTTATCATCTGACACAATTGCCTGGCATATGGAAGATGACATAGTCGATGCTAAAACAAGCAAAGTCCTCTTAAAAGAACAGATCGCTGTACTTAGAGTACTTTTGTTTGTGTTAAACTGTCATAAACAGTTCCATAAAAAGCAGCACTGTGGTTTCATCCATTAAATGTCTCAGAGCTGTTCTGCTGGTTGAATGATTTACTATTAAGTCTATGAAAGGACTAAGGACATGGGGAGGAAAATACAATTTTGTTTTAAAGAATAAGCAACTCATTATATCAGATACATTTTTACTCGTATTTGATGTAAAATACATAAGTAAAAAATTTGTTTACATAAACTACAATATAACAAAATATAACAAAAACCCATTATAAGCAAATGCACTGTTTTTGAAATATGTTCCTAACCACCCTATTTTCAGCATGCACATAATGGGAGAGAAGTAATAACTGCTGCTAATGTTTGTAAATATCCTGAGTTTTGCCTGTTAATATGTAAAATGCTCTGCTACAAAAAATAAATAGATAAATAGATAATTTACCTCTCATTGCCCTTTATTTACATGACATTCCATGTTAACATGGAATTCCATAAATCTTATTCAGAAATTTGCTATACAGATGTTCTCTGAAACTAGCACCTTTGTACAGTCTGAATATCCTTAAATAGGATTAGGTACATCTCTTAAAGCAAAGTTTGTGAGGCATAAATGGCCTCTGATAGCAAACACATTTTTTTGAATAAAATGTAGATTAAAACTTGAACGAGTAACTATTGTACAAATTATTACAAAAATCAAAGGTCAGCATTTTCTCACCATAAACTTTCATTAAGAAGCAAGAAAGCCCTGGGGCCAGCCCTGAACTACACTAACAAATACAGACCTCTTTACTTTGTAAATACTTTTTCATAATTCAGCCCTGTTTTATATAATGAGATGGGATTTTCTGAAACTGAAACTCTTGCTGAAATGCTTGCTACAATTTATCATAAATCTCAGCAGACATGCTAGTATCCTCTCAATAACTCTGCATTTTAATTAGATGGAAAGCAGCCAAGCTGTCTACAGTGGGCTGGGAAATGTCAGGAACTACTAGAAAATTATGAGACTGATGGCTGATTTCTAACAAAATTTTCTTTTACTCAGAAGAGTGGAAGAAAGTGCAAGCAAGTGTATGATGGAAAAGAAAGTGAATTTATTTTTACTATACCACATGTCATACTGCTTACCTATGCACCACACTTTTCTTCATATAACCTATGCTTAAAATCCTTTGCCTCTTTAAAAACACTGATTCTTTAAAACTAACCATCATATCACTTGTGCAACCCCAGGAAACTAGAGTCTGAAGCAAGAGAAAATAAAGTCTCAGGCAGAATCTATCAGTTGAGAGGCTGCAGTCTTCTGGAGATGAGAGGTTGGAGGGCTACTAGAGGAAGGAAACTTTACATCCCCCTGTATTATTTTTGTATGGACTTAAAAATCTAGCAATTAGGCACTAGTTGCACCTTTTTGTTTATTCGCTTTTAAGTTGCAGGTTAACGTGTATAAAACTATAGGGTAATATTTTTCCTGTGGTCTTTTTTCATCATGCATCTGTGATCCCAACACCCTTGTTTGGCAGGGAAATATGATCTCTAACACAGCAATTAAAATTCTGTGAAAAAAAAAGCAGTCAAAAACACAAATTTAGATACCTACATTTCACTGCGAACCGAATTTTGATGTTAACTTAAAAGTTTAATTCACAAAATTTGGCTCATCCAGCTGCTTGAATATCTCAGTGTACAGAATGGCATTTTAAATTTGCAGTTTTCACTGCCTCTGAATTTCTGTAACTGCAGGACCCCGAGTGCTGGCAGTTTGATAACACATTTATCTCATGCCCTTAAAAATCACAGAACTCTTTGAAAAGCCCAAACACCTAGCTGGGTGCTAAGACTGCCTAATGTTAGCTGGCAGTGAGTTCAGGTAGATGAACACATGTAGCTGTCACCGAATTTAGCAATAACAACCCGCTACTATAATGTCCAGCTCAACTTTGATCTCTGCCTTTAACTGTGACACCCCTTTACTTTTTTGATCCATGGGCTCCCCATGACTATAAGCCCCCAAGCTGTATGGCCTCCCCAGTACACCTACCAAAGACATCTTAATGGCATTTCAGCATTCTGCTACCATTCTATACAAACTCCTGCCAATTTTGGACAGCCTGTTGAAGAAAATCTGATGGAGAGCTTCACATCTGCTGCCTGGCTGGACAGACAAGAGGTATGCATGTTCTGATGGGCCAGCTGCACAGGAAACATGCACACTTCACAGCAAAGTAATCATATCTGCCACTCAGGCTAAGCAAAGGATTTGCAGATCTGACATCCTGGTTAGAGCAGAGAGAATTTCTTAAGACTCGAAGATGATCTTTCCAAAGTCTAAAGAAGCATGCTAAACAATTCATTAAGCTTCTATCTTCACAAGAAAAGGTGGTGAAAGATGACATCATCTAATGATACACAGCAATACGTTAAAAGCTTGCAATTTGAATGGTATCAAATTTTGTACAAAATTCAACACTCCACCCTTTAAGAGATGCATATCAAGGAATTTGTTAGTGCCATATGAAATAGACTTCTTTTCCAAATAAATAAATAAATAAATAAATAAGTTGAAGGACTTCTGTGTGTCACAGTGTTCAGACTCTCAAGAGCACCAGTGCTCAAAAACACCAAACACATAATTTCTGCAGAGCCTTAGTTCCCTGCTCTTCCTTATATGTTTTTCCAGCAATCTCTGGTTACTATTATCACACAGTGATTTCTCTGTTTCATGCTTTATTTCAAGATAGAACTAGCATAATAAACTATAAATCTGGAATTTCCTAAGCATCAAGTGCTTGTCTTCGTAAACTAAATAGCATTCATTTAATGATGGGTGAAAACCTTTAAAAATGTCCTTTCCTCTGAATTCTAAAAACTGAATAAACAAAACAGAGTGCTTCATAATGTTGAAAAGGAAGGAAGAAGAGGAAGAGAGAAGGAAAAAAGGAGAGAAAGCTTCCACCAACTGTACTGCTCAGTCAAGAAAAACCTTTGTTAATTTTTGTTGGTATATTGTCATTAGCATGACAATAAACCACACCAGGACTCTGTTTTCCTATTTCTATTCATCTGTTTATCAACAGTAAAGACTACACTCCTACATTTATCAGTGCTGAAAGCAAACACACTCAGTTATCCAGTTCCCTGGAGCACTATTGTTCTTTATACCAAGAAAACAGATGATCCCAAAATCTGCAATAAAGATCTGTGGAAGTATCACCTAGACTCAAGTCTTTAATGCCTACAAAAGCCCCATGAAGAATACATGAGAAAGAGTCAGGTACAGCTACGAAAATAAAAGCACAATGCCCCTGAGAGCTTGTACTCTGAAATTAGAATTATGGAGGATGATGGATAATAGATTATTAAGGAGAAGAAAATAATATAACAAACATTCACTTGCAAAGCTTATATGAACAAGGCTCAAAAGAACAAATTGCTATACTTGAGAATTAGATAAGGCAAAAAGAATGCAATAAAATATTACAAGGTTACAGTTCAAAGGCTGATGACTACAGGGGATGAGAAACAAGACATCTGAGTGCAACAAATGAGAACAGTACAGAAAACAAGACAGCGGAAGGTTAAAGAAGAGCATCGTGATAGGACTGACAGAAGTACCAGCACAAGGAGAGGGGCTTCTGACTACAAGGAAGAAAATAAGTTTATTTAAAAAAAAAAAGAAAAAAAAAGAAGAAGAAAAAAAAGTGAAAGGAAGAAAGAAAAGGAAGGAAAGCTGCCACAGGCCAGGGAAATGGCAGATATTTCCATATTTCAAAGAGAACCATAGAACAAAAGAATAATTACAATAAAATACTGGAAAATTCTAGGATACTGGACTAAAAGAAATGGAGAAGGTGGGAAACTTGGGGATGTGGAAGAAAAAAGGTGAGAATTACACACAAAATAAAATAATCAAACCATTAATTCATGTTTCTGAAGTGAGGAAAGGAACCTCTCCAGGTTTTAGAAATGTTGCATATATCAAAGCAACAAGATTTGAAATGGCTCAGGAGAGGAAGTGGGAAGGAAGGAAGATGGCCTTCAGTATTGTATGCAAGACTATAGGAAATGGGTAAGGTAGCAAGATTTCCTACTGATGGAGGAAATTAGACTACTAGTGTCTGGAGCAGAGAGGGGGATAACCTGTGCGTGAAAATTCACTGAGGAAGAAAATGAATGCACGGGAAATAAAAGAACAGTGTAAACAAGATCAAGTATGAAATAGCTAGAACAAGCCAATGAAGAAAGTAATGACAGTCTTGAGAAATACAGATGATGAACATGGAGAAAAGAAGAAATCTTCACTAAAGACAACAGAAGAAATACTTGCTTAAAGCATGGTAATACATGGAATTGGAAACAATGAAATGTTGTATTACAAAGTTCTTAGAATATTCATGGTGGATACAATCTTCTGTGGTCCCAGCAATGTCAAGAGTTATAACTAAAGTGATGTCAACTAATAAAGGGAGAGTTAATTGGTTTTCTCTGGAACAGAACTTTCAAAGTATAGAAAACTGCAAAAAAAAAAAGTAGAAGACAAAACTAGAAATCCAGTATGAGTCATAGAATCATTGGAAATATAAAGTAATGCCTCCTATTTTATTACGTCCTAAGAGTATTATGAACACCTTTTTTCTTTTCCTCAAACACTTTACAAATTCAGCATTTGCTACTACAAATACATCACCTGCCTAGGGATACTATTTAGTAGAGCTGTAATGTTGTAAAGTTAAACATATGATTCCAGTTGAGCAATAAATGTTACTCTGCTTTATTACTCTGTTCAGGCTAGTGTAAAAGTCATCTATGACTGTTGAGCTAATAAAGTATGAAAGCAATAGTGTATCACAGAAGTAGAGTTTTGATAAGAGCAGATCACTCTTTTGAAGTGGCTTCTTATTCTCTTTATTTTCAAAGAAACTATGAAGCTGCATTTGATTTCAGCACCATGATAGACTACTCTGTAAATGAGCAGCACAAATATATTCGCCTGTTCCATTATCCACATTCTCTACTTCCATCTACTCTGTAAATTAGCAGCACAAATATACTCACCAGTTCCATCATCTACATTCTCTACTTCCATCACTTCTGTGTTTATTCTGCCCCGAAAGAGGTAACGATGGCCATCTGTAGATGCTTTGCTGTTCTTCAATCGCCTGATCAAAGAGGAGCAGATAAGCAGTCACCAACAATCTTGCACTTTGCTTCTGCAATGCTACTTGTACAAGTAGCATTTAAAGACAAATAAAAGTGTCACAGCCCACTTATAACCTGTGCAACTGAACTGTGGAAATCATTCCTGAATAGGACACTCCCGACATTAAAGCAAAATGCTACTTCTGACAAGACTTAGATACAAACTGCTAGATGACAATAGACGTTGTAAACAAAGTCTTGTTCCAGTACCTTGATACTTACATATCACTCTGTCATTAAAGACAAAATACAGCATGGGAGGATGTTTCCTCCTGGCTTAACCTCCTTACACTTGGCAAGAAATTCAAAACAAGGGTAGTATGACTGAAAAAATGAAATAACACCTTTAAATATAAATCTTGTCCTATACAAATTAACCTCATTTGTGGTGTTCATGCCTGGAAGAACTATAAAAACATTTTTTCTCACATAAGAGTTAATCACAAATTCTTATTAAGAATTGCTGAAATTTTGTGTAGGCAATGGTATAACTCCACACCTACTGAAGATTTTTTGAGACTCCCAGTCCCATGCAGCTTCTCTTATGTAAGATAAACCAGAGGTAGTAAGCATAAAGGGTTCAGTACGTTTTTTCTCCCAAGCTAAACCCAATAACTCTAGAGACATTTGTATCTAAATGTGAAACTAAAGCTTATTTATCCACGTTTATACAACTGTGCCGAAAAGAACATTCAAAAGCTATATAAAATATGTTGCACTATAAAAAAAAGGACTTAAAAATTGTCAAAATACAAGCTTCCTGTGAAGAACACTCTCTTTGCCTACTTGCCAATCACAGAATCATAGAATCACCAAGGTTGGAAAAGACCTACAAGATCATCCAGTCCAACCAACCACCCATCACCAATAGTTCTCACTAAAACATGGCCCTCAATACAACATCCAAACGTTCCTTGAACACCTCCATGGTCAGTGACTTCACCACCTCCCTGGGCAGCCCATTCCAATGCCTGACCACTCTTTCAGAGAAGTAGTATTTCCTAATGTCCAGCCTGAATCTCCCCTGATGCAGCTTGAAGCCATTCCCTCTGGTCCTATCACTAGTTACACGGGAGAAGAGGTAACCTCCTGCTCAGTACAACCTCCTTTCGGGTAGTTACAGAGAGCAATAAGGTCTCCCCTCAGCCTCCTCTTCTCCAGACTGAACAATCCCAGCTCCTTCAGCCACTTTTCATAAGGCCTGTGCTCCAGATTCCTCACCAGCTTTGTTGCCCTCCTTTGAACACACACCAGAGCCTCAAAGTCCTCCCTGTTACCAAGTATCTCCTTCAGTTATAAGCCACATCAAGAACCAGCATTTCCAGTACAGTCTGAATAATGCCCTTGCAGAACAAGCTCAGCAACTTTACAATTTAGAGAGCTCCTCATAGGATATTCCTGATCAAAAGATCCCAGGGATGCTTTGCACTACTACAATTTTCTGTGTACTGATGAGAACATCTTCTCCACATATCAACTCAGCAAGAAGTTGTACAGGTACTACATCTAACCAAAAGACTGTAATTAGCACGTAAGGAGAGAAAATGGATATCCATCCTTTAGCCACATGCCCTTATGTTATAATGAATATAAAATATTTGGTAAAGAAGTATGAAGTATTATGAATATGATTAGAAAATTATTGCCATGATAAGTTATGTGCAAAAATTAATGTGAAGAATACAAATATAAACTATACACCATATAAGACAACGAAAGTTGTTAATGAAATTTTAAAGTCTCACTTAAACATTGGTTTTAGATTCATACACTTTATGGACAAATTTCCATTGACTAGTTTGTATATATTTACATCACATTGTGTTTTGAAGCATTCTGAGGTCATTGCAGTACTACACAACACATGAATATTTTTGGTGCCCACACTGGAGTTCTGGTCTCTATTATCAATAGCAAAGAAATTTATTTGGCCACAGTATTAGAGAGAATTTCCAAGATCTATCTTGTATCTAAGGACCCACAAAGGATCTATTTACAAGTATGTGTACTCACTGGCTACTCAAAGCAGTTTTGCATCAAATAGACAAACAGTTTCTAGAGGAATACCTGTACACAGAACCTTTATTTTGCAGAAGTGTAAGAATACTGATTGAACACTAACTGTATAACATTGCTGTTGAATTACAGAATTGTTCCTTGTGATATACCAGGAAGTAGTGTTCTGGTTCTTTTCCCTGATTAGATGTACAAAGGCTTGAAACACTTGAATCCATAGAGACAAATTTTATAGCATAAGCTACAATACTACGTGTTTCAACTATAAATTCAAATTGTTTACCCTTCCTACAAGAGAGTGGGACCATCACACAGAACCCATTGTGGAAGTCTGATGAAATAGATTCCCTTTCTGTACATCACCATTTGGTTTCTGCAGTACTGCATAACGTTTTCAGTGTTTGAATTAAACACATCTCTCCCTGGATGATAGCTCTTCTCTGAAAATGCTGAAGTATATACTGCAATTAATCACAGCAAGTATTTTGGAATGGTTCAAATATTCACAAAAAGCATACAAAGAACTAGCTCTACTGTGAGAAAAACACAGATGATTTTTCCAAGTATAAGTGAATTCTTTACCTGTGCTTTTTTTTGCAGTATACCAAAAGGTTATCAAAGAGAAAGAATATCCGCTCTTGGATATTTCCCGCTGAAATTTTCAGAAGTAGTCCACTTCGCAGCATTTCTGTGCATGTATCAGTGATGTTGGACCCCTAGAGACAATGGTAAAGAGATCATTTTTTGTGTGAATTCTACAGCAAGAAAGGACAATGTCTCTTATACACACAGTGGTAACAATTTTTCAAAACATCAAGATTAATACACATGGTAATACATTACCTTGTAACTAATATTCTTAAAAATTTACTTAATGATGTTTAACATTAGCTTTGTGTTCATCTAGTAACTATAGTAATGGTTTGTTCCTTTTTTGAACATGTACATTTGAAATCTGGCAAACATGTCTCAGTAATTTTAGTATTTATTAAGAAAGGTGTGAAAGTGGGGCTTTGAAACACATAACGTATGCCAAGATGAACTGGAAAGCTAAGGTAACTTAGAACTTAAACATCACTAAGATTATATATATACTTACACACTAAATTGTGCTAGAGATAGATTCAAAACAAAAGTCAGTAACATTTAAAATTCATGCAAAGTTAACAACAGCATATACAATTAAGACTGCCTAGCATACTGCTTAACATGTTCTGAAGAGATTAGAATTTTGCTAATCTTTGTACACTTGGGATAAAATTTCCCATGCCTCATTTTGCTTCAGGCAGATCATTCTGCTATTTGAAAAGTAGTGGGCATTATCAAAAAGGTTAATAGAAAGAAGCAACTTTAACAAGGAATAACATTTTTCCACAAATATTTCTATGAAAAATTCCTATCATTTCAATGCCTTATAAAGGCAAACTAACCTCCTGAGGAAGCCTGCCTTTAATTCAAGTTGTTCTTTGTTATCCTGAACATCATAGACTCACACAAACATTTAGGTTGGAAAAGACCATTAAGGTCACCAAATCCAAAGATTGACCTAGCACTAATGAGTCCACCACATCTCTAAAGTGCCACAAACACACATCTCAAAATATCTCCAGAAACGGAGACTCCACCACTTCCCTGGGCAGTCAGTTCCAACGACTGTTCAAGGGTTTCTTCAGCTTTTCCATGAAGTTCCTCCTCATATTCGGTCTAACAACCTCCCCTGGCAAATCACAGAATCACAGAATGGCCTGAGTTGGAAGGGACCTCAAGGATCATGAATCTCCAACCTCCCTGCCACATGCAGGGCCACCAACCTCCGCATTTAATACTAGACCAGGCTGCCCAGGGCCCCATCCAACCTGCCTCCAGGGATGGGGCACCCACTGCATCTCTGGGCAGCCTGTTTCAGCACCTCACCACTCTCCCTGTAAAGAACTTCCACCTGACGTCCAACCTAAATCTTCCCTCCTTCAACTTAAAACCATTTCCTCTTGTCCTGCTGTTATCTACCCTTTCAAAGAATTGACCTTCATCCTGTTTATAAAATCTTGAGGCCATTTTCTCAGGTCCTAACACTTGTCAGCAGAGAAAAGAGACAGAACTCCTTTCAAGTTCCTGTAGAGAGCAATGGTGTCTCCACTCAGCCTTCTGTTCTTCAGACTAAATAAGCCCAGTTCCTTCAGTCAGTCTTCAATATGTCTTTTTCTCTATTCCCTCCATCAGCTTCACTGAGCATGTACCAGCAACTCGATATTTTTCTTGTAGTGAGGGGCCCAAAACTAAGCACAGTACTTGCAGTGTGGTCTCTCCCATGCCAAGTACAGTGGGACAAACACTTCCTTAGTTCTGCTGGCCACACTGATTCTGACACAAACTAGGATGTCATTGGCCTCCTTGGCCACACTGCTGGCTCATGTTCAGCTGGCTGTCAACAATCCCCAGGTCCTTCTCTGTTGAGAAATTTTCAGCCACTCTTCCCCATATCTATGCAGCTTCATGGTGGTGGTGCAGCTCAAGTGCAGGACATGGCATACTGTCTTATTGACTGCCATACAAATCCATGTTCCTGAGAGACAGAGCTCTCACCCCTGTGCTACGTTAATTCATGCCATCCTATCAGCAATTCCACATCTGACTGCACCTAAACATACAGCCCTGGCCCAAGGAGTTCCCTAATTTTAAGCAATCAACATTTAACTTGGAAAATCTGGAAAAGCCAGGATTTTCCTTTTGTCTGCACACGTTCTGAATGATTTCTACTTGCAATAGCTGTAGTTACTTCCTCTTATTGATCTAATCACAGCAGCCCACCAGAAAAAAAAAAAAAAAAAAAAAAAAAAAAAAGCACTCAAGAACCAAGAAGCAATCACGGGTTCACTGTCAGCTCCTCATCTTACTATTCATCCTTTGTACATCACAGCTCTGAATATTGTGCAATAGCTCAGACACTGCTCTAAGGGGCAAACAGGCTGTTTACAGAGATAAGAGAGATTGCACAACTATAACCACAATTCAGCTCTACAGATCAAGAAATTTCAGTATCAATGCTAACTAACTACTCTTGATTCTATTTGGGATAAAATGAGGCAAAATGAATGTCATCTGTAGCTGCTAGGCCATATTTCCTTTCCTAAGAGAGAATAAGCACCAGAAGCTAGCAAATTAATCTTACAGTCTTATTAGAAACCAAACACTGAAGCACTTAAAAGTACATTCAATAATATAAATTAAGCATAAATTAGGACTGTATTTAATTCTTGCTAACAACTATAGAAAATTAGGTCATTAATTACTTTCCATTCTATTTCACTTCATTTTATATTAGTAAGAGTAACTAATACCTTATGTTACTTTTAAAATTTGTTAGAATTTGACGTTAAAAGTCTGGGTTTTGTGTTGCCTTGTTTTTACAGAAAATTCCATCTTTGATGGAAAATTACTATTTTTACCTGGGTACCAAAAAAATTAATTTTAAGGTTTTAAAATTGTATCAGCAGTTTCAGTTTTCTACAAAAGGGTGTATTTTTCATAGAGAAGACATTTAATGAAATCATTTAATCTCTTTATATTGAAATACTCATTTTCACTGCAGAAAAATTTAACCTTCTCCCAAGCAAGTTCTGCTACTATGTCAGAATCATGACTTTAAATACCATATTGTTTCAGGTTACCTCAATTCCCCAGATTTACCTCAGTTACGATTCAAGTTTAATACTGCAGCATGACAGTATTATCTGTATCACATTACTATACTTTGCTATTATTTTCCTCTTCATTTTCCTCTTCTTCTAATACAAATTACTAGATGATGAAAACATTATAATGGAGCTTTTTTCCCTTAGAGACCTCCCTTCCAAATACTGAACAACGTTAACTTCACTTATCCTATACCTTTTGACAAGATCACAACCCATGCTGGTGTGGCTGTAGGCCAGTGAATTTTGTTATTACTGTTGCATTTCCTGAAGTCCAAGGGAATAAGATAACAGGATCAGAACTCATATCTAGCTCTCCTACACAACAGTCAGTGCAGAAATATCCCTCCTTCTGCTCCCTCTACCATGTTTTATGTGTCCATCACTGTTAGGGTCAGCCTGCTCCTAGAATTTGGATGGGGAAGGAGCTGAAAGGGACAGAAGAGGAAGGGTATATTATGCGAAAGTAATGCCGATTCTACACCTGAGGTAAGCACTTCAGAGCATCCAAAAAACATCCCAAAGAAGGACATGATAGGCTGCAAAAAGGACAAGCATATCTATCACATAATTCAAAGGAGGAATGAAAACTTCCTTTTCACGAAGGATGCAACCCTTTAAACAAGGGTTTACAGCAGGAATACTCAAGCTACAGTTTATACTCAGGCCAATAGGATAACTCATTTATCCAGCTCTGAGCAGTCCCTCTCATGGGGCAAGTTCAAGACTACAAGTGAGAGGACACCCTTGTCCTATAAGCAGGAGAGGCTACTGACTCCACAGCTAAAACTGAACAAACTTTTGGAACAAATATTACCAAGTTCTTCTGAGACAAACATGGTTTCATTAAATATTTGAGCTCAAACTACCAAGGAAATCTTAAATGTGAGCAATTAGAAAGTGAAAAGTAATTTGCTTTATTAAAATTTTCATGAAAACATTTGTTATATATACTCAGTGCTTGCAAGTGAAGATCATACTGTTGCTCGCTGTAGCAATGCTCCTAAGCTGCAACTCATGTATTGATATGAAGTACCAGCAATTAAAGCTGATGGGGTATTTTTAGTGAAACCAGAATTCTTGTAACCTAGTTTGTCCTTCATCTTTCTTACAGAGTCATTGAAGACCCAAATATCTTCAGAATAGTATTTAATATAAAATAAATACAATAAAATACATTGGAAGGAGAAAGACTATATACAAGAAATTTAAAATATTCCCCTTATCCTTAAGTCATTAAATACATATCTTTGATAGTAAAAAATGTCCTTTACTACTATGTAATCAAAAGAAGTATTTGTTGGTTTCAGTTTTTTGAGGCGTTACTTATCCACATATTCTGAGCAAATTTCATTCAAATATGAAGATCTGGCTGTACTGATTCAGTAGCCATCACTCTATCAGTGATAAAGGACAAAAACTGTACTTATTACATTTCAGTACTTGCACGTATGCATAGGAAACAGAAGTAAACCAGGAAAACGGGCTAAAACTTCTGGAGTTTAAAACAGAAATCTCTGTTAAAATGCTATTTGAGACAGAATATCCCATGCTATTGTTACTAAGTGAGCCTGTGAGTCACACGGGGTTGTTCTGGTTTCAGCTTAGAACAAACAACAATTTTATTTCTTCTTCCGTCACTGAAACATCCACGCAAATTTTACTGGCGGGCTCCTTCAGCTGCTGAGCCATTCTCCAGCTGAGACAGCCACCTACACAAGTTCTGGATTCAGGCAAATAAATTTAACCACTTAGAAAATTTTGAGTATAATGACTTTCTCATTTAATTTCCTTTCTTGAAGCAGATGTTCCATTTTTCCATGAATCTGTATTTTTGTTATAACAAACACAAGCTTCATTTTATGACACTTATGTATAGGAATTCAAGCCATGCTTTGATCAGATTCTTAAAATAGTATTTCCCCCCCCCCCTTTCCTTCTAGTTGGGGCCAGGCAACGTGCTAAGCATTTCCTTCTGGAAGGAAATCTCCAACAAGTTTCCTCTTTATTTTTAGGCTATGGAGAAAACCAGATGTTTATTTAATTAAATCCACTCTCATGCATCGCATTCAGAGAGCTTTCGTAGTTGTTGTTTGGATTCATTCAAAACATTGCTAGTTCTTATGAATGCTCTGGAATTCTGACCATTTCAAGGATTAAACATATTTCATGCTTGCAAATGATGTGCCTATTAAGACCAGGGCAGTTTTGCCAGATTGGGCACCCTGTGGCTGCCATATGATAACATCAAACCTGATCAGCTCAACTACAGTAAATATCACATAACTGTTCTGAAAACAGATTTTAAGACAATGGCATTCTTTCAGAGTTCAAACATAAGTGAAATTCTAAAATTAAATCTAGGGGAAGGAAATTACTGTGTTACAGTTCACAGAACACAATCTGAGCAGAGAGAGAATAAGTCTGTGTTTCGCATGCTTCTGTCCATATCGCTACTTTTGCTCATTTATGTATATCCAACAGCAAACATATTTACTACTGTAAGTCTTCTCAACGAGTGAGAAAAAGCTTACTGCAGGAAAGAGGATTTGCTTTTTGGGGTTAGAGGTTTGAGAATAGTTCTTAATCAACTTACATAACTAATAATGCATTGAATTAATCATATTGTAACTTTGTAATGGGTGTGCGTATTAGGATGTATTCGACATAAACATAACACTCAAGGCACCAAAAGCAAGTAGAACTTAACCACTGCAGTAGAAGACCTAACTGAAAATCTGATAACAGAAGGAAGAAAATCAGTGATAGGCAATAAGGACTTAACAAGCTTACCTTACCTTAAAATATTAATAACATAAGCACTCAGCTTGCCTTTTAGCTTGCTGTTGCCTCCTCCAAGATGTTATCACAAAAGAAACATGCATTTTAATGTTTACATGTAATCTTTTTAAGATATAGCTGATGGCAGCATGGTCAAGCTAACTGCAGAGAAGAAACTTATTTTTATGATGTCTAAACAAGCAGCTGTTAAGATTTTTACTACTTTCACAGAAGATCTATCTCTCAATAATAACACTTAAAGCTTTATTTTATTTAGGTTCATCTTAAAAATCCTGTGAACAATATCCTGGCATGAGTACACATTCCATGTCATTTATTGTTCATCTTTAATGGATTGTTTTGTTTTGAGACTGAGTGCTATAACTAAATGCACACAGAAAGGTTTGACTGAATAGAGACCAACAATTACAGAGCTTTTGTACTTGCTTGGATCCCTCTTCTCATAGCACAGTGAATTTTCATGGAATGTGTTACAGTGCCAGTCTCAAGCAAGACTATCATGCCCTAAGGTCTGGGATGAGAAGATTTTTCTCCCCCAAATTATACCTACCCTAATTACAGTAATGGAAGAGCTGCCTTTGTAAACATTGCCACACATGAAAAGGAAAAATAAGTTATATGTTTCATATCCTACAGTGTACAGAAGATACAGGAAGAATTTTGACTGAAGTAAAATCTGTTGTTGAATCCATACTTAGAATAAATAGGAAATTTTTAGAAAAATAGGAAATTTCAAAGCAGAGATGAGCTCTAAGGTACTATACAAACTTTGCTGCCACTGAAAAGACACTGTAAAGCATCACAGACCCAGTCTTAGCAACAGCCAACAGCAGAGAGATAACAGTGCTATGTACAGACTGTTTTTCTTCTCTTCCATTTTACTTATTAGTATGAATGTTTACTTGAAAGCTGCCTATTCTTGTCAACATTTTGTTGTCATACTTCCTGTGGAACTCTGTCAGTTAAAGTTCAAGCAGATTCATCTCAAAGCTTTCTACGACTCAAGGTCCCATCCAAGCCTCTAACCCTTTCTTTTCTCTGTACTGTATGAAGGCCATTTCCCACTTCAAAGCTAAAAGATTAGATCTCAGTCTATCAGGCTAGCATTCAAAAAATACATTTTTCTTTCTATCTTTTCCAGACACTAAATATTACACAGAGCAAAGAATCACTGCCTATATGTATCAGGATTAGCACAAGATTTGAGGGGACAGCTTTGGAGATAGCACTCATGACCACTTCTACAGTGAGAAGCACATGAACCTCTCACTATTAAGGGTTGTCAGCTTTCAAACTGGTCACCAATCTTGCCAGCAGTTAAGCTGTTGAATCTTGGCAGGGAGCCAATGTGGGTGATTAACTAAAGGTCTATTATCAGACTGGACAGAGGTACAGAGGTATTAATCAGGATGAGAAGTTAACTCACTGGACTAAATGTAGATGCCAATCAGTGAGGTTCTACATAGCAATACTCAATCATGGGCAAAACAATTTGCAGTGCAGAGCCTAAATAAAAGCTGTCATTTAACAGAAGTGGGGAACTCACCATATCCTCAGGATTATAAAACCTGTGCAATAAATGCCTGATGAAAACTGATACATTTCCCTCAATGCAAAGCGACACATTTTGTGACATTACCTCCCATCCTTCAACATGAGACTGCCATTCTTCCAAAAACTCTAATTTCTCCATTTGTCTCTTGGCTTCATTTATGTTGGAACAGACAGCTTTCATGGCCTGGAGGGCTTCCATTAATGCTGCATAGTCACTGTGCTTCCTTGGAGTCCGCTTCAGTAACTCCTGTTAAGACATTAGAAGAAAAAAAATAACTTGTCTTTGATCTCTAAGTGAACATTACAAGAAGCTTAAATTGACCAGGATACAAAATCAAATCACAGACAGACTTCTTTCACTAGGTGCAAAAGTAATAAGCCCTCCTGCATTTTGTTCTAGTAGGAAACTAAAAAAACACAGAGAAATAAATTACTAATAATCACTACTTAGGAAAAAGCTTCTATTTCTGCTGCTTTTCTCACCTCAAAATTTCTGCATGTAGACAGTTGTTATTGTTTTTAAATACCGTGGGATGGCATTGTTCAACAACCAAGATAACAATTCTGCATTAAAATGTTAGTTTACTGACATTAAAATTAACACCTGCTTTTCCTGCAACTCAGGACAAAAAAAAAAAAACAGCTTCTTTATCTCCACTCTATTGTTTAATCTACTGTAACACAAGGGAGCAGTGGACAATAGTTTAGGTGACTCACCAATTTTGTATGGCTACTGGCAATAGCAGCCATACTGAAAAACAAAAATGGAGTTGCCTGTATTCATTGAAGATTTCCTATCTCAAACTACCAACTCCCCTTTTACAGCTCAGCAAAGTGCTGCCTTCAGTGCACATTCTGACAGAGGGTTGGGTATGTTCTTCCAGAAGCTTTAGCAAGTAGCCTTAACAATACCACCAGCACACTCTCTCTAAATTTATTTTATATAAATATATTCATTTTAATGTGCTTCTGTTGTGATTCATTAGTCAATTTCCCTGTTTTTCCTCCACTGAAAAAATAAAATATAATTTTAAAATAAGCCAAGGGAACTGTAAAACCACAGTTATCTGAGATGACTTAAACTTCACTGTAATTGTATTAACCTGTTTTGAAAAAAATCTTTATTTTAGCATGTTTACTTTTAATCTTTTATGTTAGAGCAATGAAATGCATATGCCTTCTAAGTGGCAGTGTTTCAGATCTAAACTCATATGGACTGAAAAAATATAGCCTAATAATCACAAGTAACACAGAATCTGTTCTTGCTTTCTCTCATAGTTTGAAATAATGAACAAAGTTAACCTCAAATTTGTGAAGTATAAACGTGTTTACAATATTTACTTTCCTAAAGATCATGTTATCTTATTTCTTAGCATTAGAAAAATGCAGTAGCTCAGAGACTTGAATATCTAGTGCTTATCATCACATTTAACAGTTTTCTTTAAGTTTTAAGCCATAACAGTAAGATAAGCATAAACATGCAAACACATTAAAAATACGTCACACAACATCTTATTGTTATTCTGAAGTGTTTCTTTAAAATCATTTTCATATATATTTTTAATTTACCATTTTATGATGGTAAATTAGATTCAGCAAAGTTACGTTGGTAACAAACTCCGCTACCCCAAGCATTTTAAGCAAAGATATGGTCAAACCCAGCTGAAATCAGTCTTATTAAACTCACCTGAATGCCTCACTTCCATTCAACAATGAAGAGCCAACTTCACTGCTACATATACAGGAAAGCTAATAATGGCTCATTGAGCCAGACTCCATCCTTTTAATACTGATATCAGAAGTCTTGCCATTAGCTTTAATGACCACAAGACTGGGTGCAATATCTAATGAAGACTATTCACCCTGAAGGGAGATAGTTTCCACTGTTTCACTGAAATACGCTTGGCAACCAGTTTCATATGGAGTGTGTGAAATCCAGGATAAAAAAAAAAACAAAACTCAGGAGTACCTTCAAAAGAAGAGGATACTTGCATATTCTCTGTATTGGTGTTACAAGATATCCCTCCAATGGTACATCTGTGTTCTTACGGCCTCCAAGGAGCATGCAATTCTAGAGTGCAAACAGTTTCACAAATGAAAAAATCCTGATAACATTACAGTTTCTCAAAGATCAGTTACACTAAAGTTCAAGAGATGAGTCTGCAATAGGTTTTAATCTCCATTAAACATCAAGTTTCTATAACATAGGCAGTTGCTGTTAAAATTTACAAAAACGAAGATAAGAGCATGTGCACAGAGGAATAACTAACCTATATATAAATCAAGTATGCGATGAGCGAGATTTGCAAGACTATCACAACAACAGAACTGAACACTGCACAGACAGGTACATAGACTATCATCCATGACAAGGAAGCTGCAGTGGTGTCATGCAGTAATCATTATGCAGGTAACCCTCATTATCTTCTTCATCTAATCCAATTAAGAGTGGCAATTTATGTAAACACAATAAGAGGCAATAAATAAAACACTAATATCCTTTCACTTGTCAATAAGAACAACATAGAATTCAGAGTGATCATTATAGATTTTGTTTGAGGTAGGAAGTAGTATGAAAAATGGTTTGATGGATTTCAATATGGTCAGCCAAAGGTCTACTGTTTAGATGTTTTTTTACTTAAACATGATGGGCACTGAATAAAATATCCATAGTCATGGGCTAAGGAATCTGTGACTTTTGACAACTTCCAACACAGGAGCAAAGAATACTTGAAATACTGCATGGAAGCACCCATGAAAAAGCAGCTGAGAGACAGAGAAAAGAATTAGGGCAATCTGAGACAACCAAGTCTACAGGGGGCATCACAACAAATATTTGAAATTGCTGTAATCAAATTGCAAGTGCATAAAGATCTACAGTAAAAATGAAAATTATTTTATCAAGATACCAGAAGCAATTGACATGAGATCAACTGTAGCTTCAAAGAGCAAGATGTCTAACATGAAAACACTAAACAAATGCACTTAAAACACAGATGATATTTTGATACAGGCCACAAATCTGGATGCAGATCCAATGTTGGAACAGAGGTTACGCAACTGGGTGACTGCTCCACTCAGTGTTTAACTCACAATGCACGTGCCCAACAACCAGTACTGGTATTCCTGGTCAACCACTTTCTGCCTTATCCTAAAGGTTGCCTTATCCTAAAATACCTGACTTAACATACCAATCAAAAAAGACTAACCAACCTGTTCAAAATAATGTGAACTACAGGTTTATACAATGTCTGTCTTTATATTTAAAGGCACAAAAGGCATTGTTTTAACTCCAAGTTATTTGTAGATAATCACACCTCTAAAGACCTGTACTGTTTTGTCTGGCTAGAAGGATTCAATTTTGCTTTCAAATTGAACAGTCAGAGATCCTGTTCTTTGGGTTGGATTGTTGTTGCCTATTCTACAGGCGCATCCCAAATCTAGGAGGAATGATAAACTTCTGTAGAAGCCATACGCATGTCCCCAGGAATACATGACAATAACACATGAACTGCCACAACTGCACACTCTCTACCCCTCCTCACACAACTTGATCTATTCTTTTTCCTTTTTATAGACACAGCTGGATTTACACCCTTTTCTTTCTTGGCCAGGAAGATCAAGGCATAAAGCCTAATGCTGTGTTATTATGGATCCAAGGGCAGCTGACGTACACAGTCCCCTTTTCTGAAAACACCACCCCCAGCTGAAACTACCCGCTGACCACTTGAAGGTGTTACATAGTTTTTACATGGTGGAGACAACAAAACTAGAAATTCACTGCCAAATTAAAAAAAAAAAAAAAAAAAAAGTACTGTTAGAACATCAATTGAAAGTTTATTTACCAGAAGAAATGTCCGCACTGTTCTTATTTTGTTGAGGTCAAGCAGAACTTTCTGTGCCTTCTCATGGTTACTGCAGTATTCATCATAGATACGAAATTTCTCTTTCTACAGGAACAAAGAAATTTTTCAATTGCCACTTTGATCATTTTATTAATAAATAAAACATGGAAATCACAGTTTTGAAAGCTGGTTAACTAACACAGTCTTCATTTTGGAAAATTATCCATTTCTCCTACATTTACTATTTGAGCTCCTGCCTTTTTTGCCCTTTTTATTTCTGCTTTTAATTAAAATAGTGAACAGTCTGGAAGCATCTCTTGGGAATTCCCTGAAAACTTTCAGAATTTGGACTATCTACAAAACACAAGATAAAAAAGAAACAACACACCACGACCACCAACAAAGAAACACCAAAGAAAATGCACAACTAGTACCTTAATTGTTGGCACTGTTACCTATTTTGATTGCAAACATCTATCTGCAAATGTCAGCCATGCTTTCATCGAGTCAAAAACTGATGTTACTCAATTTCCACTAACCATTAATAATTTTCTCCTCTCACAATGAATAAACAAAGATTTAGCAAATAAATGGGACTCTAAGCAAAGATAACAATGACATCTACACTACTCATTAGGTCTGGAACTAAAAGTAAACTAATTTGCTTTAGCTTTACAGAGCTTTGCAACACTGACATCCTTGTTTTAAACCAACAAGAAAAACAATATGCGAAGAAAACTACAACTAAAGAACTTACAAACATGTCTGTGGAGGTACCGGAGTTATAAGAAATAAAATATCTTCACAGCTAAGAAGTATGGAAATATCTACCCAGCATAAGCAATTCTTCCCTAATTATTCACATTTTTTTCCCTAGAATCTAAGGGCAACGTAAGTGAAGTCTACCATACTTTACCTTTTTCATATTCCCCTCTTCCTGGTACATGCTGGCACCAGCAAGCTACCCCCCACATTGCAGGGCTTAGTGTGTTAGTTTGGTCTGAGATTCCTTTCAAAAAAACCCATCACCCCGTGTGAATTTATACCAAACAGAGCTCTGGTGAAAGAGATAGCCCACAGGTGCCATTGACTCCTCATTCTATAACCAGTTATAGTGCCATGGGACACAGCAGTGCTCCTGCAGCCCACCAGAAGATACCAATGCCACAGCACAGTGCTCTGTCCTCTCCCACAGCTTCACGCACCAGTGCCCCTGCCACCACTCTGCTCTTGGGTAGTCTCTCATCCAGCAGGCCACAGGCAAGTACTAGACCTCTGACATTACGTTTACTACTAAAAAGCAGTTGTAGGTTTCTGTTAGGCAAAAAACTTAAAGCCCTGCTCTGTTTTTAAATGCACTTTTGTCTCTTCGAACTTAAGGGCCCTGAAGATGAGTTCATGTGAAAACTCTGGTAGCAGATACAAACATAGACATTTGCTTGGTACAGGTTTAACATTTACTTCTCTCAACTGATTTTTCCTCTTCATTAAAAAAAAAAAAAAAAAAAAAAAGTATTTTACAAAAAAAAAATCATAGCTACAAAAGCAACATGCTACTTTGTTGAATATAAAAAATGAACAACAAATTGCCCATTTTATGTTCCTCCTTCATTTCTCCATCCCCCTCCTTTTCTGGGGGATGGCAGTAAGCAAGAGATGACCTCAAAGTACTCAACATTATGCAACCAGGTCATACTTTTTCCTCATTATTACATTAATTAATAAAGATGGTCAGAAAAGGAAAAAAAGTGAAAGAAAGTTATAATAGAAGACAGCATACGTAATGAAGAAAGCAAGTTCCAACTTCATGGTGTGCGCTGGGTTCTGGCTGCAAACACTCCTCCACGAGGGACAGGAAGTTCTTGTGAACTGCAAGAATATCTTCAATATTTGAAAACAACATCTGCAAAAGAATAAAACAGATAAATAAAACAACCGATACAAAATAAAACACACATGCAATTAGGAGACTAACCTTAACTGTCTCTTCTGTGACATTTTTATCCACTTTGGCTGCGGCACATTGGATCATTCGGTGAAGGAATGCCTGCATGAAATAAGACAATAAGGAAGCAGTTATTTCAAGAACACTCAAATAACGTTTGGCATTTTATGCTTACAAATTGTTTGCTGAATTTCTTACATTTTGGATGTAGAGTTACATTAGAGTATTATTCCGAATCTGAAATAAGTATTTTATTTATAAAACATTTAGGAGCTCTGTTATCCTAAACATGATGTAAAAGCCTATCTCAGTAGAGTATAAAAAGAGTTAAGCAGTGAAATATTAATGAAGCTGAGAAACGGAACATTCTCAGAAGTACAACTTCCACCCTGCATTCATGTAACAATCAAGCAAGAGCAAGATGAGTCATTTACAAAATCTAGTTCTAGCACTTCACAAATTTACTACAAGAAAAGCCAAAATGAGCCTTTAGTTTCTAAACTAAAATTAATCTGGAGATACTATTACAAAGTGCAACATTTACCATAGTAACCACAAGTAAGATTTCTGCTGTATTAATTATCAAACCTATTGTGAAGTCGATTCGTTTAAACAATTCGTTAAGCAAAACCAGGTGCAGCTGACTGTAAACATACACTTCCTCCTTCCCAAGAATATCATCTTTGGGGATCAAGTAAGTAGTAAATAATATCACTAACAAAATAACAAGAGTGATTTCTATTTCACATTCAAGAACTGAAAACATGAAGAGATGTACAATCATTCCAAAATAAATAAATCGTATTTCAGATATAAAGGCTATCATTATTTTTTACAAACTCGTTCTATTCAAAGACTTTGGTACATTCTGAAAATATCTACACACTGTAGATGAAGTCTTACACTGATAATCCTTCACAGAGACACGCATATTCTTTACCCATTAAAAACTGGCACCACAAAAGCACAAATGTCATGTCTTTCATAACCGTTTAGCTCCGAGCCACTGTGCATTGTACACTGTATGAGAACTCATCTAAATTCTGGTGTGGTGCAAATTCCATAAAAGAGGCAATAAATAACCCCTGTGTGGAAGGGTAGGAGTCACAGCATCCCTATCTGCTGAAACTTAAACATTCTCATGTGCAGTGATCCTTTCTCTGCTGAGGACTGTGCAACTCTGAACATTTTTATTACTGACGAGACAAAACGAGTTATCCAGGACATAAACAAAATTAAGTTTGGACTACTGCCAGTATATTGTTTCATACCACTTTCTACACCAATGGAGATTTTCAGCTTTTTAAAATCTCTCTTTTTCCTATTAGCGCTTTCTTCCTAGTGTTTCATTGATATTTTAAAAAGCCATTTGCAACACTCTTGGTGGACAACAGCCCTTTATATCCTCCCATGCTATGAATATCTGCAGGGGTTACGGCACATTTGTGTGTACTGACTGTACAGTGCAGAACCATTCCCACGCGTACTGAAAGCCTGTTAAGCTGTATGACTTGAAATTCACTTTTGAAAGCTTTCACAAAACCAGTCAACAGTATTAAGTAGGCTTTCAAATTGAAAGGAAAAAAAAAAAAAATTATGAGAACTACTTCTAAAACTGAAATCTTTCTCTGTTCACATTATTTCCCTACAGACCAAGCATACTGCTCATCAGCATTTATTTTATCCTAGAAGATCTTCATTTCCCGTGACTATGAAGGAAGATGAGTATTCAGCTGGATGAGGGTGAAACTGAGAAACTGATCTGGGAGCTGGGACAGTAGTTTTTCCTGAGCGATTCAAGATACCAGCTGAGAGTCATGAGGTCAACAAGAGTATATATCAACTGCAATAAACAGATTCCCCACTTATCCAAGCAGAACTGTCCCAGACCTCTTATCTGCAAAGGTTATCAGAAAATGGCATCCAGGAAAATCCCAGCTCTCAGGAGCCCAGATGGAAGTCACTGAGGAAGGGAAGCCTGAGGTGACTTTAGTCCTTTCCAGCAACTTGGCACAAATTCATGTTATGTCACTTTTTTCATACAGCAGGAGCAGTGCAGCCACAAGGCTAGTTTTTCCTAAAGATTTGCCAGCATTTGTTCCCATCAGTGCAGATCTACTTTCTAAAAAACGTTTAATACTATGTCTCACAAAGCACTGAATCCTTCCATGCATGAACTACTGCAAAACCACACATGCTGCAAAGCAATCTGAACAACTGCACTTCTTCTAGAACTATGGTGAGAGAGAATTCAGGGCACAGTGGATAGGGGAGACCTCCATTGGTCTTCACCCGCAGTGCCAAGCAATGTTGAAATCTCTGGGTTTTCACCACATTCCACTGATGCCCAATGACGTCCTTACCAACACCCCTACTGCAATGTGGAAACACCATTGGTTCCATGCACACATCATCTCCGTTCAGGGCCTTTGCTAGGAGAACAGACAGCTGTCATCAGGCTGGAGGATGGAGAAGTTACTGCTTTTGTTACAGTGTTAAATAACCTTAAACCCTCACAGTGACTGTGGAAAAATAAATGTCTCTGAACTCATATGAACATGCAGTGGGTCTGAGAGAGGGATGACTACTCAAAAGACTCTGGCATTATTTGAACGTCAAGTGAGAACAGCCAAGAACAACTCTTCAAAAAACAGTAAACAAAGAAAAAAGCAGACCATTTGTAGAGAACTTTAAGGAGAAACCCAGCATAAAAATAACAGACATGAAAAGGAAAATATACAATGATGCCCATAAACTACTAAGGAGTTGACAGCTGCCGAGCTGGCAGAAAAAGTTTAGAGGTTTTAAAGGTTTTTATGCATTAACAACCACTGAAAAGAGCACACCTAGGAAAAAAAAAAAAAAAAAGAATAAAATGGAAATCTCACTCAATTTATGACTCGCTAAAGAAGAATCAATTAAAGTCAGAAACTCCAGTGAAATAGCACAAAATGTCCTGCCATAACTCCAAGTCTGCTGCTCAATATCCACACTCAGTACTAAACACCACATTATATGAAGGAGTAGAAAATAACATGAGTCACAAGGACACAGTTAAGTTGTCTTAACTGGACAGCTTAACTGACTGGAGCAGGAGCAACTGGAACATGCTTGTCAAAAAATAAAATTAAAAAAGCAAAAAATCAGCTCAAACAATGTAATTTCATTTACCATGCACATGTCAGTAAATCATGACTCATCTTGGTTTCTTGAAGCATATTACACGTCTTGCTTAGGTCAATTCACAACTCATCAACACATCTGTGTAGGTCTGAGCCCAACAGCAAGCACAGAAAATAAATCTTCGTGGATTCCAGGACTCCAGACCTTTGTTAGCTCACCTTTCCTAACACTTTCCAAGTGGATTCAAGAATTTCCCTTAATTTACCTTCAATTTCTAGCTTTCTCAAGGAGCAGTAAAGCAGTATAGTTGACACAATACCATTTTCCAAAGTTTCATCTTTTGCCACGTAACAGCTTGCTGATATCTGCTATAGTATCCGGATTCACCCTTGCAGCACTGCAAATTGAGACTGCTGACCCAGGCTCTCTTCACCCACCAGACTCTTGCTGATTTTCTGAACTCAGAGATGAAAAAAAAAGATCCCTGTGATTCATAAGTATTCCAAATTTTAGAGCTGTCTACGGAAAACTATTATCCTGAAAATTATTTTGACGTGTTTCTGGACTAGTTACTGTACTTTTACCGTTCGCATGACACTGCTATAATACACTATGGGAAATACCATGACTGAATATTCAAACAGAGACTGAAAATCCAAATCCAAAAAATTAAAGAAGAATCTGTTAATTATGCCAAACAAGCACTAATGGGTTCACTTGTCTGTTGATCTGCTGCCCCTTTGTGAAGCAGCATGTCTCACACAGAATGCACAATGAGTTCCTGTTACGGGGTTCTTACTTCTCATCCTACCAAAATAAGAGTAGGGTTGTTGGGGTTTTTTTTTGTTGTTGTTTTCTTTTCCCCTCCATAGTTGCTTTGTGTGCTGTTGAAAAAATGAAAAACACTACTGCTACAGTTTGTGCAAGAAGCTGCCAACAGCACAAATGACTTCCCTGACATCTGGAGTGAAATCAGGGAAGACAAAGACGTCTGCCTGCAGAAGATTCCCAGGGCATGAAGAGTTTTTGTCTTTTTGACAGATAAGAAATTAAGTCCTGCAATTATGTCACAGCACCTGGATCACAAAATATATACCCATTTTTCTAAGAGCAATCATCTTTTTGTCAGACTGGAAAGAAATATTCTTTTTCACTTGGAGAAAAAATTAAAGAACGAGTCACTTATTCTTTTCCCCTTCAAACTGCTTTTAATATTGTTACAACTCTTAAATTTATACTGCCATAAAATGCAAAACAGACCACAAAAGGTATTTTTCTAATAAGGTCATTTCCTGTATACTTTGCCTTCAGGACAATGGAAGCACCCAATCTACCATCTTGAAGACTGCTGAATAAAGCTTGCAAGATCTTTTGTATACTGAAGCTGAATAAAATTTTATTTTCTATGATGTCAAAGAAACCCTAAAAGAAACCCACAAAAAGGAATCTGCTCATATGTTATAATTTATCACAGACAAAGCTAGTTGGCTTCTACATTCTTAATGTAGCTACAGGCATGCAGGATGGTAGAAAATTTTCACAATATTCAGAATGATCCTAGGCAAAGGATGGAGCTCTACATTTGTGAAGATAAGTGCTCAGGATTATAGCTGACTGGCCATACGCATTTTCTTATCATGGCTAATTTAGTTCACAAACATTAAGGCAGTATCTTCCCCACTTCAAGGTTTTGCACATGATAATTAATTTATGCCCCACTGCTGGTCCCATTAGCTCACCATACTGTTTTTGTTGAAGTGCTTTCGTACAATTTTACCACAAACAAACATATAAAATAAAATAAAATAAAATAAAATAAAATAAAATAAAATAAAATAAAATAAAATAAAATAAAATAAAATAAATCAATAGAGAAGACTCCAGCAGCAGTAGCAGCTGTGGTAAATGCATTTCCCCTCCTCTTCTCATCAACCTGTGCCAGCAGCAGTGGCAACAGCTAATCAGGCTGGCTTCTGCTGCCGAACAAAAGACTCTTCTCTCTCAGTAATTCACCAGCTGAGGCACCACCTGTTTCCCCCAACTTGCCTGCAAGACTGGATGAATTGCAAGCAGCACAGGGAGCACCAGTCAGAGCTGGAGAAATTGTTTCTCTATCCGGCACCTACAGCTACTTTCAACGCTGACTTCAGATGCTGCTGCCTGTAAAGATGCAGGAATAAATGGGCCGCATCTGCAAATACTTCCCACCCTAGTGCTCATTTCCTTTCCACAACCAACCAAACCATTCCCTTTTCCATTCATACGAAGATGCCCCAAATGGGCATCAATCTGCCTGACAGAGCAGCCAACTCTTTTTTATTTCACCAAGCATGATTCTTAGAAATATAAACATACACACATGCAAATGTGATCACGTAGAGAGGAAGGATGGATCTTCATAGCCTGTTCATATATGAACATGCTGCCACACCTTAGGGTAATCTATCTCTCATATAATTTTTAATTTTCTGCTCAAGTTCTCCACTGTCAGAAAATTTTTCCAAGAGCAAGAAAACTTTCCTCACCTTGTTCCAGAACCTTTATAACCTTCCCCACCTTTCCCTAGTAACTGTCAACATTTTTCAAGTCCTCTTCATCTCTTTCATCCTTTCCTGCACACAGAGACTCCTAATCACAGAATCACCAAGGTTGGAAAAGACCTGCAAGATCATCCAGTCCAACCATCCACTCCTAATTCATCTCCCTCTTTCAACAAAGAAATGCCCATTTAACTGACCTCCTGTACCTTTAAAATCACCTCTCTAAGCCATGACTGTTCTTTTAATTTTGATTCAAAGGTTCCTTCAGCTCTAAAGCAAATTAAAGGACAACATCTACATCCAGGCCCAGTTCTCTTCAGCCAACCCAGACATCACACATCAAAAGATATTCGTTCCCTTTTCCTTGTAGATGTCAAGAATCCTGTCTCCCATATCTAGTATCTCCATTTTTGAAAGCTGGTTCTATGGTTGCAATGTCAGTACTTGCATACTTGAAGTTCAGAACATGCCTGAACTGCAGATCAGAGGCTGGATGTCAGGCTAGTTCATATGTATTGCTACAAACTGAAGCCACATAAAGAAAGCTGCTTAACTAGAACTTTAGAGAAAGGCCATACACTGGCATACAGGATAAATGCTGATCTGCAAGCTGACCATAAGATAAGAGTCTAATCTTTTTTGCAAATGTTGTATACAATACATGCATTTGGTAACTGGGCCTTTATCCCAGAAAAAAAGCAAACAGCTCAGATTCCAGTCTCAGCATCAACAACAGACTGCTGGTCTGTTGCAAGAGATAGATAAACAAGAGGGGTCCATATGGATACAGACTTCACAGTTTGGCCCTGTCATTCAAACAGACTTTTATGAAGCAATAATGACACAACAGGGAAAGAAAAAAAAATGTTTCCAGAATATTGTTACAAGATTGATATATGGTATTTTGAAGCCCTCTTGATGAAGAGAAGAAACTCTAGATTGAAAGTGTTCATGTGTGAGGAACTCCCTCTGGTAATACATCATATGGGACTGCTGGTACATTTTACAAAAGGAATCATATGCGCTAATCACACAGCTGAACTTGCGTTACTCAAGTGAGAATGGAAGAGAAAAGATGTCGACAAAGTTTACCTCTCATAAATGTTAGCAGTTTCCTGAATTTACAGAAAATGAGGTCTTCTCTGGCAGATTTCCATGACTTCAGGTGTTCATTATCAGCAAGTCAAAAAAAGCTAGAAAACTTCAGAGCAATTGCTGGTCTCAAAATAACAGTATGTTCCCATTAAATTGCCATCATAACTAGAAAAGCATCAATACATTTGAAACCTTTACACTTCATACATCTGTTTTCTACTCCTTTTATGCTGCTTGTTCTATTCAATAAAAATCAACATTTTCATTTAAGTTTTAATCCCAAAATTAGTTGTTTTTGTTTTTGTTTGTAGGAGAACATCTGCTCAAAATAATTTAACATTTCAAAAAATATTTTGGAGATAACTGTTAAGTTTTGGACATCAGATTCTATTTCCTTTAACTTAAAGCAACTCAAAAGTTTCAGAAAGTGTAAAATGGTCAAGATGAGAAACACATTTGTCACAAATGGCCCATTTTAAACAATTTTCAATATTTTCTGATTCAATCATTAGAAATCTTGAAAGTGCTGCAAGACAGAAAAACCATTTTCTGCTTATCTTCTCCTTTCTCTATCTTTCCAAAGTTCATAAAGAACTTTGAAAACAAGTTTGAGCCTTCTGACACAAACGTAACCACCTGGATTGACAGCCATAATCTTTATCAGATTATGAGAAAGAAATCAGATAAGAAACATTTTACCTTTCAGAATTACAATTTAAAGCTTCATTCTGAATCTTCAGAAAGAAGGAGAAGAACTGACTTGACAATAACAAAAATGAGCCATGACGTCTTTCATGACTAAGGCAAGCAACTAATTAAAAAAGCAACTGTTTTATCTATAAACTGAGAGAACTTGAAACTACTGACAGGCAATCATTATGGAAGCCCACCAAAACAGTATTACATGCTTTGCTTTCAGCTCATAACACTTTTTCTAATACAAAATTGCCGAGTCCTTAATTCTGAGATTACATCTGCTTAATGCAGTTAGATTCTAATTAAGAATTAGAGTGTGGGAGAATTCTACAACTTTGATTGCCAGTACTGTATAAATAAAGTGTACTTCTCAATATTCATTGTAGAGTCTGGCTACAAATCTGTATTTGCACACTTAGGTTAAGAAAACCATGTAGCATGAAGAGTATAAAAAGCAGTTTTCTACCTTAATTTCAGTTCTTCATGAAGCCTATAGCAAGGCTGTAGTATAATATTTAGAAATATTTAGAATTTTTTTATTATAATATATAGAATATATATTTAGAAAAAGTACATTCCGGACTACTGGAAAAAAAAAAAAAGCAGCTACAACCCAATAAAGTTGTTTTTTTTTTCCTACCCAGTGGAAATCAGAACACTTCCAGGCATAATGAAGCCTGTCTTACATCTGGCTAATTCCTATCATTTGTCATTCTGATATATGCTGGCATGATCAAATAGTACAAAGTTCAAAGGATCACATGCAACAGTGCCTCATTTCATGCGACCACCACTGCATGAATTGCAATGCATGAACTGTGGCGTTTCCAAGCCTTAGCAAGACTACAGCCTTACTTTTGAAAAACTCCTAACAATGGTATACACTTTGGCCTCTCCTTAAAATATACCACACCTAAAACACCATAATCGAAAGACATCCAGGTCTGCACCAACTATAACTAGGCTGCTAATTAAATGTATTGTGAAACCACTTCTATTTTTGAGGCAAAATAAAGTTCTAAGAAAACAGTATTTAAACTATTTATCACACAGATAATTTGGATGATTTGCCTTTTGATCTCATTTCAGCCAATAGTTCAACAATATACACAGGAAGGCAGATTTATAAAACAGTAGAAAACAAATCATGAAAGATCTTTGAAAACATTACGAATAATTCCAAACCAAAAGCAAGGCTTCACTAGTTTAGGTGAAAGACAGAGAAAACAAGAAAGCATCGTCGAGAGTGAGCTCCCAAGAAATATGAAGAAAATTAGAGTGAATCCACACTTCTACTAACTCTGCTCAGTAATGACAATATATGCAAGTAATAATGTTGCTATTTAAAAATACTAACATTTGCATTTCTGGATTTATTCGAAATGATTTCACTAGAGATATTCAAGTCTATTGACTTCACTCGTGCTATAATCTTCTGAAAATCATGAAAAAAACAAAAAAAGCCTTACAATTACACATACAATAAACAACTCCAAGAAAACATTAACTTGCAAACTCTTCACTGACTTAAGAGGTATGGCATCATTCAAGTTTCACTTTTGAAGATGTGATACATCAGAATAGTCAAAGCAGCCAGAATCGTTGGCACAGTGGACTTCAATAATAGCTCCTATGAGCAAAGCTGCTGAAGCACTTCTGTGAATGTGATCCTTGTTTTGAAATCCAAGATTATGTACTCTGCTCTACTGAAAATTATATACCTCCTCGGAGAAGAACGATTCTGTCTAAACAGCAATCCTTCTTTTATACAGACAGAGTAATTAATTTGTGATAGGACATACTTAAATTCAGGTAAATAAAAAATGTAGAAATCCTATACACCCACTCAGGTAAAATTACAGAGTTTGCACTTTTAAACTTCTTTCCCCCTTCCATTTGTAAGATTAAGTTCTTAAAATTTCAGTGGAAAACTGGATATTTTTCACAAGAGAATTTAAACAGACAGCATGCTCTCTTTGCAAATAAGTCAGAAAGCAGTTTCAGTTGCAGAGTTCCTCAATCCTGCAGTAAATTTAGTGACAGATTACTTTCAAAGACACTAATAGTGACAGTGTGGAGTCAGTTTAAAAAACAAAACAAAACAAAACAAAAAACAGAAATAAGTATGCTTACTAATGCATAAAAGAAAAGAGAGATTTATAGAGAGAATTATACCTATTTTGGTGGTATCACCATCGTCATGGTTTTTGGTTATCGGTATTCCACACCATAACATCATGTAGTGCACTGGCAGTTAAACAGTTAATGCTCCAGTTCCGGGTCCCAGAAGAGAAGAACTACATACCCCAGAGAACTTTGCATTCATAGAAGAGAGAAAATTCCTTGCAAAGTCACGGGATCTGGCTGTCCTCGGTTCTGCTTGTCCCAACCACACATCTTGCCTCAGCATTAGAGTAAAGCCTTCAGTTTTTGGACACTCTCTTGTTTGATTTATTAGCTCCAATCCTAATTATATTGTATTATAGTGTATTATCTTGCATTCCGATATCTTATTTAGTAAACTAGTTTGTTTCTGCTCAGATCATTGCTGCTGTTTTGTTTTAGGCCCATCTCTCCATCCTCTTCCCTTATCCCTTTTCTAGGGTGCAGATCCGCGGGTCCCTCCGCCCCGCTAGTCATGGAAGCAGGCCAAATTAGCCTGTAAACCATTGACAATCACATAGTAGGATACTATGACATAGAAATGTCATCATCGGAGTAATACAATCCTATTGTATACAATAAAACAAAGTCCATATTTTCAATATTTGTATAAACTCAAAGCTCCTCTTATTGCTCCTTCTTTTAACACTTCAGAATTTTAAATAAAATAGAATACTGTGATAAGAATGCCCCTCTATCCCAACTCAACAAATGCCCAGTCTACAAAGACCAAGCTGGATTTCCCACTTCCAGCTTATACAGCGCCTGCACCTTTACCATTTTTGTGAGATGAGAAACCCTTTCAATTGGTTTCCTTTCCAGCAACAGTGGTGGAATCTTCTTGTCTATTAGTACATGAACTCTTTCCATGGCAGCACGCAACACTGAATTCGTGTTATCTTGTAAACAAGTCAGAGCAGAATGATTATTTCCAGCTAGGCTGACCAAAGCAATTATTTCCTTATGGTAATTACTTAAGGCATGAAAGTTTGAAAAAAAGAGTTCAAAAGGTTGAAACAGTACTTTTTTTTCTGCAACAAGCTGAAAAACTCTGCTTCTCTTCTTTGACTATTTCCCTCAATTTCAAGTTCTTTTTCTTGATTATGAGTGCACAGATGGAACAAACTAAACAACTAGACTACTCTGAAAAATGTAAACTGTTTGCAACAGTAAACTGAGTTTCTTTTCATTTCTGTATATCAACAGAGATCCAGTTCTGATTTGCACTGCCAGATCCCCAGCACTTTTGATCCAGGGTCCCACCAGGATTGATGACAGGACTCAACTCTCTTCAACTGAATTTGACTAGGTTGGTAAAAGATTAAATTAAAACCAGTATTGAGTCACCATCAAATGTATCTTGATGACAAGAAATAGTCTTACAATTCACCTTGAAAAACTAGAAGCATTTTAATTGCAGTACATTTACTGAAAACAATTATATTTAATAAACACAACAGTGGTACACATATACTTACGTGATTTGTGACTTTAAACTCCCATTTCTGAACAAATATTTTCAAGTGTTTAAAGAAACTAACTCTTGTGTCATCCAAGGAAAAACAAAACAAAACAAAACAATTATAGCTATGCAAGTCTTGCAACCTGACTTAAAAACATATTTTTGACTTCAGACTAGAACTTAGGGAATAAAATTAGTAAATGAGGAAACTTCTGAAGGTTACATGTCCAAGTTACTTGTCCTAACTCCATTCCAACACAACTACAGCCATACCAAAGTTTAAACTACTTTTATTTTACATACAGCTTCAAACAAACAAAAGATTGTTACATGCCTCTATTGCCTGTCATGAACTGGCCTCATGAATTTTCATCTGCTTACATGGTTATGAGCCAATTTCCATGGAAGTGCAATCATTAATATTTTCCTGGCTTTTATTGGATTCATGATTTGCTTCAACTGTGCAAATGCAAACAATATGTCATTCTTTATTTCTTTATTCCCTTGATAACTATCAGAATATTATTACCTCCCTGACCATTTCTCTTTATGCTACTATCTAATCACCTGCTAAATATTAATTATATCAAAGGATATTTACATGGTAATCTCATTTACATCCACCAAAAAAGATTTCATTTATTCAAGGCTACAATGATCACCACAATCTTACAATGAAAGGAGCATACTGACACCCAGAACAGAACTGCAGGAATAAAGCCATTCCATTTGAATGGCTTGATTTCCATACAGTCAAATAAATTAATAATTTCACAAAATACGACACAGAGTGGAGAAATAAACCATCACTAGTTCCTGACTGTCTTCTCTCACTGGTCCTTTTTTTTTTTTTTTCCTCCTTGCCCTATTCAAGCATAGACCCTTTCTTGCAGGTCGTATGTAGGCCTATGGCCAGTCAACAGTTTTGACAAGTTCCCAGCATAACTGCATAATTTCACTTTGTCTGTGAAGGAACACAAAGAATGCATGGGTTTGTTCTTCCCTTCCCTTCCCTCCTCTCCTTTCCTTTTTTAATAAAAGAACAAAAGACAAAAGCCTGATTACAGTATAATTTTACTCATCACCTTAATGCAATTTTTTGTTTGAATGCTGGGACCTTAAGGCAAGAGACCTTACTATAACTTTTTCCTGATATAGAGTCTCTTTCTTTTAGGCTATAATCATAAGCTTTCAAGCATCTTCCATTCAAATAAAGGAGGACTTAGAGATTTTTTTTTTTTAGATATTAAGTCTATAAAAAGCAGTATAAATAAAGCTGTCACACCCAATCAGTGCATGGGGACAGTTTGCAAGACTACTACTTAAGAAAGACATCAACTTCACCACATCACCAAAGTACCTGCACTGTAGCTGCAGACAAGGGCAGGCAGAGCACACTGGTGGCAGCTGCCATCTGTTAATACTCACCCAGCTTTTGACAGCACTGCATACTGCTCGTACCAGGAAATACTGCTGCTTACCAAAACACCCACATTGATTACACAAACAGGCTGAGGCCTCGCAGAGTCCTTCCGCTTAAGGTTACACAAGGATATGGAATGCTATGTTAGGATTTTTATTTTTTTTTAAATTTCATTCATGAGTTTGCATGGAGGAAGGTACTTTTAATGCCCAGTCTCTAAAAGAAAAAAAACATGGATGTAAAACACTCAAAACCCCCAGACACAAGACTTTTAGGAACAACACAAAGGAACAATAATGTTGGACCAGGAAACCAGAAAACTGTAAATAAAGTATTGTTTTCCAGCATCTTCAATAGTTTTGAATCCTGCATTCCTTCCGCTGAGGGGAGGAAATGACGCTACTTGGAGTCTTTCTCATATCCACAACAGAATACTATAGTTTGCTTTACTCCGGCCTGAAGGCCTTGAAACACCAGCCAGTGAGCAACAGAGGCCTGTCCTGAGCAAGAGAGGTTCTGCAACCATGCACATACACATCTCCTGACTTATGTAAGGTAGTACTCCTACACTTCTGATTGTTCCCATTTAAGGAACACAGTAAGGCTGCCTCAGAATGAACTGGAAGGGGCAGATTTGAACACGCAGGCAAGGTACCCTTGTGAGGAAGCTTACCTAGGGGAAAAACTTTAGGAGGAGACCTGACCCCAAGATCAAGTCTGACCACCTCCAGGTCTACACATCACCCTCTCAGAAAATGTTTTGTTTTCACAAAATACGACACAGAGTGGAGAAATAAACCATCACTAGTTCCAGACTTTCTTCTCTCACTGGTCCTTTTTTTTTTTTTCTCCTCCTTGCCCTGTTCAAGCATAGACCCTTTCTTGCAGGTCGTACGTAGGCCTGTGGCCAGTCAACTGTTTTGACAAGTTCCCAGCATAACAATTTGTTTTCCATCTTCCCTCAGATCTTGCTGGGAGGACAGACCAGTGGCTGGCAGGCCAGAGAGGCAGTGAGGCCAGGGCTGGATGTTCTCTACTCATTGGGTGTGCAGTGTTCCCAGCTTACCAAAAGCAAAGGGAAAAAGAAACAAAACATCTCAGAAGACAGGTTCACTCTCAATCAGAAAGCAAAAGCACAGAGGAAGAATTAATACTGCACACATAAATGAAGCGGACACTACACTAACAAGCTGAGATCCTGTCAGAAGGAAGCAGAAATAAAAGTAGACTGCTTGGTCTTTCAGCCTTAATCTTGCTTTCCCAAAGCTGCCCATTAAAAAGTTACTAATTGCAAGAGTGAATTTTCCAGGGGCATGTGAAAAAAATGTGAGAAGTACTGAGGAAAAGTTGCCAAATCCTCAGAATCAGAAGCTTTTCACAATTTGGGGGAGTAGGTTGTTTTTTTTTTTGTTTTTGTTTTTTGAAGTGTTGGAGATGCGTTTTAAGGTACTTTTCTGGCCTTTTCTGCTGCGAAGACTGCAGTGCAATCATTTACAGAATGGATGCTATCACTACAGACAAACAAAACCATCACTCCCAAAAGATTTGACCTTCACCTTCTATCCTAAAATAGTATGGCCAATTACATAGCAACGGCAGCCCACATCCTTAAAATATTTTTTGACTGAATTAATGGCACTACATGCTAGTCTAGACTTCTTCGGTTTGTTAGAGACTTTAACTAGGCAAATATACCACTAAAACAAACACTGTTTGTTAGAAAAGAAATTCCAGCAAATAAACGGTAATTCAGTACTATTTACAGTTAAATTTGCTGTTCTTGTTAAAAAGTAGAGCTCAAAGCACACAGACTGTCTTATCATTGTTAGATTGACTTGAAAGTAAACAACAGGCTTCCGGGAAGTTTATCATCCTGTTTGCTGACTATAATCTGGCCTGTTGTTTTTGATACCATGTTCCTGTTTCTTCTACTCATGTCCTACAGACAGGGCAGGCACTGGTGATTTGCTGCCCATACACCGAAACCTACCCAAACCCCTGTACTTTCTCACATCTAAGAGAGCAAGGTGCTTTAGGACAGAAATATCTTCATGTTTTCTCACACATTTGGCAGAAAGAGTACAACTGTGGCACTTTGGCTACAGAAGGGTATAATAAAAAAGGCACCCTAAATATACTGCATGTTTTCTGACAAAGTAAAATGCAGACATCAAGGTAACAGGATGTTCTGCTATTCCTTTGAGCAAACAACTGCAGGCCTCAGAGATAAAAAGATTTAGATGTTACAATTAGGGTTCTATTAGATGAAGGTCATATTTAAATCCTATTTTAACACTTTTTGGAATGTCCTTTGCAATATGCAGCGCATTTCCACAATTGCCATCAGGAAATCATCAGCAGATGAAAATCACAAATCCACCATGTGGACTCTGCTCTAATATTGGTGTTATCACTTTAATTTATTATTTACTATATATTATGATTATATATTATTTATAGTATTTTTTATTATCATTTAACTTATGCTACAAGATAACTCTTTGATGAGATAGTTGTTACTTCATAACTTGCATTTTCCTATCTTTTAAACGGTTTTCTGCAAATTCTGTGCTAATTCTGGAATAATGGTCTTTACCACACAAGCAAAAGAAAAATTTAAATCCTTATCAGTGACTCTGTAAGCTCACTCCCAATTAATGACTGAAAAGCATGCAATAGTCATAGAAAACCTGAGTTCTCTTATGGAAGAGATAAATCAGCTGAAAAACATGTTCACAACTAGTATGAGAGAAAAAGTAATCTCTATTATGGAACATTTCTGTATCTCCCTCATAGCTTTAGTCACTATCTACAAAGCACAAGAAGTGCACATCACAGTTTACTCTAGAGAAACTCGGCATCTTGGACTAAAACTGAACAGAAATACAATTTCAAGGAAACTCACAAACACGGCAAACGTGCAAGCTTTCCTTCTGAACCCTGGCTGGACAGATACTGGTCATACATAATTAAAAAAAATAAAAATCAGAGAAATATAACATCCATTATAACAAACAGCACTATTAGAGATACCTCCATTTAGTACTAAAGACAATACAGCAAGGTTTAGTGCACAGAACTGTTATACATGAGGATGGAAATTTCCAGCTGCACTGAGTGTGGGGAGTTCATTTGAAACAGAATTCCTTCTGGAAGCACCAGAAGGCTTGTCTCATTTTCCAAAGGGATGGGTGACATCCAGATATTGTTTTCTCAACAGTCCTTTTAGACAGCAAGCACACTTCTTTTTCCTTGTCATCCAAAGAAATAGACCAGAGGAAAAGAGCATAATTTCCTGCCTATTTTAAAAATCAGAGTTCACGTAAGGAACAAAGGAGGGTGGAGGCCTCACTAGTACAGAATCTTTCAGAACTGGAGTAAGTGCTTGGAAATAGGCAAGAATCTTAACAGGCTGAGCAACCACATCACAGTCATTAAACAAAGCTTATCTGACAAATTCAATTGAAAGAAAGACAGAAAAACAGAAAGACAGACAGAAAGAGAAAGAAAGAAAATGCTTTCACATGCAAAAAAGGTAGGCCAAACTAAAGTCAAAACCCCAGTGAAGGCAGAGTTGCTCTTGGTTGAGTTCAAGCAACTCAATTAACATAAACAGATCTTTCAAGGCAAAGGCAGAGATTTAATAGTCAATGTAGTTTGTCTGGTCACATGATGTTAGCCATCAGAGTGGACTGTGCAGTTTAGACAGGAAGGAACTGTAACCACTAGCCTTTTCTCAGGATCTGACAGGGAAACAAAGAGATCAACAGCTAGATCTGAGTGGGAAGCCAAGGAAAGGTGCAGAGCAAACTGCCACATAGCTGGGATGGACATAGGCATTAGTGACTAGCTCCGCTTCACAAAACATCTACCTCTATGACCACGTATGGGCAACAACACAGTGTTAAGTCATGCTGTAAATACCAATATTCTACATTTTTATTTTCTCTTCCAAAGCAGGACATTGATTTGAAAAGTCCTTGCAACATGCTTCCATTCATCAAATGGGCAAGATTATCATAACAGCACGGTCAGAATGGATTAATTTTCAACCATGGGAAATATTCTCCAGGTTTACTGCTTGTCTCTGACTGGATCAAGTGTAAAGCTGAAATAACTTTGATACGAAGGAGAAACTTCATCCATTTTTGCCTCACTTCCATGAATCAAGTCTTGCTTTTCAAAAAGTACTTTATGCCTAAGTCACTAATTTCAGGAAAAAAAAAAAAAAAAAAAACGACTTTGAAAAGATTAACATCTTGACATCCATTTTCAGTATCTATCCTGAGTTAATAATTGGGTATATTTTTTTGATTGCCCACTATATGACTAACTAGGATCAGATTTTGCTGAAAGACAACTTTTCAAGATGCTTCAGATAGCCTTTTATAATGACATAACCAGGTGGATAAATGACGGTAAAGTAGTGAATGTAGTCTACCTTGATTTTAGTAAAGCATTTGACACCATCCCCCATACCTTCCTCACAGCTAAACTCAGGACAATCAGGTAGTGGGGTGGACTGTGAACTGGCTGAAGGAAAGGAGGGAGACAGTTGCGGTCATTAAGACAGAATCTAGTTGGAGGCCTGTACCTAGTGGAGTCTCTCAAAGGTTGATACTGTGACCAATACTATTCAATATATTCTTTAACAACTTAGATGAGGGAATAGAGCATACTGTCAGCAAGTTTGCTGGTGACACAAAACTTAGGAGTGGCTGCAAAACCTAGACAGGCTGGAGAGCTGGGCGAAATGTAATGAAATACAACAAGGGCAAGTGTAGAATCTTGCATCTGGGCAAGAACAACCCCAGGTACCAGTATAGGTTGGCGACTGTTGGAGAGCAGCATAAAGGAAAGGGACCTGGGGGTCCTGGTGTACAGCAGGATGACCACAAGCCAGCACTGTGCCCTTGCAGCCAAGGCAGCCAATGGTATCCTGAGGTGTATTAGAAGGCGTGTGCTTAGTAAGTTGAGAGAGGTTCTCCTCCCCCTCTACTCTGTCCTGGTGAGACCGCATGTGGAATACTGTGTCCAGTTCTGGGCCCCTCAATTCAAGGACAAGGAACTGCTTGAGAAAGTCCAACACAGACCCACAAAGATGATTAAAGGAGTGAAGCATCTCCCTTATGAGAAGAGGCGGAGGGAGCTGGGTCTCTTTAGTTTGGAGGACACTGAGGAGTGACATTTATAAATATGTGAAGGGTGAGTGGCATGAGCACAGAGCCAGGCTCCTCTTAGTGACATGCAATGACAGGAGAAGGTGCAGTGGGTGCAAGCTGGAACATAGAAGGTTCCACGTAAATATGAGAGAAAACTTCTTCACAGTAAGGGGTGAGAGAACACTGGGCAAGGCTGCCCAGAGAGCTCGCAGGGTCTCCTTCTCTGGAGACAATTAAAACCCAACTGGACACGTTTTTATGTGATCTAATCTAGGTGTTCCTGCTCTGGCAGGGGGATTGAACTAGAGGATCTTGCAAGGTCCCTTCCAATCCCTGATGTCCTCTGATTCTGTAACTTCTCACTGGCAAAGCCACCTCACACGGAGGCTAGACTAAAATATCATGCAGATCTACAATGCACTGTCTGACATGAGCAGACTCAACAGGTGCAACCAAACAGGACATGCTTAAAGCAACTTGTAATTGAAAGGATAGCCTGTTTCAGATTTGATTACTGGTTTTTTATTGTTTTTGCTTTTGTTGTGTTGTTGATGCAGTAGCTACATTTTTTTCTTCTATATGGCCTTGCTAATGAATGACGTATTCTACCTACGTAGTTCTATAGTTCTCATGCTATGGGATTAACCTTGGGGAAAACAGCAGAATTCAGGCATGTGTTTTCCATAAACATGCCACATTACCCACATAAAGTATGCTGTCTTTATGATGCTAAACTAAGTTATTCTAGGCAAAAAATGAAGTCAGTACTGCACTTTGTCAGGATATTGTTACTTGCAGTACTCCATCATACATGTACAGAATGGCAATGTTTATTTTTTATAACGTGATTTAGATGGCTACAGAAATTTTACAGCATATTTGAAAATCTTCTCACAAGATTCCAAGTACTTGGCGAGGCGTATGCTGGGTTCAAATTTCAGGATCGAGTGATTTTGCTAACTGGGAATAATATTTTTCAGAACAATAGACATTCTTTAACCATTAACTTTCAGTCAAAGCCTATGCAAGGCAAAATCCAGCAGTAATGTTTTAGTCATTTTTTGCTTATGGTATTGTAGGCTGAATCCACGACATTCAAGTCTCAAAAGTTTGAAGTGTGATGGTTAGAAAAAGCATTTCTTGAAAACAAACAAAACAAAGAAACAACAGCAACAACAACAAAAAAAACACATTTAACTTGCAACAACCAACAAGTTCCTGACAGTGTATTTCACACCACAACATAGGTTATAGGAAATTACAACTATTACTTTCTTGAAAACTCCATCCATAGAGCTCATTACTTTATAAAAACTAAGACCCAAAAAGCCTTTCACCTAACTTCCTTCAGAGGGGAAAGAAAAAAAAAAAAAAAAGAAGAATAAAAAAGCAAGAGAAGTCAGGCAAAACAGTAAGGATGTGCTGATGCAAACAGGAGCTCCAACTTTCCCTCGCACTTTGGAGGAGTACCCTCACAAAGAGGCACGAGGTCAGAAAACTCAAAGGTAAGCCAAGGGCAATGTCTCCTCGCCACTCTAGAGTACAGTCAATGCCAGTGATACAACATCAAGACACAAGTGCTCCTATCCACTTTCATGGACTAGTCAATTGCAGTTTGCAGAAATGTAGAATTGTGAACTAAGTATTACAAAACATGCGTTACAACTTAAAATAAAAACAGCAACTGTGGAAAAAAAAAAAGCAAAGAACCCTTAAATCATATAGCATTGCAAGCAGTGCTTTCAGGGACATGCTGATAGCCTCAGGAAACTAAGCCTAGGTCTTTCCTTGCTGAAAGGAAAAACTCACTGTGCTCATGTTCCACTGTTTAGTCTCCGGGTATAATTTTTTTCACATGGAGGCATTCAGTGACACACCTTTGCTTCATCCACACATCCATGTCAGACGTCATTTCATCAGACTGTCCCTCTGCTGCAACAATATGTAACAGAATACTGGTGGGAAGATTCAGTCCCTACTGCTGTATCACCACTATCTGCCTGCAACATCGTGAGCCAACATAATAAAGCAGGAGGCATTACTTTTGGAGTATCCCTTATGTATTCACACGTCATACTTGTCTAGTATTCACCAAAGGCTTTTTTCCCCTTCTTCCTTCTCCCTTTCACATCCTTTTAAAAATAACTAACTAAAGATTATTGACAAAAAAACAGCTACTTGATATTTGGAGAACAATAATTTTGCTTCTACCTGAGACACATTCATCTTGGGGTATGGAAGCACTTCAAAACAGCACACTAAGCTTCCACAACACATTTGCAGCATTAAGTAATTTCTTCTGTACATCATAGCTGGAGAAACTAAAAAAGAAAAGGGATGCTAACACACGTTTGCAGCAAAGTACAACTTGAATATACACAATCAGCTTGCAATCTTTGCCAAGAAAAATTAGTTCCAAAAAGGTACAATTAAAAAAGTTTTGTTTACATAAAGGATAATTGAAGTTGAGGGAAATAAAGCCACGTAATTCATTAAATCTACTTATGTTCAACTGGAATAGTTATTAAGGCTGGTATTCCCACAACAGATCTACGTAACTGTGAATGGACCTCGACAGGATGTCTTCAGTGCCTAATAACTGCAGCTGGTGCAGAACACAGGCACAATTCTGTAAAATAAACCAGAAACATCACACCTATCCATGCTCTCCATATAATATTAATATGGCTTCAAGGAAGTAAAGATCAGAACCTGACTGTGTAACAGATCAACAAACTCTGGTATAATGGTTACAATGGCCACTTATGTTCCTTTGGTATCATTTGGCTCTCTGTAAATAAGAATCTAATTAATTGATATGAAAAAAAGAATCTGAGAGCATAGGCCATGGCTGTACAAGAAGCGTTTCCTGATGTTCCTACAGGAAATAAGGCACATCACTGTCTTGATCACCCTCCGCTTCAAGTGCACAACACATTCCTCTGATTTTGTCTTCCCTTAAAAACGAAGCAACTAAAACACTGAAACGAGAAAATCATAACCATTCTCCTGAAACAAAATGCCCCACATGCTTTTTCCCCTACAGAAAAGATGAAAGAGCAAAGACCATATGACAGATGTTAGTCATATCACTTAGCACAGAAATGAAAGACACTCATCACAATGTGAACAATACAAGAATATATATATAACAAAATACTTCAGAGCACTCTTAGTATCCTTGACAGATATTTTTAGAAAATGCATTTTACTACAGATGCAGACACTGAACTTCTACTGTTGTCCATACATCTTTGAAGCTTTCTTTTAAAACTTGTGTTTAAATGTGCAAACATTAAAATCTGGGAGAAGCTTGTTTTGGAAATCTCTCAATTCTTGCATCAGAATTGTTTGTAACTTTTTCTATTACAAAATTCACATCACGTCTGAAATGCAAAATTTGCCAGTTGCTAATGTTTTCTGTTGAACTGCATAAGAGATAAAAAGCTAATATCCTAGATTTCAGACGTATTCCTGCAAAGTTTTGGAATGAATTCTTACATGAAGATTTTTGTTTTAGAAGTGGAGAATTTTAAGTGAAGAAATTCTGAGTCATGGCAATTCTTATGTCATTCTCTTGGACAGGTTTTTTTCACTCTAATAAATACTGAGATGTTGCAATATAAAGCCACAATCATAAAAAGATCACACAGTTATGAACCTTAAATATTCTAGCAGTTACCTGTTCTTATCAAACTGTGGGAGCTATGGTGGGCCCTTCACATACCTACAGATCATAGTCCACTGTGAATGATGTGTAACATATGGATATAGGGAAATAAACACTAATGGAAAATAACAAGGATAATGTAACATGTAACATCCTTGTTGTAAACAAATACATTTCCTTATTTTTTCTCTTTTTTTCAATACTTTAGGTTTGTGTAACACACCTATTATAAACAGTAACTTCAAACAGCATTTGAGACCCCTGTCTGCTTTCGAAATATCCTGGAAAACAATCTACTTCAGTAGCATATAAAACTTAAGCATGAAGAGGTTCCCATTCTTCTTTCTTAAAGAAGCCAAACATTTTAAACATGAGTTAAATTTTTAATAAAAATAAAGCACATCCAACCAAATAAATACCAGGTATGAATGTGTGGGAAATAGTTGCCTTAGCAGCAGGAAGTTTCCATGTGCTTGCTCCATACACTGCAGCAATTCACTGCATGGAATGGTAAGTGCAAGCAGGTAGGTGCAAGCATATCTGGCACAGCTCCCACACACCACACACTGGGTGATCAGAGTATGGAAGCCAGTCATCAGATCAGCATCACTCTACGTGATGGTCATGGGAACTCTGAAGTGCAATTTCTTGTTTCTCTACTAAAACATCACTATACATGAAACTGGATTTCTTCAAAGGTAAGGAAATGCTTTCAATGGCCTTCTTCACCTGTACAAAGCTGTATTTCCACGACTGATGACAAATGATGAACATCCGAATTATAAAGGGTCAGCATTTGAGAATTCTGTCTCTATGTGCCTCTCAAAAGTAAGATTTCTAACCCTCATAAACCAATCAGCAGGGATTAAAGACCTGGCTAAAGCAGTGGTCAGTTTACAGGAGATGATCCAAAGCTAACCACAGTTGCTTTGGATTTTGCCAAAATTTCAGTACAGACAGCATTATCAAGTACAAACAGTCCCAGATTTCTTTGAAAAATAATGCTACCTTTTGCCAAATGAAACAATCTCACATACAGTCCTCTACGGTACAGCCTACTGGCTGACAGCAAAGTCAACACTGTCAACTCCACTGTGAAAGGACCATTGATTCTGCCTGCCAAATCTTTCAGTAGAATCATAGAATCCTTAGAGTTGAAAGGGACCTTTAAAGGACACCTAGTCCAACTCCCCATCAGGTTGCCAATAGCCTAATCCATCCTCACCTTGGAAGTGTCCAGGGACAGGGCATTCACCACCTCTGGGCAACCAGTTCCAGTGCCTCACCACTCTCACTGTAAAAGACTTTTTTCTTATATCTAACCTAAATCTACCCTTTATAAGCTTGAAACCATTTCCCCTTAATACTGTCATAACATACTCTGCTAAAGAATCTGTCCCCTTCTTTCCTGTAGATACTGAAAAGCTGCTATCATTTCACTTCGCAGCCTTCTCTTCTCCAGACTGAACATCCCCAGCTCTCACAGCCAGTCCTCATAGGGGAGGTGTTCCTTCGCTTGGATCTTTTGTGACCCTCTTCTGGATGTGCTCCAACAGGTCCATATCTCTCCTGTACTGAGGATTCCACATCTGGATGCAGTACTCCAAGTGAGGCCTCACCAGCACAGAGTAGGGGGCAGGATCACCTCCCTCAACCTGCTGGCCACACTTCTTTTGATGCAGCCCCAGATACGGTTGGCTTTCTGAACTGCAAGGGCAAGCAGGAAGATTGCTGTAATCAAAACAGGAGCTGAGAACAGATTGCAGCTGCTTCCTTCTCTACAGTAAGAAGTTTTCATTGCTTCTTATTGCATCCTATCATTTGCATGCTGCCTTGCAAGCTAAAGGAATATCATAAATAGTTATCACCTCAGAGCCGAGGGAATTTGCAAGAGCATATTGATAAAAACGTTACTTCAAAAAATATCTACTAGGTAAACAGTTTGACTCCTAGTATCATCAACGTTTGCACTATCTACAGTTAATTGTTTATGAATGTCAGACTGTTAGCACACATAAACCAAGAAATTTCAGAGCTGAAAACACACTGCACTAGCCTGGAACAGTAATGAATCTCTGAAGGAGGTATACAGTGGAATTGACCCACTGAGCCATGTATTTAAAAGTAATTTAGTCAAGGAAAAAAAGCTGTAAGAAAAGTTACAGAAAGATTAAGACAGGAAATAAATAGTTGCAAATGTTAGTATTCTGCCTACAGAACAAATTCCAAAGATGATTAAGTTTAACTATAAACTTGGGCTTCCTTACCATACCATGAGCTCCTAAGTAGAATAAAAGTACAAGTTCCTTTCTCTGAGGTCTTCTTCAGTTAACTGAATTGATTGGAATATTTTATTTTGGAAATACATTTTCCTGTGTGCATTTCTTTAAATGGTGAGAATTTTAAGACTTTAAAAAAGTAAAAACTTTTCCCAGTTTTTACCTCTGACTAAAGTGTTGTTTAACTCAAAGAACACTGATGCTATATCATAAATGACATTTTAACTCCTATTAATTTAACTCCTATTAATAAAAATCTATGCCATCAATATTATAACAAGTATCAAACTTTTTTTTGTTGTTTTAGAGCAACTTAAAGCAGAAAGAATGCAATACTTGAGTCCTGATCATCCAATCGTCATACTGGACAATAAAGGCTAAATGTAAACTCATCTGGATATCATGACTATATCTCATTACAGACTTCTACCAGTGAATGACATATTAGTATAACCTAAACATAACATTTGAAGTACGATGTTTGTGTAATGCTTTTTTAAAACTCACTACAGAAGCAAAACAAATTTTCAGTGTTGAACTGTCACACTATTCTTAGCTCCTCTGTTTTCATGGGTATTTATTACCATGAAATTATACCCATTGTGGAGTAGGTTTACATAGAAACAGTGGGTGCCTTTTGGCATTTGGTTTGCCTGGAAGTAACATTACAATGAAACCTGTATTTCAAACCACTGAGTTTGGAGGTAGAAAAGAACGTGAAGATCAGGAGCAGGCTGCCTTCCTAATTGCATCAACTCTTAAGAGTATGGGATGTCTGCACTGCAGTCATCTGTTAACAACTTTGTTTAGACAAATGCTTGAAAGACTTCCTTTTAGGAATGTCAGACACCTAATTGGATCTCATCTCTAATTCACATTAAGTTTCAATGGGACACTGTCCTCAGATTCATGGCCATCTTTGAAAAAACTTCAGGCTTCACACAGAAGTACTGAAATGATGTTTTGTGAACTACAGTATTCATTTCACAAAATAAAAAATACAGAATCGTTACCAAGAATAAACAATATATTCTGTCCCTCAAATTCTTAGGTGCTCTACTGAATAAATATTTTAGAGGTTGAAAATATTTACAAATTGTAACAGCAGATTAGTTTGTTGCTAGTTATACATAAAAGGTTAGGTATTTTGTGCAGAACTGTAAAAATGAGTTCTTATCTTAATGGAGCATCACTAGAAAAAATAATCCACAAATAACTCTGGTTTTATGGAGGACAGATTTTTGAAAGTACAAATGATGATGACATTCTGCAAGTGCCTGCTGGATTTCAGAGGAATAAATCATAGAATAGTTTGGATTAGAAGAGATCTTAAAAACAACTATTTCCAACATCCCTGGCGCAGGCAGGCAGGGTTGCCACTCACAAGTCACACTGCCCAGACCTTGAATACTTCTAAGGATGGGGCACCTACAACCTCTCTGGGCAGCCTGTGCCCAGTTACACAAATATTTCAATTACGAAATACTGAATGCCACTACCTCACCACCCTCTGAACATCTAATCTAAATCTCCTCTCTTTTAGATTAAAACCATTTCCCTCATACACTATCAGACTGTAAAATGTCCAGATCCCTCGTGCATATAAGCTCCCTTCAAGAACTGGAAAATAATGAGGTTTCCCCAGTGCCTTCTCCAGGATGGACAAGCCCAGCTCCCTCAATCTTTCTTCACAGGAGAGGTGCTCCAGCCCTCTGGTCATCTTTGTGGCAGTCCTGGACCCACTCCAAAAACTTCACATCTTTCTTCTGCTGGGGCTCATGATGTCGACACAGCGCTCCAGATAAAGAATTCAACAGTTTTACTAACACACTGAGATTCATAAGATAATGTATATAGTTGCTGAAGTCCCTGACCTTCAACTCAAGATTCACATGAATGAGGTATAATGTGTTGCATTTCAAATTTATTAATGGAAACACCTTTAATGCATTACATTTGAAAAACTAAAATTCCTGTCCAATTTGTATCCTAAGCTTCAAGGAAATGATTGGAGAATCACTGCAGCCCAAACTGTCTTTCAGAAAGGAAAATGACAGAGCATAATTATTTTTAATTGGGTTCCATTAACAATGAGAACACTTCTTGCCACTGAAAAAATAAGGCAGAAATATCAGTCTAATCATCGTCCAGGGCACTCTTGCAGACAGGTTTTTTTCATACACATTTTGTTGTCCTTTTTTTTTTCCAAATAACTTTCCAACTGGATGCAAATAATTTAAATACCATCTTCTCAATTGTGCTTCATCACAGTTGCCTGTGCTTAAGGACTAAACAACACAGTTACACAAATATTTCAATTATGAAGACTTCCATTTTTAACCATCATAAGAAAATGCAGACAGCTTAGTGCAGTAGAGGAGAAGAAGAATGTCCTCAGATGGCAATAATAAACAAACGTCCTTTTATTCTGGCCAGACTAGTAATGATTGGGCACCACAGTACTTAACTCATCCTATGAATTTAGATCACTAAAATCTTTTATTCTGATTCATCGTCTTTAATTCCTTGAACTATTTTTTTTCTCACGCACTGAACCCGTAACTGTATCACTACTTGAATGTTTCTGACCCTGTTTTGGGGAAGAATATCTAGGATCTTTTCTTACCAGCCAAGAGGACAGAAATCCTCTGCAAAATTTAGTTCAGACTTATTCCAACCACACACACACACACAAAAAAAAAAAAAAATAATAAATAAATAAATAAAATCTAGTTTCTTTCACTTTACATAACAGCTAAGACCTAAACTGACCCAAAGCCTGACTGTATTCATCACACTGACCACGCCAAACAAGCCACAAAACTAGAAAAAGACAATGTCTCTAAAGAACGCCCGTTACTCAGGCATTTGAGAAACAATAGGGAAAAATTCTGCTTACATTTATAGCGTTGCAGACCTATTCAACCTTAACCAAATATTAAAAGCACCGTAGAAGATGATTTGCTCCACATATTTCAAGATCTGGTAAGCAGATTCATTTTCTAAGTCCTATGGGCTACTTTCATCTTCAGAGCCTTAGAAGCTAATAAGAGGTAATGCTTTTTGCAATTTTTTCAGCTACCCACAGCATTCTTTGTCCTTATAGGAAGCAGTTTGGTGTTCCAATTAACAGTTTTCATTCATTAGCATAACATGAAAAAAGAAGAACATCACAAACTAAAAATTATACAATTCTAATTAGAGGTACACAGAACCATTACATGTGAAAACAGGTATGGATAGTTTTCAAGGTTAAAACTACAAGAGCTGATTACAATCAAACCAATCATTACAGCTTTATTCTAAATTCTCCACGGAGTTTTTCTTTACAAAAACAACAACATCACCACAAGCATCGCTGCCCATCCTCCAAGCTGAAATCCCATTAATTAGCCAGGCAGCAAAGTTTCAAAGCATACCAAATGCTTACTAGAGCTCGCTCTGCCATTGTGCCTAACTTTGAAAACAAGTCATGATTAGGGAAATCTACATGGTAAGCATACTTCAGCTATAGAAAAAAAGAGTTTAATCTGCCTAGAAATTGGCAACCGTTCGATGTGTTTTCTATACTTTATGTTATGTTTCGCTGCTCACTGGAACGAATTGGCTGCTATGAATGAAAAGAAACTTTTGCATCTCATCAGTGGCATGAATTTAGACTGAAAGCTGCTGCGCAGGACTTCTATGAAGAGTCTGGGCCCTGTGCCACCCTTGTGCTTGTGAATGAAGCGGCATGAGCCGCATGCCCTGCTCAACAGGCCCCTCCATCCACCCCGCCGGGCCCTCGGCGCTCTCTCTGCACCAAGAGCTGGGGGAAATCAGCCGCTCACTTGTGAAAGGACCGTGACCCAGAAAGGCATTCAGCACGATCAATGCGCTCGCTTGAGAAATCTCAGCTGTGCTTTCCATCCTGCTGCTTTTCCTCCTGTTTTCCAAATCAACTTGTGAACCAGCAGCGAGGCAGCCCTTGTGGCTCGTTCGCTTGATAAATGGGCCCCTAACTGATCTCTGACCCTGCCGCATACTTTTCCTAAGTTACTGTTGACCCCAGAGACTCTGTACCCCCAGCTTCGTACAGGTTCTGCTTTGTTTTGTATGAGGACGTCCTGATCAAGAAGAAAAAAACAAACAAAGCAAAAAAAAAAACAAAACTTTATCACCATACAATTACTTTAACAGCAAAGCCATCATCTTTCTGTTCACCTGCATCAACTACCACATGTTTCTAATTAAAACACTAAAGCCATCTGCGTTTGCAGATGATACCAAATAATCCCAAATCTATTTAGGCTAATGGAATTTACATTTGTTTCCAAATTAATGATAGATGTCCTACCTAATCAAATAAGTCCTTTAAAGCTAACTTTTAGATCCACTGGATCTAGATCAAGAACCAGTTGCTGCCAAGTAATTCTTCTAATTAACTTAAGAGCAAGAGGCTGTTAAAAAACTCAGAGAACAACCAACGCCCGTTTCAGATACGGATTGGTTTAGCGATTCTGTTGTCTTTAGCTAAGTTCAAATACTCCTTCTCAGAACAACTTCAGTACTGGACTCAGCAAAACAATTTTAAACAATCTGGATACTTAGGACAACCAAGAAATACCTTCATGTTCCACAAAATACCATATTACCATATACCACTTTGTCTCTTTCAAAACACGAATTTACTAAACTTCCTAGCATGCAATTTAAGTTTTTTCACTTAGTTTTCAAAAACTGCTAGGTGTAACATCCATGTTTTCCTGTTCCAGGAGAAAATGGCTTCTATATATCTACCCAAATGCAGATATATTTTAATTTAATAATGCTAGCCCCCTAGGCTTTTGTCTCTTTCATTAAATAATACTTCTACTTTGCTAAACTACTCAAAAAGATCCAAGCTTCCTAAAAAACTTCGCTCTTGTGGAACTCAAGTAACATCATACATTAACTTAACAGTAATATAAGAACACCACAGCAGATCAAAATGAACATATTGGAAAAGTTCTGACTTCTAGGGCCAGAAACCTTTTCCAAGCACAGGACCAAAATAACTTCAGAGGCAGCTCCCCTAGCTGCATCTCTCCATCCAGCCCATAGTATCTCTTCATCTCATAGACAAAGATGGGACAGCAAAACTGCAGAGCAGTGTGAGGTGCTTGTCAAAAGTTGAAAAACAGGACTCAAAGCTGTCTTTAGAGGAACATTTCATATCAGAAGTTGCACTGTAAATGCAATGGACTTTCATTGTGATATCTCCCATTCCATGTCACAAGGCAGGTCCTCCATAAAGCAGATATTCCCTAGTTGTTGCAAAAACTGGGATTTATCAAGCAAAGAGATGACCATCACAAGGAGTAGAGTGAGGACTAGCATCTCAGATAACTGAAAGGGAAGACTGGGGACTGGACTGCATATACTGTCTCAGTATCACAGCACAGGTTATGTCTCCATCTGCAATACTAAGTAGATCCCACACTGAAAAAAACTTGCTCCTAAAAAGAATTAAGAGGAGGAGCAACAGGTTAGCAGAACTTCAGCAGAAATCAGCTGATGCCATTGCAACAAGGACCGGTCGTGCCCTGCTGCCTCTGCCCAACTCACTTTATATGAGCAGTGATGTATCCTATCCTCCAGTAATTGTGCTAATATCTAATACTAATATATTTTTTAGAACTCAGAAACATATATTCTGACACAAAAAATAACATGCACTTCTACATAAGTCATTAGCATTCACATTCAGTGCAGACTACGTCAATGGACTAGCAGGTAACTACCACAGATGAAGCAGTTCTCAGAGTTTAATAGAGCAAGAAGTTGCCCTTGCCTGGTGTTTCACAACTATTTCCAAATAGCTAAGGAACAAGCAGTAAAGTAAGACTTGGGAACCCAGCATTTCAGTCCAAGTTTTCTTTAAGCAGAGTGCACTCAGGTATTCTTACATATTGATTTCTGCTTGCAATTTATGGGTTTTTCCTATGTTTTTCCTTCTGCCCACAACTCACCACTTCTACTCCTGCCATGCATCCCTGGCTCACAGTTCTGTTCATTTCTCCTCTTACACTTCTTTTTCCTGACCCTGCATTTATCACTACATACTCCAGTCAGTCTGTTGTAAATCACACATCTGCTTTATGCTGTTTATTCCTCCCAACATCACTTCATCCAAGCAGTTAATCACCCTCTGGGCCAGCACAAGGCTTCCTTTTCCTCTGTCCCACATTCTGATATGAAGGAGGAGAGGCACTGGAAGAAGAGGACAGATCTTTCTCAATCCAGTTTATGGTTTGGTACCAGAAGGACCCAGGCTATCAGAGATGTAACTGCTGAGAAAGCCCCACTCAGGCCAGTGGCTTTGGGCTGGAATAGGCTCAGCTACTGTACAGAGATGGCAGATGAATAGTGGCATCAGTGCAGGGGTGTGCAGGGTGCCAAGAACACTGAGTGCAAACTGAGTCAATGGGAAGCTATGGTACAGGCTTCCATTGAGCCTCCACCCAGTGCTTCTGAGCTTTTCACTCAGTGAAGTTGACTGCATTTGCCCTCAATCACTAAAGCCAGTTCTCTGACATGAGCAAAACAGCACCAACAAATCCTTTGCCTTGGAACCCTCTTCCTCACACTTAATAAAGTTCTACGAAATATGAAGGTGCCAGTTTCCTGATGGAACACATGACAATCTATACTTGCTTCAAATCTGTTTATTATATACGTTCTTTAGCAAGCTGACCACAAAACAATGCAGACAATCTTTTCATTTATGTTGAGTGCTTAAAAATATACAGAATACATTAAAACATTAAATATATGTATTACATACAGTATACATATTAATATATACGTGTATCTTATGTATTAAAATATCAAATATTTCAATTTCGTTTTTCACCTAAAGAATTTTAAATACTATGTCATGAGATCAAATGAGAGTGCTGTGGTTTTTTTAATCAAAATTAACAAAGCACTATCCAGCTGCCTTTTGCTAATGTGGAGCACACAGCACACATCACTGAAAGGCACCAGTTTGTATTTAAACTATCAACATCAGAAGCACTCTATTATCTATTGCTATGTTTTCCCTACAGTGCCTCCAAATTAACCTATTCTCTCCTTCTCCTGTTGCTGACAGAATCTCAGCTAGGTTTCCAATGCCTATTGCTTGTTCTCCATTTAGGCTTTCTCATGCCAGTGATCCTGCTCAAATGGAAAAGCTGATCTGCTGTCCTGTTAAAGTTTTCTTGCACTACAGTAGGTTAATCTATCTCAGACAGAGGTAACCACAGATTGAATACTGTAGACGTGTCAGCAGGTGGCAGTTAAATTTGCCATTCATGCTCTTTCCCTAACTAAATTCAAGAAATCGGAGAAAGCTTCCAGAGTCAACAGGTACACCTTCAAACTTAAAGCTACCCATAATTATTAAAATGCTTGAAGAAAACAAAATTCTAGACATTAAAATTGCAAGAGAATTGTTACTGGCAGGGCCAGCAGTTGCCACAGTTTTCAGCAGTCTCTTTGTTTCTTCCTACGTTTCATACAGCGACCAGTTTACAGCCATCAGAATAGCTATCTAGAGCAAAGAGTGGCACCATGAATAGGAAGGGCAAAGTTTGAGCTCCTGTTGTTCCAAATAATTAGAGTTGGAATGTGACAGGAATAAGATGCAAACCTCAGAATAAGTGGTGTTCTTAGAACACATCCACTATGTTATGCATCACTATTATCAGAATACACAATGTATGATACACATTAACAATCTTTTTTGCTAATGTAAATTTGGACTTTCAAAGTAAATATTTACTTTATTTATTCAATTTCTTTAATCTAAGTCAAAGCACTTCCACTATGACACCAAACTTACAAGATACTATGAACATTCTAGTGCTTTTTCATACTGGAAGTACAGCAATGTTTGGAATAGACATTAAATATTCTTCTGGAATCTTAAATATGTTATTCATGGTCACTTAATTCATTTTTGTGGTTACCAAAGAGAAGAAATAGAAATTGTCATCTCTAATCCATACTAGGAACTAAAAGAGAAGATTTAAAGAAAAAACAATATCAGTAAAAGAGGTCTTAAGCATAAGAAGTTTTCTAGGAAAATGAAACATTACACACAAATCCAATGGAAATCTTGGTGCTGAAATGACATCAATAAAACAAAAAAATGGATCGCACAAAGGAAAAACTTACCGGTCAGCATTAGGGAGAGTATTTAACTTAGAATGATAACTGATAGAAAAGAAGTTACAGAAAGCCACTTGACCAAGGTGCTTTGAATTTGAGGCATTTCCTCTTCACCTATTAGCTACCTAAGTGAACAGCTCGTAAAAGAAGGCCCTCTCGTAGATGTCTTGAGTTAGGACAGACATATGCATTTGAATACATGCATATAGATATATATTAATCTAAACAAATATACAACCATAATTATTTTACTATTCTGATTTGACATTGCCTTGCCAGCCTTTATCTAAAAGGTACAGGAAATAAAACTAATAGTACATAGGCTGGGATCAGCAGCCTGTTTCTCTAACCTCCCAAAGCCAAAGGTAACCATTTTCCTGTAAATTCAAATTAACAAGATGTTCATAAATCTGAACATAAAATTATAAATTTATTTTATAAATTGCAAAAGTTTGTTTACAGAAAATTAGGAGCCATCTAAACTTATTTTCATTATTGCAGAATCAAAGTACTAATCGCTGAAGCCATTATTTCTCATTAAGGAAAAAACTGGACATAGATTTTTTTTCTAATGAAAAATCTGAGCCTCTTAGGACAGAAGCAGCAGTATCTATCTCCCCAAGGCCAGACGACATACTCCTGAACAGTAGAGATCAAAAGAACATTAAAAAAAATTTAATTATCAAATGTAATTACACACCAAGCTCCAGAAATGTGCTACAAAAATCCTGTCCCCATGCAAGTAGCTGGGAGCAGCACAACTGCTGGCAAATGAACTACTTTCCTCCAGTTACACAGAGGATTTTAAGAGAACCTGAGAATTAATGAGCAAGATAGGTCTTTGTCTTAGCCTGGGCAAAGCCTCAGACTAGGCAATAATTGATGTTAAATGCCCATTTACAGTTGACACACCTGAAAGACAGGATGCCATCCAGAGATACCCTGACATGCCTGAACAGCGGGCCCAGGCAAACCCCATGAACTTCAACAAACCCAAGAGCAAGGTCTTGCACCTGGGTCATGGCAACTCCCACTACCAATACAAGCTGAGGGATGAAAGGACGAAGCACAGCCCTGCTGGAAAGGATCTGAGGATACTGGTGGATGGCAAGCTGGAGATGAGCCAGCAATGGGCCTTCACAGCCCAGAAAGTCAACAGTACCCTCAGCTGCATCAAAAGAAGCACAGCCAACAGGTCAAGGGAGGGGATTCTGCCCCTCTACTCTGAGCTGGTCAAACCTTCCCTGGAGTACTGCATCCAGTTGTGGAGCCCTCAGTATAGAAAGACACAGACCTGTTGGAGCACATCCAGAGGAAGATCACAAAAATGATCCAAAGGATGGAACATCTACCCTACAAGGACAGGCTGAGAGAGCTGGAGCTGTTAATCCTGGAGAAGACTCCAAGGAGACTTGATAGCAATCTTTCAGTATGTAAAAGGGGAGCTATAAGAAAGAAGGGAACAAGCTCTTTAGCAGGGTCTCTGGTAATAGAAGAGGGAAATTATTTCAAACTAAAGGTGGGTAGATTTAGTTGGATATAAGAAACAATTTTATTTTATTTTATTTTTACAATAAGGATTATAAGGCACTAGAACAGGTTGCCCAGAGAGGTGGTGGATACCCTGGCCATGGAGACATTCAAAATTAGGCTGGAAAGAGCTCTGATCTATCTGATCTAGCTATAGACGCCCCATTCATAGCAGGGGAGTTGGATTAGCTGACCTTTAATGGTCTCTTCCAACTCAAAACATTCTATGCTTCTCACCACATTTACCACTACCTAGAAACAGCAGATAAATATCCCTCCCTCTTCAGTACCCTGGAAGAAGTCTGTGCAAGTCCCAACACTCAGTCACAGCAGGCCAGCACTACATGAACCAGCAGCTCCAGACTGATGCTTAGTTAGGAGCTTTTCCACTCACCAGGAGCTACAGGTTCGGGATTTCACAATAATTTCATAATGTCCAGGGAACTACAGGCTTGCCAGTCTAACCTCAGTGCCTGGGAAGGTTATGGACTTTAAGTGAAACCATACAGCATGTGCAAGAGAGCTTGGGGATCAGGCCCAGCCAGCATGGGTTCATGAAAGTCAGGTCCTGCTTGACCAACCTGATCGCCTTCTATGGTCAAGTGACCCATGGTGGCTGAGGGTAAGGTTGTTAACATAGTCTACCTAGACTTCAGCAAAGCCTTTGACACTGTCTCCCACAGTGTTCTCCGGAGAAGCTGGCAGCCCATGGCTTGGACAGGTACACTCTCTGCTGGGTAAAGAACTGGCTAGAGGGACTGGCACAGAGATGTGGTGACTAGTGTTAAATCCAGTCACGAGAGGTGTTCCTAGAAGTTGGTACAGAAGCACATCCTGTTTAAGATCTTTAATAATGACCCGGACCTGGGGATTGAATGCAGCCTCATTAAGTTTGCAGATGTCACCAAGCTAGGAGGAAGTATCAATCTGACTGGGGTAGGATGATCCTACTGAGATCTAGTCTGGATAGCTGGGCTGAGGCCAATGGGATGAAGTTCAACAAGACAAAGTGCCAGGTCCTGCATTTAGCCACAACAACCTCAGCAACACTTGGGGTAGAGTGGCTGGAAGATTGTGTGGAAGAAACAGACCTGGGAGCGTTAGTTGACTCTTGGCTAAACACGAGCCAGCAATGTGCCCAGGTGGCCAAGAAGGCCAATGGCATCCTGGCTTATATCAGAAAGGTAGTGATCATCCCCCTGTATTCACTTCTGGTGAGGTCACCTCTTGAGTACAGTGCTCAGCTTTGGGCCCCTCACTACAAGAAAGACTTTGAGGCCCTGAGGCTCCCTTCAAGTACTAGAAGGCAGCAATGAGGTATCCCCAGAGCCTTCTCTTTTCCAGAATGAACAAACCCAACATTCTCAGCCTGTCTTTATAGAGAGGTGCTCTGGCCCTCTATCATCCTCATGGCGCTTCTCTGGGCCTGCTCCAACAGCTCCACATCCTTACTGTGCTGTAGGGTCCTAAGTCTGGACTCAGTACTGCAGATTGGGTCTCACAAAAAGAGTCTTAGGAGGGGGACAGTCGCCTCCCAAACCCTAGGATACTGTTGGCCTTTCAGGCTGCAAACACACACTGCTGGCTCATGTCCAGTTTTTCAACCATCAGGAGACCCCTCAAGTCCTTCACTGAAGGGCTGCTTTCAATGAGTTGTTCTTACAGTCTGTACACATATCTGGGATTGCTCTGAATCAAGTGCCATACCTTGCACTTGGTCTTGTTGAATCTCATTAGTTTCTCATGGGCCCAATTTCAAGCCCCTTTGGGTCCCTCTGGATGGCATTGCATCCTTCCATGGTGTCAAATATACCAGTCAGCTTAGCATCATCTGCAAATTTGCTGAAGGTGCACTCAATCCCATCACCCCTGGGGGACGCTACTTGTGACCAGTACCTGGATGAACAGCTATTGACAACAATCCTCTGGTTACAACCATGCAATCAATTACTTATCCACCAAACAGTCCACCCTTTAAAGCCATATCTCTCCATCTTAGAAATAATGATACGGTGAGGAACCATGTAAAAGGCCTTGCACAATTGTGGATAGAAGACATCAGTTTTCCTTCCTTTGTCCGCTGATACTGTCACTCCATCATAGAAGACCACCAGACAGGTCAGGTATGATCTGCCCTTGGTGTCCCCATATAAATTAAAGGGGTACAATTAAAGATTTAAAATTTGGTTAGTTAGTGGTATGTTTTGATAACTATTACATGTGATAAACAGTTATGCAAGTAATGTATATGCAAGTTCTGATCATGACTCACCACAGCATTACAATCCATGTGATATTTTGGTATACATAAAACTAGAACTAGAGACATACTAGGAACAGTGGGTAACATATTTGTATATGACAGAAGTAGAAGCCCATTTGTTAAATATGAAAAGTCTTTACAGGGAAGGCTTAGATTTGATAGACCCATGGCAGTCACATTAACTGCCTGTGGCAGGGGGTTGGAACTTGATCATCCTTGGGGTCCCTTCCAACCCAAGCAATTCTATGACTCTGTGATTCACAACTAGAGAGTCACTAACAAAAAATATTCCAGGAAGAAAGAGAGAACCAAGCAGATTCCACAAATACTACCTTCAGATATAGTCTCATTCAAGTAATATTGATTTTTCTGTAACACAGAGAACCCAAATGAATGGCATAATACAATTTTTATTTGACATGACTAGAAATTGTGGGTGTTGAAATTAAACTTATTTTCCTGTGCAAGACAGATATATGCATTGATGCAGACATTTCTATAATATCTAAAAACCAAGACTGTTGAGACTTTTTCTATATACATTCTACATTTTTTTATTCCCTACTCTGTAAACAAGAGAGTCTTATTTGAGATCAGCATAATTACAAACCTTTAATATTGTAAGGGAAAACCAGGATCCATACTTTGGTAAGAAATAGAAACATTCTGATTTTTGGGAAAGCAGTACAAGATACATGGGGAAAAAAACACTGAGAACAACTGGAGGGTTTTTTGCCCTCTCCTTCTGACACAGAAGCAACAAGCTGGCTCCTGAGCCATTAAAAAAAACAAACAAGATTCCACGACAGGAGAAAGTGTATTTCGGGCACTGTCTCATTACCTGCATGCTTGTTTGCTTACTGGTTCCCATCTGACAAAAGCTTTGTGTTTCCTCTCCTAGGTGGGGACAATCTGAATGTTTTCTACACCTGTGAAGGCCTTAGTTCAAATTAAGATTTCCACTTGAGAAACACCATGTTTAGGATTTAGTACCTTAAGTTTGGATCAACTGATGTTAGACATCCCTGTGAAAATTCACAGAGACACAAATTTAAAATAACCTGAAATCTTGGCTTTTTGTTGTACTGAGTCTCTGTAGAGATCAAAAGTATTATTCTTAGATCTTTTCTGCAACATTTGTTACCTTTTCTCTCAAAATCCTAGGAATTAAGTTTAAAATTTGGTTGCCTGTGGCATGTTTACTCTTCATTACATTATTCAATAACCAGAAAAAAAAAATTCAAAAGTTTTCACTCTACAAGACTTTCTGTTCAAGCAAGAATATTCAGTGCACAAATGCTCCTCATCCATAGTGCTGTCCTACTGCCACTGAACAATGCACCTCTCTTAAATCCACTTAAATCATCTCCTCCAACTGAAAGGTGAGTAAATAAAACTTAATGTACCCATCTCTAAATTCCAGTTGTCTATTAAGAACACAAGCACCTCCTTCAAAAGAAAAATATCACAATTTGGACAAATGGGGGAAAGAAGAGTCAATAACCGGAAGTTCTGTAATACACTGATAAATTCCTTTTGGACATCTGGGAGATAACTACAGTGAATGCTTCCTTCCATTACTAGTAGCCAGCACAAGAGAAATGTTTACTCTTAAAATTAAAAGGTTTTGAATTCAATGGGTTAGTCAAAGGCTGATGCACTGCATTAGCCGAGAGCTATTTGGTGGCTGCAAAGGAACAGGAAAGAGAATGGAATAGACATTATGGCCTTTATTGCGCAGGAAGAAAAATGTGCAATATAGTACACAAAGAACACAAAAATAATTAACCCAGTATATTTCCAGCTCACATTTTTTCATATGATGCCTAAATTAACCTCATTTTTCATGACACAGCAGTTGCCAGCAGAAACAAACAGCACTAGCTTACACATCCCATACAGTAACCTACATAAAACCAGCTTAAATGTCAGCGGTGGGAAAATTGAGCATTTTATCTAACACTGACATGGAAATATGTAATAAAAAAGTTGCTTTTGTGTATAAAATAGATTTGACAGAGAAATAGTAGACACTTCAGAAGACAGCAAACAATTCCTTGTTATTGATTCAGCTGAAATCTCTGACTGAGGCCGAAGAAAATGTCTGAAAGGATTCCATTACCATAACCGTTTCTCTGTGAAGAAGTGTCCTACAAAGAAATTTGGACAACCTACGTTACCCTGGACTATAAGTATCCTCATCTGACAACTGCACTACAAGATTTAAGTTAACTACTTGCAGAGATTGTGTACAAACAAGAGAAATTACTGATTTAAAAATTGATACTGTAGCAGATTATAAATTACTATAACTACAGACTAGAAGTTCACTTTAAAAATTTTTCAACTTCATATTAAGTTTCTTCCTTTGGTCTACTGAAGGAAATGATGAATTGTAAAGTTACTACAGCTCCTTTAAAGCTTTTCTTTTATGTGCTCCAACTAGAAAGAAAAATATTTAACCATGATTGAAGGTCATCTCTACCAAGTTACATGAGAGAAACGTCAGGACAAGCAACGTCTTACAACCTCACTGGACTGAATAATGACCTAAAGGGCTTCTGCAGTGTTTTTCTTTGGTAGTCAGATGATTTCTCCTTTTCTACCTATGGAGAAACACGCCATGTAATGTAGCAGTATTATCATAATTTGTCCTTGGCTTCACAAAAAAAAATTCATCTTAGTATCTGCTGCGTCACCTACTCACTAGCTTTTGTAATGGCATAGTAGATAAAAAAAAATGTGTGTGGTTCAAATCCTTTTATCCCGAAGATTCCAAGCCTACATCCTCCTCTGCTTTCCTTTTGAGGGAGCTAGTGATTCCCACAGCAGTCACAAAAACATGAATATTATTTAATATAATAGTTTCATCAACCACTCAAAAGCATTCTAACTACAGCACAATAGATTTGAGCATTTACAAAGATGGAACTTCCAGCTTTCCCTTCTGAAGTTTACAATTAGAAATTCATAGAATCATAGAATGATTTGGGTTAGAAGGGACCATTAAGATGATCTAGTTCCAGCTCCCTGCTATAGGCAGGGACCAGACCAGATTGCTCAGAGCCCCACTCAGCCTGGCCTTGAATTCTTGCAGGGCAGAAGGCATCCACCACCTCACTGAACAACCTTGCTGTTGCAGTGTCTCACCCACCCTCACAGTGGAGAATTTCTTCCTAACATCCAGTCTAGAATCTACCCTCTTCCAGTTCAAAGCTATTTCCCCTCATCCTGATGCTACATGCCCTTATAAAAAAAATCCTTCACAGCTTTCCTGTGGGCCCTCTTCAGGTACCAGAAGGCCACTATAAGGTCCCCTTCTCTTCTCCATGCTGAAAAGTCCCAACTCTCTCAGCTTGTCTTCACAGGGGAGGTGCTCCAGCCCTCTGCTCGCCCTCATGGTCCTCCTCAGGATTCATTCCAACAGCTCCACATCCTTCTTGTGTTGGGTGCCATGGAAGTGGGTACAGTATTCCAGGTGGGGTCTCATGGGAGCAGAGCAGAGGTTCAGAATCACCTCCCTCAACCTACTGGTCACACATCTTGATGCAACTTAGGATACAGTTGGCCTTCTGGGCTGCAAGCACACATTGCTGGCTCATGCTGAGTCTTTCGTCAACTGACACCCACAAATCTTTCTCAGGTCTGCTCTCAAGCTATTCCCTGCCCAACCTGTACCTGTGTTTGGGAGTGCCCTGACCCAGGTGCAGGACCTTGCACTTCACCTTGTTGCACTTCATGAGCCTGGCATGGGCCCACGTCTCAAGCCTGTTCAGATCCCTCTGGATGGCATCCCTTCCCTCTGGTGCAGATGTCAACTGCACCACTCAGCTTGGTGCCAAATTCTGAAACTTAATTAAGAATATCTGATTGCAAATACTGAAATATAAATAAGGCAGGTAGAATGGACAGTAAATAGCCTGTAAAACATTTAAGAAAATGAACCGCTGCTTTTCATTAGACTACAGTAACTTCATACATCATCAAAAATCAGTTCTTTCTGTACTCATAGTTGAAACAAAGATTTACGTTCTTCGCAACTGAAGAACTCTTCAATACCTGTGCAGCCACAAAACAGGAAACTTTCCTTCCCATTGTTTCTGTCCACTCTGACTGCTGAAACAGTTCAGCATAACTAAACATGGGAAAAAGTCCCTTTGTTTCCTGTGAGGGCAGCCTCACAGCATATGGGAAGAAATTAAACACTCATACAGAATATAACTGCCAACTTCCGGGCATTATTCTTAATAAACAGGATCTCACACAGTGAGAAACAGATAAATGGATGAGGAGGAACCTTAAAGTAAACACAACTTCAAGTTATTACTATCAGGACCTCACTCTCCTAACGCCGGCTACATAAAGAGGCTGGCATGTTACAAGTATATGACAATATATTTAAATACAGTAATCACATCCAATTCATTCCGCAATTTCCATTCATTAATTTCAATATTATTGTTGGTGGTAGTTAACTGTTGTATTTGCAATTGAAATCAACAACTTGTTAGAAAAAGTCTTTCTACTTTAAGAAAACAGATATAATCTTTCCATGGATACTTCTGAGTACCTCTACTCTGCCAAAAACATTGCAGCATTATAAAGGAATACACAAACTGTCACCAAACTGTTAAATCAGTTAAATCATCCTGAAAACATTTTTCACCTCTAAACTTGAGATAATCTGAAGACAGCTCATATTTTGCCTCCTTTAATTACAAAATCCTCAATGCTCCCCTGATAATTATTGAAACCTCACCATTAAAAAGAATGCAAACAAGCACACAAAAACGAAGAGCAAAGATATTTTCACACCTCAAGTTGACTGTGTATGAAGACATGCAAACTTGCATTTCTACATTATTACTAGCCATGCTCACTTGAACAATCCAACTACACCATTTATGAAACCATGATTGGCACCTCAATTAACACTGCAAAAGCCAGTGTTAACTAACATAAATACTGCAATGAGGTAATCTCAACACATAATCAACTAGTTTCAAACGTGCTGTTTTTTTTATTTTAGGGTTCTTTTTTCTCATTTGTTACTGACATTGACTGCTTCTGTCCATCACTGAGCCCATTTACAACATCTTTTCCCACACACACACACTTTCACACTGCCAAACAGAATGCTGAAAGGGAGTAAACAGTCATTACAACTCATACCTCAAGCATCTTCCCCAACCTCAAAAAATATTGCTTTTGATACTTCAATAAAGAGGAAAGCAGGGCTTAAGGTGCTAACTACACACATTTGTGTGCAATTTTATTTTTTCCCCTTGAAAACTATTTTGTAGGAATCACATTCAGAAGGTACTGATGTAAAAAACTACAGACTGCACACAAAAAAGTAGCCAAACTCAGAGATTATTTAGATCACATCCAGGCCTTCCATCCAAATTCCAGTACAAACAGCCTGAAAATGCTGATGTCCGAGGATGGGAAGAAGATGATTTCATAAGATAATGCTACTTATCAACATTGTTAAAAAAACAACTGTGACAGACCTACCATTAAATGTATCACAGCAATTCACAGGTTCCTTCCAACAATTCATTTTAGGTCTGTATCTTACACTGCAAGTTCATCTTTAAGTAGCTTTTATAAGGTTTCAAGAACAAAAATTCAGGTTGGCTGTATTTAAAGACATTTTATGAAACTGGATGTTATTTACCATCTTCTTGCTTTATATGGCTTCTGCAAAACGTATCATTGCCCAGACCACAAAAGAATAAATAGGCACTAATCAGTAATGAACATTTCACAAAACATCAACTCTGCAGGTACATGCCACTACTTCCCTCTATCATGTAAGGGTTTGACATGTTTTTAATGAAAGCACTGCTCATACAATTTAGAGCTCTCAGCCACAAACACCTTCGACTTTTGAAGTCAAGTCCCTTTACCACACTCACAGTACAAAATCCAAGGACATTTCAAAGCATCATATAGCCTGCTATTTCAGCTAGGCATCTGGATACACCATATGCTTAAATTCCTTGGGTAAGGTAACAGCACATGCTAAGCAATAAAATGAAGTGATTTTCCAGTCTTGTTACACAAATTTATAGCATCCCAGAGATCAATCACTTGGTTACACAGTATATCATTTCAACTTTATAGCACTGTGCTTTTAGCATCCCATTTTTTCCAAAATGTTACATTTGGGATTAAGAAGTAAAAACACGGCCAATTAAATTCACAGAAGAACATGAGAACATCCTGAAAGTGTATTAAAGGGTAGGGAAGAGAAATCTTACTTTCCATTCTTCAGCTTTGTATCTAGTACTTTCCAGCTTTTTTCATTAATATAGAACAGAAAGTTGCTGATTCCTGAGGTACCTATTCTGAAGAACATACAAACTGTACAGTCAGTTTCAGCGGTTACTCCACTTTCATACTGTTACCTAGTAATCAGCATATAACTTAATTCCCAATCTGGAATTTTTAGGTAACAATATAAAACCAGTTTGTTTTAAACTGCTGTGACTTGGGGAGCAAAGAGCAGTGAGGGCACAAATACAGGTATCTCATCTATTTCACCAATTGGTGCCCATGACAAGGTGTTCTAAAGCAGACACTTGGCTTCCAAACTCACCTTTTGGTGCTTGCCAGCAAACTGTTCCAAACCAAGCCCCAAGATACAAATTACTGCAGGCTTTATATGAGCACAGCTCTAAGTCAGTAAGGAAAAGAATTAGGCTTTTCAAAGAGCTGGACATTAACAACATGTACAGCAATTACAAGCACAAGTCTAGCCCAACTGAAACTACCCTCCAACAGGTTAGCCTTTTTGAGTTACAGTTTCTGAAATACACACCAGCCATTTCATCTGGGGACTCAGAGGTCATAGCCACACGTATATTCCAAGTGTCACTTTCTGAGCTGTTTCTCAGACTGCACAGTATATGACACTAGCTATTGTCCTTCAGCCAGCAACTCATGACAAGCCTTTAAGCTCTGAATAGCTGCTATCCAATTATATCTTCCTGATTGTTTTTTGGTAGGTTTTTGTTGTTGTTGTTTTTGTATTTTTGACACAAATAAAAGCACCTTTAGTATCTCTCAAGAGGCTTCAAATACTGAGAATTTTCTATGGTCCAGCTCATGAGAAAATCAAGTGTTAGCCCCTAATATCTCAGTTCTGTCCTTAGAATGTGATAACTTGAGCTGTGAACAGACTGTGAAAGAACTACAGTAGCACTAAAGCTTATGCAAAATGAAACTGACTTTCAGGAGTTAGCCTTAAAGTTTCTCAGATGTTTCAAGCAGATATTCATTCCTCTAGCATCAATTATATATAAAGGGAAAGGACAATTTTGCTGTTGGAGTACTGAACTGGGAATCAAAACATCAGATTATATTTCTGGCTCAGCCACAAGCTTCCTCTGGGACACAAAATCAAGTTCCGTCTTTAAGTTTACCATTTGTAGAACTACTCAGATTTGATTTATTAATGACAGAAATGCACTGAGAGATCTCTGAACACACAAAGAAAAATATTTCAGAACTGCCAGATTATCTATTCCCTGAACAAAGGTAATACAGTGGGAAAATTATCTGTTTCTTCTACTATTTTGAATATTCGCTTGCTGAATGGTGTAGCCTGTCCAACTGTGATGCAATTTCAGAGGACAGAGGAAACAAAAAAGAGGTACAAAGCTGCAAAGTTTTTGCTCCCCTGAAGAGCTCAAACTTCGAGACAGTCTTTTTCCTTGTCATATCAATAAACTGCTAAAATGACAAGTCATGTAGACAGGAAGGGACCTCCAAAGTTCATCTGGCCCAATCACTTCATCAAAACAACATCAACTAGGACAGGCTCCTCAGTCTTGCCCAGCTGAGCTTTGAACAAATCATAGTTATTCTACAGCCTACGATCAATCTGTCCCAGTGCTGGACCACCTTCATAGCAAAGAATATTTTGCTTCTCATTTTGAGTTGGAATTTCCCATTTTCCATTGCATCTCCTTTGTCTACAGTGTATACTTTGAGAGAAAAGTAGCTCCATCTCCGTATCTCCATCAGGAAGCAGTTACAGACAGCAATAAAAATTTCCTGAAACTTTGCTTCTTAAGGTAGAAGAAACCTCATTCTTTCAGCCTCTCTTCACAGATAGCATGCTTCAGGTGCCTCATCACCTCCCTGGACCTCCTCTTGACATTCTCCAGTAAACAAATTCCTTCTTTAAAGAAGGAGGCCAAAACTTGGCTCGCAAAATTCTTATAACATGCAGAAGACAGGCAAAAGAATCACTTCCCTCAATCTGTTAACAGCCTGGCTAAAACAGCCCAGAATGCTGACTGCCTTCAGCAATGCACAGCTGCACTCCTGTTCAAGTTCTTGTGCACAAGCACTCAGAACGCCCTTTCTTTCAAGTTGCTTCTTAGCCTTCCCAGACTACACTAGTGGCACAAGGTCATTCCAGTCCTGGGGCAGGAGTTCTACTGCTTTCACTGAACTTCATGAAGCTCCTCTCAGTACATTGCTACAGCCTGTTGACATCCCAATAGCTGGTTTTCAATCACCACTTTTTCATTCAAAAGCATGGAGGCTGTTTTGAAGATGACTGACTGTATAATCTCCCTAAGGACTGAGGTGAGGCTGACGAATTTATACTTCTCCACATCCTCTTCCTTGACCTTCCTGAAGCTGTGCTGGAGACTTGTATTTTCACAGTCTTTTGGAACTCACCACAGTCTCCATGACCAAAGATGAAAGAAAGGCCTCACAATGACATTGGCCAGCTCTCTCACATGCATCCTATTAAGACCCAGACTTCTGTATATCCACTTGCTTTACGTGCTTTGTAACTGTGCTTCCTTCTGCTGAAGGCAGTAACACCTTCCCACAAAACCAGTGAGTGGGCTTTAACGGGACTACAGGGAACTCTTCTGCGAAAACTCCAGAAGAAAAAGCATGGAGTACCTGAGAATTTTCGGTGACCCCCTTCACGAGGCACACATTTTCCTTAGCCCCTTCTTCCTACCAATGTATTTTTGAAAGCCCCTTCCACTGGCCTTCACAGCTATCATTTCAATGCCAGCTGAATTTGGACTTTGCTATCTCTATTTTTACAAGACTTCATATTCCTTCTCAGTAGCCTACCCTTAAGCACACTCTTGGGTCCCACACCAACACACACCAAAATTCACCAAAGAAAGGGACAATTCTGTTCAGTTGAAAATAGAATCATAGAATGGCCTGGATTGAAAAGGACCACAATGATCATCTAGTTTCAACACCCCTGCCATGTGCAGAGTCACCAACCACCAGACCAGGCTGCCCAGAGCCACATCCAGCCTGGCCTTGAATGCCTCCAGGAATGGAGCCTCCACAACCTCCTTGGGCAACCTGTTCCAGTGCATCACCACCTTCTGAGATAAAAGCTTTCTCCTAATATCTAACCTAAACCTCACTGTCTTAATTTAAAACAATTCCCCCTTGTCCTCTCTCTATCCACCCTCATAAAGTCATTTACAGAAAACTGGACAAACATGTATAGTCTAGATTTAAAGCAGGAACAAGAAAATAATTAAAAATCCTAAAAAAGAATATCCGTGAGTACATATGAATGTGAAATTGTTCAATATACTTATATAAGTTAAAGCCTAAATTAATAATTTAAATTATCCTGCTCAGCTCTATACTTCATTCACGGGCAGATCAATCCCTTCCCAAACAGGGACATATACTTAACATTAGACATACGGCTAATAGCCTTCTACTGACTGGCTAGTTGTCCCCACTTGTTTCTTAGGCCAACTACAGCCAGTTAGGATTTGTTTATTTTGGCCAAAATACATTTCCTTTTTGTTTCCAATGTGAAGAACTTCTCAATTCCCCCTATACAGTAATACTGTCACTAACTTGGAATTCCCTTGTTTTGACACATTTACTCTCTTCATGCTAACTCTACCAAAAACCTACTAACCTCAGAATGCATAGTTTCAAACCACTTGCTGTTTTAAAATGGTAAGAACAATTGTTCCTGAAGAGATTTAAAAAATATGTCTCTGTAAATGCTTGAAATCATACCATTCAACAGGCTGCACAGAGTAACTTAGTTTGGATTTATGTTTCCCCCAAATTGTCTTTTCTTAAATAGCCGCTCACTTCAAAATCTTGTAAAATATATGGGCCAGCAGAGCTCAGACTGAGCTATAAGGCAGACCAAAGGAATAACTGAAAAACTACAATGATATTTATGAATACAGATAAATCAAGAAGTTAAACTGTATAAGATCCTAAGCATATCATCCTCTTCAGTATACTACATCTCAGTCTATAATAAGTCTTATGAAAAGTTTATTAGATGCTATGAAAAAAAAGATTTCTCTTTTCAATATTTTAAATGTTTCCCTGAATGCATAAAAAAACATTTTTCTTAAAAAGCAGATTTTCAAAATAGTGTAAGTAAATCTGAGAGCAGTAAGGAAAAATCCATTGAGATGTATCAAGTATTTATCAGTAGTGCTGTATAATTAACTGTGCTTCCAAACAAGATAAGATAGATACATGCTTGAAAATACTTTCGAAAAAAAAATAGTTTTTGCTATTGTTGAACCTTCTGCAAACTGTGCAAGGTTCTGTGCTCAGCTAGCAGAGATGCAAGTAATCTCTTCTTGCTAATCCACTCTACAAAGCAAGCTTTCAATGTTGAGGATGGGGGTTACACAGAATTAAACAGCTTTTAAGCAGTTACCCCTACACTGACAAAGACCACAGGTGGTGCAATTGATATAGCCAACCAAGTCAAATAAGAATAGAATACCATATTCAGTATTTTGTAATGCTTAGACGTGTTAAAAAACAACAGAAATTGGAAGTGAATGGAAAAGATATTGACTTTCTATGGTAATTGTGCGTGCACTTCCTTTTGACTTTTTATGATGAAGTAGCCATAGAATGTTGCTTTTCTTTTCCTGAAGAGAAAGGAAATCACATAAGCTTATCAAAAAATGCAGCCAGCTAAAACCCTTCCCTTTCCATTCATTTAAATCCCTTTTATTAGATGTAATTATGCAAACCATTATGAAGTTACTAATCATTACTGTAATTGAGATATATATAACATAACCTATTTAACATAGATATTCACGCATACAAAAAACAACACAAAGCCATAAAAGATCATCTTACAATGGCTCTTCTCTCAAAGGTCCAACACTGAATTGCACCATCTAGCATAACCATTGGGGAGTTTCAATCCAGGACAAAACATCCACTGCCAATCTGAAATGATAGTGCTGAATTTGACTAAAGCTTATGTGGACTCTCAGTTACTATTAATCACCTGTCCGGCTAATTAGTCTGCTAAACATTCAGAGAAATACCTACTGAGACAGGAGAAAGGAAAGGCACAGCGTGGCAAGGAAATACAGATCCCAAGGTGTCACACAGACACTGTGAAGGCTGGGAAGTAAACTTCAAACAAAATCTCTTTATGCCCACTGAAAAGGAAGGATTCTACTTCCCTTAACAGAGCACATTCACAGAAAACTAACCCTTTTTCACTTTACTGTAAGCAGAAGGGAGACAAGATAGTGCAGTAGAATCTAATGGAATTAACCACAAATTTGAGAATTAACTGGCAGAGAAGTGCATGAAGAGATTCTGTAAACCATGCCATATTCTACATAACTGGCTGTCTTTTTCTTCCAGCTGCCTCAGGATCTAACAAGTTGCCCGGACTTATGCCATGGGGTTTTGGAACACTTACACAACTGCTAACATCTGCTGCTATTCCTATCAACGTCAAATTTGTCAGAACAAAGACTGCATCAGAAAAACAATCCTTATCATGTATAAACAAACTCTACTTTCACAGCTTCCCCCAAAAGTACCAAATGTAGTAGATCTAATGCACGTCCAATTTCTATTCTTAAATTGAATCTCTTTCCTTAAGTATATTGTAATGAATTGTATTTTGCCTATATCCCTGCAACATACCTTGGTTTGCCTTTATTGATTCAGTATCAGCAAGAAATAAAGCTATAACTAAGCCTCAAACCAAGTTATAAAGTTACAAATTAAGCCAGCCATTATTTAGCACCTTTCTATTATCAAACAATTTTTAAATTCTCAGCAACTTCTAACTCTTGTTTTACTGGTTTCTTTACTACTGGTACATTGAGATTTCAGATGAATACCCAATTTTATGTAGAAAATGAAACTTCGTAAGAAAGCATAAAGTTAATTAAAAGTTAAAAACTTTTTAATAATTCATTAAAACGTCAAGTATATTCCTCAGCATAAAATACTGGATCAACAATAATCTTGGAAAAGCCTATTTAGCTTTACTCTACTTAACTAATCATGCTATTTCTGAAGGAAAACATGAAAATTTCACTATGTTTACGCAGAGAGCACTAAATAAGTACTTCTTCATTTTCTGAAAAGAATGAAATAGATGAGGTATATCCCCCCCTCCAGATAGAACTTGGTGGGAAAATAAATATATAAAATAAATGGTTCTCCTCTATTCTTCTCTATTCAGATACAGCTTCTACATCACTGGAAAACAGAGCTTTCTTGGAAGATGACATGACCACCAGAGAAGTATGACCCAGCATCAGAAAAATCCCAATTGTTATTTTAGCCAGTGAAATATTAATATCTTGTAATAGAAACCTCATATTATAGGCCATAATAAACTCCACCTGTAGATACAATTTTCAAAAAATGCTTTAGTGCCTCAGCTAAGTTCCTCTATCAGTAGATACAGCTATTTCAAAAAATGCTGAATGCTAACAAGAACAAAAACTCAGGTAATGAAATGACAGTCCAAGTATTCTAATGAAATGTTTGAAGGAAAAGTTTAAGCTCCTCTTCCCGATTTCCTAAGCGTATCTACTGCCTCTTACATTGCTGTGACTTTTGGGGGACTTAAGTTTATCCACCTCGTGTACATCTACAGATTTCATTCAGGTGGACCTATCATTGTTACTGCTCAGTATTATTGATATATCAACACACCATGCTACCATGGTTTATTCCCAGAAGATTTGGGAGAGCTGAAAAAGTAGTATTAATATAAACAAATCTTTTCACTCTGATGTGATCTGTGATGAAAGCAGATTAAAAACAATACTGTATTTACAAAGCATAAAACCAAGAAGAGGGTAATGACCTCACGTGGGAACGATTCAGATCCATCTATCCAGCCAAATAATGAACCTATTAAATCTGCTTTGCAATTCATAGACTTGTAGACTTCTGACAGAATACACAAGCCAACTGGAGAATGAACCATCACAGCAGAACAGCATAACAAAAGCATTTTAATTAACCATTAAGAAATTTGTCTTTGGTGAGATGCTTTTTAATCTTGATATAAACTGAAGAACCTAAATAATTTTAACAAATAATAGACATCCCCCAGGAAAATGATCAAAGCATTTCTCACATAGATATATACACCAGAAAAGCTATTCCCTCCTCAAAATCTCTTCATTCTCCAGCCAGTCACTGGTTGTAGCAGGTAAACATCATTCCCCACCATGATTATCAACAACACGCGTTTCCTCTTCCCACTGTGCAGTTACATCAGGTTTACACTCCCCTTCCACATCTGCTTATATTACATACTGACATACAGCCCATTGCAACTGCGTATTTTTGCCTCAGCCAAAGGGCAGTGCACGTTATCAATTCTCTTCAAAGACGCACAAAGTATTCAAGAACAAGAGCTAGGTATGGTATGACGTACATCAAAATCCCATACATGTGTTGTCCCTGAACAATGGATGGAAGAAAACTGAATTTTCCTGTCTCTTAATATAACTGCTTTCACAACTGGGTATGCGCACAAAATGACAATTTCAGTCCAAATGGGTGAAGAGTTCGCTCTCTTGTTCCACTGCTACAACTCCACAGGAACCATACAATCACAAAACATTAAGGTCCGTAACCCTGCAGAAGAAATAAGCCCTAATCCTGACACCACACTTGTTCTAAAGTGACTATTCCAGTTCCTATTAACTTCATGCAAACTGTAAAAGAAACTATAAACGGCTCCAGCTTTTCATTCATAAAGGAAACCAAGCTTCCAGCACAGTGAGATCCACTGACTTTGTTGAGACCTGGAAGCCAAGCTACTAACTTTCAGTGGAAGTTCAACATCTTGAGCTGTCTAGTTTAAGATTTAGCCTGCAAAATAGGATAGGATTTGGACAGAAAAACAGTCAGCACTGAGATCACACACCATCGTGTGGGGGAATCACTTCAATCTGGTTCTAGTCCACACTCATCAATACCCAACATGCCCGAAGAGAAAATCTTTCATCTTCATCCAAAAGGAATCCAGCCTGTATGCCCTAAGACAACTTCACGATGAGAAGATCTAGCCTCTGGACCGAGAAACAGCTAAGTAACAAGCACACTGATGACATGTAATAGATGGGATCTGTCTTCATTCTGAAGATTACTCCAGAGTCGTTCCCCTCCCAAAATCCACCACCATGCTCAACAGCAGTTGAAGTAGACATGCTAAGGGAAAGCTCAGAAAATATTTCCTCAAACCAAGGCTAAGGTACAGTTAAAGAGCACAACATCTCCCTGTGAAGGATTTAGATCTCTGAACTATCACTTGAGTTCTGTTCACAAACAAATGAATATTAAAAAAACATGACAGAACTATGCATAACTCCAATGTTCCTCCTTTTTTTCCATGTGATTTTTCTTTTTATTTCACAGTAGGTAAAATCTGATTGTTAAAAGGAAACAAAACAATTGCACAGCCACCTTCTCAAATATGCATGTTAAATGTTCAGAAATAAAACAGAAAACATATTGGACCGTTTACCATCTTTCATGGTTCTGCTGAGGATAAACATATGGGGAAAATAAGCTACTCTGTAGATCTTATTTCACTCCTGTGCCTAGGCTTTTATTCTCCCTGTCACAGCCAAGTTGAGAGTTTCCTCTTTCATGATAATAAGCTGAAAGTTCACAGATCTCAGAGCAGCAAAGCAGGAAATTTGCAGTAGGAAGGATTTCCCCTCCTCAACAGGACAGGAGAGGAGAAGAAAGTAAATGGGGCTACTGTGAAAGATCCGCACAGTTAACAAGATGAGTACTGAAGGATGCAGTTTAGCAGCACAGTGGTGGTGAGGGGTTGATGGTTGGACTCTGTGATCTTAGCGGTCTTTTCCAATCCTAACGATCCCATGAGTTGGACATACTCATCTCAGGAGGTCCTGAGGTGACACTCTGGCACTTCGTGCAAAGGAAACACCACACACATCTGTTAAGTCATCGTCGTTCCTCTATTTTTCCTCAGAGGGTGAAAACTTCTGGCTTCCCAGCTGGGAGCTACCTGGCACAACACTCACCCACAGCGACAGCCAGCTGCAGGGGAAGCTAGGGCTGCTGCAGCTCGGCTCTGCCCACAGCGTGCTACCTTCCAGCTGACCCCGCATCACAAGACAGGAACGAGGCCACATGTGGCTTTAATGCCAAGCAGCTGCTCCACACCAGCACCCCTCCGTCCCCGCCTGACCCCGCCCCGATGCCTTTCGGGGACTATTCCAAAGAGCAGAACGGACGCGAGCCCGGCAGCCGGGACAGACCGGAACGCAGCACGCTGCCCCCCCAGCCCCGTGCCCGGAGAAGTGAGGTCATCCGGGCGGGCTCCAGAGGGGGGCAGCCGGAGAGCACCCCCTCCGCAGCCGTCCCGAAGCGCCTCAGCCCCACTCTCCCCTCAGCGCAGCTTGACGGCGGCGAACGGCCCCGCCACCCCCCGCGGGCTGAGCCCCCCGCGCTGCTCACCGACACCAGGAACTCCAGCGTGCCCACGTAGTCCCGCTCCGTCTTGAGCAGCTCGTTGAGGACGCACACGCGCAGGCGAAGCTGCTTCTCCAAGTCCTTCCCGCTCTCTCCCTTGCCTTCCCCTTTGCTTTCCTCCGTCATGGTGCGGCGCGGAATAGCGGGGCTCGCAGCCGGGCTGCCGGCGAGAACAACAAAAGAGCCCGCGGAGCTGCGCGGCCGGGCCCGGTCCCCGCGGGTGCCCAGGCACAAAGCAGCCCCAGCTCCGGCTTCTGGAGCCGCCCGAGCTCGGCAGGCGCGTAGCCTGCCCGGTGCGCCCTCCTTTCCCGTCAGGAAGGGGACGCAGCCTGGAGGAAACGAGCGGTCACTGGTTCCCAGCTCGCCCCGTTCGCTGAGAGGCTGGAAAGCCTCCGCCGCAGCCCAGACTTGGACATTAATCAAAAGCTCTGTATCCATGTGACTCCAACCCCTTCCCCCCCTGCGCTAAATCTCAGGAAAAAGGAAAGGAAACAACTTCGGGGAAGATTGCGTGCCAGCAGCTGCCTGTTTTGCACACAAGCTGCGAGCTCCGGTTTGAGGCTAATTGGAGATCTCCAGCAACACAGCACAAGAATTATAAAAATGTCCCAACGAGCTGGCTGGCCGGGGAACCGGCAGTTGTTTGTGGTTTGTTCCAATCCTCAGCAAAAGAGCCATTTCTGCTTCCCCTTTCACACCTTCCCACGAGGCAAATAGTACAAATATACTCACGTGTGACTGCGTGTTGCACTCTGCTTCTGAACAAATAGAGAGGTGAGAACATCTGCGTGCTAAGTGGGTGCAAACACTATGTTCTACAATAGGTACAGAAAAGTTCTTCTGACATACTTACTGTTTGTTGAAACACAGTTCTCCGAAATCCCCAGGTTACAGTTACCTTGTCTACACTGGAAGTTTAGATTTTCATAATACGTTATAAGAGGAAAAGAGATGCAATGACTTTTTCAGTCAGTAACAACTATATAACTACCCCATACAAGAGGAAATGTGTGGGGTACTGAGGGATGTGGTTTTGTGGCCACGGCTGTGATGGGTTGATGGTTGGACTAGATGATCTTAATGGCCATTTCCAACCTTAATGATCCTGTGATCTTTCATGTCTTGAAATGTCAGGATGTGTGAATTTTGAGCTCATTGGTGAAAAGCTGAAGGTTTCTCTGGCTAGCTCTTCAATCTGAAACTGGAAAAAAACCCCAAATACTCAAGTTCAAGATTCTGTATCCAAGTGCCTAAACCTGCAACATCCTAAAAGGAAGGAAGAAAAGAGAAACAAGAGCGTGAAACTCTTCTACAGCCACAGTGCAAACTGACACAGCAAGAATCCCTAGTGGGATAGCGTAGGGAAAGGTATTTGCATTCTGATAATGAAAAATCATGTAGCTGTCAGCCTCAGACTTCCATTGGGAAACAGCAAATAGAGTTCTCACAAGATATTCCTCTTCAAGCTGAAATGAAAATGCAGGGAATCTGTACACACTGAAAGAAACAGGCATTCACACCCTTTTCTAAACACAACACAGCACCCTCTCACTGTCAGTGAAGTTTGGGACTCACATTCCAAAACCAGACAGTGATTTTCATGAAAATCAGAACTTCATGTTTTTGAGAAGCTTACTCTGTCAAATCTGGTTTACATGGACTGATGGGTTCAAAACGGACTGGGACAGAGAAGCTAATATAGTCCAATCATTGAAGCTTTTTCCTTAGGAAACCTGCCTGAAATAAACTGGTGGGTGGCTGGAGACTTTCCTCACCCTCTCAGGTGGATTCCACCACAGAGGCACAGATCCAGAGTTCCAAAAGTCTGTGGCATATGCCTTGAACCTGAGAAGAAGATTAAGTGCTTCACGCTTGCTTGTACTAATACAAAGAGGGCTGGTGCTGTGGTGGCAAGGAAAGAAAAAGAGAAAAAAAGTCCATGATGGAACCAGTTTTAAGTGATATCTACCAAAGAGATCCAAAACCACGGAGAAGAACACTAAGCCACCACTTTCCTCACTCTTAAAAACATGCAGGTGCCCTCTCTCAGCCAGATACCTCAAAATAGTTATATTTCCTGTCAGCAAGCACCATCTCTTCCCCTTGGGAGTACAGGTTCTGGATTTGGATATTCCCTTTTGCTCTTGCCTTCAGCCACTGTACCATTACTTTTCACAGCCTGCATGCATTCTCACAGATCTAGATGAAGGCTAGAGGAGTCAGGAGCGGCAGCATAGGGTTGTTTTCTCATAGTCTAGAGCAATAAGAATTCCTTTTCTTCAAATATTTATCATCTTATTCGCAGGATCTCTTAAGTTTAAGTGATCCTGTCTCTGTCTACATTCCTGCGATCCTCACACACTCTTGTTCCTTAATTCAAGTATGCTCCATCTAGTTGGGCCAGCAAAAGCATTACTGACAATATGGAAGAGAGTTTTATGACTGACTTCAAGCCACTGAACACAAAGCCCACAGGAGATACACAGTGACAGGGAAAGGTTCTAAATACCAAGCACAATCTATGAAAAACATACACAAGCTTCATCAATTTTCCTGATAACTTGCCTGAAGTACTGACAACAGAGACAAGTTGCTCTTTTCTCCCTAGTCTCAAGAAAAAGCTAAATTGCTCCAACCGTTGTTTTCACCCCAACAAAGCTGGAAAGAAAGAATAAAAGGAAAGGTAGGACACGCACAAGATAAAAATTCAGCTCAAACAAAGCATGAGCAATGGAAAACCAGGTTTTGTCCTGTAATTTACCAGGAAACCTGAACAATAGATAGCACTACCTGTATAAAGACATGAGTTTGGTGAAATCACAAAAAACAGATTCTTCCCATTGATCAGTGCTACACCACCATCTCTTCAGAATGCATCAAGAGTTATTCTGGTACAAAGGTACTTGAGGGCCAAGTCTGAATTCTATTTAAAGAGTCCCAGTGAAAAAAATATGACACCACACAACTTTTGGCCTTCTTATGAAATCACATAATTATTAGGTATGGACAGGACCTCTCAAGACCCTCTAGTTCACCCCCATGCTCAGGCAGCATCACCTACAGCAGGCTGCCCAGGACAGGCTGTCCAATCTGGTTTTGATCATCTCCACAGATGGGGATTCCTCCCTCTGGACAACTTGTGTCATTGTGTGACCAGTGTTGCACAGCATTTCCTCTCTTGTTCAATGAGAATTTAATGTGCTTGTTCCCTGTTTTTCTTTCAGTAAGCACTTATGAGAATGACCTGGCTCCTGTATCTCCCATATTTCACAACATTGATAAAACTGCTCATAAGCTATTCTCCAAGCTGAATGTTATCATCTCTCTCACTCTCCTCGTATGCAAGATGCTCCAGTCCCTCACTTATCTTTGTGGTCCTATCAGATAACTTGGAACAAGCTTCCCTTCCAGATATTAAGCCCCTTATGCATAAGAGACTGTTGTAATTAAAGGTCAGTGATCTGCCACAACACCTGGGTATTCTATGGGAAAACTACACAGATTTCTTCATGTATTGCTACTGAACAATGGCTACCAGTGCAGGAGATTTCCAGGATCTCAGGTAAAAGCAATTAGACATTCTGCAGAGTATCCTGTCATGTGCCACAGCATTGTAAAGGAGTCTTCAATCTTGCTGGGAACTTTAAATTGTCTTCAGAGAAAGCCAAAAGCTTTTTACTAACATCAAAAACTTCTCTCTCCAAGCTTAGTTTTCCAGAAGGGGCAGAAAAACCAGTCTAGCAGAAGCAAGCCATTTCTACTGTCCTTGTAGAAGACACTATAGGGGGGTTCCTTTTCTTCAGGTAATCTTGAAAATGCAGCAGTTTCTCCCAGTCTAACCTCCCTAAACTGTCCATGCAATGCAGAAATTGCTATCAAATCTATCAAAACTATGTTTTCCCAGAGTACTACCAGAATTAAAAATACACACAAATGTTTAAGAGACCCATCCGAGAAATGTGATTAAGAAGCAACATTCCAAAGTTCATCTGAATAAAATTAGTCTGTTTACAGGTGTCTAGTACTGTATTAAACAATGAAAAGGTTAGTATGTAGGAGACTAGCTGTAAACTGTTATGAGCTAAGCTTGACACACTGCAGTGTATCATCACCACAAGGTTTACACTGAACGATCTTTGTGGCCACAAATTTAAAAAACAAGTCATTATTTGTACATATTGGACCAAAGTACTCACTTTTGTAATCTTCCTTTATGGCATTTCTTAAGGAAGATGAAAATACTCTGACCACAAAGACATTTAAATGGCCCCAACCTCCATAAGATTGCTTACAGTGAGCTCATGTAATCATAAGATTTAAGTATTCTGACTACCAACTAGCTCCCCACCAAAAAAAAAACCAACAAAAAAGCAACAAAAAATCCTAGACTGCTATTACTATCCAAGCTTGAATACGCTGGACTTCACCACACGAGTTTTCCACAAACTGCTAGTAATGGTACATATTTGTATAAAAGGCTTTCAATTATTTTATTCCATCCAGCACAGGAGATGCAGCAAACAAACCTGACATTCAGCTTTCCTGTGCAAGTAAAGAACTGCTGCACAATTTATTCAAAAATTTAGATTATAACTTTATGTAATTGAAGGAATGGTTTTTGCTATTAGAATCAATTGTACCTTTAAGAAACACTGCAGCAAGAAGCCATACAAGAGTCAAAACGGCAAACGATCACTACAGATGGTTGGTTTTTTTTAGAAGAACATCTAATGTAAGCCAGCATGCCTCCAAAACCTCATGAGAGTAGCGATGTTAGCTCAGATACCTTTGAACCTAGAGTAGTACTAAAAAAAAAAAAGCATGAAACATAGAAAGATCATCTCAGGAAATTGTTAGTTTAGGAAAAAAGACCTTACGTGAAGCTAGTAAAAATGCTGTCCACTAGGATCAACACCAGCTTAGTGTACCTTGAAAAAAGTCATTTAAACAAAATCTCATTGTATTTCATATCTGCCCAGAAGGATAGAATGGACAGCTGGGGACAATCAACTCCACCTGCATTTCAAGAGGACATCGGATTGATTACAGCCTCACTAGATATTTAACAACCTCTTTTAGAACTTATATGAAATTGAAAGAAAATTAATTATAAACCACGCAAGTTGAAATAAGCTGAATACAGTTTATCCAAGTAATTTTATAGAACCTTACATCTTGGTGAGAAGTAAAACAAGTAAACCTAGGAGTATGCAAGGTCTTTCATGTTGCTAGTCAGATTTACATCACTCTGAACTCTTCATGGGAAAAAAAAAAACCATAACTGATTGATTAAAGCACCTTTTTGATCTGCTGTGACTTGGAAGCGCTGCAGAACAATCAAACAGGCTGAGGACCAAGGCATTACATGGAACCTGACAAAAATAACTCAATCACTTTTGGGGCTTTTTTGAAAAAGGACAGGAAAGCAAAAAGGAATATAAAGAAAAAGCATAGTGAATTTCCATTTAATTTACTTCAAGGTATAAATAATTTTAACAATCTAATAATAAAAAGCTAATTAAGAGCAAAGCATCACAATAGACACTTTAAACTCCTTGGACAGCTTACACTAGGAGTATAGACTTGAACCATTGGTTACAGAAATAGTCTTTAAAAACTTCCAAACAGAAATCTTTAAGTGGGAGTGGAGCTCATGTTCTAACAAGTTCTCCAAAGACAATATCGTGTTTATAGTCAAGTAGAAGACAGGAATAAGTCAATTTCCAGCAATAGGAGTAGAACCACTAACCATATAAATATGCCCAACCATTCTGCAACATTTAGAAGATGGAAAGAACATTAGATTCATCAGCGGGTAGAGATGATGATGAGGCACTGGCACAAGCTGCCCAGGGAGGAGGTAGAGTCGTCAACCCTGGAAGTGTTCAAGAAATATGGAGGTGTGGCACTGATGGACATGGGCTAGTGTGAATGGTGGGGATAAGCTGATGGTTGGACTAGATGATCTTGGTGTTTGCCAACATTAATGATTCTAGGAAACAAGATAGATGCATCTGTATCTGACTTCTGCAGTTTTCCTTTGACCACCAGTACATAACTTTAGGCCCACCTGAAGGCCTTCTTTCACTCAGCTTAAAATATTCTTGATACAAAACATCATCAAGACAGTTTTCCTGTAATTTTATTAATCTGAGTGGAAACTTCCATCCCACAAAGTGCAAAAGACTTGCTACTGTTGTTCGGGAATTAATACACTAAGTGTTTTATTCAAAAAATCTTTGTTTTGCTGTCTAGAAAACTGGGTTCTCATTGTTTAATACTTACTCTCATCCAATGACTTAGATTACTTTTTCAGCTTTTTCTAATGCGTAAAAAGGGTTACTAATTTCTCATCATAGCAAGCACAGTATAAGACACTGTCAACGTTTGCTGAAAATTTCATACTAGAACAAGAAAAGCTGCTAATTCAGTATAAAATGTTTACATCTTGCTTTGATTTCCAGGTGAAATTAAATTCTTTATCATAATACTCAAAATATCATCAATTGAAAGACCAGGACAAAAAACTCTCAATTCCCATTTTGTCAGAAATTATTTTGTGCAGGCACTTGCATATTTCAGGTGGGAGTGGGAAGACAAGGAGAGGTAACATAAAGCAGATGTTGAGAAACAAGCTATACATACACGTAAGCAGAATACAAATCACATTGGTAACATTAGCACAAACAAACGGCATTTGACAAGTTCCATGATTTCCATTTTGCTTTAACTGATACTTGCACTGTATCTCTTTGCTTCTGCCAAAGCAAGAATAAATACAGACCATCCAAGGTATGATGTACTACAAGGTATGTGGCAGCAAAGCTTCTTTTTCCTCCTAGTTTCTTTTGTCATGCAACAACTTCCACAGGTAATAAAAAACAGCTGAGATGCTAAGTTCACTAGTTAAAGTACAGAGCAAACTGTCATTATACACCAGAGATTTAATGCTGATGATACCCAAAGCATATATTTTCTATTTCCAAGCCTCTGAAGAGTATAAGCATGGAGCAAGGAGTAGTTTGAAAGCATTCCAAGTTAGAGGTTCTAGCAAAACCAATAAATCAAGAAAAGATGAACTTTACATTACACTGAAAAACTGTTGTTTTATTTTGATGGGCCCAATTTCTTTAATCAAGGAGCTGAAAGAATGACAACTACCATGGAGAAATCTGAATAAATATATTGTTCCTTTAATAGGATTGTTACTATTAGAAGATTTAGAGTCTGAAAAATTAATCCTTCAAAAATCTTCGTTTCATCAAAATTAATTAGCAGAAAAACAGCAGGACTGGAAACACCCGGAAAGACTAAGTACAGCTGATAACTACCAAGTTCTCTATAAAATTTTTCTATGAAGAAATGAAGCCTATCCATTTATGAAAGCAGATTTTCATGAAATTTGAATAGTAAGTTTACCAAAGCAGCAACTTCCTTTATAGCAAGTTATCTTACAGACTGTGATTTGTACATTGATATTCTCTCTCCATTTGTTCAAACAGAGAATCAAAGATTCTGCAGCCAAAGCCACGTGCTTTAACCATGAAACAAAACAACACAATGTTTGATTGATGGCCAACATAAATCATAACAACTCCATTAATTTTGCTCGCCATTAAAGACTCAAATGAAATATGGACTAGCAATCTAATCATACTTGAACTATTACCCATTTATTTTATCTGTGTAAGTACAAAAAGAACAATAATTACCAGGGATTTGCAGTAGTTACTTGTGGCAGAAAAGTCGCTATTTTACAGTGCATTCCTACAACACTTTTCTTCTTGGGGAAGATAGGAAAAGGACAAAAAGTATAAAAAACAAAAAAGAAAAATCACTACCATAACTTTTATACATTAAACAACAACAGTTCTTTATAGATCTACCTAGTTTGTCAGCTACAAAAGGATTACACAATAAAAATCTGCAAAATTCCTTAAATAAAACATGATAATTTGCTCTGAATTTCTCATTAACTTTCCATTCTGCTTCTACTTACAGGAATTTAACAATCTATTTGCATAATTTGCCTCCAACAGGCCACCACATTTCAACTTTACCTGTACAAATGAATAAAACAATTTATTTCAGGCAAGACTGACCAGACAAGGACATACAAACTGCATTTGTTTTTTTGTTTTTAATTGTAAAAATAAGAGCAACTTTAATTTAGCAACTTTATCTTCCAGGATTTTGCTGCTGTAACACAACTCTTTTTATATATCACCTTTAAAATGACTGTTTGCTTAGAGAAATTGAGTATTTCAGCTGGAAATAAAAAAGTTTTGTACACTAGAAAGTTAAATGATTTAGTGTAATACTTAATTTCTACCTCAGTTTAACCAAAACATCTAGGTCTTGCACTGCAAGAAAAGATTCTGGTTCCACAGACACCTTCCCACCTAGGGAGCTGCAGTGAGGAGCACCAGCTGCTCCTCTGCCTTCTGGGCTGAACAAACCCAGCTGGTTCTTTCAGCCCTTTCTCTGGCATCATGCTCTCCAGCCCTATAAGCTTTCCTGCTGGCCCTCTGGTGAGATCATTCCAATCCATCAATGTCCCTCTAGTATCAGGGAGCCCAAAACTGAGCACAGTGCTTGGGCAGCAGTCCCTGAAGTGCCAGACACACAGAAAGAATCACTTCCTTGCTGGCTGCACTCTTGTTCTCATAGTCAATCCAGTCTATTTGTCACTGAGTTACTTCTCCTTCTAGACAAAAAACATAGGACTTGCTTGGCTATGCTGTTTTAAAAACTGCAGTTCTGCCAAGAAGAAATGCAACCTGAAACAGAGCCAAGTGGTGCCTCAGCGTTGATCTCTTCTGGGTTATTAGTAAAGGCTAACATCATTCTGTGGCTAACAAAGTGTTACAGGTCAGCAGCAGCACAATGCTGTGTACAATGTGAGACCAAGGTCACTAGCTGCAGAATGCAAAAGTGACTGCAGGTGACAGCATACTGACTTACAGCTGCTGAAAAATCTGTAATTTGAATAAAATTATGTCAAAAACAGAAATCGTTCATTGGCATCCTCGAGGAGCACAAAGCAGTAAGTGTGGCAAAACAGCCTTGGGAATGAAGGATTGGGAATTTCCTGGGGAAGTAGCTTTTTTCTATTTCATTTTCCCCTACAAGAATTCTCACTCAGCCACCCTAACATTGTTTGGAATCAAGAAACTTTCCTGTACAGGTGCTCCTTGAATGCTGGAAGGAACTGCAGAAATGTTTGTGTCTAAACAGCACACAAACACATTCTGTCAACAACATGAAATAACAACTGAAAAAGCAAACATTTCAGCACACCAATGCAGGAGCTTGGAAACAAATTAAGAACTGAATCTGGAGTTTACTGCTAATTTGTCCTGTAAATACCATTAAGTCATTCCGCGATACTCACCCCAGGTTGCTACAAGTTAGTACCTCCATTTACACACTTCAACTACCAGTAACTCTCAAACCCATATTGGTTTTTGTTCAGCTGCTGTTATGCTTTCATAGGTCTTCATAATTCACACTTCCTTGCTCTCATACTGTCAAAAATACCCAGGGAGTATTTCCACAAACTATCTGCCACAAAAAAAGACACATTTGCTGCTGAAGGACCACTTCATTAACAGGAATTTCACCACAGGAAGCTAAATGCATCCATTGAAATCAGTGGAAATTCTCTCTGTTAGCCTTTCTCCGTCACAGACAACAGAATTTATTTTAGCAGAGTAATAATTTTTCCTCAATATTTATTCTCTCTGCTATTTTTCAAAATATTGTAATACATAAGATATTACTTTTTTTAAAGAGGTTTATACACAACTGTAGCACAGCTGTAAGGTCTGCTGTCCCACTTCCAACATGCAGCTTCAAAAAACACTGCTTACACTTCTTTTGGTAGAATACACTTTTTGTTGTGTCATTTGTTAATACAGGAACTTTATCTGTTATCATTACAACAGATAAATACATGAGACTGTTTAGCCTAGACTGGAACTGTTTAGCCTAGAGAAGAGAAAGCTCAGGAGGGATGTTATCAATGTATATAAATATCTGAAGGGAAGGAGCAAGGAAGACAGAAGCAGGTTCTGTTCAGTGCCCACTGACAGCACAAAAGGCCGTTGGCACAAATTGGTACACAGGAGTTCTATCTGAATACCAAGAAGCACTTCTCTGCTGTGCAAGTCCAAGAGCAACTGACAGAGGTTGCCCAGAGAGGTTATGGAATCTCCAGGGATGGAGATCTTCAAGAGTCACCTGGTCTGGGCAATCAGCTCTAAGCACCTGAGCAGGGGAACTGAAACAGACAATATCCTGAATTGCTTTGCAACATCAGTAGTTCTGTAATTCTGTGAGTATATCCAGATTGGAAGTGAATTAGCAGACTGTTTTGTCAAAGACTCTATCAGGTCAAGGCATGTTTCTCTCTTGTGACACTGTGTGAAGTATTTATATATCAGCAGAAGCTTACCCTGGTGATTTTACTCTCCATAGTATTGAAGATCATCAATTTTACAGCACAGCTGGCAGAAAGAAAAGTAGGCTTGCCTTTCCTTCACTAAAATTCATCATCAATTCTATTGTTGTCCAAACTGAGAGCACAACACAATGTGTTGAGTTGTAGGAATTAAATTCTTTACCATTTATTTAAAAAACACCATTGTTAAAATATGTTTTATTTTCACCTCATTCTTCTGAAATGTCTTGTGTATTTATTTCATAACGTATGTAATATTAGTTCAACAGTACATTAATGTGTTTTATAAATAATTATGTATATACTGGTTTTACAGTCAAAATCTTTTTACTGAAAGGCATATGATCAAAAAGGTTTAGAGACTGCTTCTCCAGTCTACTAGAAGCCCAGTCCCTCATCCTCTTTTCTGAAGCAAATTTGAACATGTTACCTTTTAATAGCTTTTCTGTGAGTAACTTCTTGTTAGAGAAATGGCTAACAAAAAAATATCACAAGCCACAGGTGTGAAATGCACTGGACCTCAAATGTCAGTGTTCTCATTCATGTATGCAATGACATGCTTTTTCACTGCTACACACATGTATTTTAAAGCTTTCAATAATCAAAGTAAAAATTAAATCCAGGATACTCCTATGTGATCATCTTGAAGACAGCTTATTATCCCATCTCATAATGTAATTCAATGACTGAATCTACCTCTAAAGCTGGGAGTGCCAAAATGCAAGCAAGACCGAGGATGGAGAGACTAAGAGAAAAGGCTTTGCACTCTGTATAACTTATGTAGTCTATGCAGTAGACCCTACACTCTTTGAATGTACTGTGCAGTGTTTCATAGTACACCAAATACAGATGGAGAACAGTACTTCCAGAGCTCACAAAAAAAACTGATTGACAGAAGATAAACATGTGGAAATATGTCCAAATCTTTGTATTATCATTATGGATTTGTACAACTACCCTATTTTCAAGGTACCTGTACTAAGATATAGGAAGTGAACTAATACACCTATAAAGAATCACTACTCAGTCCTTCTTCAACAGTTTTCAGCATGATCTCTTGCAGATGTCAGCATAAAAAAAAAAATCTCAGAGTAGCCCATAGGAGAAATTACAGAGGGCTTGAGTGATTGCTGTCCATGTCCTAGAAAGTCATTTTCAAAGGATTCTTTGCTTAATAATTCCACTATAATATGATGTAATTGTAAGACATTAAAAGTAATTTCCATCTTAATAATTAGACAGACAGATGCACAGTGAGTTTTTGTTGTGATTGACCTGTAAACAAGAAAGCTATTTGCACAGGAACTCCTGCTTTCTCCACTACTCCATAGCAGGAACTGTAGCACATCAAGGCAGGGCTCCCACACAAGGATTAACTTAGATGAATATACACGTGTTAGGAAGTAAGTTAGGAAGTCTGTGTTCCTTCTCATCAAACAGCACATACAGCTCTAACACAAAATTTCATTAGCCTCAGTACCACAGTTAAAATTATGTCTGCCAATGTAATTATTTTAACATTCCTGGGAAAGTGCAAGTTTCAGAATAAAAAGTTGGTATCAGAAGTAGTATTACTCCATTTAACAGAAGCTTCTGCTTGAAAAAACGAACCTGGACACTTACACAACAGCTCATTTTGAGGATATAGAGAATAATCTAACAGTTTACATGAGCTGACAGGTACTATGCAACGGTCTTCAGCTGTGATGCTCCTGCTCTACCAGCCATGTCACCTCCTCAATGGCATCCCTGGAGAACAACCACACTGCTCCCTGCCACACCTCATGGGCTGGAAGACCAAAGGAAAAGTTGGACTGAGGTTGTGATATGTCTCACTGCCCATAGTTCTCAGTGCATCAATACACATCCATTTCCCAACAGGCTGATTCTTCATCATATACTGTATTCTTAATGTCGTACTATTAAAACATAACCAATGCTGCCACTACAATATGTGCAGTTCCACATTTTTTTTTGAAAAGCAATCATTTCTGTCTTCTTACTCTTTAAGTAACTTGTCTGTTTAGCAGCATTAGTCTCACTCACAGCAATGAAACTAGAAACAGTTTAGAAGCTGTAAGTGGGAAAGACTACTCAAGTTGAAAAGTTAATCCTTCAGAGCTTTTCCGTTTCACAAGTGGGAATGTTTTTTTTCTTGATCACCTTTCTCCCAGCCTAATTTAACTTCAAGACTCAATGGTGCTGATAACCATCTTCTAGCTTCCAAAACACAGATGGTTTTCACTTCATAAGCACTGTTTCACCTGCTACTCATACATCTGCTAACAATGGCAAAATTAAACAGTTTCCCGTTCTAAAAAAAGGAATTATATCTTGTATTTATAAATATAAAAGGTAAATATCTAACTTGTCAAACTAAGAGTTTTTCCCCTACACACTACATGCTCTAACTAAATACAATTATGCATTGTGCTTTCTTATTCTTATTAACAGACAATAAGAGAAAATTGGAATTTCACTTAATTATCTTCCAAATCTCAAATTTTCATTTCAAATACTAAATCACAAGAGACAGAACTAACTCAAATCATACTAAAGAAGCAAAAAACTTCTACATTAATCCGTGTACCAAACATCTAACTAAGATTCCTTGAAGTCAGCAGGGACCCAGAACACAACCCTTTCTCCAAACACAGTGAATTCAACAAAAATGCCTTATGTTAGATTTATATAATTCATCACCACATGCAAGTACTTTCACAAATAAATTATGTATTAAATATATCTTCGACTACTCCAGTAATGTTAACTGAATAAAATGTTAAGCATTTCTCAGTGTTTAGAGTCATGGCCTTAAGCGTAGAAGATATTACGGTATCATTGTCATTCTAGCATGACTGTAGAGTACTTACTAAGATCAATAACTGATTTCTTTTAAGACTGTATCAAGATAATTTTTCTTGCAGTCACCTTAAGGCTCCAGAGATTTCACTAAGCAGTCTGTGTAATCTGCATTTGTGTATCCTGAGAATGTTTCTAGTAGAAAAGTAAAATACAACTCAAACACTGGACAGTGTTATGTATTTAAAAGCTATTTAAATTAGTCTATATTGTAATATTATAAAACTGCAGTCTGTATGATCAAAGAGTTATGCTGAATAAACTCACTTTCAATTGAACTTTGGTTTGGACTTGAAGCTTTTGTGGTGGACAATCATATTTTCTTTCACCAAATCAGAGAATCACAGAATTATTGGTTGGGTTGGAAGAGACCTTTGAAAGTCATAAGGTCCAATCCCCCTGCTCAAGCAGAGCCACTTAAAAGGACATTGCCCAGGAAAATATTCCGATGGCTTCCAAATATCTCCAGAGATGGAGACTCCACAACTCCTCTGGGCAGCCTGTGCCAGTGTTCCATCAACCTCACAGCAAATAAATACACATATGGTGAATAGCATGAGAATTATTTTTTCTAAATACCATTCAATCATTATGTGACGACTTTTTTTTCTATTTACCGGCTAACCAAGAAAAAGTACTTCTGATAATAAAATTATTTTTATGCTTACTGAAAGATTATGTGCAGAAAAAATGTCTAGAAGAAAGCAGGAGCTCAATCCTCATGTGAAACCAGAGTGAGAAAAGAGTAGCTCTGAAACAAAACTAAAAATATGCAAGAGCTATGAAAAACGTTCATGAGGAACATTTGAGTAAATTACAGAAGTTGAGTCATTTTGTGGAACACAACTGAAAGAACAAGAGCTCATTGATATGCCACTGGAAAATATGTCTTTAATGTAGAGGACCCGCTGCCAATATTGTAATCTTGTTGTAGCAACTGCAATTAGGAGAGAATAACATTTAAGAATATATGAAGTACTGAAGTGGCAGTGGTGCCTCTCTCTGATCAGCATCAGCTGTGTATCAGATGCTGTTCAATCACACTTCTCATAACTTCCAGAATGATTTACACTATGCAGGAATTTGACCCACAACATTTTAGATATCAATCAAAGCTTATCAAAATGTATTTTAGTATTATTTGATTTCCCAGCAGAACATGCACATTCAGTGTATTTATATATCCTTCACAGCTGTCTGGTTTGTAAAAAGAACCGTCTTTTTAAAAAGTGTATTTGTGTTGGTTGTATTTCCAAACTTATGACTAAATCATTTTAAATGCCTAAACAAAAAGTAGGCTTCTTTTTTCCCCACTTTCTCATGGAAAAATCTTTTCCAACATGTGTAAGAACATAAATTGTTAGCAGCTAAAGCTGAATAAGTAAAAATAGACATGCAGATAAGAAATTAAAGCTGCCCACACATCATTTGCTGTATTCACTATGGAACATCAATTGTTGTTTGTAATCTCAAACTGAGTCTCTAAGTTCATGCTCTTCATTGCAAATAGCAGTCATATTTTCAACAAATTCAAAATTAAAGTATGAACTCACATCCGCTTATTTTCTTTTTAAATAGATCAGTTATATAGTCCTTATTAAGCTTGGAAAAAACACGAGGCAGACTGTTTAGATCTGCCAACTTTTACAAGTAGACTGGTCTAGCTGGGATGGAGTTCACAGCAACCCATACGCTGTTGTATTTTAGATGGGTGACCAGGTTGTACTTCTAAAAATTGATGGTTTAGTTATTGCTGAGCAACATTTGCAGAGCATCAAGACTTTCCCAATTTCTAACTCTTGCCTTCAATGAGCAGGCTGGGGATGGATGGACAAGAGGCAGGGAGGGGACACAGCTGGGACAGCTGACTCAAACTCAGCAAAGAAAATCAGAATCACCAAGGTTGGAAAAGACCTCCAAGACCTCCTCCAAGGATAGTCCAACCATCAGTTTTCCATATCACAGTGTCACGCTCAGCAATAAATTTTGTAGTAACATTTTCAAAAAAAAAAAATCGCTTGAGTCTGACTGGGTGATCTGCAAGTGTTGAGTGACTGCTTTTGCATCACATTTCTACACTTTTTTCCTCCTTCACTTAAAAAAAGGCTTTTATCTCGAGCCAAGAGGTTTTTTTCCCTCACCTATTCTATTTTGATTCTCTTCCCTACCTTGCCGCAGGAAAAGCAAGTGAGTGATTGGTTGGAAGTTTAACTGCCAGCTGAGGTCAGTCCACCACAGCTGGCACAATATCTCATCTTGTTGATTTTTTTACTGCCCAAGATAACAACTGGTAGAAAAATATCACATTATACTAACATGGTAAAAGGGCATTCTTAAATTTTAAAAATCCCAGAAATTTCATCAGACACTAAGTTCTTCCATCTTTCTAGCTCCTGACAGTTCAAGTATTACTGTATCATGCAACACTGTGTGCTTTGGCTTGTGCTTTCAATCTGAGCTGGAGTAAAGAACTTCTTTTTCTACGGTTTTAAAGTATCCTGCGTTGTCATGGATTCAAAGAACATCTAGAGACTGATATTCTACCTTTAGGCATCTATACAGAGTTTTAACTCTACCTCAACAGTAACACCACTAATTATAAAGAGTACTACTCACATTAATAAAGTTAAGCAGGTACATAAAAAATAACAGAAAAGGAAAATATATTCAAGACAAATAATTTTCAGATTTCTCTGGTTGTATAAGCTCAAACATTTGCTCTCAGACAAAGCAAAAACACACCTCTAATTCTAAAAAGCATACAAAAATATTTTTAGATATGTTTTCTAGTACAGCATCTCCAGGAAAAAAAAAAAATAAAAATAATATCTCTCGTGGGAAATCTAACAAAATTAGAATTGAAAGGTTGACAAGAATGTGATTCTGCATCACTAATTAAGGACAGAATTATGCCTTTCTCGAGCAGTTCTGATTACCTTCTGTTTTCTAAGTATTTGATTAGTTAGGTTTGCTGTTGGGTTGGTTTTTTGTTGTTCTTTTGCTTAAGATTTCAAATAAGAGAAAATGACATTGTAAGTTTTGTAGATATATGCTTCCTAAAGACATTTTTTGATAAAATATCTCATCAAGAAGAGAAAGATAATTCCGTGAAAGCAGGAGAAGCCAAACACATTAAATCTCAGTTTCAGTACTTGTGGCCGTTCACTACGTTTAATACATTTTAATCATCCTTTTCAACATTTACCTTAACATTATTTCATAGGAACCAAGGAGAGAAAGAATATGATAGGTGAGTTCAGTTGTGTATGTTGAAGTTAAACTCCTCACTTTTATGATTGTTTAAAAAAAATAATATAATCAGGATTCTTTCAACAAGGATGACATTCTACTGCCTGTTTGATCATAAGATTTTAATTATTTTTTCCTATGAACCACTTCTCTTAGTATTCTGAAATGAAGCCCTTTCAGTATCTAAAGGGAGGTTTTAAGAAAGAAAGGAACACTCTTTAGCAGGGCCTGTTGTGATAGGACAAGGGAAAATGGTTCCAAACTAAAAGTGGGATCATGACACTGTGGTCTCCTCCATCTCTACAAAAACAGTATCTGCTTTGGTTTACTCTATTATTCTGCACTTTTGTCTTGCACAGTATGGTTCTTCCACATACAGAAACCATCACAAAAACAACAATGCCATCTCAATACATTCATCCCCACATACTAATGTCTCTACTTAGTTCAAATAGAAATGACTTGGGAAAAAAACTATTTATTCAGGAGCATTTTCCATCTGTTCTACTGGTAATGCCAACACTGATTAGAATGATATTTATGAGTGATCTATATCTTAAACTACACCTAGCAAAACTAATATTTTTTTTTCCACTTCAAATATTATGATTTTCATTAGGATTTCTCATATTAATATATTTCTCATTTAGTTATAAAAACGTCCCTTATTTAACGTCACTTGCATAGTTACTGAGGAAAAGGAAGAGGAAGTCAGTGTCTCACATAATTCATAATTTCTTTTGATTAATCATCTTCTGTTGGCAGAACTGCTCACTTTCATGTAAAAAGTACAATTGGGTAGTTCTGATGAACTGATGCCACAGTAGAGCTGCTGATCAGTTATTCATACACAGATTAAACTGAACTAAAACTGCAAACTTAGAACATTAGGAAAATATAAAACAACCAAGAATTTATAGTACAAAATCCTAAGGATTATGAAAGACAAATTCTCAGCTACAAGCCTAAGAATCAAAGAAAACCAATTTTTTTTTACTTTTGTTTATATGACCATTCTTTCAGTTCCATTCAATCCTGCAAAAGATTTCAGAAAATCTTGCTCTCATTAAATTAGACTATTTCAGGGGGCAAACTGCAAAAAATAGTTGTCAGGATCATTTCACAGTTTCAGGCTGACCTCAAGCCCTCAGCAGGTCTTTCATGGCTAAAAAAGGCAATGTGAATCTAAACAGTTCCTCCTGAGCTCTAAGATCTGTAACACCTACATCTTCAGTTCTGTCACCAATTAGGAAAAAAAAAAAAAAAGAATGAACCCAGCATTGTGGAGTAATATCATTCTCTAATAAGAGGTCTAAAGTATTCTCCAAAAAGTCAAGCCTTGTCTTTTTCAACTCTGCACTGAGTTCTCACACACATTTCAGTAGAGGTGAGAATTTCAATCAGCAAACCAGATAATATACAGCCAGCCTCTCATCTGACAAATTGTTTCTGATCCCTGATGATCCCAGTAAGAAAGGCACTCAGATTCTGTAAGGTATAACAAAATACCATTTGTTAGAGCTTTCGCTATCAGGAGAAAAAAAAAAAGTAACAATAACCTTAGATCCCTTTAGATGCTGGGAAGTCTGAGTGGTGTAGAATTAGATAGACCCAGCACGTCTCAGACCTCATCCATAGAACTTGTTCCATTTTGCTTATTTGAGCTGTTAAAGGATTTTCTTACAACTCTATTAATCATTTTTACTCTCTGAGAGAAAGGATGCTCAGAGGAGAACTTCTACAGAGGGGTAGTGATTTATGTTTCTGCCCACAAGAATAAGATATCCCACCTCAAGTTCTGCCTCTCCCACAACTGCTATCCTACTGCAGAGAGCTGAGGTCTCCTCATGGAGTTTACATATGAATAACTAAAATTCTGCTTCCACTACCCCTTCTCCTTTCCTGCAACTCTGTAGTATATAAAATGTGCATAAATTAGCAGTGGGTAAATTTATTTGCATGAACACAGCTACTCTTCTCCCCACCTCCTTTTTCAGTTGCACTCAGCACTTCCTGTGGATTTTTACTTATTTTTAGCTTGTCTAATCCTTTCTCAAATATGACACACTTTATTTCTACTAATCACTCCCAGATGTATTCACCTCTACTCATCCTAGCTATGCACAAATATGATTTTGCATGCATGCATACGTCACACTCACAGCCCCTCCATCTGACCACCTATCTTTTCTCCCTCCACAGAGGGCATACTGTATTGTATCTACACACAAGTACACACCCACAAAACCATTTTTGGCTGGATCTTGGAGTGGAAGAGTGTGCAGACAAGCACAAAAGCACACAAAAACAGCAGGGAGCAGAAGAAGCAGTGTTGTTTCTCCATCCTTAAATTGAGACATGGAGAATTCCAGGGAGACCTCATTACAGCTTTCCAGTTCTTGAAGGAAGCTTATAAGCAGGAGAGGGACCAACTTTTCACATAGTCTGATAGTAATAGGGAATGGCTTTAAACTAAGTGAGGGGAGATTTAAGTTAGATGATAGGAATAAATTTACTCAAAGCGTAGTGAGGCCCTGGCACAGGCTGCCCAGAGAAGCTGTAGTGCCCCATCCATGGAGGTGTTAAAGGCTTGGTTAGATGGGGCCCTGGGCAGCCAGAGCCACGGGGTGGAAGCTCTGCCCATGGCAGCAGGGTTGGGACTAGATGATCTTTGAGGTCAAGTTAAACCACATTATGATTCTATGAATCTTCATCACTGCTGTACAGAGAGCTGAGTAGAAGATACAAGTGCCAAATACAAGGATAAATTAAACCTTCTAACAGCATAAGCAAAGACTGGGAGTAAGGACAGGTGAAGTCCTGCACCCAAACTCCCTATACCTGGCTCCAGGGAGATTTTTATCTGATGCACTCCCTATACAAGTCACTGTCTTGTACTAATAGTGAAATCAGAGTGCTCCAGAAGCAGCCAGAGCATAAACACTACTTGACTCTGTTCAGAGCACATATAAACAACTGCAACAGCACTTCAGACAGTCAGGGCATCTGTTGTGGCACTTGCACACAGAAGGCAGCCATGCCTTGATCAGACCATAACTAGAAGTTGTCCAAAAGGCTAAATTAGGAACCTCTGAAATTTACAGCAACATTTCTGCGTGTGCTGTCTGTAATGCAAAGGAAAGCATTGCAAAGACAGCAGAGCAGTAAGGTCCTAGGCTGCAGCAAGGGAGGATTTGCTCAAATGCAGCAGCCATGGGTATGGAAATAAAGGAAAGAAGCTGCTTACCTCCACAAAACTGCAGCTCTGCAGAGATCTCCAGAAAGATACCTTTGCCTTCACTGCCAACGCTTAAATGAGGTCTGGGAGGGAGTGGATCCTGGCTCCATCCCTTCTGGTCACTCAGCTGCATTGCTTGCACCTGAGCTCCCCAGGGTTGGCCCTGCCTTCCCACTAGGTGCTCAGTCACCACTTCAAGATGTGACTTACTGTTTCCACTACACTGTCATTGAAGGTAAACCTCATGTGTCACAAGTGAAGTTTGGCACCTGCTACCACAGAAAAGCAAGAAGGGCATACAAAAATACATCTTATGTCTGCATGGTTAAAAGACCCCTTCCCATTTTGTTTCAGATCTTTGTTTAGTTTCAATAGCTCACTGACTAATTAATATTCAGAAAGTCACCTTCTATGAAAGAAGAACATTAAATATTTAGGTCTTAACTCATAGAAAAATAACATCTATTAACGCTCAGAATTAAAACAATTCAACCACACAGGCACGCTGAATTTTTTGTACATCAGATGCACCCTTTTCATTATCACTACATTACAAAGCCAATGTGTTACTGTCACAAGGATGGGTGATTTAATTTCTAATTAATGAAATACTACATTCAGAAACATAGCATGCCAAGCTATTGGGCCTAAGTGAGAAATTCCAATCACATTTAAATAGTTCAGTTGTTCCAGTGATTGCAACAGTCTCTGAATTCATGTTTTTTAATAAGATAAGATGATCTGACTATGAACAAAACCATATGCACTGTAGCAACTTCTCAGTTGTCTAATTATCTGTGCTATTTCATGAAATAGCTGTCAAGTGTGTTGTTACAATTCATTATCATTAATTTCCACAATTTTTATTTCGTTATATTTTTTTCATTTTATCCACAGCACCTTTACTATCACGATAATTGTTTTTAAACCCAGCTTGCTTCCATCCTCCTTTCTATAAATACACATCCCTTGCAGTTCTAAAAACAGGAGCCAAGAAGAGTGGCAGATTCCAATGTCAGAGACAAAGTTCATCTAAAATTACAGTATCTGTCACATTTTTTTTTCCAGGCCGCGGCTCGAGATGGTTTTAATACTCCATAAGCAACGACGGGCCTCGTTCCCCCCCGTTTGCGGGGTGCTGCCTGAGCTGCCTACAGCGAGGCACTGCCCGAACTCTTGCTGTCTGCTGCCCTCTCGTGGGTTTGTGTAGAAAAATATAATATACACCTAAGCAGATGGTTTTTCGAGGCCACGTAGTTGCAAGCTTGAATTCAATATCAACAGTGGGTCTGTCAGAATTCACGCTTCGGTATACAGATAAGCATTTACAGAACTGATCTCTAACAAAGAAGGGATGCATATTTTAACAACGCTGCATTGTGTACACTGTACATTCAGGTGATAGCCCTTCGTGTCAGTGATTCTTACTCATTTTTTACATTAAAATGTCTCATAGATGGGAACTTGATAATTTCAGCTGCAAAACTTTCTCTTCTATATCCATTATAGTCGGAAAAAAAAATAATAATGACGACTCAAAGCTACTTCAGTAACAAGCAAAATATTTTAAAACAGAACCAAAGTCAGCAGAGATTTTAAGAGGCATTTATGAGTAACGTAGATAGTTTATAACTCACATAAATTTATTAACATATTTTTTAGGCCAAGATTTAATAAAAAAACAAACTTGGACTACCAGGATTCAGGATAGTGCTTTTAATACAACTGATGCGTGGGATGAGATAGATCTGCAAATATTCTTGGAAGAAAAAAAAACTTTCAGACTGAGCGAAGGTGGGGGGTTAAAATCCTCAGGCTGAACGGGGCTCTGAGCAATCTGATGTAGCTGTAGATGGCCCTGCTCATTGCAGGGGAGTTGGTTTAGATAACCTTTAAAAGTCCCTTCCAACTCAAACACTTCAATGACCAATACTGTTGTTCACTCCATCTCAAAATATGAGTTTTTCTACAGTTTGAACTAATCCCCAAAAATCACAAACTCCTGTGTTTTTGGTGCTTTCTTTTCTTTTTTTAATTATTTTCATCACTGAAGATAGTGAAGTAGTTTGTCTGAATTTGAACTTAATTAAACTTCAAGGTAAAACAGGATGTTCCCAAACGGTTGCCCTAGGAAGGTTACTTCAGTATCTAAAATGTATGACTAATAGGATCAGTCAATAACCACATTCAGTGCAGTCCAAAAGAACCCTTCCACTCCTTCACCATTTAATTGATTTGCAGCTAACTCACAGTCATAAGAAAAAGATCACAAGCTCTTAATTACCATGGTTTCCTACATTACAAGAAAACAAGTCCCATCACTGGGACTTACGTAAATTGTTCACTACCATCTTTTAAATTATGACTTCAGAATAAACTATTCCTTATTTCTCCCCATTAAAAAAATACAGCAATCCTACCATGATCTCTCACAATCAAATCCTTATGGTCTAAGACTTTAATATTTGCAGTCAACTCCGACACCACTGAAATTAAGAAATCTTGGCAAGCAACTTTGATGGGAATAAAATCAAGTCTGTATTAGAGATGAACCATTACATCACATGGCTATCTCCAGACATGGTGAGGAATAATAGCGCTGTAGTGAAAATGAAGATTCAGCCCACAGTCTAGATTCAATGCCAATGCCTAAGGGCAGATCAAGGGTATCAATCACCTCACACCAGCAGCATATTCTTCTTCACAAGAAGTGGTAACTTCAGTACTGCAGAAGGTTCCAGTAGAGCCCTCCTGCCTTCCATCTGAGCCTGTGTTCATTTTTTCTGACTTCCAGGCATATGCAGTGTTGTTCATTCAGGATTTAGCTTCTGTGGCATTGCCACCCATTTTTAAACACACATAAGGGAAAAGATGGATGGGATGACAATTTTGTGCCAGTGTAATACAGTTCTTTATGGAGCAAACTGCCAGATTGTAGTGCTTTTATTTTACAAGAATGGCTTTGTACCTTTTATCAGCATCAAACATTGATGCTCAAATCTAACTTTCAGAAGCAGCTTAGAAGTAACTAACTACAGAGTTTAGAAAGAGTAGAAAAGGAATGCAGATCAGAGAGCTCCAAATTCAATAGAAGTGCATCTGAGCTTTCAGTTCTTTTCTCCAGGCACCTTGTAGAGCCAACTAGGAACACTACAGAATGAGTGCATGAAAGTTTTCCCTTCCCAGTAACCCAATCAGAATGAGTAGGTCAACTTTAGAAAGGAAAGCGTTCTTCTGTTTCCCTTTGAAATTCATATACTCGTGATATTGTAGTCTTACGTCCATTTTCTAACATGAGAGGACTCAGGCTTCAGAAAAACTGGTCTTCTGTTCAATCTCACAAAAGTAAAATTAGAGGGGAAGAAAAACAAAAGAAAACAAACGAACAGGATTCAGTGTAAGAAAGGGTCCGTAAATAGCTTTAGAGACTTCTGGATTCCAAAGATTTCCACGGTAGTAGAACAAGATAGAAGGGAATTATTTTCAAGTCCTATGTTGCATTGCTTCATTCCTCCGGTAGATGGCACTAGCAGAACCTATTATAAGCACACAACACATCCCAGGTAAAACGCTAGGTTTAGTTGTTTATGGCTTTGTCAAGCATCAGTAGTTTGCCCTAATATTTTGTTTTCAGGCCAAGTATCATGCCAGCTCAAAATCTGGGAAGGAGGGGCAATAGAAGGCAAGGAACAGATTTCAATAACAGTTTCTGGGTAATCAGAATTGATTGAGAGGAAAACACAAGTCTGCCTGTATTAGAAAAAAAAAAAGAGAAAAAAAAAACAATGACAACCAACTAATATGTTGTTATTGCTAAAGTTCTAACAATTTGTTCTCTGAAGCCAGGACTTCAGTATCAGGTGGGGGAGGAGGGGAGCTGCCTGAGGATTGGGAAAAACCTTGAATCAGAAGTGCAAAAGGAATGAGATTACGGGATTATCTATTGTGTGCAAAATCAAAAGCTTGAATTTACAGACCCTGAGAGGTGTCAAGCCTGGATTTAAACGAGTATAGGTGCTAAATAGAGTGGTACATATGCAAATTTCAGGACATTCAAACAGCTGTCACTCAGCATTAGTGCAACAAAAACAATTGTAAAGTCATGAAAATGTTTGCTGCTGACCATGGGCATATCACTGAATAAATAAAGTTTTTTAAACCCTATTTTGATATATGAACAAGAACATCTTTTCTCCAGTGGCTCACTGTTACTGATCAGCTAAGACTCAAAAGCTTTGCACCCAGCAAGCATTTTCTTATGGATCCCATTTTGAGGTGCTTGACTTTCCTGTGTAGTGAATAAGAAACTTCAGCACATAATGCAAGATGTGATTAATCACGTGACAGTCAGCCAGCAAAGGAGCTGTTTCCACACCATGTTAAATTGACCAAGTCTTGAGTCTGAGAGGGAAAAGGCAAGAATGTAGATAGAGACCATGACTGAGAAGGAGACCATCACCAGGTGGCAAAGGGACAACGGGAACCAACAGATAGAAAGCTGAGATAGAGCAAAGAGCCAAAATGCATCCGGAGAGTGCGTGGGACTAAGAACAGATGAGGAGCAAGACTTAAATACTCAGAAAGACAGAGAGAAACAGACAATGGCAACAAAAACAGATCTTACTTGGAATCTGGGTACAGGGGCAAGGAGAAAGGGACTAGCTGAACAAACTAGTTCAGGAGGAACATAACAGGACTGGAGCTGTTGCTCTTTAATTGTGAAGATGATCAAGCTTACACATCTGTCTAGCAATACTAGGCAGAGCAATGAGATTTGCAGCCTTGCAAGGAAGTAATAAGTCCCACTGAGATTAAAAAAAAGGCATGGTAAAAATAACTACACAAGTGCCAGTAAATCAGCACCTATAAATGATAACCTGAAAAATGAAATGTATTCAGAGGGGATATTTCACATACATGATGGAACAGGGATAAAAACAGCATGTAACATTCCCAGGATTTTTGAGAAAAGTAGGCTGAGACAAAAATCTTGAGAGAACTTTACTCAGATAAGAGCTCCAAGCAATTTGGAAAGCAACAACCAAAATATGAAAAACAGTGACTAAGCTATTTTCTCTGAAGAGGAAACAAACAAGTGCATCAGAAAAAATGAATTCTACCAATTTACTGGGACTCCATGCTCTGTTGACACCAAGAGCTCAGCTCCAAAAAGCTAATTAGAAAGCTCTTTAGAAAGGTCAAACAGTTCATACCAATGGCTTTGGAAGTCAGGTAAACAATCTAGAAGTACTGCTGATGGGTTCACAGAGCATAGGAGGGTTGAGGTTGGGAAGGACCCTCTGAATCTATCTGGTCCAACCCCTGCTCAAGCAGAGACACTCAGAGTAGGGCGCCCAAGACTAGGTCTATGCAGTTTCAGGAGATAACCTCTCCAGGCAACCTGTACCAGTGCTCAGTCACCCTCATAGTGAAAAAGTGTTTCCCAATGTTCAGGTAGAACCTCCTCTGTTCAGTTTGTGCCCATTGACATGAATCTGACTCAGAGTTGCCCTGCATGTTCTGCCCTGCTCTCTCCATTGCCTTTCTGTCTTTTCTCCCCCCAAGATGGTGTGGCAGCAGTATCCTCTCTGAGACCTGACACCAGCCCTAGGTCAATACCTCTATTTCTTGGTGCAGGAGAGCCTTACATGTCTCAGATTACTGCTATAGTTTTGCAGTGAAGCAGCCTTTAACTCCACCCAGACCCATTTTACATTATAACCCCAACCCTGACTCAGTCAAAGTGGTTCACATCCCAGAAGGACTGAGGGAATGACAGCTACCCTCTTATACCACATTGCAGATCCACAGAAACAGAGTGATTGAGGTTGCTGAGTACAGCAAGACAGCTGACAGTATTTTGTTCCTACTACCGGTTTCACCTATAAATCTCAGCAATATAAGGAAATAAAAAAGCAACAAGCAAAGAAACAGTGTAAAATTACAGCTTTGTAGCTCAGCGTCATTTGAGAATTAGAACAAAAATGTAATACCAGATGTGTGCTTTTTCTTAAATTTGGAGTAGCATGCACAAGCAGTACTATGATAAGCCAGTAAGAGAGGAACTCAAATTAAAAAAGACCATGTATGTTTGTACATATTCTGTGCAGATTTAGATCTTATGCAACCAGAGGTATCAGTAATTCAGCTTGCAGTGTGAATTAAAAGGAGTTTGTCCAAAATGCATAAATATTTTTATTCCTCCTGAAGAAAACTGCAATTTAGCACATACCACAGCTTATGTTGTATGTTCCAGGCGTTTAAGTCTACAAGGTCAATGATTCAGCTACACTGTCAGAAATCTCCCTTGTGACAAGTCACCTTGTTCCCAGATGGTTATGAAACAAGATCATTGACACTGTCAGGAATCTGCTGGGTTCCCCCCCCCCCCCTCAGTGTTTAGTCAAGTTAGCACAGAAAAAGTGTGCAAGTGACAGCCATGGTGACTGTATTCCATTGTGAATTCACAAAAAGGTTCTGCTTAAGCAGAACTGGCATCAACCTCCCCACACTGTCTTATCAAAACCCATCAGCTCTGGCCTACAGTGACCTCCTCCAGCAGAGAGCTCCTTTTAAACCCAACTTAGGCAACAGTTTATATATAGCAAAGGCTTGCAAAGCTGGCAGGTCTGCTACATGGCTAGCTAGTTCAAGATCACACACCCTTACCACATAGTTGTCTCATCAGTAGATAGATTGAGGCTGCTGGTTATCATGTATCCAACCTCAAATTAACTGATTTTTATGTCCCTAAAGACTGTTTTGGTCATCTAGTTCAGCATGCTTTTTAAAAAGAACTCATGGAACTATTCCCAATGAGATGTTCAAGTAGATAAATAATCCCAAAAATCAATTACAACTCTGCAAATAGCAGGAAGAAATCCAGCAGGATTGCCCAAAGCACTAGAACTATGTTATGAAGATTACTGAATCCAAGATCCCTTCTCATTCAGCAGTCACAGAGAAGTTTCCTTGGGGGTAGTTCAGCGAAAGGACTGATGTTAGTCACTCTGCATTTCCCTTAGAAGAGCTCCAGTAGAAGCTTAAGGCTACTTGTTTTACAAGGCTTCAGTTAAGAGAATGTAAAAGGTTGTTTAAGAGGAACTTTGTACTTCAATTAGTACAACAGGGACACTGAGTTTTTCTTTTAGTTTGGTTTTTTCTTGGCTTCTATCTGCTCAAAAATATTCCCTTATTCTGCAGATCCATGCAATTTTAATTCCCAATGACTAACTGTCAACTTATAGGAGAAATTTGTAAGGAAAGATTTAAAATTTGTATTGAATATATGCCAGGGTATGATGTCCCTGTGACTTCCTCTGTCATTATGTCATTTCTCTAAGCCTACCTGAAAACAGCTGTCATTTCAATTTGACAGCCCAACATATACACAGGGAGAAGCAACAACAAAGGTTACAGATGAAGACACCTATTTTGACACAACTATTATGAAAATAAATATATGAAATCTGATGTCTGGGAATGGGCATTTGAGGTACATAACTTGGTAAACTGAAGTTTGGGGTATGCAACAAAAGAAATGAGAAAGGAAGAGCATTAAGCCTACCTGCATTCATCTGACATGACAACTTCTTCCATAACTGTGCTGCAGACACTCTTGGGTTCCCCCAACTGCAGAGAGCATCCAGCCAGCTTTTATTATTTTCTTACAATAAAATTCTTCCAACATCACTTATATACAAATTCCTACTAATCTTCGAAGAGAAGTTTGGAAATTACCAGTTCAAATTTGCATTAAAGCAATGGTGTGATCTATAAAGAGTTTATTAATAAAATGCATTACACTAGTGAAGTGAGTGTGATGATTAAACTTCTTAGCAGTCTTGGCATATTTAGATATGAACATTATTAATGATGTCATAGCTATGGTAAATACCAGAAATACATTCCCAAGCCTTATGCTAATTTGTTAATATTATGAAACTGCATTTCCATGTGCAAGCATTTATAGATAATTAAGTAGCTTATAGAAAACCAAATGGATATATTGATTTTGAGACACAGATACATCTGATGCATAACTGTCAGAATTGGATGGAAACATGTATAATATAGTGGCTAAATATTGGTTAAAAGTCCTTTTCCAAATCAAAAGAAGAGTCTTGCCAGGTAACATTCCATGTCTTCCATTTCAGCTTTCTGGGCACCTGGCTAGCTGCAGTGGAATGGAGTTTTGTAGTATCAACCCAGTGTTCTCCACAGCCTCACCCAAACACAAAGCAAATAGCACGCCTTGGACATCTCTTCCTCATTTGGGTTCCTACTCATCCACTACAGGCAACAAAGGGTTTCCTAAGAACTCTCACATACAGCAATGCAGTTCTTCTGACAAGCACTCAGTCTGTGATAATATCTAGCTCTTTGGGAGCTTGTTCTCTTTGCTAGATGCTCTGAACTGATGGAACAGCTTAGCAAATGAATTCTTTACCACATTTAAAGCCAAAACCTACTTCATCATGTTCTATCAAAGATTTCAGAAGTGCCAGCACATCAGTGACCTCTGATCATTTCTTCCCTTACCTTTTTCTGCTACTCTACTTGACATCTCTGCATATTCTTGAACTTCACTTATAGTACCATTTATTTTGCTAAAAGCCTACATGCAAATAATTACGCAGTCTAAACCTGTACTAAGAAATGCTGTAGCATTAGACTGTGAAGAAACAGTTGTTTTCAACCCATGGCATGAGCTGGATTCCACTCCAGTACCACCAATATTCCTTAATTCACAAAGTCAAGGTCCATAGATCATGTAAAAATCCAACTAAAGAAACCCAAAAACCCTGTTCAGAGACTGCATAATTATATTAAATGATAAATTAACATTAAAACACCTACCATATGCTGGGCTGCATCAAAAGAAGAGTGGCCAGCATGGTCAGAGCTGATCCCTGCCCCTGTGCTGAACACCACACAGCAGCACAACACCATGGCACCATTCCCCTTACTCCACCTTCAAGTGAGAAGACAAGGGAAAGAACTGGAAATAAAACAGAACTCATGAACCAAAATAAAAACTAAGACAGAAAAGGGAAATAGGATCAAAAAAACACACTGATAAGATACATATTCACAGCATAACCACCCCCCAGATACTGATCAACTTCCTACCAGCACTGCAGTGCCTCACAACCCCCTCTACATTATGTCATGTGGTACAAAGACACCCCTGGCCTCAGTCAAGCAGCCCAGCTCCAGGTGTGCACCCATCACACAGCAACATCCAAACAGCAGGGTGCTCTCAGCACCAAACACCATTTCTCTTGAAACCAGGACCAGCCCTATGATCTTCACTGTAAAAGGATTAAACAAATGCATAGGAAACAACGCAACCATTCTCTGACAAAGCTTCAGAAAAAAACTATAAGATGTTAATTTCACAGATGTGAATGGTATAAGAGCAGTATGCTGGTGTTCTGTTATCAGTGTTTCATGTTAAGTTCCTACATCAGTCCTCAGTGTTGTTCCAATGCAGTTTCAGCATTTTTTCCTTGGTTTTGGAGATTTTCTTTTCTAAGAAATAAGACTGACAATGAAATACTGCTTAAGAAATGAATGATTGCCAGTATTAGAGATGATTATTGTAATCTCAGAAAAACTTGTTTTTTCCCCCCCAATTTTTTTTCCTCACATGCTAAAATTAGAATGAGGAAAACCAAATATAAAGAATAGAAACTAGGCTTCTGCTTAAAATTAACTATGGAATTACAGAATGATCTGCATTGAAAGGGACCTTGAAGCCCACCCAGTCCCATCCCTGTGCTTTGTCTGGTTGCCACCCACCAGATTATGCTGCCCAGAGCTCCATCCACCCTGGCCTTAAACTCCTTCAGGAACAGAGCATCATCTTCTTTAGGCAGTCTGTGCCAGTGCCTCACCATCCTCTCTGTAAAAAAGATTTCCACCTAATTATCTAGTCTAAATCTCCCCTTTTAGTTTAAAACTATTCCCATATCCTATCACTATTAAGACAGTGTAAAAAGCCAGTCACTCATTTATAACCTCCCTTTAAGTACTGGAAGGCTGCAATGAGGTCTCCCTAGATCCTTCTCCAGAAAGAATAAGCCTAGCTTTCTCAACCTGTCTTCATAAGAGAGGTGCTTTAGCCCTCTAGACTCACCCCTATCTTTCTTGTGTAGGGAGTCCCAGCACAAATCTGCTATTTATATGCAGATATAGACCTACACTATACACTAGTAAGAAATTCCTTACTTTGAGGGTGTGAGACACTGGAACAGGTTGCCCAGTAAGGTCATGAATGTTCCCTGCCTGGAATCAATCAAGGCAAGGCTGGCTGGGGCTTTGAACAGCCTGATACAGTGGGAGGTGTCCCTGCCTATAGCAGGGGGTTGAAACTAGATCTTAAAAAGGTGCCTTCCAACCCAAACCATTCTATGGTTCTATGGATTCCTTATTTACTAATTATTCCACACTTCAAACCAATATGCCTCCAATTTAGGGATAAGGATGGGGTGAGCAACCATGTCAAAGGCCTTGCATATATTATATGTAGTTGTTGTTTTCACTTCGTTTTCTGTTTAAACTGTTTTTATCTCTGCACATTAGTTTTACTTTTATAGTGGTTTAATCAATCCCCCTGGTGGACAGTTTTTGCTAAGCTGCGTGTGGGTTTAAAGCACAGCAGAGTCACAGACCAGGAATACCACATTCAGTTGTGATCTTGTTTTTCCTGCACTGCTGCTCCCTGGCTGCCTGTATAGATAGTCTTGAGAAAAGAAATTAACACATACTACATCATCCAATAGCAGACTAAAAAAGACACTGTGACTTGGTCTAACCATAAAACTTCCAGTTTTCTCTCACTAAAGGGGAAGGAATAATTTGTGAGTGAACTTTGCCCATTATATAGCACTGCTGTGACAAGTGCTAGGAAGATCCATAGCTCTGTTCATTCTCTAGTTTCCTTCCCACATAGCTTTCTTAACACAAAAGTATTGACATGGCCTACTAACCACAAGAGCTTTACTGACTGGCATAAGTGCTAACATGTAGTCTTAATCTACATATCTGAATTTATGCAGATCTGCAAAGTTAAAGGGAAGATAATTTAAAAGGGAAGTAAATGATACAGTATTTGCCCAATAGCCAGGTTTAGTAGATACTGTCTGTATATTAATACTCTGTTTATGGGAATCAGTAAAACTTGCCTCATGACCACAGCAAAATATCTTGCACCAAAACTGAACCATATTCTTCAGGTCAGTATCATGAACCCTGGACCATTTGAGTTCAAATTTAAAAAAAGTAAAAGTGTGATAGGAATGTCAATCCAAAGCCTAGACAGTGTACAAGGACAGGCTGAGCTACTACTCAGACAGAAGTGATAAGTGCATGGGGGGATGTCATTGTCCAGTGGTCTGGAAAGATCAATTTTTTGTGAATTTCACTCATTTTAGAATGACATTTATATCATAGTTAGACACTAGCTCAGGATATCAGAGGACCTCTAATCAAGCATAGAGACTGATTCTTCTACCTCACTCACATCTTATGCTAAGTTATGCCACCAGTGAATTTCTGGATCTTCCTGAAGAACAGCTGACACATGATGCTGGTATTAGTATTATGCATACAACATAAGGATTTATCTTTATCACTACCTGAGGCAGGATCCTTCAGTAAGAGAAGTAAAGGCCACTTCTCTTAAACAATTAGCAGGCTGCATTTTGCATTAGCATTTAATATAATAATGTGATATGCTGTTAACATTTACTTATACAGTAACATTTATACACATTGTTAAATGCAGGTGTTTTTGTAGGTATGCACACACCTTACTTTCCATTACAAATGGAAAAGGTGAGCAGATGAGTTAACAAAACAAGAATTGCCAGTACACCTTAGAAATGAGTACAGTTCCTCAGCTTACACTTTGATCTCCACAAATAAATGTTAGACTTGCTGCTTTTAAAATATCCTAACTTAGTGCCCCCGCATCAGTGATAACCAGCAGTCCAACTGCCTTGCTCCTTTATCACTGGAGGGGATTTCTCTTCATTTGAAAGCTCCATCCAAAAACAAATGTCTGCACAATAAATTAATTAGCTGAGGGGAAGGAATGAGATTCAAGATATTCTTCTTAACAGGAAAAAATACCAAGAAAACATGAATTACATTTCTTACTCTTATCTTCCCCAAAACTCCTTTATTTTAAGATTTGTTCATACAGTTGCTAGTACAATGAGTATTGATCCTCTTTGGGGATCTGCAATGCAAATAACACTGCAAGTACAGAGGAGAAGGTAAGATGGAACAATAATAAATTTCACAAGGATTTGAAAGGGATTTGAAAGTTGCATTAAGAAAGTTCCTGAAAAAAACAAGTTTTCCCAGGACAGAACTATTCCCACTACAACTGCAGTTAGACTTACTGTTCTGTTTTCAACCTTACTCCTTTAAAACTCCCTTCCCACTGTCATCTTAGAGACTTTAGCCAGAATGTGACTGCTACCCAAATTAGTTGATTTATGGTATTAATGGTGCAACTGTGCATCTGAATTCTTAAGTGTTATCACTGTACTTTCACTTGTGATAATAAGTTTGTACCCCTCAATAATGAAACAGATACTCGACATTGAATTTAACAGCAAAAAGTTAATGTCAAGTTAATAAGTGTATGCAGAGAACAGTCAACTAGATAAACTAGGCCCTGAGAAGACCTGATATTGGCCTTTCACTATTTAAAAGGAAGCTACAGGAAAGAAATTGAAAGATTCTTTAATGGAGTCTGTTGTGATAAGACAAGAGTATATGGTTTCAAACTAAAAGAGGGGAGATATAGATTGGATATAGGAGCTGGGTTTTTTTTTTAAAGTAAGGGTAGTGAAGCACTAGAACAGGTTGCCCATAGATGTAGTGAATCACCCCTCCTTGGAGACATTCAAGGTTAGGCCAGGCAGGGCTCTGAGCATCCTGACCTAGCTGTAGCTGTCCCTGTTCATTGCAGGGGAATGGATTAAATGACCCTTAAGGGTCTCTCCCCACTCAAAAGCTTATGATTCTATGAGTCTGCCTTCTCTTCAGAATATTGTGTAGAATCATAGGAAAATTCAGATTGGAAGGGATTTCAGGAGGTTTCTAACCCAACCCTCTTCTTGAAAGAGACACAGCTGTGAAATCAGACCAGATTGCTTGGGACTGCAATCCAGAAAGCTGAGGAACAGGTGAGAAAAATCATGACTAAGACAATGTGAGGGGATTCAATGGGAGGAAAGGAGTAGTGATTGTGTTGAGGAGAAAAATAATCACAGGAGGGTGAAAGTTCTAGAGAAAACTGAAAAAGGCAGCTAGACTAAGAAGCAAGTTGAAAAGAGCCTGCAGAGGAAATGCTGCAAAGAAGGAGGAAGAAGGAAAAGAGGAAAACGCAGTTATCTGTTACTATGAGACCTGGAAACTAAAGACCAGGTAGAGTGAAGGAATAGATTGATAAAGGATCAAAAAATGTAACAGATTCACCTCACTATAAAGTAAGTTTGAATTCATCTCCACAAAGTGCTGGTCATACCAGCATGCCTTGGGAAAGTCCCACCTGTATCACTTTCTTTATAGCTCTCACTGAGAGGGTCAGGCTGCTGGCAGCTGGTGCAGAAAGCTTCCACAATCTTCACCTGGGCTGCTGCAACATAGTACCTCAGAACATCTCCTACACCACAAAGAGGATAATAGCATACTATACTGACAGCTGATTACTGTATTTCATATTACCCCCAAAGCTATGTGTAAAAATACACATGTTTACTTGACTGATCATATAGGATTTTACTAAGCCATGCTAAAATCTCTAACACCTTGCTTCAAGGCCAAATACATCCCAAAGGCTGTAAGTAAGGTTTTAGTGCTTATTATATAGGAGTCAGTAAGTACAGGAAAGTACTTTTCATAAGTATGGAAGTATTTCTTCCATATTTTTAACCTATATTTTATTGTGCTAAACACTAGCTAAAACAACTCCACTGTCACGCACAGTTTAAAAATGCATAAGCAAGTCAGCTACCAGAGGTGCTTTACTTCTGTCACTAGATGGCAGAAGACAGAAGTAAATTCTGTCATGATAGCCTTCTCCATGAATGGATTTTTAAAAAAAAAAAATGCCAGCAGTTTCATGAACTGGATAGTAAAATCAAAGGGAAAGATACAGCAAAGATTCTGAAATAAAGTAGAACAGACTTTAATGTTTTTAAAATGAAGATATTCCTTGGAGAATCACTGTCTATTTGAATACACCAATATACTTTCAGTAATTAGGTAGAGATCAGCTTGGTGGAACAGATTTTATGCATTTCAAACCCCAGAAAACTTTTTCCAGATTTCATTAGAAGACCCCAGTGTATTTAGGAACTAATTACTCAGAAGAAAGTTGTGAAATATAAAAACCTCAGTATTTGTGAGAATGAGAAGTCAAGATGAAATCTAAGAGTACTCCACATCAAGGATGCTCCTTTCTTCTGCTCAAGTGCTGCTAGGCACAGCTAAAGGACCAGAGGGACCGAGATTCTGGTTAGCACTTTAAACAGGTTCATACCACCCGCTTTCTAAAATGTTATCTTTGTAAACTGTGCTTAAACCTACATTAGTTTTGTACAGGAATCACATGAGCACTTTCTTCAGCTTTACTAGTGCAAAGAAGCTTCTTAACATATCTGTTATAAATACCTTATTATTTCTCATACAGTATTGTGCTTAGTGAGAGAGCTAGAAGCAGCTTTCCCACAATTGACAAGTTCTCTGGTCTGGAGGGCAGCTGCTTATCCCTTAGAGCAGCTCTTGGTTTTAGCACTGGACTTACAAATTAGGTAGTGCCTCCTCCAGCTCTACAAGCCTGTAAGACTGAAGTCCTACAGAAAGCAGGAAAATTGAAATATCAGGTAATAAAGAGTGCAGAACCTTAAATTATGGTTTTATTCACAAAAGTGTGAATATCTTGGTAGGATTAGCTTTGTTTTCAGATCTTCCAGTGGTGTTGCTGTCACTAGCAATCAAGTCTCTGGAGAAGCAGGAGAGTTGCTTATCCACAGATTTAGCATGAAGGAGAAAATAAAGTGGGAACATGGCTTTTTTTCTTTTTTTTTTTACTGAGAGTAAAATTTGATTCAAAACACCATTTCAGTGTTCAAAGTAAGTAGCTCCTGATCAAGCACCGGAAAAAGGCATAGAAGCTTGATCTGCAATTACCTGCCTCATTCCACAAATGATCTGCATCAGCTAGAAAAACAGAACATGTCTTTGCAGCTACTTGGGGCTCCTCTGCAGAAACAGCACAATAAGTTCTAGTGATATACTGCCCTTCCAGTTTCTTGGTTTTTATAGTTCTGTCACTGAATTAGGGTTGGAAGTATTTCAGGACTCCAAAAGATACCCTTACTTTCCATTCATTAAGTAATTTGTCCAACTGTTTCTTTAATAAGAAACACTTCTCAGAGGAATTACTAGCTACATCCACCACATGGGGCAGTTGTTAAGACAATACAGACCTACTAGAACTGGCTAGCACAAGCAACAGCATCCAGTCAAAAAGACTTCTACTCTCTCTCCCAACAGTACAGTAAGTCTGTGTATTCTTCTGTCCTTTAGCATCTTTTGCTTTAACATTGATATTTGATGCATAGTGGGTGATCAGTTCAACTTCCCACTGGTAATGACAACTAGTCCATTTGACATTTTCCACTAAACTACCTCATCTGATGGTCCTTTCCACATTTAGCATTGTATAATCAATGAAAATTATATAAAGGAATATTATATAATCAAATAATATTAAGATGTTATAATAATGAAATAAGCAAGAGAGTTAGGCACAGCAAGACAAAGAGAATAAATAGGAGGCTTACCCATGTTGTGGGCTCATTCAGGAAACTCCAGTGGAGTGGATGTTCTGAAGAGAGAGAGATCCTTCCCCACTAGTAGTCAGCTCTTAAATGGGTGTAGGAGAGGTAGAGCCAGGCTCCACCCGTTCCTGCAGCACAGGTGAATTGCTTTCACCTGTGCTTCCAGGGCTGACTCATTGCTCACCTCAGGTGATTAATCAGAGGTTCAGGCCATGACTCAGCCGTTCCCATACAAGCATGAATCCTATAAGATACAGGATACTTTTCTAAGGTGTTAAAATATTTATCTACAGACAGAAAAATCAGGTCATACTGAACTTAAGCCAAACGACCCTTTGTAATTTATTTTAATAATCATTACTCTTTCACTTATTGCATTGGAGGAATTTGTTCTGTAAATATGTATTTTGCAGTAGTGATTTTATATTTACTTCCAAATCACAAATGAAAGTACTAAAACTTAATACTTCCATTATTACATATTGCTATGTATGCTGTCTGTAATGCAATGGAAAGAGCAGCAATAACAGCAGAGCAGCAAGGTCCTAGGCTTCAGCAAATGAGGATTTGCTCAAACACAGCAGCCACAGAAATGAAGAAAAGAAGTTTCTTACCTTCAGAACACTTCAGCTACACAGAGGTATCCAGCAAGATATCCTTATCTCCACTGCCAACCCTTAAATGAGGTCTGGGAGGGGGTGGGTCCTGGCTCCACCCCTTTCAGTCACTCAGGTACATTGTGTGCACCTGAGCTCCCCCGGGTTGATCCTGCCTTCCCACCCTGTGCTCAGTTAGTGCTTCAAGCTATGACAGCATTTCTGCTACACCCAGTAATCACTACTTTCTGTGTTTATCTCTCAGATGGTTCTTCAGTTCTGCATTCACACTTTATTAATATTGTATATTTCTGGTTTGTGCTCAACAGAACATCATGGTATATGAAATCATGTCCTACGCTTCTTGAGAATGTGAATATATTTCACCTGTATGGCTATCATTAACAACCCAGCTCAAAGAGGAATAGCTTATACTTTGTAAACCAATGTCAAGCATACTCAATTCAAATTTTCTGAGGTAGCTTTTTGCGCAAACTATACCAACTAGCACTGCTTCCACTTCAATCCTCAGACTTTTTTCTAATTGCACCTTGAATAAACACCTTCTGATTCCCTAGAACTTGTCTTGGACCAAGAACTTTATGCTTCCCTGCAGCAGCCATCTTCACTTTATAATTCATAATATGGAACACTATTTGATTATTCCAGAAACTTCTCAGAAATCCAGTCTTTTCTGGTAATTACAAGGGACCAAGACACAGTTTCTCTTGTGATATGAGGATATAATGTTGCTTCTTTCCAGGCACACAACAGATTATCCTAGTGAACACTTCTCCTATTCCTGCATTGTCACTAATGATTTCTTTGTCAAGCAGTGGCTCTTTGCTACTGCTGGGATTTACACCGTACCCAGTGTATTTAAATCTCTTTTGTTCCTACGTCTGCTAGCCGTGAATTTCTCTCTGATGCCTCAATGTCCCCTCATAATTCATAATTTATGAAGTGTAGAAAATGTTATATACTTATGCTTTTTTATTATTATATATTGCCTTTTTGTTGCTTAATAGCCATATCTTTTTCACTGCTGAACCAGAATGGGCTTTAAGCCAGAGCTGTCCTAGCTCCTGGGAAATAGAAACTGTTGCACCGTGCCTTCAGTCCATTAGATAACCTCTTCTCAAAGAACATTCAACTCAGTACAGTTTTACTTCCATTTATTAGAGTGGTGTTTAGGAATTAACTTGTCTTTTTGACTTAGTCTATTGCAACCTCCATCTTAACTTTCAGACAAGTAACAGTGCATTTAATGTGAAAGACCTTATGCTTTTCTGTCTCTGACCTTCGTTCATCAATTAAAAGCAGTTCCTCTACTATGGAGTAACTGGTCTTTCTAAGGTGTTACAGAGGAGGATTATTACATAGGGATGTCACCGTATTTCTGTATTTCTCTGTCAGGTTACTGACAATACTTACAGAATGTGAAACTGCCTCCAAATCATTTTGAATACCAAAGATACATGGAATGGGAAGAAACATCATGGCACTTCTCATGCTCTAGAGGATAAGAAAATATTCCAACAGCAGAATGGTACAACTTTGGATAGCTGGATGGCAACTTTCTCTTAAGTGTTGACCTTCACAGCTGTTAGAGAATGCTCTAGATAGTCTGAATCCTTGGGTTTAATCCAGGGAGAACTGTCTCTGAGCTGAGAGATTTTCACTATGGAAACTGTTTCCATGGTGCATGGAAAGTCTAATTCTGGCTATCAGATATATCAACCAATTTGACAAAATTTAACCAAAGAACATGCAGATATATTTTCCATTTTCCCAGAAACAACAGTATTCTGAGCTGCACTCACTTTTTTTGTACCCAGTTCACTTTTTTTTTTTTTTTTTTTTTTTTTTTTGTTTATGAGCAATAAACTGTATCAGAGAAAGAAAAATGAAATTCTGCCAAAACACTTATGTAACAACTAAGATATTACTTGGACAGATGACCCATATCCACATGGATCTTCACAGCTTTGCACTGAGAGAGGGCAGCAAACAGTACCTCATTCCTGGGAAAAGACTCCATAGCCTTGGTGTTTTAGAGTAAGGAGAGCTTTCACTCCAGGGAGCCTGGTTTCAAAAGTGTTCATGGTTTGTCTGGTGCTGTTGTGGGCAGGAAAGCAAGACACCACTGGAGAAACTGTGCTGGAGAAACACAACTGTCTTTTAAAGTTTAGCAAGGTAGCTGAATTAATATTTGAGTAATTGAACTCATAACTGATTCTGAATGGAGTTTTTTCAACTTCTTTACTAAGCTCCACATATGCCTTGTTGAACTGTTATTATAAGGCATTATCCAACTTGCACAATTACACAGAGAGTGAAGGACGGTATGAGAAAAAAATGCTTGTTGTGAAACATTAGAGAAAGGCATGTCTTACAGAACTAACAAGCTGCAACTACTGACACTACTCAGAAAAGTGAAAGAGGGTTGAAGGTATCTTCTACTCTGCTTAGCTATTATTGCTCAGTGTTTTCACAGAATGGCCACACAGAATCACAGAATGGCCAGGGTTGAAGGGACCTTCCTACAGCAGGCTGCACAGGTAGGCATCCAGGTGGGTCTTGAATATCTCCAGAGAAGGAGAATCCACAGTCTCCCTGTTCCAGTGCTTCATCACTCTTACTGTGAAGAAGTTCCTTTGCATGTTGGTGCAGAACTTCCTATGCCCCATTTTAGGGCCGTGTCCTCTTGTCCTGTCCCCACAGACTGCTGAAAAGAGGTTGGCCATGTCCCTTTGACCCCCACACTTAAGATATTTATAAACATTAATAAGATCATCTCTCAGTCTTCTTTTCTCAAGGCTGAACAAATCCAGGTCACTCAGCCTTTCCTCATAAGAGGGGTGCTCCAGGCCTTTTATCATCAGACATCTCCCTGGAGTCAGGGACAGACCAAGGACAGGCTGGGCTGCTGGCCCATGGGTGAGCCTGGCTGGGCAGAGCCCAAGGTGAGACAGGGCTGAGCTGTGGGGAGCTGGTGACCAGTCCTCTGCAGCCTCACTTGGATTAGGGACTAGGCCTGCTTGTAAAACACAAAGCGTGCATTAAATGTAAGCCAGGCAGTCCACTTGCTTTACTTCTGTTCCCAGTTCTGACATATCTTGCCCAATCTAGACTTTATTCCCTGCCTCTTTAACACTTCAGAACTAGAATGACAGGATCCTGCAATACCAGTACTTTTGATTATTCACATTTTTCATTCTTTTCGATGTTTTTCAGTACCCAAGTTGCGTAAAGCTCTGAAGTACCTATTTATATACACTTTCAAGCAATCGAGGCATCCAAATTTGAAGAAGGGCAGTCCAAGTATCATTCTAAGCACAGATGGTAAATTGACCTGATAATTACCAGGCAATGTTAAGGGTGAGAAAGGAGGAGGAGGAAAGATACTTTTCATGCCAGTACAGCTGAGAGATTAATTAACATCTAAGTAGTTTCTGTTTCACCTCTACTCAGGATGGTATTTTATGTAACGTTTCTTTTCCTCTTAAAACCATTCAATTATGATATAATGATAGTCCACTGCAGAACTTCTGCAGCTGTGAGTTGTTTGGGAAGTCTCATGCCTCACTACTTCACTGAACAACTTCTTTCAAAAGTACCTTTTCCTTCTAAATATTTTCATGTGCACATATGGTATACAGTATTTGACATAAATAAAAACCCAGCTCCTGTCATCTTTTTGTGCGCAGTAGCTGCTATCAAGCATTTATTAGCATTGCTCACTCATTCAGCAGTCACTTAGATTTATCGGTGTTTCAAAATAAACATGGTCATTGTTCTTTGTTTCTTCTTATAAGAAATCATTAGTGGGTATCCAGTAATTGCAAATATCGTGTGTATATTCAAACTAGATACTGAACATCTTTTCTTGTGAATACTGTTCTGCCTTTGGAATAAAATAATTGAAATTGTATCTATGCCTGAGTGTGCTTAGGCAAATTTAGAACTCTTGGATCCTATATGTTTGCCTTCTAGATTAAAAATACAATTTAATAGAAACTTAATAATGGCAAACACTCCAGTGGTAATGGCCAGGAGACCCAAATTCTAGACTTACAGTTGTCAAAGACATGCTCTTTCATCTGGGGCAAATCATTTGGCTTCTCCATACCCAAGCATTCCCAACTGCAAAACACATCCAGTCTTACAGGAAGTTAGAAAAAGGCTAATATTTTTAATGACTGCAAGGTACAGAAATTGGAGGACTGTGCAATGAATGTTCAGCATGTTACTAGACATAAGTCATTTGCACAGAAAGTAAATGCACACAATGCGTGTAGGAGGTGCAAGATTTTTTTTTTAATTCCTTTATTCCAAGTTTAAAATTTTCATCAGGAGACAAATACTGGAGAAACCGCTTGCCTACAGGAAAGGCTGATTTTTCACTCAAATGAAAATCCCTTCATTTCAGATATAGGAAATCATAGAATCATAGAATGGTTTGAGTTGGAAAGGACCTTTAAGGCAGGGACATCTCCCTCTAGACCAGGTTGCTCAAAGCCCCATCCAGCCTGGCCTTGAATGCTTTATGATGTGTTTTTCTACCAGGATAAAGAGACATTGATACAAATTCTACATACAGTCACACTGCAATTTGTTTATCCAGTTATATACACCACTCTTCCTCCCTTCCCACCCCACCCACTCCCTCCCCCCCCCCCCAAAAAAAAAGAATATTACACAATTTTCAAGATCAACATATTTTTCAGAGCTCAGCTAAAAATTGAAAGTGAAGTGACCACGCATGTTTTGTAGTAAAATTTCAAGATAGAACAAGCTTTCCATCACAGTGTTATCTGTCACAAGTCCCTCTAAGAAACTTTTCATTCTTATGGGTTGTTTTAAAAAGGAATTTCTTATTTGTGAAGAAAGCCATGAATACAAGCATACCCAGGGAGGCTGTGGATGCCCCATCCCTGGAGACATTCAAGGCCAGGCTGGTCTAGTGGCTGGCAACTCTGCACATAGCGGGGGGGTTGAAACTGGATGATCATTGTGATCTTTTTCAACCCAAGCCATTTTATGACTCTATGATCGATTCTATGATGGTTTCCAAGACTAAACCATGCTAAGGAACAGAACTCCTCAGGTTATACAATATTGTTATCAAATGTTACCTACTAGAATTGTTTCTAAAGACTCCCATGGGCACTGATGTCTTGATGATTTGCATGTTACGCATCATATTTCCTTTAGTTGTTTCTAAAGTGTACCCAGGTTTAAATGTCCTTCCTTTCTACAGAATGGAAAAGAATATTTATACTGTGTTTCTATCCTTCTGTAGAACAACAGAACAATGGCAGAAGAAAAGATGGAAATATTTCAAGTGAAAGAGTTTGAGAATTGTTTTATAACACATGCCTTTTGTTTTATAACATGTGCCTTTCACACAAATGAAAGGACTTGGTTACACTAATGCAGCATCCCCATGTAAGCTGCAGTGTCAAGATTCTTAATTGCAAAATTAATCACTTTTAAGAACACTTGTAATTCATTTTAGAAAGATAATGACATTTGAATACACTCCAAGGCAATGCTGAGCACTGATCCATTATTATAAAACCAGCTGATCATTCCTTCCTTCCTGTGCCACCATGTCTTAGACCACAGCAATAGAAAGGTGATGGTGGCAGCTTCCCCAGCACCAGCTGTCAGCAGACCTATGAAGAACACAAGTCTGTGTTAGGCTTAACAGAGTTGAAGGAACTGAAAGAAGAGAACACGTTAGGTATCTTGCCACTGCAATGCTAGTAGCCCAACTAAATGTATGCCAGCTCAGGTAGCAATGCCTCCTGTCCCTGACAGTACAAAGCTCAGCACAAACTGGATAACCAGCCCTAAGCAGCGCTAAGTTCTCAGGCTATCAGCTATAGTAACACTCGTGACTACACAAAGTTAGCTCAACCATTGGCTTTCACGTATGTATTACATTGCTTTCATGTTCTTTCTAACATGTTCCAAATCTAACCTAGCTCAGAATCAGAAGAGCCACTCTCACTATCCTTCAGACCTCGAAGTCTCAGTGTGAGTTAAAAGAAACAGACCAGTTCTTTAAAAGGACATTGCACTCCATCAACTTCAATTTTTTAAATCTAGTTATAGCAGTGCGAAACCCAGCGTGAACACACTCCAATTTAGTATTAACCAGAGTGATTTGAACTAGAATGACATAAGACCTGTTTAACCTCCTGTTTCTGTACCATTATGGCTCTAACAAACATAGCAAGGATCATTTATTCTGGCAACATGAACCCTCTCATAGAGGTGAGACTTGGAACAGCCCAAAGATATAAACAATGTTTGTAAGCAACTATTTCCCTTTTTCAGTTCTTCTGTGCAATTACAGACTTCTCAATAAATGGCATGTTCTCAAGCTCAAGTACCAATGGTAGGCTGCCTGCCCACTCTCTCTTTTTGAAGCTTTTCTTGTTTTCACACCACAGAATCACAGAATGGCTTGGGTTGGAAGGGACCTCAAAGATCATCATAGTTCTAAATCTCTGCTATAGGAAGGATTGCCACCCACTAAACCAAGTGCTAGATCAGGTTCCCCAACCTGACCTTGAACATCACCAGGGATGGGACCTCCACAGCTTCTCTGGGCAGCCTGTTCCTCTTCCTCTCCACTCTCTGTAGGATTCCATCTAGGACTGCTTCTGCTTCTGCAGCCTGTGCTCCCTGTAAAGTATGGGATGCTCTGCTAAATCCCACCTCTTGATTCATTAAGAGGGAACCTATGTCCCAGTCTCTCTCCTGCTCCTTCACTTGCTCTCAACACCTTCAAGTCAAAGCTGCACACCAGAACCCTGATGATGGCAATTCATCTTTCCACCTCTGACTTACTTCCTCCAAAATTCTTTGCTTAACTGGGTACAAGTTTTATGGCCCCATCTTTCCAGACGTGTTACCACATACATAACTTCCAGGCTTGTCTGGAGCATTTCAATCCTTTCCTAGCTGCCAGTTCTATGAAGTTCCAGCTCCCCTGCAGCCTGCTCAGTCATTCACTATGACTTAAACTGATGGACCAGAGTGGGACTGAGGGATCTGTGTACCCCTCACTATTCCAGTCTCTGTTAAAGCTATTTCTGATTGTCTCTCCAACTTCTCTGTAATTCTAAGGATGTAATTTAAAATTCATTTTAAGCAGGCAGAAGAATCGCATGTTCAGGGAGATAGCAATGCCTCCTTTTGAGTGTTATTCCACATGCTGTTATTTATCTTTACTATTCAGTTTTGGTGCTTGAACTCCCTCCCTTTCTCATATTTTCCTGCATTTTACTGCTAGGGAATGTTGCAGAAAGGTAAGATTTAAGTCTAGAGCCACAGAAGCTCATATTAAAATTATCCTTAACTCCAATGAAGCCAGGATTCCATCTTAAAAGCAAACATTTTAGAATAGCCAAGCCATTTTGCAAACAGAAGCCAAAAGTAAAATTCTCTTGAGCTAAAATGAAGCCAAATTTTCATTCCTAATGCAAATATTTTAGAACAACAGCCAAACTGTATTTTAATACATCAATGCATTACCAGATGCACTTCAGGTGTAGCAAGGATGCATAGTGAGAAAAGTAACCAGGAATAACAAGTGAAAAAAAAAAAAAAAAGCAGTACTTTTGGCTTCAGTATCACACACGTGCTCTGAAAAAATCCCTTATTCAACCTAATGACAGCTGACTAGGCCTCTGAAGTCACCTCTGAACATGGGAGTGTATATTAAATACATGTCCATAAAGTTAGAACTGCATTTACTATAGGACTGAAGATGTGCAGAAGAGTGTTGATTTACTTTTTTTTTCCCATGTAATGGAGTGCTTTCTCAACGACACCTCTGTGTCCTGGCACAAATACACAAATTCACTTCCATGTAGCTCCATCAGAAACAAATTTGAGATTTTAAGATGAGTTCAAGGGAGAAAGCCCTAGTAACCAAGCAGAATGGGGTGGCTGTGCCCCAGACCAGGTCTTTTCCATCTCCGGATCCCATCACACAGTTCACATCAGATTTGGTGCCACATGGAAAGAGACAAAGGAAAATGTTCATTCAACTTTTGTTCACAGAGCATGAAGTGTGTGTGGTTTAATACAGACCTTTCCAAACAGCTCCCTGTGCCTGAAGCATTAACAAGGATTTACAGGAGTTCTCACACATGTTCGAATGTCAGCTGCTTTCATTTGTCTGCAGCCCACTCTCTGTTTGTCTCTCAGAGGCAAAGGATCAGTTGGTTCTGAAGCACTTTTGAAGCACAAAGTCAACAGGAGCTATCAATGCGTCCCACATTGGCACTACATTTTCATCTACTTTTTATTTTAACAACTGATCCATTTGAATTCTATAAACCACATTTATTTGCAATACAACTCTCCCCATTTTCTTTGCTATTCCCAGTGCTCTAGTAACCCAGCGTCGGGTGGGTCTTTCACTCTCAGCAGTGTAGAAAACCACAATCATTAAACCAAAATAAAATAAAATAAAATAAAATAAAAAATAAAATATAATAAATAAAATAAAATAAAAAGGAGAAGAAGAAAGAAGAATATGAGGAGGAAAAAAGAAGGAGAAGATGAAGAGGAGGAACAGGTTGCCCAGTAAGGTTGTGGATGCCCCCCTCTCTGGAAGCATTCAGGCTGGATGGGGCTGTGAGCAACCCGGTCTAGAGGGAGGTGTCCCTGCCTATAGCAGGGGGTTAGAACTAGATGATCGTAAATGTCCCTTCCAACAGAAATCATTCTGTGATTCTAGAAGTAAAAACAAAAGGGTTTTATTTGGTTCCAGCAGTCTCTCTTATCCTTCCCACTGCTCGGGCCCAAGACTCTCGGCAGCGCTGTCATTGGACATCCCACCTTCTCCTCCCTTGGCGATGTCTAAGAGTCCCTCTCCACTCACCCACTCTTTCCCCCGACGCCCAACTCACGGGCACATCCCTGGGCACGGCGGGGCTCCTCGCCGCGCACCTGTAGCCGCCGCCCCCCCCCGCGGCACCCCGGCAGAGCCGTGCCACCCGCTCGCCCCCAGCCCCCGCCCCGTCCCCCTGCCCCGCCGCCGTCCTCCTCCGGCTGCCGACCGGCGGCGACACCTCCGCCCGCCCCGCTCCGCTCCTCCCCGGCCCCCGCCTCCGCGCCGGCTTTGTGTGCGCGGAACGGCGGCCGCCGGGCGGGGAGGGCGCGCTGCCCGCACCATGCCGCTCAGCCCGCGCCCCGCCGCGCTCCTGCCCCTTTGTCTGCTCTGCCTCCAGGCTGCGCTGCCGCCCCGCCGCCCCCGCTACGCCGGGTAAGTGTCCCGCTCCGCTCCGCACCGCACCGTCCGGTCCCGCCGACCTGGCGAGTACCCCGCGGGCGAGGGCTCGCCCTCCAGCTGACCGCTCCTCGGTGCCGTCGAGCGCGGCGTGCGCCGGAGATAGGTGCTGTGAGGCATCCGTGTGAGGATGCTGCGGGGAAAGACGGACAAAAAAAAAGTTTGTGTCCTGGCAGAAACTGCCATTCTATAGGGGGAAAAAGAGTTGTAGGGGCTTCGGCGTGCTCGGGAGCGAATGGAGGTTTGTATTCGCCTTTGGGGAACGTGCTTAGTGGGACTTAAAACTGTGTTTTGAAGAAGCTGAACTTTTTAAAGTGCGTTCAAGTTTAACCCATAAAAAGCCCAGGCAGCACAGGAATTTGGTTAACCTTCCTGCGATTCCATCATGTACTTCAAACGTGGCTTATTTTTGTCATTTAAAGTTCAGGTTTGTGTTAGAGAGATGGAACTTAGGAGTACAATGAAAACTGTGATGTCATCGCTCAGCTTTAGTGTATCCAAAGTCTACATGTTTCCCACCTGGTTTAGAGACGTTCCTTTTAGCAAGTATTTAATGAAATTGTGCCTGCAGAGATTTATGATGGAGATAAAAGAACAGCCACGCTGAGGACCATGAGAAGCCAACGGCATCTCTCCACATACTGTATAAAACTCCTTCAAACTGATGAGCAAATTCCTTGGGATAAGCACACATCGCTGTGAAGTAGGAGCTGTATTCTTTTTACTTAATTAAAGGCACATGAATTCCACTACTAAAACATAGTTTGATGCAAACAAATTACTTGAGCTCCATGGACTTGCTAATGCCACATGAAGTCATTCCCCCCAGGTCCCTATTTCACACAGCAGTGTTGAGCCATTGATGGCTGTCACCATCTCCATTTGGTTCTCCAGTGCCAGTATGTACCTCTGTGTGGAACCAAATCTGACCCTGTAGTCAGGAGCCTGCCTGGCAGTGCTGGAAAGGAACAGGACAGAAAATGAAACACCTCTCCAAAGCCAGAGTCCTGTCAGAAGTCCTGTACGGCAGCATCTATGTTCTTATCTATGGAGCTCATTAAAGAGTCACAGGCTCAGTAAGACACACTTTTTTTAATTATTATTATTTTGAAGTTTTTATTCATTTCTTTTGCAGATTACATTGAGATGAATAACAAACAGGTCCTGAACATAACTTTTTTCTGAATATTAGTTACATGTTTTGTCCATTGATGGATATCTGAGATGTTAAAATACATAAGTTAGTACCTGCTAGGTTTAAATGAGTTTTTGGCTATTTATTATCTAGCCAGTTAAAAGAGGAAAAAAATACATATAAGTTCAAGTACTGTATCTCTGAAAATTTCCGTGAGTCATCATTTTTTCTATTCAATTCATGAATATTAACTTTTTAAAAATCATGTTCAAATGTTTGATGAGCTCTGGATGGTGTGAGTGATGTCAACAAACTCTCCTTGTTGATCCCCTCTTGATCACTTTGGATAGTGATAGGACAAGGGAAGATGGTTTTAAACTGAGACAGGGGAGGTTTAGGTTAGATATTAGGAGGAAGTTTTTCACACAGAGGTGGTGATGCACTGGAACAGGTTGCCCAAGGAGGTTGTGGATGCCCCATCCCTGGAGGCATTCAAGGCCAGGCTGGATGTGGCTCTGGGCAGCCTGGTCTGGTGGTTGGCAACCCTGCACATAGCAGGGGGGTTGAAACTAGATGATCATTGTGGTCCTTTTCAACCCAGGTCATTCTATGATTCTATGATTCTATGATTCTATGATTCTGTTATCCCTGTTTTTGTAGCCTTCACAAAGAGTCTTGCAGAGAAAGATAAGACTTCCCATCAGTTTCCAGAATTTGGAAAAGCACAACAAAAATCACTCCTGGGAATAAAAGACCAGAGTTCATTATAAAAACTCTTGGTCAATAGGCGGTTGTAGTAAGGAGCTGAGATGTATTTACAAGTCTTGTTGATTATGTGGTCCCATTTGTAACCAGAACAGAATGTAGCACATGTGCCAAACAAATTGGAAAAAATAGCCTGATACAACTTTACTGATCTTCTCAATGTCTACCATTCTGGCATTCTCTGTGTCAATAAAAATGAAGAAAAATCAGCATGAATCGGGATGAGCATTAATTTAGAATTTCAGATATCTTGTCCTTCAGAGGCTTCTGTCATGAGCTCAGGACCTTGGGCAGAATTGCTTCATTTCCTCTGTGTATGCAACAGTTCAGTTTCCTCCATGAATATAAACAGTTGAGCAGTGAGCTCAACAGTAGCATGACTGTAAAGAGCCATCGCTACTGAGCCTGGTCATCACTCAAAAGGAAAAATGGATTTGTAGGTTCATTTCAAGAAAGACAGGAGATAAACATAGTTGTCTAATGTTCATCATTAGAGTGCCCCAATCATCTGAATTCTTTCTGTGCTAAGGAATTTTGTGTCAGAAGCTGTACCGTATAGGAGGAAGTCACAACTATAATTAGGGCAAAAGTATGGAAGAAAAGAACAAAAAAGTTAATGGAAAACACTTCTCATAAACCCAGAGCAGCACTAGGAGGCACAGAGCATTGTAGTAATTTAGCTGAGAGCTCTGACCTTAAGACGATTGATATTCCATGTGTTTCTCCAGCCTAACTCCTCCAAACTCTGTTCAGAGCAAGCCAGGTATGCCATATGGACACATCTTTGAGCAAATACATTCCAGATACCTTTGGGAAGCCAACAAATAGTTGAAAAGTCACAGAAAAGAGCAGTAAGTGAGGCAGGAGCTCTCATGCCCAGTGAGCTCTTGCAAAGACTGAAGCACAAATGTATTTGCCTTCCTAAAGGTAAATGCATGTTTTCTGAGTAAACCAGGACTCGTTGGTTTCCAATAGAAACAGTTTAGGGAATGACAGATGCCTACAAGTCACATGGAGGTGATGAACCTCCTGCTGAACCAGTGGTTAGTGGTTCCCTGTGTCTAAAAGTTAAAAAAAGTTGGAGGCATAAAATGAGTCTAGTAAGAGTCAGGTTGAAAATAAGTTTCTTTACCCCACTAAGGTGAGACTTGTGGAACTCTCTGCTGAAGGATGTGAAATGTTTACAAGGATTTGAGAGAGTTTGACAAATCCATGGAAAAAAGATCTGCTGAGTTATGCAGGGTACCCCTGAAATGACATTCAGGCCAGGAGATCAATGATTGTGCACTGGAAGAGTACTTACTGGTAATATCATACACTTCTGCTTTGTTGCTACTCTTCTTTGGGACTTCTAACAATTAAGAAGAGCAGGTTACTGAAGCAGACATATTTTTATTTATTTATTCATTTGTTTAGTACTAAATACAACAATCTTCCAGCTCTTAGGTATTCTATGAAAGAGATGGTTTTCCATTAAAAAAGTCAAGATTTCTTATGGGAAAAGGCACCTTTCTCATTTGTTTTTAGAATTCACTACTACATTCCTTTCACTCCAGCTCATCTCCTGTCACCCAATAGGTGGTGGCTGGGCATATGCCTTTTGTTTCTGTTTATTCAGAAGTATGAGTCATCTCACTTACAATAACCAAATGCAGGTAAAGGCTGAAAAAAAAAAAAAAAATTGGCCAGTTCCTCTCTTAGGTTTTGACTGGAGATTTTTGGGTTATTTTAAATATTATATTGAGATGTTAACTCCTCCAAAATGTTAGGCTTATATGTGTTGCAATGCAGTAGATACTGCCAATTCTTTTGGTCAGGTAAAGACTATGATGCATTCTTATCATGTAACAACTGTCTAAGAAAATCTGGAAGTGAGTTTGAGGTGGCTAAAAAACAGAAAAGAATAACAGTATGTTCTGTAAGCCAGTATGTAGCATGCTGCAACTATTGGAACATCACATCCCAAGAACTGCATAAACCAACTGGTCATGCAGATAATGCTCTCAGATCTGTGCTTCAGCAAATTTCAAATATTTTAATGCCCATTAATATCCCAGCATACCATAGCTAAGTGTCTCTGATCTCACAGTACCTTACACACAATAGCTAGCAATTTTTCTGTCTCATGGAATAAACACATGGGAGTGTGATGAAAACCTGTTGCTGAGGGAATTGAGAAGTGGAAAGGAACTCCTCCTCTGCTGTTCCCTTCTGCAAAATTTTTTCCAAATATTTTAAAAAATAAAAGTTCTGCTTAGCTGTGTAATAAATGTTCTTTCCCTCTTCTACTTTGGTCTCCTTTCCTACTTCCAAGTCAAAGTCAAATGTCATACACACAACTGGCAAAAAAAGCATTTGGAAAGCACACCAGCAGCATTGTATTGAAGTTAACTGTATTCTTTTGGCTGAAATTCACACATACCACTTTACCAAATGATGTCAGGGTCCTTCTAAAAGGTGAAAAGCTATGAACACTTCAGTATCATGCATAAACAATTTTACGTATCCTCTTATCAGGTAACTAATAATTTGGTAATAAAAACACTTGCAATTGCTAAAAAGAGTCCAGATCAGTGAAATCCATGAAAACTCAGGCTCTATATCCATTCTTGCCCCACAACCACAACTTTAGTTTTTCTGTTTTCTCATCACCTGATATTCCCCCAGCACATCATCATTTATGTTCTCCTAGAGGAAAAAAAGAATACTGCCAAGGTTTTATTCTTTTTTTTTTCCTTTAAGACCAGGCATTTTAAAACCACCTTTTACAGCCTCCCTACCCTACTTATTATAAACAAGAAATATGAAGTGTTTCAGTTGCTCTTTCTTACCCTTTTTCCCTCTTCTTTTTTTTTAAACTGATTAGAACAACAGTTCACAGCCACATTACCCAGGCAAAGTGGAGGCTCCCAGCTCATTATGGTTGTATTTAAACTGATCTCCAGGTTTGTGTGTCCATGTGAACCTGGTCCCATACTTGTCCAGATCAGGACTTTGCTGGATAATGTTGTGACTCCTGTCACATGTAGAGAAGAGGAACAGGAAGCCTGAGGGATAAGAGAAGCCATAAAGAATCAGAACATGGCCACAAAAGTGATCTAAGGGATGGAACACCTCCCCGCGAGAACAGGATGAAAGAACTGAAGCTGTTCAGCCTGGAGAAGAGAAGGCTCCAGGGGGACCTTTCAGTATCTAAATGGGGACTGTAAGATAGAAGGGGACAGACTCTTTAACAGGGCCTGTTGTGATAGGACAGGGGGAAATGGTTACAAACTAAGAGATGAGATTTAGAATGAATTTAAGGAAGAAGATTTTTACAGTAGGGGTGGTGAGGCACTGGGCATAGGTTGCCCAGATAGGCGGTGAGTGCTCCGTACCTGGAGACATTCAAGGTCAGGCTGGATGGGGCTCTGAGCAACCTGATGTAGTTGTAGGTGCCTCTGTTCATTGCAGGGGATTTGTACTAGATGGCCTTTAAGGGTCCCCTCCAACTCAAACGATTCTATGACTCTGTGATTCTACGGGCAAAAAAAAGACATAAAGAATGAGGACATAGGCAAAGCTTACAACCACACTTGGGAGCTTAGAACTTTTCCTAGGTCTCCTACTTTAGATGAAACCTATGGTCTTCTAGCAAGAATGATTCTTTGGGAAGTGTAAGTCCAATTCCAGTAAACGCACTTTCCTCATTTTTAAAAGTATATAGTTACAAATCGGAATGTAGTATATTATCAAAGAAAATTCATGTTTCACCTTGTGTTAAAGTCCAACAGTTGTGTTCTGGGGGGAAAAAAAAAAAAAAAGCATAAGTTTGAGATACTTACACAAAGATACTTATAAAAAAGAGTATTTACGTATCAAAACCATCTACTCCCTCAGTCTAAACCATTCACTTTGAATCCTTGGAGCTTCTGGTACGAGTTTCAATGAATCTCAGTGCTTCCACTTGTACACCATACCCACTCCCTTCCATTTGCTACTGTTGTGTGTTCACCTTCCTGGACACACTCGTGGGCTTCTCAAAACGATTCTTAGCCTGGAATGTTTTAAACAGGACTTTCAAGAGCACTTAGCCAGGCACAGATACAACAAAAATAATGTACAAACTTTTTTTTTTTTTTTTAATTAAAAAATGGAATCCAAGATAAGTGATCTACCTACATGAAAGAGAGAGAAATTAAGTTGCAATCCTAGAAGGAAAATCAAGGTTCTGGAATGAACAAATATGAAAAAGTGAAGCCAGGAAGCTGCTTTTCTTGAATACATTGCTAAAACTTTGCAGGGAACTCTAGTTTAGTACGTTATATAGGACTGTTTCCCACACTGCACAAAAAACAGGAGCTTAAGGTCTCCTGAAATTCTAAAATCTGTAAAAGTTTGATCCTTACATCTGAAACAGCCTTACATGGTCAGAACACCATAGGAAACGTTTATTGTTCTATGCAGTTGAAGAGGAATGGCCATCATTAATCATTTCTCACTATCTCCAGGAGGTAAACTATCATCTCTGTTTCACAGAACTGTCTTTCACTTATGTTTTCTCCTTAATTTTACCTCTGAATGCATAAAAGAAATTGTATTCCATCTTTCATTGTAAAACATACTATTTAAGGAGATGCACTGTGAGTATAACATTCACACAAAAGTCAAGAAAGAAGCTGAGATTGAGACCATATAGTGGGAGTCTGTTCAGCAGTTTGTAAGCAAACCCTGCTATGAGTATTCATACAGCAGCACAAATGGGAAACAGGCAATACAGTTCACCATTCAGTATTTTTACTGTTCAGGCAGAATGAACAGTAAGTAGGAGATAGGGTGAATTTCCCTGCAGTTTGACCCTCTACATCAAAAGAAATAAAACAAACTGTGGTACTATTGTCCCCTGCCCAACTAGCTTACATATTTATGCTATCAGTATTATTTTTCATGCAGAAATTTTTCAGTGAATTTTGTGCTCTCTGTTCCATTTACAATGATAAGCAAGTCTGATTGCAAAATGAGAACTTATAGCTAGCTATACATTAGACTCTTTCAAAAAACCCCACTGCAGACAAATCTCATAGAATTTTACAGAACTTTTGCTGGTATTGAATTTCCAGAACAGGTCTATAGGCAACAAACTTCTGGAGACAATTAATCCCAATCCTAAATTTTTTTCATTCCATTTTGATTCTGATTTATGAAATTTGTGTTCACACAATTGAGTAAAAAGATGTGGTTCTAGTTTGATATTGGTGTTAGAGCAAAACCTGCATTGATTTTGCTCTCTGATTTGTACTCAGCATATCAGGTCAGAATGGTAAAGAGATACAGATTGTAAAGAAAGAATCAGCAGTGAAAACTCTGAAACAGCCTTCTGTGCCAGGCACCTGAGGGTAGGTGAGCCAAAGTACTCCGAATTAAAATTCAGAGCAACAAACAGATGAAGACAATATATTCCTTTCTTTCTAAGACTTTCTAAGACTGCCAATTGAAGAGGAAGGCCACTGACCTCATTGCTTTTTGTGGAACAGAAAGGCACTGTGCATGACCGAGGAGGAGCAGGGCTGCCCCACTGCTGGGTGCTGCTCCCAGGGGCTGGCAGAGAGCACAGAGCCACTCCATCTGCTCACAGCTGTGCTGCCAGGCTGAGTGCACTGGGATGCAAGGCCTGGCAGGGCACTCTTCTCCAGGGAACAGCGAGACTCCTGAGTCCATGTATTGAAAGAAAATACGCACATTATAGTTACCAGGCAGTGCGTACAGCTGCACTTGCTGAGGAGGAGATGCTCTAGACTGCTTAGCTAGCCATGGCATTGCTAGCTGGTTGAGAGATAGGACTGTTCCCCTCTATGCTGTGCTAATGCAGCCTTGCCTCGACCACTGGGTACAGGTTTGGGCACCCCAGTACAAAAAAGACATATTACTATTGGAGAGCATCTGAAGGAGGGCTGTAGAGGTGGGGAAGGGTCTGGAGGGCAGTGTATATGAGAAACAGCAGAGAACACTTGGTGTGTTCAGCGCAGAGCAGAGGACTTGAGAAGAGAGAGAAAAAGATGCTTGTTTTATTTTATTTTACTTTAACGCTGCATTTTTGAATAGTGATTTGTGATTCCTACAGGTCTGAAAGGCTCAGGTAAGCAGCAGAAAGATGGTACGTTTTTAAGTACAAGGCAACATAACAAACTTTCTATTTGTATTTGCTTTGAGAGATGGCACACATGATAAAATTATGAAATTATTTTGGCCATTTCCTTCTTTTTCTCCCAAGGCACTGAAAGTGTTAACTTTACTGAAATAAATGAACAGGTTAATCCCTTGAACTCAGATGTTGGATTAGAAAAGTCAAGTATGGGATAGAACCTTGAAAGAAAGACAGGTCTTGAGGACAGCTGTGAGAAATGAATTTAGCAGGCCTGATGAAAAACTGGTGCCCTTTGATTTATGCGACTGTGCTCCTACTGAGATTATCACCAGATGCTACTCTAAGGCTGCAAGGCGAAGACACAGCCAAGCCCCTGCACCCACTGAGGGCAGGTTGCTGCCAGAAAAACCAAGTATGCTTCTGCTGCTCCAGATGTGCAGCCCCTGCCCCTGTTCTGGCACTGGCACTCCTTTGCCAATAGTGACCAAATTCCAGAGTAAAAAGAGCAAAAAAGTATTTTTCTTCCTATGTATTTATTTATTTATTTTTACCTGGACTAGCTCTCAGCTTTTCAGTCTGTGATCTGGCTGCTGTAGAGCTTCAGACTCCCTTTGAACATATGCACAGGAAAAGGTCCTCTGAACTCAGCTAATTCAAGGTGTGCACTCCAAGAACCCCATGGTTTTAAGATAATAGAATGTGGCTTCCAGAACAATTCTGACAGACATTTATCTCTTCACTGATGTCAGTGGAACAATCCCAAGTGAGTGTTTTAGGCTCACAGTGAGTATAATGGGATGATTATTTTCAAACAAGCTTCTTCTTAAAAGTGCAAAAACTAATTATAAAAAGCTTTTTACTAGCCATAGTCACATACAATATTTCGAACCAACGGGGCTTCATCATTCCTTCCTAACCTCTATGTTCTTTATGTCACAGTCAAGTCTGACATAATAGTGTCCACAGAAAAATAACCTCTATATTCATTAAACTGGTTAGTGTTAGACAAACTGCAAGTATTTCTCAAGAAAACAAGGCAGACATTTAAATAAGGATTTTTTATTAGGAGCTCTGGCATTTTTGTCACAGTGAGCTTTCAGCGGGGAAATAAACTTCAGGTTCACTTGTGCTGTACAGAGCAGGCAGCCAAGAACATACTCTGCCCAAAATTTGTACCAAATAACAAGAATCACCATGTAAGCATACTGCCAAGTCCCAGCTAATAAGCCTCCTGATGCAACAGCATGAGCTAGCATCTTTGCCGGCAGTACACAGCGTAAGGACATCCTGTGGCACAAGGACACGTCTGTATTCTGCTCTGTTATCAGCAGACTGGATCCCCATCTGCCTGTGATAGTGACTACACACACAAAAAAATGGGACATCTTGTTAATGGAACATAAAATCTAAGTAATTTGCCTTCTTGTAAAAATGGAACGGTTTCACCTTCAGTCTGCTCAGCTGAGCTCGTTCTATTGTTTAAGTAAAAGCAGTTTCAGTGCAGTTTTTAAATCGTGGTCTAGTCAGTAAGCTTAAAAGGAAATCAAAACACTGGGGTACAAAGGGTAGAAGCTTTTATATTCACTATCCAACAGCATAAAAATAACTTGTGATTTTTTTTGTACTTTCTGAGGCCTAGCATAGAACTTCAGCAAAATATTGAATTATTATGCAGATTTTGAACACTACTGCAGGAGTTGTTTCTGTTCTGCATGTCATCCTGAGGGAGAGCTGTGGTTCTCCCACCACAGCAGCTACGAGTAGTGGGAAGCGCAGGAAACCAGGATTTCTCTGCAGATCTTAGCTTAGGCTACATATTGTTCAGAGAAACACCACCAAATCATCACAGAATGGCTTGGGTTGGAAGGGACCTTAACAATCACCTTATTTCAGTCCCTCTTTCGTGGATACGGTTACCACCCACAAGATCAGACTGCCGAGTCAACATCATCAGACAGACACCTGAAAAAGGCTCTGATTTGGTCATCCCAAGTGGTTGTGGGCAGACTGGAAACTGATGTGGGTATCTCAGGCTCCGGTTTGGTGAGAAAGGGCCGAAGGGCTTCAGCATTTCTTTCTGTCTCCTTGTCACCTGAGGTAATCATGTCTCTGAAGCCCTGCATCTAGCCCCAGCTGCCAGAAATACACATAAACTAGGAAATAGGTGTCCGGTGAGTTCCAGTGCTTTTGCAATTCAGAAACAGATCAGTGGGTGTCACAGAGCTGGAGATTTTAGGACCATCGGTGTTCCACTTTGAGATCCAGGACCTCTTTTATGAGTACTTAGTCCCTATACTAGTTCTGTGCAGCCCACCTGTGTGTTCTGTTTCCCATGGCCATCCTACCTTCGTTGGACCTGTCCTCTCTTTTCCATAATATAGTAGGAACTTCTTCACCATCTGATGAACGATGGACTAAAAGGTACATGCAAATTATGATAGCAAAGGCAGCCACTGCCTGACCAGAGCACAGACGGGAAGAAGCTCAAAGCAAGAGAAAGACAAATTATATAAATATATAAATAGCTTAAGCCTATGAAAGATGATGAGAAAGTGAAGTAAAACTAGTTTCCTACAAGGTAAGGAGTCAGGGGAGATTAGTGTCCAAGATGAGATGCCCTCATGTCTCCCTTCATGAGGGGCATCCTCTCCAGGTGCTATGCAAGCTTCCCTGTGGAATCATGGGCAAAAAGAGACAAGGGACCAGAAAACTTGATATTTTACTTCTGTTGAATGAAATCGAGAAGTGAGGAGACCTACAGCCAGAACTATCCTACCAATTTGCAGGAGAGTGCCGTGAAACAGCTCTGAGTGAAGAATTACAGAGGACAACTAATCCACACCGTGCTCTATGAAATCTGATCTTTCCATGTTGTTTTTCTTTAATCCGGAGTTCATTATCTCTGCTGAAAAAAAATGCTGGTGGGCTTTTTTGTGTGGCAACTGTAGCAGGGGTGGTCTTTGAATTAGAAGGAGTTTGCTCACAGAGCCTGCAGCAAGTCATGCCAGTTAAGGGGCAGCAGGCTTCACAGCTATACTTGGGAGAAGAGCAAATGGTACAAAGAGCATCCTCTCGTATGCAACAGCTCAGTGAAAACTAGGAGGTATGAGTAAAGAGAAGCCTAATCTTTAGCAGTATATATTGTGACGCGAGATTACCTGAGGGTAATCAACATTTTAAAGGTTTATTGTAGTTGTAGAGGATCTAACAGATTTCAGTTGTGTTGTTAAAGCTAATTAAATGCAATCATAACGATGGAGCAGCTAATAGCTGGGTAATAAAATGCTAAATAATCATTCTATTAAAATACATAAACAACACACACACACAAGGACTTTGTGCAAGAAGAAAACACAGAAATCTCACCTAGGAGGACCAGGTTCAAAGCGGCCAATGGAAAACATAATTATCAGGGTGTATTTGGCAACCAACAGTCCATCTGCCCCACTGGAAAATATTACGTTTTCAGAAGAAAAAAACAACACAAACCTCAGGCAAACAAAGAAGGATTTCTTAAATTAGTCATTGTATAAAGAACATTGCTTCTTACAAGAATAAATAAATGGGTGAGTTTAAGGTAATATTTTTAAAGTTATCAAATTACACACCCAGTATTTATTTTTACACTCCGTGGCTATAAAATACCAGATGTCGTACCATGAAGTAATGATAGAGGAAGGCTGGAATCCATTGAGGAACAGTCAGATGCTAGCTCTTAGCAGTGAAATCTTACTCATAAAGCAAGTCTGCTTCAAACGTAAGAACACCAACCATGCTTCACTGCTTTCAAGACTTGTGTTCCCATAGGCTGTGGGGTTTTGTTGTCTTAAACTTGGTTATTATTCACGTGATGCAGGGAAGGGGGAGTGTAAAAGCATGTGTGATGGAAGAAAAAAATGTCAGGAGTTGTCTTATCTTATGGTAGGGACTAGCTAAAGGAAACATTGCCTGTTGGATGCATGTCTTGATGTATGTGTTAGGTCACTCCACTATCTACTTTACAAAAGAAAAATGGTGATACAATAAAAAGGCGTATACTTCATTTCAGAAGGAAAACACAAAATTCTGATATAAACGCGAAGTATTGCCTCATGTGTTGTACTCTTTCTTGCATAGTGTAAGCTTTTGGAAGCTTATCCATAGCATGTAGCATACAACTCCATTTCCCATGAAAACTTATGTGAGGATAGTTGGGGGCAAAAGTATAACAAGGCAAACATACAAGAAGAAAGAAGCTGCAGAAAAATAGAGCCAACAATTTCATAGTTTTATACAGTTCTGTATTTGCGTGGTGTTACTTCATACAACACATCAGGGCTAGATCAGTTTGCACATATGTTCCACATCACAGCTTTATACAGTGAAATAATTCTGAATGGAAATTAATTCATTTCACGAATTTATCTCAGTATACAAAGTAAAAAAAAGCGACACAAATTGTAAATGTATATTCACATGAAAGCACAGAATGTGATTTTAGCTGGATTTTTTCTTTTAATTACTAACAGCAAAACTAAACACAGCTGTGTATCTAGATTCTAATGTTAGTGTTTGGTGGGCATACACTGTCTGTGTTTATTTCACCCCCCCAAAATAGTTTAGTTTATATTTTGCTAAATCCTACTCCTCTGGGCATAACACAGCAGCCCTCCTTTGTCCTCTTCTAGGACAGAATACTGAGGCTAGTGTTCAGTATTCATCACAAGTTCTAAAATGTTCTTAGTACGTTATGGTTCTTCATGCAAAATTTCATCTCAACTTTATTGTGCATTTCAGTCAAATCGAGCTAAATCCTATTTTGTCATGTTCACAAGAAAAAAAAAACCTCAACAGAATTACATAGACCAGCAGAATCTTTCCCTCTTTCCTTCTTCTCTCTCTGGTATTTCAGATGGGGAACATTAGAGTCTCGCTTTGATAGATTTGCTGGGTGTTACAGCAGCAGAAGCAGACTTCAGTGAAAATGCTGCTTGAGGAACAAATCTTGGCAAGTAACAGCTCCCTGATGGATATAGCATTTGGCATCAAATGCTATTCACATGATATTGAATGTTATTTCACAGAAGGCCTATACACTGAGTTTCTCAGTTGTCATTTTCAAAGGACCTTTCCTTTTGCTGGCTGTGCAGGTGCCGAGATGCGATTACACCCTGCTGTGTTAAAGCCAGCTCCTCTCCCTCCTACCTGTCTCTGTTCTTATTCCCCTTCCTTTACTTCACTGTTCTCATACATCGTTGCAAACGGCCTGCAGAACAGCTTTTGGCAGGGACTGGCATTTCACCACATGCTGGTTCAGCAGGTAACTCCAGGTCTCAGCGGTTTTGTGTTTCCTGTCTAATCAAGTAGCAGTAGTTTCAGCTCTAACACAGCTCTTTTGGACAGTGGATCCAGCCAGGATGATAAATAGCATCATACTGACGCAAGTAAACTTAACAAACTTTTCTTATTATGAATGCTTTCAATTTTCTGTTCGACAGAAGGCAACAAGCACTGCACAAAATTGCTTGTAAGCGTGGAGTTTAAGCAGCTAGCAATTTTCCTTAGCATTTCATTATTTTTTTGTGAATTATAATAGCAAGAAAGAACCTCAAATGCATTTATGAAATTAACTGATACTTACCATTAAGTACCAGCAGATAAAGCTCTATTTCTTGAGGTGCTGAATTGCAGTGAGCAAGGCTGAGTAGTTGTGTGAGTGCAAGACTCTCCTGACACCATCAGAACTGAATATACTTTTCTCCTGTTTTCTTTGGATGCTCTTGCTTGTTTGTTTTTAGTAAGTTTCTGAGAGTTTAAATTTGTGATCAATTAAGAGGGAAGTAAGCAGGAAGTCGTAAGTAGTAGGTCTAAAAAGACACTATCCATCCCACTCCATTTCAGTCTGAGGTAACTCATATCTTAAATTAAGTTGATAGCAGTGTCCTTTCTCATTAAAAATTGTGTGTTTTTATACGTTCACACACATTTATGCATAAAATTTCTGAAATGGGGAAGGTATTAACTATACCTTCAAACCTGTTAGGTCAAAGCGACATGCACAAAGGTAACCATCTTTCATACAGAAACTATAAACAGCATGATGTCATTCAGTAAGGTAGACTAAACAATCCATCTTTGCTAGATAAAAACTATAAAATCTTTAGAAACGTTTACTGTATCAGGTATCTGATGAAAATTACAGTAATAAATCTGAGCTGATTTAGAAACTGTACAGCCCTGCAGAGAAGGACCTGGGGGTCTTGATGGATGAAAAGCTCAATGTGAGCCAGCAGTGTGCTCTTGCAGCTTGAAAAGCAAGTTGTATCCTGGGCTCCCTCAGAAGAAGGGTGGCCAGCAGGGACAGGGAGGTGATTGTCCCCCTCTGCTCTTGTGAGGCCCCATCCAGAGTACTGTGTCCAGGTCTGGAGCCCCCAGTACAAGAAAGACAGGGAGCTGTTGGAGAGGGTCCAGAGGAGGGCCACAAAGATGATCAGGGGACTGGAGAACCTCCCCTATGAAGAAAGGCTGAGGGAGAAAAGCCCGGAGAAAAGAAGGCTGCGGGGTGACCTCATTGCAGCCTTTCAGTACCTAAAGGGAGCCTACAAACAGGAGGGGATTCAACTCTTTGAAAGGCTAGATAACTGCAGGACAAGGGGAAATGGTTTTAAGTTGAGGGAGGGAAGATTTAGGTTAGATATCAGGGGACATTCTTTACAGAGAGAATGGTGAGGCTGGAACAGGCTGCCCAGAGAGGTTGTGGATGCCCCGTCCCTGGAGGTGTTCAAGGCCAGATTGGATGGGGCCCTGGGCAGCCTGGTCTAGTATTAAATGTGGAGGTTGGTGTCACTGCATGTGGCAGGGGAGTTGGAGAGTCATGATCCTTGAGGTCCCTTCCAACCCTGGCCATTCTGTGATTCTGTGATGCTCCCAGGACAATTGCAAAATGCCCTAGGCATCTGCTGTCTGCCCACTGCTGTGCAGAATGTTTGCACCATGCTTCATAAGTTTAATTTTGGCTACATGGAGTATTTTTTTCTATGAACACAGCAGTGAACTATCTAAATAAAATGAATGATGTAAAATCTCAGATGGAGAGTTTGGTATTTCAGTAGCAGTGCAGGACTTAACACTTAAGGAAGATAACACTAATTCTTAAGGAAGAACATTTGTTTGGGGTGGTTGGTTTTGGTTTGGGTAAACTAGATGCCAGATTGATGTTTAACAAATAATCAGTGCAGCAAATGTTCTTCAGCATTCAATAAACAAATGTAAAGGCATGTCTCAGGAAATCATCTGTAAGCTGTCAGAGTAATGCTGGTAACATCTGATTGTTACCAGAGATGCCACGGGACTCCAGCATCAAGATTTGTACTTGATGGCTTAATGAGATACGTTACACTTTGTCAGTGGGGTGAGCCTTCCAAGCAGCCCTTCACCATCTTCTGTGCCTTTTCCAGAAAGAGGAGCCAAATGTTTTATCACATCACATTTGGAGTGGATATTCCAAGCCAACCACAAAAACAAGAACTGAATTTGAGCTGCAAAGACAAGAATTGCTGCTTTGCCAGTTAGAATTTTAGGAGGATAGCCAAGGTGCTGCAGAACAGTTTTGATGGAGTTACAGTAATAAAACTAGGTCCTAGCCAAAAATGAATGTTTCTTAATTTGAAGGAAAAGTGATTAGCAGTCAAGTAGGTGACATTTTCACAAATTTCAGTTCAGAGCATTAAGCCTTGCTTTACCTGGGTGAAAACAAAAACCTTACCATCTAATAAAACTCTGGGATTTTTTGTTTATGAGAGCTAATGAAAAATAGATTGCATTTCTTTTCTTGGTAATAGAAAGGACTCCCAAACCATAGTACATTCATTCTCTACTCAAATAAAAGTTTCAAGTAAAACTTTTCTTCAAGCATATAATTTGGTTGTTGCTGTTGATGAAATGCCACTGCCACCTTACTTTTTGATTCTTGATTTACCTATTGGGTTGCTCGGGAAAGAATCAGCCATAAAATCAGATTAAGAAAACTGTGTAAGTCTGGGGTAGCCTGGCTCAGCAAGTTCAGCTTTTGGATAGACGACAGTAAGCAAGCTGTTTTTTCAAAAAATTAAAAAGTTCTTCAAAGTGAAGGAAGCTGTAATGCATTCCCCAACCATACTCCACATTTCTACACAAATATTTATATTATCTATCCATAAACTGACTTTATCAAATTAAATTAAAACCTCCGTATTCTGTCTTACAAACATTTATCCATAAATTAGGTTATATTGGTATCAGATTCTGAGCCCATGGAAGTCCAAAGTACTACTTGAAGTAATAAGATGAACTATTTAAAAGGATATTTTTTCCTCTTAAGTTGGTAAGAAAGATTTTCCAACTTTTGTTTAAATAAAAAATAATAAAAGAGCTCTTAGATATGCCAGTGACCACAGTACCTCACATTGGATTATGAACATTTTATGCTGCCCTTTTGGGATATCAATTACAGGGCCCATAAGCAAAGTTAGTAAAAGGACTCTTCCAGGCATGAGACATCTGGTTCTCTGGAAGCCTACACAGACGTTTATATTGCCAGCTTTAAATTAGGCCTTTGAATTTGCCACATGCTTTAGCTGGTGATGGGCTGTCTGGACTGCCATGTGTTCCTGGTTGTGGTAGCATTAACATTTAATGTGTAGGTTTATTCCTCTCTATTCTCTCACTTGGGACGACCTCCACAAAGGTAGAACTTCATGATCAGTCGTAATATTTAGAGCTTAGAGCATTGCTCTTCTAAGCCTCCAAGTGTACACTTTTCATTGCTCTTCTAAGGGCTGGTACAAATTTACAGTGTGACAAGAATTATGATCCTGAATATTCCTGGGCATCACCCAAAGCTCTTACACATGCAGACATTCAAAAGAAATAATTACATTTCCCATCTGTACAAAACCATCATCCACTGACTGGTCAGAAACTTGACAGTCACTTACTTTACTAAATTGAATCTGAACTTCATATACTTGTTTTTAGTTTGATGTTGACCTTGAATACGGAATTTTGTTACTGGAGGAATTCATCTGGGGGAATTCTGTTTGCCAGTGATAAAAATGAGGTCTAGGATCAGACTGGGAATGTCATCTGAAATACAGATTGTAAATAGCCCTTTTTACATGTATCTTGATTTAAGGTATTCTGCAAAGAAGCTCCTTATTGCTTTAGTAGTAAGTGAAAGACTTACTTAATAAGTTTTTAAGGAGGAAAATAATTCTCATGTTATTTCTTGGATGTTAAACCCTAACAAAAAGCATAAAACTGCAAAGAAGTTACTTTCCAACTGAAGTGAGCTAGGGAATAGAGGGATCAAGATAGTTCAGTCTTCATCCATTCCTACTGTGTGTGTGTTTCAGCATCCTAGTATTTCTGCCCCTACCTCTGACACTTTGGGCATGTATAAAACATAGCTGCTCTGTTGAATGCTCAAGTGCATTCTATTGTGAGGCCTTCAGGACCCATGGAGCAAAACTATTCATATTGATCTTCAGAATTACTGCTTTTTTTTTTCTGCTTAGATGGAAATCGGGTCTCCTTTGTGAACCTATGTGCTCAAAACTAGTAGATAAATAGAAAGCCTGCTACTTTTATTTTCCTTTGCTCATGAGTTTTTTAAACTTCCCTCAGACTGCAGAGACTGGAGTCAGCACTTAGGAAGAGCAGAAAGCAGCAGGGCAGGAGATTGCAGTCGGTTCTGTCTCTGGCCCTGGGCACTGTTCATCACAGGTGTCACTGACTTCTCTTGTCACCCAGGAGATGATTCAGTGCCAATTTGTTACGCTGAGTGACAGTCCATTGTTTTCATACAAACACCTTCTAACTTTTATAGGCTGAAGTTGGTTGATGTCAGAATAAAAAACCTTCCCTCTTCATGCCAGTCCCTTTGTCTGTTAGTGCCTTCGTGTCTAAATTTCCATTTCCTTCTTCTTCAACTCTGTTTCTGCTGAGGCCAGTCCCCTGCCTCTAACTTCTGCAGTTCTCTCACTGCTCCTGTGATAACGATGCTTTCACTCCTCTTCCAATTTAGTGTTCATTTAGAAAGCATTGCTGCACACAATCCTTAGACCAGTGGTGGGCTACATGGATTGAATCTTTCCCAAACTAATATAAAAAAAATTGTACTCTTCAATTTCTATGTATGATATTAACCTGGTTTTAAAATAATTAAAATAGTTTAATCTATAATATTGGTATAAAAAGGAAGGGGAATAAAACAGGTCCCACGGAAACAGAATTTCCCTTAATTTCATTGTAAACAACAGTGGAACGAGGGAAGTCAGCAGCTACTCAGCTCTTTAGATACCCAAAGGCAAGGTTTAAGTGTTGTTCATTAAGTGTGAAAGGAGTAAGGAGACGTACAGCTTCAGGAATCCAAACTGACAGCGAGGTTAATGGCAAGCGAGCAACCACCATGCTCTGCTCTTTAAAACAGGCACGGATCTGGTGCATTTCTGTAATATACTGTACTTATCTGGTACAGGATCATGTGATAGAATGGTCATTTAGAAGAGTAATAACACCACACCAGTAATGGCACTCAGTGCTGCTGCAAACTCTATCAACCTCCAGCAGATTAACAGGCTCCCTGTGGACAAATAGCACCCAATAATCATCTACCTAGGGAATTAGGCATCTGCTCACTTTATCTGCTGAACTGACAGCCTCTGCGTTACACAGTTCATTCTCCTGACAATTGACCTTCAGAATAAATGTGAAATGCAAACCTTGAAGCATATAAAGAGCCTCTAAAATCTATCAAATCACTTTATAAAATCTATCACTTTTGGCTCAGCCAGAGCACTTCCTAATTTAAGGCTGACGTTAACGTGTTACACAGAAATAACTAAACATGAATACTGAAGAGGAAAGAAGCCATAAGCATCAGAATCAGCAGTTAAACTTTTAAAGCACTTAATTTTGAAATTGAGGCTAACGGCATGAGATTCTAAAATCTGTAAGAACAGAATTTATGTTTTTGCAAAAGACCTTTAGAAAGCCACACTAATGCATAGCTAGATCATTACAGTATTTTATGGAGAAGTTTATAAAAGAAGTGCTTCAGATTCATTGGCACTTGCTTAAAATTGTAGTATTTCACAGAATGTGGAATTGAAAAAGCTTATTTAACACATTTAAGCATGTAGCCACTTCAATAGCACTGATCTCAACACTTGTGTAACACAGTGCCCCTGCAGACAGAAAGCATCTGTCAAGTAGGCCTGGTAAAAACAAAGGTCTCTGCCTTTTTGGATTTTGAAATTGGCATTCAATTGATTAGAAATTCCTGAGAGAGTTTTTCCATGCTTTCACTGACTCTAAAGAAAAAAAAAAAAAGACACAGCACGTAAGTATTAAAAGTATATGTACCTTCTGGAAGCTAAATGAATTGACTTATTTTTTTGGAAATACATTTACTGAGTAGTTAATGACAAATTAGGAGTTACCTCAGTTATGACAGAAGTCTGAAGAGGAAACCACTCACCAGAAAAAAGAAGACTTGTAGCTAAAATGCTATTGACGTGAGTTTGGGTGAACAAAAGATTTCCACAAGCACTTGTGTAGGTTATGCACCCACACCATCATAAGGAGCTGTTCTGCAGGAAAGGAAATGTTCCCAATTGTTATACTACAATTGCTAAGTTTAAAGTAAGACATCTGGTTAAGTTTAAACCAAAGCAAGCACCTATGATAAATATAGCACACTGGGTCAAAATAACCATGCCTTTAGGTTTATACATTATAAGTTTAACCATTCCTATATGTCTGTACTAGAAAGCAGTGCTATGTAAGCGTGCTTATGGGAGTGAATCAGCTGGTGCTGAGGACCAGGTATTTGACTTAAATGCATTTGGCAAGGTTTTGCTTTGGTCTGGCTAACTTGGCCCCTTGTGGCTGGGGCACACTGCATGCACTCTAACTGCATCTCTCAGTTCATGTTAAGCCCAGGTCACGCACCCTGAGACTGGTCCGTAGAGTGATCTGCACCCTGAGGCTGCTTGACAACGTGACCCATGTGTTGGTGAGCTGGGACACTCAGGTTCACGTCAGGAGTGCACTTCTCATCTGAATTGAAAGGTTTATGTATCTTCTGTCCCTCTGCCAGCGTACATGCTTAAAGAATAAGCACTGCAGCTGCTAAATAGCATGCCTGCAGTGAAGATTTTTTTCCTAATCTCCATTGTTTATCATTGATAGAGAGACTGAAATCTCTGAAATGTCTTGGGGGAAGATACGAAATGGCTGTATTTGTGATTAGATTTTTTTTTTTTTTTTGTAATTTGTGGGTATAATGGGTAATAGCTTCTGTCCAGAGTGATCCACGGTTCCTTTCTTTGTACTTTTTCTAAAAGCCTTACTCAGCCCCTGGCTCTCCTTTTTCAGAAGAATATTTTCCCATTGTAATCAGATTTTATTGCCTAAAAGAGAAGCCACTGCCTTAAAGGAACACAGCCAAAGTGCCTGCTCTGTACCAGCAATGCATTTGAACTACAAATTTTTTCCTCTTTGGCTTTTGGCCCAGTCATGATAACTACAGAAGCAATGTTAGCTAATATAAAACACTGCCATAGTCCATTTCTTTGTTGGGATCTGTGTGCTGAAGGATGTTATGTCAGTAATAGCCACATCACCTCAAATCACTGTCCTCAGAGATCTGAAATGAGCTGGCTGACTTCGTACTGGAGAAGTTCAGGATCATTCATTCAGTTTCTTCTGCTAGTTGATCAAAGCAAACAGTAGTGAACAATATTTGTCTTTCTGTAAAGAAGATGTGGGTGAAGCAAAATATTTACTTGTGTGTACCTGAGTGACACTTCTAGAGGACTTTGGAGAAATGCCCCATCAGCCATAGTTTGATCCCCTGGAGCAGGGGGATCTGAGTGCTCCCTTTAGGTCTGGATCTGTGACCACCTCGTGGCACAGCTCACTGGGCAGTGCCTTGCTGGGTCCTGCTGGTAGGGCAGTGAGGTACCACTGTAGGTAAGTGCACAAGGCAAGATTCAGTCCCGTCGATGATCTCTATATACACACCATACCCAACTCAAAAATAACAAAAATAATAAAGCATGAACTTCTAGTGTTATTTTTTTTTTCCCCTTGAATTCACTTCAGAAGTTGTGTTTGTATCCCTCCTTTATGGAAACCAAAGCATCAGTAACAAGAAATAGAAATTCTCCTCTAACAAAAGTGATTAATATCAAGCTTTCACTTCTGAAGTTTCTAAAAATTGAGTCATATTAACATGAGTGGGCTTAAGAAATGTCAGGCATGTTCCAACAGCCCCAGAGAGTGACTGAGGTTGGGCTGAGGATCTAAGAGAAGACACAGACTTGTCTGCGGCTGGCAGCTTCCCATGTAGTAAACTGAGCACAACTGCTCACAGCTTCTTGCTTGAGGGTAGAGGAAAAACCTCCCATTATACACCACACGCTATTTTCCACATTACTTCAGTTTTATGGTTTATTGAAAAAGCAGTCAAACAGATTCTGTGACAGCAATTCAAAGTGCTTCAGCATCTCCGCGCTGCTCCTGTGCAGCTGATGTTCAGGACCAAGTGGCCAGCTGGCTGCAGGCAGCTGTAGGCAGTCTGCTAGGCCCAGGCTAGAAGAGTGGTCCCATATACAGAGTTCTCCATGAGGTGTTTTGATAGAAATAATCATATTTTGGCTGACATTCAGAGAATCTCAAAGTCTGGATGTGGGCCTGGGCACTCTGTTCTGGGTGTCCCTGCTGGAGCAAAGGTTGGGCAAAGAGGACCCAGAGGGTCTTACTGACCCCAACAAGTGTGCATATTATATTGTGTGGGACTTACTGAAGCACATCAAGAGGTATTTAAGGAAATTAAAGTACTTATGTTACTCAGGAAAGGAAAAGGGAAGTGTCCTGCTGTAGGCACCATGACTGAACAGCTGCTGGCATCAGGAAAGTGGCTCTGGCAGGGTGAGTCTGCTTAGTGTAGCCCATCAGCAGCAGAACTGGGCCGTCTCACTGGATCCATAGCATCCGTGGATCAATTAGTATTTTTTCATAGAATCACAGAATCGTTAAGGTTGGAAAAGACCACTAAGTTCATCAATTCCAACCACCAACCCATCCCCACCATACCCACTAAAAGCAACGTCCCTGAGTGCCACATCCACATGTTTCTTGAGCAACTCCAAGGACACTGACTCCACCACCTCCCTAGGCCAACCTTTTTGTGTATTCAGTAATTCATTATGTGTTTCCTAATGTTCAAAACTGTAATTCTTCAGCTAAAACACTAACTCAGAGCTTTCTTTTTGCAAAAAATCATTTTTCATTGCTTTTCTCTTTTCTTTCACATCTTTCAGCAGTCCCTTCTTGTTATGCAGGAGCTGCCTTAGCCTCTACCTGACATCATTTTGGTGTGTTTTAATTTTGCTGCCTCCTTGCATTAATCATCTTCATTGTGCACTGTTATCCTGAGGGGTGTTAAAAAGAAATCTAGCTTCATACAATTATTTAAAATATGTATTTAGCATTTATTAATTTTAATATTGATACTAATACGGGTGCTATTTCGAATATCTTTAGTATTGATAAGATTTTATAACATCATAATTGTAATTTCTTTTAAGATATCATAAAAAACAGAAGGTCTAGCTTGCTTGTGTCGTTTATTCTTCTGATCAGCTTGTAATGCTTTGACTTTACCTCGAAAAAGATTTAGCAGACACTAGGTAGGCTTTTCAACATTTTCACAAGATCAGCATGCTCAGTGTGCTAAATGAGCTCAATGTGAACAATGAGGAGGTCTAATAGTAGAGTTTTTTTTTACTCTGGCAAATGGGCAGATCCAAGCAGCTTTATTGCAGCACACACTGCAAGCAGTTTATGCCTGTATTAACAAACCCTATAAAAGACATAATTGCCATGTTAAGCACAGTTATGTGGCTCTGTTAGGAACACGGTACAAAGTGGTTTGTACCCTTTCCCAACATTCATAGTGTACTGCACCATTGTTCTCTAATCTTGCCACAGCTTCTTTTATGAGAAGTCAGGAGAATATGATTCCTTATTTCTTGCTGACTGAGTAGTCATCATTCCCAATCCCAGAGCCCCTTTATGCTATGGAGGAAGAGAAGTTTCAAACTGAAACTTGAAAATCGTACATAAAACCTGCTGCAGTTGGGACACTGCTGTGATGTGATAAACTCAGGTTTGAGTCATTTCATTTGTTGTCCATGCATGATGGGAAAGTTTCTGGTTTTTCATCATTAACTGCTTAGCCAAAATCTTCATCATTTTCAAATGGGGTTTCATGTGTGCTCTGTTATTCCAGCATGCTCAGTGATCCTCCTGGTACCACAGGGACAACCTCTTGGTTGAGCAGCTTCATTGTGCATTCCATCTCACTCACCCTACAGTCAGGACGTTTTTCAGAAAAAGCCAACAGGAATGCTATCAAAATTGAAAACGTTTCTACGGGGGCTGTAATGCAGACAGATTTATTTGCCCATGCAAGGTAGATATATTTTAAATGAGTACCCATAATGGATTTACAAATTGCGGGGCAATAAACATCCTGCAGTAAACATTCTGCACTAACATCTGCACATCACAGATGTCAGCAGACACTAAAACTCAAGACCAGATTTTGATTTTATGAAAGCCACCCTAATTCCAATGACTTGAATACAAGTATTAACTTAAACGATAAAAGCTGGTCCTAAGTTTGTATAAGATATTTTAATGTTTAAATATGCAGTATAGATCTTTCACATTATAGTCACAAACACAGATTGCCAAGTTGAATCAGCTTCACAACACAGCCATAATATATGGATTGCATTCATTCCTTGGTGCTGAATTTAACCTCACTTTGGTTAGGAAAATGACCTCACCAAGATCTGTCAATTGATAATTGCCTGATAATCTTTATTTATTGGTCATATTTTAAAAATATCCAAATGTATATATATAAATATACCTTGTGCTTCTGAGGAATAGCAGTAAAAACCATTCTCAGCTGATTCAAGAAAATGTATCAGTTAGGTTAGGGTGAAAAACTCAAAATAAAATGCCCAGAGCAATCATTTTCCTGGAATCATAAAACAGGATGTTTGGTTTCCTTAAAGGCAGTGAAACAGATAGCCTTAAGATAAAGCTGCCAGAGGAAGAGAATGTAAAATATCTTAATTAGGTTATGTTCTACAGTGTATGGGTACTTCTGCAAATATTTCTTTCACTGTGTAGGTGACAGAATGTGGACTTCCAGAGAGTAGTTGAGATCTTTAGTAGTCTGAATAGTCTTGAGATGCCCATCAGTCACTATGGACTATAGAGGGTAGGGTTGCTTAGCATAGCGTGGAGTGGATGTGAGTCCCTTGCAAAGAGATGTTCAGAAAGTGCTGTGTGAAGATACTTACCTAACAGCAGTCTTTTCTACAAAGTATGCAGCAATTGAGAACATTTTTGTGGCAGGTCTATTCATGAAGTCATTCCAGTAGAAAGGGGCAAGATTTTCTTAGATACCTGCAGAGATCATCTCTCATATGTATTCGGATTATCACAATATAATAGAATGATTCTTTCCATCGACAGGACTGCTATCATTTGCAGGAGTGTATCAGTACTCCTTAGGGAAGCCCTGCAGAGTTGGCCTCATTTTCATTGGACTGAAATTACAGTAGGCACAGTTAAACTGAGCATTATTATCTTAACCACAGCCAGTCTTATCAGTTTTTTTGCTAAGGAAATCTTGTTATGGCATCATTTTAGATCAGGGTATCCACAAACTTAGAGGCACAGAACTTTCTATAGGATTCTAAGTCATCCAACCCAAACAGCTATTTATACAATGAAGAAGTCCTGAGGTTTTACCTCCATAATTATGCAGCATATGTCTACAGTAGTCCCTTAAGTCAAAAGTGATTTTGTAGAGAGCTGACACAGCATTAATCTAGTGGAGAAAAATTATTTCTCAAGCAGTTTATGACAATGGCAAAGTATAATTGCTCTAATGGTTGTGCAGCTGCCTTACATAAACTGTCTTCAGAGAATAAATAAGATGATTGCCACTAAAATATTTATTTCCTTCTCCAAGCCAACTTTGTTTTTTGAAAAGTCTTCTGAATTTTATGGGTTGTTTTTTTGTTATTGTTTTTGTTGTTGTTGTTCATTTTCTTCAATACAATTGGTTGTGTTTCTCAGTGATACAATAGCAGATCAGCTTTGTGTAAGATAGTAAGGACTGGTTTGTGCCATGAGGAAAAAAAAAAAAAAGAATTAGTTTTAGGAAATCAAGATCAAAGGAGAATCAGATTGTATATATGCATATCGAGACTAAGTTCAAAGATATGGACCCATAAAATTATGCATCACTATCTTGTTTATATGTGTGGCAGTGCTATATACTTCCTTCCCATTCATTCCCTGCTGTCAAGTGAAGCTGCAAACTTGCAAACCACTATAAACACATTTAAATTTAGCATCCTGAAATCATTTTTATCAAGATACAAAATTAAGCATGTGCAAAATCTGTATTACAACTTTCTTACAGCTTAAGAATGTCTTAGATGCCAACACAAGGCATCTAACAAGAAAATACTGAATGCATGGTTCTGAGATATAGCTGCAGTCATCACCACTATGTTGGTTCTTCTTTCATTTTTTGGATGCTTGGCCAGGAAGCCTCTCTGCTGTAATTGTTCCCTACTTGCTTATCAGGTCTGTTTGGGGTTTTAAGCTTTCATTTCTGACACTGAAAAATAAAATGCACTGCATCCATTTGAATGAACAACAGAATGTATGGCCCCACTTCACAAGCAAATGGCAAGAACAAACACCAGTCCTATGCTGCATGGGCAGTTCTGAGAATCTTCATACAAGGTCAGAACTTAAATTCATGCATAAAAAATGCATGAGAAAGATGAAATGTAGTATGTTGATGGGACAGACAAATGCAAAGGCATTCAGAATTTTAGGAATCTTGGGAATCTTGGGAAGCCTTTATGGAGGGACCTCTTTTCCAGCAAAATAAGCTTGGTTGCCTTCCACATCCCAGCTTCGAAGTACAGATGACCTCAGAATTTCCAAGTGTACATGTGTATTGCCCTTAGTGATACTTAATTTCCTTTTAAAAGGCACACACAAAAAAACACCACCACCTTTTTTCATCTCCTAAAAAAACCCTATGCATTCAAATGGAGATTATCAATGCAAAGGCATTTCTGCCTGGCTACTGTTTCAGAGCTTGTAAAATACTTTTCAGCTGCTGTTGGTTGGGTATTTATAATTCTCAGATGTAAGCAAATACCTCTTGCTTGTTCAGATCCTGAAAGCAATTGGGTGTACGGTTAACAAATGTGTAAGGTGACACATTTACATTGAGGTCCTAAATTTGTTGTCACTGAAATGCTAACATATATTTTCTATCTTCATTTTTATCTACCATATTTGTGTCTTTAATACAGCACACTTGAGACAAGTGCTGCAAGCATCCCTTTGAGCAGCTGCAGGCTTGTGAGCATTGGGTGAGGAAGGGGTGACAGCATCATCTTTGCAGAGAGCCACTGCCTCCCTTTGTGCAAGTTTCATGTCACTCCCACTGTTTGAGAAGCAAATGGGATAAAATATGAAAGGATGTTAAAAACGGCTCAGGCAATAAGTTAAAAGGCCTTAATCTAGCTCAAATATATTGATAATGAAAAAGACAATACACATCCATAAAGCTGTGTGCAGCAGCTGGATAAGTGTTTTCTGATTTGTGTGCTAAAAATGATCCACTATTGAGGGTTTCTAAACCTTGCCTATAAATACCCCACCATGCAAAAGCTGTCCTCAAGAGAGGAAATGCCATGAGTCATGAAGTTTATCTTTGTAGTGCTGCATTTAACTCCGAAATGTGGTTTTGAACTCTCAGAGTAAAAAAAAAAATAAATCTGATATTTATCTTTAAATTATACAAACATTAAAAATCTATTATAATTAAATAACACTTCCTTCTGCACACACTTGCATACTTAATTTGCCATTACAAATTACATATGTAATTGAATTGGTTTCAGTCAGTGGAAAGGTGGTTCAGTAAACACACTGCGACTTGAAGTATACATGGTTACAGAATTGGAGCCACACTTTTCAGAGTATAATTCCTTAAAATTCTAGCTTTCTGTCATACAGAATCATAGAACTACCAAAGTTGGAAGAGATCTCCAAGATCACCCAGACCAACCATCCACCTACCGCCAATATTTCCCTACTAAACCGTGTCCCTTCGTAAAACATTTAAGCTTTTCTTTAACACCTCTGGGGCTGGAGACTCCACCACCTCCCTGGGCAGCCCATTCCAGTGCCTGATCACACTTTTGGAAAAGAAATTTTTCCTAATACCCAACCAGAGCCTATCCTGGCACAACTTAAGTCTGTTCTCTCTTGTTCTATTGCTTGTTATGTGGGAGAAGAGGCCAGGAGGCCTATCCCCACCTCACCACAACCTCCTTTCAGGCAATTGTAGAGAGCTGTAAGGTCACCCTTGAGACCCACTTCTCCAGACTGAACAATCCCAGTTCCCTCAGCTGCTCTTCATAAGACTTGTGCTCCAAACCCCTCACCAGCTTTGACATGGATGAATAGAGCCAAAGTTTTTCATGGAAATTACTTCTTTCACCTCTTGTCTCACACATTTGGTTTCCATGGTCATTGAAAATGTAATTAATATATATTTATTAATATAGTTTTATATTTATTTTTACTTCTATTTTTATTTTTATTTTTATTTAAATAAACCCTATTACATAATTAAACTTCAATAAAGGTTTCCAGGTATTTTCAAAATATTTTATACCACACGACATGGCAATGCAAAATAAAAAGCAGATTTGGTAGGATTTGGGTTCCCCCGCAGTCGAGGTCTCTTCAGTGCACCTGTAGGCTCCCACTGGCAACAGTGTGAACCCCTTCACAGACACTGTTCCACCCCAACCTGAGTGTGCAAACTTCCTAACGATCTCTCCCAGTTCCCCTTTCAGAGGTGCTTCACTTGAGCACAAAGCTTTTCCATCTCAGGTCATCACCTTCTTCCAGGAGCCGTGTTTCTGTGGGGATGAGAGCCTTCCCTGTGAGACAAGAATTTAGCAATTAACATCATGTGTAATTGCTCTTGGGCTCAGTGCTTGCAGATTTATAAATTCTTCTTCATAATAGCGTACTGAATTAATCAACAATTCAACATCCAAGTCTCTATTACCTTTTTCAGAAATGAGAAATAACTGATTGCCCTGTCATGGGGAAGGTTTGCTCCTCATTTCTTTGTTAGCCTAGTGTCAACACCTAGACAAAATGAAGAGATAACTACCTTGAAATTAATGGAATTATATCATCCTACTGCAATAACACCACCAAAAAGAGAAGTAGACTTGGGCTTTTCATTAGTAAATTTGGTATATTCACCAGTTTTGCAACATATAGATCCTGTTCTCCTGTGGATCTGAAAATATTCATGTCCTGTTTGCACTGTTTGTATGGTGATATTAAATTTGTGCTTTGCATGAATTAAAACAGAGTAACTCAGTGGAAGCAAATTAGGCAGTAAGACATGACAGAATAGTTTGGGAAAACTTATCATGCTACAGGCATCTTGATGCAACAGTATTTCATGCCATAACATTTTTCTTTCAATCCATAAATATTTTCATCCATCTTGCTGCAACTTGAATAAATGAATAAATGCATAGAAAACACTAATGATAAGTCTTAAATTAAAACTAAGCTCACCATCTTGACATCTACTTTTTAAAATATGTATGAGACAGATCCTCTGATCTCTTTCCTGTATACTTACAAATTCACACTCTTACAGCTACCTATGTTTCTATGCCATGTACAGCAGTGAGTACAGACCTCCTTTTCTTAACTCTGAAGCCTCTACACCAGGCATGTCCAACTCACAGCCTGACATGGCTGACAATGCAGCCTCCCCCCCCACTCCATGCCAGCATGGCAGTGGCTCTGCCCCACTAAGTGGCCCCAAGCAAACACCCATCACTCAGCAGCAACCAAACCATTAGTGTGCTATTCATGCTGTGTTGACTCAAACCAGGACACAGGGAGGGCAGGGCTGTGAGTGCTGACTCAAGCAATGGCAAATAATTGTATGCATTTTGATACATTGGATGAATGCAGTACTTTGAACAGTGAAAAATATGCAGCTGTGCTTTCACTTTTGATAGAGAAGTTTGAGAATAGGTTTTCAAGATTGCCAAAAAAATCATCAAGTTATGTTTACAATACCATTTTTAGTCAACATAAATACATGACCTGCACATTTTCAAATGGAATGTATAGAGCTGCAATCAGATATTCAACTAAAAACCTGATCATGTCTCTTTCCCAGAATTTCATAACCCTTCCCTTAACACTTCACAGCCATATTTTATTCGTGTCATCATTTTTTGTCAGTATTTGTGAACAATGGTCAAGAATGAATCGTAGAATCATAGAATCATTAAGGCTGGAAAAGACTTCTGAGATCAGCAAGTCCAACTGTGAGCCCATCCCCGCCATGCCCGCTAACTGTGTCCCTCAGTGCCATATCCACACGGTTCTTGAACAACTCCAGGGATGATGAGTCCACCGCCTCCCTAGGGTGCCTGTTCCAATGCCTCACCACTCTTTTAAAGAAGATGTCTTCCTAATATCCAACGTGAACCTTTCCTAGCACAACTTGAAGCCATTACCTCTTATCCTAAGAAGCAATGTATGAGGGAAAAGAGGAGAGGAAAAGTATGTTATACAGGAGTTTCAGACAATAAAGAGAAACATATCTAACTAATGACATACAGAAAGAGTAACATTTCATTGAAAATTTCTATCAAACACCTTGAGACTTCGCTAAGAACTGCATTCACTGCTACTGAACCAATCTGAACCTTCACTGGTGCAGATTTTTAAGCGTGTAGTATGCAGGCTCTTGTTCATTGGTGGTGAAAATGCAGAGCTAATGGTGATGACTGTATTGAAAAATAGTGTTTTGTAGCTGAGAATTTGCTACCCTATGAAATATTGTTATTGTGGTTTTTGTATCTGTTGCAGTTTCCATATAAATAAATAGGAAGCATTACTTTTGGAGCAGCCTATGTATTTAAAGCCCCAAATAATTGCTTTTCACTCATTGTGGCCCAGGCAAGCCAGAAGGCTGGGCACCCGTATGCTTTGTATGTTTGGGAGAGCTTGAAGCATCAGGATGTAGTAGCTTTACTATCCGTAACTGTAATGCCTTGAGGCAGTTTTATGAACTCCAAATATATCATTTGATCTTAAAATCATTTCCAAAAGAACCCCAATTAGAAAATCCAATTTCAGTGAATTTCACATAGTCTGCTATTTTGCTGCTCAAGGGTGTTTTATATGCAGAGAATTTTCCTTGCTGGACAAGAGAGCAAAAAAATTTAGAAGGATCTACGTTGCACACCTTTTTTACACCTGCTGAGGGAAATGTTATCTGAAAGAGAACAGTGAAGCAAATGAAAACTCTCTCTATATTAATCTCCCTTTCTAATGTTTATCCAGCTTTCAGCTCTCTTAAGCTAACTGAAATCTACTAATGTAAGAAAAGAAAATTAGTTCCAATTATGGCTAGTTTTGGAGGGAGTAAGTGCAGGAGGCCATTGCTCTGGAGTAATTGGAATGAAAACAGTAGTAACTTATATCTAATGTGTGGCTAATGTTAAAAGTATTGTTGCTAGGCACATTTTCCACAAGGGACAATACAGTTTACTTACAGGCACTTAGGGAATCTCAGCAGTACTCTTCTTCTCATTTTTCTGTGTGTTTGAACCTAGTTGTGATAAAATATTGCAGTAATAGCTTGCTATTGCTGTGGGAAAGTTGCAGATTGACACATCCAAGTTCTTTGGAAATTTGTAGTTTGCCAGTCTGTCATTCAAAGAGATTGTGATAAATATGATGCCAAAGTACAAATGTAGGACAGTTTTGTTTAATTCAAAAGCACAAACATAATCAAGAAACATTTTTTTTTTTAAGGCAGTCATCCTATCCTTCCCCAAGTAACAGTAAGCAACGCATTGCAGGAAATTACATCAAACTGTGTTAAATAGCATCAAACTGCATAAAACAGTTCAGGCGGAGGCTGGCTAAAAAGCAGCTCTCTAGGGAACAATTTGGAGGTAGACAAATCAGTAGTACAGCTGTGCAGTGATGAAGGCCAGCAATAGCCTGGACTTATCAGCAGGAGTGTTGCCCAGGTCAGGGGAGAGGGCATTCACAACCTCACTGGGCAACCTGTTCCAGTGTCCTACCACCCTCACAGTAAAGAATTTCTTCCTAGCATCTAGTCTAAATCTACCCTTTTCCAGCTTAAAACCTTTTCCCCTCATCCTGTCACTACCTGCTGTTATAAAAAGTCCCTCCCCAGCTTTTCTGTAGACCCCCTTCTAGTACTGGAAGGACTTTAATGTCATAGACTTTATCAGCCTATGACATTACTTGTTTATTGCTGGGAACTATTTTGCATTGAATTCATTACAGATGGGGAGAGGAACAGTGTGCTAGAAAAGGCCTTGTGATCATAAGATCTTATTCCTTTCCTTTCTTTGTAGGAAACTACATAGTGAATCTAGCAAAATTTATGAGCATCCCATAGAGATTGTGTTAAAAAAATAAATAAATTGCTGATTTAAGTTAAATGCATGGCTCATGAAAATAAAAATAACAATTTCTTCCCATTGTTTTTCAAAGACTGAAGTATTGTCATGTCTTTGAGAAACAGTGAACAGGGACAGATAAATTACCTGCTCCATTTGGTGGCTGTAACATAGTTAGAAGTGGGCAGACGTTCTACTCAAAGATTCTCTTCTTCCATTGCTGCCAGTTCAGGTAAAACCATCATTCGTAAGTAGTTAAGTCCACACAGTTCATGTTTTTTTAATTAATTTTTTTCTCTGAATTTAGAATGTTCTAAAGGAAAGTTATAGACCTTACATTTATGTACGTCAACCTATTTATCAGTATCAGAAAAAATAGTTACTTTGTTATTTGTTGGTATATGAGAATTTTAATATAAACTCTTTTCAAAATAGTATACAGTAAATCAATTTTACTGTGTTTTTCATGGTACAGTACTAGTTTTAGTACATAGCAGTGACAGCTCATGCAATTTTATCAGAAAACCACTAGCATTTAAAATTCTCTTTAAAGAGTGTAAAAGACTCCTTCATTGAAAACATAATATTTTATATTTTCCAGCTTTATAGTTTGCCTGAAAAAAAAAAGAATTATGGCTATTTCCAACCTCTGAACATATTTCAGTTATGAAATTGTGTCTCCAAAGCAAGAGAGCATGTTTGGGCTCTTCTGTTTTCCTTGTTTTAGAAATACTAATTTACTCTCTGTCAGAGTGCATAAAAATCTTCCACTGAACTTTGAAAAGTCCTCTGCACACCCCATTATTTGTTTGCATGTTGGCAAGACCTAGGCAATCTATGTTATCAGTTGATATGTGTGTATGGAGAAAGCTCAAGATGTGGAAAATGTTAGATTTAATTAAAAAGGCATTTATAGGATACAGGAAAAAAAAAGCATGCCATTCTTATAGGCAAAGGAGCCACACAAATAATAAAGCAGCATTATTAAATCTTTAAGAAGACATAATTGTAGTTTAGCATTGCTAATCTTTTTGGTGCAGACCAGTCTTTCTTTTTCTGGTCTCAAACAAATTTATTAGAAAAAGTAAAGCCATGTCCATTTGATGTAATGTTACTTCAGTTTCAGTAAAAGCAAAGTTGTCATGGAATGCTGAGAATGCCCTTTTCAGGTGACCGGCTAGAAAATGCCAGTTTTTATTTCCCTATTGTGTGTGAAACATGAGCAGTGACATTCACTATCATTGTAAGACCAGCTGGGCAACAATGGCATCAGCCTTTGTCTAATTTCACGTAGTACGGTCTTTGATAACTCTTGGGAAAAATATAACCATTAGAACAAAAGGGCTCTTCTGCCTCCATTGTGTGTGTGCATGATAGAAAATAGGACTTGAAGAAGCCCAGTCCATTTCTTGGCACTGTATTTGTATGAGTGCATCTGTTTCCCACTTTTAAGAACAAAGGCACACAGACAAAAAGTTAGAGCCCTATGGCAAAAAAGACCCAGGTATTGTTGTTTGGTATCTTTGTAGGCTTACAGATGATCTCTGCATGATGGTTGTGACACCATTGAAGTCTATGGGATAAATGGGCAGTGTTTCAAGACATGAAAAATAGTTGCAGAATTTTTTTCTTTAGCTTCTGTGAAATGTCTATTTACTGCTTGCTATGTCTTTCATTGCTCTCATTACCATAGCCATCTGGAAGCTTGGGAGTCATGAATATATTTATTGTCTTAATACTCCCACACATTTAAAAGTTATTATCATCCCAATTTACAAAGGTGAGGAAGCTGAACCATATTTACAGTCAGCTATGCACAGCTTTTAGTCCAAGTTTGTCCATCATCCACATGCTTTGCAGGCAAGTGTGCACTCAGCTACAGAGACGGACTGCTGATACTTGTATTTCAAGCACACCCACAGGAACAGAGCCCAGACTTATTTTTTGTGCAGGCCATTAGAAATGGGGCAGAGAGGGACATAATTCAGTCCACCAGCAAATATCTCTGGCCAAATATATGGTGTTTGGTTCTTATGACTGAAATTCAGACAGCAATGTGGATATAAAACATATGGAGCTCAAAGACCTGTCAAACTTTATTTGAAGATGACCTGTGGTGGTTTGCTCAAGGTCTTAAAGGAAGCTGGAACACAAGAAGTCAAATGTAGATATGTAACACCAAACCATTCATCCCTTCAGCCTGTTGACATGTAAATTCTGTACATCTTTCAGTCTTGGTTTGCTTTCTTTGATTTCTCTGGGCAGAATCTCATGATATTTAATTTGGAAGTTGTTGAAATTGTTGCTGCAGTGTCTGAAGACATACATGGAGCTTAAGATGAGCTGAAGCAATTTTTAAGTTTAGAAAGGCATACAAACATCTGTGCGGATTTTTAGTGAGGCGGAGGGTTAGGACTGAAGGCAAATGCTGGCCCTGACCTGATGTTGAACAAACAGATCAGGACTTGGATACGATATGGGATGTGACATGAGAAATTGCTGGATAAAAAAGTTGTTAAGGCTGAGTTTTTATTTGAAAGGAGACAGACAGAGAAAGAAAGCACAAGCATGACAGAAGTGAGGGTGAAAAGATGGGAAAAGGGATTTAAATGTTTGCAACTGATGCAATCCAGTTTGTCCAGGGGCACCTGCTGGGCAGCCCCATGCTTGTTTTCCATAACATGACAATAAGCCATATTTGTCTAGCCATGCCACACAAGCCAAATATGCCTCTGCAGTCAGGATGGAGAGCATAGGATAAGCTTTCCTGTTTTAGCACAGGAGCACTGAGATGGATTGAGCCTCCTGGTACTGCCATACTGGGGCCATGCCAGGCTTGACAAAGTCACCATGTATTCAAATCTTCCATACAAATCAAAAAGCAGATCACAGGAGAAACGTGTGAACCAAGGGAATAAAAAAGGGATTGGAGTTACAGCATAAGTTTCTTTCAGTAATCTCTGAGACTAGACAAAAGATGGGTCTTTTAAAAAAAAAAAGTGAGTGTGCTTAATATGTCATTGCAAAGATTACATTTAAGCTAACAATCATCAGCTATTTCATGCAAATATGTCATTATAATACTTATCTTAGGCAGTGAATTCAAACGTGTATACAGAGTGTTTAATTTATGCTTGCTACTGCAAACTCTTCCGTTCATAGCTTCCAAGTTTTTGCATATCTTAATTAATCCAGCACAGTTAGTACCATATCTCCTTGCAGCCTGCTTTCTTGCTTTGGACTGTTTGTTTTCCTTAAGACACATATTCGTCTTGCTACTTCTTATTTTTTTTTAGGCCCTCTACAAACAGGTAGGAGCATCTTCACATTCAAAAACCACGGTCCTCAGTGGAGGACTTCAACCACCCAAATAACTTTTGGAGAGACAACATAGCAGGGCACCAGAAATCAGAGGTTCCTGGAATGTGTTGATAACTTCCTCTTCCAAATGGTACGGGAATCCAGGAGAATGGGTGCTATGCTGGACCTTGTCCTCATCAGTGAAAAGGGGCTGGTGAGTAGTGTGAAGCTCAAGGACAGCGTTGGCAGCAGTGACCATGAAATGGTAGAGTTAAAAGCAGGGGTGTCAGAGCGAGTGCACAGCAAGCTTGCTGCTCTGGACTTCAGGAGAGCAGACTTGAAACTCTTCAGGGATCTGCTTGGCAGGGTGAGATGGGATAAAGCCTTGGAGGGAAGAGGGGCCCAAGATAGCTGGCCAGTATTCAAGAACCATCTCCTCCAAGTCCAGAAGCAGCGCATCCTGAGAAAAAGGAAGGCAGGAAAGAATGCCAGGAGGCCTCCATGGATCAACAAGGAGCTCCTGGACTTACTTAAGTGCAAAAAGAAAGTCTATACAGAGTGGAAGCAGGAATGGGTTACCTGGGAAGACTACAAAAAGTTGTCTGAGCAGCCAGGGATCAGATTAGAAAAAGCTAAAACCCAGATAAAATTAAATCTAGCCAGATGTATAAAGGGGAACAAGAAGAAATTCTACAGATATATCAGTGATCAAAGGAAGGCCAGAGAAGAGGTGGGCCCCATGTGGAAGGAAACTGAAGACCTGGCGATGAGGAATATGGAGAAAGCTGAGGTGCTCAGTGCTTTCTTTGCCTCTATCTTCACCAGCAAGGGCTCTAGCCACACTGCCCAAGCTGCAGAAAGCAAAGGTAAGAATTGGGAGAAAGAAGATGTGCCCCCTGTAAGTGAAGATCAGGTTTGAGACCATCTAAAGAACTTGAAGGTGCACAAGTCCATGGGACCTGATGAGATTCATCCACAGGTTCTGAGGGAATCATAGAATAATATAATCATAGAATCATAGAATGGTATGATTCTATGATTTCTATCATAGAATCATAGAATGGTATGATTCTATGATTTCTTCAGTTGCCAAGCCAATATCCATCATCTTTGAAAGGTCACAGTAGTATGGTGAAGTTCCCATTGACTGGAAAAGGGGAAACATAACCCTCATTTTCAAGAAGAGAAAAAAATAAGATCCAGGGAATTACAAGCATATCAGTCTCATCCCCGTGCCTAGCAAGATCATGGAGCAAATCCACCTGAAGGCCCTACTAAGGCACATGGAAAATAAAGATGAGGTGATTGGTGAAAACCAACACAGCGTCACAAAGATCAAGTGATGCCTGACAAACTTGGTGGCTTTTTATGATAGAGTTAGGGTGTCAGTGGATAAAGGAAGAGCAACTGTCATCATCTACCTGGACTCATGCAAAACATTTGACAGTGTCCTGCATGACATTTTGGTTGCCAGAATGGAGAAACGTGGATTTGATGGATGGTCCACTCAAGAACTGGGAATTGACTGAATGGTCACACTCAGAGAATTGCAGTCAGTGGCTCAGTGTCCAAGTGGAGACTGGTGACAAGTAGCATTCCTCAGGGATGGGTGCTGGGATAGACTGGTGTTATTTAACATCTTTGTAGGAGACAAGAACAGTGGGATCGAGTGCGTCCTCAGCAAGTTTGAGATGATGGTAAGCTGGGTGATGCAGTTGACACGCTAGAGGGAAAGAATGCCATCCAGAGGGACATGGACAGGCTTGAGAGGTGGGCCCATGCCAAGCTCATGAAGTTCAACAAGGCCAAGTACAAAGTCCTGCACCTGTGGCACCTGTGGGCTGTGACAATCTCAAGCACAGATACAGGTTGGGTGGAGAATGGTTTGAAACCAGAAGAGAAGGATTTGGAGGTGTCAGTTGATGAAAGACTCAACATGAGTTGGCAGTGTGTGCTTGCAGCCGAGAAGGCCAATCATATCCTGAGTTGCATCAAGAGAAGCATGACGAGCAGGTTGAAGGAGGCCCCTCTACTCTGGGGTTGGAAGACCCCATCTGGAGTACTGCATCCAGTCTGGAGACCCCAAGAAAAGAAGGACATCAATCTGTTGAAGTGAGTCCAGAGGAGGGCCATGAAGATGATCAGAGAGCTGGAGCACCTCCCCTATGAGGACAGCTTGAGAGAAGATCTGGGGGTCTTCAGCCTGGAGAAGAGAAGTCTTCCAGTACCTGAAAGGGCCTACTTTCAGGTACTGAAAAGCTAGGGAGGGACTTTTTATAAAGGCATGTAGTGACAAGATGAGGAGAAATGGCTTTAAACTGAATGAGGGTAGATTTAGACTAGATATCAAGAAGAAATTCTTCACTGTGAGAGTGGTGAGACAATGGAACAGGTTGCCCAGTAAGGTTGTGGATGCCTCCTCCCTGGAAGCATTCAAGGTGTGGATGGGGCTGTGAGCAACCTGGTCTAGAGGGAGGTGTCCCTGCTTACAGCAGGGGACTGGAACTAGATGATCTTAAAGGTCCCTTCCAACCCAAACCATTCTATGATTCTATGATTATGTTTATATTCTGCTCTGAGAAAGTGTTTTCTTTCTCTCTTGTATTTACGTAAGACCCAAAGACATTTAGTGATGCAAGATGGTATCCATTACCATACAGAGTTTTTTTATGAGACGGAAGCAACTGGTTCCCCCTTTCTGTATTTGAGCTACGTGCGCTGTTTGCAAATCATTGGAGACCAGCTTTGCTTGAAAAAACATTGTTCCTTTGTTGGAACTTAAACTCTGCAAACATTCACCTTTGCATACCACCTGTTCATAGAATGAAGCTGCTTAAAGGAATAGTGCTGGTAGTACTGCATAGTTTAGACCTGCAAGTTTCTTGCTTGGGTAAAGTAGGAAATCAATTTCGCACCTAAAAAAATATTTCGAACTCAGATGGACCATGTCTGGGAATTAGCAGGCAACATGCATATAAGTTCCATTTTCAAAGAAGTCATCTGTTCGATACTGATAAATATCATGCAATAAAATATTTTACCTCCTCAGCATTTCTTCCTACATTACCCAAGCAAAAACATTTCCTTTCAAAATTATAGATAAGCTAGCTCTTCTTTGTACCAGGAATAACATCAGTTTTCCTGCCTTATTAACTAAAAGGCAGAAATTATACAGAACGCTATACAGAAAATCTGAATGGTGCTCTCTTCTGTTTGGATCAGCGTCTGCTCCAATACAGAAAATCCTCCAGTTGTGTTCAGGAAGTTTTGTTAAGTTCCCTTCCCACACATTCCTATTAAATTTCCAGAAAGAGCCCAACCTTATTTAATTTTTTTTTTTTTTTTTAAGAGTACTAAAGCTCTGGCTGAAACACTATCCCAGTAACAGACAGATAAAGAAAGTCTGAATATTTTGAAACACTTTGACTAGCAGAAGAGTTTAGCGGAGATGCAGGAGTGGAGCAATTGATCTTTCATTGCACATGAAAGCTGATGGCATATTGGGAGTTGTCTAGAGGCGTTCATGGTGTAGTTTTTTTCAGATGTATCTTTCAGTGTGTGTGTACTTCCCTCACCTTAATGAACCAGTTAAGTGCAAAAGCTATGGCAACTTGTTCTCAAGAACTGTAAGATTTCCTCTGCCATTAGGATGATTGTAAGTGGGGATTGTAGGGATTTGTTTTCTTTTGGATTGTTTTTGGTTGTTTTTTTTTTTCCCCTGTAGGTATTTGATTTATAACATAATTCCTCAAACTGTGTTTAAAATACCTGTAAAATCTTTGTAAACATATTTTAATTGAATTTCTTGGGAAATGAGAGAGCTGATTAAGGTTCACATTAGTCAAGATAATAACAATAAGGATTTTCCGGAAGGAAATGAGAAATTTACATAAACACAATTCATGCCATGTGACTTCATGAGAGAAATTCCATACACAACATTGGTAAAGAAGTTGTGCATGTGCTCCAGAATGGCTTCATTGAATCCATCTGGTCTGTTCAGAGATAAGTAAAACAATGAAGTAAATAAAAAGATTCGAAGAAATCAACCAAGAATTTTTATTCCCCAGCAGTGGCAGAGTGTATCACAGACTCACATAGCATATTCTGTTTCAAAAGCAGCTGCACCATTTTTCATGCTGTTCTTAAAAATATAGGAGGATCATGAAGAACATAAAACCCACTGCATGTCAGTGCTAGCCAATGGTTTGTCATCCATTTTGCTCAGACACCAGCCTGTCCATGGGGATTTGCTCACTAATCTCACTGGTCAGTTTAATTTTTAAAGCTTGTGTACTGCTGTTTGTGAATGCTTTCAGTTGTGTTTGTACAAAATTCAAACCATCCCTCTCAATCCTAGCTCTTGATGCCTAGCTGCTAGTGATAAATTGAAAGTTTGTCCTCGTTGATTGAATGTTCTATATTAATTTCTGCAAAATGTATACCATCTTGCTATTTGTTTAGAATTTTAAAAGTAGGCTTTTAAGAAATGGTTTAGAGACAGCATGGTTAGAAAAATAATGCATAAAGCAGCACTTTGCTGACATGAATCATCAGGCAAGACAATATGAAAAACTTTTCCTAAATGCGTACGTGATCAACTTGATCCTTTCTCCTCAAGAGCTCAAGAAGCAAGGATAAGGGATGTCACCAGGGATAGATCTGAATGTTTGGGATACAGCTGCCATTTATCAGCCACAACAGTCCATGAACCAGTAGAATTTGTTGCTGATTCTTACAAGTTGTGTCAGCTGTTGGATCTCTACCTTAAATTCATTGGGTACTGCATAGTGTTGGTAATACTTAAGGTAATAATTTGATTTTTTAATGTGAAATATTGCTAGGAAAGCTTAGGACTGTGTTATTTGATTGGTGGATATCAAGAATAAAGCAGGATCTGGTATTTGTGCTTTTTGGAAGAACCTAGAATGATTACCCACCAGCTGGCTAGCCTACATAAGTGGGAGTTTGCCGATAGCCTTCAGGAGTTCATTGTCTTCCTGGAGCTTGCATAACAAAAAATGAAACTGCCTCGTGGCATTGGCTTAACCATCCTTTTATGAAATGCTAAGAGCACCAGGTATGACAAACTGCTTCGTTTGAGCTCTCCAGGAGCAGGGCCAGCCACAGCTTGAGGCATTTCCCAATGATGTGTCAAGTGATCAATCAGTCACAGCACCAATGTTTTCCCCTTTAAGGCATGTGTTTCATCACATGGGAAATGACAGAGCTGCTGAGCTAATCCAAGACAGTTTAGAGTGACGTGTATTAATTCAGGACCATACCTAAGTGATATCAGTCCCTTCAACATTCCATCACAGATGCATAACACATGCTTAGATACTTATTTCATTAAAATCTGTTCCGCATATGTTGGTTGCCCCAATTCTTCCAGAAACTTCCAATGAATCTTTATTAATTACTTCACCTTCACATGTCCTGGGCAATCGTTGCTGCTTTTTAATAATTTCCTTCTTAACAGAAATTTAATACTTTTAGAGAAGTGAGTAATGGGAAAGACTATTACTGCTGTGTGCATTATGAATTAAGAGCATCTATTTCCCTTGAAAATACACAACAGTTTTATGCTCTAAGGAGCATTCTCTTTTTGTGTAACTTCCTATAAGGGAGGTTCAACTTGTCTTAAAAACTTAGTAATTTCCCTTAAAATTTTTAGAGCTGCCAAATTATAAAAAGGGTCCTTCCAGAAATCTTCCTCCTGAGGCACAGACCATTTGCCAGGTAAGGTCAACAGCAGCTGAGAACAGTGGACTGAAGTCCACTTCTCTGGCTATATCAGTATTATTGTACACACATTCTAAGGATAGTTCTAAAGCTTTCCATTTCAGTTTTAGTGGGTGAACAGTCTTGTTTTTCCTCAGTAATTTTGCACTGGGTACATAATAGAATACTTTTATCTTCTGCCTCAATGATTTTCCTCACAAGAAATAGTGGAGTCACAATAGAACACTTTTATCTTTTGCCTCAAAATGTGCAAGGACATTAACCATGGGTTCCCCATACATTGTTTTTGAAAAGTGACTCACTATGGCCTAGCAAGCAATGGAAATCTTCCAAACCAGGGAAAAGTGGATGGAAGTAGGTCAAAGGCTTCGCTGATGAAGCTGATGGTGAAAAAATGGGAAGAAGAAGGTGGGCACTCGATCACCCTAGATACCACTGAGCTTGCCCCCAAAGAGACATTAGCACATATCTACAAGACCTTGAAAAAGAATATGTATGCCAATGTACTGCATATATATGTCTTAACTGTTCAAATGTAGAACCTGAACTCTGAGAGGGTGCGCTTGCTTGTCAAGTTGCCCAGTGTGAGTCATGAGGAACAAAGGAGTGCCACTTTCTATCACCACATTGGAGTTAAAGAGTTTTCTTCCTAGATTTCGGATGACATTCTGACAATATTTAATGTTTATTTGTAAATGCCTTAAGAATTCCTGCAACACTGCGAAGACTTACAAGAGCTGCAGCCACAAAGGAAGGATCTAATACTTGCTTTCTGAGAAATAGCAACAGCCCAGGAACCATCCTAAGACAGGGAGAAAGGTGAAGGCACACTCACCGGTGTTGTTTCTAGTTAGCCAAGAATCTTCTGAGCAGATTCAGAAGATATCTGGAAGATAAGAGGCTTCACAATATGTTTTTGTAACAAGCTTCCTCTCAATGTCAAGGGAAATTGTACAGCATAAAATTCCCAAGTAAGGAAGAAATTGGACTTGAAAAAAATTGAAGAGGATTCTGGCTGGAGGACGGAACTGTCCAAATAAGATGTGTATGATTTCTTTGGGCTTTTGGGAGAGAAGTACTGAATGTTATGATGTGGAGCCAAAGTCTTGAAAGGTAGGAAAATACCAGAACTAGGCATTGGCCATGCACAACTATTTCAGCCCCTTTTGTGTGTGGAATTTAATGTTTTAGTTGCAGAATCACAGCTTGTGCTTTTCTGCAGTCACCTTGTGCTCTCCAGCCTCCCACAGTTCCATCAGATGGATGGACAGCTATTCAGTTTCTTGTTCTATGTTTGCAAATTTATGTTATGATCTGCTAAAAAAAGTGCATAAAATGAGCTGCTATTATCTAGAACCTTCTGAGCATGTATGAATAGCTGTTTACATGACAGATTTGTGCAAGGATAAGGCAAAAGGTATGTCCTTGATATGAAGGCCACCTATCTTCTAAAGTCCTCTCTTTAAAGTATGAGACCACTGGATCCTTCAAAGCCCATTACATTTTCAAACCTACAAAAGCAGTGCATCTTGCTGATCTTGCCTTCAGAAAGACATTTTATGTTTTTGCAAAATAAAAGTTAATTTTTGATCTGAGGTACACTTTCAGTATGGAAGATATCTGTTTGAATGGTTGTTAGAAGCAAGGAACAAAAGCATTTACACAGAAATGGAAGGACAAGATAACACTCTTGTCTGCAAAGAGCAAAACACTTGCGTGGAAGTGCATGACCCAAGCAGAAAGTCTAGAAGCACAGCTCCAGTTCACCTGGCATTTTGCTGCTGCTGAGCGCAATTACAGCCACTGTAACCTATTTACTGTTGCATTGTGCTGCTGCAAGAATCCTTAAAGTGTCAATTCAACGTTCTCTTATTGGCAGTGATAAAGTCATTCGTGTTGTTCCTGAGAGTGAGAGGGAGACACAGATCCTGAAGGCTGCATTTAACAGGCTTAAGGTGAGTTTGATTATTTTCATCTTCTTTTTCAAATTTTAGTGGAAAACCATACTGGGTTAAATGCCTTTAATTTGTCATTTTACTTCAAGCTATTTAATTCTCTGGAAAACAGTCTTTTCCCATTAAATTTTCAATTTTTCAATAAAATGGCAAAGGAACTGGATTCATCATGCCTGATAATTTTAACAGGAAACACTTACTACCTAAAATAGTATACATGACACACTTGCAAGTTTGCTGTTTTTTTCCCCTCCCACTTCTTGCTAGCATACACAATTGCATGCTTCATTATCTAGCTTATGATTTAATTTAAAATACTGACATCAAGATACAAACACATACAGAAGTAAGAAAAATAAAGTGGCTTTAGTCTGGGAATCTCTCTAGCAGAATGTCCACAGGACTCACTGGCAAGCCAGAAACTGTCTTCCTTGGCCTTTTCTTGAAGATATAAATGAAAAGCATTGGAGTGAGATCCTACCTGGTACAACGCAGCATAAATGTGCTCCGCATTGCTAACACAGCTACCAAAGGCACAGATGCTCATTTCATAGCAGTCTGGCTCAGTATCACAGAGGACAAAGGAGATTACCTACAAGCAGGACCCCAAATCCTTGCAACAGCACAGCAAGGATTGTGTCGTGCACATGCCTTAGCTTAGGCACCCAGGGGACGGATGAACCTCATTAATAGTCTCCAAAACAGAATAACCAAAGCAGAGACAGGGAAGTAGCAATTTGATCACGATGTTGAATTTGTTCCAGTTGTTGACTGTGAGTCCCAGGTGCTGCTGTTCACCTGTGTTGGCTTATGCTCTGCAGGAGGGCAACAGCTGACTTTTCCCTGTAACTATGAAGGTAAAGCAGTTTGATGGGCAGCCTCAGAAGTAGCACAGACACAACAAGCTAAGTAATTTGGCACAGTGAACTCAAGCCTACATTTGTTTCTGACTGACAAGAGCTGTATAGACACTGCCAATGGATCGCTGTGGTAACTTTGGCAGTCCTGGGTTATATAGTTTTGTGTCACATCAGTAGTATCAAAGTGTTGAGAGCATGAGCAAACACGTTTGCTGTTCACTGCTTTCAACTTCAAGCAAACTATTTGGCAGTCTGCAATGAATCTCATTCTCTCTTACTGAGGCCTGATATAAATGATTTTGTTCTCACTTGGGCAAAGAGTGAAAGTGCATGTAATTTTATAAACCAGTAGTTAACACCTAGGATACAAGCCAACCAAATTTCAGTCTGCTTATTGAATTGGGAAAAAAATGAAGATGCTAGAGCTCTCACATTAAGTGTTCCATCTTTTGGTTTTGATGAAGCTTTCTTGCTACTGGTTCATAAGAAAGTGAACAGAACTACCTTAGATCCCACGCTCCAGGGGAAGACTCACTTCAGAGAATATCCATCAGGTAAGGCTTGATGCCTCACTAGCTTTAGGTTGGTAGGCTGAGCCTCTCTCCATCATCTCTACATTTCTTATTGACATGTTTGGTTATTTCTCCACTTAGGATACTAAATGTTGCTCTCAAGACGTTTAGCTTCCATACATGTTGCAGAGGAACCTCAGTGTTCAGTGCTATGTATTATAATACTTTTCACTGTAATGCCCAAGTCAGTTAAAGAATATCATCTTATATTTGTTTCTGCAGAGCTTACTAATGTCTCAGGGAGACTTTGGGCCTGACCCTCAGCTTTGAATGTTACCGTAAAACCCCAAAGAGGATAATCATTTCACTCAAATTAGGAAAAAAGTCTAACCATCAGACCAAGAAATACATGTGGAAGCTGTTTTTTGCATTAATTTCTTCCCTTTGGATACTGGAACATAAAGAGGGAGCACATATGTTTTTTCCTTTCTCCTCATATTGCAAACCCTGCAAAGCAGAAGGGTTACTCACCTTCCTGCAACTGTTTCTCATTACAGAGCTCCCTTAGGCTCCCAGATGGAGATTCGTTCACCCAATTTCATCAAAGTGGGAGCAGTAGAAACTTGAATAAATAGTTGCATGCTACAAGTCTGAGAACAGGATAATAAAATTTTGGCAAAGTGCATTGGAATCTGACTAGTTAATTAGAAAATGATTGATTTGTATGAAGTAAGGAGCTAAGGAAGTTGATGGGAAGATTTTTTTAAATATAAGACAGTACTGACACCCAGTTTCATGAAAACTATGGATTTGGCTGCTTTTTAGGTCTTGGGGCTGTCCCACCTGCAACTGCTTGACTGCCTGTCTACATGTGCTTAGAATCACAAATTCATACGACCAGAGAAACATAGAAAGGTTGAAGTTGGAAATGACCTGTGGAGATCAGCTAATCCAAACCCCTGCTCAAGCTAATGTCCACAGAGGACAGTAGTCAGAACTGTGTCTGGGTGGTTTTTTAATATCTCTGGGGAAGGAGACTCCACAACCTATCCAGGAAACTTGTGCCAGTTCTCTGTCACTCTCATAGTAAATTAATTTTTTTGTCATCTTCAGATGGAACTTCCTATGTTCCAGCTGGCTCTTGTTGCCTCTTGACCTATCACTGAGCACCAGTGAGAAGAGTCCAGCCCAATCTTTTTGGCACCCTTCCTTTCAATACATTGATCAGATACCGCTCGAGTCTTCTGTTCTCTAGGATAAACAGGCCCAGCTGTCCCAGCCTTTGCTTCTTTGAGAGATCTCGTTCTATTTTCTTAATAATTTTAGTAGCCCTTTGCTGGACTTGCTCCAGAAGCTCCATGTATTTTTTGTACAGTGGAACCTAGAACTGGATGCAGTATTCCAGGTGAGGCCTCACCAAGGCTAAAGAGAGGGGGAGGATTACCTCTCTTGACCTGCTGACAAGACGTTGCTTAATGCAGCACTGTGACCTGACATGCAGCAAAACAAAGATCATTCCAAACTATACTGGTAGAGCTAGGACCTGGAAGTCGATCCCTCCAAAATCCCAGAATAGCACTGTCACCAGAAAACCACACTTCCCAGAATTTCATCACTTACTTCTGATCTTCACAGAGAGGTTTTATTGGTCACATGAAAAAGCAGAAACAGCATCTCCTGAGTGCAGTGTGCTCCATAACCACTGGTAATGCATTGGAACAAGCTGCCCAAGGAAGTGATAACGTCACCATCCCCAGAGGTGTTCAAGAAAAGGGTAGATGTGGCATTGAGGGACATGGTTAGTGGGCATGATGTGGGGATGGACTGATGATTGGACAAGAGATCTTAGGGGTCTTTTCAATGGTTCTGTGATTTATTGATTCTATGATTCTATGACCACACTGCTATGACTACCAGTGGGTTGCTCATCCCTCTTTACTCTAGGCTGGCAAGGGAAAGAGAAGACAATATCTGCTGTCCCAGGCTTCCTTTCACTGTGTCTCATGGAAAGAGCTTTGTAATAGACTTATGGTTCTGAATTTATTCCAGCCATTTCCTTCTGCCTTTAAAATCTATGCTAGTAAGACAGAGTCACTTAGCCTTTTCCTCTGGACATTCTTTCATAACCCAAACAATTAAAAGAAAATGTCATCTCTGTCAAGTTCAAATGAGCATATCCTTCTGAAGGGCTCAATCACAGAAAAGCACTCACAGAAAAGTACTCTGATTGTCCTATAACAAAGCAGTGTATTTTAGCATCAAGCTGACAACAAGAGAAATGCAAAGCTACTCCTTCTTAGAGTCCACTGATTTGGACAAAGGGAAAACAATCAGGTAGAAAATAAATGGGGACTAACAAGTGTGGTTTATGTATCTTTTCACACATTTATTTTATCTACTCATTTCTTAATGACTGTCCTTACCACTAATCATTCCTGAGCAGATTTTATCATTTTAAGTCTGCTCTGGCTTCTTTATTTCTGTGAACTGCTAAGCTACAAAGATGTCCTTTACTTCTAGGGGTATTACATTTCTTGGTAATAATATAAAATGAACCCACTGCTGATATTTTTCCTAAAAAAATCCCATGGCATAGAACATTTTAAAAATGTATGAAAGCATGGAGAAAGTGCTCATCTTTTTTATCCTGAACTATGAACTATCTGTTGTTTGCCTCACCTGATCTGGGGAAAAGAAAGAAACACCAGGGAAGTAAGGGAAGAGGTGGAGATGCCATGCTGCACCCAATGCTGTAGAAGCCAGCAGGCAGCAACCTCCACCACTTTTGGGGAGAGTGTCAGGCACAAAAGGAGACTTTTCTTAAATGTGCATTTATGGAAACCTACATTGAGTATTCCTTAAAGGATGATCTTGGAATTGGCCATGTCTTAGTGTGCTTGAAATATCTTAAAATGCACCCTCACTAATTAACTTGGGCAGTAATGACAGATTAGCCATTGTGTGAGCAACAAACCTTGCAGCAGGGGCTGGATGGATACTCAAGAACTTCAGTCCACATGAAAATGTTTAATCACAAACAGCACTGTTGTGTTCCCAATATGTGAACTATAAGGCTAACTCAGACTGCTATAATCCTTTCAGACGTTTTAACCTTAATATTTGGAGCTCCTTAGGATGGATATTCCTCCCCCCCCCCCCCCCCAGATGAATAAATAAACAAATAAAATCCATGTAATGCTTAATATAATAAATCCCTTAAACTTGCCTGGAGTAAATAGGCTCTGCTACAGTACAAATGCCATTGTCTATACTGAATGAATAATGGTTAATGTCATTCCACACGTTTAACTTTTGGTTCATGAATTGCCCAAAGGCAAATCACATTAGTCATAATCACTTGCTGAGTAATTTCCACAAATTAGTTTTGCTCTGTAGCTCCACTGCCCACAGTGCTTTGTTATTAATCATTATTATAAATTGATGCTTTCATAGCGTACTTCAATTAACTTGTAGGTGACAAAATGTTTTTTTTCCCCGATGGGTGATCATAGCTTGCAGACCTGAACTGCCATTGAAAATAGCCAGCCTTACAGTAGAAAATTTGCCTGCTGTGAGTTCTATAAGGTTGTTTAAACTTCTTTGAATTCAACAAATTAACTCAAACAAACTCATCCACAGTATCAAAGCAAAAAGAAAGCCTAAATGCACTGGGTCACACTGGCTGCCATCCAGCCCGCAAAGCAGCACGAGGTGGCTCTGACCCATCCAGGCACAGTGGGGCCCTGCACTCCCCCTGCAGCCCCTGCTCTGTGGACACAGTGCCATCATCTCAGAGCAGTTTGTCAGGAAGTTCTTAGACCTCAATCACTTCCACATCTGCAAGCGCTTCTTAATGCAATATGTGCCTGAGCTCATAAGAAACAAAGCAGGTAGGGAGCCTGCCATCGTTTAAAGCAGAAGGTCCCAGTTTCTGGTTTTCACCTAGTGATGAAGGCAGCAGCAGCTGGAAGCCACTGCTCTGCAGAAGGGGGAGATGCCACCCAGCATCCCTTGTCTCTACTACCTTCCTGCGTCACGTTTCATTCAGTTTCTCTGGGGAAGTAAGAGCCAGGTAACCAGGCTTCCCACTGCCAGCACCACTGCATATCCTTGAACACCCCTTGTGCAGTGCCTGTGTCTGAGACCGCCGGGGCGGATACAGTGGTGAGTATGATAGGGATGAATGGTGATGGAGCTCCTCCTCCAGCTTTCATGTAAGAACATTGCATAGCAGCTTTAAGACATATTTGCATACGGTTAAAATAGACTAAAATGCAACAAAATTTTTAACGATTCAAGTATGAACAATTCAAGTATGAATGGAGTTCTTTCTTTCTAATTATTGATCGTTGTCATGGTTCCTGGACTGAGGGCTGCTCTGATGCAATCATAGGCACTGATATAAAAAACTAGAAATTCTGCTGCATTTCTTTGCTGCTATCTAATTTTATTGATATGACACAAAACTTTACTTCTGACTCAGAAATACTATTTTTCAGGTTCATTCTTTTCATCCTAACCACTTGCAAGTTGTTACAATTGTCAACAAAGAAAGAGAAATGTTTATGATGAGATGGAGTGACCTGAGTATCACAGAACTGCCCAATCTCTGTCCTGCAGGGCTCTTCTGGTCCATCCCCTGTCCCTCTGCCTCACATCATCTCCAAGGACTGCCCCTCGTCTCTCGCTCTTTCTTGTTTAGGAGACCATCTGAGAAGCCTGATTCTGATTTATGAACCTTTCCATGGTTTTAAATCTGTTAGACTTGACTGACAGAAACAAATGTCACATTCCAAACTGCTTTGCAAAGAAACAGATTTGCTCAGGTTCTCAGAACCCACAGATTTGGTTTATCTGCTCTGGAATTTTCTTTCGTAAGCATTATTTTTGAAGTGCCACTTCATTCAAGCCTTGATAACTTCTACTCTACCAGTGGTCTATGAGCACATTTAATCATATATGCCTGACTGGAATCGGTGTTGTTTGTATAACTAGCAAAGAAGCTACTGCTCTGTGAACATTCCTGGCATAATAGAGTCAGACCACTCATTCTTCAGTAGATTTTACAAAAGAAATTCCTGGGCGCAGCCAAGCACTTCTTTAACACTGGGAGGAGCCAGCCAAGTAGGCCTTGAAGCCACAGCTCCTTCTGATTGTTTTCTAGCCTCTCTAGCAGCTGCTTATCCATTGTAATCCCTGAATTGATCCTGTCATTGCAGTTCAGAGAATCCGAAATGTCTTGTGGGGAAAAAGATCAGCTGGCTGTAAATCTGATCATTTGCAGCTCCAAATGCAAATGCTGAAAAAGACTTCAAAGAACAAAAGTCCATCTGAAAATGCAGTAAGAAAGCATAACAGCCTAAATGAAGCCATTCCTGCTCTGCAGAAGGGCAGAATAAGCTCAGTAGCCAGGGCTTTGCTCATTTTACTTTGGATATATTACGAACATCTTGTATTTATACAGCCAGATGCTTTAGTCAATTTTAATCTAAATCACACGGTAGTCAGATACGGACAGAAAGTTTCAGATACAGATGGACCATCATGGGGTTATACATCAATATATCAGAACAAGGGTCTATAAAACTACTTTTCAGGCTCAGAAGGAAAATACTGTTCTAAGAAAGCTTTAGTAGGAGATTGAAGATAAAAGCAGAGAGCCCACATATAACGAGTACACACACATGAGTTCACATATGATACAGGAAGCCTGGACTTTCCGAGGTGGGAGAAATCTGCTTTCCCTTTAACTGGTGAAGAATCCTGAGTCCAAGATCAACAAAGTCATTGCCCAGCTCCCATTGCTTAAGCAGGAGCAGGACCAGCCCAGGGCTCATTACTCCAATTCTCAGTGCAGCAACAACTACAGAATGAACTGAGCCATAAATAGTTTAATAAGAAACAAAACAGGGTTTGGATTGCTTTGTTTGTTGTTGCTTTTTTTATGAGTCTGCTAAAGAATGCTTCACATCTTTCAAATCTTCTTAGCCCATTGGCATCTGTACTTGTGGGAACGGGCATTCAATTACCAAATAGTTGTGCCATGTCTTTTATTCAGTGAGTCTCTTGAGGAACAACCAGCAAGTTCTTTTCTGCAGTGTAGAGTCCTCGGTAAAATTATATCAGTATGAATGGAGTAGCAAGATCATTACTGTGTTATAGTTTCAGAAATACCTGCAAAATGCAAAACCTCAAGCTGTGCATTGTTCCCAGTCTTTTACTGCCAGTATTATGACTGCTGCAATTCAGTGAATCAATCTTGATTTATTATTCTTAGCAGCCTCACTCGAAAGCAAATAAATACTGAAAAGTTAGAGCCAATTAAATGTCTAGTGTGCTAAATCAGAAACTTAAATTACTTTGCACCAGCAGCCAGGACTACCCTGAAAGTCCTTCTAGAAAGCATAAAGAATCTCTTGCTTGCTTGTTGCATGTAAAGGGAAGCTGAAGGAGATTTGCAGTCAGGACTGTTCGTAAAGTTCCTTAATTGGAAGGGGCATGTGAGCATGAAATAATTCTTGATCCTGAAAATATCCGCAAGGGTGACTACATTTACAGAGGAGTAGTTGCAGTCTTTTCAGGTGAACTAGAGCACAGCTATAATTATCTGCCTACATCAGATTCAACTGGACTCATTCTCCTTTCATTCATTCTTTGCAAATATACCAGAAGAAGTTTAAAACATTGCACATTGTGTATGTCCATGTGTATTCACATGTGCATGACTCCATTTCTTATATGATCAAGCTTTAATAGTAAGACTTCTGACAACATTTGTGAAGCTAGAGCAGTTTCCACTTCTATTCTCTATTTTCTACTATCATATTTTAACTGGAAATGTATCCAATGAGTTTCAGCACTGTTTAGAGTGTTTTTATGTCTATACATGAACATACGGATGCAAATGCAAAACCTATACACCCTGACAGCTTTAATACTTGCATTACTGACTGCAAATTCCCTTTCACAAGAGGATCAGAAATTCAAAGCCATGTGAGCTAGTGGCATCATAACAGTAATTGTATTCTGAACCTTACATTTGACAACATTTGTCAAAAGAATCTAAAAGTAGATTCCATAGTGATGTTAAGGTCTGCTTTTGCTCTATACAACTTAATAAATACAGTAACTGTAGTTGCTACGTAATAAAAGTATAACAAAATTGCTATCTTTATGAGGTACAATAGAGGTAAATCATGTAAACACTTTTATCCAAATAGTAGATGTGAGTTATAGCAGTTACCCTAGTTAGTTTCAATGACATGCATCAGTCAGCTCTTTTGATCTAGACGTGATGACAAATCTATTGAGAGCACCAAGCATTGTCCTTACATTCCTAAATGAAGGAAGAAACTAGGAAAATTTTAAAAAATGATGAACAAGTAGTGAAGAAAACTGGAGGCTACTGCCCAGGAAAATGGCTTTAAATGCAAAGCATTAGGTGTTTTTTTTTTACTATCCACTACTTTCTATTATACTAAGTTCTGTGATCTGAAGAAGTCGGGAAGTTCTTTCAGTGACTTAAAGGAAAAAGAGGACTGTGGGATTTATGCAGTCATGTTTGTAGGGAAGCGTAAGGAGACTGCTTTCTTCTTGGGCTCCTCTTCCACAGACACAGAATTGGTTGGAGGGAAACATGGCATTAGTGATGAAAAAGCTCCCTGCTCTGGTTTCTGTCTCAGCAGAGCAGTGAAGATTTGTACACTATTTATGACAGATAGGATTACAGTGAGAAAATATTTGTCTTATTGGAAAATTATTTGCATAATTTTTAATTCTGGAAGAAATTCTGAATTCTCTTAGCTCAGCACCCAAATCTTTTACAAATATTTGTCCCTTTTGCTGGTGTTGACTTTTCACTGTTATGCTGAGTTAAAGACGTGACTAATGGGTTCAGGGCTGCTGTAGTTTGGAAGTTGTCCAGATAAAAGATAATACATTTACACTGTTGAGCTATTTTTAACACTTCAGGTTAAAAAGAAACTGCCTATATGAAACCCAAGTAGCATTGTCTTTCCTTAGCATAAAATGAATCCTTGGGACTTTTATGGGATGAGTAACGTTGGGAAAAGGGTATGAAGTTAATAAAGAGTACCTACTATGTAGTCACAGTTAATAATGTCTTATATTTTCTTTGTTAAATAAAACAGTAACTATTTAAAAACCTCTGGGAAAAGGTTTCTCTCTGTATGCTTTCACAAACATTCATAGAAGGCAACACTTAGACATTCAGTGAGATTCTGGGAAAGAGCATTCAGTGGGCATCTGCAGAGTCACCACTCACCCTGAGAACAAGCACTCAGAGTCACACTGAGTGCAGCAGGTTCCAAGTCTGATTCTGCTGAAAAACCCTACCTGGGCAGGATTGAAACCTGCGACTGTCTAAGGGCAACTCATGGTAGATAGGAAAGGACTTGTAAACAAGACTGTTGGAAGGCCCCAGTCAAAAGAAATGAGAATATTTAGAGTTGAAGACATACTCCAAAGTGCATCTCTTCTTCTCTAGCCTCAAGATGCCAGGTAAATTTTGATGTTCAAATATTTGGCTGCATGTTCAGACAGTTCAGTAGGCTTTCTGCATTTGCTTGTTCTGGTAGTTGAAGAAATCTTCTCAGGACCCAGCGAATGCCACCACCCATGAAACAAATACATATCTGTTAGCATTAGCTGGTACACCATCCAGAATACTGTGTAATAGGTAATGCATAATGTGTGGGGACAACAACATGCTGTCATAGATAGTTCAAGAACAGAAGAACACCATTTGCTTGCCATTTGCTAACACAGAGTTGAAATACAAGGCACTCTAGATGGAGGAGTGATGCTGAAAGAAGAGTGATGACTCCAATAGAGCACTCAGTACCCACTGGGGATGCAATGATGAGGTCTCCTAAAACTGACAGTAAGTAAAAAATGATTGGATACACTCAGTCCTGACATATCATCTCTTCAATCCATCTTGTTTTCATGCACGGTCTCCATGCCATGTCAAGGACAAGTTGGAAGTTGCAATATAAATAAAATGTCTGTTGGAGAAATGTGTTTCTTGTTATATGCTTTGTAGAACAAAAGCAATTGAAGTGGTGCTCTGAATAGCACAGGTAACGTCTCCCAGATGAGCGCTCAATACTTTGTTTACATTGCAAAGTATACAAAGGGAGAGTCAGATGAAAGCAAACTATCCTAATAGGGAACTGGGTCGAAGAGGGATGGTTTGCATTCTAAAAATGGGATGTTTTTGTCTCACTTCCAGGACAATGCTAGTAGTGAAATATTGTTTTCACCACCAGATTCCGGCATGCAATATACTGCTGATTTCATCAATTAAGTAACTGACTGGTTCTGGTTTTTATATTCCCTTGTAGCCAGTAATCTGAGGGACAGCTAGAATACCTCAGAAATGAAAAAGCTCCATGATGTTATGAGCAATGATATGAATATTTGTTGGCTTACCCCCTCCATGATAGTGAAGAAATCCAACAAAATGAGTCCTGAGTAACTATCAAGAACACAGACAAGTTTCAGGTGTATCTCAATTGTCTTTTTTTTCTTAATATTTGTAATTTTTATTTCCAGATTTGTATGTGTAGATAACAGGAAACACTTCAGTTGCATCTAGTTTGCATATAAAAATTCGTTGCTGTCTTTATAAAGATGGTTTACACATAGCTGATTGATAGGCTGTTACTCCAAGAGCAATGGGGTTTTTACCCTTTGTGCTGTGTGCTTTTAAGAAAAAACCTTAAAAGTCAAATACACATTCCTAATTAACCATGTTTAAAATCAACTTTATTGAATTAAGGGGGAAATTCACTGAATGACTATAATCAAAATTGAAAAGATTGATAGACTAACAAACATAAGGTGTTAGCACAGTGAGAGGATTTTTATTTATAAGCTACATTTAGCACCATTTAATTTATGAGTTCAGTTTCTACTGACCATCTGCCGTAGCTGCTGTCAGCTTCACCAGCCTCAAGAACTTTGCCAGTCCTGGTTTTAGACTGCAAAAGATGCTGGGCCCACCTGGCAAGATCACATAGATCTATAGACCATATTGCGCCAGCATGAAGAAGTGAGAGGTTTTGGCAAGAATAGAAGAGGCTGCTGCTGTGTTTCGATCTTTTCCTTGCAAGGTAGTGGACATTTAATTGCATTAAATTGGACTGAAGACATCCTGCTTGAGAGGCAGTATCAGGTCAGATGCCTTCTTGACAGAATATTCTTATTACCACCTGAGAAATGGCTGGAACTAATCCTCTTTTGCAGGAGTGTACTCTCTTCTCCAAGGTTTGTAGCAAGACCAGGCAAGGTGTGCTAAATATTTCATGTTCTGGGCTAAAATTTCCAAGTGTATTTCATATTTGTCAAGAGGAGAAATTAAAACCTTAGGTACGTTCAAGTGTAGATTCCATATTAACTGTGCTATCAATTAGTAACTAGCATGTTTTTTAAAAGATTGTGAATATTTCACTGTATTAATCCTATCATTTTGTCACTTTATTTAAAATTATTGAGTAGATCACAGCTTCCTTCAGAACAGTTTATGTTACTGAGCTCTGATCTACTTATTATCGAGAATAAAATGGGCACACTTTGCAAACAACACTGGTATATGTGATACTTTCTACATCTCCAGGGCGTTCACGTCTTTTAGTGCTCTAATGAACACATAAAACACTTTGTTAAACAAATTTAAAAAACAATCATGGACTCCACAGGAAGAAATATAAAGGGAACATACAGTAGTCTGTTGAGGTGCAAGAAGTTGGAGGTGGATTTTGTTTCGAGCCATTTGAGGAGGTATGTCCCTGAGGTCATTTTTTCCCATTGGCCAATCTCCCATGAGAATTCTGGCAAGCTGGAGGCAATCATTCCTCAAAACTTTCTCCATTCCCCACAGATGTTCAGCTGAACCAGTTAATATGATTTTATTGTCTGTATTATGCCTAGAGTGTTTGCCTGCATAGCTTCAAGTGTCCCATCTCCTGGATTTCCCCACCTACACTGAATACGTATGAATTACAGGTTGGTTCCTGCACTACAGGTGGACTTGTGGCAGCCCAGCAGCACCTTCCACATCTCTGAAGGTACGGTCATCGATGTGCGTGTGCCACAGAACACGTCCCGAAGTCTGCTACCCTACCTCCAGCAAGCCAGCATCCACTACACGTAAGCCTGTGCTTCACCTTCTGTGCATCTCTGCAGAGATTTGGCCTCCCAGGCAGATCTACCACACCAAGTGCACTTGAAAATATGTTCCACATAGTAACTAGACTGGCAGGCAGATAGACATTGCCAAGAAAACAACCATTTTAAAGGGAGAACAGAAAAATCTCCCAAAGGAAGGCAGTTTTAATTAAATGTCCTCCTTTGGAGTCTAGTTTATGTGTTTTCAAAGTATAGGAAATCACATCTGTGATTGAGAACGGGTAATTACTAATTCTGCAGTCTGCTTTGCCTCTCCCTGTATTGAGTAGGAGCTGGGCTTGTTTACAGTGTGCTGTAAATGAGGAGGTAAGCATTCATGAATTATAGAGGAACATACTAGTTCTGTCATATAACACTCCATTCCTTGTGACCCAATTCATATGGAATAAATACATGTTCAGGATCACACATCATTTACAGTGTTTCTTGAAAGCATTCGAAGCAGTTTTTAAAATATACTTGTCAAATGATATTTATCACTTTGATACACTTACACTAGACACGAGTGATGATCTTGTCATGAAAGCCTTTTCAAGTGCAGTGAGGAAGTACCTGGGTACTCAGCTGATGAGTTATTTGTATTCTCACCAGCATGTGCTGAGTAAAGCCCTACATGAGGCTATTTATACTTATTTCTCAGTGAGAAGAGAATGGCTCAAAGCTTATTGTATGTTATGTGCATTGGTATCAGAATTACATTTTTATTATACCCACAGTCTCTTACTAATTCATCATTTTAAAAATACAAAAATAGACACAAGGTAATTATTTACACAGGCCCAGAAGCTGAAGGTCAGAGCTGCTTTCATGTGGGTTTTACACTGCTTCAGGGTTGTTTACATTTAAAAAAGGAGATAATGGTTTCTGTAATTGTTTTCCTGTGCTTATAACAAGAAGCCCCTTAATTATGGTGCCCAACAGCTGCATTCACACCTGTTCCTGCTCATAGTAAACCCCCATAAATGATATGACAGAAACAACTAGTATGTGTCAAAAATACCCATCATACTTGGAGAACTTTAGGTAGGTTGCAAAACAGAGCATGAAAAGGTAAGAATACTTGAGCTAGGGGTCTTGGCAGTTTACCTAAAATTGTATTGTGTTACAAACACAGGAATTACTCTACCTTCACTACCTTTCCAGAGGGCCTCTGTGACACTTTGTGCACATGAGGTATGTGCCCTCGAGGAAGCTGGGCAGCATTTTGCTAGGGCTAGGCTGTATCTTTGCTCTTTCCCTTCATCTCCCCGCTGCCCATTTGGAGACATTTGCTTATTTGCAGCCATTGGGATGCTCAGCTTCAATCCCTGCAAAGTCCTGGATGCTGTGCATGTGCTTGTCCTGACATGACCCCTGATATCTGTACCTCAGTGAGAGCTGGGAGGGTTTGTCAGGAGAGGAGCAGCAGGTGTAGGCTGAGGCTGGAGGCAGGCTGCTGGGGTGGACAGCCAGTGCTTAAAGATAGGAAGCATTAAGCAGACCTAATAATGAAGAGGACAACCAGCCTTGGCCTGAAAGGCAGGCTGTCCCAGTGCTTGACTCTATGACAGCAGGGTGAAATAGGGCAAGAGATAACGGCCTCAAATTGCTCCAGAGGAGATTCAGGTTGGATATTAAGAAAAAATGAGGCATGGGAACAGGCTGCCCAGGGAGGTGGTCTTGGTGTTCAAGAACCATGTAGATGTGGCACTGAGGGTCGTGGTTAGTGGTATGGTGGTGACAGGCTGATGGTTGCTCTAGATGATTTTAGTGGTCTTTTCCAACCTTAATATTCTATGTTTCTATGAACAAGACGGCTATAAACAGGCCAGGTATCAGGTGAACATTCGCAGCACTGAGTCGTCTAAATGTTTAGTTCTCTGACATTTAGGTTGTGTTCAATTCTCAGGAAATTAAGAGCCTCTGGATGTTGTAAGCACACAGTACACAATTGTTTAAAAGTAAATAAAGACTATTTGGAACACAGACACACAGACATTTGGGAGCTGTGAAATTAAATCTAGCATTGTAAAAGCCAACAGAGCTTGATCCTGGCAAGTACTGACATTAATTGGAAGTCAGCACAGCAGGTGAGCATTTCTTTAACATATTAGTTGTCCTAATGATTTGAATAAAACCACTGCTTTAATCCAATTACAAGTTTTAGTGTTTTACTGGACTGGTCTTGTAAGTGTATGGCAGTTAGTAAGTCAAGACTATACGTCCTTAGTTTGCTTAATAAAAATTACTGATGTAGAACAGTGTAATTCCTAATTATGCAGTTACTTCCTTGTGACGTTTTAAGAATGTCAATAACCTTTGCTTTGTATGCAGACATAAACCTAAACTAGATATTAGGAAGAAATTCTTTACCGTGAGAGCAGTGAGACACTAGAGCAGGTTGCCCAGTGAGGTTATGCATGGCCCCTCCCTGGAAGCATTCAAGGCCAGGCTGGATGGGCCTTTGAGCAACCTGGTCTACAGGGAGGTTTCCCGACTGTAGCAGGGAATTAAAGGGGATTTTAAAGCACCCTTCCGACCCAAACCATTCTATGATTCTATGATTTGATTATCTTTGAGGATCTGCTGTGCTGTTTATTTTGGAGCTAATTGAATGCAGTTTCTTTCCATCTCTTTCTGATCATAGAACTAATGCCTATAAGATTTTAAAAGGCCACGTGTGAGCATCATTTTACAGAAATGATGAATAAGTGGTACAGCGATCACACACTGCCGTGCTCCAGGAGTTCCTTTCTAAAGGTGGTGGTTATGCCAGCACTGCCCTCAGTTTTACAGATATCACTGTTGCTGTTATTGACAGTATTTCCAGCTTCTGCTGCTGTGTGACAATCCACCCTCTATTTTTAGATATTTTCTATACTATACTTTTAGATGTGCATCATTATTTGGTTTTGCAATAAAACAGGAAAATTTTCAGCCTTTCCTGCCTTTCAGTCTTAAAGCAAAAACCCTCCCACTAATTATGCAGGTGTATTTGCATAATTGTTACACTAACTTAATGCTGTTCCATGTTTTTCACAAGTTATTTTGAAATAACTGGCAGACAGCTATTGCAAAGTAGATAAATGCAAACAACAAACCATATTTAAGACCCTTTCTTTGCTGTCATTTGTTGCAATTCACAGAACAATGCTGTCAAAGTCTCAATTTTTTGTTTTGCCTCTGCAACTTACAGGTATATGTAAGTGTTTCATGCTGGTACAATGATCATGAGAAAATGTATGCATGTCTTATTCTAAGCCTGAAAATATGATTTTATGGTTTTCAAATCAAAGTTCGAAATCACATTGTCACATATATAACTAGATTATAAAAGATGACAACAAATGCTGATCCATAAACAAATGAAAGTGGCTTCTTCTTCACATTGGCTGCACTATTTACATCATTCTGCTTTATTCTCTTAAGAAGCTCATTCTGTTTTTTGAAGGCACTGTTACATTTCAAAGCAAGAGGACGATTTATGTGACAGCATATATTCAAATAAGCCTGAAGCACTGCAGTGTCATGATGTAACAGATGATGTAGCACCAGGGTGTTTTAGCTCCTGCTGTATTTCTTCTAAATGTTACTGTTTTTCTGCTTTAGAGTGTATTCTACTGGCTGCTCAGAAAAAGCTGTATCTTTTATTTCACCTAGGATTCTCATATCAGATCTACAGAAAGCAATAGAAAACCAAACAGGACAGAGGGCATCTAGGCATCGAAGATCTCTACCTGCATATAACTATGAAGTATATCACTCCCTGGAAGAAGTACGTGGAAATTCATATTGCATCTTGTATCTGCTACACCTCTGTCTTCAATGAGGCTGAAGTTTCACCCTCTGTAGAAGCAATGGTTGTTTGGTTATCTTCAAAAGTGTGCTAAATGCCTCTTCAGAAATAGGTGCCTTCTTAAAATGCATGTGTATATTGTTATGTATTTGTATTCAAGGCATACATATAGATGTAACTGTTTCTGACAGCTTCTGAGTTTTGATTTTAAAATAGGTTTTTTGATGCCCTGTCCCCAGAGATTTTCAAGGCAAGGTTGGATCAAGCTCTGGGCAACCTGGTAGCTGTGCATGTCCCTGTTCATTCAGGGGAGTAGGACTAGATGGCCTTTACAGGTCCCTTCCAACTCTAAGGATTCTATGACTCTATGATTCTGATGGATTAAGAGAGTTCAGTAAGTGATTGCTCTCACTGAGTTAAGTAAGCAATATGAGCAAATGTTGAAGCATTTGCATGAGGCATCTAAAACCTTAAAAACATTTCAATACAAACTCATGTATAAGAGATGCTAACCTGAAAGATGGCTGGTAAGAAATCTATTGATTTTGGTGTATTCACACAGTTTCACAGTTTCAGCACACACCAAAATTAAGACTCTGAACTGAGCACACGGCTGCTGTGCCTCAGTGAGATCCGATGCCTGTGAAACAAGTAACATAAGTAATGCTGAGTCCCACAGGTGCTCCTTGCTTACTGAATCTGTTTGCCATCCCATGTCTTGGCAAGCAGACATGGGCCTCCTTCCATCTATTCTTTATATTTAATGGGAGCACCTGATTAGCTTCATCCCCAGATTCTTGGTGAACAGCTAATGCATTCCAATACTAAAATGGGGAGAAAAATAAAACCAAAAACATACAGGCTGCTTCCAGCCTCTGGCAATAGAAATATGGGATCCCAATTATAATTCAAGTATGAAAACAAAAACAAAACAAATAAGACAAAAATAAAAACTACAAGAAAATCCAAAAACATTCTGAAGACTGGGAGCTGATGTTAGTTAATGAGTTACAGCTACTTCCTGTGAAGTGCAAAGATTGAAGCAACAATTTTATTTCTGTATTTGCAGATCGAGGAATGGATGTATTATCTGAATAAAACTCATTCAGATCTTGTTCATATGTTCTCTGTTGGAAAATCCTATGAAGGGAGACCGCTGTTTGTACTTAAGGTAAAGATTAAGTGCTCATTAGTGAGGCTACGTTCTGTCATCAGTGGCAGATGGTTACTTATATCAGGTGCACCAGAGATGCAGATTATCAGGGTTTCCTAAAGGATGAGTTGTCAAGTCCTAAGCGTATCTCTGAATTTGGCCTTAAATGAACCAAAAAAAAATGTTTAGGCTGGAAAATTAAAAGCCCAGTCTACTTGGACTTGTATGCACCTAGCACACAGCAGGTACCATTAGCAGGGTCTGGATTTAAGGAAGCTGGAAAGTTTTGTAGCCAGTCTTGTAAAGCAGTTATGCCAGAGAGGGACCCCAGAGGGTTCTGGATCCCTTCTCAGCACATGCCAAACATGCACCTGATTTGGCTGTTGACAAAAGTCCAGGACTGTGTGCTCTCAACTCAAAATATTAGGATGACAGAATGAGAAGGTGTTAACACAGTACTAAACAAGTTACTTTCAATATAATTTTCATCCACTGTTGAAGAGTTCCTAGAATTTGATTCTCCATTAAGGTGTTCCTGCAGCATTGTTTTTCCTCAGCCTGTTCCAAGTGATAGTTAAGTATTTTCTTCCTCGGTAAAGGATTGACAGATCTCACTTTTCCTGTAATGTTGTTTTGTTTGTTGTTGTTTTGTTGGTTTTTTTTTCCATAGATCAGGTTCACTATCTTGGCCATACCTGCATTTCATCAATAATCTGTTATCTTCTTCATATTACTGTGTCTCACTAATGTCATAAGATCTATTGATATGTCTGTGAATGTTCAAACTTCAAGCTAGGTAAAAGATCACGACCTTACAAGAAAGCTGTCTGGATAGACTGCGGGATTCATGCAAGAGAATGGATTGGGCCTGCCTTTTGCCAGTGGTTCGTGAAAGAAGTGAGTATTTAAAATGATTTAGAGCCATGCAGTCCATCAGTTTAATAAACATTGCATATTTGCTATAGCCAATCCAGCAAATCACTAGTATGAACCATAGCTATTACTTTACTGCTTTTTTTGTTGTTGTTTTTAGTTAGTATTTGTGGAGCACTAGGTGCTTGGTAAATTAAGCTGATAGTGACAGCCAGACACAGTTAGGCACAGGACAAAAATATGCCAGACATACATTGGCAGAGATGTGAAGCAGGATTTTATTGCAAGACCTAAAAATGTAATTCTGGTAATTGTCCAGGTAAATCAGTGCCAGCATGTACTGACTCAAATGAGTTCAGCAATCCTATTGCTTTAAGGACTGAATTTAAAAAAAAAAAAAAAAAAAAGACACTTCTCTTTTGCACAATTCTATAGGAATAGGGAGCTAAAATTGTATACAAATTTCACCTAAAATGATAGTTTTCATATTCTCTGAGCATCATGTGATTCCTCCAGTGTTTCTTTGATTCTGTGTTATCAGATTTATACTCCTTTTCTCTTTCATATCCAAAGAATTCTAACCTTCATATCCATCCCTATACCATTTTTCAAATGCTCAGGGAAATCAAAGCACTTGCAATTTTGCATTCTACTTGTGTGATGTTCTTTATGTATTTATTTAACATTGACTCTTAATCTCTTCTGATTTGGGATTCATTTCAGCTGCATGATATGTTTGCAGGATTTTGACATTTTGCCTTAGCCAAAAAAAATTTGCTGAAGATAATATAAACTGCATATTGTAGACTATTCTGTAATGAAATTTACAGAAGTCAAAAAGGGCTTCCAAAAAAACCCAACCAAAACAAAACAAAACAAAAAACAAACCAGCAGATGTACTTTGAGTATTTTTGCATACAGTTTTTTGTACAAAATATGTGATGCAAAATCTTTATTTACAAGGTCCTTCCTATGAGCACGATTTCCTCACTTCTCTTTCACCTTTCCTCTGTGAATTCCACAATTCTGACTTAAAGTATCTGTCTTTATTTTCTGGGATGTCTCCATTCAGCAAAAAATCCTGACCCTGTAAGTTCCTTCTTGAGAGTAAATTTCTTTGTCATGAACTCTCTAGGATCATAGAAAAGAATCATAAAAAGCTCTGGTTGAAGGGACCTCGGAGATCATCTGGTCCAACCTCACATCCTAATGAATTTAGACTGTGTCTTTACTACAAAGATAACTGAGATGATCATATTACCAGAAGTCACAGCAGCAGCATGCATAGCAAGTACTGAAATAATGAGGCTGCTACAATTTGGGCTGCTGGTGCATGGATGGGCTAAATCAAATCCAGAAGCTGCTTTCCAAAGTTGTGTGCAATGATAATGTGTCGTCTTATTAGGACTCCTGTTAGTGTGAAAGCTCTCCTTCCCAGGAGAACAGGTTGCAGGAAAGCAAGGAGAGGTTTGGAACAGACAGACACTTGTGGGAAAGCCTTCTGCTTGAGTACATCTTCCTTATGGGGATTTTAACATAAAGTACTACAATGTGACAGTAAGGTAAAAACCATGAGATTTCTCTGTAGAGCTTATGGAAGAATATGGCCTGTGCATGTGTATATGGAAAACCTTCTGGCTGTTATTTGAGATCTTCAGAGAGTAGCTTGCTAGTAGGAATATTTTGCTAACTGTATAAAGGCATTTTCCTAGATTAAGAAAGTTTTTACAGAACTGAAGAGTTCCTTGAGACTACAAGAATGTACAGTTTTGCACATCTTGGTCATGCATTGCCTTTTTTCACCAATGACAGACATTTTCTTCCTTTGTTAGAGCAATATTTTGATCCAGCATCTGGATTAAAAATTGTTAGAACAGTATTGCAATCCAGCATCTGATTAAGAATTGTGCTTGTATATTCATTATATTAAAGTGGCAGGGTGGGAGGGACAAGAAAATTAGATTGCTAACATTGGGATAATGCTTTTCTCAAATGGATTAGGCATTTTGAGAAATCTGGGAAAACTGAAGGACTCTTTGTGCTTCAAAATCTGTAATTCTGTTTGTCTGGCAAACTCTCTCCCATATGCATCTCAGCAGCCCAGCAGCACTTTCCATCCTCCCTTGTGCCTATGTGCAGTTCTGAGAAAGGGCAGTCCTCTTGGAAACCAGTTTTTCCAGGCATGTCTGTTGACTCTAAGGAATAGCAACACGAGCTCATTGATTTAAGAACAGCAAAAGGAGAAATTGAATTTATGTGATGTTAGCTTTTTTTCTAGCAGGAGCAGTGCATACGTGGCCCTTTTCAGTGCAGGCAATCTGAAATATTATCTTGCTTTCACTTCACCATGTAGCCTCTGTCACTTGTTTCCATTGCCACTGTCAGACTACTGAGGGGCCATAGGTACCCTGTGGGCCATAGTCATCCCTTCCTCCATCCCAGACAGAAGCTCTAGGCAATGCCAAGACCAGGCTGGGAAATGGGTCTGCAAGTGGGACTGGCTTAGTAGGGCCCATGGCCAGCAGGACTGGACGGTGGGAAGTGGGGACCACCCCTGCTGTGAGTTTGTTGTGGTGATGGCCCTAGGGGATTAATGGGGCCCTGGGCAGGGTTGGGCAGCCCTGGGGTGGACAGGGCCAGCATGAGCTGGGGCAGCCCTCAGGGCCCTGACAACCATAAGGTAAGGAAAAACATATTATTGCTTACACTGAAGCACTTGACTTTAATTTCAAAGTTATTTTGTACATAGGAAACCTCTTGACCTAGCTGGCAGGTCTGTGTGGGATTCAAGACATAATTCACCTCCTGAAGAATCCATACTCCAGTTTATCATAAAGCTTTTCAAGAGATTTAGCTTAGAAAACAGCCTCTACATATGAATGTACATTCAAGCTCAAGATTTGACCCAGATAGCCCAGCCAGCTTGGGAGCCCCTGCTATCTTCCTTGTGCTCCTGGAAGCAGCAGGTTCAGGGTGCCAGCTGATTTTCTGTGAGCGTGGGATACCTCACCTACCTCTGTAGGGTGGAGGTGCCATCAGGCAGTTGGTTTTTAGTGGCTTGCTGGGTTACAGGCAGCAGCATCCCACTTTCTCTAAAGCATCTGGAGATGCTCAGCCAAGCATGTCCTGACTCCTATCTATATGAAAATGCAAAGAAGACCAAAGCAGAGCAGACTTGGGAAATGAGCATTTGGGCCACAGAGTGGGAAGGCAAGAGGCTGCCTGCTACTTGAGTTTATTCTGGATTCAAGCAAATACACTAGTTAGAGAAAAAGAACAGATGAAGTAAGGAAAGAGAGAGAAAGATCTAGAATGAGAGGCTTAAGATTAAAAAGAGAAAGAACACAGGAAAGAGTTTTGCAGTACGTGCTAATGCAATTGTGAAGTACAAAACCAAACCTCACTGTCTTTTGAAACAAACAAAAGAAGAGCAAAGGCCTTTGTTTGGGTTTGGGGTGGGTTTTTTGTTCACTTTTTAAAAAACTGTAATCTACTCCAGCATGAGCTCTAGCCTTGGCTAAATATCCTGTGGGTCTGGTGTTGATAAGAACTTCACTGTTTCTGTAGAAGGCATCTCTTAAATGCCTTTAGTCTCTCAGCTACAGATAATCAGATGTTCTACAGGAATTAGCAAAAATGGTGACCTCTGACAAACCCTACCTCATGGTCACACATTTCAAGTCAAGAAATGGGACTCCTGTGCACACTTTATGTATCAGCTAAAGAGGCACAGAGAAGCGTCTGTGCTGGTATTGTAGTGGAAAACTCGGCAATAAATATTTGCTACAGATAACAGGTTACAGTGGAGTCCCACCAACTTTAAGCTTTACTCTGCTGAAAAGGGCCAGAAAAAAAGTCCCTGGAAGTGGAGTATAGGGAAGCAAAACGAGCTGAGAAAGGAAATGGAACTGGTTACATGTGGACTACTCTGAAGGCAGCCTGCAAGGATACATGAGTCTAATGGAACGCATAATTATCATATATAACATACTAGACCAAAAGAGCCCTTTGTGGAATTTAAGAAGCAAAATCCACTGACTGTCTGATGAAGTGCATTAAATATGTATATGTGTTAACAAAGAGCATTTAAATTCTCTTCACTTAGTGTGCAGCTATTTCAGGAGAAGTAAAATTCAGATATCAAATTATCCAGTTCTCAGATTCAGAATTTTACCATTGTTTTGAAATTTTGAAATATGTTTCACAGACTGCTCTTCAAATTAACATCAAAACTAGATTCTATTTCAGTTTAGTGGAAGCAGATGAGGATTCACATTACATCTGGTTTGACTCTCTTCACTCTAATAAATGCTGCCATTTGATCCTTTCCAATGACGTATAACCTTGAAATGCCACTCACACAACATTTTCAGAAAACAAAATACAAGAGATGCAACTTTAAGATGCACTATTCTTTGTTTCTGTTGGAGATTTTGTATTTAAAGCCTAACAGATTAGAAAATTCAAGGAATGTAATGAAAAATGTTCAAGAAGAAAAAAACAGATTGTACCTTTACTTAGAATCCAATGACAAGTAGAAAGATAAAGTCTGTTGAGATAAAGTATGTTCCCCTAAGGGAGTGGCCTTATCAAGACTTCCCATGAAAGCACAAGTAGTCTCATACTTTGGAAATACACCACTCTCTACCATCATCATTTTCTCCAATTCTCAAGAATGTATCCTTTTCAGGAAAAAATGGAAAACTGTCATCTTGTCTTGATTCAGCAGGTCTGCATTTCATATGTGAATTAGGGCATTCTCTTTCATAGCTGCCTAGGCTCTTAATTTTTTGAAATGTTTAAGATTTGTGGACTTGTCTCAAAATAATATTATTATTCTTTGAATATGTGCCAGCTTATACTGCATTGCACATACCCATGTTTCTTTAATGTGAGAGTATTGTGCATTTTTTTCCTGGTTTAGCTATGTTACTGACTGCCTCCTCTGGGACAGAATCTAGCCAGTATCTAAGATCTTTGCTGAAAAAATGTTCAGAATTACTTCTGCCTTTTCTGGATCATATCAGTGTTTCTTGATAAAGTTTGGTTCAGGCACTGACCTTGCTCAGACGCCCACAGCGGCTCTCTCATCTCCATCCAAATGTCCTCTAGGAAGGAGCTGTCCAAATGCACATCTCTGAATCCCTGCTCATCTTTCCCCTTAAATATAGGCCATGATAGTTGTCTTATCTCAGAAGAATCTCAAATCTGAAAAAAAGAATCAATATGTTCCGTATACTTGAGTTTGTGAGATGCATGGCTAAAAGTCCAAATTCTGAAATGTGTGTTTCCTATGATCCCAATTGTATGAGTTTCCAAATTATCCACCAGGATGTGTCTATACTTTGTAGTGCAGCCAGGAAGTAAACAGGCAGCCTCAGAAAGAAAAATTAAACGGAGGGGGGAGAGTTTTTTAAAGTGCTGACATTGATATTAATTGCTTCCAAAACCAGGCCTGAATCCCATCTTTTTACTTCATAGTAATGAGCTAAGAGAGACACAGAGACTGTCCAAGATGCAAAATGACAACACCTGCCTGCACAATGCTAAGTTTGAGACTGATTTATGAGAAATCTTGTGGGATGGATACTGCCAATTAGGCAGCCATTAGGCCTGTGGACCAGGCTCCAGAGACTACTTTTTACCAGGAATTTTGCATGATTTGAGGCCTCTGATTCTTCCTCAGGAATGTTTATGAAGTGCTTGATTGTGAAGGCAGGATATCTAAAATAATAGGGCATACATATATAGAACCAAAAAAATACAACTGTGTGACCAGAAGCAGGTCCAAGCAAGAAACCATGATGACAGCATGACTTTTAAAGAGGTCTGGTTATTTTTCAGTGCTGGGCCAACTGTATGGTTAAAAGCCCATAAAACTGTAACTTTTCCTGCTTTAAGAACTGCTGAAAGCCAGTTTAACATTCAAACTCATTCCGCAAAATTCCTCAGTCCGTGTCCTGATGGACAAAACACCTGTGGGATACTGCATCAACAATCAGAGCAGCACTTAGTTCATCAGCCCAGTGCTGATGTTCACTGTTAGGAATCAGCCTCACCTTCTCAATCACTTTGGGTAATGCTGAACTACATCAAAATCGGTAAGGTTTTAGGATTCAGGAGATTTATTTTCCTTTACTCTCCATAACTACCAGAGTCTCAAATGCTGCCTTTCTCCCTGGTGATGATGAGATTCAGACAGCTGTTTTTCACACACTTCAAAAACATCCTGATCTCAGGGCTCTGTAAGTATGTTATATGAAGCAACACATCAATGTTTGTTAAAGATTAAATGGTTGGTCTATCATTTCTCTACAGACTAAAGTCCTTGAAGGTGCAGATGAAATGACACATTCCCCACAGTCCAAGATTTCAGACTTCATTTAAAGAATGCTCATTGCACCTTTATTTAGGGACTCTTTGAGATAATAAATAAAGGGTTAGTTCACCCTCCCCATGATATACTTTCCATCTCAATTTTTTTCAAGTTTTCTAAGCAGAAATTTTTGCAGGAAAGCAAGTATAGACTTGACTGTCTCCCTGTGTGCCATACATTTATTTATGCCACTCCTGATCCTGGGGACCCTTGATCTTAGCATGTCTTTGAGTACTGGCTCTCAGAAATCTGAAGAGCTTTTGAAACTTTTTGAAATATCCCAAAGTGAATCAGAGGCATGCAAGGCCAAAACAAATACTGCACCTGCAGCTTTTTTACCTTCATCCTTTACCTGGATGTGCTCTCTTTCCAAGGTCCTTTCCCTTCAGCTAAAGCTCTTCAGCTGATGTTGGCTTGACTTGATTTTTTGTTGTTGTTGTTGTTGCTTATTAAACCACCATACCTGCTTTTTCTGTGAAGTCTTCTCTGGACTTTCCTCCTGTTCATCAGTTTTCAATTCACTCCTGAAGACCAGAAGGCTCTACAGGCTTTATCTTGTCCCCTCACAGCTCCCTCCCTATGTGTGAGTGGTTGTGACATGGTGAGGATGGGGCTCTGCACCTTTGAAGGCCCAGTCACCTGGTGATGGATCTCTCATGTAATACAATCGTTGGAGCTTAATTTTCATTATTTGCCAGACTACAGTTTCCCCAGCTGTCTTTTTAGTTGTCTAACCTAAGAAAAGAAATATCATCTTCTCTCAGTACTCCCTGTATATCCATTATCTGGGGGAAAAATCCATCTGTTTCATCCAGCAGCATCTATATTTGAAACACTCAGCCTTACTTATCTTTAGCTCATTCTTTTCTGTCAGGAGCTTCTGCCTGAAATGCTGTTTGTTTTTGCTCCATCAGAGAGTTCTCCTCTTTCAGCCTCTTCCCTCAGTACTTCATTCATCAGCCTCTCAACAGCAAGAGCCACTAATGCAAATGCAGAATCTGTTTTATCCACAGGTTGTTCTTTTTCTTCTACCAAATACTGTCCCTGCCATTTGAAGTTTCCATGCCATATTCACACCTGTCTATATCTAGGTTTTGCTGCTACTCAGCAACACTCCACAACTGGTTCAGTTTTGAATGTCATTTCAGCAGCCATCTTGCATCCCACTGAGTTTCTGCATCTCTCCAGCACATCCGTGCTACTGAAAACAGAGTTCACCAATTCTGAGCGGTAGGAAAATAAAGCAGCAGTGAACACTACCAACAAGACTGGGCCTTCAGTTGTGATGTTTTGGTGTTGGTTTTTTTTTAATGGATAAAACCTAAACCAATGCCAGAAAAGATGGAGTGCAATACCATTGTATCACCACAATGAGGCATGTGATGCATTGTTTTAAAAACAGCTGTAGCAAACTAGTTCTGTGCTGTGCAATGTTGCTTCCTTTTCATTCGGTTCATAGTGGATTTTCCCCAAGTTCTATTCAACATTACTGTTGTTCAGAGAAGGTCCTTTCCTTTGATGTGACAATTTCATGATGGCAAAAAAATAAAAAAATAAAAAAATAAAAATAAAAATGAAAATATTTCTGGTTTTCCTTTTCCAAAAGGAAAAAAAACCCAAAAACATATATATTGTATTATTTCCTTTCTGCAATTTCAGTTACTCAGCTGCAACTTCCTAACTATTCATGATCTTAGGAAGGTAAAAATTACTTTTCTTGTGCTTGCAGCTATTCATTTTCCACAGTGTGAATGCATTTTGATAAAATAAGAGAAAGTAACTCTGCAGCTGCTGCCTTGTTTTGCAGTAGGGACTTTCCAATGACATTTGCTGGTGAAGGCCTTTGTGCTGCTGAGTGTGTTCTTCTTCAGTGCATGAAGATCATTCACATTTTTGTTCTAACATATTTCTTGTCTTGGGGAAGAAATCCTGCATTATATTTTAGCAGTCTGCTCCTGAGTGATGATGTTGAACCAAGAAGTTGTATCTCCGAATTCCACTAAGATCTGTATAATCGTGTCTGGCTTCTTCCCACAAGATGCTGCATTTGCTAGGGTGGTCCTGTTCACACTGGGACATTCTTTAACATGTCAGTCATATTGTTGTCCCTCTGATTCTGTTCCAGTGTAATCTCCATTTCCATCCTTAAGTAGAGGCATCAACAAGCTCTTGGTATCCTGCAGATCTTTCTGTTTTGTAAACTTTTCAGTGGGCTCTCTTCTGAGTTCTGCAGAGTAGTTGTAACACTTTTAAATTTCTTTGTTGTTTCTGGATTCCTCCTGTTAGCAGTATTTTCTGTATACTGCCAAAGAGGAAGAAAGATTTTGTTTGGAAATAAACAAAGAAACAAACAAATAATTGTTTCAGGTTACAGGCATGATTCAAACTTTGACCTTTAAAGTTGGACTCTGCTATAAGATGTTTGGCTCTAGATACTCATTTGTCTCTTCTCCTTAGTAATGGGCTTACCACTCTGCTTGTGATATTAGTGCCAAAGCAGGGCACTAGTAGTAAAAAGGAAAATGGAAATTAAAAGATCTACTGTTTCCAACAACAAAGACGGAGAAAACAGCTGACTTGCCAAACTGATAAAATGGCCATGAGTGCCTGAATGGCGGATTACAGTATTGCCTTGCTAACATGTAAGAAATACAGAGAGTAGTAAAACATTATACATTACCACTAGAAGGTTGTTCTAACTGATGACTTCCTAAATGGGTAGAAGAGCTCGTCCTGCTTTATCAGGAGTGGTTTGATATGATTTCTGTTAGAACAGCAATAGAGCCAATTACCTGTGCTAAAATAGTAGCAGGTTAATTCAGCATGAATGTTAAATTCAAAACCAGAAATAACATAAGCTCACCGTTACCTTCAATTTAATAACAATTAACTGGGGAACAGCAAATCGTTATTAAGCTCACACACAGTTTCAGAGTTTTCCTCAATCCTGTCTCCTTGCTTTGTCCTTCTGAGTAAATCCCCTTACTTTATTAAAAGCACAATTGTATCCTAAATCCATTTTAAACTCCTGCATTTTATTGCCTTGGCTGTTTTGTTTACTTCATCCCCCAAATTAAATTTCATATGGACCAGATCCTCAGCCAACCTAAACTGGCACAGGTCTATCAGCAACCACCACTCTCTGCTGATCCAGATGATTGAGCCCCCTCCTATTAATCACCGGTCGTTTCCCCCATCCCCCAGGCAGATTGCTTGCATGTTGTTGGCAGGGATCCTGCATCATCTGTTCATTCACTAATAACTCTATTCAGCATTTATTGGGCCAGCCCTGCTCTCTGCGCATTCAGCAGCAAAGCTGCTATTGATTGCATGATGGGGAAGCAGAATTAAGTTCTATGAAGTAGCATCACTTTGTATTCTGAGAGCTCACTGCAAACTACAATGCAGTTAATTCACTAATGGCTTATATTCCTTTTGCTTGTGCCACGGTGAGGAGAAAATGTTTCAACACTGTTAGGAGGGCCGCATGATCATTATTTGGAAGATTTGAGAGTCACGTTCCAAACGATGAGCTGTGTGCTGTGCTCCAGGAGCAGCACACCTTGGTGCTCATAAGGCACACTGCCAAAGACCTCCGAGCTAAGGGAGGTAAGGTTATGCAGCCTGTATTGCCTTATTATGTGTATCAAACAAAATTACCAGATACAGATGTACTGTGAAGGACAAAATAATTTCAGGAACAAGGATGTGATCTCATACCAGTTTATAGCATCTATACTCTTGCTTTCTGTGAAAAAGAAAGGTGTACCAGGTCCATTATATTTTAAATGAGATGGTGCTCAAAAAGATGAACCAAATTATTAAGATAAACCATATATGCTTTAAAGAACAGAATTGTATGATTGATATATTTGGCTCTAGATCAATTTTAAGACATAAAAGTTTGAAAAGTCTTGCTGGGAACTGTAAAACCAAAGTTTCTCATAATATTTCATCAATGATGGCAGCTACTAAAATGATACAGAGTAGCTTTAAAAAATGGAAGGATGCTCAACATTTTGCAGTCTGTTGTGTTTTTTTTTTTTTTAAGTGGTGATTCTTTTATTTAACAAGAAAAAAGATGTCTTTCACAGAATTTAAAACACATTACACATGAAAAGGTATTAAAATATTTTCATTATGTCACTTTTTGCAGATTTGGAAAGGTTCTGAAATTTTTCAAAGCCACTTCATGTGATTTTAAGGAATGTATTGCCTTAAATTAATGAATTATCTGTAGTAATTTTAAGGAGATGGTTTTATGAAGTGTTTAGAAGAGTTCATTCTTCCAGCATTCTAGTTTACAGTACATTATATAACACTTCAGTGTAACAAAATGCATGATTACAGGTATAATTTGCAGTGAAATAATGGTATATAGAGAGGTACAAGCAATATGCCAGTTCCATTGCCTCTGTTACATAAATGCTCATCACAAAAACAAACTAGCTGTGTTTGTTAGCCCTGGCTAAAAAATAGAAAAACATTAAAAAGTCAAGGAAGTGATGTGTGGTGACTTGTTTCCTCCCTGACCAAATTTCTTCTCCCTGAAATAGGCCTGATAAAGAAGTTCATTTCCCTAGAGTCCCATTTTGAAGCACACCTTCATTCTGTTTTCACTGCAGTAACAGAGTCAGACATATTTAACATTCGTGCTTACATTATAGGCTTTTAATCCTGCTAAGATTTAAGTGTGTGGCAATACACAAAGCAGCCCTGCTTCAATATGTGTTTTTGGCATGCAGAACATCAATGAAACAGAGCCTTTTTTTTTTTCACAATCATTATTTCTTAGTAAGCATTGCTTTCAGTTTTGATGAAATTACTTTTTTACTATAGCTGAAGTTCCCTGAACACCATTACTATTATCCAGATGTATTTGTAGCCTTTCTGTGGCTTCCTTAATAAACAGAAATTGAATTTAAATGCCATACCTTTCCAGCTAAGAATCTGGGAAATTGATGGCAAAGGGGCCCAGAGACCTGTGACATCTGCGTTGGCCAGAGATACTTTTTCCAGTATCCCCATGGCTGCAGCAAGCTGCTTTCAAAAGCCCGCTGTCCTCCACTTCTCCTCTGTGATAACCTTGCTCTAATTCAACATCTCATCCCACTGCATGACAGGGTAATGAACAAGTATTGAGGAGTCTCATTCGGCCCTCAGTAAAGAAAAAAACAACATTCACATCCTCAAGGAATAAATTCCAGCCCCAGAAAAATCCAGTGGTATAGGCATTTTGAGTAGACATCCCATAAAAGGCATCCATCAGTCCCAGTGGCAGTGTCAATAATCCAACCAGCTGCATGGATTGGAGCCCAGAAGTATTGAAATCCTGCACTTCACTCCATTCCCTAGCACTTGTCAATTGAAAAGCTTTTAGCTTGCTTTATCTCAGAACAACTTTCCCTATTGTGCCCCAGATGCATTTCCTCTGGTATCCCGAGGGCTAGGAATACTGCAGGCCAGAATCATGGCAGCTGGAGGAGAGAAGCAATCCTGTTTTCTCTCAAAAGCCAGTGGCAATGTGCTGGGCTTTCCAGCTATCAGTGAAGCACTTCATTCCCTGCCTTACAGAATCAAGACTTAAACTCTGAAGTTTGATGCCTAGCTATAACCAGAGACTGTTTTTGCCACAGCAAGCTTTCTGAAAATGGTAAAGGACTCTACTGATGGCTAACAGAACCACTGAAGAGCTTCTCATTTTCCTACCTAGACTTCCTCCACTAACCTTCATACCTGAGATTCCCCAAAATTATGGGTTTTCTAAATTGTAAAGGAATAAGATGCCTGTGTTGATGATTTTGAACATAGTAAATTACTCTGAATGCAACAAAATCTTACGCAGAGTGAGCCTTAAATTCTTTTCAGAGGTGCTCTGACCTCACCGTCATTACCTTATGGAACCTAAACAAGCTTCCTCAGTTAAGGAACTGTTCCACTGTCTCTCAACCTATGTAAACAAACATTATGTACTTGTTTGTTTCTATGGAATGTGAGTTGTATTTTCTTAGCTATCAAAAGGAACAGAGAAGCAGAGTGGATACGGTCTTTTGAGGACCTTTTTTATTTGTACACATGCTCCCTTTAATCACATTTCCGAGAATATGTCAGCCTTTCACATACAGCTCTAGGAATGATAGAAAGGAGTAGGATCAGGCCAGTATATGGCCAAAGGTTGAGTGACCATTTAGCCAGTCGCCATATTTAGCCTGGAAATTGTTTTTGGTGTGGAAACTACTTTATTCGGCTTATCTTCTTTAGGCTCTTCAGACATACCAGACTGATCCTGCCATGAAAAAGATGCTAACTCAGCTGTATTTCTATGTCATGCCTGTATTTAATGTGGATGGATACCATTATAGCTGGACAAATGTAAGTACTATCACTAGTATTACACAAAAAATTATTCAGACAGGAAGACTGAATGCTTATTACACCATTCAAAGGTGACTTCCTGTATAATCTCACTCATCACTCTGTATCATGCAAAATCGGAGTAAATTAATTCAGTTAAAACAGAACACTGGAAATGATTACTGGGTTGAGCTTTTGTGTGTGTTTGTTTATGAACAGAGAGATTTTTGTCAAAATATAGCAATATTGCTAATTAACTATTTTAAAACTTACCTTAGGATCGGTTCTGGAGAAAAACAAGATCAAAGAACTCCAGGTTTTGGTGTTATGGGGTTGATGCTAATCGCAACTGGAAAGTGAAATGGTGCGGTAAGTCTGGAAATACTTTGGTCCAGCAGTTCAGATTACCCTGTATTTAATTATCCAACACAGTAAGTAGGTTAGGTCACATCTGTTGTGAAGTGTTCTCTTTTCCATTGTTAAAATTGAAGCTTCTTTTTCATAACGCCACAAGGCAGGGCTTAAATGTGCCTTCTATCTTAAGAAAAAAAAAGTCTAAACTTTCGAAAAAGGCATCTCATCAGAAAAAAAGTTTTTATGGTATGTGTGGCAAAATTAAAACACTGCACTGTAGTTCTGCAATATAACTCATTCAAAGCACAGTACTGAGTTTGGTCCATCATATTTCAGAATCTACCTGACTACAACTTTAGGAAACATTTTAGATTTATTTAATTTATCTAATCTCTGAAATCAACTTAGTTTTAGAATCAGATTTGCTTTGTTGGCCCCATAGAGAAATGTCTGAGAACATTTTAAGACTACTATTATTAGTGATTTAATGAAGAAAGAAGATGCTTTTAAATGCATGGAGGTCCATTTTAAAGCTCCTAGAATTTCTGCAAATACTTTCATAAAAAGTGACTTAAATTTTGCATATGGAATGCAGAAGTAATTAAATACTAGCAGATCTGGGGTGAAACAACTGAAAAAGAAAATAAAACTTATAGCAAGATGATGCAGCTCACACACAGAAGTCAGCAGTCACACAAGTTCTGCTGCAACTGACAGTAATAGCCCTTCGTTATGAAATAGAGTGTTTTATACCTGGTTCTTCTGCTGACCTGCTCTCCCATCTTAAGCAACTTTATTCACCTTTCCGAAGTAGTGTTTACACACTTCTAATTCAACAGCCCTTAGCCCAACCCTCTTCCACTGGAAGTCTCCAGGTGTTTCCACAGTGCTGACTGCTTGCAGTAAGTACTCTGCAATTTGTCTTGATTCTCCAAGTAGACATTTTTAAAATGTATGGATCAAATTAAGTGAAAATAACCTACCCAAGGTGATTATAAGTGACAAGGGTGAAAAGAATTACATATTCAATGCAACACAGACCTGTGAAATATGCTTCCAATTTCACAGAATCACAGAATCATTAAGGCTGGAAAAGGCCTCTAAGATCATCTAGTCCAACCATCAACCCATCACAACCATGCCCACTAACCATGTTCCCAAATGCCACACACCTACACATTTCTTGAAATCCTCCAGGGACAGTGACTTCACCACCTCCCTGGGCAGCCTCTTCCAATGCATCACCACTCTTTGGAGAAGAAATCTTTCCTAATGTCCAAACTGAACCTCCCCTATCACAACCTCCTTTCAGGTAGTTGTAATGAGATAGGTATAAGCCTTTTCTATCAACTACTAAATTTGTATCTATTTGCAGTAAAGAGAAGACAGACATGGAAGCAGTTACAGTTGTTGGATGAGAATTTCTCCTTTACAGAATATAGCCCTGCTACCATGATCTTCAAGGCTGCAAAAATAATGTAAAAATGAACCAAACTCCTACATCTCTGTTACCATCTTTTAACTAAGCACATCAGTCACAGCTGGAGGTATTTTGAGGACATATGTTTACTATTCAGAAGACAGCCAGCAGCTTAATTAGAATGAACATTCTTCTACATAGTCTTCAGAGCCGTATTATAGAGACCTATCAGTGGACATTAATATTCACACTGTGTATTTTCTTTCTAGTCCTAATTAATCTTTTTTTGGTTCAAGTCATTCTGCTCCTCCCTCTCCCCTATCTCCTGTATTAAAAATTCTCTCCTGTATTAAAACACTCCCACTGTATTTAAACTCAAACATTCTTTGCTGAGTCCCAGTAATGCTTACTCATTTTTTTGATAAAAGAAAAAGAGTTTTTGTGGGCTGAGTGAAACTATAACAATACACACACATTGTATGTTTCAATCCACTGCTTGTTGCATTTCTTCCCTGCACTACACGTGAAAGACAGGTCCTCACCCTTTAAAAAATAAAAATTCTTCCAGGGTTGCTCACCATCCCACTAAGCACATGCCCTGCTTCCTGCACCAGACCCCAAATTCCACCTTACTCTATTTCAGCAGAGAATAAAGAGCTCTTTCATGGCCAGGGCTGACTGGTGCTCAGAAGATGCTCACCCAGAGCCCTGTGTTCTCATTAATATAACACTAAATGAAGCAGAAAAGAATCTGGATCATATCACACTTTGAGACTTGTATAATTGTAATGCATTTAAAATTTAATCCTGCACACACCTTTAAAAACCCTTTAATACAGTTCAGTCATACCTAGAGTTCGCAGGCAAGGCTTGATCTTCCCCACTGGGCTCCCAGCAAAGCCACACAGACCTACTTGGGAAAGATAGCACAGCATCCCCTTTGGTCTCTTCTTCCCATCTAGTGCAGGGATTTGATGTAAGCTTTATGATATCACTTCTGTATTCCATAGGGGCTGAAAAAAGGGCTATATCACTTATTGGGAAAAATGTCACTGCAGCCCCCTGTGCCTAAAATAGCACACACAAATTGCAGACAGGCCTAGCTGAATACTGACTGCAAGATCTCTGGGGTACAGATGTTCTCTGATATACATATGTGCAGTAACTAGCACAATGGCTTAATGTTCTTGAGATAAATCACAGAATCATAGAAGCATAGAATATCCCGAGCTAGAAGGGATCCATGATGATCGTCGAGTCCAACTCCTGAAGCAACAGGTTATGAGACAGCCTGGAAGGGAAAAGGAAAAAAAGACATTGTTTTGCAAGGCAGAAGACTATTCTGTGCCTTGCAATCAGTCCACAAGATCATAAATTTAAAATCAATAATTAGTTACAAAGATTTAAATCATTTCATATGGCAAATTCAATGAAGAAGTTTGCATCCAAAGTTCCCAAGAGAGAAGTAGTAGGAGTACAAATTTCCAGTACATCCCAATTTCCAGTGCACCTCATTGCTCACCGAGGACAGTGCCTCACTCTGGCAGGAGAAGTGGCTGCAAGGAAGTTCAAGAATCATGCTCCAGTCATCTGTACTCCCAGTCTTGTTTCTGTAGCCAATCAGATTTTGTTTTACCAGTCTCTGCACCCATTTCCTTTGCACCTTTGATCTCATGAGGTATATCAGATGATACTTGCCCTCCCCCAGGTACAAAAATAAAGCAGTATGATGACATTTTATGCAATTCCATTTTCTTCTCGTGACTGTAACTCTGAAATTTCACAGGAGTTGATAGCACTGTTTCATTTTTTTTTCCTTCTTGTTACTCTAAAAGAACTTTCAGTATGAAAATCGAAGATATCCTTACACTGTCCATGGGCACCATTGAAACTCAGCCTCTTTACCATCAGCCACCTTCACTCAAGGAAAAGCATTAACTATAGCTGGGATTGCAAGTGGCTCATGATAGTAGGCTGAACAGTATAGAGAACCTTTTCTTCACTAAAAGTAACTAAACTGAGTCATATTTTACTACTGGGTCATTTAACAGTAAGCTTGCAGGATTATGCTGTTTATTAATGGTTCAGCATACAACACTGCTATGGGAGATGAAGCATCCATTAAAAAAAAAAAGAAGAAAAAAAAGCATTGGCTCTGCAGGCTCTGTGAAATAGCTTTCCTTTAGCTATATTATCTGACAAGACATCGAGGCAGGGTACTCTTGAGATTTGGATGACATGTTGGCCATCTGTTCTGCAGGGAGGACACCATCTGCCCTCAATATAACCCTCCCATATCCACTGCTATCTAAGCACTAATACCTTTTGATATCCTCACCTGTGGCCATTGAATGATAGCCTCATTTTTCCTTTACAGATGAATTTGCAGTATAGGATACTTTCACTTTAATTAATTTATTTATTTATTATTTATTTTGCATTAGGATGATTGCGTAACCTTGTTCTATTTCATACTATCATGCATTCTCACTCTCACTGCTCTTTTCTTATTATTTGAAGATGGAAGTACTTACTATACAAATGAAAGCTAATAAAACACTGCTTTTGTAAGTCCCTGATGGCACAAGAGAATGTCACAAACAAACTATTATTATTCTGCAGGTCAAAGTAAAACGTGGCATTCTGAAATCACAGTGGATAAAAGAGTAGCATGGATTTGCATAAAAATTGTTCTTTTAGGCCCAGGCCCTCAGCTGTAAATGAGACAGTGGCTTAGAAACAGAATTGTTAGATGATAAAGGAGCCACTGCTATGTCTCCTTTTCTGAGTTTCATCTTTCACTACCTCATGGGATATTACACGTAGGCTTTGCTTCTGTAGCTTACTGCCACCTGAGCAGGATGATGTGGTGAAAGAAATCCTCACAATTGAACCCCTGCCCCTTTTGAAAGAAAAATAAGCCCTGTGCAAGCTGAGATGATTTCTATTTTAGCTAACCGAGCAATCATCCCATGCATCACATCATTTTTTTTTCTCATAGGGTTTATAAGAGTAAAAATAGGCAGTGGTCAGGGAATTTCTCCTGTTTTAAACCAGTCTCTAAGGTAATGCAAATTAAGGTTAGCTACCTACCATTGTAGCTATCACTTTATAAGTTAGTAAATGAAACTACTCTTAGAGGCTGGATTTGTCCTGGCAGTGACTAGTGACAGGGACACAGTTCTCTGATTTCAAATAAACCAACTGAAACCTTGAAATGGTTTTAAGACAAACTTCATGCTGGAATGCTATAAAGAGTGCCCCTCGTACGGAAAGTTACTGAAGAAAATACTGAAGAAAAGTGAGGTCAGACTCCCCTTTTTCTGATGGATTAAAAATCTGACCTCTGGGAAGCATTGCATGGAGCTGGCCACTTGGCCACTTGTGCGTCTACTAGATGAGCAGATTGCTGTACTGAGGTCCCACTGGCTCATGCCCATCAGTCACATGAAAGCAATTTGTTTATTGCTTTTCATGCTTTTGCACACAGGTCACACGGGCTGTCCCTTAGAAATTCTCTGTGATTGTTCACCATCAGCTTTCTCATTCCATTCTAGATGAAGGGGCCTCACTTCACCCTTGCGATGACACCTACTGTGGTCCCTTCCCTGAGTCTGAGCCTGAAGTAAAGGCTGTTGCTCATTTTCTTCGCAAACATCGTAAACAAATAAAAGCCTACTTGTCCTTCCATGCATACGCACAGATGCTGCTGTACCCTTACTCTTACAAATATGCAACTATTCCAAACTTCAGCTGTGTGGTAAGTACATTAGCGCTGGGGAGAATGCAATTCACCATATAGCTTTTTTTGGTACAGTTTTGTCCTGAGAGGAGAGTTGTTTCATCCATGCTCTTCACTTATTTAATACATAGCAGTATGCATTCTGGATCTGCTTGCAATCTCGTTTCTAATTATATAACCTTCACTTGAAGTGAGTCAGCAGTAATTTGATTAAAATGGTATAGTGCCTTCCATCCATCAGTCCCTGCAAATTACCTGATAGCATAAATCCCTGGGTTTTAATCGTAGGTATTATCATTTTATTTAATTTTATTTAATTAACAGTAAGAATTATGTAGTTAAGTCCTTGGGCATCTATCTGGAATTCTGTCTATACATTCTCAGAACAGAGGCACAATTCTGAGTGTGATCTGTCACTCAAAACAGAGTGACAAATCTGAGGCACAAAAAAGATTGTCTTCAATTTTATGACCAAAAAATAAAATGAAAGTGGTTTACATTGATCCATTAGAAGAAAAATCTGGTAGATTTCACTAAAAACAAAGGTTCTATTGCTTTATGTATCAGGCATAGTGTTTTCAGCACTTTTCAACAAGCAGTTAATTAACACCAAGTGCTTTGGAGCTTTTGTCTATTAGGAGAATAAATTAATAGTGTGGATTTTGATGCAAGCCTATTGATCTGTGAATACATACAATTCATGTATTCCATGCTCATCCAAATGCAGGAAAGCCATTCACCCTGCCTGCAGTTTGAAATCTGTTGTTAGCCAGCCTCCTCTGCACAAAACCCTCCCTTTAGCCCATTCTCCTAGGAAAGTATTGCTCAACCTTCACTTGCTGTTTGCTCCTGTTAACAGACACCCATTGCAGCAGTCAGTAGCAAGCCCCTCTCTTTTGCCCTCAATTCTTGGTAAAATTACATTGTCCCTACATCTCTCATTTTGGTCTTGAAAGTTACGGTGACATTTAGCTTACCAGTTTAAGCTTGTTTACTTCAAAAAGAGCTTAACCGCATCTTAGATTTATCCTGTGCAGAATAAATGATGTGTTAGTCCCTGGAGACTCGCAGAAGTTTCACTCTGCTGCCCTCTGAGGAGGCTGAGCAGCAAGCACCGCACAAACTGAATGCTTTGTTGGTTTATTTCTGTTATGACACTTAATTTCATGAGTTACCAAAATTTCTACTGTGTGATATCATTCTTGGGAAACAGAGAAAATTAGAAGTTAGCTTTGCAGTCAGTGGAGCTAAAAATATAAGATCCTTGGGGACTGACTGTGAATAAATCTGTGAACCTTGTTTTTATTCTACCTTCTCCACCCTTTTTTGGGGAGTAGCAAAGGGAAAGAAGAGCCTCCCAAATGAGGTGGTAACTATTACTTACCAAAAAAAATGTACACTTGAAATTTTAAACCCCAGGATCTCATTTCTTTGAAGACCAGCAGGTGCAGGCATTCTTTCTTTTTTTTTTTTTTAGAACAGCCAAGACAGAAAAACACAAAGACGTGGTGGTAGAAAGAATCAGCATCTCCTTTGCAAGATGATTGCTGGCTATCAGCAACATTCAGACTAAAGTAAGAAAACAACAGGCAGTGCCATGAAATTCATCCCAAGGAAAAGGAATCTCTAAGAGTTTTCACACACATTGCCAAGTCTTTAATGCATGTTCTTATTGCTTGGCAGCTATTCCCTTTTCGAGGCAGGGTGACTGTCCCTCAGTGCACACACTCTGACTTTCCATCCACAGCTGTTAGACTAAGGGAGCTCATTTCTGATGAGTGCCAAGTGTCCCCTAAGTTTGTGAGACCTTGGGTCCATCAAGCTTTGCATCAGAGAGAGTGGTGTGCAGACCTAAAGCAACAAAGAAACAGTTCTAGACAAATGGAAGTCAAATCCCAATAATATTCTGCCAGTATTTGGAATCCATCGTTATTTTTACTACAATGAGGCAAAAAAGAACAGGGAGGTTGGAATAAGGAACTGAAGTAATTTCCTGTTATTTAGAAGGTTCAGTGAGGGTATTAGAGTGAAAATGAATGGAATACTGTTATTTATTTATAAGTTTTAATATTTGCCAACAGCCAAAGGCTCCATCAGCAGGTGGCTCCTTTGAACAATCTTTAATATTTGAAGTGTCTCAAATGGTGACTTAGGCTGAGGTTTCAGGTTCTCCAGTTCTCTTGCAGAATTACAGTGTGTTGGAAAGTGGCAGTCCCTGTTTCCTGTTGCTGATGAAACAAGCTTTGCTGGTCTACGTGGACTCTCTACAGAGAACTCCACATGTACAACAGATAGAGTATTTGGTGTTAACAGAGGGGTGCAATTAATTCCAAGCAAAAAAAAGGGTATTTCTGTCTGTGTTGTATCATTCTGGAGAGCTGTCAGTTACCATTTAGATTAAAGTGTTCAATTATTCAGAGTTGCTTTGAAAGGGGAGAGCTGTGTACTGATCACAACATGCATATTCTGTTCTAATTTAGGCACAAGTCTCTTATTAACACTCTCCTGAAATCTGTTCTTTTAAGATGCTTAAAATGTAAATCATACTTTAAGATTGAAGAAAACAAAAAACAAAGCAGCAGAAACATTTATTCACCTAGAGAGTTTTAAATTTCACCTACTGTTTGTTCCTTTTTTTCCTGTGCTATCATTTGCTGTACTGTTTACAGTGAGATTAAATGACACAGCTGAGCTTGTGTATCTCTTCATAAATATCTGACAGTTCTGTATGGAACTTTCTCCTTTACAGTGCTCAAAGGCTAGTTGCTTAGGTATGTTCATGATATGATCTGCATGGCATAACGCAGATCAGCACAGTCCCCAGTTTCAGCTGCATTACCCAGCAGTGGCTGTTAGCAGCAGCCCTCAGGGCTAAGAGCCGTGGGGGAACACCTGCCTATATGCCCTACATATTTGAGTGGGAACTACCCAAGTATTTCTTCACAATGATTTCAACATAGCTCACCCCTTTTCTGTCATTGTTCTGTAAGTCATGCAGGGAGCACATGCAGCTCCGCATGTGTAAATGGGGAGCAGTCCCGATGACAGCACTTCTCTCTGCCTCAGGCCTCCCATCACCTTCTTGTGCTTGGTATAGGTGAGTCAGAAGTTGCCCTTCAGCAGTATTTGGCTGCCACATCCCAGCCCTGCATTGACCTCAGCAGTGCAACTTCTCATGGAGGTATGATGGAGATGAGGGCTGAGCTGCAAACACCAGGCCACAGTCTCCAGAACAGAAGTCCTGCACTAAGAAATGAACTGAACAAATCCAGTTTTGCCTAGCAGAGTTTCATAATGGGATTAAAAAATTGCTCTTTCCTTTTTTAAGAGCAGTTCTCATTGTAAAACTAACTGCCGATAGCCCTACTTGCTCACCAGTGCCACCAGTGAGTAAAAATGAATGTGGGTCATTTTATTTTTCGGAATGTCTTTTTAAAGCAATTTTCTCTAGCTCGTCTTCTGGAGTGGACAGAAATCCCAAACAGGAATGTCTGTACTGGTCAAACCAGAGACTAAGCCAGAATTCTGACTCCTGGCAATGGCAAAGGACTGGAAGTTCAGAGAAAGTGAATAAACTCAAGGCAGGTACAAAGTAATCCTTTCCAGTGCATTCATCCATGTCTGGTGAATAGCAGCATAAGAACCAAGTTCATCGGGATTTGCATAAACTGAAGACTACAGCTCTTCAGGAAATAAAAATGCTTAACTACTGCACTTTCCCACAGAGGTAAAAATTCTAGCAGTTTCTAGCTCCAATGATGTTCTGTATAGGGAGATCACCACATTTTCTAGGTGTCCCTGGCCTTCACTCTACATTCTACAGGATCCTGTCTTCTGAGAATACAATATTCATTTTCCTTTCCAACATTTGCACCTTTTCTTTGTGCTTGCAAGCACTGTTCATTATGACCGTCAGAATTTGCCTTGGGCCAGGCCTTCTGCATCCAGTATTACAGAATAAACCTCCTAAATACAGTGCATCCTTATGGATCTTGAAACACAGACACTGATTTTCCTTGCACAGTTCTGAATTTGCATTTCTCCAACAGTAGAAATAAATCTCCAGGCCCATGTCATCTGGCACTAAAGGAAGTTAGACCAATTGTGAACATTCTCCAGTCCATCAGAGATTTAGGAGAAAAGTTTACCCCTTTCTCTCTTCCCACTCTGCTCACTTAACCACTCTACAATGTAGTCTTCACTCACACAGCAGAAATGAGGTTTAGCAGACAGGGAAATATGTGCAGCTGTTGGCAGAAAAATGTTTGCACAGCTTTTATTCTGCCTAAAAATGAGATTATTTTATCCCACTGTCTCACATGTTTCCAACATTTGTTGTGTCACTGAATTGGTATACATACACCTACAATTACAGATATTTAATGGCTGATTACTCACAGTACAATGAGTTTATATATGCCATGAAAATACTGAATCAAGTTCTCAGCATGTCAGTAAAAATAAATAATGTATTTCTCGCTTAAAAACACTTTAGGTTAGTTGCCATGAGCTTACAGAACAGGGCATTGCAGCAGTAGTCAGTGACACATAGCTCAGTTTTCAGCTCCAGTGCAGTATTTAATTCAGAATCTAATTTATGCATTTGTTTTTTCTCCCCCACACAGGAATCTGCAGCCTATAACGCTGTTAATGCTCTTCAGTCTGCCTATGGTGTAAGATACAGATACGGTCCTGCATCCAGCACTTTGTGTGAGTTTCCCTCTGATGCAGGTGTATAACTACCTATAACAAGGAGACCATCTTTGTTATAACAAAGGAAGTAAATACTGTTTAAATGAACTTTGCTCCTGTGCATGGTGAGAAAGGCGGAAGAAGTTTTGTAACTGACACAGTCAGTTGATTACAAAAATGATTAAGCCAACTGATGCAATAAAAGAGATTAAAATGCAATGCATTTGAAAGAGCAAATCCAGCAAGTAGCGTATTCAGAAAATATAAAAACAGATTTTTCTTTTATAAAAGATCTTTATCAGACATTGCAAATGCACTGCGAAGTTATGAAGCATTTGAGAGAAAATAATTCAGAGTAGTTTTCATTTTTGACCATTGCTTTGTTTTGCTCTCTGTGCCCTTGTGACAGAGAGCTCATTCTAAAATCTAAGATGATCTTCTTAAAACCCAGGTTTCAAATTTCTCAGTGTTTAAATGATGATAACTGACAGCAATGGTATCTGTATGTAAATATCTTTCATTTTTCAGAGATTAATTTCAAATGCACTTTCTCCTATAAACAAAATGTCTTTAAAATATGCCCTTTAAATATATAACAACACTTGTCAGACAAGCTCTCCATGCAGACAGGAAAGAGGAAATGATATTCAGTAGGTTTCAGAGAAACATCATTCTCTCTCTACTTAAACTATGAGGCCTATATTCACTTGGCAAAGAGACCGAAAAAGTGAGGAACTTAAGTAAATAGCAAGATCTATCACAAGTAATCTCCTGCATCTCCCTTGCTGTTGCTGTATTTTGGTTGAGGCTTTACGTGTCACACTTTATCATGGGTCCCCATCTCATAGCACAGTCATCATCTTGTGCTCATTACAGTGCAGTTGTTTGCTGTGTCGAAGGACCAGCACTGTGAGTTAATGCTAGAACTGCACAGAGGAAAGCAGGCCGCATAGGAGATGGATCTTTATATAAATGTAAGTGTCTTGGGTAATCAGCATATGGAGATAACGATAAGCATAAGAAACACGCTTCCTCTGGAAGGTTTGTTAATATTAGACACCACCTATGCAAATGCTCTCATGCTGTAAGGAAATCATGAGACAATGAGACAGAAATGAAAAGAAATCTTAAAAGAACTTTTAAAAGGAGAACATAGTTTATTTTATCATCTTTTTTCCTTCTCTCTGCTAATGAATTGACTGGAAAAAGCTAAATTGAGGAGCATGCAAGCAAGGGTCCAGGTGGGAGATCTTTGTGGAAGCCAAGCTTTATACTGCACTCACTTGGAGACAAGAACTGTTTGGGGCTTTATACTAAAAGTTCACTTTATTGAATTTTCGCTTTACTCAGAGAAGACATTTATTAATTTTTTCCTGTGAAAATCAAAGGTCTAATTCTGTATTGGGCTGATCATCTTTCACAAGGTTCTGGGCATCTCTGAAGAGTGTTCAGGGTCAGGGAACAGCAGCTTGAGTTGCAGGTGTACTCACAGTGTGCTGTAGATAAAATGCCACAAAAACTATCTCGCACAGTCAACATGACCCGCACTGAAATTGTTTTTTTTTCAATAGTTGCTGAATTCTCTATTTCAGATGTGAGTTCTGGCAGCTCTATGGACTGGGCCTACAAAAACGGCATCCCATATGCATTTGCGTTTGAGCTGCGCGACACCGGGCACTTTGGATTTTTACTCCCTGAGACGCTGATCAGACCAACCTGCACAGAGACCATGCTTGCAGTTAAAAATATCACTTTTCATCTGCTGAAGAAATGTCACTGAGAGCTATTTCTAGGCTCTGGAACAGAGAATTTTATTTTCAGAATTAATGCCTTTCAGTGAATTTATCATGCTAAGCTTGGCCTATAGAAGCTATAGAAGATAATGGGAAATATGGCATTGTTTCTACTAGATTCACATGGCTGGAAATGGAAAAAAGTTCATAAAGTTGATATACTATCTTAGTTATCCATTTGATGTAACATGCTTAGTTCTTTCTTGTGATAGATCTCTGATGGGGACTTCAGTGGGGCAGGCCCAGGGCCACATATAGATGACTGAGAGAAAACTCAGTTTCCAGACTGTCCCTGGCCTTACTGCTTTCCCAAACATGAAGACTTCCCTTAGCAGAGTTTCTCAAACCAGGGGATAAAGTTTACATTCATGTATACGCACTCTGAGCCCCAGCATGGGCCCATGTCTATAGCAGTAAATGGCAGTATGGCATATAGTTCCAGCTAGCTGTGCTACAGGTAGCAAAGCGGCTTTCTTCTGCATGTATGCATATATATGTATTTGCACTTCTGTGATTTCTTTTCATATAATGTGAGATTTGACCCAGTGTTCCCTTTAACTGTTAAGAAATATCTACTTTCCAACGTATACATTGAAATGGACACATTACCTTTGAAAATGTAACTTCTGTAGAGACATGTAAGAATTATAATGAAATATTATTTAACTATACAATACTGTGCTTTATGGAAGGACAGTAGCTGACAAAGCAACTTGCCACAACATGGAGCTTGGAACCAGACAGGCAACAGGTTCTTTTGGGTTTTGCTGTAGTCAATCTGTGCCCATTTCCACCAGCAGAGGATATAGACTTAAACTGCAGTTATGGTGCTATTTTATTCATTGGTAACCTTGCAGTGAGTTCTGTGGCTATGTGGCTCTTCTTAGAAGTCGTATTTTTTGCATGCTTTAAAGGTATTAATAATAGATTCTTAAGTGGGACAGAGGTGAAATCAGAAGCTTTACAGCTGAAAGAGAATAAGCACCATGTTGGAAAGAATAATTATGTGAAAACACAAAAAATGTAACAACTTGTTGAGGTTTTTTGGGTGCTTTTAAAATAGTATTTTTTCATCATATTATATCTGCAAAAGCATATATTTTACTTTATTATTTTTGAGTTTAATCTTATGCCATAACAATTTAAATAAGATGTATTTGTTAATAAAATCATCAGAGGCTTTTGAAGTATTCTTTGTATTTTATTTCATTGTTACGGCCTTAGTTTGTGGATTTAACAATTTTTCTTATTTGTAAAACATTTCTGACACCAAAGATGCAACACTTGAAAAAATCTACATCCTCTGTACTACATGCTTGAACGTAGATAAAGGACAGCATGTATGAGACTGGGGAGCACTATATTTTAATAAGAATACCACTGTCTTCAGGACTGCAAAAGGGAACCAGTTAAGCAAAGATGACAGAATCTCATTCTCTGCAAATTTAACATTTTCCTATTAAAATGTATTTATTTTAAACAAGTTTTCTGAAAGCTTGTCCAGATTTGATTAGTTCAGACTTGCCTGAATAATATGAGTTTCTAATCTGGTTTAATTAAAACTTAGGGGACAGAAGCACTAAAAATATCTACCCACTGGTCATCTCCCCTTTGCTTATGACCATAATTAATAAATATTTTGAAAGCAGCAAGAGCAACCTTTTGCTGTGTACTAATTCTTGACAAGCAGTCTTGATTGTGTGTAAGTAGTACTAATTGTCAAGAGTTATTCTGGATTTAGGTAATAAGATCGAACTATTACAAGGACATGTGGGACTGAAGTGAAGGACAGAAGGTGTGAAAGATGCCTAATCAGCATAAGGCAGTTTACCACTGCAGTGCTACACTACAAACTTTTTCACATATGAGCCAGGAAAAAATAGATGTGAAGAGCTGATTCCTGTTCATAGTTCAATGCTTCATCACAAGAAGCATTTCAGCTTCATCTCCATACCATCACATCTCCACTGGTACTGGAAAGTACTTGAACTCCTGAAAGAAAAATAAAAGAAAAGACAACTAAAACAAAACAACTATTTTACTTTAAAAAGATCCTAACATTTTAGATACAGGTGACCCTGTATAGGAATAATGACAAGTATTCTCACACATCTAAGAAGCTTTGACATTTAGATATATTTGATTCCAAAAACAATGGATGAATAAATCTGCATCCTGGCTTCTGGGTAGACTAAGCCTGAATACTATGTTTTGCGTGCAGCTGAAACCTCAGAGCTGAGCTGAGTTGAGTTTTGAAGATCTTTCCATATCGGATAATTCAGTGACTCATAACTGAATGCAAATGTAAACAGTCTTTGACTCCTTTAAGTTCAGGGTCACTAAAGCTGATCTGAAAGACAGTCACTGGAAAAGAATAAACCCTATTTCCTGAATTATGAATCTGTAAGACAAATAACAGTAAGAGTGATTCAAAATAGAGCAATTTACCCTAAGGAAAGAGCTATATATCAGCTATTTGGGTACAGAACAACAGCCTTTTTAACTTAAAGATATTACTTCTTTGAACATTTCTTACTTGTCTCCATAATTACTTACATCTCTTCCCAGTGTACTTCCCTTCAGCAGAATTGGTAACTGCTTTTGAGAAATGTGAGTTTATCTTATGATGATAGGTATCGTTTATCTTTCAACGCAGTAGAAAGCACATGAACAGCAAAACAGTGGTTAATTAATCTAGCAGACAAAATCAGATATATATAATCATTATGTGAATCCGGGAGTTACACTTCCATTGATTACTGATAGATTAAATACAACTGTTTCTGTAACTTGGAAAAAGTGTTCAGACAAGGCTTTGTAAACATCTGTTCTTTCCTTTGATAGCTTTTATGTTTTAAGAACTGTGAGGTTCTTAAAACAAGCCCACAGCTCTGCCCAAGCACAAGAATTATCCCAAATGAGAGCTTAGAAAGATTCCAAAGGACTTTGAACTGTCATTCATAAATTGATTTTCAAAAATGACCTTTATCGGTTGAATAAGCTACTGAGTTTAGTTGCAAATCTTGAAGAAAGAACAAAGCTGAAGGCTGAAGCTCCACCATCTTTTTCGGAAGTTGCTTCAAAAAGACCACTGTATTTGGTCACCCATGTAACACATAAAGCCTACAGAAAAATGCAGTTCTTTTTTTGAAATGCCTGAAATTTCAGCAGAAAGATTCCAAATGACCTTGAATGCCAACATTCATTTCTTGGAAACAACCAGTACCAGTCAGTTTGTCTACAAAACAAACTGCAGCATGCTGATTGCACTATCTGCTGGAGGACTGCACAAAATAACTGCTTAGTGAAAACACTACACCTAATTCTTACAGTTGAGAAGAAAGTATCACATTTCCTAACAAAACGAGGTTAATATTTAACAATTCTAGTTTATTCGTGTTAAACAACACCCTCCCTTTTTATGTTTGCATTCAATTTAATGGCACTGCTCAAAGAGTGAAATGTACAGAACCATGAGTTGAGCAACACTTTCGAAAGCCCTTTAACCTTCCCTTCGGCTGTGAGAAATTACTGTTTCCATAATTTCAATAAATCCAACAATATCCATAATCCAATGCTATATAAAGTCACATTCATTGCTAAAAATGCTAGTCTCACACATAACGATTTAATGGTTTTGACTTTTGAGACTAAAAGCCAGAATGCTACCAATTTCATTCAGTTCTTAGGTGATGGTAAAACACCAGAATAATGCCTCAAATATATAGAGATGAACTTTCCACCTGCTGCAGAAAACAGAAATGAGAACAGAAATTCAAAAAAATTACAGAAAGAGTTTTTAAATATGAACCCTGTGGCATTAGTTATATTTCATCACACAAAATACTTAAAAAAAAAATCTGTGCACTGAAAATGTAGGCCACATGGAATGCTTAATGTCCAATTTTCAGTCTCCTTTGGGATAAAAGTTTAAGATCTAAAGAGATCTAATTGTTTCTTCCTATCGGTGTAAGAAAAAAATCTGTGTGGGGGCTCATCTGTGTTCTGGCAGATTGTATCAACACCCTCAAGCCACATCCGCGCTCTGTAGTCAGCAGCATAGGTGCTGGTGGCTGGTCTGCCTTGGCTGAAGGTGAACTAAAGTCCAGAGTAGCTTTTCACACTCCTGAATGTGCCCATCTCCCTACTTGAGAAGCAGGTGCTCAGAAACTCACATCCTTAAGATTCATATGATGTCAGAGGGGCCTACCTTAACAACAAGGTCTTTTGTGCGTATCTGCAAATTTGAGATAACTAGGGTCACCTCAGAGCAATGAGCTCATACATGGTTCTACTTAGCAAGAAAGGAGATGTTTGGAGCATTTAAAGAATACTTTGGAGTACCATTAAACCCAGAAGCCCCTAAATGTTTGCCTCTGTCTGACAGTCAGAAATGCTCAACCAGAAAGTCACGGATCTTTGCATGTGCAGATCCTTTCAAATGGTCTCCAGAGAGACTAAGTCAAGCATGGCAGGGCTTGCCCTTGAACTTGTGCATCAGGGAATACACTCATAAATAATAGATCCAAATGTTAATTAAAAAATGTTGCCACTATCCCCAGTCATGCAGAAAATGCACTGTCTGTGACCAAGAAAATCCATCCTTTGCAACAAAACATGGGATAATGTTGTCATCTGTCCTGCCTGCTCCAAGGTTCCTGCTACCCTACCACTATCTGGCATTATTGGAATACCTGTCGGCTGAATAGTCATAACAGGGAAATATTTTATTCTATCCTCAGGTCTGTAGGAGTGCACACTTTTACTCAAATAATAGATAACCAGTTCTGAAATAAATATTGTGGTAGAATTGTGAGCAGGTGTTGTAGTCTTTTGTGTAGACTACTAAGTGCCAGGCTGTTCCTCTGCCTATCAGTACAGCTTGATGTTATCAGGGAGAGTGTCTCATCTTTTAACCAAATAATGAGTCTTTTTTATTAACCAATTCTGAGCAGAATATCAAGCTAGGTCTGAGAAAGTTTTGCTTTATAACATAATTTTCCGTTTTCTTGAGAATATTAGATATGTTGGAGTCGCAAAAACAAAAACATTACAGCAGTCTGAAAAATTGGCCAAAATGACTGATCTACTTACTGTTTTGTTTTACTTTGTTTCCAGATTGCAAAAATTTGGGTTGATTGGGCAGGGTGAAACATTCTTCTGCACCTAATTAGCCAGAAATAGCTGTTGGTTGTGGTTTTTTAGGGAAAAAAAAAAAAAAAAAAAGCAAGATGGCATATTTTAAGCTCTTTACACAGACTAATTGCTTTGCTCTGAATTAAATTATCACGTTCACAAAGCTGAATGCGGTTTGGAAAGCAGCACTGTTATTTTCCTGGGAGTTGGCCAGCTTTCCAAGGGTTAAGAAAGCAGTGCTTGCCTCTGTGGCAGGAGAAGCAGGGCTGCTGTTCGGCCTTGTTAGCACAGAATCTGTCAAAAAGGCAAAATGTACTGAGCCTTATCTCACAGGGTAAATTTGCTACATCACGCTGCACACGGCTCCTTTTCTCTCCTTCCATTCCCAAACCAAAGCAAGTTCTGTCTGTCGGCGACAACTTCGGGCTCTAACAGATTCTAATTTTCGGTGCTAAATTTAAGCGGTGAACCTGTTAAAATGTGCCAGCTTCCCCACATACCTACGCAGCCCCATTCACACACAAACAAGGCGCCTGTCTGCACAGTGTGTACTTAGCGCGTGAGGCCTTACATAATGGTGGCGCTGCTCTCCTTGGGAGCGGCAGGGGGGCAGGCAGCAGGCCGCGTGTGTGAGCATCTCCCCTCTGCAGGCACTCCAGTTCATTCACCAACACTATTACAACTGTGTCAGACCCAGAGCTCTTCTTCTGAGATTCCTTCAGTGTATTTCTGTTCTGTATCACACAGAAGCTCCAACCATTGTCCATACCCTTTGTGCACTGCACAGCACAGAGCCAAGGGGTCAGGTTTTGCTGTCATGAATGTCTGCTCCACAGTGGGCCTTACTGTGAGCTGTTATGTCTTCAAGCCTCAATGCTGGCTGCATCCCAGAAAGTCTTTGCTATCCCACTGGTTATGACAAAGGCCATGTATCATTGCCCAGAGTGACTGAAGGGGTTTCTGAGCTGGTCCTGGCAGATCCAGGAGACCTTTGGGAAACTTACAGGCCACCAGGATTTGGGGGCTGCTTTAGCCTATGAACAAGCCTTCTACATAATACCCATTCGCAGGTATAAATTTTCAAAACAATAAGTTTAGACTAAAAAAAAGAAAGTTTCTTTTACATTTGAAAGATTTTCTACTAAGACTATTGCACTGATTTTAACAAGATAGAACTAACACAAAGTTGCTGTCATCCTGACGGCTGTTAGGGAGTCAGTGGATCCAGGTCACTTCCTGTCAAACGTACACCTCCCAGCACAGTGAACAGGAATGGCAACACTGAGGAGATGTCTCAGTAGAGACCTCGCAGCAAACATCGTCTGAGGAATGAGCTACCCTTCAATGCCGATGCTGATGAATGCAGGGAGCTCTTCTATAAATCTCCCCTCCTGAGTAGAGAGTAGGAGCATCATGTTTCCACAGCTGTCAGAACTGTATTTTTCAAAAAAGTGTTAAAATCTATCTCAGAATTTTAACAGAGCAAGGAAGGTCCCCATTCATTTCACACTTCTCTGCACTTCATCAGAAACGAAGGGCTCCTTGGGTGGTGCGCCTGGCTGCTTTTCCACTGACACCCAGCCCATCAGAAACAGCAGTATTGAAAAGTGCCAGAACTACAGCCTTGTTTTTCTTTGGCCCCTGTGAGAGTCTTAACAATCCATCAGTGTCAAAGCCTGACTATGCACAAGAATAACTATCCCGTTTAGGCGTCTGTTGAAGGGTGCACAAAAAGCTAGTTTCTTAAAAATTCCTTTTTGGATTCTGTGATTTCCATTTCGTAGAAAACTAAGTCTGTATGTACAGAAAAATAAATATTGAAAGGCAAGTTATCAAAAATCATACTAAGTACAGTACGTAGCACCTTCCTACTCCACTTCTGAATGCGCAGACTGAAGGCAGACTGGTTGGAGCATGTTTTTCCATTTTCATTCAGTATCAGGTAGACTAATAAAAAGGGCAAAGACAGAAGTCTAACACGGAGCAGGGAAAAAAGTACAAAATAAGCAGCAAGACTCTAGGCCCCGAGAGCAACAGAGGTTCCCTAAATGAGTATAAAAATGCATTTTTATTTTAGACTGAACTCTGAAGCACTGACACTTAAGAAAGATGAGAGGAAACCAACAACACTGGGTAATTAGAGGACTGCTGGGTCAGATGGCTTACTGTGACAGCAAATGGCTCTCTGTGACTAAACAAACTATTGAAAGAAGAAAAATTAAACAAAAATTGGAAAAAATCAAAGACTAATCATTTTAGCTTGAATGACTGTCTGTGAGAAGCATAAAAATATCTTCATCCCGAAGAAATGTAAGCAAATGGATACTGCTGAGTATTTGTAAAGTAACAAGCAGAGGATTTGAAAGGACACAAATCTAGAAAATCACTTCTGCGTTCATCTGATGGTGTCAGAGCCCTCACTCAAGCTTCTCTTAAGTACAAAAATTGCTACTGGAATACTCTCATGTGGATATAATTAATATTCAGAAATCCTCTGACATCATTAATTTTTAATGTTATGGATATTTAGCAAAGAGTTGAAGGTATACAGTAATGCCTTCCCTGTCAGTCCGAGGATTTCTCACTCTGAACAGGTCTCTCTCTTACCTTCACCCTTCTAGCTGTACATGTGGATAAAACCTAGCACAGCAGAAATGGATGCATATCTCATATGTGAAGAAACAGAGGCAGCAGAAGCAATCTGAATTACATTTGGGATGTATTTCAACAAGGGAACGTGGATAAGTGTAAAAAGCACCACACAGCCACTGCAAGATACTGCAGACCTAAACATAAGAGATTTAGGATTAGCTTCCTTTATAGAAAACATAACTTGACATAAAATTCATCAAAATATTGATCCAACTGCATGGTAGAAGTGCATTTCTTCTCCACTTTTTATTAGAAATCCATTATGATGATTTTTCTCTATTCCTTTACATTGCAATGCACTTTCATTAAGTACATAGCTTTTCAAGAATAGATTGATACCATAGCTGAAAAGGATAAAGTTGCAGCACTACCAATATACAGCATGAATTTGAAGACAAACAATAAATTCCAAGCAAAAAGGATCATTGGAACCCAGAAGATGAGACTTACACGGCAATGTTTCCAAGGAAGGCTCTCCTAGGCTTCACTAAATCTTGACAATGTGTATCTATTTAAACCACACTTTATGCAGAAATCCACCAAAGCAGCCATGAAAGGGAAAACTATTGGTTACATATCAGTTTATGTGACAATCAGTGTGGGAAATTATTTTAACACAGCAAGAGCCAGTCTACTTCCCTAGTACACATCTTTAACAAAGGAACAATAAATAAATGTCTTCAAATTCTGCAAAATTCTTTGTCATACAAAAGAGAATCACTTATGAAGGCTCACACACATCAATTCCAAATATATCCATGCTTTGCCTTAGGTGTTCCCTGACAATTATATAGGCTGCCATGGAAAGGATTGAAACCTTTAGCAGCCCATTCACTTTTATTCAGCATTTTGACAACGGGCAATAATCCTTCTACCAAAAGCGTACTTGAGATTTCTGAGATATCCCACGAAAGCCTTCCATTCTTTTGTGGCTGGATGAAACAGGCAGCCCTTGTGCCTGCTTCTAGGGGATGATAAAGCCTTGTATTGTGGATGCTGGAGGTGTTAGAGTTACAGGCTTACTGCTGTTGCTATGCACGTTCTGTTTTTCCTGAATTTGTCCCTTGAGGTGGTAGGCTCAAGTTCCACCTGGCTGGGAAGAGAAATTCACAGTCCTCTTGCTCTGAAGGTAGGATTTAAATCATCTAACTTCAGTTATATGAAAGCTATTCACCTAAACTAAACTGACTTGTTACCTTCTATAGCTGGTAGGGAAAAGTAAAGGGTGTACGTATCTTCAGCTCAGTGCTATTGCTCCTGTCTAAGTTCCTTGTTAGATGTTACCCCTTTCACATAGCAAGAGCCCAGATGACGGTGGGGGCTAGGTGAAATTTTATAAATGCTGAAATTAGTCGAGACCAATTCCACCCTTAATGAGACTTAATCTTAATTTTCTAGTAAATCCAGCTCTGGCTGAATTCAGATGCCTGATGTTCTTTCTTTCAGGGTTGTCCATGGCTTGTGGGACATTTAAGGAACAAACTGCTTTCCTAAATGTATTTCAGCTGCAAAAAGCTGTCTTAGAGAAACTGATGCACACATACTTGGCAAACTGTCTACATATATTTCTGACTTTTAACTTCAACTGTAATTCAAGCAGAGCTAATTTCTTCAGCTGCCACAAGTGAAGGCTAGTGCTGTGGACCATGAAAGCATCTTCCTTTCTGTCCCTCTTTCTCAGGTTTCCCTTACTCCTGCCAGTAATTTTGGTCACTCTATATGAACATTTCCTTCCTTTCAGATTGCTGGAGCCAGAACTGTAAAAGCAAATAGTTTTGGCACTCTCTGTTAATAACAGTTCTCTACATTAGTTATCTAGCTTGATGCATGCTTGATGCATACTTTTTCTTCATTTATCCTGGACAGACTTTTTTTACAAGTTAGACAAATGCTACTATGCAACATACAAACAGTACCAAAGATATACAACATGCCAATACATAAATAATCAAGCAAAGTAGAGTATTTAAAATCCATCACGAGGCAGTTCCAAATCTGTCACTGAAAACAGCAGATTCCAGGGCTGGTGAGGCCATGCAGATTTTACCCAGTGGCTGGCTGCCAGCTGCCTGCCAAATCTATGAGAGACGCGCCTTTAAGCACTCTCCTCTGCTAATTTTATCTTTTCCCTGCCTCTAGCAGGCATTACATGATATTTAAAGGCTACTGAGTTTAAGGTGATCACTGAACATACAGTGAAAAAGATCCCTTATATTTATGAGAGATGAAAATGATCAGTAATCAAGACCAGTAAATAACTGATCCAAGTCAGCTATAGCCTGTTCAGCCTTCCCCTGCAGAATCCAATCTTGTTCTCACAAAAGCCAATACCTTCATAAGCTCTTGGAGCTTACTGTGAGCAAGAAAAACAAAAGGCAGTCGTAGTTTCATGGTAAAATATTTATTAGAGTTGTCTGAGTGAACAAAATACTTTTTTTGTAAATGACATACTAAAAATAACCTTAAAATTAGTCATTACGTACAGAAATAGTGATTATAGATTCCTGCATTCTGTGGTATTTTTTAAACAAATTAATGCTTGCTATATTATTGTAGTAATGTTTAGGTTTGCAAATATACTCAAATGTTTTAATATTATATTTCACACACTGATCACGTTTTCCAAATGTGCACAAATACATAAAGCCTGGTTGTAAGACCAGTCTGTCGCCTGTCTGATTTTTACATCAGAGCACAGTCAGTTTCCATACAGAGCTCACACCAATTTCAAATGGCACAGCCTCATTCTTATACAATACCTGTGAATTTAAAGTCAATTTGGATTTTAATCTTCTACCTCTGATCCAGCACTATGATGAAAAGAAATGAAACTATGAAATTAAATGTCCACAAACTTGACGAAAATTCTGATGGGATCACGCATTTTGTGATGAATGTTTTGAATTACCATTTTAAAATTATGCACAATTGTCTGCCCTGCTTTACCTATTTCTTTGTGGACTAGTATGCCTTAAGATTAAGGAAGCATTCTTGTAAGTTGCTCATAAAAGGCAAAAATTCCGGTTGCCTATGCTGAGTGTTTTAGCTCTTAAGTAGACCAGAGCATCTACATTTGGTTTGACCTTAACCACATAGAGGGAGTATTGCCAGCACAGTTCTGAAAAAACATATCATATTGTTGCCCTGTTACATGTGTCCATGCCATCTGTGTGCATAATATCCCACGTATTATTTCTGTTCTAAAATGGTGAGCAAAGAGAAAGCAGTGTGCTGAAAGCAATGAATATAATCCAGGAAAAGTTAAGAGGAACAAATTAACAAATTGAAATTATTTCAGTGAACACTTAAGGACCACATCTGCAGCTGTCCATAGGCCTGACTTCCATTTACGCACATACATGTAGACCAATTGAAGCTCCACTACCATAACATGCTATTAAATTCATGTAAGTAAGCTTTTATTGCAAAATATATCTAGTCTCAGTGCTAGCTAAGGAAGCAAGTTTGGTCTAGGCACATATAAAATACCATCAACTATTTCATCAGTATTGACTGTACCCCACTATATCAATTATAAGATCTGCACAGAAGCCTCCTCTTTCCACTCAAGGACTGCAGTACTGGCAAGCCCCTCTTACTTCAAATAGCACTTGTCATGAGTGCAGAACAGAAGCAGTCACAAAAAACAGCAATGGTTCTAGGTATGCGGAGAAAACAGGTTGTGGACAATTATCCACTGGTTGTCTTACAAATGATGAAGAATGAGATTTTTACCAGCTGAACAGCATTTGTTCTCAGCTGTGAGCAATTATAAATACCAGCTTCACAGCCCCATCAGCAGCACAGAAACATTTCCTCATAGCTGCCATCTTTACTACTGCAGGAGAACCAGTGCCATAAAGCTTTTAGCAAGAAGCAGCACACAATAAGCACATTCCAATATAAAAGTAAACACTCCATGCATGTCTGGATGTGAACCCAGACAGCAGCAACACTGAATGTCATGAGGAACCATCCACCCTATGTGCTGCCAGCCAGTTTGTCCAGTTCTTAATGATCTGGATCTCATGTAACCTCAGACATTTGCCCTCATTTTAAAACGTTTTGTATAGATATTTGAGTGAACACACACCTAGAAAATATTTAGCAAGTTAACTATGATCCCAGACTGAATCTGTACAACTGTTCTTCTTTAATATCTTTCTTCTTTAATATCTTTCTTGTAGGCAAGAAATGCCCAGTCAATTTTATCTTTCTGGTTATTCATATTCAGAATATTTCACAGAATCACAAAGGTTGGAAACGACCTCAAAAGACCCTCGATGTTAGTACGGAATTTCTATGTTCAAGTTTTAGGCCATTACTCCTTGTCCTACCACTACACACCACTGAAAAGAGCCTGGCCTCATCCATTTGCCTCCCACTTCCCTGTAGATATTTATAAACATTTATCAGATCCCCTCTCAGTCTTCTCCCTAGGCTGAATAGACCCAGGTTACTCAGCCTTTCCCCGTAGGGGAGGTGCTCCAGGCCCTTAATCCCCTTTGTGGCCCTCCAGTGGACTCCTTCTAGGTGATCCCTGTCTTTTTTTGTCCAGAACTGGACATATTAGTCTAAATGTGGCCTCATCAGCGCAGACTAGAGAGGTAGAATCACCTCCCTTGACCTGCTTGCCATGCTCTTTTTAATGCACCCTAGAATACCACTGGTCTTCTTGGCCACAAGGGCACATTGCTGGCTCACAGCCAACCTGTTGTCCACCAGGACCCCAGGTCCTTCTCCACAGAGCTCCTTGCCATGACCTCATCCCTTAATTCTTACCCTCAAGCTCTCCACTTGTTCATCGCTCCCCCTTAAATGGAGCTCAGTAATACATTCTAGTTGCTCTCTCGCATAAAGAGCAATTCCACCACCTTGCCTCAACAACCTGTCTTTCCTAAAGAGGACACAGCCATTCGTAACAGAATCCCAGTCACGTGAGCTGTCCCACTATGTGTCTATGACCGCAGTGAGATCATGGCTCTTTGACCACATACAGATCTCTAGTTCTTCCTATTTATTTCCCATACAGGCACTTTAGGAAAGCCAAAGGCGCAGGTATCTCTAGAAGGGTGCAAGAAGGTATAAGTCAGGCTATTGGCAATGTTATCGTCTCTGAGATCTCACAAGATCCAACTGGAAAACTGAGAGGCTTTTCTCCATAGTTAACTAAAATGGCAGCATTACCAGGCTCTTCTCTGTCACGAGGAATTCCATCCCCGTCTATTTTAAAGCTCTGGTAATCAATCCAGCCAGCTTGCTTTCCAGAACACTTTTGCCCCATCTGGTTAGTTTCACTCCATCAGATCCCACACACCTGGTCTCTCAAAGGCCTGCCCAAGATCATAGTACCCAAAACCTCGATTGCGACACCATTCCTTCAACCAGTAATTTACCTGATCTGTTCTCCTCCTCCTTTTCTGGACAATGCAGAACACTACTTGCACTTCTGATCTCTTTAGCATCTTTCCAAGGGATGCAAAGTCCTTTTAATATCCTGTAGTTTCCTCACTGCAGCCTCCTGCGAAGCCCTGCCATTAAGCCCATGGTTTGTATTGTATTTTTGACAGGAAATAACCCACTGCAGCTGCTGGAGGAAACAATCAGGCAGATTCAAAGATCACTTTGCGGCAGTTAGAAGTGGTTATTGCTCCAGTCTCATTGCTTGTCACCTCAATTCACGTGACTTTTATGATCCTTCCGTCTAAGCCTTTCAAAACGGATATTAAAATGCTTGGAAGCCATCCTTATCATTAATTTGACTTACCATATTCACAGATTTAAGGGAGATTTTCTGCAGCTGAATTCCATTCGATTTTTCTCTCTTCTTTTTCATTTTCAGTCCTTATTATCAGCTTATTGAAAGAGATCTGCATCAACCTTTGAAAATGCACAAGTTCTAAAGTGACACATTGAATTCACCTTAGATCAAGGGAAAGAGACTCTTTCAGCACATAAAAATTAGGTTAAAGCTAATGCTGCATGCTTCCAGTAGCCAGGCTATTCAACGCCTCATTTGTAAGACAACTCAGCATGCATTACACTGGTCACATCACATCAGTTACAAAGACATGCAGGAGTCTGAAGCTTGGATTGAAGGACAGGAGAGTCATCATTTTCAGTGAATTTGTTACTCTTCTCACTTGTCACAAGTCAAAATATTCCCATTTCTAAATCAAAACTGGAAATAAAAAAATAGGCATTACCATACTATAGTAGTTCTTGTTATTACAGGTGATTGGGAACATAACTAATTAACTAGACTCACACTCACAGAGTAATCTAGGAAAGCTGTAACAGTAGGGATACCACTTTGTATTCTTATTATTCACATACAAAAATAGTTGCCATTACCAAGGGCTCACTACAATGACTTTACTTTGCCTTTGTGAAGCCCCATCAGGAGCACTGTGCCCAGGCCTAAGGCCCCCAGCACAAGAAATTTGTGGAGCTGTTTGAGTGAGTCGAGAGGAGGGTCATGAACATGATAAGAGGGCTGGAGCGCCTCTCCTATGAAGACAGGCTGAGGAAGTTGGGCTTGTTCAGTCTGGAGAAGGCTGTGGGGAGACTTCATTGAGGTCTTCTAATACTTAAAAGGAGCTTATAAGCAGGAGGAACGATCAACTTTTTATGTGGGTGGATAGTAATAGCACAAAGGGGAACTGTTTTAAACTAAAAGAGAGGAGATTTAGATGTCAGGGGGAAATTTTTCACTGACAGGGTGAAAAGGTGCTGGAACAGGTTGCTCAAAGAAACCGTGGATGCCCCATCCCAGGAGGTGTTGGTCCATCCAAGGCCAGATTGGATGGAGCCCTAAGCAACCTGATCTAGTGCCTGATTTAGTGGGTGGCAACCCTCCCCACAGCAAAGACTTGGAACTAGGTGACCTTTGAGGTCCCTTCCAAACCAAGACATTCTATGATTCTGTGATTCTATGATTCTGTATTTGCTTTTCCATAGCCTCACATACAACAATAAATGTATACCAAACCCACAGAAGTACATTACTGATTTATTCATAACCACATCCTTAAGTTTGAAAAACTACTAAAGAAACTTGAAAGAAAATTTATATAGCCACTTAAAAATATATGTTTTTCCTTTTGTCTTTAAAATGGTTAGTAGTGCTCCTTCACACACAGTGTTAGGGAATGGCTTGCTGAGGCGCCATGGAGGCTGGGATCTGAATTATTCATCTGATAGCAGGAGCAAAATGCTGAAGAAAGAAGTTGCTGAAAACTCCTGTAGATAGTCTAGAAAAAAGATGTATTCCCATAGAAAAATTACTAGCAAAAATGGATCACACTTCAGCAAATGCAGCACTACAAGCTTCCCATCACATGAATGCAAACTATAGCCTGGAATATTTGATATCTTCCACAGTTTCCAGCCACAATTTGCAACAACAAGAAGGTGCTCTCTTTTTTCCCTTCACTGCTGACATTTTTCCCGCAGCTGTCACAAGTTGAAAAATACCATGTTTTACTAGGAGTATGTATTCTCACTTAACTATAGCATTGAAAATGTGTTTCAATATAACAAAAGTCAGAGCCCTTTCGCTTTCAGGAAGAGATTTGTCACTCTGCAAGAACCTCCCGAAAATGATGGATGTTTATTTCATTATGTGTCACTGCAGGCTTGTCTCACGCTTCTGTACAAATGGTTTGAAGCAACCTAGGAATTACCTATCGATTAATATTCCCTGCAGTAACAAACATTTGCCATTTGTTTTCTCAGTGCTGCAGTGGATATACTGCAGCCTGTTTTAATCTGTTAGAATATTCACCTTATGAGCAAGCTATGAATTCTTAGCTCCAGCTCCTGGATTTACCCATGAATAAAAAATATTAAAACAAAACAAAACAACCCTCTTAAAATTGTTCAAACACATTTACAGTGACTATCTCTTACAGTTTAATGGGCAGATCAAGATCCTTTGCATAACAGACACACTGGGTACTTTGAATTATGCTTCACTTATTTTTACAAGAGTATCTGGCCTAGGTCTCCATTAAGGGAAAGAAATAAATGTTTTCTTTGTACCTCACTGTTAGACAATCAAGCACCATAGACCATGCATTTGGTAAGAGACTTGAAAGCTTATTCACTCAGGTGCTTTGCAGAGCATCCACAGCTTCTCTCCTGTTCCATGTTCATATGTGCTGGATCCATGCTGGATCCTGATCCATCACACACTGATTATCTGCATCTGGAAGATGAGAACAGAATGGAGGCAAAAACAAATTACTGTACTACAACTGAGGAAGCAATGAACCACTGTGATTAAAGGAGCACTTCTACGCTGCTCCTAGCTACCGACCCATCCACCCAGTACACAAGGTCTCATGTACAGCAGTGTTGAGCCATCTGTTTCACAGTTCAAATACTGAAGTTAATTCATATGTGAAGCATCAGTTCAAACAATGCTTCATGCTGGCACTGCTGCCCAAAAATGCAAGTCTGACCTCTTCTTCCTCTTCTTGTTCCTGTCTTTGTGTAACCCCCTCCCTTGAGCCAAGAAGCCTCTGTGAGATTGCTTAATGAAGCAGAGTATGGAATATATCTGTATTTTTAAAAGCTATGTTTTTTGTCTGGTTAGTTTCAACCTAATTAAATTCTGAACATAATTCAGCATATAATTCACAACATGACAATGCAAATGCTTGTGCTGACCAAGAAAGCAGAAACATTCAGGTAGGAGCAGGAAGAACGATTGCATCTTTTAGCAGGAGCTCTATCTTATCTTGCTTACAGCAAACACAGCCCAGCTTTTCATGTGCTGTTTCAAAGCTTATCAAGATGATTTAACAACTCAGTGCCACCATGAGCAGTAGTCCAGCCCCCTCATCATCCCTGACCATATTTACTCCCTCTCTTCGTTGTGTAAGAGTTACTGAATGCGCGTATAAAACTGAACAGTTCACCAATCTCATTTAAAACTGCATTTTCTTGTAAGGCTGATTTCCAGCTGGAGCAGTGAGCTGAACTGACTCACTGCAGAGCTGCACAAGTGCATCAGCACAAGAAGGGGTGAAAGGGCTCCCTTTGGGAGGCTGTAACATTCACAGATCAGCTTGTTCCAAGCATGAAACTGCACTTTTAGTACCATTTTTCAATGCTGGTCTGAAGTAAAAGCTTAAATCCTAGTTTTTCAGCATTTTCAAACAAGCACTACACTGGAATTGCTGTACATAAAGTTATCAAAAGCTGTAGTTACAAGCTCCATGTCTGACAAAAAATTCTCTAATTTTTAACTAAACAAATATCTAATACTGATAACATAATACATGAAACATTATAAATAGCTTTTAAAATACTCCAAATAGCTTCTGAATAAAAAAGTAATAGAGTATTTTTTTAATGTTGCTCAAATTCATTTTTTCTCTTGTGCTGTTGTTTAATCATAAAGGCTCCAACAAAGCAGTGATGCCATTGTGCTGCAGCACATGCTTACCAACACGCCTCTTATGAGGTAATAAAATGTAAATGTAAACGTAGTATTTCATACATGTTGCCAACAAACTTAGCAGCTCAAGAAGCAAAGACAAGTATCACTCATTTTTTAGTATCTTTCAGGACTTTACCAGACAAAAATTTGGGATCTGCAGCTACAGTGATTCCAATCCCTGGACCAGCCACTGATTGATGCTAATTACAAGCAAAGGAGAAATCTGCATGCTGAAACCAAAGCAGACATAGGTGAAACCATCACATCTAACAACCATTTTGTAAGGCACCTGTGACTATAAGATACCATCTTTAGTTTAGTTAGGAACCCATGTAAGATAGAAATATTCTAAACCTTCAGCCTTTCTTTCCTGTGTGTTTTCTAATTCTCCTTTCAACAGAGATATAACCCTAGATTTTTTAAGTAAGCAGCAAAACATATGTTCCTTATGGCCTGTAGTCTCCAACACTAAAAAAAAATTGACCTCGCATTGCTTTTTCAAAGTCCATAAAAGTCTTTATATCTGATCAAACATTATTCTAATACGTGGCTTCCCTGGTAAATAAAGCTGGCATGACTAATGACTTTATCCAAAGCACTCAGGGACCCTGTACACAAGATGACAACCATTCCTGTCATGGCCCTAAATGAGGGCACTGGACTGTCTTTCTATCGCCAATACTTACATCACTATTCCCCTGTGATTTCCACCATTACTGGCTCAGCTCTTGGACAGAAAGTGCTTGTCAACGTGCTCAACAGATGACTTACAATAAGATCTTTGTGCATAATTTCAGGAGTAGTCCTTTGATTACATACTGTCTGTACACTATTGAGGGCTTTAGGCAGGGGTTGCCTTGTGATTAGCACCTGGATACAGGATATCAGTGGTGTCAAGCTGTAAACTGAGTGAACTGAATGGCAGTTGTTTGAACCACATTAAGAAATCAAAGCAGAACAAGAAGAAGTTCAATCTATTCATATTACAACAGGAGAGAAATATATAGAACACTGTCTTTTTGACAGGCCTTTACTTCCAGTAGTGTGATATTCCAAGTACCAATTCTATGCACTCAACTAAAACACTGATGCTGAACTGTGTACAAGACAAATAAGTAGACATTAATATGAACAGAACAGATAGCTGCAGTCCTCAGTGCCCTCTTTAGATACAGATAGCCATTGTCTTCATGATAGTCTAATTGCAAGTCTATTTCTGCCAAATGAACCATGAAAATCAATAGTAAACTCCATATGCTAAACAACACTTGCAAGCTTTGACTTTGCTATGGAAATGTGGACTCAGGTGGTTTGTGTAAAAACTACCAGCAAATCTGTGAAAATTCTTACTCTTGCCACATGTTCATTAGCTATCAGTTTTGAGAGACTGAGGTCATTTTGATATCCAAAGTTCTGAACAAAATGGAGATTTGACAAACGTTTTTCCTTGCATAAATGATTGGGAGTAATTTCTAAGATGCTTAGTAGCCACGCTGCTGAAGATGCAGTCTTCTCCACAGACCAACATAACCTGAAAACAGCCAATAAATCCCCCTGTGCATTTGTTGCAAGGATCAGTGCGCTTGGTGATGTGATTTTGAACGATCTCACGGCGCTGCTGTAAAGCTAAAATCTACATTCTTAGTGTTTTTGACAGGAACAGACAGCAGAAGTTAGCTGTGGGGCTCCTTCCTGAAAGCATCCAGTGCTCCCAAGCCCAAGATGGCTTCCCCAGCCCTGCCATCTAACGCTCTGCCCATAAGGCAGATCTGGAGATCCCATCTTTCCATTTCCAGATCAATTCTGAAGTACTGCTTTTTCTTTAAGGTTAAGAAAGAATTATAATTAAGACCTAGCTATTGTCAGTGCCAGATTCTACTTTTAAATACCAGTTTTATTAGAAATTTTAGTAGAAACTATTGTTTTATTAGAAATAATCCTAGTTTTTGCACACGGTTGTTGATGTTGTTGGTCAGAATCAGATGGAGGTTTTCTTGGCCTCAAGCCGAAGAGGAGGACATTACCCCTTCACATCCCAAGAGGGGAAAACGCCAAAACGCAAACAAATAAAAATATAACTTTTGAAACATTTATAATAGCTTAACAAGGCACGAAAATATAAAAGTCACGGCGCTAGAAAAGCACAGGGCAACGGCGATACGGAGGGGCAGCACGAAAGCACTCATGCGAAGCACTGGGCGAGGACGAGGGCGCGACGTCCCAAGAGCACTCGGCGCCGCGGCCGCTCCTCGAGGAGGGCGGGGAGCCACGGCACGGCCATCCCCCGCTGCCCTCTGCGCTCGGCCGCTCCTCCCTGAGGCACGGCGCCGGGGGCTTCTCAGTGAGGCCGGGAAGGGGAGGGGACGGCCGCTCCCCTGCATCCGATCGTCGCTCCGCCGGGGCAGGTGGCGCTTTCCGGCGAGCCTTCCTCCCCTCCCCGCGCCGGTGGCCCGGAAGGGAAGCACTGCCCCTCCTCCTCCTCAGTCAGCTCCCAGGTGGCAGCGGCCATCTCCACCCGTGCCTTCCTCCCTCCCCGCCGCCTCCCCCGGCTCCGCTCCACCTGTAGCGCGTCCACGGGGCGGGCGGAAGCCGAGCGTCCCCCCCCTTCCCCCACCCCCACGCGCCTGCCCCCGGTGCCGGGGCACCGCCGCCGCTTCCTCCCGCTCGGCAGCCGTGCGGCCGCGGCCCTGACGTCGCTTCCTTCCAACATGGCGAGGGCAGGTTGTTGCTGCAGCCACTGCCGCCGCCGCTGCCGTCGCTGCTGATGGAGGCGGGCGCGGGCCGGGGGCGGCGCGGGGATTGAGCGCGCAGCGCGACGGGGCGGGGGTGACGGAGCGGGCAGCGAGGAGCGGGCTTCGTTCTCCCTCCGCCGCGGGGGTTGGCCGCTGCCCGGGCCCGGCCGAGCCTCCCTCCCCTCCGAGCGGGCGTCGGGACGCCGCGGCCCTCCCTGCGAGGAGCCCTTCCTCGGCCCCGGCGCCTCGCGGCCCTCCGCCGGCGGGAGCGGCCGGTGCCCCGCTCCCTCTGCCCTCCCCAGCCCTGCCCTCCTCCGGCTCGATCGCGCCCATGTATGAAGGGAAGAAGACGAAAAACATGTTCTTGACCCGGGCCCTGGAGAAGATCCTGGCCGACAAGGAGGTGAAGAAGGCGCATCACTCCCAGCTGCGCAAAGCCTGCGAGGTGGCCCTCGGTGAGCCGCGGGCGGGACCGGGCCGCCCGCCCCCAGTACCGGCGTTGCGGGGCCGTGGGGAGCGGGGCTGGGAGGGAAAGCCTGGGGGGAGCCGGCGTGGGGCTCGGGGGGATCTGCTTCGTTCCGCCGTGTGTGAGGCGCGGGCTGGGAGGCCGAGGCCTGGCCGCGTCACCGCCCGGCTGTCAGTGAGAGCCCCGGGGTGACGGCGGGGCTGCGGGCTGCGGCGGGCCCTTCTCTTCCTCCTCCTCCCGCTCGCAGGATGAATAGGCAGAGACGGGCGCCGGGCTGACCTGGAAGTAGACAGGGAGGGAGCGGGTGACACCGAAGGATGGTGGCGAGAGACAGACAATGACACCAGGCCGCGGCTGGGCCTGCGGGGAGGAGGGACGGAGGTGCGCGAGGAGAGCTTAACCGCGTCCCTGCTGGGGGAGAGGCGGCTGTCGGGAAGGGGTCGGAGTGCCGCAGCGCCGTGCGCTGTTTGTGTGGGGTCTGCGCTGTGACAGCACTCGGGTGGAAGCATCGTAGAATCGCTGGCGCTGGGGTGTACAAAGCACGCACACATCCAGCAGCCGGAAAGCTGAAAGGGGAGTTTGGGCTGGTGGTTGGTGGTGAGTGCAGGAGGGGTTCGAAGCTTCCTGTCAAAAAAAAAAAAGAAAAACTAACAAAGACAGTGTGTTTACTGAAACACTTCTGGAGAAATGCCTGCTTCGTTGAAATAATGCGTAGATGGGTTATATCCCTCCCATTTGTGTGTAATGGCTTCTGGGTTTGGGGATTATTATTTTATGAATTCTTGATTTTTGTGCAGTGGTTATGTCTGTTCAAATCCATTTGCTTGAAGAGAAGATACTGAAACTCACTTGTTTTAAAAAATGAAGTAGTTTCAAGCTCTCTGTTCTGTTCATTTCTCTTTTAAAATATTTTTCGTTATAAAAAAAGTGCTGCTCTTCGCTTTCAGGCTTTGTCTGACAAATGCAGGGGGAGAAATGGCAGTAGTTCAGCTCTTTATTTCTTAATAATTCAAGTATGTTGGAAAAAGTTCTTGTATCACTCATTTATTGCCCTAATTTGTTAATAATAGTCTTACAGCTTTGACAGATCCCTTTGGCTTTTCCACTGACCTTATACTGCATAATTAAGTTAGAGATAAAGTGGAGAAATATTCTGTTATTTAGCTGAGTTTGCATTCAGCCTGTATGTCATCTGTAGAATCAAATGCTGGTGTTAACCTTGAGTTTATGCTGTACTTTGTTTTCTCAGTAGGGAGATCTGCCTTAAGTGTCACCGGATCCCTCCTAGGCATGGTCCATTGTTGTGCACCTGACAAAGCAAAGCCTCTGGGTTGTGCAGCCTGCCTCCTGTGCTCTGATCTGTGCCAGGAGACCCCCAGCAATCATCCCAGTGATTGTTGTGCTGCAGCCTCAGTGAAACCTTGTCTTGTTGGTCTGATTGCACTGTTTGGGCCGTAAATAAGAGCAACAATATCATGTGTGGGTATAAAAGATAGCAAAGCAGGGGTAAAAGAAATGCGAGACTGTGTGTATTAGCTAATGTGCATAGAAAGGCATCATTGACTTTAGAAATGGCAGAAATGATGTTAATTACCATATCAGAAGTCAGTGACATTAGATTATGGCACGGTGAAATACATTTAGTGATGGTTTATGAACGTGTCTTTTTTTTGTGCATCGTGGAGAACTAATTTCACAGTGGCAATGTATAACTCCCAAATATCACCTCTAACTATAAAAAGCTTCTCAGAGAAAAGTAAACATCCTCCCTATTTTGCATGTATGCTGGCTGGGATTAAGGCTGGGCTGCGTTGCTTGTAGCAGAATTGAAAGTAGAATGCCTAAGTTTCACTTTTCCTCTGGAGGACCAGGTGGTATCTGCCCTGAGAAGTACCTTCTGGCCAGACAATTTCTGGCCACCTTAAGCAAGGAGTAAATGTTTTTTATTCCTGTGCAATTGTTTGATTATAGAGACCAGTAAAATGTATGATAAAAATTCAGTAAGACAGTGCTTTAGAGTTAAGGTGGATTTGGAGTTAACTGTGACAAACTTTAAAGTTTTCTTGATTTTTTTTTTTTTTTTTTTTTCCTAAATGCTGCTTATATAAAAGGTAGCTCTTAAAAGTTATGAGAGTAATTACACATTCTCAAGCCAACATCATCTTTTGCAGTCTGAGTGTTTAATTGATTGGGCTTCCCTGAAAGTATCTTACATAATACCAAACTTCATTATTCGGATTTTTTTTCCAGCTGCATGAGTGTAATAGTAAGATGTTGTTTATTGTATCATAACTACTAGCAGTTGTTACTAATCCAAAGGTGTTCATTTTTTTTTTTCCTGGAAATTTTGGCATAGTGACATAGGGAGGAAATTAAGCCTGGTAACTCATGTCCCATGTCTTTCTATCCACCAGGTTTTGTCTGGGCTAATGCAGAATAGTCAGCTCCAGGTTTCATGTATTTTTTCGTGTAAGTTTGTTCTTTCTGAAAGACATTTTCTGTATGTAAGAAACATTACATTTCCTTCCCTAGTCACCTCATGAAATACGGTTAATTAGAAACTTTCTGTTGTGTGCATAGCAGTGTACTTTCAAGCTGTGTAAGGAGTAAGTTTATCTTTAAAATTGTCCATTTGCACAGCATCAGGCATCTAGCTGGCAGGATTAGATTGAGAGGTCCCTGCACTGCTGGTTGTGCTGCTCTTTGTCTGTTACGGTCTAGGTAAGTTTACAGTAAACATACTGCATTGTGTGCAGTCCATAAAAGGTCTTGGGGAAAAAAGCTCTTCTCAGTTGGATATAAAAATTTTAATAGAAAGAACAAAAGCTGTCAGCGTGTTGTGTCAGAATCCAGGCTGTGGGTTTGTCTGCTTGGAAGGGCAGCTAATAGCAGGACCTAGCTGAGAAAACAAATTCCCTGTGTGTATAAAGGGCGCTCGTTTGTGCGCAGACTGAGACCCGAGAAGTTCTCTTCAAATCTCCAAACTGCAAAAAATATGAAGTGATAAAGATAAGTAACTAATGTGCACTTTAAAGACAAGTGTGCATGTGCTGCTTGGAATTCTGAAAGTGTTGACTGAAGAGGGCTGAAATACAGTTTTAAAAGGTTCTTCAAATGCTCCCTGATTGTGCAGTCTTTCAGGCAAACATCCAGCTGATGCAGGATCCAGGATCCTCATGCAGTGTGGATGTAAAAGCTCCATTCTATTTGTGCTGCCATTGCAGGCATATATAGGAGATTAATAAATACTGAACCTTAGTTTTTCTGAAGACAAGCAAAGTTTGGAATAGATCTCTAGCCTCAGGGGTAAGAAGATTGACCTCTACCTGCACAGATTTCTGAATGGCCTGGGACAGCCTCACCAGCATCATTTCTATCTGTCTCTCTTTACCCGTCCTGCTGTCATTTTCTCATGTCTTGTTGCATGTACTTACAACCATGTTCAAATGGAGGTAAGCTAGCTAGTAGTCAATACTGAAAGGCATGTACATGTTGCAAATGCTGCATGCATTGAAAAACTTGTATGAACAGTTAAAAATGCCTTTTGAAGACAATTACTGTGTTCTGGATTCAATTTGGCAGGAGGAGTGTTGGATGAGCAAAATTTCTGTTCATAGTTTGGATAATGCTCTTTTCGATAGACTGGTTTTGTCATTTATCAAATCCAGTTGTTCGTTTTAGACGCAAACCCAGAATTTTCAGTGATCTTTTCGATGGAGATTGACATGGTATTGTACCATTGTCTGTTGTCTGCATGTGCTATAGGCATTTATTTTCGCAATATACAAGTCACCATTGTCCATGCAAAGTTTATTTTCTGGTTGTAATTGTTCTTCTGAAACACTGCGGAGTAAACAAGAGGGATGAATAGAGATTTTCTGCTATTGCAAATCAAGATATATTTAAAAAAAAAATCCTTCCCTCTTTTTGCTTGCTGTGCTTGAGCTTTAGCAGGTTTCTCTTTGTGGTAGAGTTCTTCTGCACTTTTGCAAAGGTTTCAAATGTAGCTTGGTAGCAGTAGGGTTTGGTTGGCCACCTGAACTGCTTTTCAGGTTGCCTTCTCCATCTGAGGTGTAAAGTGCAGTTTATGTCAGATTTATGGGGCTAATTTAAGAGAAGCAGTGTATAGTGGGAATTGTTGTGAATGTCATCAACTGTTGGCTGTATAGAATGGCAGTGCTGACAAGCGTTAATCTCCCTTGAGAAAGGGAATGGTTGGCAGGGTGCACGTAAAAATATTTTTGTAGAAAACAAGGTAGATTGTATTTGAGTCAGAAAACTGTTGGTGGGAAATGAGTATCAAATAATTGCTTTTTGTTTTAGAAAAAGAAGATAAAACAGGTGTTTTTTCAGGTGGAGCTCTGATTTCATTCTGAAATACATCATGAATGAAAGCCTTTTGATATTTTGAAAGTTTTAATATTGATTTTTGATCTATTTTTAAAACCTAATCTTGGAAGACTTACAGCATAAGGTAGCTTTTAAGTGTATTTATTCTGCTTACTTCAGAGCGGTGATTGGAATGATAAAGCTTAGAAAGAGAAACTGTCATATGACAACAATATGCACATCTGTTTCTTACAATGAGATGCCTGTCCTGTTTTGTAGTTTCTTTCCTAGTTGATCTGTTTGCATATCCTTTTCCGGTGTGTTGTTCCTGTAATGGTAAACTTTTTCTCTTTTCCTTTGGTTTTCATCTGTATTTCTTTCTCGTCTCCTGTTAACCATTATTGCATTAGTTTATTTTTTCTTTAGCGTGACAGCAGCATCCGTTCTTGTGGGTCTTTGTTGTACACAATTGAAAAAAAAACCCTAACTGTGTTTGTTGACATCAGATGTACATTCAAGTCCTTTTCTGTAGGCTTTCAGTGAATAGTTAGGGTTGAGCTGGCATTATATTGGTTTGTTGTTAAATACATCACCTTGTTCAGTTGTCATGTTTTGGGGAAACTCCTGAAAACCACAAAGGCTCACAAAGGCCAAGGTGAAGAAGTCTTGTCTTTTTAGAGGGCAACCTGTCTGTCCAGTGGTGTTGATTATTTTAAGTCTCTGGAGCTTTAAAGTAAACGCAGGCTACCAGGAGCCTGGAAAGCAAGCACAGTGAGATTGTGCATGGCTCTCATGCAGGTATAAGAAGGGTAGCCATAGATTGATGATTGACTTCAAAATAGGAGAAAAAGTGTTTCATGTTTCCAGCATTGAGCCATGGATTTCCTGTATGTATTTTTGTCTGGCAAAGACTGCTGAGCATTACAGGGACACTTGACAAGACATTCACCTCGGAAGGATGATGGAGCATTGGTGCTGAAATGATGGGAAGCACTTCTGCAGGTGGAGAGGAGGAAAGAGAATTGAGGAAAAAAGCTTTAATCTGTTAGAGGAGACAAAACTGCACCATGCGTGTTTGCAAGCACATAATATGTGTTCTGGCTGTGCATGTCAGGCAGGTATGCACCATGAAGTGCTCTGTGCATAGCTGACAGCTGCTACCATGCCCTTTCCTGGGGTAAATAGTAGAAGAAACAGTAGGTTATTGTTAGGCAAACCACACCTTAATGTAAAGTATATCCAGGAACTCTTTAAACAGCCAGGGAAGACAGAAAGCACTTCCGTGAGGTTTTTATAGGTAGAGGATACTGTACAAGGACACTTGAACAGATGATAGCTGGTGTGCTTAGTTTCTATGAAAAACACCTAGTGCCAGAACTTAAATCTCACTGATACCAACAAACAGAAACCCTGGCATATGTGCTTTATGGATGTCTTAATGAATGCAGGAGAGTGTCAAATGGAAGTAACTGTTTTGAGGACAAGGTAGATGATATTTGTTATGTCATGCTTCCCATTTTGAGTGCAGATGTGAAAGAGCTTTCTAAAAATAGGCATGTTGAGTCCCCAGATTTTGAAATACCTGGCAGAACTCCCTTATTGATTTCCAGTAAGTCTTAGGGCGCCGAGAAAATTCTAAAGGACTGGAAGAAGTCAGCTACTGTGCCAACACTGTTAAAAGGATGAATAGGATGACCTCGGTAATTACTACTGTAATGGCCAAATGTTAGTGCCAGCAAGGCAGAGGAGTAGCTGACACGTGGTGAGTGAGAATGAAAATACAAGTTAGCAAGAATTTCAGAAGATTTAACATCTGTCCCCTTCCAGCCCCCCCAGAAAGTACCCTCCACCAGCGTGAGTTTTGGTAAAACACAACACAGCCTGTGTTGTTCAGTTCTTAACTTTACACTCTTGGAAGTAACAACTGGCAAACTAATACATAAAAATATGTGTGTGTATAAATATTGACAGATTTTTTTGCTATTTTCCCACTTTCATGTTGCTTCTATCCAATCATCTTAGCTTCTACTCCTTTTGGTGCTGGAGATTTTGCTTGTGTTTCTTTCTGGGTTTGGTTTTCTTTGTACTGTTGCTTTTGTTGCTGTTTTTTACATTTGAAGTTTTGCATTCTTTGTAGTTGGTGCAGGCACATTAGTAGATAATGAGATTTTGGTTGGAAGCAAGAGATGTTAAAAGAGTTCCTGAGAAACATGAGCTCATAGAAAGATGCTGTAGTTGAGCAGCTTCAAAGTCTGGATTGGAAATGCAAGGGTTTCATTAACATGGAACCTGAAACAGCTTTTACAGTAATGTTATTTGTGGTTTTTGGATGCATTTTATTATCTGAGACATGCTTGACGAGGAATACAAATAAAAGCACAAAAGTCAATCCGTAGTTCTGTTGTTTCTATTTAGACATGGGAGGGAGAACAGTGTGCTGGTTTTATTAGCATTACACTTGTGTTTTGGTCTGTTCTTTCAAAAAATTTGTTTTAATTCAAGGAAAAATTGTTTCAGAGATTGTTTGCATCTGGCTTTGCTTTTCAGGACTTCATAAAATGTATTCCCACTGGATGCTTCCTGTTACTTGTCCAAAAAAAGAAAAAAAAAAAAGATTTTTGGAAATTTATAAAAAGTTGGCACTTGATTTCATGGGTGTTTAAGTGAAGTTATGTTTTTAAGTGCTATACTGAGAAACTCATGTATTTCATGTCTTGTAGGAGTGCTGTTTAAGAGGAAGCACACACACATTCCTACCAAATAAATACTGTTTTGAGAGAGAGAATTTCATCTCCGTCTTCATCACCTGCCCACTGAACTTTGCCTCTTCAGGCACAACTTCCTGAACTGGGTGACCATTGCTGCACTCCAATGGAGTTTATTCTATGAAGCGGGCTGCTTGTGGCTTTTTTCTAAATATACTTCAAATATACTCCTGCTAGTGAAGGATTCCAAAGCAGATACGTATTTGGTTGCAATGTCTGATTACATTTCCAAAATATTTTTTCTGCTCAGTTTTAATGTATTTCATCCTCCTGTGATGTTATTATTATTTTTTGAGCTGGAACAAAGCAGAGTTTTTCAACAGCATCTCAGGTGGACCTGGAAAGAAAAACCTGTAAAGCAGATAAACACTTTACCAAAGCAATGGCCAGTAGCCCCTGTCTAATTAGATAATTTCATGTGGCTGCTTGTTTCATTGGCCCAGATTCTGACTTCTGCAAGTATACTGTTCTTGTATTATTTAATTTTTCAGCGAAACAGAGCTCATTCTAATTGCATTATATAAATAGGGTTGGTTGTGGGTTTTTGTGATATGTGCCTTACATATTGCATTTGTGTCTCCTATCCTGGTTTTTGATTGTGGAATTATATACACACCTAAACAACTCAATTTTACCCAAACCAAGAGATTCTCCTGCTGGGACACCTGTGCTGTAATTGCTGTGAGCTTTCCTTTTCCCTCCAGTTGACAATTTCTGTCTGGGATGCATTATTTTTATTACCCCCAACTTTTCTTGTACCCCACGCATCATATATGTTATTCATTATGAGATTGCATGGTTATTGATGTTAGGCTGCTTAATTGGGTTGCATTCAAATGTCTGTAGTCTACTGCCCCTAGATTTTTTTTTCATTTTGTGTATTTCTTGGGCCAGGAAAAACATTAAGATGTTCTTAAGAGACTTGAAAATGCTACATATTTTCATTTAAATATAGTTTATTCAATCCCTATTTTGCCTCTGTTTTTAAACGCAGAGGAAGATGAATACAAAAAACATTCAATTGATAACACGAATCCTGCATTCATTGTGCGTAGCACTTTATGTTTTGATAATTTTAACAGGTTGGGAATGTTACTCGTTCATTTCACATACCAACAGAAGTATGACTAGGAGTGTGAGTAGTTCATGTGTAGAGGTTTTGAGCGGTGCTGGGCACAGAAATGTTTTAGTGCTTTATGTTTTCATATGGTGTGAATGTGGGAATCTCGAGTGTCAGTTTTCACAGCAGCTAGTTGCCAGGAATACCTGAATGACCAGCACACTTCTGTATCGCAGTGCTGCTTTGCAGTTAGGGGGCAACTGGAGGGAACAAATATATGTACTTGGAAATCGTGGTGAAAGTGTTGGGCTCTACTACTGAGATGTTAAATAGCAATTTATTCTGCAGGGCTCAGCTGTACAGGTATCGTTGAGGTACACTTATGCATTTTTCAACCTGTTCTATAAATTTAATACAAATTACTGTAAGTAGTGTGTCGCTGGTTTGATTTCTTTGATAGCTTCAAAGCATATTAATTCTAAAACTGTGCTACAGGTTTAAACTGGTGATGCCATGACAAAGTAGTACTTCTAATGCAGTTAATAAACTATGTGTAAAAGTCTGGACAGTACTGTTGCATGGACCAAGAGCACAGCAGCTTATAAAAAGCCGTAGCGTTCCTGGAACTTGGGAAAGCTAGAAAATCCAGAGTCTTAGCCTAGCTTGCTTCATTTGGCTAATGGATGGTGACGTCAGCAAGAGCGTGTATTGCATCTTGTACAGCATATAGGAGAGGAGATAGGAATTAATTGACCTCTGTTTCATTATTCTGAAATGGAAACAGAGCTTTATAACAGCTATAAGTAAAACTGCCAGAGTAGGGCAGCTGCGCTTGCGTAACATTTTGAAAGCTGGATGAAGACTGCCTAAGTGCCTGAGAAATATGATGAGCATTTTCTTTACCTGCAGTGAAATGAGACTCTTAGATTTTTTTTCCACTGTAATTTAAGCCATGACACTGTTTTTTGTGACTGTGTGCTCATACTGTGCATATAAGTAGATCTAGAATACTTAGAGATTTGGCAATAAGGAGAAATAGTTTTCTCCGTTGAGGTTATCTCTCTTCTTTGCCATGACTGGGGGGAAAATGGTTAGTGGTTTGGAGGAGCCTTAGCTTTGTGTCTGAGAGGCAGAAAGGAAGAGGAGTTTGACCTGCCTACCTGAGACTTAATGTTGTATTTTCAAGCTCTAGACAACAGGCTGTGCTTGGGTTCCTAATGCTCTTCTAAGAAGGAGAAATTTGGTCCATTTGATCCTTCATCCACCAGCTTTCACCTGAAAGCAGAAGCTGCAGTCTGTCTGCTTGGTTGTTCTGCAGTTCTTCCAGTATTGAACTTCTGGCAGGTAACATGGCATCGAGATGCTTCCTGCCTCTACCCCTGGGTTTTTTTTATGCTTTTGTGCAGGATTCCACTTGAATAACAACCCCTTCAAAGCAAAAATCTTTCCCCTGCTCAGAGGCCCTCTCTGGAAGTCTGGGTCAAGGTGAAATATCCTCACGATGAAACGAATGACTTTAATTTCTCTATGAAAGAGCAAGAAAAGTGTAATTTTAAGGGTTTAAAAAACAAGTTAGGGGCTATTAGCAGTGTACATCTGTGTGTGTATAAATATATATATATATGTGCATATATATTTTAAAAGAAAGGGGGAAAAAGCTGTGAATAGCCCAGATTATATGTAACCTAGTAGATGCCTCTGTGATGATGAGCATTAGCTGCTGGTGGAAGATAGCTGCAAATAGATTGCCTAGAAATATCCAGAGTTGTATGCCAGCTTATGAAATGCAAAGAAACTTCTACCGATAGGTAGTTTCCTTGTGTAATAGTGAAGGTTGTTTTGGACTGTCTGTTGTGGTTTATAATAGTTTGTTTTATCATACATCCAACAATGCTCTTAAAGTTCAGTAAAAAGTGTAATTACTGTTAAACAAATTACATAGAAAAAAATCAGCTGTGCTAGTCAATGTGAGTACATTTTTGCATAGCAGATTGTTATGAAATTGTGGATTCAACTAATACTAAATTGAACACCTTAATAGTTGTGTTCTTCATGAGTGGAAGTATGGCTGTGTAACGTAGTGTGCAACATGGATGGGCCTAACAGTACTGAGTGGTACTGACCATTCTTAAGTATCTTCCACTTGAAGATTTTAACCTGAGAAAAGAGGGAAAAGTTGCTGTATGAGTAGTTGTCTTAACTTAAGCAGCCTCTCAAAAATACTTCCTTCAGAGTTAGGTAAAATGAGGTAACAGGTAAAGGTTTTATTCTATTAATCATCTAATGGATATTTGCATTTGCAGGTGACACTGGAGCTTTTGTAATACTGTGATAATCATATTCTGACTTAGTGTGTTCATTCATGTTAGTCTGAGCTGCTGTCTGTATCAAATCTAATGAAAAAATCACGTCGTTAACAATAGTGTGATATCGAACTTCTGTTTACAAATAGGAGTTTTTGCTCAAGGTGAAAATTACAAAGCTGGCATGGTTGTAGCTTTTTTTGGGGCATTCTGTAGACATAAAAATAAACCTAAGCCCATACTTCTTCATTGTTCTGTAGATTTTTTTCTCTCTTAAGTGTAGTATGACAGAGTTTATAGATAATCATTAAACTGTGGCTATCCTGTATCTTGGAAGTATGCTGTCACCATTTTTGTAGCGTTCAGAGCTACAGCAAGGGGAAGTGTCATAATGCTTTTCGAACAGATTTTTATCAGTAGTGTAAGTCAGATATGAACTTTCACATGACCTTTAAAATTTTAGTGCTTGAAATAGATAGAAGTCTAGCAGTGTCATTTGTTTTGCTTCTTGATTTTTTTGTCCCTACTTGCAGACCACTTCTGAAATTTACTAGTGAGCAAGCTGCTTAATGGGCACTACATATATTTTGACCATTTCTGAGGGTATAATGGAACTTCTAAGGATCTTGGATGTAAATCTGAAATAAAGCTTAGGAATGCTGGGATAATTCACACTACTGGTTACTTAACAGTAAGGTATGTGAAATCTCGTGTAGGCATTCAATGTTTTATAGTAAATGACCGCCCTGTGGTCAGGTAGTTAATAGCTACATATCTAATTTTGTCAGTTTCAACTCTGGATTATTATTATTTTTTAACAAAACAAAAGGTTCAAAATAAACCTGTCAAGATAAACGATAACTTTGAGATAACTACGCTCACGTGCCTGGCTTAGAATAATCAACATTATAGGCCAGGATCTGTTTTATTATGTGAATCCTTTCTGTATGCTTATCACATCTAATTAGTAAGTTGTGTGCTTGCATTCATAAATGTAACAGCAGAGATGTCACTGCTTTTGGTGTCAGAGAATCATAGAATGGCTTGGGTTGGAAGGGACCTCAAGGATCATCGAGTTCCAACCCCCCTGGTCCATGCAGGGCCACCAGCATCCCCATTTAATACTAGACCAGGCTGCCCAGGGCCTCATCCAACCTGGCTTTGAACGCATCCAGGGGCGGGGCATTCAAAACCTCTCTGTGCAGCCTGTTCAGTACCTCACCACCTCTCTCGGTAAAGAACTTTCCCTGATATCCGATCTTAATCTTTTCTCCCTCAACTTAAAACCATTTCCCCTTATCCTGCCATTATTTACCCTTGTAAAGAATTGGCTCCCCAACTGTTTATAGGGTTCCTTTAGGTACTGGAGGGCTGCAGTGAGATCACCCTGCAGCCTTCTCTTTTCCAGGCTGAACAACCTCAGTTCCATCAGGCTGTCTTTGTATCTTGGCTAACATGTGAAACTTGAGCATCCTCAGTGTATGCAGAAGTAGTTTGTACTAGCTGGTTTTTAAAATTATGGAGTAAGAGTGGATAGATCAACATTGGTATGGTGGTATGAGTAGGAAGATTTTCCCAGTTTGAAGTTTAAATCAAAATTGTCATTAACTTATTGGAATTATAGTTCTTAGAGGATCTCTGATCTTGAACTGTTTAATAAACTATATGATAGCATTTTATTGATCTCTAACAAAGGAAAGGGAAGTAGTAGATGTTAGTAGCATCAATCTGCTTAATTTTTTTAAAGAAAAATGTGCTAGGGGATTAAGGGAGTGGGACATCTTGAGAACGTTGAACTGTCACATCTGAATTGTAGCATAACACAGAACTGGTGAAGAACAGAATGGATGTGTACACTGTAGTGAGGAAGCAGCAGCACAGACTTGGCAGGTGAAGATGAACCATCACGTATATCTGTAAGGCAGTCAGTGAGCACATAGGTAAGTGGGTGGAAATCGAGTTTTACGCTGCTTTTCAATTCCAGTGAACCTCAACCTGGTTGGCTGTTAAAGGGATTGAGTTTTTCTATTTCCCAGCAGGTATTAAAATTTTATAAAGTTGTATGCTGTTTTGGGGTGAATTATGAGGTGATGAAGATTGACAGAAATAAATATATGAAAGAGCAAAATCAAGCTGCTGAAAACTGTAGTTGTGCTACACTAGTTCACTCATAGAGAAATTTGCGGAAGTTGTTGTTCAGTGCAAACTAATCAGTATGAGAAGCAGGAGAGAGGAAGTGGAGAACTGGTCTCAGTTTTGTGCATGTGTGGTGTGTGCGCCACCAGGGACTCTCAGTGAGACTTTTATCCATCAGTGGAAACAGAATTGAAGTTACTGTGAGTGATTCCATGGAAATATTGATTCCTTTGTCAAAAAGACAAATTGGAAAGCAAAAAGAAGAAAATGAAATTGTTAAATCACTTTATAAAGATTCCACGTATTTCACATAACAGTTTTGCTCTCTGCTATCTCCCAAAGAGACAGTGGAGTGAGAAAATACTCATAGGTCAGCAAGGGTGGCCTAAATTTTTCTTCTAAAAGAGATAGAGTATTCCTCTTGCTTCTTGGTTGTGAAAAGAAAGTGGATGTGAAGGAAGTCTATAAGGTTGTACATGAAGGAAGAACAGCTGTTTGTAATTTCTCGTTATGCAGGTACAGAAAGCCTGTAAAGAACACAGCTTAATTAAAGCAAAAAATACTATTTCCTACAGCTTGTAATTACACTAAGTGCCTTCAGTAATTACATGAAACTTTTGGAAGAGTTGTCAAACGTGAAGGAACAGTCCTTGTGCTTGAGAGCATAAGCAACATGTGGGTTGGTGCTGGTAAGAGGGGGGACAGTTTTGGAGATTTTGTCCTGCTTTTGTAGTTCACTTAGATACAATAATTGCAGCAAGATATAAGTTAGATGTTGGGGACATTAGTATTGGCTTTTTTTATGTTGTTTGTTTTTTGCCAATTTACTGGCTTTATTTCTGACTTCTGGGTTTGTTTTCATAGAAACATGGAATGGCCTGGGTTGAAAAGCACCACAGTGATCCTCTAGTTTCAACCCCCCTGCTATGTGCAGGATCGCCAACCACCAGACCAGGCTGCCCAGAGCCACATCCATACCCAGAATGTCTCCAGCGATGGAGCATCCACAGCCTCCTTGGGCAGCCTGTTCCAGTGTGTTACCACTCTGAGTAAAAAACTTTCTCCTAATATCTAACCTAAACATACCCTGTCTCAGTTTAAAACCATTCCCCTTGTCCTAGCACTATCCACCCTTGTAAACAGTCTTTCCCCCTCCTGTCTATATGCTCCCTTAAAGTACTGGAAGGCCACAGTAGGTCTCCCTTCAACTTAGCTTAGTCCAAGCTAAACAAGCCCAGTTCCCTCAACCTTTCCTCGTAGGAGAGGTGCTCTAGCCCTCTGATCATCTTAGTGGCCCTCCTCTGGACCTGTTCTCAGAGCTCCACATCCTTCCTGTGCTGGGGGCCCCTGGCCTGGACACAGTACTCCAGATGGGGCCTCAAAGAGCTGAGTAGGGGGATTATCACTTCCCTCTCCCTGCTGGCCACTCCTCTTTTAACACAGCCCAGTTTTCCCAGTCCTCAATTACATGAACTTCCTTTAAAAAACTGAGATACGGTTCTTCTGGTTGAGTTTCCAGTTTTGGACCCTGGTCTGCTTATGCCTTTCCTCAGACATTCATTGGCTGGCAAGTTTAATTGGTTGACTTTGTGTCTCTCATTTGAAGTTTATTTTCATTTAGTTCCATCACATCTGTAGTCTGGTGAAATGGTTTTGAGCTGGCTAGTGCGAAAGTTCAAAATATTACTAAGTTGTCTTTGAATTCTTTTTTTGATGTTTAATTTTACGGGTTAAAAAGCATGCTTAGCCATAGCTACATTTTCTTTCCATTAAATGGATTCATGCTACTGCATGAAAATCCCTGTCTGAGGACATGCAATTATAATGAAAATGCAGGTTTTCTGGGAATGATGTTATGATCTGAAGGTACAAATTTTGGAATTAAACTTTGCAGGTTGGTGTAAAAAGTTGTGCTGTATGTGATGTAGGAAGAACAGAATGCTTGTATAACATGAGGGGAGCTGAACTGATGCAAAATGTGTTACAGCTTAATTTTTAAGTAATATTTTGTTAGGCCTTAAATACCTTTATTTATAAATAAGCCAACTATTTAGGTGGAGCAGTCATATTTTTTTTTCTTTAAGTTTCTGCTGATATTGGTGCTGAGGAAAAAATGAGAAACCGGATTTGTTACTGTCAGATCACCTGTCATTTGTTCTGCTGTTCCTATGTAGTTGATCCTGTTACGAGAGCATAAGCTTTTGAAACAAGACTCTGTTGAAAGGCAAGGTGCTTAGCGTAGGAGTCTTCATGTGCAGCAGCTCAGTGTGCCACTGGCAGTCCTGCTTGGCAGGCTTTGCAGAAAGGTTCAGCAAGCCCACCCCACGCTCGGCCTTCCCAGCTTTCTGTGGCAGCTTTCTGTACAAAAGTTTGAGCAGCCAGCGTGTGTGAAAATGCACAGATGACAATGCAGCAGTATCAAACTGAATCCTATCTTGAGTCAGGTATTTCGTGAGGTGCTTCTGTTGAATGTATGTGATGCTTTTTCAGTTTTCAATATGGTCAAAAATACTAATATTGATTAAATCTTAAGAGTTAGTCAGAATTGTTTCTGTTTAGCCTTTTGTTTATCTCACTCTTCGACTGCAAGGGAGTGTTGAGGTAATGTTCTTGTGTAACAAATACTTTGAAAATGAGTGAGTTGAGTCAGAAATGCTGATTGAAGGGAACTAAGGAGGCTGCTGGTGGAAAGCAGGGCCACGGACCAGCTGGAGGCCTCTCTAGCAGCAGGCCACCACTTCTCTGGGCAGCCTAGTGCAAAAGAGGTTACACTGGTAGCAGCACATTGGATTGTGCACAAATCTCTCCCTTGGAGGGATGTATTTGGTGGAACAATCGAGCAACTGTATTATAGAGGGGTAAGGTAATTTCTTACTATCAGGTCTTTGTTGTTTTTTTTTTTTTTAATTGGGCTGCCCACATTTGCTGACTTTGAGCTTAAAGGTCAGACTTAAAGATGCTCTTCGGAAAGGAACTTACTGTGTCCTTTCAGACAAGGAATGGAGTCACAAGATTTTGATCTGTATATATTTAATTTCAGATATGCTTTTCCAGGCAGAGAGAAATGATTGGATTGAAAATGCTTTCCCTATTTCAAATGTAATTTACCTTCTGCTGCAAAATTTTTTCTGCTTCTCTCATCTTTGTATTTTTGCAGAAAATGATGTTTTTCCAAGCAGAGGATGAGGTTTGGGTTTGACACTGTTCTGTGAGTTTTTGATGTTAAAAATGAGGGAAGCTGATCTACTGTATTAATAGGGGGGAAAAAAGGTCCAACTTAACATGAAGAGGAACAGTTTGTGTTACCACATTGTTTCGTTCTGTGTAAGATACTATACTACATTTCTTAGAGCTTTCATCAGAAATATATATAATCAGGTCTTTTATCTCCCTGCCTTTATGAGTTTGTTTTAACTTCTCAAAATAAAAAAAGGCTCTACGTTAGTAGATAAGGCATGCTCTTCATAAAAAGCTTATCAGGGTGTCTGATAAACAGTGGAGGAGGCTAGAAATTAATCAGTTTTCCAGCTACAGTTTCACTCCTGTGAAATAGAGTCAAACTATTTCCTGAGTCAAACTATTAGGTAAACGTTCACAGTATGTCCTGAGTTAAAATTTCCTCCTCAAGCTGATGTAGGGAACAAAAAATCACAGATTAAATATAGAGCAGTGTGTATGTGTGTGTATATACACACACTCTCAGTTTTGGAGAGATACATAGCCTGAATTTTCTTCTTTCTGCTATTAACCCAAAATAGCTATATTATATTCAGTGTACAAAGTGAAAAACACAGACGCTTAGATCCAAATTTGTTTCTTAAAAAATGCATCAGTAATAACAAGGGCTTTTCATAGAATCGTTTGAGTTGGAAGGGACCTTTAATGGTCATCTAGTCCTGCTCCCCTGCAGTGAACGGGGACACCTACAGCTTGGTCATGTGCTTGGAGCCCCATCCAGCCTGACCTTGAGTGTTTCCAGGGACAGGCAGCCTTTTGACTTCTCTCAACTTCAGAGGATATTGTATCAAGCTACTGTGGCATATTAAGAGTTATTGATGATTCACCTTCTCTAGAATTAGGCAAACATGTTTTACAGCCTGAAACAATGGAGACACTGATTTCCTGGTGGATTGGAGGAAACATAAACCACACACACTCTGTAGGCCTTCTCATACAGGTGGCCCAAGCTAGGATTTTGCTGTCTGAAAGAAAATATTCACTCAGATGAATTGCTGAAAAAATAGAGAATAGGATTGGATTTTTTGGGTCATTTCTCTTTATTAAGTATGCTGAGAAAGTGCTGTGTCCCATTAGTGGAATCAGTAGGAAGTATTGGGAAAATGCTCCTATTAACTTGTATGAACTGCTCTGGAGAAACGTGAAAGTGTTATGTAGTACTATAAACCATTAAATTTTATCATTCCTTAAGGCTTTTTTTTTTTTTCCTTTCTTAAGTTTGGAATGTAATTCTTAAGTCCTTGTGGAGTAGCAGATATTTCCATGAACTTCATGTGCATTGAGTGCTTTATGATGTTGTGTTGCATGACAGAGAGAATGTGAATATAAAGTCTGTCATAAATCTCATTTATTTAAAGACATAATTACTGATTTATAATTACTATTTTCTTTTTCATTGTTGTGGGTTAGGTAGATGGTACGTACAGTTTTTGGGATGAGCATTTGAAAAGTCAAATCAATTAGGTATTTAGGCAGAAAAGCTGCTGATTTCTCTCATAAGACTTGCAGTGGTTTTTATAGTCTGACATGCTGTTAGCAGGTGAGAGACACTAACAGAGTTCTTGTGTACTGATATACCATATGTGACTGCATTCAGTAAAATGATGTTTTCTGTAAATTACATTTCTTCCAATCTAAATAGCTGTAGTTTATCCTTTTATGAGACTTTTCTAGGTGATCAGTTTTAATTCAGTTGTTTCTCTACAGAGTTTTGTTCTCCTCAGTTCTTTAGTAAAGCAATAAATGGCCTCCTTCAGAATGTGTTTACTCCTTGAATTTAATTTTCTGTTCTTTCTGTGATTCTAGTCTGTTACAATTAACATCCCATATTTCCCCAGCAACAGCAGTAATTGTGGCTAAAGCTGTTCTTTTTCTGTTTGTTACTCTCAGCCGCAAGGTAAGACCGGATGAAAGAATTGATTCATGTTTTAAAAATAAAGTAAAAATTAAACTTTCAGTTAAAAGCTCCCAACTTTTAGGTTTTAAAATCCATTGTAACTGTGTTATGTTTCAACTGGTAAGGTCTCTGTGCAGGCATGCACAGCCATTGCACTGTCATAATATGGGTGATGTTGTGATGAGGAAGGTTGCATGTTACACAAAGCAGCAGAAAGGTTTATGTCTTTCAACTCACTAAACAACATTCTTCAGTTTTTCATTCTGAGAAGGGTTTCTTCGTCCTGAATAGCATTTGATTTACTGGTCTGCATAGCACGCATATGCTGCTTAATTTAAGCAAAAAAAAAATAAAAAATCAAAATGCCTGTGGGAACTTTATAGTTTTCAAAAGGTTGTGTTGCCAGCTTCTTTTTTCTTTCTTTCTTTTTTTTTTTAAAAGCTGTTACAGTGTGCTGAGAATAGAAGCCTCTGGAATTGGGAATTACACACCTCCAAGAATTTTAACATGGGCTATAAGGGGGGAAAAAAGGGTTAGAAAACACTCCACTCATTGGGAACATGAAGAGGAAGATCCAGCTGCAGACTCCTTTCCTCTTTCCCAATGAAGAAACATTGTTGGCCTTCTTAAACTTAGTTCATTACAAAAAGTACTGATGCTGATGAAAGAAAGTGGGTGAATTTCATATCATCTTGCAGTGTATTTATTCCAGTGGGCTGCAGTGGGCAGTTTTGTTCTAGCTTTTGCTTCCTGAAATGTGTGATGTGCACAAGGCCTGGCAAGTAGTGTCTGTGCTGCTTTACAGTGAGATGAAATACCTCACTGATGGCAGTGAAGTCTTAAATTATCAAGCTGCTTAAACTTTGTGCCTTGGCAATGATTGTGTAAGGAGTGTGCAGTTATGCATGAAGGAATAGAACAGGAGGAGCCACCTTTTCTAGTGGTTGCTGTCCATTGGATTGGGCAAAGCATTTTGGAAAACCGTACCTCTCATCAAGATCTTTCCTATAGTCTTTGTAGGTGTATTTGATAAGAAGCAGAATAGTGTGTGTATTAATGCATCTCAGCAGCTTGTGCAGTGAGTTCTGAATAAAATCAATGTCTGGGAGTAGTGGGAGAATTATCAAAAAACATCGGGGGAAGGTGGTTTAAAGGTCTGCAGTGTTTGATAAAATAAAGATACAGAGTTATCCTCTTCTTTTAACTGTTTAAAGATGTAAACAGTCTATTTCCACTCTCAGATTTTGATCTAAGTATGAGAGATGTCTTTGAGGTTTGAAGACAGAAGTTTGGATACTTTTGGGATTTATCTGTAGATTTAAGAAAAGATGAAGACTTGTAAAATACCGAAGGGAAGCAGAGGGATTTACTGCTACAGAAAAAGAGCTTTTCAGCCACATGTTAGAATATAAATGCTACTGAGAGCAATTCAGTTATTCTTGGTAATGTGTGACCTACATCTGAGCGTCCCCCCTTTTTCCCTGTGAACATGAGTGAAGCAACTTGACAGTATTCTTGACTTGCCTTTGGAAATAGAAAGATTATTACAGAAATTCTAGTCATAAAACACCCTTGCATTGAACTATTATGAATTAATTTTAAGCAGAAAGCAGCCAGCAGTTTGTTCTTTTGAATAGGTTTGCTAGTGATTCTCTCTTGGAAAACATCATACTTAAAGACCCAGAGAGGAGTAGGTGGTGCAGCTGGCTGAGTCAAGTCAGGTTATGAATTCAGGTTTCTGAATTTACACCAGAGTTGGGTATTCCCAAATGAATTCTGTTGTGAGCAAGGGAAGGGAGTTGTAGCTCTTGTTTGTATGAATGACTACGAAGAAAAATGAGAAGATTACTTCACAGATGAAAAGCACAATACAGAGCATCAGGCACGCTTGCTGTGTTTCAAGTTGCAGATGTGAAAATAATGATATTTCATTATTTTTCAACAGGTTTGCATCAAACCTCTTACAGATCAGGAGATAAGGGTATAATAAACTACATATTCCTCTAAAGCTGGAGTGAATATAACAAAGGAACATTATAAGTGCTATCTGAAGTTGAAGTATCTCACCTGTGAAGTTTTCATGTTTATATGTATGCATGTGTTTGTACACATACTTAGTTCTCTGCATACTTCAAAGGGTGTAATTCCCTGTTTTTTGAAGCTAGTGAGATATGCCATAGTATTCCAGTTGGTTAGAGGTTTCAGGGTTTTGCAGAGTAGGGCAAGGAGGATCTCCTCTGAATTTCAGCAAGAGTTGTCAGACTTGAAATATAATTGGTGTTTGTTTGGAACGTTCTTTAATTATGTGATTAATTGCTGCTTAGTTATTCCCTCAATGCCTGTAAGCATGAAGTTGTAACAGCATAATAAATGCTGGAATGGAAAGGGGGTAGAAGTGTTAATAATATTCTGAAGTCTGTTTTGTGTATCCTTGTAAGAATGACTTGCTGTTATGGCCTTAGTTGAATGTAAACCATAGCAGCGCTTACATCTGCACAGAGCCTGCACACAGCTGTGTGAGCTGTGATCTTGCAGGTAGAGGAGACAGATAAAAAGAAAACTTAAGAGACTGCAGCAACTAACAGTAGTCAGAAGAGCAGGCGCATAAATAAACTAAAACTGGGTGTCAGTTCTAAGGGCTGGGTTAAGGACCTGGTATATTATAAGAATAGAGAGAATGCACACAGCTGAAGTTCATGCTTGGGTGCTATAAATGCATGTTTCTCTTTTTGTGTTCTTTTCGCTCCTTTCTAATTAGGGTAAGGTTGGCTTTCTGGATTAAAACAGTACTATGTTGCCGTCAGACTCTTCCTGGAGTCCCATAAACAAGATTTTTTTTTTCTTTTTTTCTTTTTTTTGGTCTGTCTCATAATAACAGTTTATTAGAATTTACAGTAAGGCAGGAGATGTGTGCGTTCTAGAAGGTGTCATGGGGAAAGCTGTTTACAGGGCTTACAGGAGGACACATTGTTATGCGTATCTTGAGATTCCATCTACGAAAGAACTTCACTTTTTGTAGTGAGTGGTTTCTTCTGGAGGCTAAAACACTGATCAGTTCAGTACGACCTTCCTGTAGTGAATTTGTGTACTCTAGTACCATCTTGAGGGAGGTCAACCGGATACGATCATTGAGAATAACATTATTGTACCAAACTCCTTAATTATTTTTATGGTAGTTTAGTGTCCTAGTGATACTTTTAAAAAGCTGTTATTTTTTGATTGCTGTTTATTTACATGTACTGAAAGGGGTTAACACTGCAGATGGATGTATTGAAAGTTAGTAAAAGTCGATTACACCTCTACAATTAAAAATGAAACGGAAAAGGAAAATATCAAGATCTAAATTTGAATATTGCTTTTCTCCATACATTGTCAGCACAGGAAAACACCTTGGATCAGGAGCATTGGGCGAGCAGAAGCTCAGACAGAGCAGAGGTTGCACTGGAGGCATGAGGACTTCTGTGCTTTGCGTGTGCTGGACACAGCTCTCTTCACAAACCCTTGTCTGTGTGGACGCATCACATTTACATTTAGGTGTATAAATCTGGAGTGTGACATTTATGAACTAACTTGTTTTCCTCCAGTGAAAATACTGGATGTTTTCTGTTCGAGTAAGCTTTCATTTAGGTTAATAAGCTTCAATTCTGTTTATTCTGAATATTAGTATTCCAGTGTGTGAGTCCTTGTAGAATTGACCTAATGTGTGCTTCTCTGGCAGGCAAAGTTACTTGTTTGGAATAGAGTATTGTGGGAAGATGTTCTCTTGCTTTTTGAATACAATTCTGTGTGAGAGTGGGAAAATGTGTGAAAAATGTATTCAAATGTATATTGTTTTCTTGCCATCAACCTGTGTAAAGACCTTGTGAGGTATTTTCCTATTTTGTAGTAAACGGTAATAGTAGTAAGAGCCACCTTTCTTTTAACTCTGTGATACAGCTCTATTAAGCAGGTCTTCTGGAGCTGTGTATGAAAGTGAGAGTTTGAGGGAATTCATTTCTTGTCATTTCTGCTGCACTTCACTCCATTAAATTACATTTTTGAATGCATCATCATTTTGATGTCATAGACTAATAGAAGTTATTTTCCGCAGTAGTTCTTTTTTGGTAATGTTTTGATAATGCAGAAAAACTTTGGAAGCTGTAGTCCTGTTCTACGGTTTTCTTCCTCTATTCTAGCTTCTTAAGTCTTCCCTTACGCTTCCTTCTCAAAATGAACTGCCGTGCTTGGGTAATAAGCTTTTGTGGTTTTGGGTGTGTGCTTTGGAGAGGAGATGAACAAAACAAGGAAGTAGCCCACAACTTGTGCTTGGCTTCATCTTGCTTTTCTAAATAATTTTTGGGTGTTTTAGGAAGTACTTCTTCCCATTGAAAAAGAATGTATCAGTCTGTCAGTTCATCTGCCATCAAGGGATTATTTAGCTAGTGGAAGAACTGTTACTTTTCTTGATTATGATCTGCTGCATGTTTTTTTTTCCTACTGATAATACTTCTCGGGTTTATGTATGCTGCCTACTGAATGTGGTTATTACATGACCGTGTAATAATATTGTGGTTGAATTGTGTTTTGGTGTGGAGAGGAGAGGGAGCTATCAGTGCAGGAAAATAAGATGTTCTCTTTCCTCAAGGGTGAAAGTAAACTTTCAGTCTGTTGTCTGTCTTACTCAGAGAAATAGTGCCATAGCATGTGCTTATTTATTTCCCACTTAAAATGTTTTAGCCTCCTGAAAGAATTGGTGTTGGCTGCTTTAAAGATGTTCGGTTTTTTATTTAAGGTTATGAAACCTGTACATTACATTAACAAAGTTACACAGTGCTGCTTGAAATAGTAGCATTGCTAAATTAGATTAATGCTTCCAAAAAATCTTTCCTTGTAATTGCAGTATACTTCCTTCAGTTGCAAAAATTTCCATTTTCTCTTATGAATTATTGTGACCTATTCCAGAGACAACCTCTTAGATTTTAAACAGTGTAAGGAGGGCTCTAATCAGTTCACACTGGATTATTTATTTTAATTATCTTTCAAGGACTGTTGCAATTTATAAAACAGAGAATAAATTCAGATGACCTCGCGTAGTACCAAGATTGCACAGTTTTATATGTTCTTTCAGGCTAGGAATAAAAAGAGCAAAGTGGAGCCACTAATTCTAATATTCATTTTCAGGAATGTTGTTTTATGTTTCTCTGTGGGAGACTGTGTCTGTCTTTGCAGTGCTTCCAGGTGAAGAAACATGTTTACGCATACAATTGAACCCGTGTTTTCTATCTTGTAAAACTGCTGAGAACAGCTGAATGCTCACCTGTTGTCATGTCTGCTTTTAATAGTGCAGGAAGAATATTTGAGATCAGGACTTGCTTTTAATAGAGATACTATTGTGCATGAGAGAATGGAGGGGCTGAGGACACAGAAGTGTAGCTGAAGAGCTGCCTTGTACTTCCTGAAGTAATTCTCATATTCAATAATCATAATTCTTTCCATTCTCAGTAATGGCAGAGTTCCATTATAATCTGCCCCTTAAGGCAAGCTTTAAGGGGTTTAAGCATTCCAGCAGTGTGGTGCGTGTTGAGGAAGACAAATTCTGATAGTTTTCCATCTTCAGCCTCCTTTATTATTGCTTTCCACGAGCAAAGTATAAAGTAACTTACAAATACATAAATATTTGTGTTGTCAGTAAAGGGTACTTGACTCCTATATCTGAGTGATCTTACATAAAATTGTTAAATAAACTATTGTGTATATATACAATTTTCTTGGATTTTAGTAATCTCAATGTAAAATGAATTTGTGTTATTAGGGTTGACAGTGGTTTGTGGGTTTTTTCCTTGTTTCTGAGAGAAGAGAGCTAACAGCTGAGGAAAAGTCATTATTCCTTTTTGCCTAACGGACTCTGTTTTAAGATAAAATTCTAAAGCAAATGGAGCAGTGTCTTCAGGCTTAAATAATACTATATTGAACTCTAACATCTTCCTAATGCTGGTGTGTTATTTCTGGGTGTTATCAAATTGAGATAAGGTCACAGAACAGCTGAGGTTGATAGGGCCCTCTGTCTCCCAACCTGATCTGGCCCAGCCCCTGCTCAAGCAGACTCCAGAGCAGGGGGCCCAGGCCTGTGTCCAGGCAGCTGTTGAAGATCTCCAGTGAGAGACTCCACAGTTTCTCTGGACAACCCAGGCCAGTCAACCACACAGCACAGAAGTGCTGCATGATGTTCAGAGAGAACCTCCTGTGTTGCAGTTTGTGTCCATTACCTCTTATTCTGGCACTGGGAACAATTGAAAAGAGCCTGGCGCTGTCCTCTCTGTACCTTCCCTTTTACAGCCATTGATGAGATATTTCCTGAGCCTCCTCTTCTCCAGGTTGAGCAGTCCCAGCTCTCGAATGATGTTCTCCAGTCCCTTCATTATCTTTGTTGCCTTTCACTGGACTCTATCCATTATGTCCAGCTCTCTCTTACTCGTGAGTCCAGAACTGGGCAGCATTCCAGGTGAAGCCACCCACCAGCTCATGCTGCCCAGGGCCCCATACAGCCTGGCCTTAAGCATCCCCAGGGATGGGGTACCCACAGCTTCTCTGGGCAGGCTGTATTAGTGCCTCATGACCCTTTGAGTAAAGAATTTCTACCTAACATCTAATCTAAATCTCCCTCTTTTAGTTTAAAGCTGTTTCCCTTTGTCCTACTGCTATCATATAGTGTAAAAAGTCAGTCCCGTTCCTGTTTGAAAGCTTCCTTCGAGTCCTGGCAGGCTGCAGTGAGCTCTCTTCAGAGCCTTTTCTCCAAGCTAAACAAGCCCAGATCCCTCAGTGGCATTTTTGTTGTTATCTGTAAAAATCCACATTTAATGAGCAGCAAAGTCACTGCTTATGAATAGATGAATAGTTTTAGTATTTTGAGTTTTCCTCATTATTTCTATATATTCAAACTGTGAAAGACAGAAGTGAGTTCCAGAAGGCTGTGTTTCTGCAGAAACATTTTGGGCTTATGGTGTTTAGTTGCCATGACTGGATGCAAGCTTAAGTGCTTAGTTTGTCATGCAGATTTGTAACGTGATTTTGATATAGTTTGCAACCAGTGCAATGGAATAGTAGAAACTTTTAACAAAACTGCTTAGAACCATTTATTTGCTGTTCTAAGTTTCCAGTTCAAATGCTTGCCTAAATAGTTTTGCTTTTCAAACATTTAACATTTGATTTTATTTGTGCTTATGACTCCATTTCCATAACTATGCCTTTGTTTCATTTTACAGAGGAAATAAAGACTGAAACAGAGAAGCAAAGGTATGTGGTAGTTGTTCATATTGACTAATTATGCTTTGTCGTCTTACAATGTGTGCCATGCTTATTCTGAGTTGTGTATATGGGCTCACTCTGAAAAGCATTCTCAAGATTGGTGGTACCCAGAAACACTCTACAAGTGCTCATAGTACTGCTTCTGTTACTGTCTCTTAGGTTAGAAGGCACAGGACCTGGGAGTAGAGGTAGGAGACAGCTTAGGGTGTACAGACTGAAAATGGCTGGCAAAGGTAGGAATAGATGAGAAAATTACTTTGTAGGTAATGCAGAAAGAAAGCAGTGGTGGAGGGACATGAGCTGAAAAGGATTTTGCATGAGTTCAGAGGAAGAGACAGGCCTGGAATGCACATGAAAGACTTGAACTGTGAGCAGGCAAGGAGGGAGAGGCTGAAATGGGTAAGTGAAAATGAGTAGAGTGGTATAATTTGAAAAGGTAGTGTGTGGAAAGGATCTTGTTAAGGGAATAGATCTAGACTTCTGTGGACAGTTCCTCTAGAGGAAGTGAAGGCAGAAGGCAGAATTGGTATTCAGCTCCTTTCTACTGTCAGTAAGTAATGTGTTAAGTATTGATAAATCAGGAATGCATTATTAGTATTTAATTACATGTTCCACAGTATATTCTTTATCATTCAGTGTACATCATTAACCATGAGTCATGGCAGTGCTATGACTGTTCTTACTGCTTGCTGAAAGAACCAGACTAGTGGATGAGACTGATGAACTGTTCTTACGGCATAAGAATTTGAATGCTACATGGGGACCTGTTTCTCTGCTCTGGAAATGAATTTTTCTTTTAGGCGAATAATTTAAACCACAGTTGTTAGAACTGGCTGCTAACAATTTCTGCTTTATTCTTTGGGCACTCAAGTGGAGAGCTATGGATTTTGTTTGGGAAATTTAAGCACTTCTAGCTGGAATAGAAGCAAGCAAGAACTTTATTTCAGATATCAGGATTTATTTAATATCGAATACACTGAACAGTTTGTTCTCATGACATTTCAGATTCGGCATACAAAAATTAATGGATGCATCTGATTAAGTCACTATTCTTCAGTTCCCTCTAGTAAAGTAAAATCAATACTATCAGCTCTTCGGTTGTAAAAACATGCCTAATATTTGTGCAGTGTTCAGATAATGTTGCACTGAGCACCTCAGTCTCAGCCAGATAGTAATGTTGTGTTCCTATAAAAAGCTTTGTTAACAGTAGAATAAATAAAGTAAAAGTCCACATTATGAAGAATAGAAAGAAAAAATAAAATTGCATAATGTGAAATATTCAGTGAGTGGTATTTGTTCTGGGCACTGAATAAAGATATTACTTATCTTGTCCTGCAGTTAAATGCCATCAAAAAAGTAATGGTAGAGCTGAACAGTAATAAACTTTGGTTGCTCTCAAAGTAATGCCTCTTATTTATTTCCATGGAAACAACAAAGAGCGCAATAACACTGTTTGATAGAGCAAATTCTCAGTTACAAAACACTGTTTTTCAATACAGTCACCACGTTTTTCTCTGCATTTTGCCAGTGATGAACAAGAACCACATGTGACACTTGTAACAGTCCAAACCAGTGGAGATAACCCACTGTCACCACAGCTGAAGTGCACCACCCACTGCCTCACTGTGCTCACATCCACTGTTTGGTCTGCTTAAATGTTCAGCAAGCATCGATGAATGTCAGTGGGTGCAACTTTTTCTGCAGGGAGGAATTCAGTAACACATCTTTGCTTCATCAGCACTTCCATGTCAGACATTTTATCAGACTGCCCCTTCTGCTGCCATCTGTCAAACAGCAACAACTTGTATGGAATATTAGTTCAGCCTTTACTGCTGTATCACCAACATCCGCCTCTGAGATCGTGGGTCAGTGTAATAACATCATAGGAGGCATTACTTTCAGAGCAGCTCTTCTGAACTTTCAAGTGCTTAAATTCTGTCCAGTCAATATTTCAACTTGCGATTTTGTGGAATGAAATGTAGGTCTTGTCTATGCATGCTTGAGAAATAGATTTGGATTTCTTTAGTGCTGTCTTTATTCTGGCAGTAGCCTTTTGCTTTGAAGGCATTGCTGGACTTGAACTGTGATTGGATTTATGCCAATCTTACTGTAAAGTCTGTTGGTTTTTTGTTTTTTTTTCATCACGAGAAGGTGTCCTTTTTCTAGGTCTCCAAATAGGGAAAATTCTTCATTTATAAAATATTCAGTTTTTGATAGCTGTAATTGAGATTTGAGTATCTTAGCAAAAGTCTTACAGTGATAATTGGTTAATTTTTTCAGTTCCTGCTCTAGGAAAAGGCTCTCGCCTCTCACCTGGAATGTGCAGAAAAATAGATTATTTATACTTCCCCATAATTTTGCATAGAAAACAGCTTCTTTGTTTTAGTTTGTTTTGTGTTTAAACAGGACTGGTGTTTGGCAGTGACGCAAAGGGGAATAGAAAAGGACAGGGTGATTTATGTAACCTTTATACAGCAGATGCTGCCATAAGCATTTTAAAAATTCATTGTTTGATGTATAGATTAGCTTGTTTCTATGAATGGTATAGAATCATAGAAAATCTCAAGTTGGAAGGGACCGTAAGGATCATCGAATCAAACTGCTAGATCCACATAGGATCACCCAAACTAAATAGTATAGGTAGTATTTACCAGAGTGGGATGTGTTGTGCCTTTAAATTTTGCTTCTTACTTCCTCTCTTTAGAGCTTTCAGCGTTCTCCTAAGAGCGCAGAACAGTAACAAAGATGTGAGCCTAGAGTTCTATGAAAATGAGTTCTATGGTTCTCTTTGCAGTGGTGACCAGGGCAAGGCACAGAGCCACAACCCCCTGCCCATCAGGCAGCACTGCTGTGCTTGGTGGTACCAAATTGCTGGCACAGGTTCCAGAGATATGTGGGGTCTCCTCCTCAGGGTCATAGAATCGTTTATGTAAATATTAGCTGATTTTTATGTTCCTCATGTGTGGTAGAACTCTTGGTGGAAGGTTTTGTTAGACACAGTGTCCAGTTACTTGGTCTGATGGGAGGGGAGTTGCAGGGGCGTGGAAACGAACAGAACACAGCCAGATGAAGTAATTTCTTGGCTGATGTTAAGATGTCCTTTGGGTCTCTCTTCTCCCAGCCATTCATTCCTTTTCATCATCAGCAAGGTGATGAACTTCCTGATTTATCTTTCTACCTACACCTAAAAGAAGCTTCATGCTTCTGCAGTAGCTTTCTGTAGTAGACTCTTCATTTTCTGAGTCTCATCGTGGCTTGTTCCTTATTTATGAAAAGCTACGTTTTTATTTACAAAGTACCATTTTAACCTAATTTTAATGATATCAATAGATGAAGAGCAGTCTGTTTTGAGACTATAACAGATGCCATCCTTCCATTCCTCACAGGCAAGCTCTTACAGAAATTTCAGAGATTTGAGAGTGTATAAGAGTAACATTCTTCAGTAATGTACCTGATTTGAGTCATCTAAAAAAGGCTCTGTCTACAGCAAAACAATACTGAGCAATAAGGAAAAGTTACATATTTGATTGAAGAGCTAGCCTCTATTTTTCTTCAAGGAAAAACATATATGTATATATGGGGATAAATCCTTAAATCTTGAAAAGAGGAATTATTTAATAGAAAAGTAGAGTCTTAATTCCAACTATTCATTATTAAGACTTGGAATTCAGGAGCCCTTTAAAGTACCCAAACAAGGATTGCTGTTTGAACGTGATACCAAATATTTTCTCAAGGATTTGAAAATTTCAGCTTGCTCTTTAAAAAAACTGAAATACCAATATTTTATCAGCCTGGATAGTTTAAAGCTTTTGCTGTGAGACTTGGGAGTGAATCTGTTCCTTGGAGATACAATAAGCTCTTAGCAGTTCATTTGTGTAGTTCAGCAACTTGAAAAACATCTTCATAGGATGATAGGAAAACTTCCTTGAAACAAGTGCTTTAATTTGATGCAAATGTGGAGGGCCTTGATTTGAAATCAGTTATTCTATAAATTTATTTATTTAAATTTAATTAAATATTACTGCAATAATTCTGTAATCCTTTGCTACAGAATACAAGGTTATGCTTTTTTTTTTTTCTTTGAACGATTTATCACATCTGTGTAAGATAGTGTAGTTTACTTTGTAGGTAAGTCTAGGTTACATAGATTTATTTATTAGAGGTACTGTAAGCAATTAAACTGTTATTAATCTTACATGTTGTATAGTTACAGTCCTTTCAGATTATGAGTTGTGTTGGTAAACGCTGAACCCTGAAATTCTGTGCTGTCATCTGAAGTACGGCTAAAACAAAGTTTTGTGGATTTATTTTTGTTAGCTTGTTTTTCCCTCAATTTATATCCAGAATGGAAGTTTATTTGAAGTTTAAAATTTAATCTCCAAAATAGATGTACTCCCTCTGAAGTACTGAACCAAGCTCGTATTGTAATACAGTAGTTGTAACTTCTAACTTCCAGCATCATTTAAACATCTAAATTTTATCTGCTCCAGTAATGTAACTTTTTACTAGACTTCCACTTTTCATGTCAATTCCTAGAGAAGTGATGTTGAATGAAATTCTTGTTCCCTTCTCTTCGTGCTCCACACCCTGCTCCCCCCTAACAACTTTACCTACTGCAGGGAGAGGTTTTTTTCTGTTTTCAGAGGAAACAAGTTTTAATGCCTTCAAACCAGCAGGAACCACTGGATACCTACTTATTCTACAATAAATCAATTTGCTGTTCCATAGGTAGTATGAAAGCTGTTAAGAATATTTGTATTACCTTTGTGTGTTAAGTTTGTAGAAGTTATTCCTTCCTAATATTAATTTTCTTTATGTTTATTTCATAAATGTTGCAGTGGTGAAAACTATTTGTATGATCACTTACAACATTCTAATGAAATCATTCTGTTTAGTCCCCCTCATGGAGAAGCAAAACCTGGTTCAAGCACTCTGCCACCTGTGAAATCAAAGACGAGCTTCATTGAAGCAGACAAGTACTTCCTACCATTTGAATTGGCATGCCAGTCAAAATGCCCCAGGATTGTCAGTACATCTCTAGATTGTTTACAGGTCTGTATGAGGTTGAGTTTCAGCTGTCAAATACAAATTCAGTTGATATGAAGGAAAAGTAGCAGTTGTATGTACCAAATAATGTTTTTGTATTACTTTTCTCAAATTACGTACAAAAAACAAAATTAACTGTGTATGTGACAATAGTTGAATGTGTCCTAGTTACTCTATAATTTGTATGTGTTCATTTTGTATATACTTTACCACCAGTAGTTGTGTGTTTTGATCAGTTTTATGTTAATGTGCAGCTACCTGTTTTTACTTACATGTGTTTAACTGAAATTGTTATCAATACTATTACTGAAAGACTAAGATTTCAGTAACTGTGGGAATATAGTTGTCTAATTTATTCTTTGCTTTTTGTAATCACAGTAAAATTAAATATGAGGTATCTAGTCTCTCAAAATATAATGTTTTCAGAACTATGTTTACAGCATAGGATTTAGCTATTCTTTTCTCATGAGTGGCCTGACAACAGCGAACTCAGTTTGTTTACATTCACAGGCACTTATATACTTGGCATGCTGTCTGATAGTGGTGCCGTGCTAACAGATAGGCGTGGAAATTTACAGATACTCTCCTGCTTGAATTGATAGAGCCAGGATATTGTTCATTTTGTTAGTATGTTGCTTTTCAAAGTGTTGAAGATGTACAGGGAGAGAAAATAGAAAAAAGAGAAGACTAGCTAGCTAGTAGCATTTGAAAAATAAAAAATTGTAGGTGGTTGGTAATTCATTTGGTATTAAAACCATTTGTATGCTGATTACAGGTGAAGACCAATCTGATATGAGGTTGTTTTAAAAACAAATGGGATTCTAAAAAACTTTTATCACTGAACAAAAAGCTTTAATGTTAAGCTTTCTGACAAATCTTGTGTTACGTTTGCTGAGTGAAAATTAAATAAACCTGGAGAACCTGATGAAAAACAGTCCTTTCTGTTTATTGAGAGTTAGTGTGAAATGTACAGTTTTAAGAAGAGTGTACAAATTAGAGTTCTCAAATGAATTTATTTTAATGAAAAGCTGACTTTTTAAGTTCTTGTGTATGTTTTTCTCACTTCCAGAAACTTATTGCGTATGGTCATCTGACAGGGAATGCTCCAGACAGTACAGCTCCAGGCAAAAAATTAATTGATAGAATTATTGAGACAATATGTGGCTGTTTTCAAGGACCTCAAACAGATGAAGGAGTTCAGCTACAAATAATAAAGGTACTGCAATTAACCACTACTTCCCTATTTTGTAGTGGTGACAACAGGAAGACGTTTTTGACCTTGGAATTCAAAAGCAGAAATGTTTATTTTCTAAGTATAATGATAGTTCTTTGTTCATTATTTGCTTGAGATGGAAGTTGCATATTCTGTGTTCCTTTCCCTACTCTCTCCCATTGCATTTTGAGTGAATTCCTGATTGTGGCTTAAAGTCTCATGCATAGAGCACTGGGTGAAATTTCATTCACAGCAATTCAGTGACATCTCTAATTATAAAGAATTACTGTCAAAAAATCCTGTACTGCCAGGGGATGATGATAATTAAGAAATGTTAAGATTATTAAATCTACTTTGAAATTATTTTATGAAATGGAATTAGACCTGGCAGTCAGTTGTTACCATGATATCTCTGCTGCTCTGTCATAAGCTTATGCTTGAAAGAGATTGTCTTTCTTTCTGTAGGCTGTGTAAACAATGCATGTGGAATTTATGCAGGTGTTTCTGATGGACTCTGTTTTCTGATTGCACCCATCAAATTATGGAAACTCACTATGGGAAAATATTATGCTAAATAATCAAAGTTAGTTAATGGAAATACCATGCTCTATTCTTTTGACTGTAGTCTTTGAATGTTTTTGATGCTGAGAGGTACTGAATAATACAGTAAAAGATAGGTAATGAGAATAGAGTGTTTATTGGCTTGTATTCTTGTATGTAGATATCCTGAGATGTTGACATTCTTGTAGAATGCGTATCCTTGTTTTAGTGCAAATTAGGTACTTGTTTCTCCTATTCCTTTTCTTAGCTCCATTCATCCTTTTTCTTGACAATCAATTTCTCCAGCAGATAGTTCTTAAAAAATGGGTTTATGTTTCTGTCATCTGTGTTTCTGTTTTGCCCAAGCACTTAAGACATTTTTTATCTTGCAAAGGAAAGTTTTCAGTCTTACTTTCAGTGGCTGAAACCATTTTCTCTCTCCTTTGCTGTAGTGCCTTGTCTTCAAATGCTTTCTTATATTTACCTTCTCAACCCTTAGCCCATTACCTGGGCCTAGATGCTAACAGAATTAACCTCCCAGCTGAAAGTGGATATCTTTGACTGCATGTGTGTCCAATGAATGTATGCTATAAAAAACATGAAAATTAGAAATCGTTAGCGAATACCACAACTTTTGGCTTCTACCATGAGCAATATGAAACTTAATGGTTAGTCTTATTCTACTAGGCTTCATAACTGATGTCTGCGGACCTGTTTTCTCCAGAATGATTTAGTATGATGAATAATGATCCAATATGATGAAAAGATGGATTTCATGCCTTTTCAGAATGTTCTGTGGCAATTAATAATGCTCTCTGATGAGTTCTAATTCCAACAGGAGGTAGAAGATGTAGGTCTTGGGTCTTCACCTTTCTCTGCTTGCACTCTCAAACATAATCAGTGTTCCTTTGAGACAGTTTTGTAACCAGTTTCACTGTAAACCTAAGAATCCTGCTCAATCCAGCACTTTCCTCTCTGGAGGGTTTTTTGTTCTGCCTACTGGAAGGATGGCCTTTATTAAGTTGCCAGCTATTCTTCCAACATCTGGCTTCCCAGTCAGTGCCTCCTATCAATGCCTCCCATCCCTGGAGGTGTTCAAGGCCAGGCTGGATGTGGCTCTGGGCAGCCTGGTCTAATGGATGGCAACGCTTGGCACATAGCAGTGGGGTTGAAACTGGATGATCACTATGGTCCTTTTTGACCCAGGCCATTGTATGATTATTCTATGATCTATGAGCCAGTGTTGGGGGAGAGTTCATACATGGTGCTATTTGCTGGCTTTTAGATGACTTTCTTATAGCAATCATGGGATGACTTAGGTTGGAAGAGGCCTTAAAGATTATCTACGTCCAACTCCCATACCACAGACAGGGTTGTCACCCTCCAAATCAGGCAGCCCAGTGCCCCACAACTTCTCTGGGCAACCTGTTCCAGTGCCTTGGCTTTCCTGATACTATTTCATGTCTGGACAGCATCTCTGTGTTCTTCCCAGACCATATATCCCTACATCTGCTGTATGTATGTTTCTTTCTCTTCTCTCCGTTTGACCAGCATGCTCAGCCATGCTGGTTTTCTGCTGCTTCTGGTTGATTTCATCTGCTGGGGTATGGAATGCCCTTGTTTTCTCAGAAGGGTAACATTAAGGAGCTTAGAGGCCTGATCCATTCTTGTGTCCCTCAGGACAGTATCCCAGGGCATCCCAATTAATTCCTTGAACAGGATTTTACTGTCCTGAAGTTCAGGATCTCAACTCTTCTCTTCGGAAGGCCCTTATCCTTCAAAATCATTAACTCAACCAGAGCACAGCTCAGTCTGTCTCCACTCAGAAGCTCTTTAGTCTCCTCCATATTGGTTAACATTGGTTCCAGTGACCCTTTGCCTGTGTTTGGACTGTCCAATACCTAGAGCTGGAAGTTACCATCAATGGACTCCAGGAGTCTCCTGGATTGTTTGCAGCTCACCAAGTTGCTTTCCCAGCTCTAGATGATTGCCTGCTGTTTCTCAGGGTTAGCTGTCACATCATCTGTGGTAAGGCTGTACTCATCTGTAATGTGGAATAAGGAGACACTATTTAGGACATGCCATCAGATCAAACCTTTAGTGAAAACTGCCAAGAGAGAAGGATGCTGCCACTGGAAGTAAAATACCTTTATCTCATGTTCACTGGAAGTATTTCTGCTAGATGATGCTATTGGAGTAGAAGAAATAGCACTGAGGTATAAAGTAATTGTGACTGAGATGGGTCCAAATTGCATATTAATGAATTATCCAAGTTAAATATCAGTTTACAAATGTGCATAGTAGTCTGAGTTTATTTTCTCCAGTGCCTGAAAAGGAAGGAAACCCAGAGGATTGATTATCAGAACCTCTGTAGCCATATCAAATTCATTAAGAGTTTGGTAGCTGCGAGCAGATACTGGTCTGGAAAGTTATTCAGTGAGTTTGTGGTATTATGTTGGACTGTCAGGATGAGTGTGTGTATATTGTTTCTTGCCTCATGGTCTCCTTCTCAATTGGTATGAAAGAAACCAAGCTCTACTAGTCATAATGTGTACGGAAAGAATTTAGGAAATTCAGGCTTTCAGGCCAACTAAAACAAAAGAGTACATAATCTATCTGTAGTGTAGCCTTGTCAAACTTTTCTACTAGTAAGTATTTTCTCTTATTAAGGGATGTAAAAGACTTAAGACTTTGTATTGCAGTGAAAGTTAAAATCAAACTTTATAATCAAATTGTTAACTACCTGAATTTAACAAGGATAGCTATAATGAGCTGTTTCTGGCATACTGTAACAGTGCTTGGAAAAAGAAGAAAAAAGTCTTCTGTTTATGGCTGAGCTTCATTTGTTTGGCTTCTCTTCTTAAGTGGAGTATTTGCTGCTCGAACGTGTGAGGAACTAGAAAAGTCAGCAGAGCTGTGGCTGTTAAAAACAGCTTTGGGGATAAATTTTGGAGTGTGACCATGATAAAGAATGTGTAGGTATCTTACATGAACATACATATACATAGGAGTGATGTGCAGCTTTTACTGTGGGATTCAGTATGTTTTAACCCAATACTTGCAAGTCTCACAAGGCCCCAGGAACTCCTAGAAGTAAGGGAGAGTACAGTGAAAAGCTTTATGGAAAACAAGGGATAATACAATACATAGAGTTTTTAGTGTTTGAGTGAGAAATACATTTGTCCACTTTCTGGTACTGTGTGTAGACGGAGATGCTGACAGTGCTGTAAGAGATTCTGTAAGAGTAATTAGGCATAGTTTGAATAAGTTACACAGCACTTGAAGTACCTTCTGTTTTTAACTACCAAGAAGAAACTTTCCATTGTGTTAGCTTCCAGGGCTTCAAGTTCTCTCTTCCTTTCCATAAACATTTAGTGTAATCTCTGTCAAAGTCTTCAATGCAAAAAACTCTTCCCTGTTTTCTGTCACCTTCTACTGGAGTACAGTCATCAGTGTATGCATGATTATTTGGATCTGTACAAGGCTCTTCTGCTTTCCTTCTCTTTTCTAGCACATGCTTCTGATAGTGTCTTTGCACTTAGTCCTTGGGTGCAATTTTAGGTTTTTATTAACAACTTGATAACTCCATTGGATACTTCTTGATGTTAAAAGCTTGTATTTCCTAGATACATTGATTAAAATATTAAATACAAATTGGTGTGTGATATTGGTGTGTAAATTGGTATGTGTGATATTCTGGTACAGCTACAAAAAACTTAATAAACTAGAGTTTAAGATGCATATTTATTTAACAAGTAATCCAAAACTGATATTTATTCATTTGCAAACTGTTTCATTGAAAAGTAAAGTTCTGACTGGAAAATACATATATTTGTTTATTCAGGCTTTACTTACTGCAGTGACATCTCAACATATAGAAATCCACGAAGGAACAGTGCTGCAGGCTGTTAGAACATGCTACAATATCTATCTAGCAAGCAAAAATCTCATAAATCAAACCACAGCCAAGGCCACTCTAACACAGATGCTGAATGTCATATTTGCACGTATGGAAAACCAAGCAGTGAGTATCTCAGTGTTTTTATATAGAAAGCAGCTTGAAATTTGTGTTTTGTCATTAAATCATTTGGACTTTGCTAACTTATCTATGTTTGATAAAGGATCTGGTGACTTCTATTTTTCTTTTTGCATTTTGTTCTCTGAAAATTATGTTAAATGTATTTTGGAGGGAGGAGTGTCATAAAGGGTTTAAAATTCTTACAGTGGACCTGCTTATTTAATAAATGTGTTTGACACCAGTTTCTATTCTCAGTCTGTCAAGAGATGGCAATCTACCTGCATAAGAGTACATATAGAATAATTTAGTGTTAGTGAAATGTTCAGATGTTCTTGTGATGGTATGCACTGAAGAAGTAATCCATGATTTAAAAAACAAAACAAACAAACAAACAAAAAAACAACCACCAAAGACAAAAAGCCCTTCCCAATAATGTAATTGCTTTTTTTTTTTTTTTTTTTTTTTTTGCATTTTACCATGGGATGATCACTGACAAATACTTTTATGTCACTGCAGTTGTTGCAAGTGGTCAGCTGGGACACTGACATGTGCCTTGTGATTTTTCTGCGATAATAAAGATCAATGAGGCAGAGTAATTGTCCTAATGCACATGAAAAAGGAATGACAAAAAAGTAGGTGCTCAGACTGGGAGCTGCTTGAATTCCTAGCTAGTTTTAGAAGGAGTTCTGTTGTATCATTATAAACTCATTTTTCTTTATATAGTGGATTGAAGTTTGCACTTCCCTCTCAGAAGCAACTGCTTATTTGTACATAAAAACAGTGCAGTCAGAGATTTGGTGTATCATATTTATAAGTAATAACAAGAGTCATCCAGAACATGAGATGCTTTGAGAAATCTGTATAGTTCCTCTATTTTTAAGTAACTTATTTAAAAAAAAAAAAAAAGGATTGTTACTGTGCTAAGTAGGAAGTCTTTGTTTTTGCCAAATCATAAGTCTCATATTTATGCAAACTGATAAGCACTTTTGCCTGTCTGGCACACTCAGGGTGACTTTTTTAAGGGAGAAGTTACTTAAGCTGAAAGTTCTAAAAGTTCTAAGGTTTCTAAGTTTTAAGTTCTAGATGTCCACTCAGGGATTTATAGCTCCTCAAAAGATACAGCTTAGAAAGCCTTAAGCATAAAGAGTAAAGGACTATGAGCCTACTAGCTAAAATAATGATGTAAATAGTTGTAAAACTGTAGTGAACATAAAGTTCAGTTGAGATAGAAAGCAAGTCCTTAGAGCATCACCTCAGAGTTCACTCTGCTTTGGTTTGACTTCAGCAAATGTTGTCCTAGTCTATTGGACAAATTACAGATACTGTTCTCTTGGCAGGGGTGCCAGTCTGAGGAGCTGTGAAACTTAGAAGAGTCTTTGTCTTTCAGTTTTAAGTTGGCATGATAACTTCTCCCTGAGGATCTATCTTCTGCAGCGTTCTGGAAATGCAGATCATCTTTTAGATCAGCTTTTAACTCTGAGTCTGTGATGTTGTGGTGTTGTTGCTTTTCATGGATATTCAGTCGGTTTGCTGGGTTTTTTGTTTGTTTGTTTTTTTATTTTTTTCTTTAGTTAATCTTAAATTTTCCTGTGTGTATCTCTTAGTGAGAACTTAATTTAAAAAAAAATAAAATTAATCCTGTGATATTATATATCTTTGAAATTATGCAAGTAATATGTTAAGTTTATGAAGGCAATGTGTAAGCAAAGCCTATAGAAATTTCATGTTTCTACCATAACATATGAAGTATGTGTATAGCTCATTGTTTTGATGATAAAATTAACGTGTAATTGCAATGTATTTCTAGCTTCAGGAAGCCAAACAGATGGAAAAAGAAAGACACAGGCAGCAACACCATTTACAGCAGTCTCCAGTAAGCCAGCATGAGCCTGAGTCACCTCAGTTGAGGCATATTTCAACACAGGCTGATCAGCTGTCTAAAGAACATGAGAGAGAGCTTGACCACAACACGAATGATGTAGACAAGAACCTTCAGGAAGATATAGAGACAGAAAATGGATCTGATATTTCTAGTGCTGAAAATGAGCAGACAGAAGCTGACCAAGCCACAGCAGCAGAAAGTAATCAGTGTGTATTTCTGTTTCATGGAGGGAGGGAAAAGGTCTGTAAAAATAAAGGCTGAGGACTGTCTTTTTTTTTATTTCTGTTTCCCAAACTTGGAGTCAGGCATATAGATAGTTTCTAATAATTGCCTGTAATCCTTGTTACCATTGCTAAATTTTATCACAAGTACAGTTTAGTCTTACGCATCCTTATAGTTGCTTTAGCAAAGATACCTCTTTGCCCTCAATGCCAGCAACTTTTCAGTGTTTAACATATATGAAAATACAGAATTGATGTGTTTGTCTCCTGTTGGCATAAGGCCTGTGTATTAACTACTGTTTACTAGTTAAACACTGGAATGTTTATGCTGTGCAAATACTGTTTTCAAAACATTCAAACACAATTTCATTTTTCTAATGTATAGCCAGCTATTAATGGATTTGTAATTGAATTTTTAAGTAATAAATGAAAGTAAAATATTTCCTTAGTTTACGAATATTCAGTAATATTCTTATGATTTTTTTTTTTTTAAGATCTTTCTAAAGCTGACGGAGAAACGTATGATGATGAAAGCAATGAATGTGAAGAGAAGGCACAAGAAATAGTAGAAAGTATTGTGCAGGAAATGGTGAACATAGTAGTTGGAGGTACTATATTAATAATCTGTCTAGTTAGTAATGAATGCAGTCTGAGTCATGACATTAAGAATTATTTTAACACTTCTAAATATTTAACTAAAATTCATCACTGTTTAATAATATATGCTGAAGAAAAGCCATTTCAGTTGTGTGACTTAGCTATGTGTTATTTAGCTATAAAATGGGCAAGATTTCATGCATACATTTAAGCTTTCTCTATTGAATACTAATGATATTTAAGAAAAAAATCTTGTTTTATTTTAGTTTTGTTTCCAAATAATCTCTTCTTAAATGGGCCATCTCTGTAGTAGCAGTGAAACACTAAATTTTGCAGTTTGTTGAAAAATGTGTATAAAATCTGTGACTTTTTTTCCCAGTACTTGCTGGAAAATTGGCAGTATGGTAAAACTGCAGTGTCAAATTTTAAGTTGTTTTTGACTGTAGTTTTCATTAGCAAAAATTATTCAGACGTTTCTTAATTATATAGAGCCATAAAAATTCTACCTTAAGATTTTCCTTAAAAAACTTTTGCTAGTATTCTACTGTTCAGGTGTTAAATGTGCACTTTTTCTATTTTGTGCTCTGACTTAATATTTGTTTTAGTTTTTACATCTTTTCTTTTCTGCTAGATATAGAAGGATCTGCTGAAAGTGCAAGTGCTGATGGAACAATTGTAACATTAGAGGATGGCAGTGACAGTGAAAACATTCAGGCAAATGGAATTCCAGGGACTCCAATTTCTGTTGCTTATACACCGTCTTTACCGGATGACAGATTATCCGTCTCTTCCAATGATACTCAGGTACAGGCAGGTATAAATTAGGAAATACTGAAAAAAAGCAGAATGCTTTAAGTATTGCCCAGTGGTTATACAGAAAATATTTGATGTAGTTCCATAAACTACAGATGAATTTTAAGATGAATTTTAAGATGAATTTAACTCACATTCTAAACATCCTTTTAGTGTGCTGTTTAAATTTATTTTTTAAAAATATTTATACTCGATGCCTATTTTTGTGGTGTGACTACCATATTTTTAGCTGCAGCATGAAACTGTATCAAGATGAGAGAATTCTTCCCATTTTTCAAAATGCACCTGAGAAACAATGAAACTAGCCCTAAATAGATATATAGCTATTGTAGACATGGTTATGTAATTTTCATGTGCTTTTTTCACATGATAAATACAAATTCAAAGCTTATAGCATACTGTTTCTGCAGTGATTTAGGATGAAAAGCTTTGTTCGATGGGATTTGATTTTCATTAACAAAAAAGATATGGAAATGCATTCCCAGTGTTGTATCAGATACCATGTGTGCAGTATCTATTGATACCAAAGTGTACTGAATAATTGTGTCTGAGGAGAATAGATTGTAAGCTAAAATGTATGCTATACAAGTGAAATATTAATATTTTGTTTATATCAGGAACAGCAGCACAATACTGCAAGATTTTAGGGCTGTGTAACATAGGACAGAAGTTTTGCTGGTGTATCTTGCTGCAGATATGAAATCACTTGCATTCTGTTCAAATGTCAAGAATTTTTTCTTGAGCTGGAGTTATCTACGGAAAGTAATTAAAGGCAGTTTATTCGCAAGGTGCCATGTTTAAGCCTGACCCCTATAGGATGATAGAATCACCAGTTGGAAAAGACATCCAAGATCATCCAGTCTAGCTGTCTACCTACCACCAGCAGTTCCCCACAAAACCGTGTCCCTTAGTGTAGTGTGCAAATGTTTCTGGAATGCCTCCAGAGATGATCACTTAGTCGCCTTCCTAGGCAGCCTGTTCTAGTTCTTTTGGAGAAGTTGTTTTTCTTGATATCCAACCTGAACCTCCTTTGGTGCAGCTTAAGCCCATTCCCTCACCTACTCTCGCTAGTTATGCGGGAGAAGAGGTCAACTTTCACCTCCCCACAGCCTTCTTTCAGGCAGTTGTAGAGAGCTGTAATGTGTCCCTTGAGTCTCCTTCAGACTAAACAATCCCAGTCCTCTCAGCTGCTCCTCATAAGATTTGTTACACTTCACTGGACATGCTACAGGGCTTCAGTGTCTTTCTTGTAGTGAGAGGCCCAAAACTAAACACAGTACTGGAGGTGAAGCTTCATCAGAGGAACAGTCACTTTCCTGGTCCTGTTGGCAGCACTATTTCTGATACAAATCAGGATGTCATTGGTCTTTTTGGCCACCTGGGCACACTACTAGCTTGCATTCAGCTAAGCATCAGTCAGCACTTCCAGGTCCATTTCGCAGTGTTCCTGACACTGATAATTGGTCTGACTTTTAAAGACAGATGTAAAGAAGGCATTGAGAACCTCAACCTTTGCCCTGTCCTCATTCACATTCTGTGCCACATCCAATAAAGGATGGAGATAGTTATTAGCCCTCTTCTTACTGTTAATATATTTCTAAAAAGTTTTTAGTTTTCTCTTACCCCAGTGGCCATGTTGAGTTCAAGCTGTGCTTTTGTTTTTCTAATTTTCTCCCCACATATCCAAAGAACTTCTTCACACTCTCCCAGAGTTGCCTGTCCCTTCTTCCACAGGAGGTAGACTTTCTTTTTCTCATGGAGCGTCAGAAGAAATTCCTTATATATCTACATCAGTCTTTTTCCCTGCTGGCACATCTTACAGCACGGGAACAGGCTTTTCCTGTGCCTTCAAGACTTCCTTCTTGAGGAGCATCCAGCCTTCCTGGACCTCTTTGCCCTTCAGGACAGACTCCCACGGGACCTTCCCTACTAGCATCCTGAATAGTTCCAAGTCTGCCTCAGAAAGTCCAAGGGAGCAGTTTTGCTAACTCTCCTCCTGTGCCAAGACTAGAAAATGATGCCATTTTGTGGTCGCTCTATCCAAGACAGCTCAAGAGCTCCACATCTCCCACTAGTCTATAGTTTCAGGGACAGTCTTTAATGTAATTCTTGCTTTTATTGAGGTAACATATATTGTTACAGAGTTCGTTCATTTTAACTATACTGCAGAATCCTTTTTTGTTCATTGTAGTTTAGTCTTTTAACTGGTTATATTTGTATAATATCTTAACTTCTTGTTGCTAGGAGGTGGGGATTTCCTTACACAACCTGCTAATGCAGAATGGAATACTGAAATATGTTAACTTCTTTAGGAATCTGGAAATTCTTCAGGACCTACACCTGGTGCTAAGTTTTCCCACATTTTACAAAAGGATGCCTTCCTTGTATTCAGGTCACTGTGTAAACTCTCCATGAAGCCCCTATCAGATGGACCACCAGATCCAAAGTAAGTAGAATTGAGAGTTTTCATAATTAATCCTTTTTTTTAATCTGAAAATAAAAATTATTTAAATATTTTTGACAATACCCCGTTACTAAAAGGTTGTTTACCTTTGAGAAGGTCCTTTTTGATTTTAATATGTTGAATGAAAGCATCTGCTATTACCCATCTACTCTTCAGAAGTTTCTTAATGATGCCTGTTCTTTTGATACAGTGCCTTATTTCCTGTAAGTACACTGTGTTCTTTCTAGCTCCCCCGTTTAATGCTTTTCAGCAGGGTTTGTAAAGAAGACCTTAAGCTTGTACCCCACCGATTTTCTCTTGTATGTTGGATAGCCCTTATGTATACAGAATGCTTTGCATTGAACTGGTACTCATGACAAATTGGTGTTATGGTGCATTTTGTTTTCTTGGTCAGGTTGAATGCTTCTGACAGCTTTTTTTAAACTAAAACACAAATGTTTTGAAAATCTTACCCTTTGAATGAAGAGATCCTATTTTGTGTTTGGCTTAACAAACTGTTTGTTGGAAAACAAACAAAAACATGTTGTCCTTCATGGCTGAGTGACAGTATCACTGTGTCTGTTGGCAAAGAGCTTGGCTTTCCTCATATCTTATGGGATCTGTGTGCCTCTATCTTGGTGTGTCAGGAACATTTTGTGACAGTTTTAAAGTGGATTGCTTTTTTGTTCCTAAGATACTAAAACTATAAAATGAGCACTGTTGAAAGTCAGAGGTTCAGTATTCTTTAAAATCAGCTTTACTCTTCCAAGATCTAACGTCTAAATTATGTGAATTTGAGAGCGTAGCTTAATCGCTTATAGTAGCGTGGTGAGTTTAATAACCTGAAAATTATCATGCAGTACAAATGATTTTGAAGGGTTAGTCTAGAACATTTTTCAAATTGTTATCTTCTGAGGCACTACAGGAAATCAAGATATTCAGGAATGAAGATTGGGGCATGAGGTTTTTCCTCACTCTTTGTGAGAATTTGTCTTTCAAGAAGTGCCATGAAAGTCTTTTAGCTGGTACTCTCTGGATCTAAGAATGTATCAATTTACCAAAGGCTTAAAGGATTAACTCTCTCTAGAAGGACAGCAATATTAAGGTACTTAGCACATCTCATTGGAATGAAATCCTTAATGTTCAGTGTAGAATTGATTAGGCTCTTCATCTAGAACAGAGTGGCATTTAAAACAATAGATTATCTGCAAAGACGTTCAAAGATGTTCTGACTTTGGAGAAGCACCTAGAATTAATCTGTGGTTCTGAGGCATTGATGGCTTTATGAATTATTACAAACATGCTGTAATTGGAAGAGAGAGAATAGGGTATCTGTGACAATAAATAAATATATCATCCTCCTCTCTACAAAAATTGCTTTCCAGAGAAATTAACTGTGAATGTTATTGAAAATATTTTAAAATTCTGGCTAACTGGGCATGGAGATTTAGCTTAAAATCACAAGTTGACATCAAGATTTCATTCTTTGCAACTTACCGTCTCCTTTTCCCCTTGAATAAAATAAGATGGGAAGTAAATGCCCTGAAGGCTTATTTATTAGATTTCAGTCCTTAAACTTTGTAAAATTAAGTAAGCTTACACTTTGTCACAGAATTAGTAAGGCCCACAAATGAGGATTGGGTTATGAGCTCACACTTTCTGTAAGTAGTCAATATGTAATACTTAATTTACATTTGAAATTCTCTTTATAGTTAAAATTTTGTAATTCGTTGCAAAGCACAGTGTGGTTGTGTGCCAGCTGTACTCTTGATGTCATGCGTGATGTCTGTATGAAGCACATTGTTATTGTGGAACTCTTGACAATGCTATAGTTGCTCGATTCTGCTAATGCCACACTTAAAATAGGCAAACTATGTATTTTTGCTGCACTTGGAGTGGAATGGGGTTAGTACTGATAAATAGTATGAAATAACATATTTAGAGGAAATAGATACATTGAGAAGCAGTAAGTTAAGGCTGTTTTCATTATGGTCCTTAGCTTTCCTTCCATGCTGGGTGGAAACAGCATTCCTGAAGTCACTTGTCAGCTTTTGGTAGTCAGGATTCTGTAGATGAAATTGATCTTTTAGAGGAGATCTTCAAAGTGCCATTATAGCAGAAAAACAAGTACTTCAAGGTCTGACTAAGAAAGGATAGCATTGCCTGCTGTTATCACTGTTATTATGTGCTGTACTACAGAAGAGAGTGTGGCCAGTAGTAGTGGAAGGAAACAAATTGTTTCGAATTTGTGTTTGTTTCATGTACATTATTGGGCTGATCTACTGTTTTGATTTATTCCAGATCTCATGAACTGCGGTCAAAGATTCTTTCATTGCAGTTGCTACTGTCCATTCTACAAAATGCAGGGCCTGTCTTCAGGACAAATGAGATGTTTATTAATGCTATTAAGCAGTATCTTTGTGTTGCACTGTCAAAAAATGGAGTCTCATCAGTTCCAGAAGTTTTTGAACTTTCCCTTTCCATATTTCTTACCCTTCTCTCAAACTTTAAGACTCATCTGAAGATGCAAATAGAGGTACGTTACGTGTCTTTCTAATTTAAAAGATGTGGTGGGCTAAGTCTACTTCTGTCTATATTTATATGTAGCTTGGTGTTGCTTAAAGAAATTTCTCTTTCTTCCCAAATTCCAGCTTTTGTGCAAGACATATGTTAAAATTGTCTTCCTCTGTTTGGATTCCATAAACTTATTAATAAAACCACATTATTCTGAGTGTTTTTACATGCTTAAAATTATGTTCCACTTACAGTAGTCTTTGATCTGTTACGTGTTGAACCTTTTATATTTCATGGGATCCTTATTAAGAATGAGGATATAAGAGGATATAAGAATGAGGAATAAGAACTGAGGTTGTTCTGTGATTCTGTGATTTCCAGATCTGTCCATGTGCAGAAGCTCTTTCTCAGCCAGTGGCAATTGGTGAAATAACTCTAAAATCACATTTGAGTAAAATGTCAACATTTACTTCGAAATAGTTACAAATTCAGTAAGATTTGCTTTGTAACATCAGAAATGGCACTTCAGGCAGCGTCGAGTGGTTAAGTGGAAAACTAATGGGAAAATTTTTCTAAGAGGACTATTTAAAAAAAAAAATACCATCGTATTTTAACTTGAACGTAAAATGAAGTCTTGGAAAAGAAGTAGGCCATTTCATCACTTAAAAGCAGACGTTTACATAAACTAATAAATTTTACTGTGCAGAACATGCCTTGATTTACAGATAGTCTCTAAGTCTGGAAGTCAAGTTTGTGAAAAGATGCTGAGAGATGTAGATAATATTCTAGTTATAAAGACCTTCAGTTCACGCATTTCTTCATCCATGTATGTCACTGTTTGAGTTGATGCCTCAAGAAATCTTTAGAGGAAGAACCTAGTTTTCCTATGCTTGATATTGCTAAATATTTATCTGTTATAAAGTATGGTTTCAAGAAATCTATTCCCTGATTGTGAGTAAAGAATTTTCTTGCAGCTACTGATCCTAAAGGTTATTCAAAAGATGTGGGTAGACAAGTAGATATCTTCACATTCAATTTTTGTCTTGGAGCTGTAAGAAGAGCCATATGCTCTGATTTACAGTATGTAAAATCTATAGATTTTGGGATTGAGGCAATGTTCATCATCTGTTCAAGATATTCTTGGCATATTTTAAAGAGTAACTTCAGAGTCTGTTGAAAGACCAACCTCCCTTGGTCTTTTGACTTAAATTTTCCACTAACAATGTCCTCTGACAGTTAAATACTAGGTCTTATCTGAATTCTATTGTAACTGTATTTCTAAATGGGTCACTGGCTGTATTTGCAGTAATGTATGGCTAATTCTGGCATACTTCTCCCTACTCCTTTTGCTTTGTGGTTTTCATCCAAATCTGGTCTTAGGTATCAAAGGATTTTGAGTGCCACTTGACTGTGTGTAACCATCACTGTCTTTTGGTGACAGTGAATAAGTTAGCACTTTTTTTATTATCAGTTGACTAAATGAAAAAAAAAAAATATTGCTCTTTTCCAGTTTAATTTTTTTATATGCTAGAAATAAAAACTCAGCTTTGTAACATGATTTGCCATAAGTGACGTAGTGCTCAGTACTATTTTTAACTAATTAAAGGTATGTAATCAGCACAACTTTGAGAAATTGTTCATCATGCAATATGCTTTTCCAAAGCTGATATTAGAAGCAAAAATTCCACGTAAGAAGCATAGAGATCTAAAGCATCTTTAACGTATGCAGACTGTGTAGCTAATTTCTTTTGTAGCTTGAAATGTTTTTGTACTTAAGTTGTTTATCTGTGCTTTTACACTCCTTTCCCCCTCCTCAAAACTAAGAATTGCTCATAGCAGGGCATATGTTAAAATTGTCTTCCTCTGTTTGGATTCCATAAACTTATTAATAAAACCACATTACTCTGAGTGTTTTTAAATGCTTAAAATTACGTTCCACTTACAGTAGTCTTTGATCTGTTATGTGTTGAACCTTTTATATTTCATAGGGATCCTTATTAAGAATGAGGATATAAGAGGATATAAGAATGAGGAATAAGAACTGAGGTTGTTCTGTGTGCATATTTTAATCTAAAGAGGTCAACAAAATGAATTTTTTTTTAGTGCATTTTCCTTGTGGAAATACGTTAATGTCAGTGTTGCTTGGAAATCACTGTTTTTTGTTTGTTTTGTTCGTTTGTTTTTCCTGAAGTATGTGAGTTAAAATGAAATTAGCCTTGTACTTATCTCTAGCTGGTGACTAGCATGGAATCTGGAAGAAGTGAGAAAAAGCCTGCTGTACCTGCTAAGCATACCCAGTTGAAATTATTCAGATTAAAATACTAATGCATGTGGTGAGGACCCAATTGAGAGGGGATTTAAATAGTGACTCTGAACAAAAGCATCAGCACTGAAGTAATTTCAGGGAAAGTTAATATTTGTTTTAGAAGATGAACTTCCTGTTAATGGATGTGTTGCATTTTTTAATGCTGTCTGACCAGTACTCTTTTGATGCTGCTGTATAGTGATCCTCCTGTATCAGGATATCTCCCTTCTAATGATACTGGCACTTTAAATTGACATAATTTGCCATTCTTTACATCTGTGTCATATCATCATCATGTAGAGAAAACAGTTTGTGGTGGGTAATGTCTCTTTCCAAATCTTAAATGATTTTGAACTCTAGAAGTATCTTAGATTTCCCATCAGGCTATACTGACTTTGGGTATTTCACAGCATTCTTGGTTCTTCTGATTTTGAGTGATCACAATGTAAGACAAGTTTTTAGCTGTCCAGAAGTATGTAAATACTAATTTGAAGTCCTGATTTGAACATAAGAAACAAAAACTGTGTTTTCTACCTTTTCTCTTTATTTTATTTTCTTCTGTTTTTCTAGAATGCTTCTTTTCTGTTATTCATGTGCTTTCAGAATAATGTACTGGAATATTGGCCATCAAATTTCACTACAGTGTATGTAATGGATTTCTTTCTTTTTCCTGAAATATTAGGTTTTCTTCAAAGAAATTTTTCTTTATATCTTGGAAACATCTACTAGCTCATTTGATCATAAGTGGATGGTTATACAGACACTGACACGGATATGTGCAGGTACTAAGATCTTGGCTACAGTTTTTACATGTTTTTGCTGAAAACCAAAACTGTGCTTGTCTTTTGTTGAATGATGTAGTCTTGGTTCCAGGTTTGACAATGTCACTTTGTTTATAGATGCCCAGAGTGTAGTGGACATCTACGTGAACTACGATTGTGACTTAAATGCAGCAAATATATTTGAAAGGCTGGTTAATGACCTATCAAAGATTGCTCAAGGAAGAGGTAGCCAAGAACTTGGCATGTCCAATGTTCAGGTAAAAAACAAAAACAAAAACAAAAACCAACAACTTCAAAAAAAACTGCCAAACCTTTTGAAATTTCATGTTTCTTGAAATGATAAGACTAAGCTCTTTGTTCCATTAATGTATTTCTTTTGATTTATTTTTTTTTTTCCTAGGAATTAAGTTTGAGGAAGAAAGGATTGGAGTGCTTAGTATCAATCTTGAAATGCATGGTGGAGTGGAGTAAGGATCAGTATGTAAATCCCAATTCTCAGACAACACTTGGTAAGGCATGAGACATCTTTCTTTTGGTTTTTAGTAAAGAGGTGCCACCAGAATTTAGTGCATTTCTACAGTATTTTGGTATTTCTAGTTTCTAGATTGGTAAAACCTCCTGCATGGATTAGCGTCATTTGTATGATTTGTCTGTCTTAATTATATGAATTCCTATAATGCTGTTACACTGGAGATTACTAAATCCTTTTATTTCACATATTTCTAACTTTGAAAAAGACCATAAAATGTAATTTGAAATGCCTTTAGTTTCATGTTGATCAAATTACTATTCAAGCAACTAGGATGGAGGGTGATTTTTTTTCTTATCAAGGCTCCAGGGAGACCTCGTTGCGGCCTTCCAGTATTTGGAGGGAGAGTATAAACAGGAGCGGGTATGACTGTTTACATGGGCTGATCGTGATAGGACAAGGGGAGTGGTTTTAAACTAACACAGGGAGGTTTAGGTTAGATATTAGGAGGAAGTTTTTCACCCAGAGGGTAGTGACACAGTGGAACAGGTTGCCCAAGGAGACTGTGGATGCCCCATTGCTGGAGTCATTCAAGGCCAGGCTGGATGTGGCTCTGGGCAGCCTGGTCTGGTGGTTGGCAACTCTCCTTGTGACAGGGGGGTTGAAATAAGATAATCATTGTGGTCCTTTTCAACCCAGGCCATTCTTTGATTCTGTGATCTATTAATATACAGCTAATGAAATTTCTGTTGTTGTAACTGAATCGCTACTTGCTTTATTCTTGTTTCAGTCTGGCCTGAGATGAAAACTATTAAGGTTATACCAGAATTTTTATTTTAAGAGCTTAGTTTGGTAGTTGAAGTAACAAAGTGGAAGTGGAAGCTTAGAGGTGGTTAGTAATACTGTCACTGAACTGAGTGAGAGCACCAGCTACTTGGCATGTGTGATCATAAACATTTTTCGGCACTCTGTTTCAGAAACTTTTAGTGTGATTTGCTTTGTGTCAAAGGTAACTTCTACCTTGAGAGTAAAAGGATCTATGACTAGATTTCTAAGTTGTTCTTGTTTTTTCCTAAGTATTACAGAGTATAGTTGTAATTTAAAGTTTAAATATCAAATATGTGATACGCTGAAAGAATCCTCCTTGATGCACTCTAGTGATTTTTCACGTATCTTCCCAATGAAAATAAAACCAGAGTATTTATAGCAAAATAAATATATCATTGATGATAACTGTTCTAACTTTTAGAAGCCTTTAGAGAGGATTTGAAAAGTAATTGAAAAATTATTTTGACTTGATTTCAATTTCTTTTCACTTGAATGTACTGTATTTCCTATATATGTAATCCTTTCAATTTGTAGGGCAAGAAAAACCTACAGAACAGGACAGCAATGAAACCAAACACCCTGAGACAATTAACAGATATGGAAGCTTGAATTCCTTGGATTCTACTGCTTCATCAGGAATTGGCAGCTACAGCACACAGATGTCTGGCACTGACAACCCAGAGCAGTTTGAGGTCCTAAAGCAACAAAAGGAAATAATAGAACAAGGAATTGACTTGTGAGTGCCTTTTATCACCCATGGGAGGGTGGATTCTTTTGGAACTATGAAGATTCCTGGGTTTTTCTTCCTTCTCCTCATAGATACTCATCTTGTGTTAGGAAAAAAACTCTGGATGTAACAGCACTTCCTCTGGTGAAAGAGTGCTGAATGGTGTCCCCTTTGGAGCCTGTCAACAGTGTTTTGTGTTAACCTAATTCCTCACAGCTAGAAGATGAGTACTCTGAATGTTTGTTCTTTTTTCTCCAGACCTGCTTGTCTAAAAATAAGATTTTTAATTGGTATATAAAGAACACTGAACTCACGTAATCAGTTAAATAGTACCTGTTTTGCTGTACACATTACTGGCGGAAGTGCAAATAGTCTCCTCCTAATTCATTATTTTTTCATTATATGAACTGTAGGATAATATCATTGCTCATGGATTCTGACATGAATCTTCCATGTGATTTCTGACTTGTCACCTCATCTCCTCATTGAGGTCACCTTAAGCAAAACTAGAAGTTTTCTGTGGTGTAGTATTCAGACTCTGAAAAAACATGCCGTAGACCTTCAGTGTTTCAGTTTCTTCCTGTCGCTTGGTTCCTTGTCTAGTGCATTTCCATTCTTACAGGCAACTTGTAGACATATAGTCATTCACAGAGACAAAAATGAAGAGCAACAAAGCATAATTATTCCTTTCCAGATCAGGAATTTGCTGATTTGCTGATGTGTATGTTTTCTTTCCTGAAGATATCACTTCAAAACATGCATTTTATTTATACGTATATGGACATACATATTCATATGTATACGTGAATATACAGTTCTGGAATGTGCAATAGACATGGAATTCTAGTTTGTTTTTGTTAGATCAGGGAAGAGCAGAAACTGAAAATCAGAATAAATAATAGTTCTGTTTAGTAGGGCTTGGATGCCATGAGGGCCTCTACATAAGAAAGAGGAAGAGGCGGCCATTCACAGAAGTAAAAATTCATTGTCTGATGAAGGGAATAATCAAGAATAACTTACTCCTTTCTGGTACATAGTTTGATAAAGGGAAAATACTTGTGTACAGATTTTTGATCTCTCATCCAAAATCTGTTTAATCTTCATTGTTAAAGCATTTATGGTTTTGTGCATAGGTAAGAGAGTTAACTCTCATTCCGTCTTGATCTTCATTATACAGGTTCAATAAGAAGCCAAAGAGGGGGATTCAGTACCTGCAAGAACAAGGAATGCTTGGCACTACCCCTGAAGATATTGCTCAGTTCTTGCATCAAGAGGAGAGATTAGATTCAGTAAGAAAACTGTTTTCCTGATGTTTCTTCTCGGTTATGCTGATGTTTTGATATTAATTGCCAGTCACACAAGTGTTTTAAAGCATATAATTTGCTTGTGCAATGGAGAAGGAAAACTTCTGTCTTTGAAAATTTGGGAAGTCATTGAGTTATGAATATAACTTACAATATGGAAGAGAGTTGTACCCTGTAATATAAGCATCCTACAGTTCAGTGGAGTGCAAAAAGATGGACCTACTTGAGCTGACTCAAGACTTGCTGATGTTCCTAGACCTGTATTTTAGTTAACTGGATTTATTGAGTCCGGAAAGAGACTGCCAGAATTAACTGGACTTTATAGACAGCTGAAAAAGAATGTGGCACTGACAATGTGAAAAGCACATTTGCTGCCTCCCAGTGGAAAGTTATTTAGTTTAGATGTTGTGTTTGATTTGATTTACTGCTAGGGAGCTGTTGCTGAATTTGGGATTGTCCTGCAGTATCTGGCAGAGGATGATGGGAATATCTTGCATTGGTATTGTCACAGAAGACACGGCTTTCTTAAACAGCAGTCAGCACCACTGAGCTTAGCAGCTACCTCATTATTTCCTAAGGAAACGTGTGCATATACCCATGATTGCAGCTCTGGCTTCAGTGACAAATTTCAATACTGGAATTTAGAATCAGCCATCAAAAATTGTTAATCTCAGTTTATTTTACTTTGCAAAGTATTTTTCACAGACACCTTTCTCTGAATCCAAGGTAGCACTGATAGTGACACTGACAGTTGTCAGGGGGATGTATTTAAACATGACCAACATATGTTTGGGTATGGTTCTCAGGCATTTGAAATCTGTACTGTAGTGGGAATCAAGTTTATGTTAGTAAACCTTTCATTCCTGTAAGTTCCCTAGCTATAAAGAGCAGAGAAAGGAAGTTACTGGTAATACTGTCTTTTGTACATGTGGTCTTTGTCTAATAGAACAAAATGGTACATGAGTCAACTCAGAGAAGTAGAAAAGCAGGCATATAGAGCATATAAGAGAGCATTGGAATATCTAGGCAAAATGCTTTGCTTTAGAGAATAGAGGAAAAGCAGCAATGCGTGTCTGAGCTGCATTCAGTCTTTTCTTTTTGTGTAACGTATTGGCAGTATGAGTCTGTTCTTTATCTGCCTACCTCTCTTCTCTTGCCCCCAGTGTAAGTGTGCTAGTTTGTATTTCTCTGTTCTTATTTTAGACTCAGGTTGGGGAGTTCCTGGGAGACAATGATAAGTTCAACAAAGAAGTCATGTATGCATACGTAGACCAACACGACTTCTCAGGAAAGGATTTTGTTTCAGCTCTGCGTCTGTTTCTAGAGGGATTTCGACTTCCAGGAGAGGCTCAAAAAATTGATCGGCTGATGGAGAAATTTGCTGCTAGATATTTAGAATGTAACCAAGGGTAAGCCATGCTTTATGTCCTGAACTTTGGAAAGTTGAATAATAAGTGAAAATTCCTAATATGTTAAATTTGCTGTTATTTTTCTTCTTTCTCAACTCAGGCAAACTCTTTTTGCTAGTGCAGACACTGCATATGTCTTGGCTTACTCAATTATCATGTTGACAACAGATCTTCACAGTCCACAGGTATGTTGCTATGGAAATATTTTTATCATCTGTAGACATCTAAATTTCAGCCTTTTTGACAATATAGTTGTAAAAGCTTAATGTTCACTTTAATCACAAATCGTAGAAAGGCTTGGATTGGAAGGAACCTCAAGGATCATCAAACTCTAAGTTCCCTGCCATAGGCAGGATTGCTGCCCACTAAATCAAATGCTAGATCAGATTGCACAGGGCCCCATCTAACCTGGCCTTAAACACCTTCAGGGGATGGGGCATCCGCAACCTCTCTGGGAAACCTGTTCCAGCACTTCACCACTCACTCAGTAAAAAACTTCCCCCTGACATCCAATTTAAATCTCCCTTCCTTTAGATTAAAATCATTCCCCCTTGTTCTGTCACTATCTACCTGTGTAAAAAGTTGATTTCCCTCATGTTTGTTATCTACTTTTAAATATGGGAAGGCCGCAGTGAGGTCTCCCTGCGGCCTTCTCTTTTCCAGACTGAATAAGTCCAGGTCTTTCAGCTAGTGTTCATAGGAGAGGTGCTTCAGCTCTTGGATCATCTTCATGGTCCTCCTCTGGACCCTCTCCAAAAGCTTCGCATCTTTCCTGTGTTGGGAGCCCTAGAATTGGATGCAGTGCTCCAGCTGGGGCCTCACAAGGGCAGAACAGAGGGGGACAGTCACCTCCTTCGCCCTGCTGGTCATTCCTTTTCTAATGGAACCCAGCCTACCATTGGCCTGTCAGGCTACAAGTGCACACTGCTGGCTCATGTTAAGTTTTTCATCACTCAGGACCTTCTCAACGGGACTGCTTTCAAGGAATTCTTCTCCCAGCTTGTATACATATCTGGGATTGCCTTGACCTAAGTGCAAAAGCTTGCCCTTTGCTTTGTTGAACCACATTAGGTTCACAAAGGGCCCGCCTTTTTTGTTTATTGAGGTCTTTCTGGATGGCTTGGCTTCCTTCTTGTGTATCAACTGCCCCATTCAGCTCAGTGTCATCAGCAAACTTGCAGAGGATGCACTCAATCCCATCATCTATGTCATTGCTAATAATGTTAAGGTGTAGTAGATCCAAGACATACCCCTGGGGGACACTACTCTTTACCAGCATCCTCTTGGATGTAAAGCCATTGACCGTTAACCTTCTGATTACAACCTTCCAACCAATTATTTATCCACCAAAGTCTACCCTTCATATCTTTCCTATTTAGAGATAGGGATGGTAGTATGCACATGAAACATATGGTAGCTAAAGTTTGTGTGCCTTTTAAGTAACACTGTTCATGGATATGAAGATTTTTAAGTTGTTTTGGTTAGCACTTTCTGTAAGGTATTGTTTCCCTTCCTTGCACTGGCTATGATACTGAAAGTAGTAATCAACTGTCTCAGAGAGAACTTGTATAATTATTTACCCATTGATTGTAGCACAAATCTACTCCTAATTTCAGACAATGAAGATACAGCCTTATTTCAGTAAACAAAAGCTCACTTCTGCAGTGCATAATATTTGAAAGTTTAGTAATTAGCCATTATTATTAAAAAAAAAAAAATCTGCAAAAAGTATTGAATTCTGGGATTATATTTAGAACAGATAGTCTGGTGTGTATGAAAAAAGTGTATTTTTTGGTAACGTATGGCTGATATACCTGCAGTTCCTACTTGAATTTATGTTGTAGTCCCTGCATGTCCGTGCACGATGATGTAGATTTGATAAAGAAATCTTGCGTATGTTGGATACTTAACAATTTCTTTTGAATCAGCAGGTTCATGATAACTTATCTGTCCACCTGCTTTTAGGCAGTGCTTTAACTTCTATGAACATGCTTTTTGTTTGTATTAAAAGATTCTTTCTGGTTTTCAGGTTAAGAATAAAATGACAAAAGAACAATATATTAAAATGAATAGAGGTATCAATGACAGTAAAGATCTCCCTGAAGAATATCTGTCTGCTATCTATAATGAAATAGCTGGAAAGAAGATTTCAATGAAAGAAACAAAAGAATTAACAATACCTACAAAATCCAGTAAGCAAAGTAAGTAACTGCAGTTAGCACTGGCTCTTCAGTGTCACGTAACTGTATCTCCTATTTAAAATGAGAGAGCGATGGAATCAGTGTGATTTATATAACTCATATCATGTTCTTTTACTTGACATAAATGCATGTTGCTATCTTCAAATGTGTGTTAAATGCAGCTGTTTATTTTCACTTCCCTGTGCTACTGAAATTCTGGTTTTTAGTGCTTTGAGTATGCTGAATATGGGTTTTGCTGTTGACCAGCAACAGGGAGAGAGAGATATGAGAGCTTCATGAAATGGGAGTATTGTCAAATAGGTGTGGTGCAGAACAAACACAGTAGTAGTACCTTCTGGGTTTGGGCTAAACACTGTGGTGGTGTTCTATTGTTGGTTTTTTTTTCCTGCAGTAAGCAGACTTCTTCAAAAATCTTTCGTTGTTTCATTTACAGGGCCCTAGCTGACTCTGCTTTTCAAGTTATCTTTTCTTCTCTCTAATACCAGATAGACTTTCTTGTGGTTAGTACCATGTGAAAATTCAGAAGCTACTCATTCTACTTGTTAGACAGGGACTATTAAGAGAGTTGTTTTATTCCTAATGTAGCCAAATTTGTGCATGTTTAAGCAGAAGTCCTAGATTAGTCTTTTGAGCAGATTGCTTGTAGGAAATTTTATCTGGAAAAAATACCATCCAATTTTCTATAATTACTCAGTTAATTTTTTATTATAATTTTTTAAAAGCTGCATGTATTAGGCTTCAGTTTGTTTTTCTTGATAAGGTAGATGTTCTGCTACTGAAATGAAAATGTGAAAAAGTAGTTATCTGAGAAAAAAGGATGTCCCTGTACCTCTGTGGCTTGCTGTGGTGATGGCTTGCTATGAAACTTCCATTGATATGATTTTTATGTTGTCAGTTGAGGTGATAGAGAAGGAATGCTTTTTATACAAATTGGATCAAAATTAGGTTACATTTCATACATAAACTTGTCGTAAGTTAAATTATGTCAGTATTCTACCTTGCTGATGCATTAATGGGTGGATAGTGATAGGACCAGGGGGAATGGTTTTGAACTAATGCAGGGGAGATTTAGGTTAGATATTAGGAGGAAGCTTTTCATACAGAGGATGGTGATGCACTGGAACAGGTTGCTCAAGGAGGTTGTGGATGCCTCATCCCTGGAGGCATTCAAGGCCAGGTTGGATGTGGCTCTGGGCAGCCTGGTCTGGTGATTGGCAACCCTGCCTGTGGCAGGGGGGGTTGAAACTGGATCATCATTGTGATCCTTTTCAACCCAGGCCATTCTATGATTCTGTGGTAACTTTGGAGAATAACGAGAATACAAAAAAAAAAAACAGCAAAAAAAACCAACCCGAGTTCAGGTATGGAACTTGATGGAAAATTTCTAAAATTCTGTTACTTCTGAAGATGTCACTGCTATAGATGTACAAATGTAAAAAGAAGAAAAAATGTGTTTGCAGGTGTTGCCAGTGAAAAGCAGAGAAGGCTCCTCTATAATCTGGAAATGGAACAAATGGCTAAGACAGCTAAAGCTCTTATGGAGGCAGTGAGTCATGTTCAGGCACCATTTACCAGTGCAACACACCTGGAGCACGTGAGACCCATGTTTAAGGTGAGCTACATTTTTAGATACTTAATGCAAATATCATGGAGTTTCTTCTTCATACAAAAAGCTGACAGACAGAATTTGCTGAAAATACTGAAGGTATTTATCTGCTGTGTTTTGATTCTTTTCTAATTTATTTAACATGTAAAGGGAAGAATGAACTTCAAGTTCTACTGCAGTTCTGTTTACACTGGGATTTCAGGAGTTTGTGTATCTTGATGCAGTGGAAAAATTAGGAGAAATGTTGAGAGAAACAGAAGTGTAGAGACTAGTTAAAAACTTGAAATAATGGAATTTTTATTTCATGTATGGAGAAGTAATCCAAACAATCTCAGACTAATTCCAGTTTATTGTTTGAGTTTTTCCTGCTGCTCTGAAGAGTGATTACTTCATGTTTTGGAAGAGCAGTTATCGGAATAAACTTCTGCCTGATGTTCTCTGTTTCAAATGTGTATTTCAGTGGGACTTAGGTGGTTGTCTAGTTTGGGAGCAGTTAGCTAGACCTGTATTAAGCTTGGATGGTTTTTATTTGTTTGCTTTTAAAACTTGTATTATTCTAAACAGCCTTCGTTACCACTTCCCAGTACCACTAGACTTACCTTCCTTACCACTAGGTGCAAAGTTATCTGCAACCCAAATGCCTTTTCCCATGTGACTCAGTTTTGTAGTTAAAAAATATATGCTCAGTAGTTTACTGTGTCAGAGAATGCTAGTGGATATGATCTTTGGCCACTAATTCATTTTGGTAAACTGACCCTGAAAGAGGTGGTTGTGCTCTTTCCGTCTGCACTCATTTGCTGCCCTTTTCCCAGGTGCTCATATGACCCCTTTGTGAACTGCTCCAGGGAGTTAAATTCTCAGAAGACTACCCTGAAAAAGACAAGTAGTTCCCTGATACAGTTTGCTATGGAGTCAGATTGAGCTTTAGACCCTGGCTAGAGAGGGAATGAGGATGTAGCTGTGAAACTGCTGTCTGTGAGGCAGAATTCTAAGTTGTTTATCACCAGTATTAATAATTGGTAAGTAGGTCATTATTCCACACAGAATGATGAAGAATGAAGCTCTTGATAAGATCTAGATTCAGACATTACTTAGCAGAGATGTACCATATGCCTTTTCTCTCTACTGTCTTCTTAAAGGCTGAAATGAAATAACTTGCATACAGGCATGTAAAAAAATCAGATTTTTTGTTTCCCATTTGTATTACCAGCCCTACTGATCTGTTTTCTCTAGCCTTTTGTATCTGAGAAGATCGTTAGTAAAATCCCTGTTGTTTTTTTTTTCAAAGAGCAAAATATAAACCATCTGGGAAACACTCTAAACATCTTCTGTGAAGTTAATACGAGAAATTTTCTTGTTGTCATAAGCTACTTAAAGAACGGATGACAGTGCTGTTTGTATGTTGGAGAGAGAACTGTCTTGGCGAACATGAGGCATAGAAGTTATGAATACTTAATCTCTTGTTGTCTTTTTAGACTTTATAACTTAGATTTCAGCAAATGTTCTAAATTCCTAGCCATCTCCTTCACCCATTGATGATACAGTAAAGCTTATCACATCTGTATAGATAGATTTGCCAAATGGTTAAATCAGAACAATAGTACACTTTATGTAACCATCTAAGCACTCCAAAATTGAACGTATGTTTTAAGTGATGGATTTTCACCTTTCATGACAAATGTCTGTTAAAAATAACAGCATAAATGTAGTTATAAAGCATAGCATAATGACCTCTGGATGGTTCTTAACGGAGGAGAGTATTTCAGTTTTGCAATATTTCGCATTGGTTTTGGTTGTGTTAATGAAAATTCAAATAAAAGGAAGTGAGGGGAAAGAAGAAGAAAAAGTAATACTGCACTTCTGCAGTGTGCAGTAGGGAATTAAGTCCTGGATCAAGGAGTTCATCTGAATTTTTAAACAATCTCCCAGGAGTATGTTTTGATGTGTGCAAGTTTTAAGCAGTTTATCAAGGTAGTGCTTTTGGAATTAGTAGGTTGAATGAATCCAAAAGTCTCTGATGAATCATTTTCACTTGAAATTGTGTGAAGTCTGTTGCTGCCTGTGGTGGCCATTGATTCTGTCTTGCATCTGTGGTTCTTGAGGTAATTATTGCTAAAATTATTCTTGATACGCTGTGGTTTCCTCTTCATAACCACATGTAGTTATGACAGAATCCTTTGCATCTTCAGAACCCTTTTTCTGCATGTTGGAGAGGGAACTTAAGCCACAAGGACAACAGTATGTGATTCTCCTGCCATAATATCTAGCTGAGCATAGTACACTTGCTGTCCCACACAAGGCATGAGGAAACAGTAGGCTTGTATACAGCCTTTTACTGTCTTAGAGTAATTGTAGCTGAATTATTAAAATACATTGTCTTATGCATTACTTTTTTAAACCTTTTTTTAAACCAGGATGTGACTTACTAAAGTACATAACTTTCTTTGTACTCTGCAGAGTTGAACATACCTGCTCTTGTCATAATTATTGGCTCTACTTTAATTCCTTGTTCTCTGAAGTATTCATGTAGAACTGATAGGTTATCTAGGGAGTACCAAAACTGTAATAGACATTTAATTGACGTAACTTTGAGGATAGGTTTTTTTAGCTATCTGAAATTGACTTTTTGTTGTTTGCTGTGACAGAGTGGTTCTGTATGGGAATGCTTGTCTGTATTACTTCTGTTTTTTCTCTGGTGTCTCTTATAACTTTTTCCTTTTCTCATAAGGCAACTTCAAGCTTTTTTTTGAGTTGAGGGCTGAATTTAAGCTTCAGCAAGGTGTTGAAAGTGTAAGTTATTCTCTTCAAGTTCTAGCAGTTGTTAATGTAACTTTTATTTTGCATATGTTCCAGTTGGCATGGACACCTTTCCTAGCTGCATTCAGTGTGGGTCTACAGGATTGTGATGACACAGAAGTTGCATCTCTTTGTTTGGAGGGTATACGGTGTGCTATCAGGATTGCTTGCATTTTCAATATACAGGTAAAATAATAAACATTAAAATTAAGGTTGAGACAATACTTTAAGTAGCAGCATAGTGTTAATATTCTTCTATAAGCTCCTGTTGCTGAAGCTGTACACTGTAATTCCCAGAGGCTGCTCACTTCTGCGTTTACTACAGTCTTAAACCAGCTGATGTTTAAGGATTTCTTCCAACAGAAATCTTTCTATTGTATTTGACTGAGAGCGTTTTTAAATAAAGTAACCTCTTTCCTGTTGTTTTGTGGTAAATGCTGTCTTGCTGATGGACTGAATTTTTGTTTCCTCGTAAGCACTTTCCCTCAGTGTACTTTTATTTTCAGCTTTTTACTAGTGGAGGTGTGTAAAATACAGCTTTCTAGGCTTTTTTGTAAGTAAAATAATATTTCTGTGAACTGTGCTTGAAGTACTGTTCTCAAATACATAGACAAAATACTAAATTGAGATTTTCATAATTGGGTACTATTTTAACCTTAATGACAATGGAAATATTTTTCCTGACATAAATGCATAAAAATGTATTTTGTATTAAGTGCAGTGCCAAGAGTTCCAGACTTTATGTCTCTAGAGGACAGTAATTCTGATTAAATGTGAGGTTTGTTTTTGGTTGGTTGGTTTTGGTTTTTGTTTTTCATTTTAAAATCATAGGTAGTAAACATACTGAATGACGGAGTAGCATGCTGTAAGCCCTCTCTAGGGATAAATGAAGACAGGACTAATGCAAATTCATGTATTATTTCTTGTTTACAATTAAAAACGAACACAACAACCCCCTCCAACTTCCCTGTCTTCCCTTCCCCTTCCTCCCCCCCCCCCAAAAAAAGGAATGTGTAAGACTAATTTAAGTACAAACTGTTGAAATGTGATAATAAACACTTCTCTTACATTTATTCTTTCACTCTGATACAACAAATTGGTTAACTTTTTAGAACTAACGTGGTAAGGCACATTGAGAGTTTTCATACAGCTACTTGGTCTAGTGGTTGTGACCCTGAACTTAGCAGGGGGGTTGAAAACAGATGATCATTGTGGTCCTTTTCAACCCAGGCCATTCTGTGATTCCTCCCTGTCTTTTCTCTTCATTTATTTCTTTTTTTGTTCTGAACTGAACAGACATAAATTTGATTAACAAAGCCTTCCTTGAAGCCTGCAGCTATGCATGAAATTCACTTTCCTGTTATTTTTGTTTGCAAACATGAAACTGCTGCAAATATTGGTTTTGGCATGTGCAGAGGTTTGCTCCCTGTCCTGCAGTGATCTGTCCTTAGTGGGGAGGGCAAGGACATGTTTGCTTCAAGATCCCACTGTTCCAAGAACATAGCAGAAGCAGTTGTACCTTTCCATTGATTTGGTACAAACTTTACTGAACTAAAGGTGTTTCAGAAGAAACACTTCTCATTTTCTGGAACTTAATGTTTTCTGTTTATTTCAATTCAGAATTGATGTTCCTTTCTAGTTTTCTGTGGGAATTCTGTTTTGTTGTTACTGTTTTAGCAGTACTGGTCTGTTGATGACTTCAGTACAGTACAGGATGTGGTTCCATTACACAAGGTCCTGCTGAGGTGAAAACACTGTCTGACTTCAGATGCCAGAGAGTTGTGGTGGTTTGAAGGAGTCTCGCAAATCTGTGCTTCTGCTAACTTAAGGATCCTTACTGTTGGAAGCAGATTTTTCTTGTGCTTTTGATTGGTACTGGTGAATAAAAATATAGAAGTTCAGATCAGAGTCTCATAACAGTTAACCATTACTTCATATGTCCGGAGAGGCAATGAAGGGAGCCAGACGCTTTGTTTTAATTGTGTAAGCACACAGAGTTTAAGCTATGCATGTTCACCTCCGACCATAGTAAAACCTCTCTAAAGGTTCTGTTTTCATCACTTATACTGTTAACCTCAACCTGTCACATTCTGGGTTTTTTCCTTAAGCGGCTGGGACAAGATGTTCATATAAAGAATATGTGCAGTTTCCTTACCTCATCTCTTTTAATTTGTTTGATAGATGCATGGGTTAGTTTTTCTCTTTTAACTTGATCGCTTAGAAAAAGGATCAGAAAAGGAAGAAATATATGTATGGAACAGAGTGGGAAGGTAGAGATCATCCCTTTTTCAGAAGATAAATAGCTTGTAGACTCCAAAACTTATTCATTTACTACCACACAACTTCCACTTCTATGCTTGTATTCATTTTCTGTGCCTTTACCAGCATGCTCTGTTATAGTAGGTGGGGCTGAATGGGACAGCTGTATGACTGTGAGAATTCAGCTCTTGTATTACTGCCCTCTGTTGTGGTATTCCTGCTCCCTCGATAAATCATAGAATCACAGCCTACAAGATGACCTACAAGATCATCTAGGCCAACCATCCTCCCACTACCATTGCTACGCAAACTACTAAGCCATATCTCATAGCTCCTCATGTTCTGGGATTTATTTTCTATTTTTTATTTTTTTATATATTTTGTTATTATTTTGTGCTGAATGATTTTTGATGTAAAAACAGTCTTAGGCATTCAAGTAGTTAAATATCTTTCATAGTTGTCATTTGCTTCACTGATTTGCAGCCATTTTGCTTTATCAACTTTGGATTTCTTACATGACAGAAGAATAAAATCTGCTTGAGAGCTGTAATCCCCCTTCTAGATTTGTGATTGGTTGATATAAGACTGAGGTCTTTCCTTTTGGTGTTTATAGTACCCTATACTTAAAATCAGATTTTTATATTCCACCTATGTGTGGAATACTCCCTTTTGTGCCTCGTTGATGGATTTCATCTGCATGGATTATAGGTCTGTTGCTGTTTGCCCAACTGTAATATGTATCTCATGTGCTTTTGAGGTGTCCTAAGTGTGTAGGTTAAATCAAGTATTTTTTGAGCAATTCTGCGGAATTGGCAAAAAGATGCTTTATAGATATGCTATTTAGACTCTGTTGGAAAAAAAAAAAAAATTGTAAAAGTAGGGAAAATCTGTTAAGGCAGTGTTTTGAGAAAAGGTCCAGGTGCAGTGAAAGAATACTAAAAGCTTAGCTAAGGATCTGTGTTTCTTCTGAAACAGCATCCTCTTTTGGGGTTGTAAAAAATAGACCGTGTAACAAACAGACTTAGAAAGCTATGAACTTTGTGTCCTATGTGTTCTCTGCTGTCACACATTGTACTTCATGCTCCTGAGTAGAGAGATCCTGACTTTGTCCTGTAGCTTACTACAGAAGAATTGGTGAGACTTTTTGTTCTGTAAAATGTATCAGAAATTCAGTTTAAGAAAGAGAAAGGTAAATGGTATAGTTGTTAAAATTCCTGTTTTTAGCACAATATGTGAACTGAGAAAATGCAAAGCAAATCTTTTTTCTCTCCTTTGTAGCTTGAAAGAGATGCCTACGTCCAAGCATTAGCAAGATTTACATTACTTACAGTGAGTTCTGGTATTACTGAAATGAAGCAGAAGAATATTGACACAATTAAAACTCTCATCACAGTGGCTCATACAGATGGAAACTATTTAGGAAATTCCTGGCATGAGGTACCAAAGTTAATGTTTTTGAGCTGTAAGAGTGCTTACTGAGTTTGAATGTACTTTTGTGCTCAATTGTGCATAAATACAGTTTTCTATATTAAAGTGTCACATATATACTTTCACACACACATTACATAGAACTGCTTATTCTGTAGCCAGCTGAAGTAGCAAAACATGTCCAACTCTGGAAAAAAAAAAATTGCAAGAGACTAATACTGTAATATTCAAATTACTTCTCATTTTATATTGGAGAGCAAGAATACTTGCCTGACCTTGAACACTTGGGGGGTATTAATTTATAAACATCTGCCTTCAGGTTTTTGTTTTTACTATTTTAAACTACTTTTTGTTGCTAACCAACTTCTTTTCTCTCTGTACTAGATTCTGAAATGCATCAGTCAACTTGAGCTGGCACAGCTAATAGGAACTGGAGTAAAACCTCGTTACATCTCAGGGACAGTGCGTGGCAGGGAAGGTTCTTTTACAGGAACAAAAGATCAGGCACCTGATGAATTTGTGGGGCTAGGGCTGGGTAAGTAATGCAGATACTAAGTATTTAATGCAGGCATGCATTAGTTTGCACCTTGCTTTCATTATTGGTGACTGTCAAGATTTAGAGATGTGTGAGTGGTCCTTCTGAAATGATGTCTACAAGTGCATCTTATGCTTTGAGGAGGCATCTCTGGAATATTTGTTCTGCTCTGTGAATTATTATCACTGGGATGACAAAGTAAGAAATGTGAAGAAATTCTACTTTATTTCTCTTAAAATATAACTGATAAAGTAAGAATGTATTGCTGATAGTATGACCAGATTAAATAATAATCCAGAGTTAGCGCACTAAATATTGTACCATGTATGAGTAAAGGTGTAGGGTATGGAAATAACAAGGCTGTATAACTCCATTAGACTGTTAAAATGTTCAGTTTCAAGATGTCGCTAGGTATCTCCTGCTTTGTGAGTGACTTTACCTATGGTCCAGCAAATCCTTTGTGTCTCCTCAAGCTTTATCATTCTTGCAGTGTTCTTTCAGAGTAGTAATGATTGTTTTACTAGGTACCTTGACTTCAGCCCTCAGCTCATCCTCATCTGGCTTTGTGCCTTCTTCCTGTAGTTCTTGCTCTGCAGTCAGTGCTTTTCTTTTCATCGGGCTCTGCCTTGGCCTGCCTCACCTTGCCAAGATTTGCTGAAGGGAAACCTTATCCCTGGAAATCACTGCATCTGCCAACATCTCATATACTGTGCTTCTCTCTGCCCTCATCATATGCATTCTGCACTTTAGTGTTCCCTGATGACCTGTAGAGTAGAGAGTATTTCTACATTGCAGTGACGGGGCCCTTAAAAATTTTAAGTCCTAACAGCTCAAGAATGTAAACTGTAGTCAGGTGTCTCTAAATCATGCTTGCTAGTCATTGGTGTAGATCCAGCTCATAAATGTGTTTTTTTTTCTCCTGTCAACTATATTTCTAAGGAACATAACATATGCCCAAATTGAATTTCTGGAATGCTTGTTACTATACACAGATGGAAATTTAACTATTTTCTCTTAATAATATAATTTTAATCTTATTGGAAGATGATCAACTCACTGGAATTTAGTTTTCACACGCTAAGTGACTGTGTTCTGACAGGGCCCCCTTCTTGACTTTTCTGCTTTTTCACTCTTCTTCACAAATTGTGTTGCAGATTGGTTTTTTTTTCTGTGGTGACTTTTGAGAATACTGCTTTCTAGCCATCTATCCATAAAACTATATTCCTGTGAAGAACCCATAATGTATATGCCCATGTATTATAGCCATGCATTTTACAGGCAAATAATTGTTTAATTAGTGAAGCTGCAGCCTGATGTCACATAAGCCTCATCTTTCAAACCTGTGTCCAGAATCTTGTGTAGGTATGCAGCAGCTTTCACTCTTATTGCTGAAGTAGAGGTGTGTATCTAAAAGCAAAACAAAATGCTCATTTACCACATGAAGAGCCTTTCAGCTGTGTACTCTTGCAGCACCTACTTTTCAATGTCTTCATCACCCTTTCTGTTAGGAACATTCTCAGTTTTACTTGAAAATTCACGGCATCGTAGTGTTGTAAAAGTAAAGGAATAGCCATTTATTCTTTTGTTTCCTTGATAGGAATGGAGTTAAAACTTGGAGTTTAACTGAAAAGTTCAGCTTTCTTTGTCTCTAATTTCTGTTTGCAAAGTTGTAAGACAAAAGCAAGTAAGTTGTAGACTAGGTGTGGCTTTTAGGTAACTGAAAGTCCTCCTTGGGCAATGTGAGTTTAAGGAATTCGTTTTTCATAAAGCAAAATTATATAAGTGACTATGTTTCCTTGTAAAAGATCTCATAAATGTTGGAATAGAAATGCATATTAATAAAAAAAACCATCAGCTGCCTGTGGAGGCTTTACAGCATTGATCATAAATCCTAAGGTAATAACAAGTTTTTATGTAAACTGGTAGAATTGGTTAGGATTGTTTGACTTTGAAATACCTCTTCCAGTTCACCTCACACAGAGCAGTGCATTTCTTAGCTGACACATTACTTGTATTCAAGCCAGTTGAGCTTGGCAATTGATCTGTATGCTTAAAATAAAAGTTTTAATCAAATCCAACAGTATTACAGTTTGCTGAAATGCTAGTATAAGGTTGTGTATACGTCTGCCTGCTGAAAAGTTATTCAAAGTCTTAGAAAAATTTTTCAAATAGCCCTATTTAGCCAGATCTGATGGCCATCATCACAAGCCTCCTCCAGCTGTGGAGCACAGCAAGACTAAACGGCAGGCTTTTGGGAGACAGTCTGAAATGTAAAAAATTTTCTGTCCATGCAAAGCTGAAAACAGAATCTTTGAATCTTCTGTTCTCCTTTACCTTTCTGATAGGCTGCTTAAGAGAAAAAGCTTGCAAAGAGTGTAGGTAGAACTACCCAGTGTGATTATAAGATTGTTGTGGGGTTTTTTTCCTGATGCTGGGGAGCTTAGAAATTACTGGAAACCTGAGAAACTTACTCACTGAAGTTAGCATTTTAATATGAACTTTTCCAGGTGGTGTTTACTGTTTCTATCTTTCGGAGTTGTTTCTTTTTTCCTCACTGTTGTTAGGTGATACTTTTGCTGTACTTGAGATAGAGTTTTGATGAAAGTTCTTCTCTGTGAATGATTAGTAAGAAACCTGTGAGGATGGATTTACTTACTTGCTGTTAATAGAGTGAGAAATATTCACCTTTGTGCAGTATTCTCTGTCCTAGTTTTTCAGTAACAGAATAACCAAGGATCTATTTAAAGATGGAGAGAAAAAGGTGGTTCTTGTGCTTTTGATTTTTTTTTTCTTGTTTATCTAAAAGTTCAAAATGTGCACTGTTTAATGTGACTAATGAACTTGTATGTGGATAGAGAATCTTAGGAAAATTATGCAGTAGTTCACGCTTGAATGGGAAAGTAATAATATACTTACTTTGAATTAAAAATAATAACACTGTAATGACATGACTTCTCTTTCTTCCCTGCCCTTTTTTTGTTGTCTGTCATCCACTTCCACATCTTGTTTACTGGAGTTGGTGGAAATGTGGATTGGAAGCAGATAGCAAGTATTCAAGAGTCTATTGGTGAAACTAGCTCCCAAAGTGTTGTCGTTGCTGTAGACAGGTACTGTATTACATTTATTCTTGCCATCTCAGGGTTCCTTTTTCTTTTTTTTTTTTTTAAAACTTGAATTCAGTAGTCTGATAATGGGAAGTTATTAATTTACCATGAGTTTGCTATGGAAGGCACTACAAAGCTATTACCATGTAAGGGTGCTTTGGGGTTTTGCACTTTTTTCTTAAAAAGAGCAGATTTTTTTTGCAAGAAGGAATAAAGATCAGGCAGAAAGTTTGTTTTACTGGGCATTTGTGGAATAGAGACTGCTGCACTGTCTGGTGATTTTTGATTTGCTATATGTAGTAACAAATAGTAAATCTTATTTTGCCTTTGTACAGGGAGCATTGCTGATAGACAAATCCCTTTCCTCTTAAATGTGGTACTGATTTTTTGCTTTTCTCCAGAGTATGTAGGTGCTGTCTGTTATTATCAATGCTGTTATTTCAGTGTTGCCTTCTGTGAATCATGTTTATATTAGCTGGTTTGATAAGACCTGGTACACATCATCAAAATTTCTTGTTTATCAATCTGACTGAGGTCTTAATGGATCTATCTCAGCGTATAAGAAATCAGAAAGTATCATTTTCTAAATGGTTGTCAAAATTGACAATCCTGGAACAAAGTGTTCTGAAGGCTTACAGGCTTTCTGTGATTGAGTATAGCAACACGATTGATGCCAGTTCAGTGAAAGTTGCCTTGCAGTAAAATAGCATTGAGCTACCTGGAGGGGCTTAGTGTCAAACACGTAATAGCTCTTTAGGTTTGCAGTGTTTCTCCACACTTCATAATGAAAAGTGTTTCAAGTATCTATTTGTCATGGGAAGTAGGAATCATGCACTCTGGAGAAGGCTGTTTTATCCATTTGAAGGAGGCCTGCATAGTTTATAAAGCTGCTTATGTTGTTCATCTGTCATTGTCAGGGAGCAGATAGAATTAGAAACAGTGCTCACTGCCCATGTATTGTGTGGAGTAATTTTTAAATATTAGAAGTAATTGAAATATTTCTGCTTTTATTTTCACAGCTCAATCTTTTTCCACAGTGTTTAATATTGAATAAATAACATAAGATGAGTTGTAAAGATTTGAGTACATGGTTAATAGATACTTTTTTAAGACATTGTAATAACATCTTAAACTTTACTTTACAGAATATTTACAGGATCTACAAGATTGGATGGAAATGCTATTGGTGGGTTTTATTTCATTTTTATTTATTTACCTGCAAACTACAAAGCATCTTTGTGATGAACTTTGGAACAATGCTATATTAATATCTGTGGTCATTTAACAGTGGATTTCGTTCGTTGGCTTTGTGCTGTATCTATGGATGAACTGCTGTCTGCTACTCACCCTCGAATGTTCAGCCTGCAGAAGATAGTAGAGATTTCTTACTACAACATGGGTCGGATTAGGCTACAGTGGTCTAGAATCTGGGAAGTTATTGGAGATCATTTTAATAAGGTATCTCTGTTAATTGTTATGCTGCTTGATTTATTAATGCAAATTTTATTTAGAGATTTGCTGGAAACATTCTCATCTGAATTATAATGATTTTGTGTCATTCTCTGTAAGTAGTTTAAAACATCAAAAAACGTAAAGCTTGAATAATGTGTAAGGCAGAGTGTACAGTATAATAAATGCAAAAGCAGGAGCACACATTAAGTTATTTATCATGATCTGAGTCTTGAACTAGCTTCTTCTAGTTCTGTGCTCTATGTGCTTGGGGGTTTTTATGAAGCTTGGGATAGAAAAGAGGCTGTTTTCTACTCATATCTATTTTTAAGTGAAGATTTACATATTTTGAGTAAAGCTTGTAGAAGTCTTCGTACACAGCTTGTTTATTTTGAAAAAGTTTAAATGTTAGGATGTGTGATGTTGGAATTGGTTAGGAATGAATGAATTACATTAATGACTGTGGTTTACAGAATTGGCTATTGTTTAACTTTGTTAATTTTCCAGTACTGCTCCATTGTCCATCATCAAATGTAAAGGCAATTTGTGCTGAATCATAAGAATTCTGATCCCAACTCACTTTAATTACTACTGTGTCATCAGGTTGGCTGCAATCCCAATGAAGATGTAGCTATTTTTGCAGTAGACTCATTAAGACAGTTATCAATGAAGTTCTTAGAAAAAGGAGAACTTGCGAATTTCCGATTTCAGAAGGACTTCTTAAGACCATTTGAACATATAATGAAGAGAAACAGGTAATGACTTACAATTAACTCAGTCTCTTGGGATGATAAGCACCAACTTTTGCAGTTAATGTTTCAGATTGCCTTCGTAAAATCAGTTGAAGGATAATAATATCCTAATTGATTAATTTAGTTTAAACAATTACCATTTATCATCTTCATTCAGGTCTCCTACCATTCGAGACATGGTTGTTCGGTGCATTGCACAGATGGTAAATTCTCAAGCTGCCAACATCCGTTCTGGTTGGAAGAATATTTTTTCAGTTTTTCATTTGGCTGCCTCAGATCAAGATGAAAGTATAGTGGAACTTGCGTTCCAGACTACAGGACACATTGTCAGTGAGTACTGATGATGATCAAACATCATGAAAGCGGTTGTGACTCTGGAGGCTGAGGAGCTTTGTTTCTCTGTTAGTTCTACAGCATACATAGTAAAGCTCACTGGTTGTTTTAGGAAACCATGTTATATGTTAGATATTGTACAAACAATCCTCTGGTAAAATGCTTTTTGATGTAATTCAGTCAGGTCATTGTCATCTGTCTTCCCCTTAGGTCTTATGAAACATTTGACTGCTTACAGTCTTCTGTAATAAAACCAGTCAAGCCTTTGATTATTTTCTTTGCCATGTACTTTTTCATTTTAGTGTAGCAAAATGTATTTTTTCCAGGGGAAGAAAGACACAACTAACTGTGCAGTCATTTTACTGTGACGTTGATTGCTTATCTTTCGCATTGTTTCTGAATTGTGTTTGTGTGCAGCTCTGCTGAGATAGATAGAACTGCTGGGTTTGGTTTTTTTTCCCCAGATCTAGAGCTCAGACTTTAAATGCCAAAGGGGCTCTCTTATTCTCTGTCGGCATCTGCAAATTCCGAAAACATTTTCAGCATTTTGTTTTGAATGTTCCATTCTTTCAAAATTCCCTCTATTTAAAAATCAAGACCAGAGGACTGTACTGCTGAGGGAAATAAATCACATTGCTTTAGGGTGGCCCTCTGAAGCTCCAGTCACAGACCTAGTGTTTAGCAGTAAGCTTATTGCTCTCATTTACTTCTAAACTCCTTTAGACTAGGTGCTACCTTTATTTATTTTAGACATTGACTTTCAAAATATAATGCTTTCAAAGTGATTATTTTTGTTGAACGTTGATGTTTTAGTTTTGTTCAGTAATTAAGCCTTTCACAACATCGGTCGATGAACCAATCTCTCGTGACTTCTATTACAATTAGTTCATACTAGAATTAGTAGATTTTTGAAGAATTACCTTTTTCTTCTGTTCACCCTTTTTTTTCCAGCAATCGTGTTTGAGAAACACTTCCCAGCAACCATAGATTCTTTCCAGGATGCAGTAAAGTGCTTGTCTGAATTTGCCTGCAATGCAGCATTTCCAGATACCAGCATGGAAGCCATCCGCCTCATTCGCCACTGTGCAAAATATGTATCTGATAGACCTCAGGTATAATCTGTATTGATTAAATTGGGTTTTTTAATGAACTGTGTTTTAATAAAGTGAAAGTGCTAATCTTATTGGCTTTGCTTCAAGTTTCAGAGATCAGTGAGAAACATACTTTATTCAGAAGGAACAGGAATATAAAGTGCCATTTGTTTTAAAGCTATCAGCAAATTTCTTTTCTCTCTGTCTCGCCTCCCATCTTCCTAGTTCATCTGTTGGCTTTCCTGAAAACTGCTGGAGATGAACAAATTTCAGGATCTGCTTTGTACTGAGAAATGTTAGTGTATAATGACATAAGCAAAAATGCTTGATCTACTTATATTTTGGTAGATCCTTACTTTCAGTGCTGTCTCGACATAACAAAACTCAGACCAAACAGCGTGCAAAACCTAACGTTTGAGTCTATCATTTAGTTTATTTTTGAGTTTTCATAGTATGCTAAGCATTACTTCAAAAAACAGTTCACTCCTCACTCACATGAGGTATCAGGCTATAATATTAGTATATTACTAATACTACTGTATATGTATAATATGTATATGTATATGTATAATACTACTGTAGTAACAGTAGTATTAGCCCAGTATTAGTATGGTAGAGCTTGTTATTTCTAGTCCAGCTTGTATTTCGCTTGTGAAGAATTGCAGTGGCTCCATATAACACTGTGTTTGCTTCTAAAGGCCTTCAAGGAATATACAAGTGATGATATGAATGTAGCTCCTGAAGACAGAGTGTGGGTGAGAGGATGGTTCCCAATTCTGTTTGAGTTATCCTGTATCATCAATAGATGCAAATTAGATGTAAGAACCAGGTAACAATCAGTATTTGTAATTCAAATTCTAGAAGGCTTACTTTACGCTTTAAAAGTAGAAACAACTCTCAATAAATGTCACTAGTATAAAATGTCTCATGGATTTAATATGTGGTATCACAATGGGAAGAGCTAAAAACACCTTTTTAGTAGGTGCTGGAACGTAGAAATTTTGTTTTCACATGTGAAGTGTTTTATTCAAGCACATCTGCAGTGTTTGTTTATGATGAGTAACTATAAAATCTTGAAGATTAGAAATATGTGTATTATTAACAGTTGATTTATCACTGAACTCATAAATTATTTAACACAGGCCAGTTCAACGTTTACCATTAGATGATGTGGAGACAGTTTATGCATAGAACATATAATATGTAAAACTCAAATTTAACTTTGCTAATATGTAACAATCAAACATTATTTTGATGTGGAAGTTCAGCTGTGAATTATCAGTAAGCCTTTTTTTTCTTTTTACATGAGATGTTATGTTGGATTAATATCCAAATCTGTATTTTTCTAGTGGCAGTACTGATCCTTCTTTTCTTTAGAGAATTTATATGTAGGATGTTAAATTCTATGATACATGCTAGTTACATGTTCCATTTTATTATTTGTCATAGTTGACCTGGGGAGACCTCATATCATGTTCTGGTGTTCTTTGATTAAAGAAATGTAAAATGCTCCATGCAATGACTAGATTTTGTGTTGGTGGAACCCAACAGCTAAATACTGTTAGAATCTTCCTTTGGTTTAGATAGTACTTGTTGCTCCAGTTCTGCCTGCTCCCTTGTGTCTTATGTATCATACCTTGACAATTTACAAGCTCTTCTTGCACAAAGATGTATTAGTTGGTTGAGAATTGCAGTAACAGTTGAAAAAGCAAAGTTCTACTCTGATCTCATGTAATATCTCATTCTTTTCCTTGAATATGTTTTTTTTTTCCCTTACCAGACACATTCTGTTGGAGTTCTAATGCTAAATACATGCTTCTTACCTAGAAATACTTGTTCCTTTGGTTTTGTGGTCTTTGTATAAACAGTAATCCTGTTTGAAATGGCCACTACTGTCTCACTATTGCTTATGACTGTAAAATATGTTTCAAACTGCTTTTAAACTTAATTATAGTGTATTGATGTGACTGATGTACATACACATTTACCAAGTCAGCATACAATGTTTTTCATAATATTTGAGTTTGCTGTCCAGACATACCTGGTCTATTGCATGTCTTTTTATAGCTCTTAACATTGTTGTCCTCTCTTCATTTCAGGGGCTTAACAGTAATGTTTGAGATAATGAAGACATATGGCCATACATATGAAAAACACTGGTGGCAAGATTTATTTCGTATTGTCTTCAGGATATTTGACAACATGAAACTGCCAGAACAGCAGACTGAGGTGAAAACAGAAATGGGAGAATTTACATAGAAAACATGATCAGTAATATAGTTTTTCAAGTGACTTGAGGCATCCCTTGAAAATTGCACCGTTGACCTGTGTTTCTGCATTCCTTACTTTATTTTATTAGCATTCTATTGGATTTATTGTCACTTTTCCCATGTTTTTAAACCACACTTGTAAAAGGAGTAGTAGTTTATGCTACAGACACTGGCAGGATAATATAAAATGCAATATATTTAGGGTTTTTAAGAACCTCAGCATTTACACATGATGTCAGATCTGATGAACATCCTTTCATGGCAACAAGCTTATAGTCAGGAGTGAAGTCACAACTAGGAGAAATTAGTTCTGCTAGTTCAAAATTTTCTGATGACTAGAAAATAAAAAACAGCAGTGCTTTTGGTGCATCCATTTGACCCTGCAAGTGGATACTATCCAGATGAGTGAAACCGAAATGGGTAAATTATGTTTAAATTACTTGTCTTAGCAATGTCAACTATTAGGGAAGCTTCATCTGACTATGGAAGCACAACTCTTGCTTTCTACATTTCTCCTATTAGAAAATATTTAGACACAGAAAGCTTAGCTTGTGTTAAACTGTGTTAAACTGTTGAGCTAGGGTGCATGCTAAGTTTGCTTTTCATCTCCACGAGGATGAACGCTTGTTAGTCCTGCAGCTTGGTCTCAAAGGATAGCTGTCTGTGTCCATAGTTTGTTTTAAACCTGCTGATGAGCAAAGCAGAAGTTGAGGGTTGTAAGTTTGAGGAGTCTGAGGTAGAAAGGAGTAACATGTCACTATAAAGCAATCCAAATTGAATATATATGTTTATATACCTGCAGTAAGATGTATCCTAAAAGTTTCATTTTAAACCAAGTTGTTTTTTTTCCCTTTTAACCTTCTTAGAAAGCTGAATGGATGACGACTACTTGCAACCATGCACTTTATGCAATATGTGATGTATTCACACAGTACCTGGAAGTACTTAGTGATGTTCTCCTGGATGATATATTTGCTCAGCTCTACTGGTGTGTGCAGCAAGGTAGGACTGTACCAAATTATGTTAAACGATTCTGACATCTTACTGTGTTGAAAGCAAATAAACAAATGCCCTATTTTTCTTTTCCAGACAATGAACAACTGGCACGGTCTGGTACAAACTGTTTGGAGAATGTTGTCATCCTAAATGGCGAAAAGTTTACCCTAGAAATCTGGGATAAAACTTGCACTTGCATGCTGGACATCTTCAAAACTACAATTCCTCATGCGTAAGAGGACTGTTAATACTTCACTTTTGTAAAATTGTTCAGCTGGATGACAGATACTGGTTTCAAACTGTTACGTATCTGATAGCTGTTAGGTGCTGGATTTGCTTTTATTGTGTTGTAAATGATAAACTGTTAAAAACTATAGAAATACCATATATGGGGTATGGTATCTGTGACTGTAGCTTTATTCAATATCAAAATAGTGGCTCTTTTGAGAAGTACTGTCTGCTTTTTTTGGTCTTTCTTTTTAATACAAGAATGACAACCAGTGGGCAGGTCTTGCAATTTGTAATTACATGTCTATTTTTTTCCCCACAGTCTATTTTTCTTCAAAAAATACTAGTTACAATGCTGCAGTTACCTTACAGATTTAAATCTGTTAGCATCCATCATATTTTTGGTTGGTTTTTTTGAGCCCTAATCTTCTTAAGAAAATCAGTGTTTATACTTTGTAATGCTCTTTCCCTTTGTGGTGGTGTTCTCTGTGAGTTTTCTAAGAGTGAAGCTGTACTATTCTAAGTTAATACATTATATGTACACATCATAGAGCACAGTAACAAGAAACCACTTCCAGCATTACCGGAGCCTAGATTTTCCTTTTTAGTTCTTGTTCCACCACCACTGAGTTGAAACGCTTCTTATTTTCAAGCCTGATGATGCTGGATTTCTACGTTAGTACTTGTTCTATGTCTGTGAGCTAGTTCTTAGCATTCGGTTCTGGGTAACACTTAGTTCTGACCTGAAGAAACCTTAGTTAATCCATATATAGCTACCTCACCCACTTGTCTACATGAGTGGGCATGAATTATTATTAAAATAAAGCTGTAACATCAGGGGGCCAGCAATTTGTGTGCATTTTGGTAACTGCCAAAATTAAAAATTGAAACCATACCTCTGGGAATAAAAGTCCAATTAAATTAGCCTTGACTTACTGTGTCCCATAATTTGAAAGCAGAACATTTTCTAGCAGAACATGAGCTTCCCTTTCCACATAAGAACAAAGCATACGCTTCTGGGTAGTATTACAGTTGTATACCAGAAACTGCTTCAGAGCAGCACATGGGATATCCTAATCTTTAGATGCATTCAAAATACTCTTGTTGCCTCTAGCTAGATGATGGAAAAATAGGCATTATTTCCTTCCACAAATTTCCATTTTTTATTTCCCATCTCTTAAAATCTTTCTAAACCTTCTTCAGGAACTTCCATTATGTTATCCCTTCTTTTATTGCTGGAAACTTCCTAATTTCTGCAGGGCTAAGTAAATCACACTTGGATTTTATACAAGTGTTCCCTTGAGCAGATGTAATCAGTCTTCTTTCCTGTGGCTTGCTTTTTTCTGAGCACTCACTGGGCTACTTAAAAATACTCACTTGTCCTTAATGTGTTCTATTAAAGCTGATGCCTTAATAAAGCTGAATTTTTCATACGGGGGAGAAAAAAGTGATCACGATACACAGATATTTATTCATACTTTTAATGGAAACTTTGTACGAGTTTCTTTTCTTCTTCTTTCTGAGCTTTTGTGGGAGAAAGAGTGAATGCCCTCTTGTTCTGGTGAATTGGTTCCTAGCACAACTTGTGGTGACATGGCTATGCTGACTCATTCTAATGCCCCCGTTAGCAGATAGAATTTTAAGCCCAGTCTAATTTATTTTTGGCTGTCAAGACTTAACCTGTGATCCAGAATAATCTGCAGCTTGTGTCCTGGTAGCTTTCAAGAACCAATTCAATTATTTGCTCTACTTTGTTGCCTCGCTACATGCTTCTAGATTTTATATTTTCATTTTCTGTGATTCATCTTATTTCAGTTGTGTGGAGATAAGTGATGTGTCAAGTTAGGATCCTTTACCCTTTTGGGAAGATCTCATTTAAGAAATGCAGACAAAAATGTTCATCAAGGGTTGCTTCATTCAGATTAAGGCCTTACTCCATAAATGCCTCCTGAATAGTTTGAGATGCTAACAATGACCAATCAGTTTAACTTACTTTCTAGCAATACATGTGGTAGACCAAGCAATGATTTGCCCACTTAAGTTATTTAACCTGAGCTCCTTCAATTCTTGTCAAGCACAGACAGCCTCCATAAACTACAGTTGATAAAACCTTTAAGTGTTTAAGGCACAGAGCCTTGATACATCAGCATGCTATAGGAAAATAGCAGGAGAGAGATCAGAAGTCAGTGTCTTGTTGCCTCATAACAGCAAAGAACTGAAGTGGACATGTTGAATTTTAAGTGGAAATGTCTACTTCTAAGTGTAAATAGAACCATAATGCTGGAACGTACCCACATAGAGAATGGCAGAGGGTCTTCACAGCATGCTGACTTGGCGTGGGGTAGGTAAATTCAGTCCATGTTCTGAGGAAAGCTTAAGGCAGTATGAGAGAATGAGGCTGGCTGATGACACTAAAGTACTGATATTCTAGAACAGAATCTAGTTGTCCAATCAGGCAATTGGCAGAAATGCAGAAGTTTAAAAAAAAAAAAAAAAAGACACTGAAATTTTTCAATACGTATGAAAGAACAAAATATATATATTTTACTCCTTAAGAGTGAAATAAGTTTATTAATTTACAAAGTTGTCTATATCCAGTTCATAGGTTTTGCTTCATTAACTTTGAAAACAAACCAGCCTCTTTATTAGAGTGGTTTGCCTGTAAGAGTATCGGTTTTGAGTGTTATTTTATGCTTACTAATTTATTTGTTACTGGTTTTGCCTTTTCAAGGCTGCTGACTTGGAAGCCAGTCAGTGGAGGTTTTGGCCCTGTATCACCCTCTGATGCAAAAGAAAAACTGGTAAGCTGCTAAGTCAATACTTTAAAGGCTTGCAAGAGTTCAGTACAAATACGTCAGGTCCAAAGGAAGGCTGCAAAAATGATCAGAGGGCTGGAGCACCTCCCCTACAAAGACAGGCTAAAGGAGCTGGGCTTGTTCAGCCTAGAGAAGAGAAGGCTGTGGGGTGACCTCATTGCAGCCTTCCAGGACCTAAAGGGAACCTATGAACAGGAGGGGAGTCAGCTCTTTACAAGGGTAGATAACAGCAGGACAAGGGGAAATGGTTTTAAGTTGAAGGAGCGAAGATTTAGGTTGGATGTCAGGGGGGAAGTTCTTTACTATGAGAGCATTGAGGTGCTGGAAAAGGCTGCCTAGAGAGGTTGTGGATGCTCCACCCCTGGAGGTGTTCAAGGCCAGGTTGGATGGGGCCCTGGGCAGCCTGGTCTAGTACCAGACCTGGAGGTTGGTGGCCCTGCCTGTGGCAGAAGGGTTGGAACTTGATGATTGTTGGGGTCCCTTCCAATGCAAACCATTCTGTGATTGTAACCTTTGGCTGACACACAAAAAGAAGTATCCAAAATACTACTCATTGACTTGCTGTGTAAGAAGCACACTGCTGTTGATGATTAGCTCACAGAAGTTCTCTGTAAATAATTTTGGGTTTCTTTATAGGATACAATCTCTCAGAAATCTGTAGATATTCATGATACTATTCAGCCGAGATCTTCAGATGGACGTCCACATCAACCCAGTGCAGTGCCCTCAGGAAGTGAAGAAGTGAGCAAAGCCAGATCGACAGCAAGTGCGTGTTTCTGAGTGGTTTGGTATCTTCTATCAGTTGGGTCTGCATTTTTGAGCTATGCATTAAAAAATGAGAGTGAAGCTGCTGGCTTTTGTAGGCTTTTTACTTAGTGCAAAATATTAAAAATTGTGCTCTCCTTACAGTGCTGTATCAGTGAGTAATTTGTCGTCTTATGAAGAAAGTTGTTTCTGTGTAGAGTGCAATAGAATCAGTAGGTGAAAACAAGTATATGTAGACAGATCTGAAGAGAGTATATCAAACCTTTAAGATATTTATGTGAAGCTTTGTGTTGTTGCCTAAAATGCTCTTGCCTAGTGGTATTACTGCCCCAAGTACAAGGCAAGCATCTGTGATATCAGTGTTATCTTTTGCCTCCTCTGCATGCGGGCAGTCTCCCAGCTGCTGCTTCTTGCCATTGCACTGGTGCTAAAAACAAGGTCGCTAATTTGGGTGATTTTATGTAATGCTGACTGTTTGCCCATATGTGGCAGGTGATGTAGGAAAAGGTAGGAAATAATTTTTTAAAGCCTTCCTTGTTAACATGGTCATTAGCCCTGTTTTTAGAACAGTAATTTAAATGGGTGGATTCCGGAGTTGGTTTATGTGCTTGAAGTTGAGCTGTTGAAGGAATAAATTGAAGAACAGCTTTAAAGAAGTAAGATAATACTGTGGTGTTTTAAACTAAGAAACAATTTCTTTTTTCAAAGAATTTCCAGAACAGAAGTTGTTTGCTGCTCTTCTGATCAAGTGCGTTGTACAACTGGAACTCATTCAGACTATCGACAACATTGTGTTCTTCCCTGCAACTAGCAAAAAGGAGGATGCAGAGAATCTAGCAGCAGCACAAGTAAGTAAAATTTACAGGTGTATTCCCTCTTTAACAGCTTTTTCTCAAGTGGACAAAGTTTCATAAACTCGTGTAACATCAGAATTTACAGCTTTTAGAAGTGCTAGAGAACTTGCAGCAGACTGACATCTTTTACAGCTTGTGTAAAATTGGGTTTGCTGTGCTTCTGTAGTATACTGTGGAGATCAGAAAGTTTACTGTTCAGAGATCTCTCCAACCTGGGATGCAGGTGCAATTTTTCATACAGTTTAAGTACAGGCACAGATGAAAACAGGGTAGGATTGCGATGTCACAGGAGCTTAATGAAGGCACTTGTCAATTCTGACCCGAAATCTTTTTTTCCCCAAATAGAGAGATGCAGTAGAGTTTGATGTCCACGTGGATACACAAGATCAAGGGATGTATCGTTTTCTGACATCACAGCAGCTTTTCAAACTCCTCGATTGTCTGCTAGAATCTCACAGGTTTGCTAAGGCATTTAATTCCAACAATGAACAAAGAACGGCCCTCTGGAAAGCAGGTGAGTCAGTCAGTCTCTGTGGGGAGAGATTCTTCATGAACATGCTGCTGTGCTTTGAATTGATGGGAAAAAAAAAAGGTCTAAAAATACTGTGATGCTGTAATTTTATAACCTTAGACACCCCTAAGTGAAGGAGACCCCATCTATATGGATGCAAATGCCTTTTGAATTTCCAAAGATGTAATGGGTTGCCTTTGGGTGTAAACAACTGCCAAGTTAAACACTGGCTGTAGGTGTGAGTCCTGTGTTTTGAAACTGCAGGTACAAAACAGTGTTAGGAGGGTTGTGGGGCTAACAAGTCTGTTCTTGAAATATGTGGTGTTTTCCAAAACACACTGAAAATGGAATCTCTGTACTGGAGCAGTTCAATCTACTCCTTGCACTAAAATTAGCAATATTAATCTATAAATATATAGTATAGATTATAAAATAAATAGTTAGACATATATATTTATATACATGTATAAACATGTATTTTTACTGTTCATATGTATTATATGTTATATGTTAACAAATATAACATGTTCCATACTGTCTATATGCAGGACACGCTCAGGAGAGGTACGAAAAACTTAAGTGAAACAAACAAAACCCTAAATGGGTTCTTTGAATTTCTTTAGGTTTTAAAGGCAAGTCCAAGCCCAATCTTCTGAAGCAGGAGACAAGCAGTCTTGCCTGTGGGTTACGCATTCTGTTCCGCATGTACATGGATGAAAGCCGAACCAGTGCGTGGGAAGAAGTCCAGCAAAGGCTGCTGAAGTAAGGGCCATATAGCCATGTTAATGTTATCTCTGTTAAAGAATGTGCTGGTTTGGGTTTGCTTGTTTGTAGTAAACTTACTTGAGTGGTCCCAGCTAGCATGTGGGTAGGTGAGGGATTTTTACAAAATATATATATATATTTATATATCAAATTCTTTATTTTTTTTTTCTTCCACTAACTTCAGCTGTTTTAGGGAACTGATGCTGTTTGTTCTCATCTGTAGAAATGAACACAGGCTTTCAGGATCTATGTACCTTTCAGGGCACATAGAAGCTTGTGGCATATTGTTTTTTCATTGTTGAGTATTAATTGTAATCCACTCAGATTTACTTGAACATTTTTACTTTGTGAAGTCCTTCAAGCCAGAGTTGGAATAACAGAGAGCTTCAAACCATGGTGGAGAAAGAGTGAAAGTATTTTAAGATTTAATAGACCAAGGAGCAAAGATGAAAAACTGTTCTTGTATCAGCACAAGATTCAGTCTGTCGTATCATTTTGTCTTGCATTCTAACACTCCTCAGAGAGCATTTGGTACCACTTATGTAGATGTGCAAACGCTGCCATTACAGTTAAGTATTGAGATCCTAGGGCTTTGGTTTTCATCTGAGCAAAGCCATTGCTTTTTGTTAATCATGAGACTTATAGTAGCTTTCCCAGAGCAGTGTGGTTCTGTGCCGGTTTTATGTGCTGGTGTAGCTAGTTACAAAGCCAAAGCTCACCTTACAGTAGAGTTCAAAATACAAAGTGAGTTACTGGTTTGTCTCTTCTCTCTCCAGTGTCTGCAGTGAGGCTCTGAGTTACTTTCTTACTCTCACATCGGAAAGCCATCGGGAGGCCTGGACTAATCTACTGCTCTTATTTTTGACTAAAGTTCTGAAGATAAGTGATGAAAGGGTAGGTAATGGGAACTACTTGAAATGCTGCATTAAATATCATTCCAAACCAGCAGTTTTTTGCACACATACTTTGCTTCAGAAGTTCCTGCTGCTCTGTAGGGTTGTGTGTTGTAGAAATCTGTTGTGGCTGCACTTGATGGTTACCAATGACTGCATTGCAGAATGGGGGTGCAGTGACTGCTGAGCTGTCTGAGAATATTTTAAAGATGCTAAAATCGTTTAGAAATGTGTATTAAGTCACTTTTATGCCTCTCCTGTTGAGGGGAAGGGTTAGGGCTGGTACTACTTTCAAAGTGCTTGGAAATAACTCTTTGTTTTGCTTCCCATGTTGCACATGAATCACCTTGACCTTTTCCAAAGCAGTTCTGGATTAAATAAATCTGTATTTAGATCTCCCTCCATTTCTAGCAGAACTGGGCTGAATTATTAAGTGAAGGAGCATAACCACAACCACAGAACGGAAAAGGGCAAAATTCTTCCTATTGAAGAGTAAGAGTTAGAGATCTGTGTGCAACCAGTGAGCATGTCAGAAGGGTTGACAGCTGCCTTAGCCTTATCCCAGCACTGCAAGCTTCTGTTACAGTGATACTTCAGCTTGTCACTTCATGGATTTCTCACTTTGACTTAGGAGGGCATTTAAAATTCTTCACTTGCAGGCTTTCTGAGGTGTGCTGATGCATAATGGAATAACCTGGACTGTTTGTTTGTTTTCTCCTCAGTTCAAGGCTCATGCCTCTTTCTACTATCCTCTCTTGTGTGAAATTATGCAGTTTGACCTTATCCCTGAACTCCGAGCTGTTCTGCGAAGGTTTTTCCTGCGGATCGGCGTGGTTTTTCAGATATCCCAACCACCAGAGCACGAGTCTGCAATAAGCAAGCAGTAGCACGTAGTGATTGGGGGTTGCTCCCTTGAAAGTGTGAACTCCTCAGCTAAATAAAAGGACCAGGGAGCTGAGCCGTTCTGTCTGGACATCCATAGAAATGGTTTCTTTGTGCGGCAGCGTGTGTCTAAGGATGAATGGTACAGATGCTTACACCTGTAATTAAGGCTTGCAACACTCCAGTCCCTTTATTTCCTGATGGATTGTCTGTGGGTTTCTCTGCCCTGGCCGGTGCTGAGCACAGAGCCAGTTTTTAGCACAGTCCTCTCATCAGCGTGGGCTGCGCCATCCTGTCCTGTCCTAGACAGCAGTATAGCAACACGTGTTTGTGGTGGGTGTGAAAGGAAAACGTACCCAAAGAACTCTGTATGTAAAGGTTTGAGCTTCTGCGAGAAGTACAACTCAGGAGAGCTGTATTTTGAAGGATCAAATGTTTATAGTGAAAAGAAAAAGGAGATTATTGTTCATGGTAAAAGTTATTTAGCGACTATGTCTGATATTCTAAGATTTTTTGCACACTCAGGCTGACTGAGACATCGGTAATCATCCTTCTGTGAAAATGTACAGAGATGCAGGTCTGTAATATAAACTCTTTAACACTATACAGTTCTTCCTGAATTGTTTTATTTCTGTATTTTTGATTTGTTGAAAACCCATAACACTGAATTGTTTACCAAATGCACTAGAAGTTTGGGTTTATTTTTGGGGGGTTGTGGTTTATTTCTCTGGTTTTGTTGTAGCCCAGCAGTTAGTGTTGCTGACTTCGGTCAAGAGCAGAGGTAGAAGTACCACGACTGACATAACTACCTGTAATATACTTGTTTTAGGGCTTCTCAGTATAACGAGCCATCAAAACGATGATCCTTCAAGGACTGGAACTTGAATCACTGCAAACAAGTCTAGGTTGTGTCTGCTGTCACATGTTTTTTTGTTTGATGTAGATTTCACTCTGATGTACAGAATTTAATGTTGAATATATTCGAGTAACAAATCGGGCATGGTTTGGGGATGGTTAAATTTATTGGAAATGTATTCATACTGTGAATTGTGCTCTGATGGTTAAAAGACAAGATTGTCAAGCATTTCTGTATTACAATGGATGTAGAAATTTTTTTCAGATGGACAAAATGTATATGGTACAGATATGTAAAGTTTTCTATGTAAAAAAAAATTCTGTACAACTTTCTGTACAATATTTGGTTCTCATCTGGCATACTCTAATCGGGTTATAGGTCAATAAAGTTTTTGAACTCTTTCATCAGTGCAATCAAAACCAGCCTAAGCCACAGCACTTGTTTTATACTTTCCTTTGCCATGGATCCACTACTTGGAACTGAGGGAGAGGAACAGAGTGGACAGCAGCAGGGCACTGGAAGGCAGAGCTGGAAGCAGTTCAGTGCAGTAGCTGGGGAAAAGCCACTGAGGGGAATTAAAGGGCCTGACCTCCATGTAGTTTGCACTCACTCATAATGTTAATTGGGGTGTAGCAAAAAGAGCGCTGCCTACTGAGCTGTTAGTCTGGTTTCTGTCTACATGGCTGTGTGCCATCCAGTATTCAGCATCCATGAGCGCTGGTGCCTTGTAAAACCTTACTGTTTTATTTCCCTGTGGTGTATTCCCTACTTTAATAGTCATTTTTCACTGTGTTATCCTTTTGTGCCCTTCTTCACTTTACTGCTTGAGTGGAAAAGACTGAGTAGCTGTTCAGTGTTAGTCCACAGGCAGCATTTCCTCATCAAGTCTGTGATACCTTCTAATAGGAATTAGAGATTGGTTCGCAAATCCCCAATGTCATTTCTCTCATGCTGACCTCCAGGTCTTGCTGTGCTCCAGCCCTGCAGCTGCAGGGAGAGGTGGGAACACTGTTTCACTGGTGAAAGATGAAGATGAAACAGGCATGATTTTAAATTATTAATAAATAATAAAATTAACTGGACTTGGGCTGTGCAGAAAGCTGAAGGAAGGATTTGGAAGATCTTTTTTGAAGAACCAAGAGGTTTGGGAATAGCATGGTGGATGTAGTGGGAAGGTAACCGTAAGCAAAAGAGAAGGGAGTTGTGCTAAAAGCTGTGGACACTGCTGAAGAGCAGAGCTTCTGCTCAGCCATGGCTTTTTCCTGCTTTGAAGAGGGCCTTGGCACTCTGCTTCCTTCATGAAAAGGAAAGTGACTGACAGCAACTGCAGTTCTAATACAACTTCAGTCTGCTTTCAGATTTTTAGTAACAAAATAATTTATTATTACCTCTTAAATCAGAAACATAAATATATACCACATTTTCTATATCTCCAACACAAACCAAGTTAGGAAGGTAAGATATAATGCTAACAGACCTTCTAGCATACAACAACTGCTCACCTCCCCAGCACCCCAGCACACATTCAGCACTGAGAAAGTGGCCACCGCCAGGTTGTCCATTCTTTTGGTAAAAGCTCAAACTGCATCTCTGTTGTGCCACTATTTGAAAACAAACACTCCTGGAATTTTGCTATGTAAAGATAAAACATAACTCTGATTTAATATCAAATTCCCACACACACTGTTCCTTACAAATTCACCTCCAAGGCTGAAACGAACTTGTATAAAAAGTGCAAAAAAAGCCAAAATACTTCACTGCCCCACTTCCACTTGCATGTAGTACAGAATTCTGCTCTGAGGATCCCCACTGCACTGCAGCTTCCATTTCTTCATTATTGCTACTTGAAATTACACACAGAGCTCCATGCTATTCACATTGAGTACAGCTGGATAAATGAGAGACCCTAAAAGTGCAGTAGTGCCAAACAGAACGCTCCCTTCCCTTGCTGCAAGGCACACATGGGTTCCACACAGGCTGTGCTCAGCCATGTGCAGTGGAGAGGCCCTGCCAGCCCAGTGGCAGCGTGCCCTCAGGAGGCAGCTTTGCTGGGCTCTGCTGCTCCATCACAAACCTGCGCAGCGTTGCTGCCGTTCCCGGCCGCAGCCAGGGCTCTGTGGCAATGGAGTCAACAGAACTGGGCGGGCGGCTGTCCTTGGCTGGGGGGGGCTTCAGCAGGTCATCTGCTTCTCCTAGGACAACATCCTCACCTGCAGGGAGAAGAACAACACAGGTGAGCTGAAGGAAAATCATAGAAGGGCCTGGATTGAAAAGGACCACAATGATCATCCAGTTTCACCCCCCTGCTATGTGCAGGGTCACCAACCACCAGACCAGGCTGCCCAGAATCACATCCAGCCTGTCCTTGAATGCCTCCAGGGATGGGGCATCCACAACCTCCTTGCACAACCTGTTCAGTGCATCACCACCTGTGTGAAAAAACTTCCTCCCGGAGAGACAACATCATCATCCCTACACTAAACATCCTGATTTGCCTGGACTAAGCAAAAACAAAAGTAACAAAGAAGCATTGTTTTTAAGACCCATTTCAGATGTTATGCAGGTCAGGGCCCACTGCAGGTAGATGCCCACACACCTTCCCTGCCCAATGCCAAGAGCTTCTCCTGTGCCACACAGGGCTGATGTGGGCAGACCCCAGTGTACCTGCCCAGCTGCTCACACTGCCCCAAGCCTCCTGGCACAAAGGCATATCTCATGTACCAGTGCACAGATGCAGAGAAAAATGAAGCCACTGAGTGACAGCATTACGGCTGAGCACGCTCAGTGAGACAGTCTGTTCACACCCAAGAAATAAACAGCTTAGCACAGGTAAGCAGGGCAAATGCAATTACCTGCACAGATCGCATTCCAGCACAGCTAGTAACTGTAATGCAATGTTGTTCCAAGAAGTGTGCTTGGTGAGCCCGCTGCCAGCTGCTTCTCTTTGGAACATGGGTCCATTACCACTCTGAAGGCTATTATTACTGTTTTTACAGGTCAGTCATTGATACAGACCTTGTATCTTAGGCACAGTGCAGCATGGACTATCACAGCGATGCTTTTTTATTACTATTATCATATATGAATATGAGAAAGATAGACATACAGCACTTATTTTTATTGTTCCTGTCTTGAAAGACAGTAGTACTTAAGTTTGGGCAGATGCAGCCTCTGTTCTTATTTACCTTTTCCAGCACCTGGAAGTACGAATGGTTACAAAGAAGAGATGACAAAACGAGGGCAGAGAGCAAAAGAAGTTCACAGGGCAAAAATGGACTAATTTGGATGAACTAAAAATCAGCAAATCCATTTGTTTGGATTACAGAAGGAAAAACAAAAAAAACCTACCATCCATATTCATTAAGTACTGAAAATCTGAGCAAAGTGATTATAACAAACTAAAAAACTGGTTGCAAGAGAACCCAACAGAAACAGAAAACCTGTCAGCAGCTGTAATCTCATTCATCTCATACTCTCATGTTTATAAAAAGGTACTGACACTGTAATTACCAGACAGCACAGTGATTGCCTGAATGAAAAAAAGATTTCTGTCTTATATGAAAGAATTCATTAGCACAAATCACATCACATGAAAAATGAAAGGCCGGGCCTCCCACCAACATCAGTCAGGGTTTGCTCTCTTTCCATCAGCATTGCCACCATGCTGCTGTAACCCACATGGCACCCTGCAGTATGAGCAGTGGTACAGACAGGACAAGTAGCAGAGCATGATGAGGTAGCGCTCAGAGCATCTTGTCCCACTGTGCTCTTCTAAGCTTAATCTACAACACACTGTTTGAAGCTTGCTGGAAGCCTCTCGCAACAGCAATTCCTATTGGAGCCAGTCACTCTCTGTTCAGCTACAGGCAGTGTATGAACGCTCGTTCCTTTGACTGCTGTACTTACCTAGAGATGACACAGTAAATCCTAACACACGGGCATACCTAAGTGAGCAGATCTCTGCTGGAGCTCGGTCAGCCTGCGCACTCGTTCTTCGTTTCTGCCTTTCATCTGATCAACATCCAGGCTGAAGTCGGAGTGCAAGGACACGCTGTCAGGCTGCAGCAGCAGCGTCTGGGCTGGTGGGACGTCTTCCTGCAGAAAATGCAACACCACAGAAATCCTGCAGTTACACAGCTGTCCTGGTTTGGCTAGGACAGAGTTAATTTCCTTCACAGTTGAAGATGTGGCACCATGTTTCAGATTCAGGAAGAAAATAATGTTGATAGCACATCAGTGTTTTCGTTATTGCAGAGCAGTGCTTACATCAAGTCAAGGACTCTTCAGCTTATCACACTGCCCACCAGCAAGGAGCTGGGGGTGCGGCAGCTGCTGGGAAGGGACATAAACTGGAAGCAGGACAGCCCTCTGGCCAGTTAGGTCAGCTATCTCACATGACAAAACACAGGCAACGATAGAACTGGAGGAGCTGGCGGAGGGGCTGCCACTACTCGGGGACTGTCTGGGTACAGCTGGCCGCTGGTGAGCCATTGCGTTGTGCATCGCTTTTGTTTTACTCATTCTTCTCTTCATTTTGCTTATTCTTTTTTTTCTTCTTATTAAACTGTCCTTACCTCAACCCATGAGTTCTCACTCTTTTTTTTTTTTTTTTTTTAACCTTTCCCCAGTTCTCTCCCCCAGCTCCCCGGGAGGAGTGCACGAACAACCGTGTGGTGCTGAGCTGCTGCTGCATTACACCACTGCGTTCCTTCTGGTACCCAACGTGGGCTGAGATAGCAACAGATCTGACCACAGCGTGTTAGAGAGAACATTTGTTTATATTTTTCGTAATTATCACAGTATTTTAATAATTGCTGTCCACAATGTTCATTTGTTGGCTCACAGAGTTGTTCTGGTTCCTCTCAAAGCTGCTTTGGTTGTTCTCAGAGCTGCTCTGGTTGCTCTCAGGGCTGCTTTGGCTGCTCTCAAAGCTGTTTGGTGCAATCCCTTTCTTGCTGTACTTGCTCCCTGTTTTGCTGTTTATCAGTGCAGAGGGCTGGTTGGAGACTGCTTTGGGTCTTCTCACTCTGCTGTACTGCATAAGACTCACGATGTGATAAAAGCACCTGCTGTGTGCATAATCTACTGCTGCACTCAGCATTGCTGCCATCCTTGTACTTTGGAAACCATCTCTTGGAAACTATCAGCAATTACACTTTTTACCTTTCCTTCTCTGAGAATCAACTCTTCTCCTCCGGGTCAATTAGAAGAATGCTTGAGAATTGTGTATACTCTTGGGATACTCAAACCAGCATGTTGTTATTGCTGTGTCCCCTGAGCACGTTTCAGGTTTTGTTCTGAGGTTAAACAACTATTTGAGACCACCATCCAGAGCTCTGCCCCAAGGCAAGACAGCTGTGAGGGCATGGGCAGGCACCCAGAACATGGGGCACCTCCAATGCATTGAAACTTCACCCTAAGCAAGTGCAGAGATCTGAAAAAGTGATTGAAATGTTACACCATCACCTGGCAGCTCTAAAGAGACGCAAATCACTACAGCATGCCAGGGCCTAGCCTACCTAGCCTCATTCAACTCCATTCACCACCTTCAAGAGGAAGAGACAGCCTCTGGATCTGACAGCAACAGACCCACAACAGATACTGTGGATAATCCAACCCCTGCAACAGACACCATGGCTGAGCCGTCACAGGTATCCAAGTCTCCCCAGCAGTCAAGGAGAAAGAATGGAAGCAGAAGTCAGCTCACTCAATAAGGGAAGAACCAGCTTCTCCTAAACAGGGAGCAGGAGAAAGCGTCAGAAGAAACAAACTGCTACAGTGCATTCATAAGAACAGGAGGTTGATGTGACAGAACTCCATGAACGAGACAAAAACCACCAGATCCCTACCCCTGGGTGAGCTGAGACACATGCTAAGATTTTAAGACAAACCCATCTGGGTCACCACAGCATGGCATGATATTGCTGCCCAGGTAGAGAACATGATGATAACAGCACAGCACGTAGATGCCCATGTACCCAAGAGTCTTCACGCGCTGAAGAACACCAGAACCACCAGAAGGTGAATCAGGCTGCTAGGATTGAAGTGACTCAGGTAGATCTTGACTGGCAATGTAAAGGTGAATTATTTCTAGCTCAATGGGCCATGCCACTTCAGGCCATCAAGAAAGAGGTGCAACATACAATTGGGATAGGGATCAAGGGGTGGGACTTACCATGGACACTGTTGCACAGGTTATCCATGGATGTGAAACATGCTGGAGTTAAGCAAGCCTCTTTGTATGGAGGGCAATGGCTGAAATATAAATACAGGGAGGCCTGACAGGTGGATTCTATCGCCTTCTCACTCACAATAATGGCAAGTGCCATATACTTACAATTGGGGAAGCAAACACTGGATGGCTGGAAACATATCTCATGCTCCACACCACCGACCAAAATATCATCCTGGGCCTTAAAAAGCAAATCTTATGGTGACGTGGCACCCCAGAAAGAACTAAGTCAGACAATTGGACTCATTTCTGAAACAACCTCAAACACCTGGGCCAAAGAGCACAGCACTGAGTGAGTGCATCACATTCCCCACCATGCACCAGCCTTTGGGAAAATGGAATGATACAGTGGACTGTTAAAAACTACATTGAGAGCAATGGTGCTGGGATATTCAAACACTGGGGCACACATTTAACAAAAGTCACCTGGTTAGTCAACATTCAGAGATCTGCCAGTCAAGCCGGCCTTGCCCAGTCAAAACTCTTATGCTCTGTAGAAGGAGATAAAGTCCCTGCAAAGTCCTGCGTAGAGCATCACAGTCTGGGTTATTCCTGCCTCAAGCAAAGGCAAACCCATCCATGGGGCTGCTTTTACTCAAGGACCTGGGTGCACTTGGAGGGGTAATGCATAAACATGGGAAAGTTTGCTGCATACCTCCAGGTGATTTGATGTTGGTGAGAACAGCCAATAGTTTGTGCCCAGTTCTGAGCTCCTTAGTTCAAAGACAACAGGGATTGCCTAGGAGGAGTCCAGTGGAGGGCCACAGAGATGATTAAAGACCTGGAACATCTCCCTAATGAGGAAAAGCTGAGTAACCTGGGTCTGTTCAGCCTGTGGAAAACATGACTGAGGGGGGGGGAAATCTGATAAATGTTTATAAATATCTAAAGGGAGGTGGGGAGGCAAAGGGATGAGGCCAGGCTCTTCTCAGTGGCATGTAGCAATAGAACGATGGAACGTGGACTGGCTTCAGCATGCAACAATTCAACACCACACACCATCTCTCCAGCTCTGAATGACTGCTACGACAGATGGAGCTCAAAGTCATGGACTAAATAAGCTCAATGGACATTTTAAATTGATAATCCATAGAAAAAGAGCAATGAGATCTGTATGTTTGTATCAAAGGATGGCAAGGGTGGTGGTGAGGACATATTGGAAAGAGTAAGACCTGAGCATGACTTAAATGGTGTGGAATAAGGGGTAGTTATTATGCTGGTTTGGGCTAGAATAAAATTAATTTTCTTTATGTTAGCTAGTACGGAGCTATGTTTTGGATTTGGGAGGAAAATGTTGACAGCACAATAAGGTTTTAGTTACTGCTGAGCAGTGCTTGTGCTGAAGCAGGCATTCTTCTGCTTTTCACACTGCTCACCCCAGCTGGGATTGGGCAGGGAGCTGGGAGGGGAGAGAACTAGGACAGCTGACCCAGACCAACAAAACAGAGATCCTATACCACATGCTGCCGTGCTGAACAATAAAACTGGGGGAGTTGGCCAGAGGGCTGCCATTCTATGGTGGGCCATCAGTTGGCCAGCAGTGAACAACTGTGTAGTGCATCACTTCTTGTGTTGGTTTGGGTTTGTGGGGTGGGTTTTTGTACTTCATTTTTTTCCTCTTTCTTATTAAACTGCCCTTATATCAACCCAGGAGTTCTTGCACTTTTTCCAATTCTCTCCCCTAACCCACTAGATGGGAGTGAAGAAACAGCTCTAACATGCTCAGCTGCTTGCCAGGTTAAACTACAACAACAGCATACTTTTAAAAAGGGCAACTAGCCATACATGTACACCCTCTGCATCCATGTCATCCAGCCACTAAGGAACCACAAGCACTGTCCAACAATGATAGGTTTGTGGCCTATCTTCATATTTAAGTCAATGTACCATACTTACAGTGCACTCCAGTGCTTTCTTCTTTATTCGTCTCCTCTCCCTTGCAGAAAGTGGAAGCTGTGATGATAGGTCAACTTCTTCTAAGGCGGAAAAAGTTTCTCCATTAGCACCTGCAAAAGAGGTGATACGGTTCATAGAGGACAGACTGTTAAAGCCTCAGCTTATCAAGGCTTATTAAATGTAAACATGCAGCATTTGGCTCAGGTAGCCTCAGAGCTCCACGTCACAGGGGGCTGAAGAGCACCTGCAGAGCAGCAACAGCTGCCCTCCTGCTCACACCTTTCCACAGGCACCCATCTTGGTCAATATTACAGGCAGGCTATTTGGCCAGATTCTAGACTGATGCACTCACTTCATCTAAGAGCAGTGAGCATCTCTCTTTTCATCATCTGAGCAGTAAATAATAAATAGGATTTCCTAATTTGAATAACGTAAGACTACAGAAAACACCAAATGCATTGAAGAAGGCTGAAAGCAATACCCTGTGCCCCTCCTGATGTCAGGTTCTCCAGGATCCACATGTTAACAGATTAAGTTGGAATATATTTCAAATGAAAAAAAAAAAGCTCTTAAGCAAAGCCAGACATGATTATTATCAGTATATGGAAAAATATTGAGTTTCATTAAAAAGCACTGTATCTTCCCCATAGCAGAGAATAAAAACTATATAAGATTACTTCCCATAGATGATAAGGAGAATTTCAAGGCACTGTAATGCTTACTAATGGAAAATTAACACTTAAGAGACCTGTGCTGGTTGGTTTTCAGTTTTGTTTCATTTCTGGGTTTTATTAGAAATAAAAATGAATAAAGCTCCCCAACAAGGTGACATCCCAGAGAACATTACACAGAAAGATGCCTTCTCACAAAAAGACAAAGCAGCATAAGGCTGTTAGCAGAGTTGTTGATTTAAGGTGTGATCCATGCAAGTTTACTGCAGTACAATTCCATAAAGATCTGCATTTGTACCGATGGCATAATTTACTTCATCACTTCAAAAAAAAATTACAGTTGCTATACCCACAGCAACTTCTAGAACTTCAATAATCTTCTCAGAAAAGCATCACTATGCTAAATGGTATGTTTGTGCACTCCTCATGTGCTTAAAGAGAGAGAAACTCACCAATAAAAGCACTGTCAGATTCCAACAGTGAATTCTTCAAGGATTCATGGGAGTCATTCCTGAACTGCAAAGGTGAAGCAGAAGACATGCAAAGTCAGATGCCTCATATCTATTACCTAATTATAAATAATGTACATTTAACATTTGCTGAAGCTCTGCAAAGGAAACAGCAGCTATGCAGTGTTTTATACTATTCTATACTTTATAGCTGTAAAAAAGTGCATCTTTTCCAATAGTTCACGTTCTACTTAAGCAGTAGCTTTTGGACTTCTCTGTTGCAGCACCATTTGCTGAAATTGTCTGCACATAGCAATGGTTGTGACAGTCTGCACGAGCCAGGCACATCCATCAAGGGGTGCATCCCAGTCACCACCTGAGCTTTACAACACAGGACAAAGCCAGCAGCAGGCCTGCACCCAAGGTTTGTCCAAAGCTCTGATCAAAGGAGGGAAGACTCCTCATGTTTTGCTTATCCCACCACATGCAATCTTTGGTATTAAAGCACCAAATATCTTCTTAATAAGAACAAGCATTAAGATCATTGCTTACAGTTCACTGCATAGTTGCAACCATTTGCTGCAAAAATTCAACTTGAAAATCACTACAAAAATCAAAGTAATGGAAACTATCAGAGGAAACAAGAGGAAACAAACTTTTTACTGCAAACCATTACTCTGGAGAAGAATTATAACTCTAACATGCATTAAGATGATTTATATTGTCCATTTGCTCAGTAATGTTTCATTTCTGCATGAAGTTACAGTGTTATCCTTGAGGCTAATGGCTGTTCCTTGCAGTCTTTCATCTTACATGGGCCTACACTCCCACAAAACACTGTGGAAATCTGCTGTTCTGCAGTTTGGTTAGTGAAAAAAAAAACAAAAACAATTCTGATAGCACTTCATATTGCTCTATTTACACCTGAAAATAAACCTCTCCTTTGAGACAGTGTGCATCACTCAAGTCATGTGGATTCAGAGGTACTGCTGCTGGCTCGGCTGCTTCCACTAATTCACACTCCCAGCAGCAATTTAACATCATATGAATATAAAGTAAGTATCGATGAATATTAAAAAAGGAAGCTAATGAATCAAACAATCTCTATATACAAAGATAAACAACTTCCATGTCAAGTTTAAGAACCTGTTAATCATTCTATTAACAAGCAATAGCATTAAAGAAGCTCGCTGTCTCGGGTGTAATTCTTTCCTCTGAATTCTGTACAAGCCACACAATTTAATAAGCATTTCTTGTCCTTGAAAAAGGCACAGTAATACTTTTTTCTTTTTAACCTGTTTTGTTCTTACCAGTCCCATGGTTTGTGGGTTGCAGCCAGAAGGAGAATCATCTTCATCAATGAGAACCACATAGAGAAAGGACAAGATAATTACAATGTCATAAGAAAAGAGATAACACTGACACACGATGTGCTGACAAAACTTCTGCTACTACATGGAAAAGAAAAACCACTGTCAATTACTACAACTTTCTTTAAAATTATATACATTTTACTGAACATCAGTAAAGTGTCTGAATGCCAGTGTAAGTATTATTAGAAAAATCAAACAGAATTCAATAGCAGACTATTTCTGAGAACGCTATGATGAATGCATGTATTTCTAAAGGGCTGGATATGTCAGAAAGACATCAATTTGTGAGATGGTTTACCATGGGTGCCCAACTTCTTGGCTTGCCCGAGGAATTGTCTGGGGCCACATTCAAAATATATAATATAGTTAAGGTACATAAGGAACAAAGATTTTTAAAACATTTTTTATAAAAGATCTTTCTTTTTAAAGAAAGCAACAAAAAACTAGCAGGTTGGACATAGGTTGTTTTAAGCAACAACCCATGAGAGCACAAAAGGTTGCTGCATGAATATCTTGGTTTCTCTTTTACCCTCCCCTGTTTCACCTGTTGAGACCTTAGCATCTTTATACGTTATTTGAATTACTGCATCTGACAAGACATCTAGTTACACAACTAGAAAGCAATTTTTGTTTTGTGACATACTCTGCACACTGCTGAACCCCAGTGAAACTAGGACATGGTAATGAGAAAACACACCAGCTTAAACAACTGCAGATGAGACAGCAATTAAACAGCCATAAACTGGAGCATAGGAAGTTTTGCACCAACATGCAAAGGAACTTCTTCACAGTAAGGGTGGCAGAGCACTGGAACAGGCTGCCCAGGGAGGTTGTGGATTCTCCTTCTCTGGAGATATTCAAGACCCACCTGGACTCCTACCTGTGCAGCCTGCTGTAGGGGGCCTGCTTTGCAGGTGGGCAGGACTCGATCTCTAGAGACCCCCTTCAACTCCTACAATTCTGTGATTCTGTGAATCTAAAAATTCCAAGCTATTCATGAGAACCTGAAAGTATATGGTCTTCCTACTATAAGATCATACTGTCTTTTCTAGCGTATTTTTCTTATCTTCACTTTCATAGATTGTATGTTGAACATTTCATTTGCTTTTCTTTTATTAAATATATTTGTGAATTAAGAAGAAAAAAAGAGTGTAAATTACACTATTTATCATCCCAGAAGTAACTGCTAGCAGTCCCACAGACAGTCATAGAATCGTAGAACGGTCTGGGCTGGAAGGGACCCCAACAAGCATCAACCTCCAACCCCCCTGCTGCAGGCAGGGCCAACAACCTCCGGATCTGGTACTAGAGCAAGCTGCCCTGGGCCCCAACCAACTTGGGCTTGAACACCCCCAGGAATAGGGCATCCACCTCTCTGGGCAGCCTGTTCCAGCACCTCACTACTCTCTGTTAAGAGCTTCCTCCTGATATCTAATCTAAACCTTCCCTCCTTGAGCTTAAAAACATTTGGCTTGACCTATCACTGTCTTGTAAAAAGTTGATCTCCCTCCTGTTTATAATCCCCTTTTCAATACTGTAAGGCTGCAATGAGGTCTCCTCACAGCCTTCTCTCCAAATATTTGTTTAAAGCAGGTAAGGCAATCCACACTATCATATAGTATGAGAAAACAGGTAAGCCTTTGCCACAACAGCCTGTAACACGGCCTCTTATCCACAATACACATTGCTTTAATTCATCTTCCTGTCTGCCTCATATCAGACAATAAAACTGCTCATCCGTTTTTACTGAGGGGAAGATGATGAGCTTGCCTCTGAGGAAAATGAACTGGAAATACAGAGATAACATGGTAACTAATTATCTAGCTCAGTACATGGTGACAGGCTATAAATGATGTTGTAAAGCACTAAGGGGGATTGAGAAAGAGTAGAAAGGCTGCTTGAGGATGGAAAGTCCTCAGTGGAAAGTGCTTCAGTGGAAAGTCATTTTAGAAATCAGCTCCTCGTGTTCCAGCAGGAAATGCCTGCTGCTAGTCTGCCCCCACATAAGACTGCATTATCCATTCAGCATTAGCTTACATCTAATCTAATACAACCGCTCGGCGTTAAAACTAATGAAAAAAGGCAAGTTTGCTTTCTAGCTAGTGGAGGTTGCTCTCCAGACAACATTAAATCAGATCCTTCTCAGACTGCCTGTTAAGTAATACTCCAACGAGAAGAAAACCAAACCCAGGAACACACAGTTCTCCACTGAAACTACTGATTTCTTTTCCATCTTTTCAATCCATCCCAGAAAGGGCAAGACTGAACACAACCCTGCACACCCAATTTTGACATGGTGATATTTAAGAGCTTGTAATCAACCCAGAAGATGTTACAGAGATGCTGATTTGTAACTGCAACATTGTATTATTCATAAGCAACACTGCCCACATTGCTTGAACACCAAAACATTCTGGAATCACTAACAAGTTGCAACATCTTACAAGTGGTTTCTAAAGCAAAGTGTGTTCCAGGATACAGACTTCTGAATCTGTGAAACACTCTAACCATGACTACAAACATAAAAGAAATTTAGAACTAAGAGATAAAAGTAGAGGACACTGGCTGCACTATAACTGATACAGGTTCAAAGCCATCTCCTCCAGTGAGAACTAAAAAAGTGCTAGGAGGGACTTACCTGCTAACACCTCCACCAGGTATCAGCTGAAGATTTTTACTGCTCTATAATTTTCTTTAACAGAAAGTAACCAACCTCATTTTCTCTTGCACTGTTCTGAAGCAAGCATGAAGCAGTAATTAAATTCCTCTCAGGGGAACAAGGAGAAATAGTCACACAAATTTCTCAAAAAAGCTATTTGTTACTTCTATGCTTTACAATATGACAGAATTTCAGTGTTCTGGTGTGCTTTACACTTCTGTACTGCAGCGCAGACAGGGAACATCAAAATCAGAGCTGCCATTTTTTAAAAACCTTCATCAAATACAAAAGCAATAAACAAAACCACTGAAATTATCTTGGTCCATTCATTCCTTACCTTCTGCTTCTCTCCTCATTCTCATTCTGTCAAGTTTCTTCTGCTGCTCTCTCAACAGAGCCTGCTGTTGAATCTCAAGAGTCTGGTCATCTTTTGGAGGATCAGGATACATTTGCCTTAAGCCCACACGTGTTTCAGAATCTAGAACAAAGACAGGAAACAAGAATTTTACTTTAAACTAATGTTTCTGAAAAAGAAATTTTAAAGCAGTTACACATTCACAGTCAGAAGAAACATTAAAAAGAATGGTGACAATGGCATTCTATTCCCCAGGTTGTTATGGAGCACACTCTTCTATGACAAGTATAAGAGATGCAAGCTGATATACTCTCACTTTAAAGAGCCTGCACTCCCATTTAACTTCAGAATGAAATCTCCAACTAGAAGGCCCTTACAGAGAAAAGCAATGCTTTCTTCCTCCAAAATCTATAAGGTATTTAGGGGATGTCTATAAATCAAATTAGAAATTTTATGAGACCAGCTCAAACCATATAATTAAACAATTTATCAAATTAAAATCTTTCAAGGCATTCTTTGAATCAATATTCAACAGTTGACAATCATTTAAAAAAAACATTTCTCCATCAAAATTACATGTATTCTTTAAAAGACCATATAAAATTTAGCAAGGTTCCACATAAGGAATGTGCCAGATGGTTGCACACTGATTCTGGCAGTGGTGCAGTACCTACATAACTTATTGTAGACATTTGTAGAAACACTAAGTGACAATGTTTTTTGTCTTTAAAGCCCAAGTAACATGGAAGATGGAGGAAAAGAACAGATGTTTCACAGACTTTCTTCCTCAGCGACAAGATCTACCTACCTTTGTATTTAAGTTCATTAAAATCCCAGATGTTCTGCATATTGACAGGATCTTGTGCATCCTTTGACGAAGGTCGCCTCACCGGAGCCTGCAGACGAAGCCTGGCCATCTCAAATATGTCCTTTGGATTCTTCTCTCTCCTCCCACTTGAAAAGTGTGTAGAACAAGCAAAATATCATTTTAAACTGCAATACTCATGAATTACACGAAGGCATAGTTTAATACTAATAAAGCTCACTTCTTGTACTTAGACACCGAGCAACTATTTATTTAAAGCTATTGAAAATAATGACAATGCACATTATGCAATGAGAAGAAATAATCTACTTGGAATGAAGAAAAAAGAACCTCTTACTTTAAGGAACTGAACTAAGACTCCTGATCTGATGAGTCTTTTCCAACTAGTGGGCACAGTTACCTAGCACATTTTGGAAGCAAACCATAAAGTTTTAAATAAAAAAGTATGAATTTCTGTAAGGAAGAAAGTATTCCCACAGCACTACACTATTTAACAGATACTACAGTCTCCAGACACAACTCACAGCCTTGGAAGGAAGGCACTGAGATAAAACTTAGGCACCAGTTTCAGACCAACAGACTAAATATTCTAACTTCCAATGTTATCAACACACCCATTCTTAGACTAAAATTTAGAAAGATTCCTGGAAAAAACAACCAGCCAACTACACACATCAGAAAAATGAAAAAAGTGATATCAAAGTTCAATCCCCATGTTTTCATTTAACACATCAATATTAGACAACTAACACTACTAGCACGCAATAGCCCCAAGGTCCTGTACAAAAGCTAACTTCTAAAAAATGAAGATGAAATTCTCACCGTGTAATTGGTCCATCATCATCACTAGCCACATTAAGTAACTGTTCCTGCAGTCGCCTCTCTTCACTACGAAGCTGTTTCCTCATCTCTGATAATTCATTTATCACATTCTTTCTTTCTTCTGTAATTTAACACCAATAAAGTGTTAGAGACACTTTTCTGCCTGCCTCGTAAATGCAAGGTGAAAAAATGACAATGCACTGTTAATTAAAATGATTAGATATTCACAAGCATTTCATACTTTAGAAACCAGGGGAGAACTTGTATTTTAAGGAAGCAGAAGGATGAAGTCACCAGAACAGCAAAAAGCATTCAAACTTAACAAATGTTTTGCTGTATTTAAAAAAAAAAAAAAGGAAAAGCTACAAAGCAACTGGATGCTGACAGTAAGCAGCCTTATTCTGCAATTTGCAAGTCTACATAGCCCTCCTGAGAGTTAGAAGACAGGAACTGAGGTGGTATCAACACAAACCCATTTCTGTCTCCTAAATCCCTCTGGACAGTTCAAAACAGATATATCAATCTGCTTAGTGCCATCTCTTAAGTGTTAAAGAGTTCCAACTTCAACACTTATTTTTAGAATGTGCTCGTGCTGAATTTTCAGAACTACTGTCAGTCTCAGCTGCTTGGTTTTTGTAGTTAGGACAGCATTCCTCCAAAAGTGCCAAGTTTTACAAATACTTTGTTTTTCCCATCACATTCATTCTAGCAAGCACCTTTTAGTTTGACTGCAGAATCTAGCAGACAAGCGAGTTTTATAGTTTAAATGCTCCTACGCAAGAGTTAACCCATACTTCTTCATTTCTCTCAATTTCCAAGAGCTGCATTAAGAACTTCCTTCCTAGTGGAAGAATGACAATGAACTCAGATACTGACCACATTTGTAGGACAGCACTTACTGCTACGTTTCATGTGTTTTTGCAGTAAAAGCAATACCTACCAAGTGCTCGCAACTGATTTCTTCTAGCTGGGACAGGTGGAGAAGGAGCTCTGGGTTGTGGAGGATCCTAATCATCAGAATGAACATGAAACGTTAGCACATCATAGTAAGCAACCACACCAGCCATAACAACCTTTTATTTCCTTACTTTATATCCAACTTATTAACTACCACTACTACTAGAAGAAAGAATAGTAACCTAGCAAGTCATTGAAGTGTAGGGTTTTTTTGTTTTGTTTTTTGTTTGTTTGTTTTTTAAATCTGATCTTTTAAATGCATAAACCAAGTTATAGCAATAACAACTGTAACACGCTCAGGTCTGAACACAGCTATGCTAACTGCTGGAAGGACATACAGATAAACGAATAAGTTTTAGACAAGGTTTAAAGTCTTAAAACGTTTTGTGAAACTGCACTATATTTTTGCCAAATTATCACAGAATCACCGAGGTTGGAAAAGACCTACAAGATCATCCAGTCCAACCAACCACCCATCACCAATAGTTTTCACTAAACCATGGCTCTCAACAACATCCAAACGTTCCTTGAACACTTCCAGAGTCGGTGACTCCACCACCTCCCTGGGCAGCCCATTCCAGTGCCTGACCACTCTTTCAGAGAAGTAGCATTTCCTAATGTCCAGCCTAGATCTCCACTGGCACAGCTTGAAGCCATTCCCTCTAGTTCTATCACCACTTACGTGAGAGAAGAGGCCAATCCCCAGGCTCACTACAGCCTCTCTTCAGGTAATTATGGAGAGCAATAAGATCTCCCCTGAGCCTCCTCTTCTCCAGACTGAACAATCCCAGCTCCTTCAGCCGCTCCTCATAAAGGGTCTGGAGCACAGGCCTTAACAGCTTTGTTGCCTTTCTTTCAACCCCTCCAGAGCCTCAATGTCTTTTCTTGCAGTGAGAGGCCCAAAACTGGACACAGTACTTGAGGTGCAGCCTCACCAGTGTTGAGTATAGGGGAACAAATCACTTCCCTGTTCCTGCTGGCAACACCGTTCCTGATGCAAGCAACTTCCTGGTAAACCCATTTTAAAAACCTTTAGTTCAATATCGTTCCTACATACGTATTAGGAACAGTTTTCAATAAAAAGTCAGAAACGTAGCTCAAGATTCACAGTTACTTAATCTGCTCTACTCATTACAGGAGGAATTTTAAAAAATAAGAAAGGTGAAGTGTAGCAGCAAACTTTTTGTACCTTCAGGAATACGAACCCAGCAACAAAATCTGAATGTGAGAAAATTTTTTTTTTTTTTTAAATACTTCGAGAGTGACAACGCACTGGAACAAGCTGCCCAGAGAGGCTGTAGTATCTCCTTCTCTGGAGACATTCAAAACCTGCCTGGACACTTCCCTGTGCAGGAAACATACTAGTGCAGGGATCCTACTTTAGAAGGGAGGTTAGACTAGATGATCTCCAGAGGTCCCCCTATGCTACGACTCTGCGATTCCACGATACTAGATTTATAAGCTTTCTTATCCTAACTTTACAGGACCAGAGAATATCCTGTGTTGGAAAGGACCCACATAGATTATCAAGTCCAACTCCTAACACCACACATCCAAACACAAACCTGGCAGCTCTGGGCCATGCCCAATGCCCTGTGCAGCCCATTCCATGCCCACCACCTTCTGATACAGACCCTTTCCCTCCCCCCCAGCTGCCCCTCCCCTGACACAGCTCCATGCCATTCCCTCGTCGCTGTCACACAGAGCAGAGCCCAGCGCTGCTCCTCTGCTCCCTGTGAGGAGCTGCAGCCACCATCAGGCCTCCCCTCAGCTCCTCTGCTCTGTTCTGAACAAACCAATGGGCCTCAGCTGCTCCTCTTTGCCATCACTGTAGCCCTCCTTTGAACACTTTCTTTATATCCTTCTGTTATGGTGCCCAAACACACATGCAGTGCTCAAGGCGAGGCCGCACAGAATAGACTGGGACAATTAAGTCCCTCAACCACAAGGACCCTTAGATCTCTGGAAAGCTGAACAGAGCATCTAGTTTGAAAAACAAGAGGCTCTTCACTACAGAAAGCACACAACCATCCCCAAAAAATTCTTATCTTCTCAGTACATTAAACTTTACAGCTGTAAAATTAAATAACAATAGAGACTGTCAGTGTTCCAGTGAACGAATGGGCAAAGAGGAAAAACTGAGTAGAATTTCACATGCTGCACTGACTTAAATATAGGTAAGTAGAATGACAAAATATCCCAAGTTGGAAGGAACCCACAAGAATAATCAAGTGCAAGATGACTAGAAAAATCATACTTGTGAATAGTAAGACATATGGCTTTCAGCTGATGGAATCCTCTCTTCTCTTCTTATTGATTTGTTCTGAAGAGCAGGAATGACAGGAGAAGGTTTCCTCGAGAACTGTAAGGAGTAAAGCAAGACTGAAACTACAATCCTAAAGGTTCTAAAATATACAGATATTATACACATGAAGAGTTTTGTTAACATGCTTCACTTGACAGTAAAATGCTTTTACTTATCCGTTAATTGAAACATTTTTATATTTTAACTTTAACCCTTAACCCCATAAAATGATTGCAAATATAGTTTCATGTGATTTTATTTACTACTTATAGAAGTTTTAATACATGTTTCTGTACTGCATGTCTTTTTTTGTTTTTGTTTTTGTTTTGTTTTGTTTTTTAACTCCAGCCAATTCCATTGTATTTGTCTGTTTTAGGAAATGATTTGTAGAAATAAGGAAGAGAAACAGTCCTGTAATTTATATTGTCTATCATAATCTTGTAATGGACTTCTCATCCAGGTCAAAGGAAAATAATTAAATTACAAAAAGCCTCTTTGATGAATATAAACTGTCCTTCAGTCCCCTAATATCTAACAACTTCTCTTTGTGTTTGGTACTCAGCAAAAGCAGGCTAAGGTTCTTCACAGCAGATTTAAAAAAAACAGAGTGCAGCTCACTAACATGGACATTGCTCTACAGTATTTTTAAATGAAACTTTAGCAGCAAGATAAGGCTCCACTGTACTATGTCTGATATTTTCCCATCAGCTGTCCTGCATGTCTGCTAAGTGTACTGGAGCTGAGGAGGCCAAGAAGGGAGCAATACTGGCAGAGGTCTTTGAAATCATACTTTCTCTTCAAAGCAGTTACTTTTATAAATTTGGAAGAAGTATTTGGTATCTTAGAAAGTAACTGAAGCATACCGTTTTCTTTTCCTCTTCCATCTTAGCAACCTTTTCCTTCTCCAAATACTGTCTAAGTTGTTCATCTCGCTTTTCTTCTTTTTCTTTCCTTCTTTTTTCTGCCTCTTTCTGTCTTTCTTCATCTAATCGAATCATTTCTTTGTTTTTCAACCTTCGCTGTAATAAAAACATTATCAGTACCTTAAAAAGGGTTTAACAGTTTTAAGGTTTTGCTTTTTTTTCCCTCTTTGAGAAGTTGGAACTCAATTAAGCTGTTAATATGAAATATAAAAGTATATTCCAAAACATTCAAATTAAAAACAGTGCCGTGAAGATATTAATCATCTGCAGTCCTAGCTCTATAAACATTTAGTAGAATTTCTCATAATTTCAATACACACCAGTTTTGTCCCCAGATCCATGTCAGTCAGCCAAATTGTAGGCCATCATTTCTAAAAGCACAACATGATAGCAGTGACCCACAGAGAAAGGTCACAGCTTTTATCTTTCTATGAAAACTGATGAAACCAGTTGCTTCCTATGCTACCCATGCCCCATTCTCTTACCCAGAAAACCCATCCAACTACATTGCGCATTTAAGAGAATCCAGAACATAAAGTTCTAGAAATTCCAAACTACACCCTCCCATGTAATGTCTCCTAACCACAAAAGGTACTGAAAGATTTTCCCAGCTCTGATCGCCCTCTGTCCTTGTCTCAGAGTTATTTATGAGACTCTGAGTTACACAAATTTGTTCAATTTTCCACACCTGATCAATAAAGTTTGAGTTTGGATTAAATCACAAGTTCACCTCCGTAACAAATACTTATTAGACTTGCTTGGGATTCTTCCAAAAAAAGTAGTGTTTTATCTCAAAGATATATTCTAGCCTAATAATAAAACATGCTTTCTGAAATAAGCTGCATTCAGAATACAAAAATTGCATTAGAGCTAGATGGAAGAGACTAATGAAAGTAAATGTGTCTCTGTTTGTTTTTAATTGACCGATTTGATAAAACTTCTTGTAGTGGCCTCACTGACAATTTTCTTTTAATATGAGAGCACCTCTGACAAATATAAAACTAAATTTTTTCTGAGAAGAATTAATGATATTTCAAGTTGGCAGCACCCTGTAAAAAGCAAGAAGAGTGTGCATTAAAAATGATCATTTCCTACAATTTTTTCTCTCCTCTGACTAATGTAAGCAAGCCACTATAATTACAAAGGCAACTTCACAATATACTTCTAACTTTACCCTCTTGATCTAGAAGACATATTTCAAGGGGTTAGGTTAGGATGAAAGGAAGTCAAGGGATCAAAATATTACACCTCCTCCTCTTTCCTTCTTTTCTCTTCTTGTTCATCCTCGTACGCTTTTTGAATTCTCCTCCTCTGTTCAGCTAGTCTTTTCTCTTCTTTTTCCTCTTCCAGTCTAAGTTTTTCTCGCTCTGCTTCTTCCCTACGTCTCTTTTCATCAATCTAGAAAACAATGCAAAGAAGTATTCAGCTATCAACAGACAGCAGTAATCTCATAAACATCTCCCATCGTGAACTTCTACAGAACTTTGAATCGCTGCTCGTGCAACCAACAATTGTATGCAACAACTGAAAGATCTCAAAGGCCAGACTTACATTTCAATTTCAGGATTCCTTTAAAACAAGCCAGTACTTTACTGTTTCTTTTTGGCCACTATTTACTGAACCATCTTTCAAACTAATTATATGTACTAGTAATAAAATCTGAATATTCACAAACATTTTCCTCTGAAGGTACTGAAATAACACTTTACCAAATAAATAAGAGAAGATGGGAAACCAAAGAAAAAAGGCACAGCAATTGTCTTCTCCACAACTGTATTTATAGACTCAGTGTTGACTTACTGCAGCCAAAGCCCATTCTTAATTATTTTTGGCAGCACTATACATAAAGAAGGACTCAAGCTTTTCATTAAGAGATACACATCATAGAATCATAAAATGGCCTGGGCTGAAAAGCACCACAATGATCATCTAGTTGCAACCCCCTGCTATGTGCAGGGTCACCAACCAGCAGACCAGGCTGCCCAGAGCCACATCCAGCCTGGCCTTGAATGCCTCCAGGGATGGGGCATCCACAGCCTCCTTGGGCAACCTGTTCCAGTGTGTCACCTCCCTCTGTGTGAAAAACTTTCTCCTAATATCTAACCTAAACTTCCCCTCAGTTTAAAACCATTCCCCCTTGTCCTATCACTATCCACCCATGTAAACATTTCTACTCCTAAATTATTTACTATTTCCTCTATTTCCTTGATATTGTAATTACACTTATATCTAATTCACAGAGTGAAATTACACATAAAGTTCTATGGACAGAAGACAGAAACTGATAGAACAGCAGTCACACTTCACAAAGCTATCAACAAATAACCACATTATTACTGTCCCAATGACCATCTCATTCTGACAAACATGCACTTGTAACATGCTGATTTCCAAGGGCCATTTTTTTCCTTCATGCATTTTTGTATGTAAGCGTGTACTGTATGAACTGCTTGAGAACTCCAAACTGAATTTATAGAGTCACATTTAGGAAAAAAGACAATCTAAGTTAATGAAGCCAATTATTAATAGCATCATTTTCATAACCATTTCTTATGAAGGAAAAAAAAAATCAAACAGATCCAACAGCATACAGCTCTCTGCATACATCCTGCTTGCAGAATTGGCTGTGACACGATGAAGCCTTTGGTCAACGGTATCTAATTTGATTTCCTTTGCCTGTAATCCCTCTTTAAAAAACAAAATAATTATTTAACATGACAACTGGTGTAAGCATTCACCTGTAGACGAAGAAAGTTTTTGTATGACTCTTGTCGCTTAAGTTGTTGTGGAGATGGTGGCTCACCAAACACATTGCCTCGAGCAAAAGGAGAAGTCTGTGCAAATGCAAAACCTAAGAGGGAGATAGGAAAAAAAAATCCAGGTAAAAAATCACATCAAATTGAAGAGAGCAAACCAGAGTGAAGAAGAAGGAATCTGAGATACTCCTTTCACAAAGTAGGTTATGACAGCCCTAATTCAAGGCAATAGCTGAAAACAGTTGCAATTGAAAGTTCTCACTGTCTGTCTAGAATGTTTTTACTGCTCAATTAATGTCTGAGCTACTGTATTGTTACAAAACAATACCTACAAAAGATTTTAGGATATCATGAAACAAGTCACATATTTTACCCTGAAATCTACAGTTTAAGATCCAAGAAAGTCACACTTAAGTTAATTAGAATAGCAAACATTTCATAATTCTATTGCTTGCCATCTACTCCGACTTAACACACAAAGCTCTGTTCCTCAATATTTAAAAACAGAGTATGATGCAAAGTAGCAATGGATACTACAAACAACAAAGCCAAAAACTGGCAAATAAAATTCTAAGCACTCAGAAAACAAATTCTGCCATTGTAAGGCACCTTCTATTCTATGAAATTTGAAGCATCAGGTATCTTCGAGCTCAACAACTTTCTCCACTGTATTGGAAACAACATCACTGGGGACAGGTCACCAAGTTAATCTTCCTGAGTTAAGAATGTGTCATAACCATACAGTCCCAATAGCTCTAGAGAAGAGGATCAACTCAGATAACAGAACAGCCTCTGCAGAACAGGATCTCTACAGGAAGTGGAGGAGAAAGAAAATAAATAAGCTTAAGTTGTGTTCTCTTTTCAACTGATACAGCACGGTCCTCATTCTTACCATGCCTCCTCCAAAGGATCTAGTGCCTCAGGGGTGTGCAAACACCACAGCTGCGCTAAGTTGAGATGAATACAGCTACAAGCTGTTCTCATGCTCCTCCCTTACTTCTCCCTGTGCAGTGGCTTAACACCCATGCCAGATGACAGCACAAAGAATATATACACTTATTCTCATAGAGACAGACAGGCTTGCTTCTACAACTCAGTTCTAATTACAGAATCAAATACTTTCAGGTTAATACTAATTTTCCTTACACTGAATCACTATTTGAATCCTTCCAAAATAGAATTAAATTTATATGTGGTTCTTTCAGAATGGATTTGCTTCACACAGAATCCATTCTGTGCAGAAATTCACAAGAAAGTTTATACATCATTTAAAGGGCATTGACTCAAGACAGACAAGTTACTATGGAATGCATCCAGGAATTAACTTACTGTGTAAAAGCTACTACCCTGAAAATTCCTGTTTAGCAGGAGGGTGAAAGATGAAATAAAATAGAAATAACCTAAACAAGGTCATTTTAACGTCTGACTATTTAACTGGGAGGTGCAAGGCTATCCTGGTCACAACTCTCATCCATGTCACTTTCTGTTCTCAGTGTCAGTGATCTAACCAGGTGACTCCTGGCTTTAACAGCTTTGCCTGTTTCACTTCTTACTAAATGGTTAAATACAGTTATCAGGTAGGAAAAGCGAGACAGCACAAAGAGAAAGGAAAAAAGATTCAAGAGTCAATGGTCATTACATTGAACATTGATCTTGGGAAACAGATCCACGTTCCAATTAACATCTAATCTTTACATAGAAGTGAAACAGATGGAGCAGGAAAAAGAAATTAGCATATAAGCTGACCTGAGGAAACCAGGACAGATCCTGGGGACAGGTCTGGAGTATCACAGCACTCTCATTCAGATGTCTCATGAAACATGAGAGAAAGATGCATATGTTTTTTAAATAAGAAAGTCAAATAAAACCCCTAAAACTTTGAGGCATTGTGCAAGGCTACATATCTACCTAGTTTACCCATTCCCTCTTTGAACTTAACTGTGCCTGTTTCATCTTACATCATCATCTACCTACAGGCCTTCTCCCCTACTTTTATGGCATTTTTCTCCTACTATACAGTCCTGTTTCACTACATCATTTAGAAGTAAAATACATATCAAGATTTGATTATGTAACTTCAAATCTGGAAAACTAATGTACTGATTCTGACTGACAATAGTTCTTTATTGATGAGACAGATAGGAAAATATATTTTCAGCACAAACGACAGCAATAGAGAAGTTTGCAGAAGAATAATTATATTGACTTCAATGGTGCAAGGCACTAATACTGCTAAAGGACTACAAGAAAGGAGGTAAAGAAACTAGAAGAGTTTGATCACTAAGACCTATAATTAGAGCTATAACAGTGTTCTTAAAAACCTGCTATTTTATTTGTAGATGCTCCTGCGTTCTCAGGTCTTGGTGAGGCCAAACTTAGGTCAACAGATACAATAGCCCTTTTATCTTCATATAATCTCGCTTCTGGATTATGATACGCATCTTCATTTTGCTTGTGCATCATATTCAAGTCAGCTAAAGGAAAGGGGAAATAACTGTTTATAGCATTTTGTTCTCACATAAGGCACGTTCACCACAGATTCTCATGAACAGGGCTTTTTAGCAGACTTCATTTCTGGACACAGCAACTACAGGAACAAAAAAATTTAAGCAAAAGATAAGAATATATACGCTACAGTAAAATATTAGTTACAAAGAATTCTTTTGCCAGGAATGATTCCTCACAGCAAACCTCTATCCCAGCAGAAGCTATGAAATGGAAAGGCAAAGAGCTCAAACACAAAACAGACTGAAACAGTTGTGATGATGAACACCTATTTCCTAAAAGCTGTAAAATACTTCTCAGTTTAGAACTGGAATTTTAAGTACTGAATCTCTAGTGTGTTTGATTTCTGTTAGGGGCAATAACCACAACAAGCCATTAAGGTGTATTGGGGTCTTCATGTCACCTTAATAGTCCAATAGCCCAAGTGTTGACAAGTGCAAAATAGTGTCATCCAATTGGTTTTTTTTTTAAGCACATTTCTATCAGAATTTACACACTGTCTATTTGTTATCATATAAATCCTGGATGTAGATATCAATTTCAGCTCATTTTGAAACATTCACTATTACTCTGAAAAGGCTCATTTTCAAAATAAAGACAAAGAAAACCAACACTACTACATAGTTTCCAAACTGCATTTTAAAATAGTCATTCTGATACATAGGAATTACTGTAGTCATTTAAACATACAGGTTTCAAATACTTGAAATTACATCCCTGTCTGTAAAGGACCTTTTACATCAGCATTTCAAAAGCTGCTTACAGACATTTTCAAGAAGGCAAAAGTCACACTGCACAAAATAAGAGACATAGCAGAAACAGCACGTTATGTTTGATGATGTTTCACTCCTACCTTATCCTTCAAGTTGCTAAAGTACAATGGGGTTAAATAACTTTAGATACGTAATCCAGGAAAACTAGCTAACAAGCTTCTCTCTTGGTTCCCCATTCACAAAGAAATTTGAGGAAGTATATACACACTCTAAGCTAACACAAACAACTTCTTTTTCCCCTGGCTTACATTACCCACACTGTCAAAAAGCCTGGAGCAAGAAACCAGGCACTCAAATGCTGTGCTTAAAGATAGGCAATGACAACATCTCTACCTGCTCTGGGGATAAACACGAACTTCTAAACTTACTATTTGGGCACACAGGTTTTACAAAGCCTTTGAACCTTACCCCCATCTTCAAATGATGAGCCACACACCATTGGAGTGTCATAAAACTGAAACTTATTCCTATTCCAGGACTGTTAATCCTGTAAGCGTTTCATGCTTTCAAAATTCCCATATTTTAGTACCAGAGGACGTATTTTGAAAACGTAATGGGACGGCAGCATCATATTCCAGTAGCATGATAACCAATTTGCATCACGCTAGAAATCAGTTACATAGCTTTAAGTCTCATCCATTCTGAAAGTCACTGCTTTTGTTTTGAACCATTATTATTATTATTGCTTCCACTAATGTATTCAGCTTTCCACAAAATGAAACTGACTGGTATCATACCCCTGAATGGGGATGAGAAATGCTTGTCCCAAAGACTACATTTGACTTCCTCTGGATAACTTGTTATGTCTTCTCTTTCTTTTCCACATTAATTGGAAGCATTTAAATTCCTTCAGGTGGAAGGAGGAATAAAAAAAATGTCAAGTCCATTTCATTTACGGTTTCAGTGTGCTGTAATTATTACCTCTTGAATAAACAACAGAATCATGAAGGAAACTGAATCTTTAACACTGAAATCAGGTTGGATCTGATATAGAATGAACATGGCATTTAAATTCACCCATGGAAAACCTACTCTAGTTTCCTTATACTGTAAGCCTCAAACAAATCCATCTCTCAATCACTGCTAAAGAGCCAGTATAGCTGTCTTCAAGCTAAGATGCTGAAGGCAAGAAACAAACTAGAATAGGCCAACAAGAGATAAATGGCTGGTGAGATGTGGCATAAGTCCTCAAGACACAGGATCAAATGTGAGCATGCAAACATCCTTCACTCAGCTGAAATGATTCAGGGGATTTCCAAAACAGTTATGGCAATTACATGGGAGATAACATTCAATAAAAAAGGCAGCTTTTGTGGCACTTAATTTAAATGTTAAGAAATTCATTTTGAAACACACTTACTAAGAACTATTTTTATTTCTGCACAAAACTTTGCTGTAGGGTTCACTAGAGCAACAAAACTGTACATAGAGAAAGCTTTGCCTAATGCAGGGACTATATCCAGGATCCAGGATCCAGAATCACAAATTTGAGTTTTACATCTACCTCTGATTTACAGGAGGCAGATAAACAACTTGCCCAGATTATAGCTATCTCCCAGCCTGCTGCTCCCATCTTGTATAAAGCAGCACTTAGAAAGAAATAAAAGAAATACAATTTTAAAACATTACTGCTGACAAACTGCCATTTACACAGCCATTTGCCAGCAGTGCTACTTGGGGAGATTTAAATATTCCACTTAGGTTTAGATATTTATTTTAACATTTGCCACGTCACAAGTAAAGCTTTCTAAAAACCTGGAAAATGTTTATATAGAAGTCTCCAGAACAAACTTCAGCCTATTTCTACTGCAGCTTTTTTTTTTTTTTCCTCTTTCACCCTTTGCTATTGCATTTGTTCTTCATTTAAAGCTGACATCTACATTTTTTTTTTTTTAATTGTACCCTTTGAATCATTCTACTGAAATGAAATCAAATATTCCCAGAGTGCATCTGCTTAAAACAAGTATTTCTGTTTATAAATAAAGCATTATCAGCTATAAAACATGAAATAACATATGTGAATAGAGCCCTTACTGGAGGGAGAGAATCCTCAAAAGACAGCCCATAGTTTTGGTAAACATACTTATCAGATTTCCTTTTGCATCTCTGAGAGGAGCTCCACCACCACCTTTTCCCCAGGGATTGTAATTCCTCATTTCTGCTTCTAACTTGGCTTCGTAACGTTCCTTCTCTTCTCTCTCTTGTCTGCGTCTTTCCTCTCTCTCCCTTATCTAAAAAGAAACAATCCAAAGTTAGTTGCTTAAAAATATCACAAGACATATAATTTGATTAAGAAGGTACAGGAGTTAAACTGAGTGCTCTCATCACCTCATCTGTACCTAGTAAACTTCATTTCAGTGCCTACCAGGCAGACAGAACACCAAACTGTCACAACATGCAAATAGAGTTGTGTGTAATCACAGAGGAACACTTTGGAAGTCTTCCAAACATTCATGTCTGATACCTGCAGTAGATCAAAAGTCCCATATTCTTGGATCTTACGATAGAGGAGGTTGTATTGCTTCTCAGTCTGACACATTTTGTTCAGCCTAAACTCTGAGATTAGATAAAGACTTTTACCCATAAACACTAAGACAATGTGATACAATTCTGAAACTATTCATTAAATCGCTGTACTACAGTAAGACATGATGATATATGTAAATAATGCATAACTGCTCATATGGTTTGTTTTCCTTTGTGACTGCATTACATACATGTAACAGTGTCCTTACTACTTCACGTAGCTTTTATAAAGAGAACAGCTGTTAAAAAAAAAATCTAACTTCTATTCAAAGCTCCTGAAACACACTACTATTCCTGTAGCTGAATTATGTTAACATATTAAGTTTGTTCCTTTCGTGCATCAAATAATAAAAATAAAATAAAGTTTCCCTTTATCATAGAATGGCTTGGATTGGAAAGGACCTTGAAGATTACCTCCTTCCAACTCCCTGCCATGAGCAGGGTTGCCACCTACCAGACCAAGTAATCAGACAATTTTGAATGAGGTGCAATGAGTCACAACAAAGACACATCCAACCTGCAGACTGTTTCCATGCTTAGGGACATGATTCAGTGGAGGGTTGTTAGAGTTAGGGTAGTACGGTTAGGTTGAGGTTGGACTTGATAATATTTAAAGGTCTTTTCCAACCCAAGCAATTCTATGATTCTATGACTTTGTGTACAGTGAGAAAAAAAAAAGAACAGTATATTCTGCTCGCTTTTAATGATACACAGAATTATAGCTTTGAAAAATTATCTTGTCAGGATTACTAGATCTTTATGTCCAAGTGTGCAGTCTCTCACGTGGCAGTAAGCTTGAAAAGCTTGCTAAGCTTGCTGTTTATCTGAAGAGCTAAAATAAGCTAAAGAAAGGTCAGAGGACCAGTAGAAAGGAAACAACAGAGAGAGGGAGGGTTAAGGAAGCTTTTTACTAGCAAATGGAATGAATATCTCTGAAAAAATACTATAGTTACAACCATTATACGTTAACAAGAAAAAGAAGAAAATGTCACCAGCTTTTTAACTCAGTACCTGCTGCTGCAATTCCTGCTGGTAAGATAATGTTGCCTCTTTGTAAGGCTTTGACTTTTCTTCAGAAAATACTCCTACGCTTCTTTGTTTGTCTCCCTTATTCCTCTGCCCAACATTACTCCTGAAGCAGAAATCCATACATATAAAAATGGAAAACATCAAGCATCATAAGTTCAAAAGGGAAGGAAAAAAAATTTAAAAAAAGCTCTGCCCAAAATACATTACAGCCTAAGCAGTTTATCTATATAAGACAGAGAAGTCCACTGAATTATTACTTAGAGATTGTTAAATATAAGTTTGAAGAGTAGCCTTTAACATACTTTAATTCAATATATCTTGTTACCAAACTACTCCCAACATGAAAAGCATATCAATACAGAGAAATGCAAACAAAGATCCAATACTTACCAAGAATAAATAACATACATATACAAATAGTATAAATTATACAACAAAGAATAAACATCATTACTTACACAGACTGCTCTATCGGGGCTTGGGCTAAAGGAGGATCCAGGTTAGGTGTGGGTTGCATTCCCATCATACCTGTGCCATCTGCAAAGTAAAACAATCAAAAACACTGTATTTGACATCTGTATTCATACTGAAATAGGAAAGGCAGTACTGTGCCACAGCAAGGCTTGAAATCACTGCACATACTATTGCTTAAGTCTGAGACAGTAAGAAATGCAACTCTAAAACAAATGTCATGCTCTCAGATTTCACGCCCTAGCTATACTCTACTTTGTGACAACAATCTTAACCCTGCAGCTGAACTTTAAGTATCCATTTGTTTAATACTCTAAACAGTAAGCCATTGATGACAAAACTAAAAAGAAACTTCTTGGATTTCAAGATTACAGACTCCCATCTTGTTTTTTCCTTGTAACTTCAAAGATCTATCAAGCCATAAGCTACTACAGTTCAAGACAAAGAGAAATTTACAATGGGGGGGAAAAGCTTCTGCTTTTAAATATCTAACATTCATGAAATTCCCCAACTGACATCAATCCCATTAAAAATTGCCATCAGAAGTTTTCTTTGTTCTGTGTTTTAGATTTTCTATGGAGGTACCAGAACAATTTTTTAGAAGTATTTCTGGTTCCTATCCCTACCACCTTCCTCCCTTCCCAAAAACCACACCAAACCTTCCCTACATCACCCTTATTTCACTCATTAGACCATCATAAGCAAAGGGTAAATTAAAACAAAAAAAAGTACACTGGTTTACTTAATACAGTTCCTTCAAAAACATAAGACATATCTGAAACCACAATAACCAATTAAGTATAAAATCATTTTAGTAATTTTGAAAAAAAAAAAGAATTGAAACTACAAAGAAAGTAATGTGGGCAGCATAATGGCTAAGCAACTAATCTTGTTAAAGTCTTGAGATTTCTAGAAGCTGTAGCTTCTTTTTGCATCATTCAAAACCAATACTGGAGGAAAAAAAATCTTTTCATTCTCATATTCAGCACACAACTAAGAGCTAAGTACAAGCAATTGTTAGTAGTTAAATTATTCATCAGTTAACTTGATTAAAGACAGTTATCTGAATCACTTACATCCAACCCATCCAAAATCATCAACTTACAATATGCAAGATTGGGATCCAAAGGATTCCTTGCTCCGTAAAAGTAATACGCGTCATCGTAAGGTGTTCTATAGTTGTCTGTCAAAACTGGTGGTGGAGGTGGTGGCATAGGGGCGAGCCTTAAAGAAAACAAGAACCATTTTGGTTTGTTTCACAACTGAACAGATATCACTTAAAGAAATAATTAAAGAGAGGGAATTCACTGTGGGAAAATGTAGCTCAGTCCAAGAACTCTCATTAGTGCCACGCAGGAGCAAGACACAGTAAATCTCAATGAGGAGTCAACCTTCCCTTAGGGAGTAGCAGATGAATCACACTATTCCAGGAATCTAAGGAGCATAAAGGAAGCCTATCTTCTTTAACTGGTTCAGTTGATATTTGCAGGTTATTTCCGTAACAGCAAATAAAACAAGCCGTGCAGCTGTCTCTGACCAAAAAGCAAGCAGCACAGCACAGCTTTAGCTGTGGATGTCTCATCCCTGGAGGTTTTCAAGGCCAGCCTGGACCAGGGCCCTGGCAGCCTGATCTACTGTGCTGCAATCCTGCCCACAGCACGGAGGCTGCAATTAGATGCTCTGTAAGTTCCCTTCCAACCCAAGCCATTCTGTGACTTTATGATAAACCACTGTAAGAAAACCCTAGGTATGGCAATGTTATGTCAGCACAAAGTAATTTACTTTTAAGCTCTTTTTTGTTAATATTAAAATATTGCTTCTATCTTCATTAGTTCCTTGGAGAAGGACTGCAACACCGCTGAGCTCTGCCTTTCTATGCAGCAACATAATAAACACTGAACTTATTTAACATGCAAAATCAAGGTGATGATCAAGCACCTGGGAGCTGCCATTTCACCAAGAGCACTGGCTAGCCCTCTGTGAAAGTCTTCATTCCCTGGAGAAATAGAAGGCATGGACACTGGAGTTTGGAAAGCAACCCTGGGCCTTTCAGGTGGTACTTTCTCTTCGGAAGTTCTTGCTGTCAAACCAAACTGCTTCAATCTATTTGGCTAATGGAGAAAAAAAAGAAGTAGAAGAAAACAAGTATTTACCATGTTATCAACATGGAATATTCTGAACCTCCATTTAGGTTGTGTTAGTACCACTAGTACCTAACTACCTGTTCAGATTTCCTGTAACTGCATTTTGCTTTTTCCTTCTTGGGGAACTACTGGAAATCTACTACTGCAAGGAGATCTAATATGTTTATCACAGATTTAAAAATAATCTTCAATGCAGGTTTCAGGAATTATATCGCCCTAGTCATTATCCAGGAAGAAGTATTTACTTACTTATCTGTAGTACAGCTTAACCACAGCTGCTAGTTTCCCACACAGACAGCATTCTCATATTAAACAAAGGAAAAGTTTATGAAATCCACCCCCTCTAAAATTAAGAGTTCATAATCAGTAGGAATAAAGACAAACACACACTGAGACTTTCTCCAATAAACATTTCTTTGCAATGTCATTATTTTTGAGGTTCCTTTAAATTAGATTTTTGTCAAGCAGTACAATTACATTTTTAAAAAATATTATTTCTTAAATAAAAGTAACAAATGTTTATTGATAACTGGCAGCCTCAGAAAATGGTCAAAGGCAACATGCAAGTAGAACAAAGGCATGCAAGTCCATTAGTTTCACAACTATCCTACCACACTCACAAAGCCCCTACACCATCTGCTACACATAAGTATTTTAATATTTGTTTAAATGAACCAGTATAATAGAAGACCAAAAAACCCACCATATGCTATATAAGTAAAATCAGATTGTTTTTGAATTTACCAGTCCTAACATTGTAGAGATTCAGCTACCGTGCATGCAGAGACAGTAATATTAGCACCAGCTAAATATTAAGTATCTAACAGCAAACTGCACGTCCTACAGCAGGAAAGTATTTCAGCAAAATATTAAATGTTTACCTCCTCATCACTTAGCTGCAAGACAGTATATACAAGGTAGTTAGTACTCACCAGTCATGGACTACAGCATTAAGATTAGAATTCACAAAATCTAGATGTTATTTTTTATTTAACATTTAACTTCAAATTTCTAGTTATGAATATGAATAGCAGCAATTTAAAGTTATAAAGCTATCTACAGATATGTTTAACTTATTTTTTCAAATCTGGTATCTGGAGCAGGAGAACATTTAGAACAGCCTTTTTCACTAACAAGCTTAACATCAAGTGTTCCCAGCATCTCCCAGATTTCAGCTCTGGGGCTAATTAAAGAGGTAACTATGGCAGTCAGTTTAGCTTGAGGATTGTTTTCTTTTAAACAAGCAGTAAACACAACAGTCTACTTTTATATACTCTGAATCAGGCACTACTATTGAAGCAACCTGGAAATAATCAAGAAAACCACCTCACCTCTCTTCAAGATGCAATTTAAAGTTAACAGTGAGCGTTGCTTAATGAATATAGCAATTCCACTCAACCAAAGGCTTTCAGCCAAATTAATGATTTTTAAACATGTCCTGAACTTACTCTGGATGTAATTTTGCTCATACAAGTCCCTAACTGAGATGCATGCAGAATACAGAGTGCTTCCCCACAGTATGCATATAACTGCTCAGGTTTGATCAGAAATGCTCACTGCAGCATCCTCTGCTCAGTTTGTCTTCTTTTCTTGTATAACTCCCACCCATACATTTCAACCCTCTCTGAATCTCCGGTCAGCTCTAACCCAACTAAAGCAACAGAAGAGATTCAGATTTTTGCCACCTAAGCAAGCCAAATCAGTTTGTGGAAACAGTTCAAACTGATGTCACAGATGCTTCCAGCAGAGAGGCCAGGAACATGCAGCTGGAACACATGACTGTGCCCTATCTCCCTATGTACAGCAAGAATTTTAGTTCTGCTTAGCTGTTTATTTAGCTGCATTTTCTGTCTCCTGCCTCAAATGCTGACTTTATTGCTGACAGTAAGCTACAGCAATACATTCAAATTCATTTTTTAGGAAAATGAGAGCTCCTTTCATGCCTCTCACCAGAAGTACCTGAAGTTCCTTTCTATGGTGTACTTTCCTCAAAAAATAGTACCGATAATAACTGATAATTTAAGTTGGTAACCAGTTAAATAATAACCACTTTACTCTTGCTTGAGAAAGTTATTCATCCTTCGTCTCCAGTAGAAGACATCTACATCACTCAAGATGCACTGGCTTTGGCCTCTTAAAAAACAAAACACACATGCAAATGATGTGTGCAAATCATCATACTTATGTGACAAGCAGTTTGCCATGGATGTTACTGGCACTGACAGTCCACTCCTACGTATGGGATGATCAAAATTTTTACTAGAATTACCCTAATAAGGAAGTGAAGGCAGTAGTAGCTCTGCAGTTAGTCTTACAAGTAACACAACATTAAACATCCTGTTTTTTATTAAATCACATAAGAAAGCTTTTGCTCCTTAACATTCTCCTTACATAAGAAAAATTTCACGTAAGTAGGGAAAAAAAAAAGACGACCAAATTCCTCACCTTCTTTTCTGGGTCTATAGCCCCAGAAGCAGCAACTGAGAGTTCAAGTTCCTTCTCACTGTTTTTTTAAAAAAAATAAAAAAATAAACTCAGAAAGCAGCAACAACTAGACTCATTTTTTTCAAAGCACAAATATCACAACTCTGAAACGGCTATAACTCTGAAAATACAGAGTTGTTACATCGTAACACACATCTATTTGATTTCTTTTGGAGTCAGGATACATTTTTAATAAATATATTCAAATAAACTATTCAGAACTATACTAGTAAATAATATATTGTAATCTCCAGTCCCAGGTTTGTTCAATATGTACAATTTTCAATCACAGTGAAGCTGTCAAAAGTAACTTTTTAATTCATTATCCTTTCATTGGCCTAATGGTGTGTTTGTGTATATCTCTATTGTTATTCAGCAAGCAACTACTTACTAATACTTAAGTAAGAAATTGGTATTTTATTATTCTGCATAAGTCATATGGTCAAGAACTTTGAAAGTGAAAGGTTACTTTCCTGAACTGGAGGGAAATAAAGATTTATTTTCAATTTTTCAAAGTAATTACTCACTCTTCTCCCACCAAGAAAGCTGAAAGCTGGTGAATTCATTAAAAACTAAAGTTCCCATTCCCCTAACTTAAATAGATGTAATTAACCTACCTAGCTTGAAAATTATCACATTCAGTTAATGAAATTCCTTTACATTTCAGACACTCTCTTTTAAAAATAAAGTAACTTTCCATTACCGCCTCTTATTTCGCTGTTGTTCAGCCATCTGTTCAATTAATTCTTGCCTGTATTTCTCCTTTTTTCTTTGGAGAAGTTCTAGGTCTTGATCACCTAATGGAAATGGGCACACATTATGTAAACCCTTCACAAAATACACAAACGCAGTGGGCAAATGCACTGCAAGTCAGTCAAATCAGAAACACAAGACACAGCATGGTATGCCATGAGGCCACGGTATAATCTATGAATATACAGATGTTATAATTAAGAAATACACAGGAAAGTTAGGCTAAGTAAGATTATTACAATAGAAAGATAATAAATGGAAAATATTTACTGATGTTGTAGGCTCACAATACCCCCCCCACAAGAAGTGCTCTCTCCTTCCTCAGTAGCAATCAGCACTTAAATGGGAATTAGGAGAGGTGGAGCCAGGATCCACCCCTTCTGGTAGTACAGGTGAATTGCCTTCACCTGTGCTCCTGTAGCTGACTCATTGCTTGCCTCAGGTGGTTAATCAGAGGTTCAGGCCATGATTCAGCTGCTCCCACACATGCAACACAACGACACAATGACTGAAGAAGTGCTACTTCAATTTTACATTTTTATTCTTTTCCTCTTATGCTCCTCCACTAAGGAAGCTGCACTGTGGCATGTCCAAATTATGAACCATCACTTTGGATAAAAAGAAAGTTAAAACAAAAACTAGCCAAGCCACGGGGGAAAAAAAGCATATTGGTTTACTTTTAAGATGGTTTCCATGACTACTACAAATTAGAGAAGTACTGGCAGATACAAATATATAAAAGGAAAACAGGGATTACATCTCACATGGATTATATGAACTTGGAAAAAAAACCCCTCCAATTCTGGTAATTTCTCCAGTGTGTGGAGCTTTCTACTAATAATAAATTACAAAACAAATAACAATAAAAAAAACCATAACTCTAGATCATCAGTGACTTAGACCTGACCAGTGAAGTGGGCTGGAGAAAGAAGGTAAAAAAGAAGGAAAATAAATACCCACAATTCACAATTGCCTCAAGTTTCTTTCAATTATTGTGCTACGAGTGCAAAGTGACCAAAGTATGCAAGAGAACCTCATAGGTTGCGACTTGTAACTGAAACCACTTCCTATTTCCAAACATTTAAACTTTTACACAACCTAGTTACAATCTTCTGTGAGGAAGACTTTGTGTACTCAGGTGAGTACAGTGAGATGTTTGCAAACACAGATACAGCACCATGATTTTAATTCTGCCTTCAAACCACTGAAAAAATCATCCAGCCACATATGCTGAAGACCAAGTACACTCGCATGTAAAAATAAACAGAAACTAATGCTGAAAACATGCAACAACAAATTATCCAATTTTGCCACCAACTAAAATTTAGCCTGCCCTCAAAGACTTGTATCTAAAGAACCAATTTTCTTGTTCCTGCCTTATTTTCTGATTTTAGCTAGGAATCCTAAATTCTTAGCAGTACTTCTCTCCAATAAAGTCAATAATGATGTTCACTGATATAATGGCTACATTTAAGCAGCAAGAGATAATCAAATTATCTGTTTTTGCACACAATTGTGACCACCCATTCCCATACTTCTGGGATTCATTTTGGAGTATCAGGTTGTGGTGTCTTTGAAAATGTACAGGTTAACATTTGTAACATTTTGTATCATTAAAAAAAAAAAATGTAAAAATGTATCTGGGGTTTACCCTGATAACAACTAAGAAGAAACTTGGGCCCTTCAGAATTAATTAGAAAGCTCTACAAAGTTAAGTGGGAAAAGGTCTAGTTTTTACTACTATTATTTTCTCTTTGTAAATAACACTTATTTACCAGTATCAGGGAAAATAAGTATGAAGAAAAAGTGAAATGCACAAAGAAAAGCTAATTATGTCATTAGATAAGTTTCTATACATACCAAGAATGAGGCCTGTAGCATATGTCATTTCAGGAGCAGACTTGGCAGGTTCATTAGCTAAAGAACTAATCTGTGCCTGATTTCTGGCAAAAACAAAGAAAACAAAAAGATCGGACTTGAGAATTTAGTTACGCTTTGTGTAAAATGTGACAGATGCATTTACATCTTAGCTTAGTATCTTAGCTGTAAGAAAAGCATGGGTAATTTTGGATTAGGGATTTTAAATAAGGCTTTTCCTCTCACCATGATTTTGTAGTACAAAACACATTTTATACCAGACCTAAAATTTCCAGTTCGCGAGATCCGTTGCACGTGTGATCTCTCCTTTAATTCATCTTCATAATTTGCAGGTAGATCTCTTACTATTCCATCCAGATCGGGCCTTAAAGAAATAGAAAATACTTAGCCATAGTTGCCTAAAAACATCTAATCTGAAATGAAAGGTGCAGCAGATGAATCCTCAGCCTGATTGCACACTGGATAACAGAACCAATTTGGAAAATACTATGCAATTTTTTTTTTTAGAAACAATTCACTTTGCTAGCATTGTCAGAGCAGCATTTTGTCTGGAATTCAAATTCCCAAGTCTGCTTTCATACAACCTTCAAGCCAAAGGGATACCACATCTCTCACAAAATGTCTTTTTACTTGAATGTCTGGCTGACTGCATGCTAGCTGAACTTTCCTGTGTAAAATTCACTTTTCCTTACAAAAACAGATATTCCCCTCACAAGGAAGACACTGAGGCTCTGGAGCATGTCCAGAAAAGGGCAACTAAGCTGGTGAAGGATCTGGAGCACAAGTCTCACGAGGAGCGACTGAAGGAGCTGGAATTGTTCAGTCTGGAGAAAAGGAGGCTCAGGGGAGACCTTATCACTCTCTGTAACTACCTGAAGAAAGGTTATGGCAAGGTGGGGGTCAGCATCTTCTCCCATGTAACGAGCAATAGGATTAGAGGGAATGGCCTCAAGCTGCACCAGGGGAGGTTCAGGTTGGATGTTAGGGAAAATTTGTTCCCAAAAAGAGTGGTCATGTGCTGGAGATGGTGAAATCATCACCACCAGGTGTTCAAGAAATATTTGGATGCTGTACTAAGGGACATGGTTTAGTGGGTAAATATTGGTAGCAGGTGGACAGTTGGCCTAGATGATCTTGGAGGTCTTTTCAAACCTTGGTGATTCTATGGAATTCTTCACTGCAGAGCCAGTTTCCCTGACAAGTTTTATTACTCTTTGTTGTTTATACTGATACAACCACAATCCTACCACTGGTGCCAACCCTAGACAAGATCTCAGAAGTGATGCAGGATCACACACTTGGGTACTTGGACTGCACTGATTGAAACTCATCTTGCTCTTAATCCTAATGGATTAAGCCCACAACAACTTGAGCCACAGCTGTTGGGTAAATGTAGTGAAACAGTCATTTCAGCTTTTTTAATGACAAGCTATTGTTAACTATGCACCTGATGACATTTGATCAAGATTAAAGACAGGTAAATATGGCAAATACCTGAATTCAGGAGCTGAAGTTCAAAGTGTTCACGTATGAAGAAATAAAAAAGAAACTTCAAATAATTCCAAAGATGCTAAAAAGGATAAGCACACTTATATATAAGCACAAGTGAGTTTTTCCCAAAAACATCTAGGGTAGCTGAATTTACAAGCTTTTCTAGCTCTGAAAATTACTCTGTATTGAGAATGACCAGTTACTTTGAGAAACTAAGGCGAGAATAGGTATTCTATGAAAAAATAAAGCACACAAAATACAAAGGTATATTTTTCAAAGCTGGGCAAAGTCGTGGAACTCCTATTAAAGAAATAAAACCAAAAAAATCCAATGTAAATATAGAAAGAAACATTCTTTCGTGTATGATAATCCACAGCTCTGTGAATCTCTGTAATTTAAGTTACAGCCAATAATCAAAGGCAAAAGGATGCAAACAAATTATTAAACACTGACTTGCATCTTAGTTTCTGTTATAAATCAAACAAGATCTGGAAAAGGTTGACTACATCTGAAATGTGTTAAGAAAAATGTGAAATCTTTAGAAGCTCAACTGTCAGTGGCAAGATGCTCTTTCTTTAAGAAGAAAAAATTGTAGTTTGTAAAAGATGAAGTGGAGCTCCTTCCGAAGAACAAAAAATACTGGACTACAAATTGCATTTAATACAAAAATGATGAAAGGGCATTTTCAAGTTAAAAAAAAAAAAAAAGTCTGCAAAGTAGTAACTAACATACAGGTTTTACAGCAGTGCTTTTTTTCCTAAAAAACACTGACACTTCAGCTATCTTTGTTAGATGCTGAATCAAGCTTCTACACTGTTTCATTCTGCAAATTTGTTGGAGAAGAAGATCCTACTTAAGACTTCCTTTGCTCCATCCTGTGGCACAACATGGTAGAAATTAGAAATTTTTGTATTTTGCACTCTCTTTTCCAAACTACATTCAGCATGAACACACAGTCTTGCTCCTGCTGTCTTTCTGACCACTGAGCTTCCATTTTGCCAGTCTTATTCAGAAACATTACATGAGGAAATACGCACTTTTAAGCGTACTGGACATATAATCTGCACCTCTCAAATGCTTCCACACATTTTTCCCATACTTACTTGCTTAACTTCATTCCTTTATGATTTCTTTTTTTAAACACTAGAACTGCTGAGAAGTAAATGTCTCTACAAAAATACTTTTCAACATTACTGTACTCTACTGCCACTCGATACTAGAAAAGAAGCATGACTCATTCCATTTAGAAAACGTGTTTCCAGTAGAAGAGCATCCAGTAGAAGATTGTTTTTTCCAGATACTCATTTGCAATGCTATCTAGAATATTATCCTTGTAAACAGTGACTCAAAAGATCATTTAGTCAGTCCAGCAGCAACTAACAATTGCAGTACTTAACACCACTCAGAGTGGCAGAATTTGTCTTCTGTTATTTCTAGAAGCGTTAATTCTGTTTTATCTTGGGCTGTTCACAAACACATATATTCTGACCAATTAGTACTTATAAAAAGTACTTTTTCTGGTGTAACTTCATCAGTACCCTTGGTTTGTATATAAAATGCCACCTAATATACAGATTTGATTAGGTATTTGTCCCATTTTTAAACATTTTTCAAAAATGATAACAAAATTATTTTCTGAAATAAGTCCAAAAATTCTGTTTTCACATGTGAATCTTGTGTAACTTCCATTGAGATCAAACCATGGCTGTTAACAAGGACTACAGAAATAAAGTAGAAAACAAGAGTTAAAGATACCTTTCAGAATAATAAAGCCGGGGAGGTTTTCTTTCATAAGCACTTTCACATCTAAATCTAGGATCTAATTCTTCACTTATCTCGGGATCATAGTCCGTTCTGTAGTATCTTCGATCAAAGTCACGATCCTCATCAAGTCTGTGATACCTTCTAATAGGAATTAGAGATTGGTTCGCAAATCCCCGATGTCTTCTACTAGGAACATCCAAATCTTCATCAAGTCTTTTATTTAATAGTCGACTTCTTAATTCAATTTCATCATCTAGCCTATGGTACCTGTCTTCTTCCAGCCGTCGCTTATTTAGCTCTTCATAACCTTCTGTGGAAGTAAAGGCATCTTTCCTGAGAGGTTCTGCAGCTGTACTACAGGACTCTACATCTGGACGTAACTCAGGTTGGAGCCTGGTAACAGCAATTGGTTTTTTATTCCTGTCCATCTGATGCTGTTTAATGGGAAAAAATATTTAAAAATTTGAATATAAGCAAATCACATTCGAGGAATACAAAAGCAAGTTTTCATTCAAAATCTGACTGAGGAAAAAAACAGCTATATCTTTACAGGCCCTGCACCTAAGATTTTGAGTAATCAAGAAACAGGGGACACAAATGTACGAAGTCTGATCCCTTTCTCTCCGAAGTTCACACAAAGAAAATTTGGGTAGCCACTTGAAATTGTCAGGTTGGATAAGGCAATGGTGGCAAATTTGTAGCTGTCTATAACCTAAGAATCTCTAAATGAGAAATTGTCACTGGCACTGAAACACATTAAAGAAAGGCTTCAGCTCAGAATTTGAGATCTATCAACTACGTGCTCAGTCTGTATTCAAGAATAAAGACATTATTTTGACTACAACTGCAAGCATCATATACTGGACAGCTAGCACTTGTTTTGCTTTCTCCTGGACTGAACTCGGACTGAGGAAAAGCAAGGAGCGCTGTGTGGTGCTCAATATTTTGTCCAATGAGACAGCTTCTTTAGCCACCACTTCTACCACCAAGAATGAAGTGGAGACCAGTTTCAGAGAACGAAAGCATTCTTCTACCACACAGACATGACAGAAGTAAAAATCAAGAACTGCACTGTGCCATATGACTCATACTCAGGAATCACTAGATACCATCCATGAAAATGCGGCCCAGGTAAAAAACATTCTTTGCTCCTTTTGTCTTATTTTGCATGTTTTAGTCAAGAATGAATAACCAACAAGATTATTTATGTTCTCTTTTCTATCAGCTTCAGTAAAAGTGAATTACCTCTGTGCTTTTCTTTGCTAGTTTTCTTAGCTTTTCATTCCATTCTTCTTTATCCCTGAGATACTGATTGTAGTCCTTGTTTCTTTCAAGACGTAGTTTCTCCTAGAACAGACATTGAGAAGTGAATCAATTTTGCATTTTGAGTGGTAGCTTTTAAATTAATCTCTTCACCTTATCCAAGAAATAAGGGATGTTTTTGCAGGGCACCTTAAAGACTGCAGAAACTGCAGACAGCTATGAAAGCTGCCAGAGGGGTATTCTCCTAGGCTAAGAGACTAACATCATCCTTAACAGGTTAAAAGCTAGTAAAACACCCAGCAGAAACATCAGTATGCTGGGTGACTGCACATTTTACCTAGTGCAGAAAACAAAAATGTAAGCATTACTCTCTAAGCATTATCTGCAGAAAGGCTGACTATTTAGCAGGGCACAGTGGGACACCTTCTGGCAGCTTTTAGTTTCTACAGTAGCAATACATAAATGGATAAAGAGAATACACCAAACCTCTATACAAAATCTCAACTGAATGTCAAACTGCTATTACAAAAAAAAAAAAAAAAAATCCCAAGTTCAGAGGTCTTTATTTTCCACAGAATTAACCAAAAATATTTTTCACCATTCCCAAAAACTTGAAACCAACTTAATCTAGCACAAACACATTCTTCCACTTCCCCAAGCATTTCACTCTTGCTGCCTCCCTTTGTCTTCACACTAATATAATTTTGGGGATTCGGGGCTTTTTCATAATGCTTTTCATTCATTTGAGGTCTCGTGGCTCCTCATAAGCCCAAACATTATTGTCAGGACAAAAGAAGGCAGAAAGAATTTATAAGCACAGCTAGGACGGGAGCAACACATTCCACAGCAGAAGTCACGTGCCAGAGTACAGTGACTGCATAGCCACAAACAGAGCAAGAATGTAATTCTAAAATAACACAGGTTTAAAAAATATGCATCTACAAGGCTAAGAATGCAACAACAGTCTAGTCGTCCTCCAGCTCTTTTCCTTGTGTGTTGACCAGGGTTTAACGATCCTTACAAACCAGTAGTAATCAACGAGTCAGCAGCAATATTTAATAAATGACAATATTTCTGCTGTTTCAGTGTCATGGCTCAATTCACAAGAAAGCACAAGAAAGGAAGAGGTAATATAATGCAAACTGTGTGAGGGCTTCAAGAGTCAAGTGACCCCCATAAGACAGTTTTAGGCCTTCACAGAAAGATACTATGCCTCAGAACAATGGGGCAGAGATTAATAAAAACCATACATGGGTGTTGCATCTTCATGTCTAACCCCCACCAACATGCAATAACAGAGACTGACCTAGTTGATACATTTCTCCAACATATGAAAACAAAACTAGACATCTCAGAGATCAGAAGGGGTTACATCTAGAGAATGTGTGTTTTTCATCAAATACATTAGTATAGTTCTCTCAAAGAAAAAACAAACATGGGAAAACTGTACTAACAGTAGCAATTTGTGAAATAGCAGATCAGCTTTTATTTTACATTCATGGATTAATCTGTTTAAAATAATGATTACATGACAATAAGCAGGTAGTGTACAGACATGTAAGTGTACAGTGAAAGAAATGAAAACAAGTTGCATATAGGAGAAAGTACACTTTCTGTTAAGCTGTGATATCACTATAGAAACCATTGTAAGCAAATATTTTTTAAATTGATCTTATCATCAGTCTGGAATAAGTAAAAAATCAGAAAAGTATACACAGGTGTAAGAAAAAAGTGTCTTTTATTTGATTGGTATGCACAGCTGGACAAGAACAAGCACAAGCAGGAGAGCTTTTAAACACCTCAAGTGCCCTGTAAACGTAGGCAGAAACCATTTTTGTGTAACAGTTAAGACATCTGGGTTCATTTTCAAGTTGTACACCATTTAATTTCCTCCAGGCACTCACCTTGGCAGACCTTCGCTCATCAATAGGAAGAGATAATCCCTGAGTATAAGGGTCTACTTCACCTGTAGTCAGGTAATTTTTCTACAAGGAAGAAAGAAAACATAATTCACTACACTTTAGAACACTCAATCTCACTTGCTAAATAGCTGCTAGGAATTATAGCTGCTGAAATGTACCTCATCAGTTCAATGAAACAAAGACAGATGATAGCCATCATACACTGAAGATGTGGGATTTTCTCAGAACAGATGAAGTGAAGTCAAGAATACGGTAAGTGAAGGGCTTTGTTAATTCTGAGTGTTAAGCTTATGTTTGGAAGTGTTCATCGCACTTTCTTTTATACTACCTCAAGGACTATTTAGTCTCTACATATTAAAAGATAAACGTATTAAAAATTTAAAAAATACTGAATTCTTCTGTAAAATTATAAGCATTAAAAGATTTTTCCAAGACGTTGCTCTACTTAAGATGAAAAATTAATTTTTCCAACTAGAGAAAACGTTGGTTTCTCTCTTATCTCAACAGATGGAACCCATGCTAATGCTAGTCACCACTCTTCATATCAATACTACCTGTTTCCTACAACAGCAATCACCAACATTTCCTGATAACAACCCACTACCAAACCTTGCCATTCCTTATGGAACATCAGTTACTTTCTTAATGAGCTTCCAGCAGAAAACACGATGGCACTGTTTAGCCCAGCTCCCTGGGTCACAGCATGAAACTGGGCTGTAGAGCTGGCCAAAACATCAGCCCTTCCAGCCAAACACCAAGCAATTCTGGAACACACCTTCAGTCTCGAGGTCTAGCTGTCTCTTCACACATCACTCCTTTACTAAAAGCATCCTCAAACCATTCTCAGTCAATCAAATTATGTTTTATAAATATATTTATTTAAAAAGCTTATTTATTTCCATGATTTGGGCTGACGAGGGGAATTAATGGTATTGCTATAGATACGGTATTTTACTAGAATGGAATCTTCCTTCTATTATCTATGCTGTAACTTAGCTTAAAAGCTTAGAGTAAATAGGTAAGAGCTCTGCGTGCTCTGGTACAAAACCATGCCATTATGACTTATACATTCCACAGCTACACAAAAGATGTAAGGGATTTAAGCACCGTGCAAATATTCAAACGCAGAGACAGCTATATTAATACGGAGAACTAAGCTACATTTCCTAGAAAAAAAATAATTATTTTATCTCTTCCTCAGGCTTTACAAGCTTAATATAACATAACTGAAAAGCTTAAACATCTAAATATGTAGAAAACAGAATTCAGTTGGGAACATAATACTAAAACTCAACTCAAAAATTTTATTATTCAGGTGCTTTGGTGGGAATTATTAAACTGATTAAGTTTTCATACAGTATTCTAACTTCTGAAGTTTCAGATTAAACAAGAAACAACAATTATATACACATCATTTCAACTAGAAGTTAAAAAGCCTGTTCATTCTGCTTTGCTGTAGTAATTCAGGAATTCCAGTGCATGCTTAATGTATTTTGTTTCACATGCATGTTATCCATAGCCCAAAAAAGAACAGCCATTAATTTTCTACCATGCTACCTTCTGGTCCTTTACTGAAGTTGCTTAATCTGAAAAACCTGGATACACAACATTAAAAATGTGAAAACTAACCATTAACATGCATGACAGCATAATGATATATAGCAGAATTGCTACAACTGAAGGCAGCTCATAAAGATGTGCCTCTGCTATTGTTTTTCTCAAAATACTTCATTCTTGCATTCGAACCACTCACTGCTGACTGGCTTCATGCTTTTTAAAGCACCACTGATGAGATTTCACTGTAATTCCAAGAGCATTTACAATATTTAAGAGCTCACTATTTTATCCCATCTTTATTATGAGTTGAGATATACATACTTAACACCTATCTAATGTATGCCTTGAAGCAAATGTTTACTAAAATAAACTTCTCTACAATCAGCATTAGGCAGTAACAATAGCAAATGCAAAGGAAAACAGAAATCAGCAAATGTTTTTAAATCATAATAACAGAAAATAATAAATAAGCAATCATTCTGCACAATACAAGCAATGCAATTAATCACAACTAATCACTACAGCACGAACAAATACACAAAGCACAAAAAAAGTAATGATTTCTTTTTTAATTCAAAAGGCATGAAGCTTTCAAACAAAGCAAAAAGCTACTAATTGAATAGGGAAAAAAAAAAAAGATATTGCAGGCACCCTACCTTTCTTTTTGCCTGCGAAATACCCTAAAATCAGGGAAAAAATACTATTCAAAAAAATGTCTTCTGTTCAAAAACATTTGACTTCGCAAGAACTGATTATTTTCTTACAGCCAATCCATTATTCCATTCTAAGAACTAAAGGCACTGATCAGCATTTTCAAATGGAAATTATTTGCTTCCTGATTTTTTGTTAGTGCGACCTGATGCATTAAGAAGGGATACAGAATATTCCCAAGATTAGGACATTTCATACATACCATTTCCATTTAAAATTATTACTGTTGCAGATAATCAATCCTGCTAAGCAGAGCATGGAAGTTCTTTTATCCCTAAACTAAAAAGAAGCCAGGAAATGGAGTCACACTACTTAGAGGAATTACAGACAGCAGAATAAATAAGTACTTAAGGATGATATTTTAGAAGAGTGTGATATTTAAATTCTTAAGTAATAAGAAAGCAGTAAAGAGACAAATAAAGGAATTTTGAATACTGCTAGATTCTAAATGGCAATGAGATCTAAAATCTAAAATGTATTCTAGAAGCCTAAAATATAAAACCCTTTCCAGTGGTGACACTTTGAAACTGCTTTTATTCAAAAGGTCTTTGAAACCTTTTGAATAAAACCTTTGAAATTCATAACAACTGCTTTCTTATCACAAATTTCCCACAGATCTTATTCAGTTTTATTCAATTAAAATGACTCTTATTGTAAAAGACTCATTAAAGTCAGACAACCAGACAAGAACCACTACCTGAGAGAGATATCGCCTATAATCTTGTCGAAGTTCCTCTTTTAGTTTATGCTTCTTTCGCTCATATTCTTCTCCGAGAGGTAAACTCCAGCCATAGTCACCTGAAAGTTTAACTCTGATAAACATTATTATTCTACCATTTGGAATCAATACAAAGCATATACTGCAAAACATACACCTGGATTTTAATCAGACGTGGCAAAACATGAAGATTGACGCAAGCAGCGAGTACAAAACAAATGAAATTAAAACCCACTCTCTCTCTGTGATTAGTTGGATGGAAAGCATGCTAGAAAAATTCACTGTTTGGGGGATATCGGTTTTCCTCTAGTCCTTGTGTTTTTCTCTCCCCACTGGAATAAAAGAGCAAATTAATTAAAAGAGAATATCAACTACCTACAATATTTAGGTTATTCTGACTTGTTTCTTTTAACAAATGTTTCAAAGGAAATCTCTCTTCTTTCACAAATTACTCTATAAATAATTGATATTTTAGGTACTGCTAACCGCACAAGACGAAATATGCTGAACTAGAAAGCAGGAAGCTGCTCATTTAGCATGAAACACACAAAATCCACATTGGCTTCCAAACTACTAGAAGGAATCAGACTTTATAATAAACATATTCAATTTTTCTTTCCACTTCAGTGAGTCATACTTTTTTTTTTATTGAAAAATTCAAAACACATATTTAGTTCATTTTAAGAGTTACTGTGTAGTCTTGTAACACTCTTAAAATACAATGCTGTGGAAGTTGGCTGCTGTTCCTAGAATACATTTATCTACTTTGTAAGAAATATGCTCTGTCCTAGCAGACCACTTCTGCTGAGATTTCCATCACTTCCCACAGACAAAAAACACACAATAAAAGGACTGCAACTTTCATTTTAATTGCCAGTTGTTTCCCTGAAAGTGTTTCCACTTCTTTAAAATAAAAAGGACAGCTTTTAGTCCCACTGAATGCTGCAGAATTAAACCAAAACATGGAAATAAATGAGGTACAAAATCTAGGAATCTATACACAAAAAAAGGATTGCCTACCAACCAGGAGGGGACAAAAAAAGCTCTAAAGTTGTCAGGACAACCTAAGCTACAATCGCAGTAGTAGTGCCTACAGAAAGGAGATGGTATGACAAGGAGGGGAGGATGATGCAGCACAGAATAAAACAGGGGAAAGAGCATTGTCACACATCCACAAAACAGAATCACAAATGACACAGAGAAAAGAAAGAAAACAGAATGATACATATGGGAAAAAAAAACCCAAATCCTACAACTGTGATTAAAAAGTCCAGTCACAACACATTCACAAATCTAATAGTTTCACTGGTCTTGGAAGAATTCTTAACTCAGTGCTTGCTTTCTCCTGTATAATGTATGACTGCATCATAACATCTTTATCATAAAAACAACAAAATCAGTTTAGTACTCTATGCCTAAAAGTTTAATGGATATTCAGCATTTGCAAGAAAAAATTACTTTAACTGTGTTTGTTTTAGCCAGATCTGAATGAGCCTTGTAAGCTGCGAGGCCAAAAGAAAAGGCATCCTTACTTCCCTGGCACAAAGCACAGAGAAAGTGCTCTTCAACAGCAAGATGACAGTTCAGATGAAAGATGGACTTCCAAAGCTTTTGCTTCCAGTACCTCACATAACAGGAAAACATCAATCACCTACTGAAGACTAAAGAAACAATTTTTTGTCTTGCTTTTTTTAAATAATGCTACTTCTGGAGGAAAAAAAAAAGTGCTTTGCACATTTTCCTTATTCAAATCCCAGAAAAAACAATAATAATTATTACAAAAAATTCCACACAGCATCAAGATACTTGAAAGAATAAAGAATCAGTATGCACTTCAACTAATGCTTTAATTAAAAATCCAAAGCAGTAATTGCTTTCCAAAACTTCCCAAAGGTGATCAAGCACTACTTAAACCCACAAGATGCAAAAAATATATACTATACCTAAAGGACAGTTCTGCTGACTGTTTGGAGGTATGTTTTCTTTAGACATGGAGATGAACATTTTGCCAGTCTCAGAAAGCTTCTCTGATTCCTTATTCTGGAATAAAAACCAAAAAACACAAAAGTTTGCATCATCAGTAAGAAATGTCCCAACAACATCATTAATCATTAACATCATTAACAACATCATTAATTTGAGAAAGGAGATTGAAAGTAACGTTTTAGCACATAGAACAGGTTATAAACCTCACTGATACTATCAGAAAAGTAGCTTCTCCTCTACAACACAGAAATTAGCTCAATAATTTTCATGTCATAAGGTATTTCAACTATACTTCCACATGGTTTCATAGCTTACATGTATCATCTCTGTTTTCTGTGGGAACTGAACTGATGTACTGCACTCTGCTTGAAACCATGAAAGAACTTCAAGGTATTTCAGGGCAAGATGAAAGTACCTGATCCCTGTAACTATACTTTCACCACACACCTTCAGACTTTATCAAACCACAGGCTGGAAACATTCTCCTCCTCTTTATCTTAGTTTTGTGCAGTGGATACAAAAAATGCAGGCAGCCCAATGACTCTGTAAGAAATAACTTTCTTGGGAGATGAAATACAACTAGGTAAAAATATTGACATCACCTACATAAAGGGAAAGAAATTCCAAATAACCTACCAAAACAAAACCAGGAATGAAACATTATAATTGCATTTAAAAGCTTAAGCTATCTGGGGGTATGTCCACCCACTTTTATTTCTCCTTTTAAACTAAGGATCTAATTCAAGCTGCCTGAGAGTTACAGTAGCTAAATAATTTAGATGACAGCTTCTTGCTAAGTACAGTTAAAAAAAACTAAATGGTGATCTGCACATTAGAAAAGATGCACAGCTTTAGAGTCAGGTGCTAAGATTTCTAATAGGAAAACCATGATAAGAACAGATTTGGTTGAACTGATTGGACTAAGTACTTTTTTTTTTTTTTTTTTTTTTTTCCCCTATTTTGTAGTTTCCCTATCAGAAACGTTAAGGCTATTTTTCTACCTTCCACTCCCATCCCACCACCCACTCTCTTAGAGTGGGCAGAGAGCGGTTCCCTAAATGGAAAATACAAATGTTACTGTGTATGCTTGGTGGCAAACAGCTTATAAAAAGACCTACCTAAGTACAGATAAGAAGTATCTATGGTAGAAATGGGTTTGACTAGATAAATCATTAATATATGTGTGTGCTCTAACAACATATACACCTTTAAGAGCATACTAAAAGCAAGCTTAAAGTGAGATCCTAGAAATGTGTTTAAATTCAGAGAAGCTATTTAATACTCTTACCCTTATTTCCATGTAAGGTGGATCATTTTCAAGCTCTGCCTTATCTTGTGCCAATTTGGCCTTCTGATCTTCAATAAACTTTTCTAAATCTTCTGCCATCATTTCTAAGTTGTAGGAAAAACACATTTGTGTCAGAATACAGAAGAAAAAAACAAACCAGAAAACATGCATTGGAGTTGGACAGCATACTGTTACTTTTTGTATCAATAAAATAACAGGAGCAACAGGAATAGCTACCATCTTGCAATTACGGTACTACCATGGATACCAGGCAGCACTGCATTTAATCAGACATGCAGTTGATTGCCTCCTCTGTTAGCTGTGCATCTTGCCTACGTAGCTGAAAGCTCTTCAGAGTTGGAATGTTAGCATCATTGTAGTGCAACTTATTGTACACTGCTGCCGCTAGATAATTTCATAATAAAAATTAAAAGTGAATTAATTTAGTGATGGTGAAATGGTACAGAAGTCAGGGCACATCCTCAGGTTTCACACAGCTGGTTTGGGTAGGCTTATTAGAATTAGAAATGCTGAAAAGCTTCATACTGCATAGACATGGAGGGAAAAAAAAGAAGGAAAAGAGTGACTGCATTCAAGCCCACTCATCCTAATCTGAGCATTCCCACCAATTCCACTGAAGAAAGTCATGTGAAACCATGCCAATGGATAAAAAAAATCTTATGTTATATTCTACTCTTACAGGAAGAATGAAGCGAGAAGGAAATCAAGATCCTTAAGTCACTCAGATGCTAACCCCATAACTTCTGTAATGCAATTGCTTGTGAAGGCTTTCATCAATCCCATCCTACCCGGGTTCTAAAGTACAGACTGTACAGCAGTTTAAATAAGGCTAATTCACTATCTTGCTAAAAATTATATTAAGTAAACAATAAGCCCACAGTAAGAAGATACTAAATAATTTCAGGAAGAACATCAAAGAAATTCAAAACAAAAATAGAACCACCAGGAATAAAACACACACACACAAAGCTCAGGAGAATAAGACATTAAACAGTAAAACATGACACAGCGTTCAGGGAGAATGTGATTAATGCTTACTATGAAAATCAAAACGAGAGAAGTAATGTCAAAATTGCAGCAGGTAAATAAGTTAATGTGCAGTTAACTTCAACTTCAACTTAAGGAATACAAGGAATACACCTAATTGAACCTTCACGTCTTACATGAGTGCTCTCTTGGATTGAAAATATGAACTCTGATATTGTTACAAAGGAGGCAGAACTAGGACATCCTATTTGCAAGCCCTAGTGGTACCACAGGACAAACAGTTCCAAAAATAAATTCCCCATCTGATTTGTGCTAAAACTTTAATCTCATTACTTTTGCACAGTGATAACAGATCAAAGATATCTATGAGACGGTAAGATTTCAGGCACTGATGAGTTTCACTGAGCCTATTAAGTTACGTAAGAATAACGAAAAGCCTGTTAAATAACTTGTCATAGAATCATAGAATTGCTCAGGCTGGAAAAGCCCTTAAAGATAATCAAGACCAACCTCAACCTAACCATACTACTCTAACTCTAACAACTAAATCATGTCCCTGAGCACCACATCCAAACGGTTTTTAAACACATCCAGGGATGGTGACTCAACCACCTCCCTGGTGAGCCTATTCTAATGCTTAACAACCCTTTCTGTAAAGAAGCGTTTCCTGATATCCAACATAAACTTCCCCTGGTACAACTTGAGGCCATTTCCCCTTGTCCTGTCACCTGTCACCTCTGAGAAGAGACCAGCCCCTCAAATCTAGTAATACATAGTAAAAAGTAATCATCTTCATGGCATCAGCGACACAGTGCAGCATCCATAGCAGAGAAAATTCCTGCATGAAGGAGCGTAAGCTTTATGAGACAGGAGAAAATGGCAGATTATACAGTTACACAGATTTACCTGTCACTGTCACCTCAATCCTAAATAAAACAGTATGCTGTTGGTTTAGCAATGTGTCAGAATAATGGTGTGAATTACCAGACCCTTGCAATCATTCCTAGTGATAGCAGCAGGTTCAAAACCAGGCTTGAAGACATCACTCAGTGGGTACCCTGTGTAGAGCAGGAAAGGACCACGTGGTAAACACTGGAAAAATCTAACAGGTATCCAGAATTGTATGGTACAAGCAATAGATGTGTCAAGATATTTAAAATAAAGTATTTTGTAAATGCTATTAGAAGCATATATGTTTTTGACAGCAAAGATCTGTCGGTTCTTCCTTCAGCCCTATCTTAAAACTTGTATTTGCATGCCCACAGCACAGTATCACTCAAATGAAAATTAAATTAAACGTACTATTTGTTCAGCTAGAAAAAGCCCTAAAATATATATATTTCATATATTTTAGTTTTCAAGACTGTTTAGCTTGGGTTTTTTCCATACCCTATTGCTTTTAAAATGGAATTTTGCATAAAAGCAACTCTGATAAACACAAAGCCAGATAGACATCACCTCAGTCACATACAGCAGGCAATGGAAAGGGTAGGTACATTCAAGAGAAAAAGCCATGTCCTAATGCCAGAGATAGACACTGGATCTACATGCAAACACAATTAATAATGCATGTCTCCATCCTCGAGACACTTGAGCCACCTGCTTGTATATGCAGTCAGTATATTGCAGTGAGCTCTGTGCATCTCTTTCACTACCTAGGGAAACATTCAGTGCGCTCCTTTTTACCACAGAACCATAGAATTGCTCAGGTTGGAATAGACCTCACAGATCATCAAGTCCAACCACAACCCCTTCCCTTCCCCTCATATTTCTTCGAGGAAGCGAGGCACAGGATCTAAAATCAGCACGTGTGATCAGACAGACTGCATGCTGTGCTGTCATAATTCTAAATATCCAGAAAACCTGACAGATGGCCATTCTCCTCCATAGAAACTGCAGCAAGGGTGGCAGGGGAGTGAAGTGCTCCAAGAAGCTCCCACGTGTGACGTTCAGTAACTGCACTTACAGGCATACTCACAATTAACGAACTCTAACTTAAAAAAAAAAAAAAAGAAACAACATGACTTTTCCTAACTGCGAAGGCAACCATCCACCGAAACACCAAGCCGATGAGTTCCGTGAGTCATTTCCCCTCACATTAAGACCTCACCTACATTTGCAGACCACGTCCCGCGGCCCCAAAACAAATTAACTGGAGGAAGCCCTCAGGGACGGCTCACGTTTATTTCTCCAACAGCGCAGCCTTTCCCGACGCGGGCGGCCCCAGCGCCCCTCCGCCTCCCCGCACCGCTCCCGGAGCGGGGCGGGGCTGAGCGCCCGGCCCCTCACAGCAGCGCTACTCCGTTGTCAGGCAACGGCCGTACAACAAGCGGCTCCCGCCGGAACGCCCCGCCGCCCCCACGGGGAGCACAGAAGCCCGCTCCGGCCCCGCGCCTCCGTTCCCCGCTCCCCGCTCGGCCCCGTCCCGTTACCCCGCCGCTCGCCCCGCGGAAGACGGCGAGGTCGCCCGCCCCGTTCGCAACCCGGGGCGGACGCTCGGCCTCCGCTCTGCGGAGCCGGGAATGGGGCAAAACGGGGCGAAACATCACCGAGCGCCGTCCCAGCCGCGCCGCCGCTCACCGGCGCTCGCAGCTCCGTCCGCCTCCCGCGCCAGTTGCCGCCTCCCCGGAAGCCGGCTGGCAGCGTTCTGTCGCCCCGGAGTGCTTTCCCGCTAGCGCCCCCTGCCGCTGCGGAGGACCCGGCCCGGGGCCTGCGCGGACCGCACCACCACCTCCCCGCTCCGCCCAGCGAGTCGCGGCCTGGCTCGGGCCGGTGCGACCGCGGAGGGGTGAGGCGGGCCGGGCGCGGGGCGCGATGGCGGCGGCGAGCGGCTCGTCCGGGAGCGGGATGGCGCAGAAGACGTGGGAGTTGGCCAACAACATGCAGGAGGCGCAAAGCATCGACGAGATCTACAAGTACGACCGCAAGCAGCAGCAGGAGATCCTGGCGGCCAAGCCCTGGACCAAGGAGTGAGAGCGGGGCCGTGGGGCGGGCGGGCGGCGGGGCCGGGGGGTGAGGCGAGGCGAGGCGAGGCGAGGCCAAGCGAGGCCCTGAGCGCTTCCGCGGCCTCTGTCCCGCTGCAGCCACCATTACTTCAAGTACTGCAAGATCTCGGCGCTGGCCCTGCTGAAGATGGTGATGCACGCCCGCTCTGGGGGCAACCTGGAGGTGATGGGGCTGATGCTGGGCAAGGTGGACGGGGAGACCATGATCATCATGGACAGCTTCGCTCTGCCGGTGGAGGGCACCGAGACCCGCGTCAACGCGCAGGCGGCCGCCTACGAGTACATGGCCGCCTACATCGAGAACGCCAAGCAGGTACGCAGCGGGGGGGGGGGGGAGAGGGAGTGGGATATGGCATGACTCTTACCTTCTTGCCTTCTGAAGTCTTAAGTCTGAAAGCGTGGTAAAATTCTCGCTTGCAGAAAGGTAGCAAAAACTGGTGAGTTGGGCAAAAAGGAAACTGATGAGCTTCAGTGAGGGCAAGTGTAGGGTCCTGCACCTGGGGAGGAACAACCACACGCATCAGTACAGGTGAGGGGCTGACCTGCTGGAGAGGAGCTCTGTGGAGAAGGACCTGGGTGTCCTGGTGGACAGCAGGTTGGCCATAAGCCAGCAGTGTGCCCTTGTGGCCGAGAAAGCCAATGGGATCCTGGGGTGCATTAAAAAGAACACGACCAGCAGGTCAAGGAGGGTGATCCTCCCTCTCTGCCCCAGTGAGGCCACATCTGGAGTATTCTGTCCATTTCTGGGCTCCCCAGTTCAAGAAAGACAGGGAGCTTCTAGAGAGAGTCCTGCAGAGTGCCACAAAGATAGAAGGGTCCTGGAGCATCTCCTGCATGAGGAAAGGCTGAGAGAGCTGGGACTGTTCAGTCTGAAGAAGGCTGAGGAATCTCATTACTGTTTGTAAATATCTAAAGTGTAGGAGTCAAGTGGATGCAGCCACGCTCTTTTCAGTGGTATGCAGCAACAGAACAAGAAGCAACAAAAAAAAAATCTGCAACACAGGAAGTTCCATACAAACATGAGGAAGAACTTTATGATAAAGTGATGGTGCCCTGGAACAAGCTGCCCAGAGGGGCTATGGAATCTCCTCTGAAGATATTCAGAACCTGCCTAGATGTTTTCCTATGTGACCCACCATAGGAAACCTGCTTTTAGCATGGGATTGGGCTAGATGGTTATCCCCAGAAGTCCCTTCCAATCCATACAGCTATGTGATTCTGTGAAATATTAATCTGCTCTGTGGCTGATGCAGAAGCCAGCATGGCATATGAGCACTTGCTGGCCTGTGGCTGCCAACACATAGCACTCTGACACTGCAAATAAGCACTGAAATCCCTCAAACTCTCCAAGCTCGAATAGTTTGAGGCCCAGATTAACCTTTGATTTGCCATTAATTCTTGAAGTATTTTAAATCAGCTGAAATTATAAGGTCCTTACATAGTGTAGATAAAGATACAACTATTTGGGTTATTTTGGAGAGGTGTGCTTATAGTCACAGCTTTCCGTGGGTTTAAGGATTAAAATAAATTAGGCTGGATCATGACTTCAAAAGAGAGTAAATACAGTCCAAAGGTAAGTATGTTCTAAGGCCTGTGGTGGGTTTGAGTTTGTTTGTTTGTTTTTTTAATAATGTATCACACTTCTTTATGAGAAAATTTCAAAGTAATCTATTTAATGTAGTTCATTGTATCTGGATGCTATTCAAGTAATGATTTTAATACTGTTGTTGCTGAAAAGTGTAGAAAATGAAAGGGTGTTTCTATCTGAAGATATGTTTCTACTACTCAGTTCTTAGGTAGAAAAATGTCTTAAGTATAGAGCATAGCATCAGTATTTACGTATACAGTTTAGTTCATTTGACTTTTAAAACAGCCCAGGTTTATATGGGAGTACTCATGATACAAAAATCAAGCAGAAATAATAGCTCAGCTTTGCTGGAGTCTGACAGCGTGCATGCTGGCTGCTTTACATCTGAGGTTGGCAAGCACTTTGTCCTGGAATAACTCTTTTTAATATTAGATTACATGTTGATAATATCCCTCTGCATAAGTGCTTTACAGAAGCTAATGTTGCAGTTACGTGCTCCTCCACGGGCAGGATCTGATGTTAAAATGGTTAAAAGAATAAAGTTATTTGTTTCGCCGATTCAAAAATAAATGTTCAATTCAGTAGATACTGTGTTCTGTCTCTCTTAATAGTTTCCAGACTTAACCTTCCTGGCATGCTCAGTATTTGGCAAAAACAAGCAGCTAAATGCACTGAACACACTGCCATGTAGGCTGTACTGAAATAGTTTCACTCAATATTGAACAGCCAGTACACAATTCTTGACCAGTTACAATAAACTAGGTGCAGTGGGCATTTATTCTCCTTGATGAACCATGACTTTTGATTTTGTTTGTTTGGGGTTCTTGTAGAGATAGCCCAGAGTATTATTTGGCAACTTCTGTTATGAGTTTCTTTGAGGTGAAAAATCCCCAAAAATAATCTTTTGGTTTTCACTGCCTACTGTGTACTGTGGCAATGAATTCTGACATTTCTGGTCTCCAAAAATGTTCACGTTTCTATTTCTTTAAACCTACCAATGATCTCACTGTATGCCTCTGAAGTGTGTTTCTGTACTAAATGGTGTTCATTCTCTATTGGCTTACTATACATTATATGCGTTTTTACATACTGGCATCATTTCCACTCTAAAAAAAATCCCACACTGAAGAGTCCTGGCTTACTTCATCTCGCCCTATGGAACCTCTTCTGTACTTCAGCTGTCATTGAATTTGTTGTCACTAGATCCTTGGAGTTATTTGTTTTGAGGTAGTGGCTCTGACAGCTAATACTACAGATCTGACAGTTTCTGGAAGGTAGTTAAGCAAAATAAGGTGTATGTTAAATATTTAAAGTTAGTACACAGGCTGTGTTTATATTCTTTTTATCCCCTTGCTGCGTTGTAGTGTGCTGGAAGGCCCAGTAGAGGGCAGCCCGTGCTTTACGAATGAGGATCATAGCTCTGGATTTGTTTTCCTTCACCACTGCTAGGTTGGTCGTCTAGAAAATGCAATTGGCTGGTACCACAGTCACCCTGGCTACGGCTGCTGGCTCTCTGGGATCGATGTTAGTACTCAGATGCTTAACCAGCAATTTCAAGAACCCTTTGTAGCAGTGGTGGTAAGTACTGTCTGATAGCTTATAAAACTGCATAGCAAGTTATGTTGAGAGGGGAGTAACTTCTAGATTTTTGTCCATTAGCAGCCTAATAATGTGGAGTTTGCAGGATGGAAGTGTTAGATCTAAATCTTAAATAGTTATTGCTCCTTTTGCGTTGCTGGCCACATGCTGGTCAAACTGGTAGTCTTGTTCATTGAGACCATTTTTGTTTCATTGTTCCAGAGGATGTAGTGCTGTACAAATCTATATGCTGCTCTTAGTTTGAAGTTGGTACATCTGCAAAAAATGCATTAGCAATCCATATTCAACCTCTTTCAATATAAGAAAAATCTGGTTTTGTCCTCTTTGTTGCTTTGTTCTGAAAAGCAACTTTATGTTCACACAGTTTTGTTGCTTTGAATCTAAAATGCCTTTTAGCTGAAATGAGTGGCATCACAGAATCTCCAAGGTTGGAAAAGACCTACAAGATCATCCAGTCCAACCATCCACTTATCCAATAGTTCTCACTAAACCATGTCCCTCAACGCAAAATCCAAACGTTCCTTGAACACCTCCAGAGTTGATGACTCCACCACCTCCCTGGACAGCCCATTCCAGTGCCTGACCACTTTTTTAGAAAAGTAGTATTTCCTAACGTCCAGCCTAAATCTCCGCTGGCACGGCTTGAAGCCGTTCCGTCTAGTTCTATCACCAGTTACACGAGAGAAGAGGCCAACCCCCAGCTCACTACAGCCTCCTTTCAGGTAGTTATAGAGAGCAATAAGGTCTCCCCTGAGCCTCCTCTTCCCCAAATGGTCTAGGTAGAAGATTCTAGGAAGTCTTTGAAGAAAAAATCTGAAGAAACTGGGCCCTTTCAGGCTGCAGATAACATTTTAAATCAAAATAAAACTTACTTTAAGTACAACTTGTGCAACTATTGCTGCTGAAGGAAATAAAGAATAAAAGACTGAAATTAGTCAGAAAGAAGGAATATAGGTAATGCTAGAATTCCATTAGACAGGGATAAATCACCCTAAGAAGAAGTATTTCTACCATATCAGTTTCCCATGTTATGACAATTTTACAGATTCAGAACATTTCCTTTGGGACTTCTTTCTGTTTTCATTTATTCCTTTTTCTTTTTTTTTTTCTTTCTTTTAAAATGAGGCAGAACATCAGTAAGTTTGTTCTCAAGGAGATTCCTTTCTTTCACCACAGTACAGCAGATCACAAGATCTTTCTTAGCTCTAGTAAGATTATAAGATTCTGGTGTGTTGTAAGATTAAAATGTGGATTTTTATTCTGGCTTGTTGCTTGCTCTAAGTCAATTTCTTTTCAAGTATTTGGGAAAATGGTGAAATAGGTTTGAAAAATGGTCCTTAGAAAGCCCATGGATGTCAACTGGAAAAATAGTGCTTATGACTAAACAAATAGAATTTGCACTAATTATGTTTCTGAAATATAATCGCTATTAATTCTAATAATTCATTAAATGTTACATAAGAAGCATTACTTTATTTTTTGCAGATTGATCCAACAAGAACAATATCTGCAGGAAAAGTAAATCTTGGTGCATTTAGGACATATCCTAAGGTAAATACTTAAAATTAACTGCAGTGTGATCAATAACCTCTCTTTAAATAATTGATTGGTTCTAAAGATTAGTGCAGTTTGATCATCTGACAGATAAATCTGCTTCAGTGTATCACTGTGCATTCATAACAACTTGATGCTATGCTGGTTATTGTGTGAACATTGATTACATTTAGAAAAGTTGACTTCTAGTATGTTTTTTTTATAGATTTTTGTCAGTCTTAAATCAAATAGACTCTGTAGATAAAGAGGCTTTCCTGTCATTCATTAATGTATTTATGTTAACTTTTTTCTATCATTTCTTTAGACCTAACATACTTGTAAAATTTGATCTCATATGTTGTAATCTGCTTTTCATTTTAGAAAAAACATTTGAAACTGTCTGTTGTTACCTTTTTTAGATAAACACTATGAGCCTACCAAAAAAAAAAAAAAAAAAACACCACACAGAAGAGGTGAATTAACATGGAAAGGTTAGGCTAAAAACTAAGAAATCACCGAAATATTGAAGATCTGGATCTCCACTTGCATTCTTACAGTTATACTTCTGACACATATGATTGTTATTTTATTTCAGTCTAATAAAGCTTAAGTATAATTGGAAGTTTAATTTCCAGTTATCATTGACACATCAAGAACATTAATCTGTTATTCAGTAAAACTGTAATTGTCAAGAATGTTTATGAGACATTCCAGTTTGCATTCAACTTTATTTTAGAGTTGAAAAATATACGGGAGCTCAACTTTGTAAAATTTGTGTTTCAGAAGAATATTCACCTCTGTTGGCAAAAAAACTTCATGAATGCCATATTTTGAACAGGGAGAAGAATCCTGCACCTGGAAACCAAATCCTGTGTAGAAAATGCACATTAGATGGGTATTTTTAGAGAGTCCTTGGATTGTTTTGCAAGCTAGTCAGTAGCTGTGCGGGGCAGCACCTTAGCTAAATAATTAACTGAAGTTTTATCTATCCCCAGAGCATATGCAGGGCAAGTATGTTTCCTCCCACTTCTCTTACTTTCAGTCTTGCCTCCAAAAAGGACCAAAATCACTTCCCAGAACAGGAAAAGAAGTCTTGCATTAGAAGCTCTTTACTATTTAAATCAAAAGAAGAAGAAAAAGATCAAATCATAACTTGCCACTCTGTTCACTTCCAACGCTTTTTGACAGGCTTGCAAACATAATGACTCTTAGTAAAGCGAAATGTAAACCTGAGATACAAGAAAATTCCAAATTTCAGGCTAGTGGGGGAAATGTCATCTTCTTTAGGGAAGTGTCTTTCTTTGCATAAATCAGAATTTTTGTGACGTGCTTTTCAAGAGCTTGGTCATTCCTTAGAAGTCCCAGATGTACTGTGTCATGTTTGCCCTTTCTTTGTTTAATTGCAGGGGTACAAACCTCCAGATGAAGGTCCCTCTGAATACCAAACTATTCCACTTAATAAAATAGAAGACTTTGGTGTTCATTGTAAACAGTAAGTAACATAAAAATTACCAACTGCAGCACGAATTCTCAGTTTTTGTATTTAGCCTAGTGATTCACCAAAAATTGCATTTCTTGGTATGTTTCAAATTGTGACATTATTTGTTGCATTAGCACTGTTGATTTTGTGGAAAAGTGTGTCATTTGTCAGAAGATCTTCTATGGGGGAACTGTTTTAAAGATGAAGTTTCTTTTAACCTAGTTGAAAGAGCTAGCAGTTGTTTTACTTATAAGGAGTGGTGCTTTCTTAGGGCAAGGAGTACAGAGTCAGATGTAGATTTAGCAGCAGGCCTGCTCTTCTGAGTAACAGCAACTGTAGTGCATACCTTTATCCTGTGTCACTGTCAACGTGGCTGCAGGTTTTCAATCATATTGAGTTGTTTCTCTCTTTGGTGAAGTGGAGCTGTTTCAAAGGATAACATCAGCAACAGAAAGAATTACTGCTTTTTCTCTCCCACTAGTGTAGTTTCCATGAATTTTAAAGGCAGTTTAATTTTTACTGTTGTCCTATCCCCCAGTCAAGTGTTCCTTGCTTCATACATACATGTACTTACTTGGAAATGCATTTGTTTTGCCAAGTCAGTCCCCTGATCAGATCCAATTTGTTCTTGCTGGTTAAGCTAAGGTGGAGTGGAAGGTAGAGGCAGATGATGGAGATGCAGTATTGGGTTGGAAGGAATGTTAAAATTCAACACCCTGCCATAGGCAGAGTTGCCACCCACTAGATCAGTCTGTTCAGGGCCCCATCCAACCTGGCCTTGAATGCCTCCAGGGATCAGCGAGAAAAAGATGGAACTGCTTCTTCCATTCTGGTTTTGATTCCATCTTCAGATGTTTTACAAGCCATACAGTTTAAGGAACTGTATACAGAAAACTTCTGAGATTTCATTGATGCCATGTAGGCTCATGAATACAGTGTAGGCCATTGCCTCTTTTTTTCCATGGTTTTGGTGCGTGGATATCTATCTATTAGTGCATTTATATCTGCATGCAGAGTCAGAACCCTCAAGAGATGAAGAAATTAATACAATTGAGAATTGACTTTCCTATCCAAACTGAGAAAAATCCATAACAGTAACTACCCAGAAATCTTTGAAGAACTGTAATGATTCTGTCATTTCAGAATAGTCCTTGTATGGGCACTGCCCATAAACCAACGTAGTTGCGTATGAGAGGAAGCTGTGTTTTATTGTTCTTTATTTGAAGTGGTCAGTTTGGGAGAGTTCATTTGTTTATTTGGGGGGTTTTGTTGTGGGGTTTACTGTTGTTTTTTTTGGTTGTTCTTTGTTTGTTTGTTTAAGTTTACAGTTTACAGCTTAATAGTTACCATCATAATCTCCATCTCAGGAAGCTGGCTTATCTTACAAGCTACTTCTTTTCATCCAAAGTAAATATTTTCCAGTCTTCCCTAGAAAGAAAGAGCAGTTACAGAAAAAGATGGAATTAAAACTGGAATTTTGGCACATTATTGAACTACTGATTACAAAAGATTAGAGTGATGGCTTCCTCTCAATAGTATGGGTAGATGCACTACAGATTTAAAATGTAGCCAACTTGAATGATAATCCTCACTGTTTGGTAGTCTAGTCACTACTAATTGTTTCATAGTAACAGTAACTTTCCATAGAAATTAAGCACTAATAGGTTTATTGATAGGCTGCTGAAGAAATTACTGGTCAAAATAAAATCTAGCATAACTTTAATGTTGCTGTAATTCATCTACGCATAGCTCAGCTTCCTGTCTACTTTGTCATCTTTTATGAATTGCTTAGTACCAGTAAAGTTTGACTTTAAAAACAAGTATGGTATAACAAAATTATTTGTCCATTAGTAACATTTACTGCTATCAAATGTTCCTAATTTAATTTGATGCGAGATATGCAAAATTAGTGATGTATTATTAAAAAATTACAGTACTGAAGAGGCATAAAATCACCAAGGTTGGAAAAGACCTTCAAGATCATCCAGTCCAACCATCCACCTATCACCAATAGATCTCAGTAAACAATGTGCCTCAGTACAACATCCTAACATTTCTTGAACATCTCCAGGGTCAGTGGATCCACCACTCCCCTGGGCAGCCCATTCCAGTGCCTGACCACTTTCTCAGGGAAGAAGTATTTCCTGATGTCCAATATGAATCTCCCCTGGCACAACTTGAAACCATTCCCTTTAGTCCTATTACTAGCTATATGGAGAAGAGGCCTACCCCCATCTCACTGCAATTTCCCTTCATGTAGTATTGTAGAGAATGATGAAGTCTCCCCTGAGCCACGTCTTCTCCAGACTAAACAATCCCAGTTCCTCCAGACACTCCTCATAAGGCTTGTGCTGCAGACCCCTCACCAGCTTCGTTGCCTTTCTCTGAACACGTTCCAGGAACTCATTGTCTTTCTTGTAGTGCTGAGTACAGGGGGATGATCACTTCCCTGCTTCTGCTGGCAACACTGTGGTACAACCCATGATGCCATTGGCCTTCTTGGCCACCTGGACACACTGCTGGCTCACGTTCAGCTAAGCATTGACCAGTACTCCCAGGTCCATTTCCTCTACACAGTCTTCCAGCCACTCCGCCCCAAGCCTGTAGGATTGCTTGGGGTTGTTATTGCCTAAGTGCAGGACCCAGCATTTGGTCTTGTTGAAACTCATCCCATTGGCTTCAGCCCAGCTATCCAGTCTGCCCAGATCCCTCTGTAGGGCCTTCCTACCCCCAGGCAGATCGACACTTCCAGCCAACTTGTGTTATCTGCAAACTCACTGAGTGTGCACTCAATGCTCTTACCCAGGTCATCAGTAAAGGTGTTGAAGAGGACAGGCCCCAGTACTGACCTCTGGGCAACACCACTCGTGACCAGTCACCAGCTGGATTTAGCTCCATTCACCACCACTCTCTGGGCCTGGCCTTCCAGACAGTTCTTTACCCAGCAGGGTGTATCTAAGCCATGGGCTGCCACCTACAGGAGGATACTGTAGGAAACTGTTTAGAAAGCTTTGCTGAAATCTAGCTATACTCCATCAGCAGCCTTTCCCTCATTCAACAGGCAGATCACTCAATCATAGAAGGAGATGATTGGTCAAGCAGGACCTGCACTTCATGAACCCATGCTGGCTAGGCCTGATACCCCGTGCTGTGTGATCTCCCCCAAGATGATCTGCTCCATAACCTTTCCCAGCATGGACGTCAGGCCTGTAGTTCCCTGGATCCTCCTTTCTGTACAGTGCATCATTGCATTGTTTTTACAAAATTAACAAAAACACTTGCAGTCTCTTAAATAAAACAGCAGTATGTATAGGGATTGCATAAACCAGGCCATATATGAAATAATTACAAATCATCTTGTAGAGTTAGAATTGGAAGTGGGAGTAACTTTTTTTATTGTTTAATACCTTGAATTTCTGAAGATATTTGCCACTAATAAGGACTTTTTCAGATGGATGTCATTTGGGTGTTAGAACAAAACAAGGTATATTTATATGGAATTTTATTGTGTGCACGTTTGTTTTTAAAGGTATTATGCATTAGAAGTATCTTACTTTAAATCATCTTTGGATCGTAAATTGCTTGAGCTTTTGTGGAACAAGTACTGGGTGAACACTCTCAGCTCTTCTAGTTTGCTTACTGTAAGTACCATAATATGCTATTATGTGCATATGTCTGTCTTAAACATCTTTTACCCATATATCCCATTTATCCCTTTACATATATATCCCTTACATATATATCCCTATACCCATATATCCCTTTACAGCACTGCAATAAATAGCATGTCTTAAGGTAATGCATTGAATAAGTAAACATTTCTACTGCTGTTTTTATCTTTAAATATCTAACAGGTGGAACTGTTAAAATGAGGTTGCAAGATATACGGTAGGTAAGCCTTCAGGGGGACAGCAGCAGCAGCATCAAAACCTTCCTTCTGCAGAAGCCAGTTTGAAACCTTCTCTCTTAGCCAAAATGAGCAGTTTTACTTGCACTTTCTTGGTTTCATTACTTAGGAATGGCTGGAAAATAATAAGAGTACTCATTTCAGTTTTTAAGTATTGAGTGTTTCTCAGATGTAGAGATCCTGTTTTGTCAGCCACCACTCCTGTAGTAGTTGTGTTCTGTAGTACATACATTGCAGATAGAGGTTAAAATGTACAGTACTACAGACTCTTTTAGCTGTTGTTCTTTTATTTTTCTGTATAAATATTTGAATTTATAGCTTAGAACTCAGAAATGTAATTGCTTGCTTTCTCCTAAGAATGCTGACTACACCACTGGCCAAGTCTTCGATTTGTCTGAAAAATTAGAGCAGTCAGAAGCTCAGCTTGGACGGGGCAGTTTTATGCTGGGTTTAGAGACTCACGATAAGAAATCAGAGGACAAACTTGCTAAAGCAACAAGAGACAGGTAAGACAATGCATACATGTGTTCTTCCCTGAAAAAAGTATTAGTTTTAAACTTATATTATCAAATCCGTAGTAGTAACCAACCAATAAAATCATATCCTGGAAGGCTATGGATAGGAATGAGGGGCTCCAGCTATGACCAGTTATTTTTGAAAGTTTAAGAAACACTTGCATAAAACTTTCATTTAAAATTTAAGAACTCCTGAGGTTGGGATAAGGTGGAGAAGGGTGAGAACCTTCAAACACTGATAAAAGGTGGTAGCCCTCTTCCCCCAGGATTTTGGGGGATTTTTTTGTTGTTGATCTGACGACTACAGAGCTCATTTTCTATTGTTAACATAAGATGCCCTAAATTGCTAAACAAATTCCCTGGAACTGGTCTTTGTGTGTCTAGATCCCATCAGTTCGCATTCAAAGCTATTGGCAACAACAGCTAAATTGGGGTGTGTGACTTTTCCTTTCTGGACAGTTGTGGAGATTCATGGGGTTATGGGCACCCTGAACTTCCAAAACAGCTGAATATTTTTAAATAAAATGACAGTTTAGTAGGTCTTTAGCCAACATTGAATTTATGCTTGTTTTTCAGCTGCAAGACCACCATAGAAGCTATACATGGATTGATGTCTCAGGTTATTAAGGATAAACTTTTTAATCAAATTAATATAGCTTGAAGTGCATCACTAGCTGATATGAATCTCCAAAGCAGAAAAAGTTATGGTTTCTTTCACTTGGACTTGTTCAACCTGGGAAAAGGATCTGAAGTGGAAAATTATTCATTTAAATTGTAGTACTTTAATATTTCCCACCTGTCTGACCAGATTTAAAGAACAAAACGTTCTGAAATGTAGTGTAACTTTTTGTTCTTTACCATAAAACACAACCAGTTTTGAGAATTGCTCCAAAAGGAAAATAAATGTGACTTACTGGATTTTGGTCTGAAATATTTATCTCAAGTATCTAATTGTAATAAAACAGTTTTAAAAATGAGCAAGTGTTTTGGGGGTTGGATTTTTTGGCAAACGTTTATCACCTGTTTTTCTTACTGTTCCAAAGAAGTGTTCTGTCCACTTAGACTGGATAGGTGAGCTATGCAATATAAGAAGTTGGGATCTCAGATTTTTGTTTCTGTGTTTAACATTTTAATGCCATTTGTTTAGCTTTTAACAAGTTATTAAATGTAATGGCACTGTTTAGTTTTATTGGTCCAGACAGAAATGGTTTCTTCTCATTCTGATGGTTTCACAGTTAAGATGAACCTTTTTCATTTCTAGGTAGTCAAATTACAGACAGTGAAACTGTGAAACTAACATGAAGCTCATACAATGTGACTTTTCTCCTGCTTGTCTCCTATTGCTTGTCATGGTCACTTGTTACCTGCAAAGGAACCTAACGAAAAAAAAAACAGTATCTCTGAAATATGAGTTAGCCTCATTTAGGGCCACAGATACTGAAATGCATTAATCATCATTGTTGCCTTATAACATGGTGCCACTGCGCAGCTGATGTAAGTTTGTTTTGGAGGCTTTCATACTGCATTTCAATAAGTCAAGATGTTTGGATTTCTTTTAAGTTTTTATCCTTAATCCTGAGTTTCCTGGGTTTTTTGGAATGTTTACTTTTAGGATAATTTATAACATGCTTTATACAATATGCCATTATGCTTTATACCTTAAGTAACTAATATTCCTTTTCAGCCTTAACTATGCCTTGATGTGGGTTTTGTTTTTGTTTTGGTCTGGAAATTGTAATAGCTATTACTCATTTGGGGCTTTTCATTCAAACGGATTCCAGTATGTTTGAAGCTAAGATGCAAGTTACACAATGGAAACATCATTCAGTAAGGAAACACAGATACCCTGAAGCAGAAATTCATCAAGAGTTTTAAAGCAGCAGCATCCAGCAGTTCAGGAAAAATGCTTTAAATTGGAGCTAGTCAGGACTAGATGGGAGGACAATTTTGTTTCTTCCAGCATGGCAGTGGTGGTGGGAGGCAGGAGAAAAATGTTGTGGTATTTCAGTATTCAGAGCTGTTCATTTACCTGAAAATGGCAAGAGCAAGCATGATACAAAAGCAAATGAAACAGCTAACCTTAATGTTCTTTTGTTTTAGAGCAACATGGGAGTTATTAAGTAGTTGTTTGCCTCACATTCACATCAGGTCGGAAGAACCATTCCTTGATTCATGAACTATTTGTATCAATACTGCAGTAACATACAGTTGCACGCTAGGTACAACACCTCTGTTCAATGTCAGCCTGTGTTCTAGGAAACTCCCCTTACTCCAGTGTCTTTTCTGTTTTTACAAGGGACACTCATTTTCTTGGCTTTCAGTAGTAGTTTGCACGCACCATTTCAGATCAAATAGAATCATAAAATGTCCTGAGTTGAAAAGGACCACAATGATCATCCATTTTCAACCCCCCTGCTATGTGCAGGGTTGCCAACCACCAGACCAGGCTGCCCAGAGCCACATCCAGCCTGGCCTTGAGAGCCTCCATGGATGGGGCATCCAAAGCCTCCTTGGGCAACTTCCTCCTGATTAAACTTCCTATTTAATAGACAAAGCATAATCCTGCATCTCTATCACTTGTGTCTTGGTAAAACTTTGGCTATGTTTTGTTTTCAGACATTTGGATGTCAGGGGGAAATTCTTTACAGAGTGATGAGGTACTGGAACAGGCTGTCCAGAGAGGTTGTGGATGCCCCGTCCATCCCTGGAGGTGTTCAAGGCCAGATTGCATGGAGCCCTGGGCAGCCTGATCTAGCATGAAATGTGGAGGTTTGTGGCCCTGCATGTGGGGGGGGGGGTTGGAGATTCGTGATTCTTGAGGTCCCTTCCAACCCTGGCCATTCTGTGATTCCGTGATTCCGTTTCTACATTGCTCTTGTCCTAAATGTGCTAAATATGATTAGGCATTAATTAACCTGTTTATTTTCTGCCCTTTGGTAAATGTGATATCGTGAGGGTAGTGTTTTTTGGGGGTTCAGAGTTTCAAAATAACCTTGGTTTATTACCTTCTTTTTGCTAAGTATATTATTTACTTTCTCATACTGCTCTGCACCAAATATTCCAGATCAGAATTGGACTCTCATTATGCTACTCATATAGTATGTTAATATACAATATTTGAAATACTAACTCAAAGCCTTAGATATGAGGTTTTTTTAATATCATGCAGTAAATTAGTGTAAGATAAAATGATAATAGCAAATACCAGACCAAATCCAAAACCAGCCAAAATTTTCATACAAGCATTAGAGTTTGAGTTATCATTGTTTTAAGGGTGTGGGTGCTTAAGAGGTGAAAATGACTGAAATATGGAGTGATAATAGATAAGATTAATTGCTTGCATGTAGATTTTTTTTGGGTGGTGTCAAGTCTTGAAGAACAGACGTCAGAGAACCTCCAGTTAGTTGAAGAATGTTTCTAGAGTTAAAAAACAATTATCCTAAACCTTTAAGGAATTAATGAAGTAAATTGTTCCTCAGGGTATATTTTTTTAATGAGCTGTAGGAATAATATCTGTGAGGAAATATGTAACTCAGGAACGTTAATTCTGACCTTTAGATGAAACTTCTAACATAGGAAATATTTGCTGTGACGTTTGGTTTGTTTTTAATTATGAAAAATTGCTTCGTAGAGGGCTTTCTGAAGACGACAATGTTCTGGAAGTAACACGGTCCACTGGATAGGTCACAGGACTCCATCTCAGGAGAACTGAGTTTTCTTCCTGGCTGTTCACAAACCAGGAGTACGTAAACTTGAGCAAAGCATTTTTGCCAGAGCAAGTGTTGTTTCTTCTCTCTGAAATAGCGAGATTGATCGTTAGCCTTTAAAAAATACAGATTAAAAAGGATAACTGAGCATTATCATTTTATAAACCAAAGGTCATCGCTACATCTTCAATTTGTCAGACATTAACAACCTCAACTAGCAATTCTCAGTAATACTGTTAGCAAAGATTGTTTATTTTTTTGTGTCGTTTATCTCTTATGTCATCTCAGATAGGAAGTGCTTTAGTCCTTTGAGAGGATTATAAATATATTGTTTTCAGAACTCTTATTTCCAACTGAAACATGCAGTCAGCTCCTATGTAATTTGTCCATCATTTCCTGTGTGAATTTTGCTGTTTGTTTTAGACACAGTTACCTTAGGGCTTGTGTATAACTGCAGTGCCATTACTTTATTAAAAACGGAAATTAATTTATGTGCCTGCATCTAATGGCAAGCAATCTTTAGTAATTACAACCATCTGAACTTTTCTCTCCAGCTGAAGATAAGTTGCTTTCACTTACCCTATCACTTGAGGTTAGAATTAAGCTTGTGCTTTTAATCTGTCCCTAAGGAAGACATTTTCAATCTGAGTTCCACAAAGCTGGAGATATAACTGGAGAAGTGTGGAGGTCCAAAAATCAAAGATATTCTTCCAACTTCAGTAAGGTTTAGGTATTTTGTATGGTTTATAAATTCAAAATTAACTTCTCATTAAACCCATTATTTCGGTGGTATGTTTACCTTTCCTTTAAAAAAGATCTTACGACAACTAGGTACAATTCTGAAGTGATTAAGATGGTTTAACAAATATTTGTGTATAAGCCAGGGACGAGCAGAGGGTAAATAAAACTTAAATCTATTTAAGAACATGGAGTGACTGCATGAATACTCACATTCACTCTGTATGCAGTGTTTGACAAAATAATGCTGAGACCAGTACACCTTCTGAATGCTGAGTATTAGCAGCATATAACTTCTACATTCTGGTTTGTGTATCAAACTTCACAACACTATATGGAAAGCTGTTGTCTTCTACAGCTCTATCTGGTGATAAGTGGCAGCATGATTAATGGCTATTCTCTCTATGGTGAAATCTGTAAAAGTATGTTCTGAGTTTTTACTTTCACTCATCTTTGGAGACTGAATCAACATTGTTGTATTATCTGGAGGTAAAATGCAATGTTACTGAAGACTTATTATAAGCACCAGAAAGACATTTGTAGCAAGCATATAGTTTTCTAGTAGCTTCACTTTTACTTTCAGGCTGCAATAGATTTTAATGCTGGGAAGCGCACAGAGGATATTTCACTTCTTGTCTCTCTATACATACATGGGTTGATACTACATAGATGAGTTGTTCTTGTTCCACGTGGGAAGAATATTTTTAAATCACTGTGCTCAGTCTTACAGGCAAGAACTTTGTTGGTCAAGGTAAAAAATGCCATCAACTGCCAATAATGATGGTAATATAGTTTTGTAGTAATAATAGACCTTAAAGTTGTGTAATTATCCATGTTGGTCTTGAGGCTTTGTCTGGCGTTGTACCTGTTTTAATTACAGAAATCATTTTGGGAACTTCAGCAAGCCTGTTACCTATTTCATTTAGTTACTTCAGGGATTTCCTGTCAGAGTTAAGTTTTTGCTTAGGCTCACACAGTTCTATTGACAATATCAATATTGCTGTCAATATCAGCAAAAGTGTTAATAAAATTGCAAACAGAAATTATATTATATTATATTATTATATTATTATATAAAGAAAGATCTCCAATCCAGTGCTGCCCAAACATGGCCAGTGCGGGGAAGAAAAATGACCTTAGCTTTGAATGCACAGTCTCTGCAAGAATCCATGCAAGTGATCCTGCTTAAATAAAATCAAGAACCGAGGTGTTGTCAAGTAGTTGTCATGCAACAGAACGAGTCCAAGAACATGAAACATTGTACACAAGGTTATGGCTTTATCTAAGTAATTATTTCAGGTAGGTGTCTCAACTGAAACACTTCCAGAACAGAAATATAAACGTGTGGAGTTATACCAGAATACACCTATTTCAGAATTTGACATGAAGACAAAACTTCATTACTGAGAAAACTATGTATTTACCAGAATTTGTGAGCAGCAAAAATAATGAAGCCTTATCTGTAGCATTTTATTGCCTGTTGACTGTAACTAAGTAGTTGGTCATACCTGGAGGTCTTTCACCACATCTATAATGCCCTCTGCACTGCTCCTGCTGTCCATCTGGCTACCAGATCATGGGTTAACAGGCTGTGTATACAGGCAGACATAACAAGGGCATGTATAATTTCCTTAAGAAACTGGGCTGAAAAAATGTCAGACTGAACAGATGATAGCTTTATTTTTCAAACAAAGACATTTCAGTACAGCACTCTCCTATTAAAATTATTGAAATTAAAGCTTACATTTTTGTGAACCTTATATTTGCTACCCCTGAAAATATAAAATGCAAAATGTATGTTTAAATTCAGTGGAAGGAATGAATTATTTCAGATATTTTATGCATTAAAACAGCTATACTGAAGCAGTTGTGTCGATTGCATTTCATGTAACTCTAACTACAAAGGAGGAAGGTAAGGTGCTCAGAAGAAGGTTTACCTGTTACTGAATAAAAGTTTGAAACCTGGCTCTGAAAAAGTTTATCAGAAATAGTTAGGCTTGAATGTAATGTTTTACAGTTAGAACTGTTAAATATTTTCTAAGATTTTTTGTCTCAATCGTTGTATGACACACCCCCACGTGTAATTCATGTATACAGAATTAGCACTATGCAGAATGCACACTAGTGTTTACACAAAGGAGACTCTTAAGGTGTTTTATGTCCTCAGAAATAAATGTGTGTTCAGTGTTCCAATCTAGAATTGTAAGAAATATAGCCACCAGTGTTTTTATACAGGTATTTCCAAAAGCAGATCTGAAGACAAGGACTGTTTGTACTCAGCCAAATTACTGCCACACTGGAGAGTACACAGATGATTGTTTAATGTTCTGTGCCACTAGATGAGAATCCTATTTCAAATCTTAATGAATAAATACTCTTTCTGAAACTTCTCCTAGCTTTTTTCTGCCTTTAAATCAAATTACCAGCAGACAGCCCTGGACACCTGCAGAATCTACAGCCATGAGGGAGAACAGACTAAGTCCAAAATTAACTTTTGTAATATTAAAGTACTTTTTTTGGACAGAAACTTTTCTCAGAACAAGCAGCTCGAGGGCATGCACAGCTTGGATTCCATTGCTGAAATAAGGACATCTTATGATCTGTATCTTCAGAAGGATATAGGAAATTCCAGGTTGGAAGTAGGGGACTCTTTATAGCTTGCATGCATTTCTAACAAAAGTCAAAGCAGTACACGATTGCTCTTTACAACACTGTCATTTTTCCTGTCAGAAATAAAAGTCCTAATCTTGGTTTCACTGGAAATAGTGTATTTTGTCACTGACTTCAGCTGATGCATAGCAAGCCCATAGCACACATATGTGTTATTGATTTACACTGTGTTACTGTGATGTGATGTTACTCAAATGTCCAGATGTGGAGTCCTCAGTACAGAAGAGATGTGGACCTGTTGGTGCACATCCAGAGGAGGGCTACAGAAATGATGCAAGGGATGGAACACCTCTCCTATGAGGACAGGCTCAGAGAGCTAGGACTCTTTAGCCTAGAGAAGGCTGAGAGATGGCCTGATAGCGGCCTTTCAGTATCTAAAGGAGGGCTACAGGAAAGAAGGGGACAGATTCTTCCTAAGTATCTGTGTCAATAGAACAAGGGGAAATGGCTTCAAGCTTAGGGAGGGTAGATGTAGGTTAGATATAAAGAAAAATTCTTTTACAGTGAGGATGATGAGGCACTGAATCAGGTCACCCAGTGATATGGTTGATGCCCCATCTCTTACAAGGTGAGGGTGGATCAGGCCCCTGGGCAACCTGATCTTGCTGTGAAGGCCTCTGAAGGCCATCTAGGCCATTCCTACCCTAAGGATTCTGTGATTCTACTCATATGCTTAATTCTCAGAATCACAGACTGGTTGAGGTTGGAAGGGGTCTCTGGAGGTCATCAGCTCAAGCAGAGTGTCCAGGACAAGATGGCTTCACAGCCGTCCCTGTGCCACTGCTCCACTACCTGCACAGCACAGAAGAGCTTTGCCCCACCTGTCCTGGGGCTGCTCCTCTGCTCCTCCCCAATGTAGGACTTAGACATCATGAGGCTGCTGCTGAGGTCACTATGGATGGCAGCACAGCCCCCTTCCCATCAGCAATTAACTTATTCATTTAAAAGGGCACCAAAAAGACTGATAAAACGTACCAGCTGTCATCAGAACTTGGCACTGTAGGCACACCACAAGACAGGGGTGTGAGAATCCTTCTTTATTTTTTGGCTCAAAGCTTGCTTCCTGATGTATTTTTTGGGTGAGATCACACAGCACGTGCGTGGTGTCCAGGGGATCAGGCCCGGCCAGCATGGATGACCAGACCGGTAAATGAAGGAAAGGCTTGTAGTCTGCACAGACTTCAGCAAAGCCTTTGACACGGTCTCTCACAGGATTCTCCTGCGGAAACTGGCTGCCCATGGCCTGGACAGGTATACTCTTCTTTGGGTAAGGACCTGGCTAGAGGGCTGTGCCCAACAGGTAGTGGTTAATGGAGTGAAGTCCAGCTGGTGACCCGTTTCAAGTGGTGTCCTCCAGGGGTCGGTACTGGGGCCTATCTTGTTTAATATCTTTACTGATGACTTAGATGAGGGGATTGAGTGTACCCTCAGTAGGTTTGCAGATGACACCAAGTTGGGAGGTGGTGTCGATCTGCCCGAGGGTAGGGAGGCCCTTCAGAGGGATCTAGATAAGCTGGATCACTGGGCTGAGGTGAATGGGATGAGGTTCAACAAGGCCAAGTGCCGGGTCCTGCATTTTGGCCACAACAACCTCATGCAGCGTTACAGGGTTGGGGACAAGTGGCTGGATGACTGTGAAGAGGAAAGGGACCTGGGGGTGTTGGTTGATGCTCAGCTGAACATGAGCCCACAGTGTGCCCAGGTGGCCAAGAGGGCCAACGGCATCCTGGCCTGCATTAGAAATAGTGTGGCCAGCAGGAGCAGAGAGGTCCCCCTGTACAGATCATCCCCCTGTACTCAGCTCTGGTGAGGCCGCACCTTGAGTATTGTGTTCAGTTTGGGGCCCCTCACTACAGGAAAGACATTGAGGCCCTGGAACGTGTCCAGAGAAGGGCAACGAAACTGGTGAGGGATCTGGAGCACAAGTCCTATGAGGAGCGGCTGAGGGACTGGGATTATTTAGTTTGGAGAAGAGGAGGCTCAAGGGAGACCTCATCGCACTCTACAACTTCCTGAAGGGAGGTTGTGGTGAGGTGGAGTTTGGCCTCTTCTCCCAGGCAACGAACAGGACTCGGGGAAATGGCTGCAAGTTGTACCAGAGGAGGTTTAGGTTAGACATAAGGAAGAACTTTTTCTCTCAGAGTGGTCAGGCACTGGAATGGCTGCCCAGGGAGGTGGTGGAGTCGCCGTCCCTGGCAGTGTTCAAGAGGCGTCTGGATGAGGAGCTGCAAGATCTGGTTTAGTGCTTGTGGTAGCAGCGGTGATGGGAGGATGGTTGGACCAGATCTTGCAGGTCATTTCCACTGCACGTCTGGCCGTGCTCAGAGGAGACAGAAGACACCTCTGGCACGGCAGCCCTCTACCACAGGGACGCTGCGGGCTTGAAACCAACAGCCTGCAGCCCCGGTTCGCCCAGACATGCGAGGAGTCACGCCGCGGCTCAGATCAAGGCCGACGAAGCCCGCTCCCACCCGGCGCCGTTCCCGCCTCCGCTCTCCTCCCAGCGCGGGTTGGGCGCGGCGGGAGCGATCCCCGCCCTCACGCTGTTGGCGTTTGGTTGCCGCAGCAACCGCCGGCAGTGGCGGCTGGAGCGCTGCCTCAGTGGCCGCCGGGCCGGGAGGTGAGGGGGGAGCGCGGCCGGGATTCCTCTCGGGAGCGCACCCTGCCCCTGCTGTGCTGCGGGCGGGGCCGTACAAGCAGCCGCCGCACGGGTCGCGAAGGTCCCTGTGCCGTGTGGAGCTCGGTGTCACGCGGCGGCCGAGCGGTCCCGCACCCGCCGCAGCCGGCAGCCCGGCTCGTCCCGCCGCCGTAGTGCTTGCTCTGGGAGGGGTTGTCGTGTGAAACCGTCAAGAAAGGAGCAAGGGTCTCAGTGAAAAGAAATAGCGTCCTTCTTGCTTTCCATCTACTCCTACTTTCATTAAAACAAAAATAAAAAGCTGGAACGTCTTAGCTAGCGAGTTCTTTCTACGGCTTTCATTGTCACTTTCCGCCAGCTCCCCACAAAGCAGCGCTGCTCGGGTGCCCCGGTTCCCGCGGGTCAGCACCACGCCTGGAATGCACACAGCAGCTGTGTTCAAGGCTCGGGCTGCGAGCAGCCTGACACTTCGCTCTTTGTTTTGTAGGCACGTTCGGGCTCTCTGTCCCATCTGCACATTAGTCCGAGAGGAAGCGCGGCTCGGCCTGCAGCGCAGCCATGGTGCGGCTGACCACTGACCTCATCGCCAGGTGCCTCGGCCACAGGAACCGCAGGGAGGAGGACTTGGGACGGCACCTGCAAAAAATAACTCATCTGAATCTATCAGATAAAAATCTAGATGCAATCGTAAGATCCGTTCCTCTTCCTTCCTTTTAACCCGGCCGTGAGGCGATCCATTGTTACTGTTCTGATGAGTTGTTTATCGCTGTGGAGAGCAGCAAGCAAAGCAAAGGTTGTATTTTGTAGCAGCCACGTTACTCCTTAACATTTATATCTGAAGCTAAGCTTTAAAAATCTATCAGTTAGGAAACGTGCTTAACGTGTTGCTCTTGTGTGGAAAACTGCTTTTGTCTGCTGGTATACTGAAGGTTTTCAAATGTGTTTGAAATACATAAGCGAACTTTTCATAGAAAACAGCAAAGTGAGTGCCTCCAACAGTCTGCCAGGTCCCTCAGTATCAAACGGACGTACTTTTCTTCCTGAACCAAAAGTCTTGTTCAAATGCCTTACTCATGTGAAACTGTAGAAATACATATATCAGTGTAGCAGACAAGAAAGGCATTATCAGTACATTTACTAGTTTTTGCCATTAAAGAAAATCCATCTAATTATACAAGGAAGAGTAGTGAATTGAAGTGTAATAGTGAAATATCTTTTCAATATTTCAGCATTTTCAGTATTGCAGTGTTACACAAAGCTAGAAAAGAAAAGAAAAGAAAAGAAAAGAAAAGAAAAGAAAAGAAAAGAAAAGAAAAGAAAAGAAAAGAAAAGAAAAGAAAAGAAGAAAAACAAACCACAGTTTGCTGCTTTTATAATTTCATACAGTTGCTATATTGCAAAGGACCTCTTAGGAAGTCACCAGAATAGAAATATCTCCACTTCTTTAGCTGTTTACATAAAAGTAATATTTTAAATTAATCATTTAGACCTTATGCTTTCTTATAGACTGCAGCCAGATCATTGCCATGGAATCAGTAGGTGCAGGACTCTGATGGCAGTGCTCTGATGCTGACATCCAGCTATATTAGTTCTGGACACTTTAGGTCCAACCCAGAAAAAAAGATTTTCAGCAAAAGTTTGGGTTTTGATTTAAAGATTTGTATATATTGATGGTTACCCTTGTAATTGATAAGAGCAGTTTTCTGGTTTTTGGTTTTTTTTTAAGGAAATTGTAATGATATTACATACAATTAAGTGCAATGTTCATTTCGTTCCTTCTAATGCCATATTTTTTCCATTCTTGGGAATTTCATAAAGGGTTGTTAACTTTCAGCATAATATTTTCCGTCTATCTGTGGTTTAGTCCTTAGATTTCAGAGGAAGTCTAAGAAAGGAAAGGAGAGTTCAGGAACAGGATATGAGCCAAGTGAGGTTAACAGATTTGGACTGCTGTAGTGGCTTTTTCAAATTAGACAGGTTAAAATCTACATATATTTTTTTTTAATTGCTCCCTGGAGCTTATTCATTTAAAAAAATAATCCATGACCTTTCCATTTTCAAAAACGAAACCTGCACACTTAACCCAGTCCCTCCCCCCTTTCAGCTCAATGGTATGAAATTTATACCGGTTTTGTAAGTCCCGAGTTAATTTGAATCCCCTGAAGATACTGAGCACATTTTGAAATGGCTGAACCCTGAATAACTGAATTGTTGTGTGTAATGGATTTCTGTTTTAAAAATAAAAGTGTGGTTTCAGCTAAGAAGTCTAAAGTACCTTGTATCATATGAACATACGTAGGCAAGCAAATAGGTTTTTTCATTCATCTCACTCCTTGGAATAGCCACAGAGAGTTGTTAATTCCATCAGTCCATTTTCTTGGGATTTGTTCATCAGATGCCATAGAGAAGTTTTGGAGAAACTCATTAAAAGCGTGCCACCATTTAGTTTTTTGAGAGGAGTAGAAAGAAACTTGACATTTGAGTGGAACTGTCGCATCAGAAGTATATTAAAATACACTGATGTGCAACCTTTTGTAGAAATTGTTCTTCCTTTGCCAAGAACTGTTTTGTATTACATCTGTGAGGTTTGATGGAGACAACTCACAACAATTGTGCTTTTCTGAAATCTTTCTGATGAAGGCAGGGAAGGGAATAAAGACACACAGGATCTGATCTACCTGCTGCTGATGGCTGTAATCCTCAGCTTCTAGACAGCAGAACAGTTACCAGCTATTGCTATCATAAATCTATGTTGGAGATTGTTATTGACTCCAATTTATTTTTTTTTCTGGGAAAAAAACATTGTTAAAAGTGTAATAATAAATTTAGATGTAAAAACAATCAACAGCTTCCAGAAACAGGCAGTGAATAAAAGCAATAAGGCATCAATTTGTTATTGTTTCTTACAGGGTGACATCTCATTGTGCAGAAACCTTAGAGTTTTGTATTTATATGATAACCAAATCAGTCAAATCCAGAACCTGGGCTTTGCTTCACATTTAACACACCTTTACCTGCAGAACAACTGCATTTCAAAGATTGAAAATCTCTCATCACTGAAAAACCTCGAAAAACTGTAAGTTGAAAATAGTGAATTTATTTTACTGGTGAAAGAATAATTGTTACACTAAGAAATGAAAAAAAGATGTTGCCACAAAGGTCTCTTCAATAGTTAAGTTTTCCTTTTCAACTGAAAATAATTGCTTATGATTTTTCAGTGAAGTGTTCTATGATGAGTAAAGTAATGACATCTTAACATGTATTTCTTTTTTGTTGTTTAAACATAATTTTTTTAAGAAAAGCTTGAATCCATTAGCTGTGTGTCCTACTTGCACGCTACCTTACTTTTTCTATTATTATTTCCAACCATTGCACAATAACACCTTTTTTTTAAATAGTATTTTGATGACTTATGTTCACATTCACTTTCAAAGGTTGTAAAACCAACTTTGTATTTTATTCTTCAGGTACCTGGGGGGCAACTCTATCACTGTAGTAGAGGGTTTGGATCAATTAAAAGAAATAAGGGAGCTACATATTGAGAGTCAACACCTCCCTCTCGGTGAAAAGCTTCTCTTTGATCCCAGATCCCTTAGGTCCTTGGCAGTAAGTACACAGAGATTCTCAATGGGCTGTTAATCAATAGGTCAGTATTTTTAGTGTGAATGATTAGAAGGACTCGATCGTTGTGTGTATTTTTTCTGAGAACTGGTGGCAGACTGACATATTCTACTGAGGGATTCCCATCCCTATTGTCGTATAAGCAAGGAGTAAACAATTATTTTGTTGATATTTCCCTGATTTGATTATCACATTAATTTATTTACTGCCTCTTGTACTTCTCTAGATATTGCAATGGCCAACAGAAGGGGCAAACAGCTCTTTGATGGAAATAATGAGAGGCAATCTGAAGCATTCCGTTCTAGTCATGTCATTCTTCTATGCTGTGGTACATAAAAATTCCAGGAAGTCAGCTTTTGACATTTTTGTTTGAGATGTTAGTTGCTCAGTAAACATCAAATTTATTGTTGAAATAGGTTTTTGGTGTTGGTTTTTTTTTTTTTTTTTTTTTTTTTTTTTTTAAGTACACTTCAATTACTGGTGTTTGTAGTTTTGTACTGCAATAAAATTCACTTGCTGTATCTCCTGATGCAGTCAGGGATTTATGATCTGTTTTGTGAAGATGAACAAAGAACATTCACTGACAAGTGAGTTCTTTTCATGTGTATATCATAAACATTTCACCTAGCTCTAATTCTTGCTGGTTCGAGATGTCGTAATCCAAGACATGTATTACTATTTTTCTTTAAAATAAATGGCCCATTACTGTGACAACACTTTTATTTTTTTCCCTCTGCATTGGAGAGATGATGAAAGTAGAGGAGGGTTATACAGCTTCAATTTTCCCAGCATGATAGCTCATATATTTCAGTGTTTTGCAGCACCTTGCAAAGACTCGCTAGCAAATTGTTCTTCCTTGCTATTATTTAAGTTTTCTGGAGGTTGGTTTGGTTGGGTTTTCTTTCCAGAAAGACTTTTCATCTTTAGTCACGTTACACCTTTTTGGAAGCTACCTGTAAAAACATTCTATTTTTACTCTTCAAACATTAAGTATTTTGTCCCTTTTTACAAGATGTCTTCTTATCTCATCTTCTTCCATTTGGGGCTCTTAATGATGTCAGACAAAAGAGCCAAAACATGGGGCCGTGTAGCTCTCGGTGTACTATGAGCACATGTTTTGCTGATGACAGTATCCTGTATCATTTGTCTGAAGTGCTTGTTACACTGTGTGTATCAAAATGATACTGGCAATTGCTGTCTGTAACACGGGTCTTGTTCTTAGCTCAGATCTGAAAAGGAGGCTAAGTTTCATGATCTTTAGTGCTGAAACAAATAGACATTTTCTAACCAGCAGTAAATACGGTATCTGGTATAACTCTAAACTGCATTAGGGACTCATTTCTATCTTGTAGACATATAAGCTTCTCCTTGGTTTTACATGATACTACACTAAGTATTTCCTGAGATAAATAGCTGAACTACATTTACTTCTTATCTAGAATGTGAAGATCTCTGCAACTATTACCTGTTAGAAAAGGCAAAGTGCATCATGTGACTCACTGCTGTTCCAAAGGGGCAAACCAGAGATATGTGCACAGAGAAGCTGGCAGGATTAAGCCGAAATGAGAAACCAGATAGTTGAGCTGTTAAATGGGAGCGTGGGTATCAGATGTGGATTTCAGCTCTGTGTAGTTCAGATGTAACCTTAGAGAAGTCAGTCAATTTCTCTGTTATCTACTTCTGAGGTAGAACTGGTAAACTTGCTCTACCTTTACTCTGTAAAGCATCTGGGGAAAAAAAAAAAAAACCTGTATTGTTTGGAAAAAAGTTATATCTATGTTTGCTAAGAATTCCTTAAATAATTGAGAAATAAGCTTACTTTGGATTAACCTCAGAGCCAGAATAAACAGCACTTCAGAATAGGGTGCAAAGCCAAGAGAAAACAATGTGTGAGGCATGAAATGTTTGCATGTACATGTTTGTGCTTCACACACGCGTTCTTTAAGACACTTTTCATCAAGAATTTAGAACCAAGTCATGCATAGCATGAAAAAAATCATTTTCTACCTTTTTCCTCCAGAAATCTTTGTCTGTGTTGAATATTAGCAATAACAACATCGATGAATTAAAAGAACTGGCAGTTCTGGAAAATCTTTCTCATCTTAGAGCAGCTGACAATCAACTTCAACATATGAAGGTATTGAAATCAATATTTTTTCTACTTAGTAAGGATGGTTTTTTAAAATGTTACATTAATCTTTATCACAAAATAAACAAGTAAAGAAGTAAAAAACACTTGTACAGCTTCTAAACCTCTGATTTTCCAAGCCTGCTTTTCTTATTCAGAAATCTTGTCAAGGTTAAAAATGGAGAGCCATTCACCTAAGATGTCCAAATGTCCTTTAATCCTATGCGAAGACACAACTGTGCATGCATCTATCAATCTGATAGATATAACATGCACAGAAGTTATAACATGTATAAAATGTAGAGAAGGCATGTATGTGTCAGCCATCTGAGTGACTATTAGCAGTTTAATTTGCAGAGTACATGGCCAGTGTTTTGTAATTAACTTGCAGCTATTTACTATATTGTAGTCCTTAACTCTCAGTTTAAATGTAAATAAAAGCAAATTCTTGAATATCAAGTTATGTAGCTGTTCTTTTAGCCCTTCTAATATCAAAATGGCTTTTTGACTGCCTTTGGTGTAGCATAAGAAGTATTTGACATGGAAAAATATGTTGAATCTCTTTCTGTTAAGGAAATATAAGTCTTCATAAGCAAGAGCTCTAAGTCCCACAGTAACAACTAAAACAAGTGAATCCAAAGTATTTCTGTTCTTCCTTTTGCAGTAGTGGATAACCATATCCACTTAAACCATTAAGCAGAATGTCCTGGACTTAAAACTTCCAACTTCTCAGAAAGGAACAGGAACATTGGCCTTGTCATCTCTCATTATTTTAGGAGTTATGATGTTTTATATTTCTTGACATAAATAGAAGTTCAAAAAATAATTTGAGTTTCATGCTCAATAATACTGAGTAGTAAATCTATAATGAACAGTATGCTAGCACTGCTAACACTATCACTGGATGGTACAAGCATGAAAGAACAAACTTGATAAATGATTCCTGATAAACACTGTTTTCATTTCATATAAACATGAGGCATTCATGTTTTGCTTTCTTTTGACTTATTTAGTTAATAAATACTAAAAATGAATTGGCTTCTATTACAGCCCAATTCATCAAGAAAATACCTTGATTAAATTAAACTGTCTTGTTACTGGTTTGCATATACATTGTGTTTTCTTACAAAAAGTAAACTACTACAAGTTAGTAATTACTAAAACAAGTATGGCAACTAACTCTTAACACATAATGCCTTTTATGTTTAACTTGGCAGTTCTGTTTACTGATGAGGAGATTCCTGTATGTATCTAGCAAATACCTAGGTCAATATACTTTATTTGGACTCTTTATTTAAAATATATTTTAATACTAAAAATGTTGAATAATGTATTCTTTTCTTTTCTTTTCTTTTTTTTTTTTTTTTTTTTTTTAGCTAGAGTATTATTAATGGCTTGTATTTCAAGCTATGCTTCTGGCTGGTAATTGTAATTGAATTCACATAGAAGTACAATTCATATAGGCTTAGGCTAGATAATTAAAACCATATTGGATGTGTTGGCTAAATCAAAACAACACTGAGGTTTTTTAAATAGGTATGTATGTCTTTCTAAAAGGATTCCTCTCAAAAAGGATCCATTTCAAAAGAAAGCTTAGTGTGTGATTTTTAAAATTGTTTCTTTCCTTCTTGTAAGTACAAAATCCTTCAGTTGTGATGATCTTAAAGAAGATCATCTTAGCCAAACAGCTGGTTGTTACTAAGGATGAGGATGCCGGTTTAGAAGTGGTATCAGTGTGTCAGAGGAAAAAAAAACCAGTGTCTTCTGAGACAGAATGAATGGATGAAAACAATACATTATTCAGTAACTTTGTGTATATTTTTTAGTTAATTATTACAATTCATTATTTTCTTATCGAGCAGACAAGAACTAATATCCCTCCCAGTAAATTAGACATACAGATTTCCATGTGATATAATCACAGGTGTTGAAAAAATATGTGGTTAGCATTTGAGTTACCTGCTGCTGCTGCTATCATTTAAACTCGGATCAAGCTCTGGTAATTTCTGAAGGTAGCTGTCCTGTGTTGTATAAGAGTGTCCAAGTTTTGAAGGTGTAGAGAAATTCTATTCGTATTCCTTCAGGCCTGTTAAATTAGTTACTGTATTAAATGTGTCAAACAAACAGGGTAACACAGCTGGATATCCAGCTCTAAATCCCACATTCCCGTTCATACCACCCCATCGCTGCCAGCAAGAACATCTCCAGGAATTTTTTGCACTGATCAGAGACTGTGGTGGTGCCTCAGTGAGTGAGGAGCAACGGAGAATCAGTACCCAGCTCTGCTTCACCCAGTGGGAAGAGAAGTTGTGGAGGAGCCATCCAGACCTTAGCAGGTCTGCTCAACAGCTGTAAGCTGTGTAGCAGAGGTGGATGACAGAGGGAATGAAGTGGGGTCTGTGAAAAAAAGGGATTTGTGAAAAAGTAACAAATGCATGAAAAGCGACCTTCTCGTGTAAACTTTGCTTACTTTTTATATAGTTAGTACAATCACTTGATGTTTAGACATTTATCTCAGCTTTTATCACATTTTGATATAAACCTGTATTCCCTCCATTTTCAATGGTGCCATGCTGATTTCAGCATAGTAGAAAATTAGGGCTAGTGAATTCATGCATGTAGTGTTCTGGCTAATTCAGGGTATTGTTAGCATAATTAAGAGACATAAGGCATATGACCTTGCTTCACGTTACTGAATTTTACCTAACATGGTCAGAACAGTAGACAGAACAGAAAGTAAGTAATTCTACCCGGCACATGGAAAATAATTTACTGAGCCTGCCACATGTAAAATGCGTGTTATGCGAGTTATCAACAGTATCACTGATTTTTAAAGAATTGGCTTTTCTTTGCTTTCTATCGCTTGTTACTATTTCATTCCACTGAGCTTCTTAAGATAGGCTCACCAGGTCTTCAAGTTTGCTGTATGTTTTGGTAAGAATACTAAGGGGAATTTTTTTCAAAGCGATTTCTAATTTTGAAAGTCCTGATGACACAAAGACAGAGTGCATATATGTATATATACATGTATAAACAATAGACTTCAGATTTGGGGAGATTATGACTGAAGTGTTTGACTAGACAGCAAAAGTACAGCTAGAAACACGTATACAAGTCAGTATTTTCCAAGTCTTTAATTTATTCAACCTCTGCCCAGTATTGATTATGACAAGAGGATATCACAAAAGATGAATTCATTCACTTCAGAATTGAGTCAGGAACGAGAGAAAAATTATAGATTTTCTCCAACTGATTATGACAGGTAGTCAAAACGGTGACAAATGGCTGTCTGTAGATGCAGTTAGGGTGGTTGTACTCGACATCTCCGATAAAAACTGGAGCAAACTGGTCAAATACCAATTCTTAAATGGCCATCTTTAATTGGTAGGAATGTTACTGCCAGCACTACAGCTGCCTACTAAGGCACTTGCCCTTCCCCCGCTCCCCCCATAGATGGAATATAATTTGCTCGTCAGTATTTTGTAGCAGACCTCAAAGTGATAGCATGACATGATCATTTATCAAACGGAGACTGCCCAAAAGAGTGTCTGGTCCCTTTAGTACAGCTTATTGAAAGGCTGGGAAGTGAAAGCACTTTATTAGAGACAGGAAGGCAATGAACAACCAGAGCGTATCGAAAGGGTAATCATATTTCAGCACAGGATTAGTGCGCTCTTAGATAAACACACACTGGAGTAAGCATGTTCTGGGTCATTTATCAAGTAAGTAACAGCTAACAAAAACCTACAGGACTCTTAGTATGCATTCATCAAAGTTAAACTGTATACATTCTATTTCAGTAGTAGACAATGTTGTGTTCCAAAACTATTACCTCAAAAAAGTCTCTCTAGTGAAATCCAGAACACGTTATAAATTTCAATAACAATGCTTGAATGCCCAGGTAAGAATAAATAAATAAACTTGCTAAATCCTATTTCTTTTTTAATAACTTTAACCTAAATCCAGAATTCCCAGAGTGATTTTCTAAGTTTGAAGGAGGTAAGAGATCTCTAATTGCTAGATATTCCATTGTTGGCATCACAGTACAAAATTCTGTGGACTTCACAGTTTCGAATCTATTAAATCATAATCACTGTGGGTTGTTGTTTGTTTGTTTTGTTTTTTTTTCAAATTACAACATAAAAAAAAATCTCTTGCATTCATATACATTGTTTTAAATCCTTGCTTAAGCTTTATAGACATACAAGGAAGCATATCAATAACGACGGTTAAGTGGAATTCTGAAAATAAGGGATTTCAGAGAGTATCTGAGTAGGAAGGTGCAGTCTGCTAAGCTTTGCATCTTTTTACCTTGAATTTATTGTGTTTAAAAGACAGAAGTTGTTTTTTTTCTGGGTCATACTGCCCTTGGGTAACCAGACAGAAACCCAAATAGAGAAAGGTATATTTCAAAAATTTCACTATTTGGGCCAATACTATAACCAACCACCCACAGTTATTAAAGTGTGGGGATTGTTTTTCCCCCTTTAAAATAAAATGTATGTATGTATAAATAGAGAGGGAATCTGCTGTGTTTTACCGGCCTTGTAGCTTTTTTTAGGGTCTTTGTGAAATAGTTATTCACAAATTTTTCAAAATCTCTTCAGACTCTGTGATATTCTAAGGGCTGTGTGAGAGCATGGGGGTGCACAGTTTACTTGATGCATGCACATTTTTATCTGGTCATTCTTCTGCTGTAGGAATTTATAGGCGGGATTGCAGTGGGAATTGTAGTGGTAATTTTCCATAGCTGGCATCACTGTATCCTTAAAAACACTTTTTCAACTGCTTCACCATTTTCGGTGCAGCTGCGATACATTGATGGAATGCTGTTGAGTGCACGTTCTCAAAGTACATGAATAATCTCACTGAAGAGCTCGGGATTAGGGGCTGACTGAACAAATCTCACTGCTGTTCTGTTCTACAGTGGGGAAGGGAAAATAACTGCAGTATTCTGTTCTTGTGTTAATTGTAGGATTTGGAGGTTGTATTAAACAAATGGACAAAGCTGTGCAGCATGGATCTTACAGGAAACCCCATCTGCCACAAACCAAAGTACAGGGACAGGATTGTTGTACAGTCACAAACTTTAGGTAAAAAATAAAAGCAATAGCCAATCAAAGAACCTGCTCTTAACCCTTTCTGTTTTAGAAAGTAACTGCCACATTAACAATTCTTGAATGACACTGTGTATATGAAGCCAATTATTATCCTATATAGTTATGTCAAATTATACATTTTTACTTTATGTACAAGCAACGTAGCTAAAACTGCTCCTCTAATAACTTCACAGTTTGTTATGTAGCTTCTGCTGCTAGTAATAGTAACTATTAGTTTTAGTGATAGATGATTAGTGAGATTGTTATAAGACAGGAAGACATCTTTGTGTTCACATTCCAGGTGTGAAACTGGTTATAAAAGATAAATTAAGCCTGTTCCTCTGTCAGCCTGTGGGGGTTGCGTAGGTGACACGAGTTCCTACCACACCAGTTTGAATTTCTATTGTGTAACATTTGTCCTTAATCATGAAATCAGAATTTTAGCTGAACATAAATATATATATCTTGAAAATTATAAAAAGAATTGGTGCTTTCTTTTTCATTTAAAACATGTCAACTCACTCCTGCATCTAATTAAAATATGAATATCAAGCTGGAATGTATCACTGGATTTTTTATTATCATTTTTTACCAAAAGACTAAAAAAGAGGAAAAAAAAAAAAAAAAGATTTGAAGAGACCAAATACTTTTCTGGTATCATAGAAAATGTTCTTTTTTCTTTGGCAGAATACCTTGATGGGAAAGAAATTAAAGAAATTGAAAGAGTGTTCCTAATGAATTGGAAAGCCTCCAAAGATATCAGGAAAAAAAGCAAAGGAAGAATGACAAATGAACATGCAGACTATCTACATTTTTGTAAGCAAACTAATCACTTACTTCATGACTGCACTGTAATAGCAGCTAACAGTAAATATATTAGAAATGAGGCTTTCAGTGACAGTAAGACAAAAACACAGGAGTTGAAATTGAACTTTTCCAGTATCAAATTTAATTTTAGAGCCAGCTCATGGATTTTTCTGATTTCCCCACCGCAGCCTCCCAGAATCATGGGAAGGAGTAGCTGGTATGTTTTGAATGTTTGTAAATACCCATGATTGCTTTCCATGCATATAACAAAATAAAGTGTTGAGTGCTTTGCAGTAAGTATGTCTGAAATACATCAGGCTTCTATACTTACTTTATCTGTTTATACTGCCAGCCCTGTGAAGGGCCTTTACAAAATACACAACTAGCAAAAAGAAAAGTTTGAAACTTAGAAAAAAAAATAGTTTTGAAGGAAAAAGCCTTAAAAGAAAAAGCACTGAGTTTCTGAAGTGAGAAAACAAATTCATTTTGAGATGCAAAACTCACAATTAACTATATTAAATATTAAAATAGATACAATTTGACTTGGAATGTTGAATTAATTTTTTTTCTTTGTTTTCTGCAGCTGGCTTTGAAACATCTCATTCTATTCTTCCTTTTGACTACAGTCCATCTCTGACAGAAAAAACAAATATTTTAGTTCTGTCTGAGATGCACGAAGACAGAAGGAATCCTCTGCCAGCAACTGTGGAAGAAAATAAATCAGAGGAAAACTCAGGTATGTACCTCAGCCATCTTCCTCTTAGTTCTTTTGGGGACTGCTTTTACAGTTCTTACTGAGCCAGTGGAAAACAGGTATGTGAGGTAGAATTGCATCTCAAATCAGTTTCAGTTTTTTAAATGGTGTTGTGTTTGTTGTCTTTATTTTGTTGTAAGTCAGGATAATAGATTCTGGTTCCTGGTTACAAATCAGCAGACTAGGTAACAGTAAGAACTGTACTCGAGTGTTACTGGTTTATCATAAGAATTTGATCATCATTGTAAACAAAGGTAAAACAATACAGATGTTAATTCTTGGAAATGCAGTTACTGTCAACAACGCTGGTGAACACTGATACTTTGCATGCAGTATTATATGAAGGAGAAACCTTTCACTACTATAGCTTACTTCTAATGGACATGTTCAGTATTGTATACATGACTACTGTTTTCCTGTAGCATCGGCTGAAGACCGATGAGATAATAGGGAAAGGAAATCTGATGTCTGTGCCTTACAGACATTCAGACATTAGATGAGCTTAAACAATTTAGAGTTCAGTGTCTGTATTGCCTATTCACAAAGGCATCCTTGCCAGCTCTAACATGACTGTGGGAATAAAATCTAATAGGGATTTGCAATTTGGGACCTCAGTTTTTCCAGTGTTACCTGTTAAAAGTATTTGTTTAGTTCAGTATTTGGAACTTAACACCACTCCTTCCAGTCTTTTAATATTACTTATAACTTAACTCTTTTGTTATTTATCAGCTCTACTGGACAACAACAACAACAACAAAAATATTGTTTAAGGAATCCTATATGTAAAACAAACAAATTTAACTGACATAGCTATTCTTTTGTAACTAAAGCACTAAATGTAGCATTTTAGTTTACATTCAAATCAGAATTTATTAGTAGGTTTGAAGTTTTGACTGAGCAACATTTAACACTATTTTATTCTTGACAATTTATCACTTCTCACTCCTTTGGTTTTGTTCCTCCCAATTATTTGTTCCAATTAAAAATATCTTTTCCCTTAAAAAGGGAAGAGGAATTACAAATGAATTTTGAAGTAGTAGTTTACTCTTCATATGGCAATGGATATATTCTGTCCTAAGAAGAAACTGAACTCACAAATGCACCTATTCTGGATATTTTTTTCCTGATGCAGAAGGCACACAGCAATGGAGAAATTCAAAAACAAGAGCTGCAGGCATTCCTTTGTGAAATAAGATTAAAACTCAGTGTTCTGTCAGCCTGCATTTCATCTTTATTAGTATTTTGTCTTTTGAGCCAGGCTGAATAAAACTAAGCTTTCATTTGCCGTGCCCTTTAGAGAATGGAATGTGCGTGTACAGCACCTCCAATTTACTTTCTTCAGTGCAAGAACTTCTGCTGTCTCCCTTAAAACAAAACATTCTTATTCTGCTCTGTTATGTTAAAAAGTTGTTCAACTGATGAGCTTCTTGGCTTGAAAAAGTTCTGCCAGTATTAGGAAGCTGAAGTACAATCCTAGCCCTTTTGAAATTCCTTTTGACTTTAGAAAGGCAATGATTGCATTTTTTATGCAATCTGTCTTTATTTAATTTGCAAATGTAAACTATTACAATTTGAGAGATTATACAGATATAATATATACATACATGTATACATATATGTATAATATTATATACATATTATATGTGTTAACATAATATACACATATATAATATACACATGTACATGTACACACATTTTTAATTGGATACACAAAAGATTATAGTGAACAACAGTAAGGCACCATGCATTTGATATTTCAAACAAGCTTTGAAAGTAGGACTCTTCTCCTGGATGCCAGAGGTTGCCATACATGTGTAATTACATACATGCCATTCCATGTGCAATTGCTCATCTTAAGATATATTCTGTCTTTATATGTCTTAACAACGCATTCTTGTTACTGGTGGAATGTCATTGAAAACAAAGAGTCTTGAGAATTAGTAAATGGTTTGTGAATTCTTTAAAATGTTTAGGCAGATGAAAAACAAGTCGAAATACAAGAATATTTTTTCTTGGAGTGCAGGCAGACATGAAGTAATCACAAATCACAGTATTCCCTAGTCAGATTCAGTAATCAGTGATACGTACAAGTTTGCCCAAGTGTGAAGCAAAGGAAATTTTGTCAAACTGAACAATTACTCCCATTGTTTAATTGAAATTTAGTATCAGACCAAAGAAATCAGTGAATTTTAATCCTACCCTCTGTGTTAGCCAAATAAATTATTCCAACAGATGTTTCCTCTTTCTTTATACAAGCTAGGTGATTTTTGACCCTTGGCAACTGAAAAACAGGCATTAAATACCTTTTTAACCTACATCTAAGATCCACTGAGGATTACATATAGCTTGAACAATGAAGAAAGCCACTTATTACTCGATTACTGAAATGTGTCATTAATCTTTCTTTTTTGATAATACAAAAACAATAGCAACTTCATATTGGATTTTAAAAGTTAGTTTTGAACATTTAGAGATATTGGCAGGAATTAATTAAAAGAAAACAAACAACCATTTTAAAGATACTTAATACCTTCCAATGGGAAACGCTGTTATTAATTTTCCCTGAGTAAGGAAGTTGTTGAAATTTTGATGTTGTAAACTTAAACTGTAACCAGTAGTGTCTGCCCACATTTCCTTACTCATTAAGGTAAATATTGTTATAGATTTGCAGTTCAGAATTCGGTGGGAAAGTCACCTTTTGTTTCTCCAGTGTATGTGCAGTGTTTGAAAATATGGCAACGTATTTAAATGATACAGTTGACTTATAATTCCTACTCTAGATTGTGTCAGCTAACCATAAGCCATCTCCTAGCCACCATGTTAGTCCTGTGTAGTTCAAGGAACTTGTAGTCATCAGAATTAGTTCTATACCCAAAAGATAACTTAGAATCATGCTCTTATGTCATGTTAGAGAATATAGTTCTCTTATTTGGGGGAGGGAGAGCAGCATTACCTCCATGCAACCTTAAATATCATTCTCTTACTGAACATCAATTTCAGCATGCTTCTGCACCTTCAAAAATAGGGAATACTCTCAGCCTTGTCTTCAGAAAAAAATGGGAACTACAGAATTAAGATGCAAATAAGTAAGTTTTAGCTGTGCACCCTCTGGCTGCATTTAGCCACTGAACTGCCTGCAGGTACTTCAACCCTATTCGGAATTAGGTGCATAAAATACTTGGCGATACCAGCTGGAGCACTTGGGCAGAGCTGAGACCACGTTTTCCAACTCCAGGTCTGGAGTTCCTTTTGCAGCAGCTACATCACTGCCTTTCCTTGGTGGAGGTGTGGAAGGAAAAATGTAAACATTTTAGTGAGGTCTAGAAAGTACCAATTGGCAATTAATTATGAAGGCAGAGGAAAAGAAACACAAGGAGTTTTCTTGCCACTGATGGGATGTGAAAGCCATGTTGTGGGATATGAGAGGAGTCAGTGGAATGCTAGATAAGTTAAACTATAAGGATGAAGAGAGGAAATTCTGAAATAGCATCGCTGAAGCAGAGCTATTGGGCTGGATATTGGGTGTGAGCAGTTTCTGGTTACCATGGTCCCTGTAAGATTACAATTGGCAATTCAGACAATTGAGTGGTTGCTTGCCTTTTTTCTGAAAGAGATTCGGTACCTTGTGTGAGTGGGAGTACTTTCAGGGGACCATAATTAAAGCCACCGTCCTGCGTACCTTCATGGTATTTTCTTTATCTGTGTTTACAGTTTTGCTAAATGTGGTCCTGAATGATTCTTCATGTGCTAATTCATAATATCTTTAGAAGGCAGAAGATAACAATATCAATACAAATGTAAGATTATATTCAAATGCTGTGATCTTCTGTCTAAACTAAATTTCTGTAGTAGTTATTCGAAAAAAGTAGCCTTCATATGCACCAAATTTGCAATACCTAACACTGCCACATCATTCAGCATCACAAAGACAGTGATAGAAGGCATTCCTTTTTGGCCATGAATTCTGCCATTTACCTGGAGGTTGCTGATTTGGAAACACTCTTTCTTTCCTCCTCATTCCAGTTCTCTGTGCAGCTGTCTGTGCCCAAAATTGGGAAAGAGAAATGATCTTTAGATACAGTATGGAACACTTCATGCAGTAATAGAACATGTGCTGAAAGAGACACACTGTACCCTTGAAAAGAACAGCCCCTTTTTCAAATAGCTGAATGAGGGTGTGTGTCTTTTGATGAGCTTTGCCAGCCAGACCACATGTACCCCCTCCATGTCCAGATGAGCACATTCCTTACAGGCATGTTCTCATTGTGAGCTGCATGCTGGTCAGCAGGGGAGCAGGGGCACATCTGCCTGCATTAGTCTGCCTTCTCTTCCAGGAGATGTCTGTTATCTCCCTGACCTTAGAAGACCAAATGGCACGTGCAGTTTGGCACACAAGAAGAGGTCAGGAAATTAGCAGGGCTCAGCTGGGTCTGGAGGCTGTTACATGCAGACCTGCTGTATGCTCACACCAACACTGAAACCCAGACTGTTTGAAACCCTCCACGTAATGTAGATGAGAATTTTACTAATAATATTTTTAACAGAGATATGTATAGAGGGCTGCTCAGTGATTTTTAAAGTGGAATAAAGTACTATAGGGTAGGATAAGAAGGAAAAATTAAAGTTTATGTATCTATTTTTCAGGCGTTATAGTATTTGCATTATAAAAGTTATTAGATAAATGAAACAGGTTTACACTACATGGTATTCTTATCTTTAGGTCTCTGTTGTTAGTCTTTGAACAGCCTGCTGTTACGATAAACATTCAAAGCTCTGTAACATCTTTTTAGTCAGCTGCCTTAGCACTGCACATTTTTATTGTGTAATATACAAAATTATACAAGTCAAGCACAAAGCATGCATCCAATTCACAATGTAAGTAACTAGTGCTGTGTTTTACTAACTTCTGTAAAACCACAGTATAACTCTGGAAGCTCTGCAGCTGAAGCCAGTTTCAATACACTCATTTACTGCAGTGATACAAACACTGGTTCATCATTTGGCTTCATAGAATCATAGAAAGGCTTGGATTGGAAGGGACCTTTAAAATCATCTAATTTCAATCCCTGCTGTAGGCAGGGACAATTCCCTCTAGACCAGGTTGCTCAAAAAAACATCTCTAAGAACCACTGTGAGCTAAACAAAAATCACCAAGTTGAGCAGATACAGCTCCTGTCAGACACTTTGTAAGTCAGCATTGAGCATAATGGGAATGGAGCATTTCAGCACGTGCACCTGCCACTGGGTTCTTCAATTGCTTTGTAAAAGTGCAAACCTTGTCAACTTGTTGCACAGTTGCACAGTTTTGTGAACATAAGTTGCAATGGCTGTTGAATTCCTATGTATTATGAATGACTGCAAGTTTTCAGTAAGTACAGTATTCCCTTTGTTCTCAGTATAAGCTGGAAATTTCTGAAGTCCTTCAAGCTCCATTTAAGCACCAGTGTTCCAGTGGCACTACTGCCTGAATCACAGAATCACCAAGGTTGGAAAAGACCTACAAGATCATCCAGTCCAACCATCCACTTATCACCAATAGTTCTCACTAAACCACGGCCCTCAACACAATGTCCAAACGTTCCTTGAACACCTCCAGGGTTGGTAACTCCACCACCTCCCTGGGCAGCTCATTCCAGTGCCTGACCATCTTTCAGAGAAGAAAGAATCTATAATTGTGGATGGAAATCATGAAGTGTGGGCTTAAAAACAGCACCATCTCTATGCTATTGTTACAACTGCCTACTTAAAGCCTTTGAAGATGGATTGAACTACTGTGGAGTTCTGAAGGTTTTCAAGGATGGCAATGCCACAGACCATTGCACTGCACAAATGCCCTTACTGCCATTTGTGTCTTTCCCTCACGCCCACTTGGAACTTCCCTTGCTATTTGTCTGTTTTCAATCACTTTCTTATCCCCCACATGCCTGAAACTCCCTTTCAGGAAGATTTGTTCCTATGGGCAGAGGTGAGGGCAGACAACACCAAAATGTGCTGACATTTGCTTTCGCTGCTTTCTGGCTCACCACCACCTTTAAATAATCATGAGAGCCATCTCCAGGTGACATTGGCTGGCTCTCACAGCACTCCAGGTTGCATCACATCCAGCTACAAGGAGTTGGATGGAGTGGTTCCAACTCCATCATTATCTACTGTTCTTGGTGCTTGTTCCCATCAAAAACCATTACAGAGGCCATAGACCTGGGAGGTCTGAGAGCAGCCCTTTCCATAAAGATCCTGATGCTTCCAGAGCAAGCCACAGTGATTTTGGAGGTTGTTGTTCTGTTGGAAGTACTAACAGGGAAACAAAGTAAGGCATAACTGCTTGAACACCTCCTCCTGGTGCTCCTCTGATCTTAGTCAGAGTAAATGCAGGGATACTTACGCTTTGTCATCACTGTATACACATGAATTGTAAATTTGGATCAGAAACTGATGAAACTTCCAAAATACCTATTTACAGACACTAAAAATAAATGTAATATATAGTGACTGTAATCAATAATTTATTCTACTTTGCTAGAAACTGTTTTTATTTTGTTAGTCACCTGACCTTGAAGGATTATAAAAGTTCAGTGCTAAAAATAGATGTATTTGAATCTGTCTCAATCTCAAGTAACACTGTAACCAAAAACTGCAGAAACACTGACATCTTTCTGTTCCCTTCATTCTGAGCAGAATTAATTGCTGCATCGAAACCAAGAAAAGTCAGAGCCAGCTGTGAAATGACCCACGTAGCAAACTAATAATTTAATTCAAAAAAAGAGATTTGGAACAATAAGATCTTCCTTTCTTAGAGAGTTAATATATTGCCGTGTCATATTAATCACTGATAACGTGTCTAGTAAAGTTGGATGTAATCAGTTACACATCATTTGTAGTAAAATATTTTGGAATAAATGATTTAGTCTTATCTGATTTCATTTAGATGAGAATTTGCTTTGACTATTAGTAAGGTTTTATTTCTTGTGGAACTTGAAAATTAACTTGAAAAATCTTGATGGCTGACCAAATATTTCTATGTGTATATGGAAAAAGCTGGTCAGTTCTGTGCTGAGGGCCCCTTCACATCCCAAATCATCAAATTAGGTTGATATCCTCACAACAGGGCAGGACCAAGCATACTTTGTTCCTTTTTCACCTGCACCTTTTGGCAACACTGATTACAAACTTTGTAGAAATGCTGTGTGGTCCTGAGGCATGTTGATGGAGACAGAAGCAATGGTGGTTTTGGTGTGCTTCTGGCGTAATGGTCTGATCTCTCCTCTCTGATCTCTCTGATGCAGGTTGAGGAGGAATCTGAAGTAATGGCAGAGCCAAGCTGAACTCTAAAAGTCAGAAGTTACAGGATGTGCAGTTGGTCATTATTGGATTTTTTTTCCTTCTCAAAACTAAAAAAGAAAGTTTTCTGACATCTATTTGAATATGTTATCTGTGTCTTTATAATCTAAAAAGCAGACAAAATTAAGTATGTTGAACTTAACACTGCCTTGCAAGAGCATTCCAAAATGTAAGGTGACTGCCAATTTATTTAGAAGAGACGTTCTGTATTGTAAGCATGTGAAAATATCAGCACTTAGTGGGCTAAACTAGTTGTCTTCTTCTTAACTTTCCTCAGCAAATAAGTTGCCTTTAACCAGTGTCTTAGGTTACTTCCATGTATGATACTCTTAACAATTACACAGAGGTGTGCTAATAGTCCCATAGTGCAAGAAGAGAGCCGTCAGCACATGATGTGTGAGAAGATTTGTAGTCCTAAAAAGTTATTTCCACAATAAGGATTTTTTCAGTTTCTGATAAATGAAGTGGAATAGTTAGAAAAAAGCTCAACAAGATTGATGGTATCTGTACTGATGAATTTTTGGGTTGGGAATATTGCACATTAATTTGACATCAGCTTCTGCTTTATGTAGCTGGGACTTGAGTTTGGCTGCTTTGCACTGGTTTGAGTAATTAGATGAGTGCTCAAGTCTTCAGATACAGGAAAACTCCAAATGTACAGATAAAGAAAGTATGGACTGCAAATTGCCCTTGGAATGAAACCTTTCCTAATGGAGTTTCTCTGTCTGAACGTCAGTACGATGTCTTGTGCTTGAGACCCTCAATGAAATAAGGAAAGAATTTTCCCCGAATTAGAAAATCAGGACCTTTTTTTTTTACATTCAGTGTTTTGTGTATTTTGTTGTCATTTGTGTTTTGTTGTCTTTAGATAAATGTAATTCAAACAAACTTAATTCTCGTACGCATTCTCCCTGAATTACAAGATACTTTTCATTGGTAGCAAAGAAACAGATTTCCAAAAGTAATGTAGTAATTGAATGGTATCCCAGCCTGGAGCTGCCACTTGCTTCCATTAAAGCTTTTGAGTAGTTCAGCATCAGAACAACAACAACAACAGAAAACAGTGAAACAATGAAAAAAGTTCTGATGTGTAACTATTGCTATTAGTCCATTAATGAAATTAGTATTGACCCAGCATGATATTTCTATTTTTTGCTGCCATGATCTATGATATTCAGGTCAAGGAAGACAGAACAGTAAAAGCTGCTTCTTGGTAAAACAATTTCCAAAGACAAATGTAAATATTTTGGTGAATGTTGAACACTGACAGCTGCTGGATTCGATGCATGGCATTGCAAAGCTGCCCTCTGGCCTTTGTAGCGCAGTGTATCTGGGGATGCCTTCCCACCCTTGCACATCTCTATTTAAAATCATTTGAAGGATGTTTAGTACTTCTCAGTGTGGGTTTTTCTGTGAGTCATTCCCATAGGTTCTGAGTATTTTCAACTTTCACTTGAAGATTTTATTATTTATACACGAATTAAGATCTCAATGAGCAGTTCCCTGTCCAGAATGGGCTGTGGGGTTTCACACAGGTTCCCCAGACCAGCAGCTCACACCGCACTGCAGTCAGTAGTGTTAATATTCATGCTGTACCTTATCAGCAGACAAACACATTTTTAAAATTCTTATCGGAGAAATAAGTATGGGTGAAAATGAACAAAATGGAGCAAAGTGCCACAAGTGTTCACACTGAACTGGAGCTGTAAAAGCAGAGAGTAATGTGACAAGAAGGGAGCAAACCGTACCTGGAAAAATATCACAGTCTCCAGCAGAGCTGTTCCTTACTTAAATCATACTTGAAATCTGGCTCTTCTGTGACCGGGGCATTTCTCACATCTGAAATATACTGTAGAAGGGAAGGCAACGGAGCAACTCAGGCATTTTATCTGAGAGAGAAGAAGCAGCAGCTGCAGCAGCCTGTTACACTTGAACAGTTGATGCAACTGTTTTCCTTGTTGCAATGCAAAAAGTTAAAAATCCATTCTGTGTGGACATGCCTTGTGCAGGCAAGGACACTGCCTTGGGGTATGGCAGAACCAGCCCTCTGATGTGTGCACGATCTGGTGCATTTGTGGTTATCAGGAAAGGAAAGAGGAGCTCCTGGGGGTGCTCCATCAGCCTCCAGGGAGCCACAGTCATCATTCTTCTGGGCACAGCTGCTGGATGGGTGAGGGAAGGGATCGTTCCACTCTGCTCTGTGCTGTGCAGCCTCATCTCAAGCACTGAGTGCAGTTCGGGTGCCTCAACATAAGAAGGGCACAAAACTATCAGCATCCAAAGGAGAGCTACAGACATGGGGAAAGGTCTGTAGGACAAGATGTATGAGGAGCAGCTGAGGGCCCTTGGTTTGCTCAGCGCAGAGCAGAGGAGCTGAGGGGAAACCTGATGGAGGCTGCAGCTCCTCAAAGGGAGCGGAGGGGCAGCGCTGAGCTCTGCTCTGTGTGACAGGAACCGGGCCCGGGGGAACGGCATGGAGCTGCGTCAAGGAAGGGCAGCTGGGGGTTAGGGACAGGATCTGCACCAGAGGGCGGTGGGCACGGAACCGGCTGCCCAGGGCAGTGTGCACGGCCTTGAGCTGTCGGAGTGCAACGAGGCAGCAACGCAGGGTTTGGATTTTGGACGTGGAGCTGGGAGTTGGACACAACGATCCTTGCGCGTCCCTTCCAACTCGGGATATTCTACGATGCTGCGATCCACGGTGCAGACGAGGCCCGTAACTGCGGCCTTGTAAATCCCCACGGAGTGACTTCTGTCAGAATCACTCCCGAAGGAAGCAGGGGAACCCCGCAGTGCCGGCAGCCCGCTCCCAGGAGCGGCTGTCTGTGGGGCGGCCCCACGCGCCACCGTGCGGAGCCGGGCAGCGCAGGAGCCGAGCAGCCCCAGGACGGGGCCGGAGGTGCCCACCCGGCTCCTCTCTCCTGCCCCAAACCGCCCCTTCCCGGCCTGCCCCGTACAGCTAGCGATTAACTTCTTAATTTTCTTGGCTGCAAAGGCTGTGACAAATTGCTCAGACTTTGTTTCTCTACTGCGCCCGAGGCTTGATTTATTGTGCCTGCGTTATCGTGAAATCAGGCTCCATTCAAAATGTTTTTCTGGGAGAACTCTATCCCCTCGCTGTTTATTTGCCCCGTCCCTCCTCATTAGCGTCACTGATCCGCAATGGCCCCGCTCGGTTCCAAACCGGCTCTCCCTGCACCTCGTCCCGCCCGCGGCTCGGAGCGCCCACGGCTGTGCGGGGCCGTGGGAGGCGCCGCGTCCGTAGCATCGCGAACAAACGGGCGGACACACGGCCGTAGGACAAACCGGAGAAAGAACGGAGGGAAAAGCAACGGGACGGAGGGAAAGCTCGCTACAAAAACCGTTTGACCCCGGGCCCGCCGGTTCAATCCCGCTGCTCCAACCCACGCCGCGGCGCAGCCCAACCGCAGCCGCCGGGCCGCCCGCAGCGCGCTGTCGGTCCGTCCCTCGCGGCGAGGGGCGGTCGCTGCCCGGGGGCGGTGGCGGGGCCAGGTGCGCCCAGCCCCGCGCTGCGGCCGCCGCCGGCTTATAAAGGGGGCGGGCCGGGCCTGGCGGGTGGTGCAGCCGGGACGGTAAGTGCGGGTCGGCGTCCCGTCGGGGCTTCTCGCTCTCTTCTTTTTTTCCTTCTTCCCTTCATCACCACTTCTTTTACGCAGCATATAGGAATGGGAAAGCATTGTGCTGTTTTCTCTCGCAAACTAATGAAATTTCGAACTGATGCTGTCTTTATGATGTCGTGTGAAGCACGCGTGCATCTGCCCACTTGAGAAATGCGGCATGCAGCAGAAGTGCATCAGAACTAATGCTGAGATGGGATGCCATGCCACTGGCTCCAGGTCCCTTTGCCTGCCCTGTGTCTGTGTGTGCTGGCACGCTGCTCAGGGGAATGTTTCACTGCCTTAAACCCAAGCCTCCTGCTTGCAAAATCTGCAACCAGATGATGTGGGAACTAATTTGCTTTAGTTTTCGGCACTGGCATTTTGGATCATGAGCTGTTGGGGGCCACAGAAGCCAGGGTAGCAAACTGCAGCGAATGGGATGTGAGCACAAACGCATGTACATCCCCACAGACACCCTGGTTTTCTGGACGTCACATTGTCCCAGGCCAGTGCTCTCAATAGAAAGCCAACAGCACAGAACTGAAGTTGGAGTGAATGAAACCTCTGATTTCCGCAGGTGAATTGTTGCTTACTTTCCTCAGGCCCAGGACTTCATCCCCTGCAGATGTGAAGCTCCTGCAACACATGCTCCAGTTTCCAAGGGACGCATGAGGAGATGAGGTGTTCAGGTACGTGTGTTTCTGTATTGTTTGTTATATACAATGCCAGCATAACTCTGCTTTGTCACACTCCAACTGCAAAGACAACTGCACGTAAGCCCACCATGTTTTAGCAGATCGACCAGCACTGCTACCCCAGTTTGTCTGTATCCTTGTGCACTGCAGGCTTATCCAGTGTCAGGGAAGACTTCTTCATTTCATTCAGTGGGATTTCAGTGGGATAGCAAATGAGAAATCCCACTGATGAAGCTGGGAGCAATACCACGCTCTGCTTTTGTTCGTGCCCATACTGACTCAGCAGTGGCAGCGGAGATGTTTGTGTCACTAACAGGCATGCAAAGCCAGCTTAACAGAGGGAGAAAACACCGGGAAAGAATACGCTATTGCCTAATCACATCTTAAATTAAACAGTTCAAGGACTGTTTTTTGCTGTCATTTGGGACAAGCTCAAGTAGATTTCCATGAGTTTTACTTTACACAGATGATAATTATCACAGTCATTGGCTTGGCTCATTGCTGTGGCTTTTTTTTTGCTGTTGTCAGCCGTGGTTGCACTGGACTTCTGGGGACTTCAGTGTGGGGCTGAAACAATTTGCAGCATCAAGGTCTGACTTCTGTAAATGTAGACCTTCAGTCATTCAAGTGTATTGATTTTTATTTAGATGTTTAAAATCCCATTGTCTGTGACTGCTTTAATAAGGTGCCTTTGCTGCTGGCCCAAGGCAGCACAGAGCTCTGCGAGGCAGGGAAGCCGGGAGCTGCCCAGGAAGCTCAGAAGCTCTGCTTGGATAAGAACAACTGCCTCAGGTATGACTCTCACTGCGGAGTGCCGCACGTTGGGGAACACTGATGGAGTATTTATTGCTGGGGAACTGAATGAGCTCAAGGAAAGGGAGTTTGGCACAGGCTTTTCTGGAAGCTGGGAAAGACCTTTCAGCAGTTATTGCAGCTTTGCTCAAAGGAAGGTTTCTGCCATTGTTTTCATGTGATTCTTTTGCCCCCCAAAGGCCAAAATATAGCTTACAGGATTCCAAATTTTAAGTTAGAAAACCAAAGCAATAGAACAAGATCAGAAAGGGTTGAATGATGCTGAGTGTACAAGGACATGCAGACGCTGTTCCCAATCTTTTGAGCCATCAAACTTCCCCCTTCAAAACATGGGTGCTGTGTTCTGTGGCTCTATTCCCCTTCACATCTGTAAAGAACGTTTTTCTTTCTGAAATAAATGGAGCCCTGATTATCTGTGAGACTGTTAATAGAAAATATATGCAGTCTCACATCCCATTTAACTTAACTAATAGATTTTTTTTTTTGAAAAAATCACACGTATTCTAATGTTATTTGGTTGTAAATGGGGCCTACCATGGCAGCACTGCTTGGCGTGGTCAGCCAGGTTTGCTCAGAAAAGCAAAAAGTAATCCTTAGAGTGCTCACTGTAAGACCAGGCAAAAGAAAAATCACCTTTTCAAGGGTGTAAGATAGAACTGTAAAATGACAGGATATACTGAGTTGGAAGGGACCCATAAGGACTGTTGCATCCAACTCCTGGCTCCATGCAGCACCACCCAAAAAGTTCTGATTCTGTACCTGCGTGTGGCAGCAAACCAGCTGGTTTATGAATAGTGAGCCCAAAAGTCACTCACACCCTTATGCAACAGCCTTGCTTTTCCCAGAGCTGGCAGGATTTGCATTTCTGATAGGAGTTGCTTCTAGAAGGCATCCATTTCAGCAGTCAGGAGACGATGTGACTCCATGCTTTATCATCTCCTTCTCTGGGTGGTGAAAATACTAAGTTCACTTAATAAGTTTTTTTGGTGCATGCCCACAACCTGTGTTGATTTTCAAGCTGAGGTTGCAGACTGGTTGTTTGTACCCAGCAGGGGCCGTGCCGGCAGCCTGAGAGCTGCTTGCACCCCACAGTCTCCTGGTCCCACAGTGACTCCTGGCCATGGGGCATGAGCTGAGGAGTGATGAGGAGCCTGGGGGGCTCTGGCCTGGCACCGAGGTTCACGCACCACCATGAGCCCTCAGCCACGGCTGCCAGCCTCACAGACACTCTTATCACTTACAGGCCCCTCCCTACCAGGGAAGCCCCCCATGGACTGTAGGCATTTACCTGAGACCCGCGAGGAGACCCTGAGCCCAGAGCCCGAGTCACCATCACCTCCAGCTGCTGGCAGCAGCTCCTGCCTACCCCCCGCAGTCGGGCAGCGGGCCGGGCCGGGCCCAGGGCGACCCGCAGCCGCCAACGCCGCACGGGAGCGCAGCCGGGTGCAGACCCTGCGCCATGCCTTCCTGGAGCTGCAGAAGACTCTGCCCTCCGTGCCGCCCGACACCAAGCTCTCCAAGCTGGACGTGCTCCTCCTGGCCACCACCTACATCGCACACCTCACGCGCAGCCTCCAGGATGAGGAGGAGTCTCCAGGAGAGGCACTGGGAGCCCTCCGAGGAGATGGGTACCTCCATCCTGTCAAGGTAGGACAGCTAACTGGTCTTTAAAATATTCAGACAAAACTGGCAATTGCAGGCTGATTTACCTTGCTAGAACGCGTGCATAGAAAGACTGCTTTAGCTGAGTCTGCCAGAGCCATATAACCATGCAGCTGGGTGCTGCAGGCCTGGTGGAAATACCTGGAGTTGCTGACGTTTCTCTTCCTTCAGGGACTTTTCACAAAAATATCTGATACAGCTAAAGACCAAGTGCAGGGGGCTCCATCCTTAGAAGGGAAATGCTAGTATCTGCTCAGTGTCCATGGAAAGCCTGGCAGACCCACACCAAACCCACCAGAACCTATGGGGGAACCACTAAGATGTGAAATGCTCCACAGTGGCCATCCCAGCTGCAGCAGTGCTTGGCAATGTCTGCAGGTCTGCAGTGTTTCTCCTGCTGAGGCAGCCAAGATAAGAAATAAGACATTAATTACTGGCCATGCGTTAATTCCTCCTGTGAAAGTGCTTTTCTGATGCATTTATTTCACATAGTTGGTACATGCTGCTGTTTCTCCTGCCTTCATCAAAACCGGTCCTGGAGATGCAGAGGACATGAAAGGGGAACTGCTGTTAGGGAGTACCTGGGGATGGGAGCTGTTTCCAAACACATGTGATGCTGAAATGCTGCGATGTGTTTTCTTTGGCTCCAATCTAAGGGAGTGAATTAGGGCACTGCTGGATTTCTATTAAGGGGCTGATGAATTCAGAATGATTTAATTATGATTAATTTGTGAAGTAATCTCTAATTCCTCTAAAGTGACTGAGTTACAGAGACCTCCTTGTTCACACTCTTGGTCGTGGTAAAAAGTGCGATGTGAACGTAGGCTTCCCAGCCCATTCGGATGATTAGCAGGCTCATTAGGAAAGCAAAACCTTTACATAAATCAGAACATGGCTATAATTTAAGCAAAAAAAAATAAACACTGTGATGTGTTTCAAAATAAGCTCTCACTAGCTTCGGTTAGCTCGCTTGGCCAGGGTGAGGGGACACAGGTCTCACAGCACTACTCAACAGCTGCCAACTACTGCTGGCAGAAAAAATAGCCATTAAAGCAGTTAAACGATCCAGCTGCACATTTCCCAGGCTACTGGAATACAGCAACAGTTGATTCATTCAGCAGTTATTTTTGATAATCCTATTTACGTTTCATTTACCTGCAGCTTTGCCAGAGATCCTATCAATCTAACCAAACTTTCTGATATTTTGGGTAGTAAATTAATGCTTTAGTTGGAACTAGAACAGAAGTGTCCCAGGGAAATCACAGTAAATGCTTCAAAAAATCTGAGTGCAGGATATGAGAAGAGCAGTGCAGATAAGGGCTGTAACAACACTCCTGTGTCAAGCACAGTAAATACAAATAATGTGGAAACTAAAACGTTCAGGTGCTGTTGTGTGTACGCTGACCAGGAAGCAGGGTTAATTACTTCAAGTTAGGTAATGTCTCAGATGCCTTAATAGAGATGAATTCATAACATCAGGCTTGCAATAAAAATACCAAATGAGATCTTTGGGTCTTTCCAAGAGAGAACATTCTGCCTCTTTACGTCTTTAAATAGAAGGGCTGAAATTTAATTGCAGTGCTAATGCTTTGACAGGCCCCTTCCAGTTTTAGAGCTACCTTTGTTGTTCAGAGGAAAGGTGCCAGCCTGTTCCCCCGAGTGTCTTAATTCTTAAAAGAATGGTATTACTTGGAAGACCAGGCTGGCTTTTTCAGGTATTTCTGCATCAAAAGGGTGCCTGAAAAGGCAGCACGTTGCATCCAATTGTAACAACCAACTCAGCTTACCACGCTCAAGCTGAGCTCGTCCCTTCCCACAACAAGGCATACAGCTGAAGTAACACCCACAGCATGGCGACTCCATGCTGCAAGAAAAACCCTCCCCATCAGAGCAGGCAGGCTGGCACAGCTGGGTGTGCATGCGGGGGCTGCATGCAGAGTCAACACTGGGGCACCCTGGCAGTGTCCCTTCCAGCATCAAGGGAATGGTTTGCTTTGTTTTAGTGGCAGAGCAGCTGCAATGCAAATTGTGGTGAGACACCTCAGCACTGTGAGTTACAATTGTTTGTTGGGTCATGAGAATTTTTAGGAACTGTATCTCACAATTTATTCCCAAAGAAGATATCCATGCTACAGTTCCGTTGCACAGATCCTGCAGTAAGTGACAAAACACAACCTTTTTGGCAGTACTGTCAGTTTCCTATTCTATCATGATTCTGTCACCACATAAAGCTTTGCTTTTGTCACTCAGAGCTGCATTCAGACTCCAGGTGTTTCAGCACAGTGCTTGTTCTTGTCTTGCAGAAATGGCCAATGCGATCCAGGTTATACATTGGAGCGACAGGACAGTTTTTGAATCACTCAGCACAAGGAGAAAGCGCAAACCAAGGAGAAACATCAACAAATTCTCAACACTAGTCTCCCTTTTCATTTAAAAAAAAGAAAAAGTTATTTATTACACCATATATATATTTAAATTTTAAAAAAATATCATATCAACAAGCCGTAATTCCTGAAATACTGTTTGTGGATCAGAAGGAATTGGTTCTTAAAGATCTCTAATACCTCATTAACTTAATGTGACTTATCATTGGCTTCCATCACTGAGGATACTGCTGGTATCTGAACCAGGGCAACAGGAGAAGGCAGCTGCTGTCAGCACTGATGGACAGCATAGCTACAGGCTCAAGACTGCTAATGACAGCTGTTCTCATCCATCTCTGCACAGGAAGCTGATAGGTACAGGATGGGAAAAAGAGACAGGGAAATGCATACTGGCTAAGTGCAGTGCAGTACAAGCTCTGAAGAAAAGCAAATGGCAAACAAGTCTGCAAATAGCCATCAAAATAACACGTGCCCTTTCCTCATGGTGTGAAATCAATAGCAGAAAGCCCACAGACAGCAGTCAGGTCATGCCTTCATCCTTCAGATAGTCATAAATGCATGGAGCTCTTTGAAAACTGAGGTGCACATTCACTTTAAGTAAAGATGTGCTGAAACTTATCCTACACGCATACAACAAACACAGACTGCTCTATAGATTAAATGTAGTTCCATTAATTAAGTATTGCTTGTATTGATCTATAGCCTTGTGTTGCATGTGACATGTCTGTTAAGTGTTACCCCAGAATTATTACATCAAGATACACTCCTCTCATCTGGGGCTTCAGATGAATGAGCCCTGAGAGCTGGCTTGTTCACAGCACATGATTCACTACATTATTTCCTATATTTAGGCAAGAAATATTGAAACTAAATGCACCAATACCATCTAATGTATCTGTTCTGTAAAACACCGTACTTGTCATATATTGTTATTGTCAAGGTAAACATTAAATATTATTCACTGGACATTATATTTTTATTGAGCTGCAAAATCTGCATCACTTCTGTTCCTAATTGCATAGGGTGAACAGTTACTGATAATAACGGAGCTGTTTCAGTGTTATTAGAGGAATGGGGTAATTTTGGCTGTTTAATTTTAGGAGGTCATTTACAATAACTGTTCTGAGGACTTCCTCACAACTTAAGTCTTAAAATAACGCACGAGATGAGGGCATAAAATGCAGATGAAGATTTAGGCTGAGAAAACGCCAAGTAGGATGGCAGAAGCACGGAGAAGTCACACGGGGTTCACACCTCACTAAAACCTATATGAATGGCATCGGGTCAGGGCAAAAAGGAGTGGTGAAATTACAGCCAGAAGGCAGTGCCAAACCTCAGCCTGCACTGCGGGCAGGTAATAACATGCCGGTGAGTCACCACTAGGAGGAGAAAACACGACGTGTTTGCGCTGCGTGCTGTTACCTGGCGCAGCAGCTCCTAAATAACACACCTGGAGGGGACAGAATTCAGGAGGCCCACAGCAAAGCAACACAAAATGCCACCCACCGGTCTGCAAAGGCTTCTTCCTTTCGTGCCACTGCGAGGCTCTGGGAAGTAAGCACGTAAAACAGCAGGGACGCACGTGTGAACAGCACGGCCGGCCCAGAGATGGCAGAGGTCGGCCGGCACGGGGGAACTGACCTTTAGAGGCCCCTGCCAACCGTACGGCTCTAAGCTGCGTCCGCACGCTGCTACCGAAGGGAGCGGTTTGTCACAGGCTGTAGGACGCGGCGCGCTCCCCCTCAGCACCGCTCCGCTCAGAGACGCGGAACGCCCTCCTCCTGCACAGCCACAGCCGCTGCGAGCCGCTCCCGCTCTTCCAACCCCCCGCGCCAGAGCCCAGAGCCGCGCCTGCACGCACCCCGACCTCCCGCCGACCCACCGTCACCACAGCGCGACAGCGACGCCACGTTTTGCGCGTGCGCAGATCCGCCGGAGGTGCCCGCAGGCCCGCGCGCCTTTCCCGCCCCGCCCCGCGGCGCGCGCTCTATTTAAGGCTAGCACGCGGCCACGTCCCCCCTTTCCCGAGGCGGCGCCGTGCGGAGCCGCGTCCTGCAGAGCGGCGGCAGCGATGGGCTTTACGGACGGGCCTGGTTGTGCGGGGCGTGGGTCGGTGGTGCTGCAGCGGCTGCGCCGGAGGAGCCGCTCTCAGTTCCGTGAGGCCTGGGGGCGCGCCGCTCCTGAGGGCGGGCTGCCGGCTGGCCCCGTGCTGTGCGGCGGCCACGGGGTACGGCGCCGGTCCCGGGTGGTTGCAGAGGGATGTGGCCTTGCAGCTCCACGTCAGTCTCAGCGCTTGATGCTTTAAGTAAGAGAGTTGTTTCTAGTTTTTTGTTTGTTTGTTTGTTTTTTTCTTTAAGGCATTATGTCGCCAGCAGGTTAATTTGGGGAGTGCAGTCCTGGCAGTTAAATGAATCCGATCTCTAAACTGAAAATTATTAATTATTTAATACTATATAAATATCTATATATAATTAAATAATATTAAATATTAATTAATTGCTGGCTGCGTTTAATAAACTTAAAGCATCACTTGAGGGATGAGCGGTGTTATCAGCCTTTGCTTTGCTCACCAGAGGCGGCTGATGGCTGTCGGCGGCCTCGCCTCGGTGCTGGGCGGTGCAGCGCAGGCTGATGCCTGCTGGCCAGGGGAGGATTCTGGCAGTGCAGTGTGACCTGTGAGCTTACAGTGGATCTAATTGGGGTACTGACCTCACGGGCTGCTCATCAGGCCTCTGAAGTAGTGACAGATGAGGCACCTGAAGAGACTTGGTTTTGCTGATAAGCCATTTTGATTAGCAAGTGCATGTCCTCATTGTGAAGATAAATTACCGTTCTTCCCCAGTTTGGCTGGTGCTGCACTGTGACCCCGAGCGTGTCCTTTGTGCACAGCAGGCACGGATCCCAAAGGGTCGGGGTGGTCCCAGGTGTGTCAATGGGAGTGCTCTGCCAGGGCCATAGCGCAGGGGCTGACCTCGAGTTCAGCTTGTAGAGAAACCCATCAGTCAGTGCTGCAGGGCACAGCCCACAAAGGGCTTAGAGGCTGCCTTATTTACTGTGCTGGGCTGGGATGCTCCTCTCCCTGGTGGTGGTTGTTCATTAGGAGCAGCCTAATCCTACAGTCAGTCATTCTTCATTCTGGAACTCTTCTGTTGGTGGAACATAATCTTTTTAACCTTAATTTTGACAGATGCCCTCTGCTTTACTCCCCAGGTCATGGTAAAGCCAACAATACTCTCATTTGATATTTTTTTTACTGGCTTGCTTTCCCCAGGGAAATGCTGTTGTGTTTTGCTAGAGGCCCAATAGTAGAATGCTTGGGAGAATAAAACCTTTTTTCTTCTCTGTCTCGTTTTAGGCAACAAAAGCAATTAGAAGATGAGTTGGTTTCTTCAGGAATCTTCAGGCTCTGTGCTGTTAGCTTGCAAGCAGGAAGATGTCACATGAATTCTGACAGGAGAAAGTATCTCTCACTGTTCTTAGCAGTAAGGAAATCATCCAGAGCTATCTCCTGAAATCTAGATCCAAACTTCTGCAGCTGTTAAAGGCTTGTAAATTGTCTTATTGATGGAACAAGGTATACAATCATCTGCACGAAGGGTTAAGTCTTAAACTGTCCTAGACAGTATTCCTCAGCACAGACCAGTTAATACATTTTGAATTATTGACTTCCTACTACAAAGCTTTTTACTTACAATTTGTCTATTACTCAGCTCAGTTTGCCTTAACACATACTACTGCCATGAATATTGGAAGGTGAGGCTTTATCCATTTTTAAATTAACAACCATAGCCCTTAAAATTTGGCCTTTTGTTCTTTCAACTTGAACTCCGTGAGAGTAGAGAGCTAGCTGAGGCTAAAATTCTAAAGGGTATTATACCAGTTATAAAGCCTTTGCAACTGTTTTGTTGTAGGGTGACAGTATTAATTTAAGAATCATGAAGGAATCAGAAATGAGAGACTTGAGAACACTGGAGAATTCAGTTTTTAACTGGATTAATACTTTTGTGAAGGATTAACCAGATGTTAGCTGGAAGTAAAAGGCTGAAGCAAAGAACATGTACTCAAATCACTATCGCTGCTGGTACTTAACCACATCAGTCTGTCAGAATATAGTCAGAGTGGACAGAGAATAGTGGCAGTGAACTTCACCTCTGGGGAAAAAAAAAAAAAAAAACAACACTTGGCACCTGAGACTTGAATGCATCAGCAGAGACCAATGTTGTTGTACCCTAAAAGAGCTTTCCTCTTGTTTCTGACTGTACCAAATTTGTTCTGTGCTTAATGGTTGAAAACACCGTTCTCCTTTGATTTCTAGAAGCACATTTCTGGAGGCCAACCTAATAAATCCCTTTGCACTTGGTACCTGGGAAAAATAGCTCCAGTCTTAGGGCGGGTGGGAACCTGTCTGCTGGCATTGTGATGATGACTCTTTGCCGTTTACCCAACTGATTTTTGTGATGAGTAACACTGTATCTGATGTGCCAGCTCATCAGTAGGTGGCAAATCAAACTGGAAGAATCTTTTATTTCTGATTTGATTTATTCTAATCTTTCAAAGATGTTATCAGATGACTTTCTCCGCTGACTTCAAGCTGTGTATAGCCAACAGAAGACTGTTGATTTCCAGAAGTATGGGCCTTTAAGAAGGTAAAGAAAGTTGTTGTTCTGCTGTGATGCTACAATGCTGAGGCTCCAGTAAGCTGTTAGCTGGCTGGAGAGCTGTGCTAGCCACATCTGCTGCTGCTGCATGCTGTGCCAGCTTACACTGGCTGAAGATGTAGCCTGTTACTTAAGGATGCTTTTAGACTGCTGCCTGACTTTGCAGTTCTTACTTGTGATCTTTCTACAAGAATTAAAATTTTTGCTTAAAGCATCACATAGATAAAGCTGGGGAGAGGAAAGAGTAAAATGTTAAGCTCTTTTTGATAAATATTGTTCTTCTAAGGATATGTATTCCTTAATATGGCTTAAACAGAATTCTTGTCAGAATTATTTCTATTGCAAAAATAGCTGTACTGGCATAATGATGATATCTTTGCCGTTTACCCATCTGACTGGTTGTTGATGTGTATCTTTGAATCTGAAATGCCAGTACAGTTAGTAACTTTGTATAATTTCATATGAGATTAAGCTTATAGAAAAGTGACTAAATTTAAAATGCTTTGGCTTTTTTTCCAGGCTGAGAACAGTGTGAAACATGGATTTCTAATGCACTTGGAAATGCTTTGCTGGCCCTCCTGCTTCTCAGAAGCGCTGCTTGATTTGATTTGTGCTCTGGGTGAAGTCCTGTGACTTTTAATACCATGCTGAAAGGAAGAAGTTGAGTAAGATGGAGTTAGAGTTTAGATGAAAATGTGAATAATAAGTTCAAGTGAGAGTGGACTGAGAAGTAGCCTTCAGACACTGTTGAACTTGGTATGAATAGTTAAGTGCAGTCAAAATTTGATTACAGGGTTAAAACACAGGAAAACTTGGGTTCTTGCATAAATTAGTGTTTATAATAATGTTGGAAACTGTTCTGCTCATTTTCAGTGCAGTGTTTGTATAAATAAAATCCTGGATTTATATTTCCGATGGCTGTAGTGTTTTGTTAAGGCTGTGTAAATGGTAGCACCATGATCTTGCTGCATGACCTGTGCAGAAAAGTCACAGCAGACCCTCAGTATTTGTTCAGTTTATCCATCTTTGAGTAGAAGTCTGTACATTGTTCTGCTGCATTTAATGTGGACATCTGATGTGAAACTTGCCCAGTGTTGTGCCTACAACTACATCATTGCTAGGAGGAGAAAGTAAGAAAAGTCCTTATTTGGAGGAGCATATCCACTGTATCAGTCTTTACATTCATTTTTGCAATGAGGCAGTTAGACTGGCACTCCTTGAGCTGCTTCCTCCCTGGTGGGCCTACCAATAATTCTTTTTGCTTTCCTGTCTCCAGTGTCCTTATCTAAGCTTTATGTCAGATTGCAGGAGCATACCTGCATCCTGTGCTGATATGATGGTGCTATAATGTAAAACTGAGACATAAAGCAAGAAGCAGTTTGGTGATATAAATCTTAAAATTTATAGTACTATAAATTCATGTTATTCATGTACACGAATAACTAAAGTTGTCTTACATCAGTACTGTTCTTTGTAGTGTATTTAAACTATTCCTTGCTGGATAATGCATTTAAAAAGAAGAAACAGCAAAAAGTACAGGTCATAGTTGAAATGAAATACAATATTCTGCATTCTTGGTTTAAATGTTAGTTACCTTATTAAAACTTGTCTCTGTTCATCCAGTTAAATGATAGTGGTAGCTGGGAATAGAAGTTCAGGTTCTGGCTTTATTCTGAAGCCGTATCCTTCCAGAATAGAAACATCACTTCTGCCTTTCTTCAGTGTTGCCAGGAAACTTCAATTAAATCCTATCCGCTATGCTTTATTTCTTTGCAAAATAGCACTGAAAACAGTTGTCTATTTCTCTGCAGTCCCAGAAAGCTGAAGTAGGAGCCTCAGACTCACAGCAGAGTTCATTCTTCATTACTGCTAATGTAAGTCCCTGGGCTATATGCACTAATAAATTGGAGCAGTTGATGGTGGCACTGCAGTAGGTAAATATCTCTCTGTTGCAGGCTGCTTTCATCACTGAGGTCAAATGGAAATACTGCATTTGGTTCTATGCACAATGCTGACTTACCTAAGCAAAGAAGAAATCAGTTCAGATCTTAGGAGGCTTGGCAACCTTTGGCCAGTATTTTTAAGGAGTGGAAAGGAAAAAAAATATGCTGTTGTGTAGATTACTTAGTAATTCATTTTGTAAGTTAGTGCTTCTGTATTACATTGTGATTCTGTCACTGCCAAATTTGTGTGTGAATAAATGTGACACGATAAAGAAAACATTTCTTTAGGGAAAGAATTCTGTCTGGTTTAACCTGGACTGATGCTAAAGCAGCAGAGGAGTGATGTCTTCAATGTGCTATCATAAGGATAGAGGCTTGGTGCTGTTTGGGGCCTCTGTATGTACAGCACTGAGGCTCACCACTTGAAAGTCAACTGAAAGACTTCCTTCTGATCTCAGCTCTCAACAGCAGAAGCTTTCACTTGAAATGAAGTACCTCTGTTATTGCAGTTGACTTGAGATAAACTTTTTTCAAACTGACAAAACATGAAAACAATATACCTGAGACTAAAGACTGCCTTACCATGTTTTAGGGTAAGAGATGACTCAAACAACAGGATGGCAATCAATGCGTCTTCCTCAAGGACTTTCCTCCTCAAACTTAGTTTAGTATGAGCTTTGGATAGTGAAATCCTAAGAGATGAATGTAAGCATATAAGAAATAGTTGAAAAAATTGCAGAAATGAAGACATTGCATATTTCTCTGTTGGGAGCACTTCTGTAAATCAAGAGGTAACACTGCACTTCTTGCTTTAAAAAAAAAAGCTTTATGTAAGAGAAAACTATGAAAATGTAAACTCTATTATTATTTTTCTGGACAGCTTTAATGAAAAAAAGATTGAAGAAACATTAAGTCTAAGAAAGTTCTTTAAATAGTGTATTTTTCAAAACCAATCCTATAATATGGTATTTATTAATGTTAAGATACTCTTTATGCTTGAACTTATCCAAACTTAAACAATGTCTAGATTTTTACTAATAAATAAATACTAATAAATTGAGCTGGTTAGCAGTTTCTATTGGAAACTGAGATGTGTTGCAATGAGCATTGGACATACAGGATTTTTAGTGCAGATGCTGATAATGTTGATCCATGTGAAGAATCTCTCCTCACTCTACGACTTGCAAGATAGTAGCCCTGAATGAGGTTTTCTGCTTCAGAACTCAGTTGGACATGAAGATTCTTTGCGAACAAAATAAACTAGAGAGAAGGTAGAAATTTTAAACCTTTAACTGGAAAATAAATAATATACATTTTTTCACACCTTTTAACATACTGGCATAATAATAGAGGTAGAACAGTGTATTTCACCATCAATTTTTGTAAAAAAGCTTGTTACTGTTCAGCTATGTGTAAGAGTAGATTTTAGATACTGGGCTGAATTACCTGTTATAGAATTACAGGGATTGGAAGGAAGATGAACCTGCTAAAGCGGGTTCCCTATAGCAAGTTAATCGTATTAGAAATACTGACAGTTTCTTTACAATGAAAGACTAACTTTTTGTAGAATCACAGAATGGCTTGGGATGGAAGGGTCCTCAAGGATCATGAAGCTCCAACCCCCTGCCTCAACCAGGGCCTCCAGCCTCCAGCTCTAATACTAGTCCAGTACTAACTGGTGTAGTATTTCACACTAAGTTTTATGACTGACTATAAATTATTCTTGTTAAAAGCAAGTATTAGAGGGCTGTTCTCATAGAAATGTTGACCCAGTATGCTTTTCAGAAGGTAGGTGATGCTGAATTTATTATGCCGATTCTCAGAGAACTGAAGCGAAGTCTCCTGATGATCCTCTTTGTGCTGGTGGGAATACGGCAGGGGGCAGAGGTAAATTTTTTAAAGTAATCTGTCAGAGTATCAGGACAGAAACCACCTGATTCCAGGAACAGTATGATATTTAGGAGGAAGTTTTTCACACAGAGGTGATGACGCACTGGAACAGGTTGCTCAAGGAGGTTGTGGATGCCCACCCCTGGAGGCAGTCGAGGCCAGGCTGGATGTGGCTCTGGGCAGCCTGGTCTGCTGGTTGGCGACCCTGCACATAGCAGGGGGATTGAAACTAGATGATCATTGTGGTGCTTTTCAACCCAGGCCATTCTATGATATGATTCTGTATGATTCCAAAATTGCTAAATTATTAGATAATATTTACTACCTCTTCATAATCCTGTGTTCTGAACTGCTGTGAGACTCTGTACAGCATGGCTTCAGGATTAATGGCTTTTTGCAAGACATGATGCACTACAGGAAAAGACAGCTGACTCGAAGGAAAGTCATTGTATATCAACAGCCCAAAAACATCTAAAAGATTAGGTGGAATCAAACTCAAGTCCTAAGGAGAAGAAAAAGAATTATTTTTGGATTTTGACTATTAGAAGCACTGCAATTTTTTCAGTCTGTAATATTCAGTATCCATATGCTGAATGGTGCAAGAGTAGCTAATGAGTTATCTATAATTCAAGCAATGTAATTGTGTTACATAGTTGTTGTCAAAAGCTATTGTGAATAAAATAAATGGCATTTGCTTCGGGGAAAGCTAGCTCATTTTAGAAGATACTTGATATAAAGTCACTTAAGCTGTAGCTTTCTGAGAAATACAAGCTTGTTTTCATTATTTCCCAAGCTGAAATAACAATAACCAGAAATAATTGTCAGTTGCTTTACCATCTGCCCAATTAAAAAGCTGTCCCTTGCTGTATGTTTCCTTGGGGAAGAACCCACATCTACATAAGACCAGAAGTTGGTCTGAACTGAAATAGTCACTTGTTGGTCAGCCTCTTCTCCATACTTCTTCCCAGGAATGAACAGTGTTGTCATCCTGCTCTCTAGGACTAGGAGAGGACAAAATACGTCAATTATATGATTGATGTAGTTCAACTATAAATTCTAGTTCTAAGCACACTAGCTGAAAAGAGTCATTACTGTATTTCACTGAATTTGTCTTGATTAAGTTTTGGCACTTTCATACCACCAGTTTTGAGGACTGAGTGTTTGAGTGCCTAAACCCTTCAAAGGCTAGATCACAAATCCTGTGAGCCTGATGAATACACTTCTCATTCCACCTAATAGTAATGCAATTGCCAATAAATTGATCCCTGTGGTGGAGCCTATACAGCAAATGAAAGCTTATAGGATTTTGCCATTTTTGACCTCATTTCTTTCAGACTTGTTAAAAATAGCTGATATTTTCCAAGCATTTGAGGGCCATAAGCTGAGGAACAGACCTAGCTTTGGTGTTATATGTTTGTTTCATTTTGTCCCCTCATTTGTTAGTAGATATGAAATTACCAGATTGCAGGAGTTCAAGTTTATCCTTTTTGTATGAAGATAAGTCTCCTATGTAACAGATACCACCCTGAGCCAGCAGAGCACTGCAAGCTTGAATACTAGCACTTCCAGTTCCATGTTTATCTTTGGACACAGAAGGAAAGATGTCACTAGAGGATGGGTGTCGTATGCCACGAGGCAGGAGACATAGGCTGTAATTCAGAAGCCTAGAGGATTAAATAATTGTCAGTCGTAAGCTGTCAAAACATTGCTCAGTTTTTTAAATTAACACTGTTCTTCACACTGGGTAGTAATAGTTAGGTATATCAAGATCTACCCATAAACAACAACAAATTTAAACCACTGTCAAGACTAAATGTGGAAAGTACACTTCAATACAAATGCAGAAATCCAAACCCCAGGAGGACTGTATTTCTGATGGTTTTAACATGAGGCAAATCATGGCTTGTAACAGAAGTAATACCTAGGAAATCAAAGAAGTCTCCTAACGTAACCCCATACCATTAATGCCTATTCCTGTTCTAGAGGAAGGCAGAGGATTCATAATTCTCTTGGCCATCTGGGGAAAAAAGAGGAGGATGGTAACTTCTAGGCTGCAGCCATCTGGGTTACCATCCCCAGTTCTTTTTGAGAAAGGAGAGTGCTGAATTTTTTTTCACTCCCCTGCACTATATTCCTTGGCACACAGTCACACACTGCTTGGTTCCACAGTCAAAGGCTCCTTATGATTTTACTTATGATTTTAAGATGTTAGAGCATGATTTCTTCTCATATTAAGAAAAGCCATAAAATCATTGATTAAAATAGTAAGTATTGGTAAATTGACTGTTACACTGATACCAATATGTAGGTAATGTCTACTTAGACAGTTAATGATAACAATATTATTTGCATAGCATAGCACCATGTAAACTCTGAAGTAACTCTGCCCCAGGCATGCCAGGACATAACTGAAAATTAAGGTAGCTTGGAAGCTAGTGATGGAAAGGCTTAATGTGACACAAGATTTGAAAAGCAGAGAACTTCACTTTCACAATCACCAGCTTTTGAGGCAACCTTAGTTTTGATTTTAGAAAAAGGTTTAGTTTGACCTTTGCTAAACAGTGCCGGTCTTAAAAGCTTACTGAGATCATTATAAGACTGGTAGGGGTATTTATTAGCAGTAATCCTATATACATCACTTGAAATAGAGATGTTTCATGGTTATTTTTTAGCAAGTCAGAACCCCGTACATTCCTTTTAAGCCTCATCTCTTGCTTTTCATGTAGGACCAATCCTATTATCTTAAAAAAATAAAAAGAGTTAAGGAATCTCTTTACCTATCAGTTATTAGAGTGTCACTTGTCACAATCAGTAGATCGAGGTAATCTGCATTTTCTATTTCACACGTCTGTACTAGACTCAGTAATATTGCTAATTTAAGAGTATTGTAAGTGCCTGGTGGAACAACTTGAGAAGCAAAGATATTGGCAAGCGTGGCTGTAAATCTCCAGCATGAACTTGAGGTCAGTGTGAGTAGATACTTAAAATTTTCACCGATGAAAGAAGGGCCTAAGTAAAACAAAATAGAGATTAACAAGCACTTAACAGAGCCGTGCAGATACACTCAAATATATTGCCATTCGAGTCTTTATACAAAAGCTTACAAAGAACTAAGATATTTATGCATTAAACACAAATTCAGAATGTAAACAGCTGACAGCTATTAATTTTACTACTCTAAGGTCTGCAGACATGATCTACTAAAACCAGTGTGATAAGAGAGGAATAAGAAAATAAAATATCGGGTCAGTTTCACGTATGATTCCCAAGTAGCTTACAAGTGACAAGGGAAGTTGGAAAAGGGAAGCTGAAGACCTGCAGTAAATAATAATGTCACTTCCCAGTGCATGGAAAGAGAAGTGGGGAAGAGATGTTCTCAGCTGACTGACTGAACCCATTTCAGACTGTAAGAGGAAGATCCCACAGTGGTTTTGCAATCCAGGCTTCTAGATAATAAGAAGTTCTCAAGATTTTGCACAAAAAATATTTTTCAAAATTTTAAGTCAATTCTAAATGGAACTTCCTTACCATTTGGTTTACAGAGCTGTACACTACTGACTTCTATACACACTGTAGCTTGTGGGCCATTTTGTACACAAGCTGGAATTCCTATAATCTTGTAGTGGTTTCCTATTGTCATTCTATTGGCCAGTTCATCTGGAAATGAAAAACAAAACGTGGGGGAGACCTGAAGATGTTTCAGCTAATAAAAAAAACTGTTAAAGACACAGTCAGCTTTTCTAAACTGTTTTCATTTTTCACACTCAGTTGCTGAAAACAACAGTTGGATGCCAGGTTTACCATTGTGGAGTAGGATCAAATGAAGCACACCATTCAAAATAAGTAGTGCAAAAAGTAAGGAAGGCATAGTGGGTGAGCAGTAAATTCCTGATAAAGAAAATGAATGATTCACTTAGCTCTGCATTGAAAAGAAAATGGACAGTTGTTTGCAAGTATATTCCAAAGCTTGTGGTTCCACCATTATCAGTTACTGTCCTATAAACATGACAGAAAAAACAAACAAACACAAAAAAAGTGACCATAGTTACAAGGATTTCAAAAAGATACACACACAGCTTTGGGAAGCTCTGTAGTTCTGTGCGCTTTATTCAGAAGTCATGTTTAGTTTTCAGAAGTGAGAGTTGTGTCCAACCAAGTGTGAATCTCAGCCTGTATAAGATCCAGTCGAACTGCTCTGGTCACTGAAGCCAGGGGAATTTCAGTGTGTGCACAATTGACAGCATCACACCAACATAACAATATATGCAGTGCTGCCGTTGTATCTCATGATCTTGGAGCTACTGTCAGTTTTCAAGAAATGAGCTATATGATTCCATAGACGCTGGATATCAGAAAGCGTAGTGTTTTTTGGTTTAGATAAAATTATTGGAAATATGATGATGAATTGCGATTTAGTTGGATATCCACATTAGAAATCATTTAATGTTTCCAGTGGAAAGAAGTGGTAGTAGAAGCCAAAAATCCTGATTGAATCCGGAAACCAGCTAGATTGAGGAAGGATGTCCAAAGCACATGAAATGGGTGCAAAACAGCAGGACAAAAGGAAGTAGAAAGGAGGAAAAAACAAGGTTCAACTAGAACGTAATGCAGCAGAGCTGGCCAGTGGATCTTGCTTAAATGAAGACATAGAAGTGAACACCACAGTTTGGCTATATATTATTCTCTGCAATCATTTGTGCCTGCATTAGGCAGGTGACTACCCAACCCCTCCCCCCGCCCAATTATTTTAGAGAAACAAACTCAATATAAATTATCATGACTTTCATCAGTTTATCCAAAGAAATGAACTAAGAAAAATGCAGGTCATTGTTACAATTCATTTCTAAAGTATTTTTAGCAAATTTTAGAATTGAAACTCAGCATACCTCTCAAGAAAACTGTGAATGTCTGAATCCTAAAATGCGATTTATGGTCGGAATATCCTTTTAAAGCATGAAGAACTTTGGCATCAATCATTTCAACTATCTGTTTATCTTTCAGAATAAAGGCAAGGAAAAGGTTAGTTGTCCTGAAAACCAAGTACTATGCTTTTTTCTCTTTTTTTTTTTCTTTCTCTTCCCTCTAGGAGGCCAGGTTGGATGGGGTTTTGAGCAACCTGGTCTAGAGGGAGGTCCCTGCCTAAAACGGGGTTTGGAATTACATGATCTTAAAGGTCCCTTTCAACCCAACCCATTCTAGGATGACTTCTATCTTTTGGGGCTGTTATCCTCACAGCCATTTTTGTTTATGTACTATGTATCAGAAGTAGGGGAATAACAGACCTAGAAATAAAACTACGCAGTTCCTACCACCAAGTACTCTGAATTTCATATCTTCCTGCAGTGGTGAAGAACACAAACTGCACACAAAGTCATTCCTCACTGTGGCAGATTCTGTAGCTCCGGGCAGATGCACCCTTATGTACCTAAACCCTGAAAAAGAAAAAAAAGAAAAAAAAAAAAGAAAAAAAAAAGTTTAGTAAACATTTAAAATGAGAGCACGGCCTTCATTCTGCATTTCACATTAAGCAAAGAAGTGCTAAAACTAAAAACTGGGCAGAGAAATTCCGAATTCACAAGAGTGTTTCTCGCACATTGGCCGCCAGATGGCGCCGTGCCCCCATCGCACATTCCTCACCACGACTGCAGGGCCTGACTCCCAGCGGCGGAGTGCCCCTATTCTGTGTCGTGCGGGAATGACACCGGACAGATACATTCAGTACATAAGCGCCTTCACAAAGACATGCGCTCATAAAGACTACATAGGAAAATGACTCTCACGATAGGTTTTCAATCTGGTAAATTATCTAAATTATTAAAGAGCTCTTCAGACACTGAACGGGCTGCCCAGGGAGGTGGTGGAGTCACCGTCCCTGGAGGCATTCAAGAAACATTTAGATGTTGAACTGAGGGATGCGGCTGAGTGGGGAAATATTGGTGGCAGGTGGATGGTTGGACTGGATGATCTTGGAAGTCTTTTCCAACCTTGGTTATACTACAGTTCTATGAAATAGTATTAATTTCTTCTACTATTACCTTCAGAGAATGGACAGGTTTCCCCAGTGCAAAGAAATCTTGCTCCTTGGGTGTATTTTGTGACAGTTCCCATTGCAATCACTATTCCTTCAGACATATAAAATCTCTTAGATGTGTAATTAAATGGAAATGCAGAAAGACTGAGAACATAACTCGGTAATGGTGGCAAATGTGTTGGTTTCAGCAGTATGCTTATCTAACAAGAGACACGGTGACATTAATATACTTAATCAATATATTTTCATTTCAAAATGCTGTTTATAAATTCAATGTACTTACATGAAGAAATGCAACATGGTGTATAAATAGCTTTTAGGAGAAAAAAAGTCAGAAACGTATCAAGTGGAAAAACAATTCAATCAGTTATGCCAGGATTCTTGCAATATGTTGAGGTGAGACTTGCACTTATTCTAAGTACAAAGGATAATACAACCAAAGGGAAAATAAAAGCTGAAAAAGTAATACAAAAAATAATCTTTGCTAATACTTCACCAGACTCAAAAGATTTAAGATCTAACTGGGGAAACAATGTAGACTCACTTGGGCCTCCGTCTGTAATTGTTCAATTAACGATAATGTCTTAATAGCTATGAAACATACCTGTAATTGAAAAATAACTTCACTTTAGAAAGGAAAATCTAGTCAAATTGGAAAAGGATTATTTTTGTCAGCCCTGACCAGAACTATAAACTTACTGACTGAAAAATCTCTGCAGCTTTCATGGGCTTATGAAGAATGTAGTTTCCAAGAGTAGCATCCAATTCAGCAACATCAGAAGGGTTTATTGAAATAACGAAACGATATACAGCATAACTTTGTTTTGAGTCTGCAGGAGAAAAATGGTCTTAAAAATAACAGAGGTTTGCTTAACAATACTTACCAATGTTAACAAAATATAGTGAGCAATACCATTGTATTTTTTGCAATCGTGCACAAATTTCTCAAGGCCACCACTTCTGTCAAGGTAAACAAGGATAATTTCCTTCATTTTCTGTATTTCTTTGTGCATCTTCCAAAAAGATCTTTGGACTCTTAATGAGAATTCTGGAATAAGCTGGAAAGAATTAGTTCAGAATTGGCCATGCTACAATAACAATAAAGTTAAATTCCTAAAATGCTCTACTATTCCTCTTATTACTGAATTACTGCACCACCCAATCCCTGACCCATTAAATTAAAGGCAGCATTTAGCTCCTCCTCTCCTTACCTCCCCTGAGTCATTGGAACTAAAGTAAGACATATATATATATAGTAAGACATATATATATGGAGAGAGAGCTATGAAGGCAGTTGTTGAAAACATGAAACTGAGGAATAATTTATTTCTTAAATTACACTTTCCTAGTTTGCTGTCACCTCCTGTAGCATCCATGCAAGGTGCAGATCTTGCAAACATCAGTATGCACAGGTGATCAATTCTTATTCCTGTAGATAAAACTTTCAAGACCACAGAGTTGGTCTAAAAGGTGACCATACTCTTCAGTGTTGTTTTTATTGTTCACATATTTTCAGAGCATTTTCAGAGTAAATCTTAGAACTTCTCTTATGAATTTAGAGGGAGAACTACTAAGGCCAAAACGTGGCGTTTTGTATACACAGATCTGATGTCCCTGTACACTGCAAGGGAGCTGGACTGGATGACCTTTGAAGTCCCTTTCCAACTCTAAGGATTCTTTGATTCTATGATCTTTTAATGGTCACACAGACTTGACTTTATGAATTATCATCTGTCTCTTCTGTAGGTAACCAATATGAAACACCACGTAAACCTTCAAACACAGATGTAGCTACCTGGCATGGGACAAAACAGCATTAAGAGGCTGAAGAGAAAGTAAAGCTCTTCATTTATGAACGATTCATGGCAGGAGGTCACAGAAGTTGGTTTGGAGGACAGACAGACCTGGGAGAGAACAGGGTGCCTGAGGTGCACCTGTATGGCAGCAGCAGAGAACTTCTTGTCAGTTGTATGCTGTGGGCGGGCTGGTAGATGCGTTCTGAAGTGTCACATTTTATGCACAAATTGAAGGAGAATTAACATTAGGATTTATTTTTCAGTTTCTGTAGGATTAATCCCATGCAACTACCGTTCCATCCCTTCAAATCTTTTACAAGAAGAAATTAAAATCCAGCTGAAACCATGGCCTCTCCTTTCCCCCACCGCCCTGAGATCACTGCATCGTGCTCTGTGGCCACAAAGCGGAGACACGAAGCACGGCGAGGACAGCCTCCGCCACGGCTCACGGTGTTCTCCACACGCTGCCGCTCCCTGCGTTTCACACAGCCAAGCGCAGCCTCTCCCACCACAGCCGCACTCCGCTGCCTCACGGCACCGCGCCCAACACCACCTCCACCGCTCCCAGCTGCCTCTTCATCACCACCACCCCTCCTCCTTTCAGCCCGTGGTTTCCCTTCGCCACACCCCAAAGCTTTTGCCGCCTTCGCCGCCCGCTGGCGGGCTCGGGCAGTTCGGTGGCAGCACCGGGCGGCTCCTCAGGAACCCCGCGGCTTCGTGAGGGGAAACGCGGCCCCGCGCGGTCAGTGCTAACGCCCCTCCGTCAGTCACAGATGGCACCTCTCCTTCTCAACTACCTGCCCCAACAGGAAGGGAACACCAGCGCCGTTCCCACGTAGGCTCTCCTGCCTCGCATTTACCGCCATTCGAGATTTTACTTCTCAACTCAGGGTCCTGTGAAGGGCCCGCCCCACTCAACATCTTACTATGAGAAGTATCGCCATGAAATGCAAAGAGATAGAGAACGAGAGCACTGATCTATAGCAGTATGGAAGAGTTTGTTGCTTGAAGTGGGACACAGTCTGTTGCTCTGCCTTTGGCAGTCCTGATCTGCCTGGGGCACTTCACAGCATGGAAGAGAATGGAAGGAATAACGTGAACAGAGTATTTTGAGTGAAAAGGAACACATTCACACTAAAAAGCCATAAGAAAGAAACCCAATAAAGAGGGGAGAGAGGAGAGAGGATAGGAGAGCCCATCCGTAGTCAGGAAGCTAGTTACAGACATATCTGAAAGAGAGGATAAAAAAATGAAGGGGTGCAGTATATACCATACTGCAACAATTTCTGCCTTCCAGCCCATCAGAAAGACACACTTTGCTGCCAAATGATTATAACTGCAATTCATGTAAGTCACTGGCTGTCCTGAACAGCTGTGTAGCTGTTTCCAAACTTCTCAAAACTTCAGTGTGAAAGGATAGGAAATGAGCACAGAGCAACCAGTCCCCTCCCACAAATGACACATTTCCTTTCTTCTTTCCATCCCAATGGGAATTTCTACTTGCTTTACCCAGCGACTCCATCCCACACCTCACACAGCAACTACTCAGCATTACTTAGGCATTATGTGAAAGAATGAAAAAAAGCAAACAATCCTGGTTTAGCTTCCACTTGTCTAATGCTTTGCTGCTGACATCATTACTTTCAAGAATAACTACAATTTTACTGACAGGTTGATAGTTCCCTGGGTCATCCTTTTTACCCTTAAGAAGGCAATGCTACTTTCCTTTTCTTTATCCAGTCACCAAGGACTTCACCTGACCACCATGACTTCTCACATATCATTGAGAGTGGCTCAGTGACTACATCAGCCAGTTCCCTCAGGACTCTGGCTGCTCATCTGTGTCCTATCAGACTTCCCTCAAACCAAAGCTTTCAATTGAATGTATTTATGAATAACAAAACAAAACGAAACCAAACCAGAACAAAAAACCAAATACACCACAGAACAATTAAGAAGGAACAGACAAAAATAAGTTGTTATTTACAGGTGATATACATAATAATACTACTACCTACCATGATAAGCTTTTATGCACTAACTGCAGTTTTTGCATTGTTAGAAGTTTTCCTTACACAGAAGTCGATCAGAATGATCAGTTTCTCCATATATGTGCATGTTATGAGGAATACAATAACTTTTCACATTTCTAAAATTATCAACACAATTTACTTTTTTTTTTCTCCAAATAGCAAGTGAAGATTTAAAAATGGGACACAAAGACAAGTAGCTATGCGTGTTGAAATACAAGAGATTTGGAACATATTAGTGTTTCCAAATACAAATCAATGAGAAAAGTACTCAATGTTTGGTGTGATCCCCTCACCATCCACCACAGGAAGGTTAAAGTAAAACAGCCTTTCAAAGTAGCACTGATTATTGCATATTATATCTTTGGAAAAGCAGAGTTTTAACCAAAAATATTTTTAATGCAGTTGAAATACAGACACATTTATCTCAGGGAGGAAAAAAGGTAGAACTCGTGATCACTAAGGTTACCAAATGGATAGTTAATTTGTTCCATTTTTGCTTTGAGTAATCCTGCATACTTCAAATAATCCAGTTCACAGATGCAGGTACTCCAGCATACACAAAAGTGACAATCTAGTTTTACATACACGATTTTTCCTTCTACGTAAATCCTCCAAGCATCTCAGTCTTAAATTAAATCTTCATTTAAGTGCTGACAGGTTAACAAAGCTCAAACCAATATAACAGGGAAAAAAACATTTAACTTTTTTAAACCAGGAATATACAAAAGATAATTTGCATAGTTACAATTCAAGCACAAAGTCACTGTAAATAGGTACAAAGGCATTTATAAATTTACTAAATAACGCTGCTGCTTGTGCCGGCCTTATCTTAGATATGTACGAATGTAAACCTGAAGGGACTGATGAGAACAGTCAGTGTTTTTGCTTAAAAAAATACGTTAATGTAGAGAATGTTACTTAACGTTCTTTAAAAAATATTTTCTGCAGCAGGAAATAAACAGTTCAAATCCCAAAGAAAGCCATCCAAAATGCCCAAATTCCTCCTATACAGCAGAGAATGTTTGTTCATAGGTTACAAACCTATATACAAAATGAGGCACTAGTTACACTAATTTGGAATGTGTTCAATGTTTGAGTTCATCCCAAGACTTCCAAAACACTGTTGGCTTCTAACTTCCTAGGAAAACATATCTTCAGAAGGTGGTGCGTAAGAAAACCCAACAAATGCATCATCTGCCTCTAGGACACTGGCATTAACAATGCTGTAATCAGAAGAGATGCAAACTGAGTATGGGACCATTTCTTCTGTAAACACCGCATCGAAATTCCCAATATCATCCGGGCCAACCTAGAAAACAAAAGATCATTTGTCATATTAATTCTGTATTTTAAAAATTGTACTATTCTTTCCTATTTAAGTATATAAAGCCTAAGGAAACCCACCACAGCATCCCTGAAAGCAGTTATTAAAAGCTTGTTTTTTCTGGGCTGGAGATCAGGCCAAGAAAACACAACACTTATGATGCAATTATAAGAAATATTTCTTTCTCAATTGACTGTTAGAGAAAAAAAACTGTAATAAAAACCATATAACCACATACAGAGTTATCTTTCTCCCTTTTTCCATGAATAATATAAAACTATATAATAATACTATATAATAACTACTATAATATAAAAAGCAACAACAGTAACTACAATAAGTCACTTTTGCAGTAAGGGACCTATGAACTAAAGCACAGTTAACATTCAGTTACAGAGAGAAGAAACAAGACAGCAAAAGTTTCATCAAGCAGACGTAAACCACTAGCAAGATGAACAGGAATAGGGCTGCAACTAAGGCTTATAAAATAGTCTTCATAATTTGAAAAGTCTTATTTAAATGAGGCTGTAAATTCTTTGGTCTTCAGACACCATAAAAAACTGAGTCCTTCGATGGGAAAAAGCAGAGGAAACAGTGACATGTCCAAGTGAGTTTTAAGTCAAAAAGACAGTATCACTGCTCAGAAGTGTCACTGCTCCAAAGTGCAGTCAGCACTAAGAGGTTCCCATCTGCTCTGATACATGTACATTCTTTCCAAATAGAGGAGCCTGCACAGGCAGAAATTTAGCAACTAGGAACTAAAACAGCACCTACCACGTTAGGATTAAATGGTGGTGGAATCTTCTTCTGTAGAAGGTCAGTCCAGCTGAGAGATTCAAAGAATGGGTGCTTTTGAATTTCAAGCTGCAGTAAATAGAAATTACAGATGTTTCAGAAATCCATCCCATCTTAGAAAATACACAAACAAAACCTAAGGAAGTTCTCCATTTACAGTTTATTTTGCAATAAAAGCTGTAGCTGGCAAAAAGAGAATTAAAATGTGTTAGCCTGCCTCTACAAACTAGTTTCCTTTTAAAACCCTATTTGCTGCTTTTAAGACTTAAAAATCAGTCAGAGGGTGGAGCTCCTCTCCTATGAAGACAGGCTGTTCAGCTTGGAGAAGGCCCTGGAGAGACCTCATTGTGGCCTTCTAGTGTTTGGGGGGAGCTTATTGACAGAAGGGGGAATTGCTTTTTACACTGTCTGATAGTGACAAACCAAAAGGGCATGACTTTGAAATAAAAGAGAGGAGATTAGGTTAGGAGGAAACTTTTACTCAGCGAGCAATGAGGTACTGAAACAGGTTGCCCAGGCAACTTGAGGATGCATCATCTCTTGAGGTGCTCAAGGCCTGGCTGGATGGAGCCCTGGACAGCCTGATCCAGTGCTGGCAACTCTGCCCATGAGATTGGAACTGGATGGTCTTTAATGTCCCTCTGAACCTAAGCCATTCCATGACGAGGTCAACACACTACCTAACATGAAGGCTGTAATCAGCAGACTCACTATTCATGGATGGAAGCACAGTCTTTCTAGATTATTCCTCACTGTACTTTTCTGAAATCATCTGTGCTTCCTAGCAACACCTTTTAGCAAGAAAAATAAAATAAAATTCACGGTTGTATTGGGAAAACATTTACTATGATTTTAAGTCTGAAGAAAAAAAAAAAGCTACTACTTGTACAGTATTATTCTATTCTGTGTTTGAGGAACACTTTTTTATGTAGTCAGTTGAACTGATATTACCAGAAAATTGCCTTTTCTTTTGATTATTTCCTAGATTAACTAACCTTAGCAATTACTATGCCAGGAATTGTTTCCCTACTGACTGGCCTGACACTAATCAAGCTAAAAATATTATATCCCACAACAATTATCCCCTTCCTATTCCAAACATCTTTCAGGACTCAACCACAACTGGTATTTTCAAATAAGAAAAAAAAGAAAAAAACAGGGACAGAAAAGCATTTCCTATCTCCTGCTATTAAACTTGTACGATGCACTCAGATTGTCTCTTTAAATGAAGAAGAGCTTGATAGGATATTACATACAAAATCTTCCCTTGCTCCAAGTCTGCTTTGCCGATCTTTCTCCAAAAGCTCCTCCAGAATAGACCAGGCTGTGAGGCTGATTCCTGGACGCAAGACTAGGGGCTTGTGAAGAATATTCTCATACATCTCAGCAACGTCACGGCAGTAAAAAGGAGGCTAAAAAACCCAAATGTTACATATTAACCCAAAGCTACATCAGCATTTTGTTTCATGTGTATGGACCAACAAACAAATCTGCAAGAAGCAAACTACTAACAGTGAAGGAAGAAATCTTAGACAAGCTAACTTCTAATTCAGTCATTCACACAGCCAGGTCTCCTTGTTTGATATCTTCCCCCTGCTAGCTCTTCTTTCCATAACATGTTCTCACACTCACAGGTAACATAACTACACATGCCACAAAGATTCAAAGCTCCCACTGTGCTTGCCTGGGAAGAATGAGAGTGGGAAAACAGATTTCCCTACTTAATATCCAGACGCATATAAAACTAGAAAGAAAACTAGCAGAGCAGATTATTATTAGAGTGATTACAGATGACTAAAAGAAGTACAGTAAGATTTTTTTTTCTTTTAATACTGTATCAAGAAGCAGAATTTATTGGGTGCTATTGCTGTTGATTCTATTTACTTCAACATTTCCCCAGTTATCACTGTTTGTCTTTAGCCGATGTCCAGAAGTTCAGTGGAAAGCAAAGATTTAGACATTGGGAGGCAACGCAAAATCCCAAAGAGAAAAACAGATGCTATGTTAAGACAAATCATTCATCCACTGAAGTAGAGTACTTCAATGCTCTGCAAAAAGTTAGCATCCTTAATGGCACTTTCCCACCTATATTAAATACATACCAGTCCATAAAGCATTTCATAAAGAACTGCACCAAGGCACCACCAGTCTACTGTGTTGTCATAGGGCTGCTTTTTAATAACTTCTGGTGCAAGATACTAAAAGCAAACAAATAAAAGAGGTAGAGCATTAGGCTAGCAATAATAAAAGCTAGGTTTTTAGGTTTTAGTCATAGTTTCTGAAGAAGTCTACTAACTTACTAATACCGTAGTACAAGCACAGGCATTTCACAGTACAAGGCTATTTGTTGTGGACATGTAGTATAGAATTACTGTGGCTGGATCCTCATCATCTCAGTCCTCACCTACACAGCGCACACACTGTTTCTAAACCCTTCTCTCAGAATAAAAGACTGCTCACTAGTATCCACATTCTGAAATTTAATGTACAAAATAGATCTATTTGTAAATGGACAAGGCATATATCATTTGTAATGAGGTGGTAAGTCACTGTTTAATGGTATCAGAATTTCTCAAACTTTCTATATGCTTGAGTGCCCTGTGCCTCATTTGTCTATAGATAACTCTACAGAAAGCATGAAAAGCAGCAGAGCATTTTGAACTAACTTTTCTAATTTTTCATAACTTCCTACTTAGTGAGTTGGAACTAAGTCATTCAACTCAGTGTTTAGAAACACAGAGAATATCATTACACTTCTCACAGGATCATGAAAGATTTTAACCTAAATCTTGGAATATAAAGACTAATATTCAGTTACTATGTTTAGTCTTGGTATTTTAAAGAGCTGATATTAAGCATCCTATTATGCTGCAGTTCATGCAAATCCACAATAAGCACAAAGCCCACACTTCTGAGCACAAGGCAAAAATCTCATAGATTGTCCTCCAACAAGTCCAAAACCATCAGTGTTTTATATACACTGTGCTTTCCAAAACAATCCAACAAATGCTACTTCAGCTCAGATTTACCATCTAAATTCCTACTCTAATGATAGCTAGGATAAGTTGTCACACGTTGTCCTTATTTTTTTTTCCCTTCTGAGTTCAAATGTTTCAGTACATTATTCCTCACCCATCCTTCACTGCGTTCAAAGGCCTTTCCTGTAATTTAAAGTGTATTTTATCAAAATATCAAAGCCACTGCTCTTGACATCTAGGTGAATACCTCATACATTTTTAAGACTTCCAGATTCTGAGTTTTCCAGTCCATTTTTCTTAGTAAAAAAAAAGACAATAGGGTCAGTAAGTTCAAAGCTTCTCCCATACACAAAATTTGTTCATGTCTCAAAGATACAAAGTGCTTCTAAACTTACTAAAAATTAATGGCAGGATAAAGTAAATAGATTCCTATTGGCAAATCTGTTACAGCTGTTACACAAGCCAACTGTCTTATGTCTAGTCAGACACATGGGAAGAAACAGTATGTGAAAAGCACTGGGAAAAGGGAAGGTGATAGACATGAGTTATGAGAATGTGGGTAGCTAAGTAGGAGGTATTCAATGTTGGTAAGTAGTACAAAGAACAGACCTGCAGTAAACTTCTCTTTGGTTTCATGGAAGAACTCGTAAAAAGAATTTAAGTCTTCAACAATACATAACTATAAATACACACATTTGATTTTCCATTTACATAACTAGTAACACACAACAACCATTTGTTACTAGCCAAAAGATGCCAAAGTCATCAACATACTTCCGGTGTCCCACAAAATGTTGCAGTAGTATCAGAACTTGCAATCCCTTCTTTACAAAGTCCAAAGTCTGTCAGCACAACGTGACCCTGTTTAAGAAATGGAGTTTTAAAAAGCAGAACGCAATCAACATTTACAAATCCATAAGTGTCAATTTTAACAGAGGATGTATAAAATAAAAAAAAAAATGTTGCTTACTTACTAGTGAATCTAGGAGAATGTTTTCTGGTTTTAAATCCCTATTAAAAAAAAAATCTTTGTATTAATTCAGAACAGTGGTCACTAACACAAAAGCTTCAAAGGCAACAACTTATTTTTCAGCTGAAAGGAAGCTTTACATTTTGGTGAAAACATTTTGTTCAAATTTCCCGAGATCATTTCATGCAGTAATTTTTATATATTAATTTGTCCTATTTTGAACTTCCACAGGACAAGAATACACTTCAGAAACCTACCTGTACACAATATTTATGGAGTGTAAGTATCCCAGTGCACTGGCTATTTCAGCAGCATAAAATCTGGCTCTGTGCTCAGGAAAGGAACGTTCTCTTTGTAAATGAAAGAACAGCTGTAAATATGCAAAGTAGTAAATAAGAAAAAAAAATCATACATAAAACCAAGTTAATACGGTATAATTTTAACAGTAATTTTATTCAGCTGCCTACAATTTTAAGAATGTAAAATGAAATAAAATTGACAACACTCCTTCACTCGTTTCCTTTTCTCTTCCACAGCTTAGAAATACGTAGACAACTTACTAACAAGGATATTCCCTTAAAAGCAAGACTAGTTGGAAAGAACTAAAGAAAACCATGTTAACTGAGGGTGGCACGATTCAATTATGCAAGATCATAGAATCATGGAATGGCTTGGGTTGGAAGGGACCTTAAGGATCATCAATATTCAAACACTCCCCGCCACAGGCAGGGCTGCCAGCTGCTAGACCAAGTACTAGATCAGACTGCACAGGGCCCTATCCAACCCAGCCTTAAACACCTCTAGTGATAGGGCATCCACAACAGCACATAGAGTCTCCTAATAGATAGTCAGGTGCCACACAAGTAATCTTTCATTTTTGAATATCCTTGCATTCACAGTTTTGTCCTATTCTGAGAGCATTTAGGGAGATGTATGTTCCAGACTGCTGATCCATGAATGTTCTCAACTACAGGCAGTCTTCAGACTTTAAACAAGTTGAGCATATGCACAAGTCTAGCCAAAGATCAAATCATACACATATGAAACTGTACTCTGCTTCATTTGGCATTCTTCTATGGAAACAATTCTTTGTTTTTCTAGCTCTGCTTTGTTTTGTTTTTCTTCTAATAAGATGACAGTACATCAGACTATATAAAGGCCCATCAAGTGCAGATTCCAGCACTCAAAGGGAGTCAGAATCTCAGTTCTAGGAGCATCATGAATGCTGCCATGTAGTCTTTATGAATATCAACCAACATACATATATCCTGAGTGTATTCAGATGCAGGGACATAACAGGAAAATCTGAGTTATGCGGAAACAAACAAATGTAAATTCTACCCTTTCTTCTCCCATCCTCTGCCAGGTACTAGTTTTACTATCTACAACAGTATTGTTAAAGTACAAACAGTTTCCCTTTAAAGCATTTATGCTGAATAGTTACTTGCACACAATCATTTTTCACTACGCTTTGTGATCATGTGACAACTCATGCTAGACAAGTCCAGGTATTATTAGCATACAATTAGCATACAATAATCTCTTTTGAAGAAATAAAAAGAACGTTTTATACCCTTATCATGTTTAGTAGCTATTCAATCATGAGTTTCTTGAGCACTCTTGAAAGTACTAGGTACTCTGAAAAGCAACATGTTCCTAGCTAAAGGCAAGCTGCTCCAGAACATTGATTCAAGTATTTATAGACCTTTTCAAATGCTTTTAAAAGTTTTCCCTTAGGTTACTCATGGACTCCTTGTACTCAACAGCATCACTCCAAGGAGAAGAATCCTGAGAATAAGGCTATTCGGCAGTAAGCAATTACATCTGCAAAGCCACAGAAGTATGCCAAGATTTCCAAAAAAGTCATAGCAAAATCAGTTGTCTGTTTACTTGTTTCCTTCCTCACACTTTCGAAATACAAACACTTCAGATAATGCAGATGAAAAAGGAAAAGAATTTTACATGCTGAGAAATGTCAATGTATGATTAATTAGTAACAGATAAATTTAGGTAACTGTCAAAGAGACAATACTTATATCTGACAACCATAAATTAATTCTGTATTAAAGTTGCTGATGAGAAGAGGAACAGGGTCTGTCTATCTACGGAAGTCTGCAGGAATAGCATCACTGGAGATTAAGTAACAGGATTTCCAAAACTTGGGAGAATACTGATCACAGCCCAATGTAAAGGATCATTTTGTTCCTCCCACAGAATAACAGAACTGCAGAATAAAATCCGAATAGAATCCCCACATACCTCTCCTCCATTAACAAAATCCAGGACAAAGTAAAGCTTTTCTGTTGTTTGGAATGAGTAATGTAATCCAACTAAAAATGGATGTTTCACATTTTTCAGAAGCACATTACGTTCAGCCATGATATGTTTTTGCTGTAAGGAAGTAAAGGATCAGTAAGTAAACAGACACAATTTTGTAATTAAGGGAAAAAAGCTGTGGAGAAAGTGCATTTCTTTGTACCTCTTTCCTGTTAAGAACAATTTTTTTCTGCAGCACTTTGACAGCATAATATTTCCCATCCAGTTTTCTTTTTGCAAGAAGAACCTGTGAAATTCAAAACAAACGAAGAAATGTTACGGTTGCAGTCCACGTTCCACTGATGACTTGCTAATTTCAGCATAACTGAAAAGCATTAATATTATGTGTTCACAATAGTCTCTTTGTTTTTAATATAGTCAATCACTTATAGTGATCTTACAGTTCAGCGCAGTCTGTCTATATATTGATATAGTGAAAGGCTAAATGCATCTCTTTGGTAAGTATCAATATTAGTCACTTTTCAGCACTGCTCAGAGTTGTTTCAGTGATGTTTGCACTGCTTCATAGCACCAGGTGCTTGAGAAGGCAGAACAAAGGAAAATGCAGGGTTTGTACTCCAGCTGCATAAGCACAGGGGTAACTCCTCTTCCTCTCTTGGGGCGAGAGAGGATCCCTGCTCTCAGCAAGAAAGAGAAACAACTGATTTTCTTAATCCCAACAAGCAACCAAGGCAGGCAACAAGTACTATCAGAAAATAACAATGGCAGGGCTATGGAGAAATAGCAACAGGAATCCAATGTGGGAGTTTGTATGCCATGCATGATATACCAGCTGACACGCTTGCACCACAGCCAGTCACAGCAATCAGAAAGCTCACCTTGCCAAAGCTGCCTTTCCCAATCACTTTCAGGAAATCGAAGTCCGTTGGCTTAGCACTGAAAGATATTTAGGAAGAAGACAGGTCATTTGGGTAAAAATTACAAGCTTCAAAGCTGTACAGAAGTCTAGTGTAGCCCTTCAACTGTAATGTGAAGTCTGTCAGCACCTTTCTTAATTCTTCATTCTAATCAACAACTGGACTTCTGCAAAGCTGCCCTTCATCTTGGAATTCCATTTTCCTCCAGAAAAAGTGTCAGAGCTGCAGCATTTTAATTTATTTCATTTTTTTCATTTTAAGTGTAAGATGTAGAGGATGAGCAAGACTATTGTCCAAAAACTCAAGATTCTTCTAATTTTTAAGTTTTCTTTTCCCCGTGACTCTTCCCGAAGCTTATCTCCCATTTCCAGACACCCAATCGGATTCTGAAGCTTACATGACAGAAGGAAGAAGTTTATCATTCATTCTCTTTCCACACCCCATCCTTCCTACCATCCATTGCTTCCCCAGTTTAAAGTGACAGGAGGGAGGCCCCAACACCTTCCTCTTCTATGTGTGTTATTTGTATGAACACAGTTTTTCCATTTGCCAAGTCACCATTACTTTCAGCAATTTCCACTAATTACCTCACTTTTTCCTAAGCACAATTTAGAGGTATTGTTGTCAGCAAAACAATTATCTTTTCCACCTCTGAAACAACAGTTATGACACACACCTCTTCATTTATTGCCTCTCAAAAGGAAGCACTCTTACAATTTCATTTCTCATTGCAATCTGTTAAGCACTTCTTCCTGTTAGCCCAGAAAAAAAATCTGAGAGGAAAGAGAAATCAAAATAGGTGCCATCTCTCAGATGAAGAAAGCAGACAGAGAACTGAGAAAGTAGTTTACAGAAGTAAACACCAGAGAACCAAGTTGTAACTGCAGTGATAAAGTTTGTAATATCAACAAGTTAAGCTGCTCCTTTTTCATGCATTAAAACAAATGTGTTTTCAGAATGTTTCACATTCCTAACTGCTGTGGGACCATTCCAGAAAGACAGAGGGTTTTGTTTTTCATTTGTTTGTTTTTTGCCATAGAATCCTCATGTGAAAGGACAGCAGACTAACAAAACCTGAAGATGAAAAGGAAAATGTCTTAACAGAGTTCATTTACTCAACACAGGATTAAATGTCTTGCTTCCTTCTGGGCTGAAAAAAGATAAAGCCACACACACACACGCACACACAATATTCAGTCTAATTTTTCAGTTTATAGATAACTGAAAAACCTACTGAGGATTTCCAGATGGTCCCAAGTTGATATTCGGTGAGGTAGAATTTAACTGTTGGAAGAAACAAATAGAACACAATAAACCTCTTATGCTTCAACCAGTAGTAATTTCAAAATACTAATTTCTTCAAGCTATATCTTCGCACCTGTTGATAGGTTTTGAAGATATCAAATATTCTGATATCTCTTCAAAGATATCTAGGATTGTCAACTTCATAAGTTTCAAGTACCATCAACATCTTCTCACAAAACATTTCTACATACACCATATGGAAGGATAAAGGTAATAAAATAATTATGTCCAAATGGAGAGGACAAGATTAGGCACAAAAATTTAAGACTGTGTCAACAAACAATGTTCCTCATGGAGAACTTAGTCCCTTCTGCATATGCTTTCTACATTTTATTCCAATGAAATTACTGTAAAATTCCACTGTTTATGCGAGAGCCTAATTAATTAAGGATATGGTGCTTTAAAAAACAAAACCATTTTCCTCTATCAAGAAAAACCACTAGGAATCTTTCCTATCCTGACAGTAATGACTAACTCAATTCCATGAAAGGCACAAATCTTATCAGTACACACTGATAATGGGATTTACAAATTATATGGGCAGGAGGAAACCATCCTTGGCTAAGCAATTTTCTCCAATTTATTTTTAAATAAAAAAGCAGTACTAGTACTCTCACTGTGCTTTTGGACTTTATCAGAGAAAACAAACTTCACGGACAGTTTATCCAGAGATGGGCCAGCAGGCATCACAAAATCAGCATGCACACAGAAACAGAGCATGCCCTGACATCAACACTAGATGTGACAACTGCACCAATAATCAATCACACAACAGTACTCAGCAGTTTTAGAAAAGTCGCCGTGCAAGTTTCAGTACTGGAGGGATTGGGAAGGGGATCATTCTTATTCCTGGTCACACATCTTCATCACTTACAGTAACTATGACAGTATTAACTTCCTATTACAGTGTATTATTTCAGCCACTAAGCATGAGTTCCCCGCTTATCTTGAAGTTTGTTATAATGTAATACACTGTTAATTTTCTATGGAAGCTTTTCACATTATTTAAAGTATCATTCAAAGGAAGGGGAGGAAACCTGTTATCTAAATTAAATTCTGCTGTATGCTCACTATGCTGTCAAGTACTTAAAAAAAAAAAAAATGCAAGGACTGGCATTCTTTGGAAGTGAGACCTTTGAGAAAACACAGTGCATTGTGTGTGATCCACAGCTGATTCAAATAGCCTACTTGTATATTCTGTAAGAAGACTGAATAAAAAGAGAAGTCCTAAGGCCATGAAGTAAACTAGAGAAAATAAACTTAATTTTGGCACTTCTGCCTTCCTAGAAAGACTCTTTTCAATCAGCACTGTTTCTGAAGACTGTAAATTAACTTTCAGACAACCCATCTAAACTACACTTCTGTAGGGGCTTTTCTTATAGAAGAGGCTTGACACCTCACAGTGTTAAATGTGAGCTAAAATTAAATTCATCTCTGCTCCTGAGCGACTTAAAGATTGCAATTTTTTTTTTTCCTTCATGAAAATTATACTTCACAGAATGGCTTGTGTTGGAAGGGACCTTGAAGTTCACCTTGTTCCAACTCCTAATGGCATCTCTCTTTCTTTTAAAGACAATCAAAAAATCATTCAATTGCCTCTGCTCCTTGTCAGTCATCCTTAGCAAGAGTGCTTGAGCAGACTGAAAAAACTGACAGCTAAACTATAACTCAATCTGTGCCTCTTCTACTCACAGCAAGTGGGGAAGAAGCAAGACAAAGCTCATGATCAGGATTACTTCTCTCTGTAGTTTATACTAGACAGGAAAACATCTTACAGCCAGCAGCAGAACAGTTGTTCAGAAGATCACAGGAGAGATTTATTGCAAAACCAACTGGTAATCTTCTGTAAGTAATACACTTAAGATTGCTGTCAAGTAGCTAAAATTTAGGAGACTGTTCTATGTCTATGTTTTATTACCTTCTGATTACTCCTATCATCTTCATCTTCAGATGGATCTGACTGGTGTTTTGGGTTATCCATCTGAAGAAATGCTCTGACATCTGGGCTAGAAAGAAGCACAGTTCAGTACATTAGGAAAACAATAACTTCCATGATTTTCAGCCAGAATCATAGAAAAAGTAATGGCTTTGACATAACAGAGTCACTAATCACAGTTTTACACTTACAGTAATTAAGGACTGTATGCAAGAAATGCTTTTACAGAAATGTAATTACTGAGTATGTTACATACAATATATAAGATTTTTTTCAACTTGCAAAAATGTGAAATGTTGAAGTATACATATGTGAAGACTTCATGATGGAATGGTCAGCAGGACTGCATTAAAGTAATTATTTGAAGAAAAAGCCCTATCCAAAGCATAAGTTCTAACTGCTCAGCAACCATAAGTAAATCTATTTGCTTTCAACACCGCCAACACAGAAGTAAAAAAAACATCAAAAGATCAAGAAATAATTATCCCAAGAGGTATGTGGTAGTAATGTTCCTGTCGCCATCTGCTTTTAAGTGAAGCATCATGGTTTTGAAACTTCAGTGCATTCTAGCTGGACGTGAGAAGACAACACAAGAAATCTTTCCACCTCAGGACAAACTGCCACCCTTCAAAAACTGGTAAGAGAGACTGTAAGATTCCCATTGTACACAGGGACATGCAAGTGAGGCAAAATTAATTCCTAAATGGGCCTCACTTACAGCTATACACCACTTGAAGAGATGACTTGAGCCTTTCAAATTCACAAAAAGGCAGATGGCTTATGCAGGAAGAAATTTCACTTAGATTTCAGAGTTTTTTCAAAAGCTCTCAGGACAGCTGTTGGGACACACTGCATGAGGTATTCAGTACAAGAAAAAGAAATAAGCCCTCAAAACAACAACAGCCCCACACCTTACACCATGAAGTTGCTCTTTTAGAGCAACAACATAGGATAGTTTTTATATTAGAAGCAGATATCCTCATCTTGCTATTTTCAGTCTATTTCACCCTCTTCACTTCTGTAAAGCAAGGATCAGAAGTGAGAGATTAGTTAGTTTTGACACTTCTCCAGATAATGTATTTCACATTAGTGTTACGGAACCTAACTCAGGTCATTCACCACTTGATGCTCACAGTCTCCACTGCTTACGTCCTGTATTCCTAAACCCTGTATGGATGGAAACCAATTTCAGTTACCATTAGCCTTTCAGGAATGAGACTGTTCACACAATTTCACAACCATTTCAGCTTACTTTTCCCAATCTTACACGAACTCCGAATTCCGATCTATTTCAGGCTATGTTTTGTATCCTTAGTCCCAAGAAGAGTAAAATAACTGGTTGGGAATTTACAGTAATATTGACTAGCAGACAACAATTAGAGGTTCAGAACCTCTGGTTATCATAAAATGAAGAAAGCAAAAGTTATGGTTAACATTTTTCACTAGACATGGAGTTCCAAAATCTGACCTTAATTACATTCATTATTTTGGACAACTGGCTGATTAAGCAGGGCATGTTGCAATACATCTCAAATAGTTACTATAGTAACTTTTTCCATGAGTGAATTCAGAGCAGAAAAAAAAAAAATCACTTTGTGGGGAAAGGCTGCTGAACAGTTTTGGGTATTCAGCAATTTCTGCAATATGGAGCAGCCAGAGGCACAACTGATCAATGTTTCATTGTTCACATCTGTAATTTCAGAGCTGTGGAAGACTGCAAAAGTAGTAGTGATTAAAGTAAAGTTTAACGGACCCACTTCTTCACCAAGGTTGCAGTGTGACCATTAGCTCAAGTGTTGCATTAATAAAGGATTTTAAAATACATTGAAACTGTTTCTAAAATAACCTCACATATCAAATTAAATGGATAAAGAAAAACAGCGTAGGTAGGATGTTCAATGCACACTATTTTTTACCAGTAAGCTGTTTTTCCATGGGCTTTTATGATGGACTGAACACATTCTGTTTATGCATTATCTCTGAAATCCAGAGGGGTCCCAAATTCCCCCTAAATATAGTTCCCTCAGTGGCAGTACTTCTGTGTTAGGCTTCCCACATAAACGCATGTAAGCCATACAAAAAGTGAGGAAAAACACATGCGCAGAAAGTTGCAAGCTGAAACACAACGGTAAAATTAACTGGCATTGACAGAACCTAAATGTTTAGAGTATACTCCTTGGTCTTTACAGCTCAACCTTTAAACCACACACATTTAAAAAATGTGAAATGCTGCTATCTTTCTTACACAAAATAGTACTCATAACTAACAAGTTACCAGCTCCTACCCAGGACAGCAGTCATCAAATGAGAGACATTATCAGATCTCCACCCCCTCAGAGATTTGGTTTGTTTTGCGTGCCCTGCATTCTATCCACGAGTGCAAGTTCTCCAACAAATATGTTTAGCTGAGCAAACACAGCTCAAAGCTGGCCCACGTAATTCCCAATTCAGTCTAAGACAAGATTCACCCAGACCAGTATCCCATGTGACAGGGATTGCAGGAAAACCCTTCACCAACCACTACAGGGTCTCTCTATTCACTCTGTCAGACTGTAGGTTTTTGTCAGGTTTATTATTGAGCAGAAAGGTTTGATTCTGATACACTAACAAAGCAGGCCCAAGAACAAAGTCCACTGAAAGAAAAACAAAACACAGCAGAGAGTTAGATGTTTCAGAGAATAATGCAGATATTACCATCATGGACACACTGAATCTGACATCTGTGTTTTTCAATTCAAACATTCAAGTGCCTTCCCTTCCAGATATGGGAAGCCACCACTCTTTAGCTTTTAAAGAAACAGTTTTCTCAAGCAGGACTTAAAAAGTATAAAATCTCAACACCTGTTTTAATGCTTTAAGATTTAGTGGAAGATGAGCTGCTTTACATTTCTCTAAGAACATATGGCTCCCTAGCATTTCCTTGTATGTTACTAAATTTCTGTGAGTTATTTTACCTATTATCAAATTTATTATTAAAGCAAAACAGTTTCAATGTGTATATGGGCTACCTGTAAAGACTCAGTCACTGTATTCTCCTTAAGTAGCTTCTAGCAGGTTGTGCCAAGACACTCGAAGTAATCAACCTTTGGTATTTCTTTCCTGCTCATATTTATTGGCACATAGAAAAGGCAACAGATTATGTAATTATTAACATGATTTGTTGTAGTCTGTGATGCATACAGAAGCACGGCTTTATTTCTGGAGAACTAATATAAAATGTTTGAGACAATATTTGGTATTTGGACATACTGACAAGAAAGTTATGCTAAATTAAAAAAAAAGATCTGTATCTTTTCAGTAATTTAACAAAACAGATTAGCTTTTAACACTTAGTTATTCCGCAACATTTTCTATTTTTCCCCAAAGAACATCAATGCTATGACTACAACTCACAGTACTTCCTTCAGTGAAAAACTATTACACCATATAAAGCCTTTGTTTCAAAGTTTTTTCCACTTATCACAATGAACATATATATGTCATTCTTTTTCTTCCGAAGAAGAAAGGAAGTACATACTTCAACTTAATCAACATTACATAGTTTGCTTGTTGGAAAATAAAATCTGACGGCAGACTTCAAACTGCAGAAATATGCTCTGGTATTTTTTTCCTGTGGGAAATGGATGGTTTCATGGGTTGTACTGATAGGATAATTAAACAAAGCACACGTAGTACAGGAACTCAGAGCTAAAGCCAGAAATAGAATGTTACTGATTTACTAATTCAAGTAATGTAGAAAGCTGAATGCCTTTATCTTAAATTGATTAGATCTAGATTGAAACTGAAAGAAAACTGAGGTTTATCCTCAAAATCAGTTCACACAAGTGTACTCCTCCAAACTTGTAATGCAGAGGAGCTGTTTGTCATTTATCACCACTTCATCACTGCCCCACCAACAGAGGTTATCACACATACAGGTCTTCTGACAGAAGATTTACCATGGAATCTTATTTGTGCGTTTCAGGCAAGTCCCAAGCCACCAAAAGAAAGTGATCAAGCTACCTGGTTAAGATGCTTAAAACAAGTTCTGGAGTACACACATGAACAGCTCTAAGAAAAACTGCAGAATCGCGTGGGTTGGAAGGGGGCTCTGAGGATCCTCTACTCCAATCCCCCTGCTAAAAGTAGGTTCCATAGAATAGGTTGCACAGGAACACATCCAGATGTGTTATGAATATCTCCAGAGGAGACTCCATAATTCCTCTGAGAAGCCTGCTCCAGTGCTCTCTCACCCTTACAATAAAGTTCTTTCCTCATGTTTGGATGGAACCTCATGTGCCAGTTTGCCACTGCCCCTTGTCCTGTCAATGCACACCACTGAAAAGAGCCTGGCCCCATCCACTTGACTCCCACCATTTAGATATTTATAAGCATTGATAAGACTCCCCTCAGCCTCCTCTTCTCCAGCTCAACAGTCCCAGCTCTCTCAGCCTTTCCTCACACAGGAGTTGCTCCAGGTCTTTCGTCATCTTCGTGGCTTTCCACTGGACTCTCTCTGGAAGTTCCTTGTCTTTTTTGAACTGGGGAGCCCAGAACTGGACACAACACTCCAGGTGAGGCCTTGCCAAAGCAGAGTAGAGGGGGAGGATCACCTCCCTCAACCTGCTCACCACACTCTTTTTAATGCTCCCCAGGATACCACTGGCCTTCTTGGCCATCACCAGGGCACAGTTCTGGCTCATGGCCAACTTGTCCACCAGGACACCCAAGTCCTTCCCTGCAGAGCTCCTATCCAGAAAGTCAGCCCCTAACTTGCCCTTGTTGAACACTGTCAGGTTCCCCCCCTGCCCAGCTTTCCAGATCTCCCTGAATGGCTCCACAGCCCTGTGGTGTGTTGGCCACTCTTCCCAGTTGTGTATCATCAGCAAACCTGCTGAGGATGAACTCTATCCCTTCATCCAGGTCACCTCTGAAGATGTTAAACGAGACCAGAAAAGAATGCAGGGTGTCACTCCTACTAGGGCAACACAGTAGCAAGTGACAGAGTCCTCAAACAGTAAAGCTATGGACAGAACAAACACCTGCCCTAGAGGAAGAGAGTTTACAGGGGAACCTGCACCCTGTAAATTAATATCAGTTAATTGCAAGACTACTTCTGGATCAGTTCCGAGAAAATAAAAACATTTTATACTGTTCTTCAGCCTCGGTATTTTCTTGAAAGAACAATCATAGTAAAGATTATTTATTACACTTAGAAGTACTGACAGGTAAAATAAATTTTCTAGTCAAAAGTATTTAATTCACAATTTTATATTTGACAACTTTTAATATAGCCATAGCCCTTACAAAACAGAAAGGAAACTACTTACTGGTTGCATAGCTCTGGCTGTCTAACTAAGTTTTGAATGAATTCATTCAGTCCTGCTCTTCTCTGTTTAATAAAATCTGGAAAAAAAAAGATTTATTAGGAATGATCAGTCAGCTAACAAAAGAAACTTATTTTTAAGTTGAAGATATTTGAGGATTTTGATGGATAACAGTTAAAAGAGCAAAGTGAGAACAGGATTGGTTCAACATATGAAAATTACAAGAACATTCAGGTGAGGTGAGAGAACGCACTTCAGTTCCTCTGTAATGCTACTTTAAAGTGTGACAGGGAGGTGGATTTTAAAGCACTTCAAGAACTATGTGCAACCACAGTGTGCTAACTCCTGCAGCCTTCTTTGCATGGGTGAGCCCCCCAGGCCCTGATTTCTCTGGGAAAAAAGCCACAGGCAAAACTATCACACAAATCTTGTTTTTACATGAACAGTCCCACCAAACAGCATTTTACCATAACAAATGAAAACGGGAAAGTTGCACAATCATCCAGCAAGTGCTCAGATGTAACCACTAAAAGTAATTAGGTAAAACACTTTTCTTTCCATCTCGGACATAATCCCTAATGTTAAATAAGTAAATCCTCAGAATCTTCATGATTTTTTTTTTTTTTTTAAAGCAGTATGGAAAGATATGCAAGGGATTTGAAATGCCAAAAAAAAAAAAAGCACAGAACAGGTGTTTCATCACTTGTATCAATCACAAAAAGTCTTTTTCTTCTAAAAATTAACATGTACACACTTCTAAGGTATTCTAATGACATTTTCTGCCATGAGCAGGTTTCTTGAAATATTTGGAAAAAAACTTGAGAACTGTAATAATTAAGAACAATACGTTATTTCAGCAACATAACACCTAAACCTGAATTAGGATGTTAAACAATCCCCCAAAACAGGAGCGTGGATGCGCAAAAAGATTTTATGTGAGTCACCAGCATCAGCTACTTCTGATGCTGAATGCAGTCAGCCACTCTAAGGCTAGAAACCTATCCACACTGCTGAAGAAAAAATATCTGCATCAAATCTACTCAAATACATGCCATCATTTTTTTTGTTGTTGTTCTGACTGGTTTCTATTATTTCCCTCAGCTTTTTTAAAGTTACAATTGGATTAATGTTGAAATAACCTAAATGACAGTAAGAATTGAGGCTTTAGATGATAACGTATGTTATGATAGTATTTTTAGTAGACCTTGGGAAAGGCATTTTTCAGTTTCACTCTACTATGCTTATGACTACAATGCACCAGTACAATGCTGAATGCCCACACTGCACATGCAAGAACAGACTGACAAAATTAAAATACCTTTCCAAAGCTGTAAAATAGACCTTATTTCAGAAGAAAGCAGAAACACTGCATCAAAGTTTTAATAAATTAGCATTAAGATCAAGAATTATTTAAATGAACATCACCCTGCCCTGCAGCAAGAAAAATCTTAAGAACTGTTTTCTCATGCTTCCAGGATTACAGAATATTTGATGGAAATTTAAAATAAGTCTGAGGATTGTGTTTTACATACATAATTTCAATGAAGTTTTAGTCTTCCCTCCGCCTCCTCCCCCCTCCCCCCATTTTAAATCCCGTTTCCTAAATCTGAGTCCAAGAAGTCCAATAGTGCACGTGGCTGCACAGAAGACCAGAAAGCATGATATTACTAGGTCTTCAGCCAGCTCTGAAGTCCCAAGGTAGGAGAAAATGAAAGAAGACAAAATAAAACAAGAGATCTTCTTTAGAAGAAGCCAACAGAAGAAAGCAAACCTGGGTAACTGCATGTGATTATTTTAATAAAAAAAATGAGAAGGAAGCTTCATGTCAAGGTTTAGATGATTAACAGTAACTGCTAAAAATTAAGATGCATGAAAGAACTCTTAAACCAAACACAAGCCAAGAAGATCAGCCTATCTGGATCCACTGGTATTTCAGCAAAAAAGAATATTAAACCTTTAAACAGGTACAGGAGGAGGTAATACTTCAAACTTAGACTGATCAAATCAACAAGCCAGTAGAGGAAGGTTCTCAATGACCATCAGGAAAATCCCTTAGTAAAAAGGTCTGAATTAAGGGTATAAACACACAGAGCAAAGGCCTAGCCTGCCCATTTGCCTCTGTATTTATCTGCCCGTGGTTCTGCTTCCATTGATTCACTGCACTTTTAAAAGTGATTTTCTATTAATACTCTGCTGTGGGCAGGGAGAGCTTTATTGAGAGCAATCAGTCCTAATTGAATCACACAGTGGTCTTATCAAACAGGCTTCCAGAAATGTAACAACAACAGAATTCTGTTTTCATCTAAACCGTGCAAGAAAACACATTTAGATATGAAGTTCAGAAGCCTTCTAGGATAAATTCATTTGTTGCTTAAATTTTTAGCAGGAAGAAAAGTCACACAAAGCAAATATAAAGTTCAATAGGCATATGTTTAGAAGAGCCTGTAATTTGGATTTTATGTCTGACCGTTAGAATCTCTCACAATCCTGAATATGACATGGCTGGGAAGAACTGTAGCACTCAGTACAAAAGAGGTATGATGCCATTAGGCAACAGTTTGTTCAAAATCACAAGGAAGAATACCTACCCACGCTAGCTCTTTACTCAAGTATGACTAACCTTTGGTTTAGTCACTGGTTTGAGGATTGCTGCAATACTCATCTAAGATAGCTTCCTGTATGCTGCAACAGACCAAGTCTCAAATAAAGACATTGACAAAACAAGAAACAAGGTAATAACTTGCCGGGATCAAAATTATCTCCAAATATTCTTTTAGCTGGAATCTTCAAGTTCATAGTGGGAAATTGCTTCTTTAGCTGGAAATATAACACATAAAATGAAACCATGCTTAGACTTTTGCTGTGATTTTTACCATCAAAATCATAATTATAGAATCACAGAATGGATTTGGTTGGAAGGGACATTAAAGATCACCTAGTTCCAACCTACCTGCTATGGACAGGGCTGGCATCCACCAGCTCAGACTGCCCGGGGCCCTATCCAGCCTGACCTCAAATGCCTCCAGGGATTGGACATTCACAGCTTCTCTGAGCAGCCTGTTTCAGTGCCTCACCATCCTCTGAGTACAAAGTTTCCTCCTAATTATCTAGTCCAGTTAACTTCTCTCATTTAGTTTTAAACTGTTCTCTTTTGTCCCTGTCTGTATCAGACAGTGTAAAAACTCTGTTTCTCTCCTGTCTATAAGCCCCCCTCAAGTGCTGGAAGGCTACAACATGGTCTCCTCAGAGCCTTCTCTTCTCCAAGCTGAATAAGCCCAGTTCCCAACCTTTCCGCATAAGAGAGATGCTCCAGCCCTCTGATCATCTTAGCAGTCCTCCTCTGGACCTGATCCAACAGCTCAACATCTTTCTTGTGTTGGGAAACTCAGGCCTGGACATAGTACTCTAGATGAGGCCTCTCAAGGGCAGAGTAGAGGGGGATAATCACCTCCCTTGCTAACCGGGAAACAGTTGGCCTTCCAGGCTGCACACTGCTGGATCAAGTCCAGCTTTTTGTCTACCAGGATCCCCCAAGTCCTTGAAAGGGCTATCTCAAGGGGTTCTTCTTCCAGTCCATTTATGTATATGGGACTGCCCTGACAAGTACCACACCTCACACCTGGCCTTGCTGAATTTCAGTAGGTTCTCAAAGGCCCACTTTTGAAGCCTGTCCTGGTCTCTCTGGATGGCATCTCTTCCTTCCATTGCATCAACTGCACCACTCAGCTTGAATCAGCAAATTTGCTGAGGGCACATCTGATCTCACTGTCTATGTCACTGATAAAGATGCTGAACAGTACTGGTCCCAAGACAGACTCTGAAGGACAGCACTTGTCACTGGCCTTCACCTGGACATAAAGCATCAACTACAATCCTTTGGCTGTGACCATCCAACCAATTCCATATACAAATACACACTTTGCATGCTTTAACAATTGGTTAATTGGAAATTTCCCTCTCAACATAATGATCCATGGCAAAGGAACCGATTTTGAGTTTAAAATTCAAACAAATCAAAGTAAAACAAAAAAGAAAAACAACCAAAACACCATTTTCTTTAAACAGGCTCCTACAGTTATTGAATGTTGACTCAAACTCCTCAGTGAGGGCATTAACTGAAAACACTGAAACAAGTGTTACTCTGTGTTATCCTGGCACAACGCCATAGACTGCCTTTTGCTTACCGTATTGTAGAGTTTATCAAACTCTGCATACCGTCTGAAGACAAACCACTCATTTCTGCCAACTGAAACCAACACTTTGTAAACCTACAATAACATAAATACACGTTAACATCAACAGCAAAGTCTCAGAAAACCTCCCATATTTAATCCTTGGGTGAAAATAAGGCCAGCTTGTTAAATTTATTGTGTAAACATAGTGGCTGAGCTATGTATTTCTTACAGTAGTCACAAACATCAATCATCAATGCAAAGGATTACGAGAGCAATCAAGAAAGTCTGGCTGTTTTCAGAAACAACTTTTGCTTACCTGGCGCCTGAAAGAAAAAAAAGTTAGTATCAAATATCAAGGAAGTAAAGCATTGAAACACTGAAGATCACCTTCATTGAAACCTGGGGAGAAAGCACATACGGATGACAGGTATACAGAGAACAATTCCTCCCAACATTTGAATGAATATTATAGTCAGGATCCTTGCGGATGGTTGGGAACCTGGACAATTCTAAATTCAACTGAAATCATTCTATGATTCTATGAATTCTTCAAAGTGAAAAAAAACATCGCTGTGGTTGGAATGCAGTTCAGGTTACATAATACAGTTCTGGGGTCAAGGGAGGAGTAGCTGGAACCTGACGCAAAATTCAAATCCCATGACATCAGAGGACTCTAGTAACCAGGCAAACTGTGGATCCCTGGATCCATAAACCTACTTGAAAACTGGATCTCCTATCTCTTAATAAGAACTTTCCCTCTCAAGCAAGCAGTTCATCTTCCATCCCCATCTTTTTGTGTTTCCAGAAAGAACCCACCTTTTCTTCAAGGAGAAGAGGGATACAGCAAGGAAACAAGTACAGAGGCTGCTAATTCCTCACCTAGAAAACTGGGCTGATGGCCTGGCAGCCTCCTTCCCTTCTGTTCTGCATCAATAGTTAACCCATGTTTTCACACCTTTGGGCTTCAATACTACTACCAGCTACACTTACCCTGACTGCTTCTAGAAAGGCAAGAGGAAAGGAAAAACTAACCACCACCTATCTAGAGTTGCTCAGATAATAATGTTTTCAAACTGAATTAAGTCTAAAGCAAAACTTGTCTTAAGCAGCTCCTAGAAAATGAAAAAGATCCATCCAAGTCCTGTAATCTGTGGATAAGTAATACTTTCATGATAATAATAATATTTAAAAACACAAGACTAAACAAAACTCCTGAAAACATCACCATCACAACCATCATTGCAAACTGCCTTCTCAGATCCAGACTGGACAACACCCAGCTATTTCTCAATATGATTTCCTCATGGAAGAAATCATTGAAATCAAAAGGTTTCAATTCTGTTTTGGTAGCTTACACTGCTAGATTGAATATTCAATTTGTATTAAAAATACGTACAATGGTAGGATATACATCTTTCACTTTCAAGAAAGCAAGCATTGGGAAAGTATGGAAACTAACTATAGTTAAAAAAAAAATACAACAGCCTCCATGAAGCTGTACCTTATTACATGTTACTGAAAACTGAAAAGTTTCTCAGATTTTATCAGAAAAATTATGATTTCTTAGCGAGTCTGTGTTACGGCTGGAGGAGACAACAGAAGAGGTCAGGAAATACAATTAAGCCTTAGCCATTAAATAACACAGGGATAAAAGCAAAAGAAAGCAGGTCACTATAAAGTAAGGACAGAATAGCAATTAACATAGCCTATGGCCCAAAATGAGTATTTTTCCACTTTTTAAAAAGAAAAGTGAATGTTGAATCTTCAGGAAAAGAAGCATGACAGTGAACTAGAATGGATATACAAAGAGGCTGGTTACCAGGAATTAACTGAAAACAGAAAAATTTCATGGCCTGAACATAGAAAAAAAAATGCAAATGTGAAATTATTAGCTCCCTTCCCCACTTCACACCCCAAAGGGAATAAACATATCAAATACAGGCAGTACTTATCAAAAAACAAAATGAACGTTCAATTAAAAGGTTATGCAGATGCTCAGTAAGAACCAAGAGCTCATTTCCAAAGACTAAACTGAGAAGTTTAACTTATTTATCAGAATAAGGATTCTACAGAGACATGGTTGTTTCTAAAAATGCTTCAGTTAGAGTATGTATGAGCAAGTATGCTCATACTTGCATCCTTTCTGAGCCAACACGAAGCCAACCACAGTAAGGTTTGAGCTACAATTTATCATTTCTATTCAGATCAGTGAGATTTTGGAATAGTCTCTTAATAGAAGCAGCAATGATACGTACTGTAATCAATGAAGTGGTAAAGTTTATACAAAGTAGTCACTCAAAATGTTAAAATGACAAAGGCTGGGAAAGACTTTCTTTCACCCCAAGGCTTTTTTCCTTCTTAAGGAATTTGTACAGACATTGCCACAAGGAGGAGTCAACTATGACCTACCACAGAGTTGCTCAGAACTAAGAGTTCCCCCCAACCCTCTCACTCCCATCCAAAAGCAGAACTGACAGGCTCTAGTCATTACAACACAGCTATAAAAGAGGAGGCAAAGTGAAAGCACTGACAGACATGCTTTGGAATTCAGCGTTCCTACCACAAAGTTTAGCATGACCCTCACTTCTGTCATCAAATCCTACAACACACAAGGCAATAGTCAAAAGCCTGGTTGTTGAAAGTAGCTCCTATCATGCTGCTCATTATTCTTTGATGCAGAAAGCAGAAAATGCCAAGACAAGGCACACCTCCACACAGCACAAACTGGGCTGGATTTTTTTTTTCATCCTCCTCCCTACACCCAATTTCTGATGTTTCTTACTACTGCTGGTAGTACTTTCCAAAGGGCATGCCCAGATAAAGCACCTTTGAGTAGCTATGGCTGTCACAAAGATATTTAGGTAAAGTGACATGGAAATCTAAATATTAGTATGTTCCACAGCTGTACCACATTGAGACTTTTTAACAGCAGGACTGTCAGTGCTGAGGCAATAAAACAAACTTGTTTTGCTCAAGTCTCGGCTTTTATTTTTATTTGCTCATTTGAGTTTCACACACATTCAAAGGATTAGTCTCTTGTTCCTTTTACCATCACATTTATGCCTCAAATTACACTCTGACATACTTGAAGATTGAATATCATTCTTCACTGAGGAAAAGGGGAAGAAGGGGGGGGGGGGGGAAGACAAATAATTAAGTAAATCTTTGTTTTGTTATATTCTTCAGGCAGCAGTTGAGTCTAAGTGTATTTACACTCCATTTCTGAAGAGTGACTAATTCAGAGAGAGAGAGACAGAATAAGCTTAGAGGAAGTTGCACAAGAGCAATGAAACAGTCTGAGCTTTTTAAATGATTATTATGCTGTCTTTGTATACAAACACACACAAGTGCACAAAATTTTGTTTTTCAATCTGCAAGAGTCTCCCCACAGAATGGGAAGACTATTTCCAGAAAGAAGGTCAAACTGGAAGACCAAAAAAGAAAGGGAGGGGAATGACAAGGAGTGGAAATGGGAACAGGATAGGAAAAAACTCATAAGCATTACAATCAGAAAACAGGAAGGAAGACTGAGAAATGGTCTTTCAAAACTGTGATGGTTTATGATTTTTTTCTTTTATATACAAAATATCAAAATGTGATACCTACAAAAAAAATGGCAAGTTCATAAACATATTTTATTCCTTTACAAAATGAATGTTTTCATCAAAAATAAATCACGTAGAATGCCAAATTTGAATTTGATTTGGCACTAAAACGTTATACGCACATTTGAAAACTTCCATATTTTATAAGACATAAAACATTGCTATTTGAGGGTGGGTGGAGGGGGAGTATCAGAAATTTGCAAAGTCAAATTGTTTTTGCAGAAAGTAGTTAAGCACTGTAAAACATTCACAGCTTCTCACACTGGACTATGGCCAGTACTCACAAGAGCAAGTGAACAGATTTCTGTAAACTTGTTCAAAATAGAAACAAGCTCACTATTGAAAACAAATAACACTTCCAAGTAGCGATAACCTACACATTTCCCTACAATGCTTATACTCATATACTTACAGTAAACCTTTTTTTCTTCTCTCTGTGTTCATCAGAGCTGGGAATGCTAACACTTGGGCAGCTTTCTTTGAGATCCATTGTATGCGTTCTTCCAGCAAATTCGTTACAGGACTGTGCTTGGGGTGTTGCAATCAGAAGGTATCTTCAACGGTATTGACCTAAGATATGCAACTCTTCTTGAGAAAACGTGAATTCCATCATGTAACCTTAAAGTGAACATAAAAAAGAAAATTAAGTCCAGGAACACTTAGCTCGAAGTGCTAAAACCTGTGCGACAACAACTTTTCCTCACAGGAAATACACTTTACTATGCACGTACACAGACAAGCACAAGATTTTGCAAGTTTTCATGCCTTTGGTCCTTTGTCATTTCACTGAAATCATTCATGAGGACTCGAGTGCAACACAAAAGCCTCCTTTATGCATGCTGGAAATAGATTTGGGGTCCACTTGAAGGAATAAAGACAGGACCAAGTGAAATAACAACTAGGTATCAGCTGAGAAAAGCCACTGACGTTACGTTCAGAAGGGTTTCTTTCAAGACCAAGTATTTTCAACTGCATGAGGCTGTACCAGAAGGCATTTCAGATTTGCCAGAACGTGCTGAGTGGATTTAATTATCACATCAGAGATCAAAGATGACATTAGAAATTTTTTTCATGTGAATTTCAGAGAACACAGGCAGCATCGTGTGCCTGAATATCTACCCTCTACCTGGCATAGCCTGCGTTTAGCAGAGCAGTAAGGTGTCTGTTCCCATCAGCAGAGCAGTTAACTTCCTTACAGAACTCAAGAAAGGCAAAAGACTGGAGCATTTGGTGCTAACTGGATGTTGCCCTACAAAGAGAGGAATACTCTCCCTACCTAGCAGTGAGCACAAGCCAATTCTTACCAGGCCACACGTCAAGTAACGGAAGCTTCAGGAGTGCTGGAGAACACCACTGAAATACCTGCAGCCCCTGTTCAGGTCTGCGCAGCCATCTGAAGTGTGTTGTCAGTGAGCGTGGCTCAGCTTCTAAAGCACTGTGTGTCAGTTACAAACATGAGAGAAGTTTTTGTTTTTTGTTTTTTGTTTTTTTTTGTTTTTTTTTTTTAGTAAGAGGAGGCTACTGTTCTCTTCAAAACACCCAGAGCAAAAAGGAGCGCCCGATTCAACGTTTAACTCCCTGTTTTCTTAAAACAGTGAGGTATTAAGATGGATTGCGTATTTCATACCATAAACTTTCAAAAACACAAACTAATCTGAGGTAATTCTGCTATTAGAGAGACACCCATATTTATGTTGGCAAGAAGGCTGAAGCCCCTGGAATTCAGTGAAAAGATGTTCTCGATACCCTGCTAATCACAGTCAGCCAACTATTTTCTTGTTCTCAAAAGCCAGAACATCTCCCCGAGTCAAACTTTCACATTATTATCCCCCCTGTAGTAATTTAAAATTAAGTAATTTTGAAAGTTCAGAATGATGACTTTCAACAAAAAGGATTGTTTGAAACTACTGTAATCACAGCTGAGTCATAGATCATCCATACTGCAACATAACCAGAGAATGACTTTTTGTTACATCTGTAGTCAGTTCAAGCGTTCTGTTCTTCACTGATCTGGCAATTATAGAGTTGAGCTTTTCTCCTTCCCCTTTTTATTGGACTACAGCACGGTTACTGACCTAAAGTTTCAACTTGGTTTCTCCATTCCCTTGGCAAGCCATTGTTAAAACCCTTATTACAACAAGGTACAGTTCCCTTTTCACACTAGAACTTCCTTAAGGCTATTCTTCACCCATTCCCCCACACTATTTTTAAGATCTAAAGGTTAACTGTACTCATCTGCAGCAATAAGAGGCCCTCTAAAAAAGTCAACGGGCGCTGCTTTCAGTCAGCATTTTGCTAAGCTTACACTTCACTGAACACTTATGTCAATCTTCAGCCACTTCAGATACAGCTCAAGGAACTGCCTTCCTGCTCATCACATAAAGAAAACAGCAAAGCTCTAACAAGAATTAAGAGTTCCCTGCCTAACATCATTCAGTGTCTTTGTCCTCTTGTAAACTGACATTCATTCCTAACATGCACACATTCACTCTCACAATACAGGCTGCACCTCTCTGATCCCTTTCACCTTTGATTCTTGGTTCCACAGTTCCACTGCTACACAAGTAGTACTACGGATTAAAAGCTGTAGCACAAAGAACATTACTTAGCAGATTGAGCTTTATTCCAGATCAGAAGCTCAAAGTTCTAGGGGAAACAAAAGGAGGAAGTGTCACCCAGATTAATTCAGGAAGAGTTTATTCATCTTGCTGGGCAGAAAAAAAAATAAATCATCTGACAAGTTGAAATTGCAATGCTCGTGTTTCTTTCTTTAAGCTACCTGGAAGGTCCCCAGCTGGGATTCTTTTCCTTCCCTGAGGCACCTCCTCTGAGTTGTGCCTGGGTCACCAAAGCTACAAGGCTGGAATAAATGCATTATCGGTTGGGCCATTACACTCCAGAATATCAGAGCTTTCTTTAAATTCTATTTGTTGTGAGTCACTAGCTCTGAAGAACGTGTCAGAACTGCAGGTCTGCCTGCAGAACTAGGGACAGATTTACCTTAACCTTCTCCGTGCTGAATTGTTAGTAGTAGGTAAAACCAATAGTGCCGTGATAACTACATGAAAGTCATGAGAAGCAAAGAGACAGCATTCTCACAACAGCTCCAAAAGCACAAACTACAGTGTCCTGAAGGTTGCCAGATATGGGACAGATGGACACTGTCAGGTGAGAAGTCTCTGCCTCTGGTTATAGCTTCTCTGTAGTTGGGAACAAGCAAACACTGCCTCTGCTGGCAACAAGCAGAAAAGAGGAGAAGCTTTTTTAAAAAATAAAGAACAATCTGTAAAAGAAATACCCTAAAATCATACTTGGGCACTAGATAAAGAGCATGCAGATCACGCAGGACATTAACACTGAAATCAATGCTGTTAAAAACAACTGAGATGAGCGAGAACTATCAAGTCACTGCAGTATTGAGGCCTGAAACACGGGAAGGCACAGACAGATAGACAAGGGAAGAGCAGAAGTCACGCATCCTCCTGGCAAAGTTTCAAGCCTAACCAGCAGCTCCACTTCCATTCTCTCCACTGCGGCTGTCCAGCAGCAAGCTATATTTTCACTGTTTCCTGTAGGAAGCTGCAACAATGCCAACTTTCAAGCTGACTCTTACCTCTGCTGAAGTAAGAGCGTGGCAATAGCAAAACTGACTCAATATGAACATATATAGCTCTAGACACACAAATGAAGAATTTTCTGAATGCCTCACAAAAACCCCTTTGTGCAACCTCATTACAGTTACATGCAACAAGCAAACACAAAGGAATTTGTGACATACAGCAACTTCCTCTCAACTCCATTCTATGTAAGATAGGCTCCAAACATATCATAAAACACTTCTGAAGTTTAATCAGATCGTTTTCTTTTTCTAAATGAGAATAACCTGAAGACGATATCAATGCAAAACCAAAGACCCTCTCTCTTTAAGCTCATGACTCAGCCTCTACCACAACTAGGTTAGGAAGCACTGCTGCCTTCATAGCTGTAGTCAAATTGCCCTAAATGCTTCTGACTAAGGCTGAAATAAAACAACTATTATGTTCACTCCAAGTAATAGAAGGGAAGCAGAGAGAACAGTCAAAAAGCCCATAAGCCAATCTTTCTGCAAGCATAATTGGAAGACTCACCAGGATCCATACTCACCTACCAGAACAGAACAGGCATTTCCCCTACACACTAACAATCCACCTGCAAAAAGTTACTCTAGAACTGAGTCACAAGTAAAATCAGCTGCAGAAAATCCCACCTGAGTGCAACTCCAGCTACAGAACAGACTTAAGGGAAACCAGAACAAAGACACAGGAGAGAGTCCTATTATTTGCTATAGACATTACTTGATGTCCTCTTACTTTAGAGAGCACCACCTCCGGCACACTTTTCATCACTTCACAGCCTTCTCCACAGATACCTTGATATCAACTTGATGTATCATTGGACATTACGGATATATTGAGAAAGCCAATTTATTCTCTGCTCTGTATGATGAAAAGGAGTGACCCAACCATTCACCACCAGGAAATGAGATACAAGCTATCCACAATTCAATGCAGAAACACAGGGGGAGGAAAGACAGGGACTGTAGGAGTCACAGAAGATTCAAAAGCAAAACACAGATCACTGTTCTTCTCTAAGGAGAGATGGATGCCTAGAAGCTATTAAATAATCTAGTTCTGAAAGAAACAGGCTGCACACAGACTACTCTTTCACATACCACACACATACCATTTTGGTATGAAAACACTAGATACCAGTGCAGATCTCCAGAAATTAGAGGTGATGAAAAAGGAGAACACTAACCAAAACATTCTGTCCAACCCCTGTCTTATCTTCAAACCCTCTTTTAAATCAGCCATTGGTATGAAGGAAAGAAAGGCTGCTCACTGTTTACACACCCACCACCTACCTTGCTTGTTAAAAATCCTCAGTAGCACCAGCATGAAGAGCAAACCACTACTCCACAGCCATTTGGGCAAAGTCCAATTCTACCTGCTATTCTTTTCTACAAGTAGAAAAATGCAGTGAACTGAAAACTAAACCAAGGGAATGAAAGCAGTCACTTTTTTCTTCAGTCTCTACTATTTCCCACCTCCCTTCTGCAGTAAAGAACATCCCTTCTCTCTAGCCCACCTCCTAAAATAAGCTCCAGTAAGTTAGCAGACATACCTTACGCATATGAATACATTATTTACATTTATAAATATACAGTGTATAACAGATAAAAAAATACATATTCTACATAAAAAATAGGATCTGTATGCATTCCTGTTTAATACATAACAGAATGTAGATTCTTTGCTGTGGTAAGCAATACCTGAGTAATAAAATGGGCCTAAGCACAACTACCACCAATAAAAGATGGCTTCTAATCTGTACATGGGTATATATACTAATTTAATCTTTAGCCTGTGTTTACAGTTTGCAGAAAGGTCACAGCGTCTCAGGCGGTGACTGACTAACAGCAGGAGCAGACCAAGCAAGACCCAAGCTTGCATTACATATGCTACCTGCACATTTTTGGCATGCTTCCTCAGCCTTCCTACACACTGGGTCCAATTACAGCTAAGGGCAGATGCCTAAGGACAGCACAGACCAGAAGGTGCAGCAGCAGCAGCACCACGAGCTGCTTCCCAGCAGTCTGGCACACACCGATACCAGCCGCCTGCAACTTGTTCGGTTCTACATAAGAGGGCAGTCAGGCTTCAGTAAACACACAGCAAACAAATCCAGCCTCACGTCGCCCCTTTCACAGGGGATTAAGCTGGAGAAACCCAAATTTCAGTTCCAGATGTACAGCCCTTTTTTTTTTACATGACCTTGAACAGAAGTCCCCAGCTGTTCCCGTTTCGCTACACGAATAGATCCGCATTCACCTCTGTTTAAGATTAATGTTGTTACTGTGCATCCAGCACAGAGAAAGTCGCTGGAGTTTACGTACTAAAATCAGCAAAACATCAACACTGCAGAGCGTATCAGGATTTACAGAATAATGAAATATGCAAACCCGAGCTGCAGTTCTGAGCAGAGCTCACAACTGCCCAGAACCACGCGGCTGTGGGATGGGGAAAAGGCAGCAGTTCAGCAGCGGAATACTGAAAGACACTGGAGAAAGAGCTTTTAGCACTACCTAAATTACACAGCCAGTTCACCACCACTGATTCCTCGTGCTGTGAGTGCAACTATCCCTGGCATTTTGCATCCATTTTACAAGAACAGTTTACACACTCCTACAAGCAAACACACACACTGATCTCACGCGTTCTGGAAGCGCGCAGAGCGGTTAAGGTGTTCTCATTGTGTGAATGCACACTCACAGCACACTGGTTTATGCATGCATAACAGAGCTCAGTGCAGTAATGTCAGATGTGGTGAGGCTGTAATTTACAATCAAAGGGGGAAATTAAGGTTGGAAAACAATTTTAAGGCAATTCATCATCACCTCATAGCCATGGGGGATGCTTCAGCCTTGAAGCGTCACGGTGGTAAAACAACACTGCTTGTGAAGTTCAACACGTGTACTTCTGACCCAAACAGCCACCTCTAAATGCCTTCAGAGGAATAAAGGGGTCTGCTCCCTACCTTTGAGTTACTGGGAATGCCACGCATGGAGTCTGCCCTGACAACATTAACAGGGAACTTTCCAAAATGCTTTCCAGAAGTTCAAAACATTTTTTCCTGAACTCTCAAGTGTCTTTGGGAAAGCACTCCTCCTCACACACCTCCCCTCTCCGTAATTAGCTGGTATCGCAGTCATTAGAGACATCAATGTGCAAGTTTGCACTTAAAAAAAAAAAAAAGAAAAAGAAAAACTTACATCAGAACTATATTTAGACCTCTAGACTGAAAAACCACGAGAGCAGCTATAGGGACACCTTGTTTTTTTAATGTACTAAAAGAATGAGGGAATGAAATACCAGCAGTCTTACGGAATCAGCCTCATCCCTGAGCGAGGCTGTGAGCACACTGCGCCCGTGCAAGAAGGGCGTTACACAGCAGCAGCCCTGCGACACTCACAGGGTCCCTCAGGGCCCGTTAGCGGGACAGAAGCGGAGCAGCTCAGTACTTCTAAGAGCTGCTGCAGAAGACACACTCACATCAGTATAACAAAACGAGCAGGCGAGCTGTCAGAACGGCCGCCGCCTTCGCACGTTACCTCCTGGCAATCACAGCCCCCGCGGGTACGCGCAGCTCCCGACCCGGTGCCACCTGACGCGCAGCAGCGCCCGGCCCCAACTCCGCGCCCCGCAGCGCTACGGAGTCAGAACCGCCCGGCCCGGGAGCAGGGCGCCCTCCGCTCCCCGGAACGCCGCCAGCTGCTCACCTCCCCGGACTCGTCCTTAGCCCCGGGGGCACTGCGGCTCTCGGTCGGCTCTCCAGGCAGCGTTTCGCTTTCCTCCGCCTCACGCCCGCTTTAGGAATGCCGCAGGCGAACACACAGTCGCACGCGAACGCGCTTTCGGTTCCAACGGCGGAAAAAAAAAAAAAACAAATATATATATAAAACTCACAGAAACGAAGCGGCGGAGGGACAATTCCACCTGGGACGGGCGGTTACCGCAGCCTCCGCCTCAGCGCCGAGCCCCGCGCCCGGCCCCCGCAGCCCGCGCAGCCCTCACGTGCGCCGGCCGCGGGCAAGAGAGCTCCGCGCGCCCCGCTCCCGGCCCCGGGCAGCGCGGGAGGGACCGCCGAGCGGCGGATAGAGGCGGGCCGCCCCCTGCCCGCCCACGGCCGCTCCCCTCCGCCCCCGCGGCGCCGGGACGCGGCACGGGCGGGGCTGCCCGCCGGCCAGCGCGGCCGCCAGCCCCCCGGGACAGGCCTGGCTGCGGGGAAGCGCTGCCGTAGCCTGCGGAACCGGAGGGTAGGTTGCAGCGCTCCGGCTACAACGTGGGACTCGGTGAGCTTTTCCAGAGCGGACTGTGGCGGTAAGGAAGTAAATAAAAACACACGTTCCAGAAAAAATGTGTTTCAATGGCAGCATTGCTTCCGCTTTGTTGAACAGGCCTATGCGTTCAGGGCTGCCAGGAGTCGCAGGGACACCTGTGCACGTGGAGCTGCTACACCTGCAGCCTCTAACCATGAAGGGTCAGCATTGTTTAACACACACGAGCTGCAGTCTCTAAATGTGCATACGTTCACCGCTCACACAAAGCTGAAGAGGCAAGCATCCAACACAAATGATAATACAAAGTTTGAAGTAGCAAGTATGATGTTTTATCCTCTTCCATGTAAATAGCTGAAGTGATTCCATGGATTTCAAAATCATTCTTTGCTTTTCGACTGCTGTGTGAAGAGTGAGCGAGCGGGAATGCACAGCACTGCACCCGGGTGCCCCAGCACCCAGCAGTCCTCCTCCTCAGCAAACTGCTCTAATGGTGCCTGGTGGAAAAGCCCTGCGTTCTGCAAGCATGCCTTCACAGGACTCACACGTAGGCCTGACGAGACACGACGAAGTTCCTTGACGCAGTCACAGGTATCAGCATGTCCCTGGCGAATCCCAAGCGAGGAGATCCGGTTTCCGAGCAGTCCTGCTGCGAGACTTTCTACACAATCACACCGTCACATGCTGACAGTCGTCCAAGAGCTCTCTGCTCACCAACCAGCCTGGCACAGCTTGAAATACGTCAGCATTCCGGTGAGTGCTGTGGCCGCACGCACAGGCTGCAAGTCAACTGGATCGCGGGCTGCCATTTTAGCAGAGTCCTCCCAGGAAGGCGTGAGGAATTCTCCCTTCTTAGCCTGCCCTTATCCAGTTTGGGAATTTCATAGAGTGGGGCAGGCACTGCTAGATACTCTGCATGGTGGCAACAGCCTTTTGTTGAGGTATCTGCCTTGCACTCGTGGAGAATTTTTAAGGAAACTGTGCTGGTACGTCTTATTCTCATCCAGAAGAGAAAGCTTTGAACTTCAGTCAGTATGAGTAACTCACTGGCAAATAATTTAATCAGCTGATGTGTATGCAGGAGTTACTTTCAAGTCATTTAGCAGTGCCCATCTCCCATCCGGCTGATAGGTTTTGGTTAATCATTCACTCATCAGCAGGGCCACTGAATGGAGCCATACTGATTTACAGTAGAGGGCCTCAGGGCAGGAGAGCAGAGGACCCTGGCCCAGGGGTAGTTTAACTCTGCCCACCTGACCACACAGTCTGAGCCCTAAAGCTCTGAATGAAGAGATAAATTTGTCTTTCCTCACAGCTGAAAACTCTCTTTTGGTCTGTCATCTGTTTAATCTTATGTATATATGCTACGGTTCCTCTCACTATGGAGCTGGCCTCAGCCTAAGTAATTACAGAGCAGCAGTGTGGTATGTATCCCTAAACTGCAGTTTGCCAGAATGAATTCCACAGCAAATGTAGCTATATATTGCATCACATCATACAAAACACCGCTAAGATCCTGAAATTTAAAGTAACCCTAATTCATAGATTTCTTTGATGAGCTTTTAAAGTTGAGTACTCTAATGACAATTTGTTTTGGGATAGCTGGTGGCACAAAACCACAGAGCTAAACTTGCTTTTAAGTGAACTTACAAGTCAGCACCCATTCTGATGTTTTTATCCACGGGATCTCCCCAGCATTCCCCATTTATGTTTCCCTGGCAAGCAATGTACACAATGAATCTAGCCTCCACCAACTGCTTTGCAGTACCTGGCTTCTGAGGAATGTTATGAACCTATGAGCTGTGCTTCTTTCAAACTATATAATGTTTCTGTTGAAGAATGCCAGTGACTGGGTGGTGGGAGAGGAGGAAAGAAAAAGGAAAGAGAAAGAAAGGAACTATTTCAATCCACCTGGACTTCTCCAAGCCCAGTACAAACAGGGAGCACTATAATATGAACTATTAAGTGGAAAGTAAAAGCTGTTTTTAAAAGCTTTTACTTTTAAAAGTGCCTAAGCTGGTAGGAAAATCCGTGTCACTTACCAAAGATCAGAAGTCTAATTTTACCAGAGGTCTAAAACAGACAATATAAATAAAAACACTGTAAGACAAATACAAACAGGAATGCAGAAAACGTGTTTAAACATAGCCACAACCTTTGTTAATAAGCACTGTTCTATATGTACATGTTGCAGTACTTAGATAAATATTCAAATATTTACACAACAAGCACAGTCACAAGAGAAGAGTAGTTCAATATTTTTTATTACTGTTGAAACATTGTGGGTCAATTGACTAACACCTTGAAACAACCATCTCACTGTCAGCTTCAAACATTTTCACACCCAGCCTGCTGTCCTACACCTTATGCTCACTGATAACACAAACTCCTTGCCCCCTAGAAAGGGCAATTAATAGTCAGGTTTGGACACTGAGTAGACCTAATGACTGAGATCAAACTTTTCTGTGATGCTATCTTGCATACCAACAGCTCCAATTAAACCAAATTCATGTCTAATAAAGCCCATCAAAAGGCACAAATGTAGCACTGCCATCAAGTCATCTTTTAAGTAATGACTGTTAGACTTTAGCCTATAAAGTCCCAAACTTAGACATGCCTCAGGAAACAATCGTTGGCCATTGTACCTAACTTTGCATTTGCCAAATGATTTTAATGCAAGAACCTTAGTCTAGGGTTCTGGTCTAGTACCAGATCTGGAGGTTGGTGGCCCTGCCTGTGGAAGGGGGGTTGGAACTTGATCCTTGGGGTCCCTTCCAACCCAAGCCATAAAAACAAAAAACAACCAAGCAAACAAACAAACAAAAAAAAAGAAAACCAACAAAAAACCCAAAACAAACAAAAAATCCCACCTCGAGCTACCTCCAGCTACCCAGGATTCTGACAGTCACAAAGACCCCATAAAACACATGAAGACAAATAGATACCAGCCTTTTTCCATCACTCTGTGCTCAGTGCTTCTCAGTTACACTCACTCTGCTACTCTGCTTCCCAGCCTCTGGTTCGGAATCACCTGATTAATCCATATCCATCCTCACTGCTTGCTTAGGGACTGGACTTCTAAGAGATTTGGGACTAGGCCGGTGGGGACCAGGCACGCAGTGCAGCAAAACATGACACCCAAGACTCACCTACTGGGGAAAACAATCTTCTGAGAGACTCCCTAGGTACAGAAGATCACCAGAAAACATAGGCTGTCGAGGATAAAATCAAATAAAAAAAGTCTCTTAATGAGAAAGTGATTTCACTGAAAGCCTGAGAGTTAAGACTATGGAAAAGAAGACTGACTTACAGTCCACAGTATATGTGCAAGCAAGAGTGTCACCAGGTAACTGTTCTTTACTGAAGTTGGTTTTGTAACACTTAATGGATGTATGCATATTAATAGCTTTCATTTAACTCATTTTCATAGTTGCGTGCTTGTGCTTATTAGAGGAGTCTGAATAATAGTTCAGTTTTACTTGAGCTCTGTAGGAGAAATGTTTTTTTCCTACTTTTTTTTTTTTCATATTCTCAATCATCCACAAAATGTCTTCAGATTACAGAGATAGTCTTTCAATTTGGAGGAATTGAATGGATACGTAAGAGACTGATTTGTGGTAATATGCTTCAGCCTCTGCTCTCAGAGAAACCAACTCACCAACCAAAACTAACACAAGCCACCTCAGTGAGAACTAATGGAAGAGTCAGTATTACCTCAGCAAAGCTAAAAACTTGCAAGGAAAGGAAACTTCCCAGTCCTGAATGACATTCACAGTGAGCTGACATGGTTTTCCAGAGCTCCAGACACAAAGATGATCCTGCATTACAAGAAGAGCGTTGTGGGGCACTTAGGCTGGTGGAGATCCAAACCAGAAGGGAACCACACTTAGCATAACAAACACTGCTAAGCAAGGCAATGGATAACTGCAGAAAAACAGGACTAAATTGCATCATTTCACAAACATCACAGAGTAGGCATAACATGGACCAAAGGAATGATGACAGCAGCACTAGATCAAAGAAATTATTCACAGAAGCTTAAAAAGAAAAAAAAAAGGATTAAATCAAGTGACGCACAAAATAGAAATGAATGCTTGGTACACAAGTACACAAGCAAGCATTGTGCCAAAAACAGCAGTGTCACTAAAAAAGAAAAGCAAGTGTGGCTGAGTGATAACAAAAGTGAGTTAGGAGAACGTGTATGCCACAGATGCTGTTGCCTAACTCAGAAAAGGAAACTGCCTGCCAGTGCTCTTCAGAGTAATTACATTTTTTGTTAAAAATTTGTAAAGTTCTCATTCTCTTCAGCAGTGCCTTTACACCCCAGGATGACACTGCCAACAGCCCACTGTTTCTGTGAGCAAGAGTAACTGCAGAAAACAGCATCTGCTCTCAGTCACATAACAAAGAGCTCAGTGGCACCTTCAGTGCCTTGACATTCATATTTACCAATGATGCATTTCTTGTCCTTGTAGAAGCAACAGCATCACTTTGAGCATTCAGTGGATCTCTGTGGGACTTTTAAACATCTGTAGTCTGGATTGAATGGCCACTCTTACTTGTATGCTCCAAAATCAATGCAAACAGCTCACATGCTGTCCTGGTGTCAGCTCTAGTAAGGGGAGAGGAAACATCTCTGGAGAAAAATTGGACATGTGGCACTGTTTACAGGTTTCATCTTAGTCCAAACATCGCCCTCGTTCCTCACAAAGCAAAAGAGACTTGACCTAAGGGTGTCTCTCTTCCCCACCAAAAGCCAGTTTTGAGTTTCAGATCTTACTGAGCTTCAAGGAATTTTAATTCCCTGAGAGGTAGTGATATTCAGAGCTGCATACAAGCCAGGGTATGTGGCTGTTCCTTGTACACTTCAAGTTCAGTTACACTCCATATAGTCCTTCAAAACAAGAGGGAATCTGTTTCACCAACATCTATGAGCTTAGCAGCTATCATCACACTGTGGAGAAATACTGGTTGCAGAAAATGCAACAGAGTGGGCTGAGTAGTGGGGGAGGAAACCTGCAAGAGTCATTCCACTAGGAAAGTCAGATACCTCATGAGCCTGATACCAGGCTATAATCCACACCATACCATAATCAGCTTCACATTTTATCCAAATAAACTATTATTAGAGAGCATAGATACATGCAAATCAAGTTACAAGCATTAGACAGGATTTTAAAGGATGGAAAATAAAATGAAAATATGGGGACAAATAAGGCCGTAAGTTATCCTTTTTATCCTTTTATACAAGAGTTCTAGTTTTTTATATTCTGTTACATGACCAAAATTCTGAATATACTTTTATAAATCTACTTAGGAAAATTCATTCTTTTTCTACAACACAGTGTTACAACTAACAGACCTCAGGACAGTTTGATACAGGCGAACAGTTTGGGGCAGAAACTGCATAAATGTATGGTGGGATGTCAAGATAAAAAACAGTTATCAGGCAGCGCAGTACCATATCTGCCCTTAAAGTATGAGCATTCATTTTCCTCTCCTTGTGCCCTACATAGACCTCCTCACACGTAACCAGAATGTATCATTATTGCAGCATGTCACTTTGGACTACTTCTTCAGTTAAGGCAAGCTAAACAATGTATTCTGTTATGACACAAACAACTCTGACCATTAGTTTCTAAAATTTACTTGCAACACAAAGCACTTCAAGTGTGCAGTGCAGTGCAGGAAGCTGCCTGACATGGCTTGCTTCAGACTCAAAGCCCCCTGTGCACACCCTGCTCACTTACTTAGTCCGCTCGCTCTCCACCAGCAGACTCAACCCAGACAGAGCCCTGCTAACCACAGTGCATGGACATATACCAGTATCAAACTATACTCACTGGTATCAAAATAGCCCTCTGGGATCAGACCTCTTTTGCAACCCTCACTCACTGAAGTGAGCAGTGCAGAACAGGTACCCAGACAAGATCTCTACTAACAAGTTTCAGCTATCAGGAGGAGGATAACAGCACCAATACCGAACTCCAGATAGGGACATGGATCGCTTAGGTTGGAAAAGGCCCTGAACATCACCATGCCCAACCACAGATAGCCTAATCCACTTCAGCTTTCTGTTATCTTAGAGATGCACATTGTCAATACGGCCTTGATGCATTTACTTACATGGATGTTTTGCACAGGTTTTACATAGGTTCCATGTATATGAGGAAAAGAAGTGCACTGGACCTGACTTTAAGTCCTATAGAGTTCTACAAAAACAAAACCAAGCAAAAAAAACTATCAACCATATATAACAAAATACCAAAGATAACAGGTTGCTTTACAGATAAATGCAAATTAAGTTCTTAATGTGTCAAATATACAGCTTGCAGTGTGTGCTAGCAAGATCTGGGGCAAGCTTCAATAGATATGCATACATCACATCATCACATCAATTACTGTGCTGTTAAATGCTTTGAAGCTGAAGTTATCCAATATACATCTTGAAGTATCAGCCCTAGTTGCTAAAAAAAAAACCTCTTCCTAACTCACAGAACGATAAGACCTGCATTTGTTCTTTACATAGACTCTTTGGTGTTCAGCTTATAAAAACAGTTTCATGAAACAGGTCAGCTAGCTGAGTATGCCCAAAATCTAAGCAGTATGTGCGGGAAGGTATGCTAAAACTAAGCTAAGTATAATAAAAAAAACACTCTCAAAGTAGTAATTTTGTATGGATGTTTCTTAATTCAGCCTCCTGAATCCCAGCTACAGCACGTTCAACTAGAATTGCAAATACAGGCTTGGGTGAACAAACATGCTTTGGTAAACAAATGCTTTGGCACAGAATGTTATGTAGGTGGGATCTATCCAGAATGTCAAGAATTCTTCCCCAAATCATAGAGATGAGTGAGAACACAACCACTATATTTGCCTTTTCAAGCTATTTACTGGTTGTTCATCTGTCCCAGTATTCTATTCAAATGAAATTAAACAAGGGTGGGTGGTTTTTTTTTTTTTCATATTTGCTTTTCCACCCTCTTCACTACAGTCAGTATCTTCATTAGTTGGCAAGAGATGGGGAAGGTTCACTATGAGTCTCCGTTCTCCAGCTGCTCTCAGTTCCTGCTGTATTAAGCCTTAAGAAATAAGCACAGAGACAGGAGGGTTCAGAAGCTTTACCCTGATGGGAGAAAATAAGGATCACTGGTCTTCTCGTTTGACAGCTGTTTTCCTATTTTCATTTGCTCACAGACTTTTTCCAAAATAGCAGCACTTTAAAGGCAACCTAAGATTTACAGAATAGAACAGATTTGGATTTACTATTCTATTAATATCTCCAACAAATTGTTTAGGTCAAAAGATGCATGCATTCTGCTATAGCACTGATCCATGCCAATTCTAGAGTAGAAAACTGATAGCAACAATTTAAAAGCCTCTCTACCGAAAACTGGAAAAGCCAGAAGCTGCATCTCCATCCAAAAAGGAGAGAGATCAGGAAAATTTTGCAGAAGTTCATTATTTTCTGTCCCTACTTTGTTTACATATTTATCTAGCCATTTCCTCATGTTTGCCCAATGCCCAGCCTATTACCCATCCACAGAGAATATACATTTCCACTTACTAACTACAGAGTCTGGTTTTTGTTTGTTTGTTTCTTTGTTCTCCAAGCATTCCCTTCGTCAGTCCTCAGAGTTTTGGGTCAATGTTTTATGTGTTTACATGAGTCTGAACTTTAAGTGATAGACTTATATGGAGATGCATATGTCCTGTCCTCTTATACCAGGTAAAACCAATACGATATAAGATGATGTCCAAGAACAAACTAGGGCAGAGGACAGATTATCAACTTTTAGAATCTACTTAAACGATATATCTTTCTTTTCTTAAGAAATAACATGGCAATCTAGCAGAAGCAGTTAAATATTGCACATTCTGAGAAAAACTAGACCTGAGTATGAAACACAACTAAAAGTTATGTAAATCACCCCTAATCTCGATGGCAACTCTAGACCACTATTTCATAATGAAGTTTTTAAAGGGCAAACATCAGCATTTAATCTTTCAGGTCAGCAGTTTTTTGGATGTTAGCTGTTATGGTGTTATGGTGTTTCAACTCTTTGAAAGGGTAGATAACAGCAGGACAAGGGGAAATGGTTCTAAGTTGAGGGAGGGAAGATTTAGGTTGGATGTCGGAGGGAAGATTTAGGTTGGATGTCAGGGGGAAGTTCTTTACAGAGAGAGTGGTGAGGTGCTGGAACAGGCTGCCCAGAAGGTTGTGGATGCCCCATTCCTGGAGGTGTCCAAGGCCAGATTGGATGGGGCCCTGGGCAGCCTTGTCTAGTATTAAATGTGGAGGTTGGTGGCCCTGCATGTGGCAGGGGGGTTGGAGATTCATGATCCTTGAGGTCCCTTCCAACCCTGGCTATTCTGTGATTCTGTGGGTGGTAAAGAACAAAGAGAACAAAGAAAGGTATGGTAGGTTACTGCATGGAACATGAATACTAAGTAGGAGAATTTTACCTGCTGACACTTTCCTACAGCTATTTTAAAGGGACAATAAGAAGTAAATTACCTAAAATGCATTGTGTTTTCCTGCAGTCATCATTCAAAGTAATCAGATGTTTTGCAGGAAGGTGTTCCTGCACACAAATCTAAACAACTCCGTTTTCCTTCTGTAAGACATGAGAACATGTCCTGCTCCAAATACAACGTTCTCCAACAGTGCTGCACAAATTAGAGTAATTTTTGTAGACGACAGAACAATTTCAAGCTTGCGTAAGAACACAAAAGAACAAAATGCCAAACTTTTGTAATTACCTGGCAATCTTACTTTGTGTCAACCTGATTCATCACATGTTTTCATAAATCTTCCAATTAAGCACAGGAACAATTTTGTTCTAGAAGCAAGATAAATAATTTTTAAAAGCCATGAGAACTAAAGATGTTGTACATCTCATGAACTGAAGCATTCAGTAAATGTATTGCTACTGCATTTAGAGTAAAATACGGGAATTGTTCATCATCTGCACAATGTTCAACTGCCAAAAACCAATCTCTGTTGGGATGAAATGGCAGTGTTGGTGGGGATGGCTAAACTAGAATATATACCAAGCAAAGCTAACAGGAGTGGTGTTAGAGAAGGGTGCTAATGACTCTCACTCTTGATTTAACTGATGAAAATTTAATTTCAGTTTGAAGCAGGTACCATGTCAATGCTCAAACATCTATCTGTCACACACAAGCTCCACTTCCACTCAAGTTTGGGATGAGTCACTAGCAGATTACTACACCAAATTGCTTCTGATTCAAATGTACCTTTCATTTATATAAAGTGCAGCAAACAACAGCCCTTCAAAATACCCACTTCAGAAATACTGTCTCCTCATTCACCCTTACATATCCCTACACTTGAATCAGTTGAAATACACTTGAATAACCCATGAAACCATGATGCAATTTCCTTCCTAAAGCTTTCCTGTTCCCAGTCTGCCACGGGGCCCTTACCACATCTCCTCCAAGCCACATGCTCTGTATTACCCTTTGGGAAGAAAAACAGATCTCCACTGAAATAAAGTCCAGGTAATCATGGATATTTCCATCTCTTCCCCCAACTGCATCCACTATTGATGCTATTGATTTGGATGTGTCTTTAAAGTCATAAAACACAGCACTGCCAGTTTTTCACTCTTAGAAGAATAATGTCTAATTTTGAGAAGAGAAATGCTTTAGGAAAAAAAACAGCTAATTCTTTAAAAGTCAGAGCAAGCAAGATGGCTGTTTGTACTACTGACTCCTGGCTCCTGTGTTTCTACACATGTAACTGCTAAATAAAGCTTTTCATGCACATTTTGTTGCATTCATTGTGAACTTGCATTGTTAAATTAGGTACCGGATTTTAAAATCTTGTTTATGTGAAGGATGTCCCAAATCACATAAGCTGGAACAATTTAGCACTTTTATTGGATCATAGAGAGATAGCAGAATTTCTATCAACTAACAAAGGGACTAGAAGCTGAGGGAGACAAAAAGAGAACACACAGAGCATTAAGCTAATACCAAGGGGAAAGAAATTTTGGGCATTTCACAGAAATACAGACTTGAAAGCATTAACATGATGATCATGTTAGAAGGTACAAGTTAGACCTGTGTGGATTCTAGAATTTTTGGAGTATGAAAACATGGAGATGTGAAGATTAGCTATTGAATTTACATGGGACTATATTTTCATTTTATTGTGTGTCTAGGAAAGATGAGAACACAGCCTGGGGCTTCCTGTAGTGTCAGGGGGAAGCGGACATGGAAACATGCAGAGCTCCCATTCTGTGTATTTTTCACTGTGTTGCTTTGCAGGGGAAAAAAAAAAAAAGTGGACATACATGCACACATATACCAGGCTGGGTCTAGGTTTACTAAGAGAACAAGAAGTTATTTCAGAGAATGCTTGTTGGTACCTTCTGAACAAATAAACCACAGGGTTTGTATTTACATTTATAGAAGAAAGTTTTCAAATTCTGCTAAATAATCTGCCCAGACCTGAAAAGTTAAGCAGTCAATTTACTGAAGAGCTTTAAAAAGAAAAGACATCTGATGCTGGTTTGTGGTTAGTTCTGTAGCACGCTGGCATAGAATATACCACAAATTTGCAAGGAAGTCAGAATATAGAATAAAATCCCAGATATTGGCTATGGAGAGTAAATAATAAATCCAGCTCTGGATCCTGATAAATAGACTAAGCAGCATTTTCTTTGCCTGTAGAACCATCTTCTTGGCCAAGCCTGTTCAGATTCCAATGAACAATGAAATTAAGAACTACTACAGTGGTAAACCATGGGAATGGCATTAAAAAGTACCTGCAACGCACACTAGAAGATTCTACCAAAGCACATGAGAAGGTTTTCCAGTAGAACGAGGGAAAGACCTTGTGCCTTTCTAATCCCATGAGATCCTAGTCATTACGCCACAGCGGAGTAAGATTATTTGCTAAAGGCTGCCTTTTTATTGAGCTAGGAAAAGAAAATCCCAACCGGTCCATTTCAAACAAAGAACTGCATGTCCTACTTTCTTCTGAAAGCACCCCAGCCCAGCATTGATAGCTCATTTGTGTACCAGCTGAGCAACAGTAGAACGGTCAGTTCACATTCAGATTCTGGAGAGACCACTCACTCACCACTGCCAGTGATACTGCAGCTCCTTATGAGTGTTCAGAGGCGTGCATCAGTATGCTTAGGGGATTCGTTTGCTAAAGCTTTTAAATCTCCATTTAGGTGCATGATGTGAAGGGGTGCGAAAAATATCCAAATCTCTGTCTTATTTGGCTGGAGATGTTAATAGAAGCGGATCCCTCTGACACTGCAGCTGTAACTTGTCTCACCAGCAAGGAAGAAATGCCAGAGTACAGTTCTTTAGGAAAGAGATCACCTTTATTATCTCATACAACACAACAGCATAATGTGGGTGTCATGCAGTGGCTGTCCATGACAAAGACATCCAAACAAATTTATACCTACGTATTTTAGTTCACACCCTTTTAATTGTGCTCAATGGACTACCTAAGAACCCCTTGCATTTTCAAAATCTCTTCATTCCAAGCTCTTAGGACTCAGGTCAAATGCATCCCCTTATGCTAATACTTCAAGTCAAAGGAAAGGCTGCCTGGATGGACTCCCCCTAGTGGGGTGGGAATACTCATGCTGGCCTTTTTCACTCACTGGCTTTCCAGAAAGTCAGCAGTAAGCTCCAACTATCACTGCTCTTACTGAGGGTGGACCATAGAAGCGTTTTGTCTCTTTCTGGATGCAGTACTGCATTCCCTTCTGAAAACAGCAGTGGAAAGCACTTAAACTCCTAAGCCACTCAAGTCACAGAACTGTTGACTCCAATGATGTGGTTTCGTTAAAAATTCTGCCTACCATTCTTGGAAGAAGCAATAGGGCTAAATCTTGTGCCTAAATCCATGGTTTGAGGAGCTTAGATGCAGCATCCCTGCTTGGTGGGACAATCAGTGTGCAGAAGGCAACCTGATCCTACCACGGATGGGTGTGGATTGCTGGCTAGAGTTGCGGACACACAGTAACAGTCCTTCTAAAAGCTCACACACTCTTTATTCCATTTTCAAAGTGATGTTTCCCACTTCAGTAAATCTACTGCTATTGAAGAATAGTGATGGACAGCATGGGACTGTGGCCTGCAGGGTGTGAAGCACTGCAGGAACCAGCTACTTAAGTAGGGCTATTCAGTTTGAACAGTGATGTGGCTTTTTTAAAGGGTCTGGCAGCACCAGCTACCTGGGATATCAAATTGAGCAATCAAACATTTAACAAGTTGAAAACAGAACAGGAAAGGCTACAGTGGGAATCTAATAACACGTGATTATATTTGTGTGGTATCAGAAACAAAGGCCTTGGAATTGGTGTGAAGCTCTCTTGTGCTTTAGACTGAGACCTTCTTTATTTCAAAATTAGCCATTTTTAAGATAAAAAAAAATGCAGGAAATACAGAAAGCAGATCTATAGATTTGCTTCTAGGCAAATGGAGATCAACCAGTTCAGAAGATAAACTGACTAAAACTCATGAAATGGAAGGCAAGGGAGGGAGCTCATAAATATAATGAAGACAAACTTAGTTTGTTAACTAAGTTGTCTAAGTTAACACACTTAACTTAGTACACCTGTCAAAAGAAATTATTAAAAGAGAGAAAAAAGCAGCAGTTTCCTCAAAGGAACAATAGAACAGGACAATCTGACCTTGTGCCCTATAAAAACAAACAAAAGAAGTTGTAGTAGAAGAGTTCTTTGTCTAGGTCTTGTGTTTGGGGATCTCTGAGGAGCTCAGGGCAGACGCAGGGTGTGGAAACCTGGTCAAATTGCTAGCAATAAGTGTTAAATTTGCATGAGCACGTAACTACAAAAAATCAGCACAGTTAATGACACAGTTAATGCAAATTGAAAAAGAAAAAAAAAAAAAAGTAGCAATAAATAATCCTTATTGTCCATATATTTTTACCTTAAGAACAAGAGAAACCTTGCGGCCCTGCATCTCAAAGGAGTGTGTGCACATATATGTGTACAATGGAGAAAACAAACAAGTAAACAAAACAACAACAACAACAAACAGGTAAGAATATTAGGGAAATTAGAGATTCACAAATTGCCTGCCTGATGAATTTCCTTCTAGGATGTAGCTTAGTCACAGGTCACTCGTGAAAGGTAAGTAATGTAATATATCAAAAAACTGGAAAAGGGCAAACATATCACCCATCTTTGTTAAAATGAAATTACAGGACCAATAAGTCAGTTTAATGTCAAATTCCCAGGAAAAAAAATACCCAGAACAAATGAATTAGCAGCACCTTAAGCTTAACGAGCAGCCAAAAGAGATTTTCTAAATCACGCTGCTAACTGCATTTGACAGGCCTTCCAGATAGGTAGAAGAGAAAGCACAGATGTCACATCTTTCCTTTGAGTAAGGTTTCAAAACTGCCTCGAGGTATTTTAACAATCAAACTACAGATGCAGGGAGAATTAATCGTTTAGGATGTGAGAAACAAAGGTTAAATATACAAATGTCAGGATACAGTAGTAATTTGGAAGGACAGAGTGAAATGTCACATACAAGATACTTCCCTCAGGCAGGAAACATCAAATACAGACAAGATGAGAAGCAATACAGCTGTAGGCTACAGTGGATCACAGGAGACAAACACCAGGTTGTTCTAAGAAAGGCAAATATTGTTACAAGATACCAAAAAAAGTGTTGGGAGTGCAATGCCAGAGCATTATCAGCTGAACTGAAAAATATCTTTCTACCTACCTATCTCTGTTGCTATCTGAATACCTAGGAGAGCTGTGGACCCACCAGACAGGGTCTAGAGAACAGTAGTGTGAATGCAAAGCAGTGTAAAATAGGAACTACAGCTGGGGTGGGATCCTGGACAAGCTGGTTGTTAGGACAGGGGAAAACCACACAAGGGATGGCTGCTATTTTAGAATACTGCTACAAGAAGGGAATAGTCTCTTCCTCAGTCAAGCATGGATAGGACCAGTCCTGATGGGTTTAAAATGAGCACAGTAAAGGTTCAGATTAGATGCTGGAGGAGGGGAGGCAAGAACATTACAAACAAAAACAGAAAAACAAATCTATCACAACAAGCAAGCAAGGAAGGGTAGCGAGGCACTGGAAGAGATTCCACAAGACCTTTAAAAACAGCTGAGGCAAACACTTAATAAAAGACAGTTTTTTCCTTTGGGGCACAGACATTTTAGATGGTCTCTTGAGACTTCAAAGTACAGCTGGAAGTAATGTTCTATGAACCATGGAGGTTTGCCCTATGCCAAACTGTGAGTGTTGGGACCAGCAACAGCATCTGGGCGGCACAGAGAGCAAAGCAGGACAGATCAACTATTGCATTCCAGAATGGCACGACTTGTCTCAGCCACCAGGTAGGTGTAAGTTCCCTGCAGCAACACGCATGCCAGAGGGACACCATCAACAGCTCAGGCACCAGCACTGATTCAGGACTGCATATTGACCGCTGACACCTAATGTGACACATGCATGTCTTCGGTAGGCGTGCGTACAAACTGCAGCAATCAATCACAGAGCTGCTTTCTCACCCCACCCCCCCAGCAAATAAATGAAGCCCTGTGTCTTGGGGCTTTCTGACTTGTATAAAGTTGCACAAATAAAGCAAAAAAGCAAAAAGCCAAACAGCCAAGCCATCAATCTCTTCCAGCTCCCAAGTCATAAAGCAGTCCCCATGACAAATCATGTTCCAGTTTCTCACTGCCGGTTCCTAATTTCTTGTTAACATGATGCAACTTTTTTTTTCCCCCCCCTAAGGGTAAAATTGTGCATATGTCTGAGAGCGTGCAACTGCCATTGAAAAGCAGCTCTATTTTCAGAGGCATAAGGCCAGCCTCTGTGCCTTACTAGGCAGTCCCTCTGTAGCAAAGGGGCTGCCAGCACACCTGTGGAAATATACAGCATGTACAGATTCCTTATCAAAGACTGCTTGGTTTCTTAACCTCTGCCCTTCACATACAGCATGATTGCCTGTATAATTATCATAACTTTGACTGGGTGGTTGATGATAATATTTCTTTCAGGCCATTTCAAGTGATGCTCCTACATAAAACATCAAACTGAGTTTTGCACGTGTTGACAAGTTCGCTCTCTTATTTCTGAGTAAAACCCTGCAAGTGCCATGCCATTCCTTCTTCCACCTCTATTTTAGTTCTTCAGAAACAAACACACATGAAACATGGGAAAAAAACAACCTCAATGTCAACAATTAAAATGTTTATGCAGAAATTCTAGATACTTTTGAATATTTGACAGAAGCAACAGAATTCTGGTTTTATTCCCAGACTATTAAACAGGAAGAAGGGCTGAGGGTATCAGACATGAGAGTATCTTAAGCGAGGATCCCAGCCAGCACATGTTGCAGAGCTACACTTGCAGGACAGGCATCAATTACACATTCTGGTGAAGTACTCCACAAGTGCAGCATTTTAAAGCTGCTCATGAGTTTCTAATAGCCTTTGTCAATTCACATAAAATGTGTTTAAACACTCAGATGCCATAACCAAAACCAAGTGGATCATAAATCTGAAGGTCTTCTGAATTGGTAAGGCTAAGTCAAGCTTCTATTTTATATTTACATTGCCTTGGATGTGTAAATTAAAATCCAGGCAGCAAAACTTACTTTTAATTGGTGTGGGTGGTAGATGAGCTCGCTCCTTTTCAGTCTGCCTTCTGGTTTTAATTGGGTAGAAAACTATTGTAAATATTTTTTTCTTTCACACTGCTCCTTCCCAAGCTTTTCTGTAAACAAGTGAGGTATTGTTTAGCTGCTATACACTACATCCCACACACCCCAAACCAAAACAGAGAAAAAGTACACATTCAAATTGCTACAGATCACTTGGGATTCTAAGGATTTTTTTAAAGCACACCACAGAGCGACTTGCATACTTCTATATAAACTGGTTAGTGCAAGATATTGTATCTTTTTACCTTTGCTTTTCATTATCAGCTTAAGAAGAGAAGAGCAGACTTGGAAACTTCAGCAAATGAACCTAGAAAGATTCGCTCAGCAGCCTCTAAGTCTGGTCAACAGCTCTGTGCTGCTCAAGGCACAAGTACAAGTGCATCACTGTTCTCTCATTTAAATGTAGAATAATTCTAGGATTCATGGCAATGCCAGCTTAAACTCAGCTCTAAAGAAACCCTTTGTTTTCAAATAAATCAGTGCCTCGTTTTAGATAATTCTATAAAGAATCCTATTCATCCACCACGTAACATATTAGTTAACATGAAAAGAGCACCAAGAAGGCAGTCAACCTCCAAAAAATTCTGAAGAAAAGTGAAGTTAAAGCAATCTATTTAGCGCATGCTTTTGGAGTTACATATAATATGTGTGTACACATGCAGAAGATACAAAACATCATCAGAAATAGCACCATTTGTTCTCAGTACAAACACTTTATACTAAGAGGTTTGACAATTTCTGAGCACATCAGGCACGCTCTCCTGACAGAGCCATGTAATTGCTCATTTTCTCTGTCACTGATCCAAGTATCACATGATTTTTCAAGGGATGCTACTAATGGCCAGCTTTGTGGTCTCCTTGTAGAGAAACCCCATATGTTTCCAATAAGGGCTCTGAACACAGAAGGATAGAAAAGAGCTGTTAGACCCAGAGATTCCAAGGCAAACAGAAAACATTTGAAATATAATCAAGGCACACCGCTGCTACTTTGTGGCAAGGAAAAGGAAGCACAGGTTCTTGCTGTGCTTCTCTTAGGGCTTTTGATGGCCTGGGTGTTTTTGCCTGGTAGCTCTTATTTCTGAACTACTCTAAAATTTCTCCATTTAGAAGCTTTCAGTACCTTTCCAAACACCTAGACTTAATGCATGTTCCTTTTGCAAGGTATGGTTAGAGCCCATATAAAAGCCATTTTTAAAAATCACCTCCAATTCCATGTTCCTTCAAATTTTAAAGCAAAACACACAAACTAGAAATTCCAGAGCACTTAAGTATTTATTTTCTGAATGCTCAGTCCTTCATTTACTGAACTTAGTATGAAACATATTTAAGGGCATGACAGTGATCCCAGTTCATATACCTAACACTAAGATGGCACTAAAGAAGACTCAACTATGACTATCGCAGTCTAAATACACAGTTGTTCTCTTACACTACTGCAGACTCCGTACACCAGCATTTAAATACGTATGTGCAACATTCCTGCACTTAAGCAGAAACTACACAGGGAATGGAAGATCAAGAATGGTCAGTGGCTGCAGCGCTTGCCCTAGGGGGTTTAGCCTCTGATTTCAGGGGGTCCCAAAGGCAGCCTCTGTTGGAGACCGTTACCAAGAAGTCAGGCTTTTTGCTGTGGATTCTGTCTCTGGAGGTTTTCAAAATCCAGCCAGAGAGCCCTGAGCAAGCTTGCCTGAACTCAGTGCTGACTCTGTTTTCAGAAGGTAGTTGCACTTGACACGTCCCAGGGTTCCTTCTGACCCAAGTAACTGCATGATCTAACACGTGTAGCCCTTAGCAGCACTTCCCCTTCAGCACATCTTCCTGTTGGAATTCAGAAATGTCACTCTAGTACAACAGCATCACAGAACAACAAAGCTCACAAGTCTCCCAAACACAGCTTCTCATTTAAATTATCATTTCAAATGTTAACGATGCCAAGCTAGGTGAAAGGTAGCTTCATGAAAATAAGAACTGTGCCCAACTGGTGTCATCTTTTAGCAGCAAACAGAAAAGGTACAATACCTAAAATGCTGGCACACAGTTTGCTGAGATTTAGATAACAGATTTTGCATCCTACATGATACAGATAAATACTTGGAAGTGACTTCAATTCTACAGTAGATCAGTGCTGAGATATGAGGTCATATTTGCAGTCATATTTGCAAGGACACTATAAATCCATTCTGATGTACCTACAATGTTACCAACATTGAATCCAGAATCAAAGGCAAAGCATTCCTTTGTCTGAAGCCTGTTACAAAATATTTTGCATTTAAAAACACAGTGAAGCAGTTTTTCATCCTTGGTTTTTCACTACAATAAACAAGAGATGGAGAAGTACCACTGAAGGAGAAATGATCCTAAGAACCAGAAGAGCAGGCAGCAGTAAAGCAGCTGGCAGTGCTTGTTTCTCAGCTGAGACCTCCCTCCTTTTAAGCAGCACATCATGAAGTGTCAGAAGCCGATAACCCTCTGATTTACTTTTCTCCAAGAGAAATATAATGGTCTATAAAGTTACAAAACTCTCACAGTGGCAATATTTTGCTATAGGATCTGGCAAGGCAGTTAGCACTAGCAGGTTGCCAGTCATCCTCACAGTTTCAAGTGAGACTGCCAACAGTAAGACACGGTGTCTCTTTGAATAAAGGAACTTTGAAATAAATGTAGACACCAATCTTTCTTGTCCACACCTCCCCCAACAGCCAGGTGCTTTCCTTCTCTAAAGCAAAGAAATACAGTGCTAACAAAACAAAGCATCTGAAATATCACAGAATGAGGAATTTACCCCTTCTTGTCAGATGACAAGAAGGATCTGGTAGTGTTCATTGACAGCCAGGAGAACATAAACCAGCAGTGTGCCAAACTGGCCAAGAAGTGCCAATGGCATCCTGGCTTATACCAGAAATAGCACAGCTTGCAGGAGCAAGGAAGTGATCATCCCTCTGTACTCAACATTGGTGAGGCCACACTTTGAGTATTGTGTTCAGTTTTGAGTCCCTCACTACAAGAAAGACATTGAGGCTCTGGAGTGCGTTCAGAAAAGGGCAACAAAGCTGTGGGGGGGTCTGAAGCACAAGTGGCGAGGTGGGGATCAGCCTCTTCCACATAACAGCAAAATGATGAGAGGGAATGGCCTTAAGTTGCACCAGGGAAGGTTCAGGTTGGATATCAGGAAAAATGTCTTCTCTATAAAAGTGGCGAGGCATTGGAACAGGCTGCCCAGAGAGGTGGTGGAGTCACTGTCCCTGGAGGTGATCAAGAGACATGTAGATGTGGCACTGAGGGATGTGGTTAGTGGCATGGTGGGGATGGGTTGATAGTTGGACTAGATTATCTCAGAGGTCTTTTCCAACCTTAATGATTCTCTGGTTTTTGCCTTAAAGACTGAAGTGTAAAGACCTTGTGAAGATATAACCTTATATCTTTGTGTTTCCCCCTTTGCTAAAGACTGCAGAAGATGACTTTCAACCCAGTTACAGGCCAGGTTGTAGCCACCCCAATCTGTGGATGAGGTCAGTATGACAGGATTAAATACCTGCCTAAGAGGTGACAGAGGCTAGCACTCTTCCTGTAAAGCTACACCCAGGGCAGCATACCAAGTGCTGCAAGAGCTGGGTTCCTGCTAGTTCTCCCCTCTTCAGTCTGTGGCAGCTTGTAGCACCTTCCATGCAATGGCCCAGGCTAACCACTGCAGCAGCAACATGCCTCCCACTCAGCTCCTTCAGTCCAAGCAGCAACTGTGGAGGTGGGGGAGATGTGGGTTTGAACCTCTTGGGCACAGGGAGCAGGATCCCAGGTTCTGACTACCAGAACTACCATCCCTCCAGCCACCTATGGAAAGGCCATGTTTAAAAAAAAAAACACACACAGAAAACAACACCTGAACAACTGATCCTATCAGTGTAAGTGTTTACAGCACACTTCCTAGGTGTCCCAGTTTCTTATCTCCTTGGAGTTTTGATGCTCAACCACAGCAGCTCCAGATAAAGCAATTAAGAACTTCCTGCTCAAGAAGGAAGATGCACTACACCTTCGGAGCTGGGCAGACAGTGTTATGCAGCTTGGAAGACTTTCTTTGAGATAGAGTGTGTTTGAGAAACTGGAGTGCAAGGACAAACTCAGTGAAGATGTTTTAAAGCATTCTTGCAGTGTTCTCCAAGTCCTTCAGTTCTACTCTGGAAAGCGTGTTTGTTTCACAGGTTATGCTAGCAGATGGATACTGCTTAAGCTCGAACAAAATGAAACTTCAATATAAACATGTGAAGTGCTAACTTCAAATAAAAACAACATATTGCTTTACTACAGCTCAGTCTGCAGAAGCACGTAGATTACTTATGCTGTTATCTAGATCCTTGGTCTTTATAGAAAAAAAATCATAGCAGTTTAAGTCTTTAATGGCTTATGAGTGTCCAAAAATGAAGTCACAAAGTCAGCCAACAGTGACTTTGCATTTGGGAGGTGCCCTCTGCTTAAAAATAATATATTTTAAAACTAGACAGCCAAAAATAAATATTCATTTACAGCTAAAATGTGTGTAATCTGATCTTGCTTTACATGCAGAAATGCTGGGCATCTCTGTATGAAACACCTCGTATCCATGGGACAAAAATGCCCTATTGCTTGCATGTAAGTGCTGAAACTGAAACCTTGTGGAAAATGACCTGGGATATAGGCAGGGCAACCCGGGAAAGTGCTGCTGTATGGATGTGGCTGGAGGATCAGAGCTTATTAGAAGCTTATCCTCTGTAGATAGGATGAAAAATAAGATTTGACATGCACTCTTATACAGTGATGATTAACCTGAGCCTGAAAAACAGCATGCACGACATTATGAAATGACAGACTATTTCCATCATAGATCCCAGATCCTAGAGAGAAAAGAGTTGCCACACATCTATTTTAACTTGCCAATACCTGTGACATTCTATTTAATATACTTTATTTTTAGAATTCAGTATATTCTGTGGAAACTTCTTGTTGCTGGGTCAAGTCAGCTTTGGAGGCTGGCAGCCAATCCAGCTGCTCAGATTGAAAGAATTCTGAATATTAAAAACCAGCAATCACTATTTTAAACACACACCATTACAGCAGAATTATCCACCTACTCATGGATTGACTTGAAATAACTCCAAAAATGAACAGACAAGTACTTTTACTGGGAATTTTAAAGTAAAGCTTTAACTACGAGCTGCCTGCAGTGTCTTATTTCATATGCAGATCACAGCAGAACGGGCCAGAAACCGCCCAACTCGCGTCCCTCGAGGCTCCTTTGCACCATGAGATGTGAGCATCCAGCCCGAGAAGCTTCTCAGAAAGCTGCCCATCGACATCCAAATGCGGGTGGGCAACAACGAAAAGCATCAATTCCTATCTGCTGCTGATCACTGAAGTAAGAACAAATCCAGCACTTTACAAGCCCTGCACTAATCTGGGCACGCTGTATGCACCAGCCCTGACAGTTCTCATTCTCCTCGCTCACAGAATGGTGCGGGTTGGAAGGGACATCAAAGCACACCCATTCCAACCCTGCTGTGGGCAGGGCTGCCACCCACCAGCTCAGTGCCCAGGGCCCCATCCAGCCCGGCCCTGAGTGCCTCCAGGGATGGGGCGCCACATCTTCACTGGGCAGCCGTGCCAGCGCCTCACTCCTCAAGGAATGTTTAATCCTCTTTTAAGATAGCAGTATTGATTTTAACAGATAAATATGACAGACACTTAAGCAGAAGGGCTGTCAGCACCTACTCTGAGCGCCCAATCCACATTTAAACGGCACTCAGAGCGCACACTGAAGAGGCTGCAGCGCTCAGCGGAGCGGAACGCGCAGCCAGGTACCTGGGTTTGGCCGCCTCTGCCCCCTCCCCAAATCCTCCCTCACCTCCACCCTGGAATCGCTCCCGCGGGGTTAAAGCAGCGGAGCTGCAGGCCGCGGTGTGAGCCGTGGCCGCGACCGGCAGACACGGGGCGCCCTGCCGAGCCTGGCCAGCGCGGGAGGCACAAGGCGGAGCGCGGCGCAGGGCGTGCAGAAACACCGCCCGCTGCGGGCAGCGCCGTTGGGGCAGCGCGCTGCCTCCCGCCCGCCGATATCGGCTCCACGCTTCGGGGCTCGGCTCGCTTCCTCCCGCTGACCTCGCAAGCGCCGCGCGGGCAGGAGCGCGGATCCCGCGTACCCCCGGGCTGCGCCAAACGCCCCGCCGAAAGGAGGACGAGCGGCGGATCTCCCCTCGCCGCCAGCCGTGCCCCCCGCCCGGCCCGCACCTACCTCCGCCCGCTCGGCTCGCTCCTTCCCGCCCCGACGCGCCGCCGGCGGAGCGGCCCCACGGCCACGCGCGGCCGCCCCCGTTCGGGGCGGGCGGTGCCGCTGCCGCCCCGCCACGCCGCGGGGTCAGACCGGGACGCGCGGCCCAGCGGCCCCTGGCGGCCGCGGCCCTCCCCGCAGGCGCCGCCCGGAAGCGCCGCGGCCTCAGGAGGCGTCGGCAGGTGGCCGGTGCCCTTGGGAGGACTTCGAGAGACCTTCCAACGGGAACCGCTCTGCAGTTCTGTTACGCCGAGCCCGAATGGCCCGGCCTGCCGCTCTCAGCAGGAAGCGTTTGAAGCGTCTCCTCCGCACCCTCCTGGCAACGTTTTGCTTTTTTATTTTCTTCGGTAGTCGCTCTCTGTGCTCATTTCTCATGGCAGGATGTGGTAAGCTTAGGGCTACCTGTTTGTCTGAAGCGACGCCGGTTGCTTCTACTCAGGGTGCCGTTTCTGAGCTTCCTGCCACACTTTCCTCCCCGCACGTTTCCACAGGATGCCCCCCCAGAACGTCCCGCCCTGCCCGGGCAGCTGCAGGTAGCTGTGCCGAGATGTGGCGCTGAGCTCCAGGCATTCGCTGCGAGGGGAATGGAAGAAAACAGAGGCTGTGGCTTGTGAATCCTGGGCAGAGAGCCGTCTCATGCTCTGCTGTGGCTCATCTGATGTTATGGCTACGTAGGTCACTCCGAAAGTAATGCCTTCTATTTATTTCCATCGAAATGACAATAGATACAGAATCACAGGGGTTGGAAGGGACCTCAGGAGATCACTCCATCCAATCCCCCTGCTAAAGCAGGTACCCTACAATGGGTCGTACAGGTAGGCGTCCAGAGGGGATACAAAGAGCACCATAACACTATTTGGTAGAGCAAATTCTCAGCTACAATGAAGGAAAGCCTGCATGCGGTGCTCATAAAAATCTGCACCAGTGAGTTGACACACTGTCACTGTCGCCACTGCTGAAACACCACCCGCTGCCTCACTGTGCTCACATCCACTCGCTGGTCTCCATTAACATTCAGCAAGCATGTCAATGGGTGCCATTTTTTTCTGCATAGAAGAATTCAGTCTGACTCTGCTTCATATGCACTTCCATGTCAGATATCATTTTGTCACACTACCCCTCTGCTGCCATCTGTCACATGGCAACAACATGTAATGGAGTATCTGTGGGAAAGTTCAACCCTACTGCCATACCACCAACATCCGTCTCTGATGTTGTTGGCCAACATCATAAAATAGCACTCACTGCTTTTGGGGCAGCCCTCATATCTTACAATAACTATCACCTTACAGTACATTTTGGAAAGTCTCTTCCTTCCCCTCTACCAAGTGAACAAAGGAATAAGGCAAAAATGTGCAGCCAAACGACACACATTTGTTGAAACAGAGAACCAAGGTGCCAAGCTGGTATGATTTCATGCAAGCTTCCTTTTGCTCTCTTGGTTTAAGGATTTTTCTGACATCTTTTTTAGGAAAGCTGCTTTAGCCCATCATCCTGCCTAGTCTTGTGATGCAGCTATAATTCACTTCTGATCTTTGTCTGTTCTCTAGCCTACCACCACTTGCTGGAATCATAACCTCAAGCTGATTCAACAGTTCCTATTGGGTTGAACATTTCTCTTTCTGACTGATAGCTTCTTTAAAACTGTGATGATCCAAAATATCACAAATGTGAAAAGCTGACAGATTATTTAGTTCCTTTTTCATAGAAGCTGAAGTACATCTAATCTTGGTTGTAACCTGCTTCTGGTAAGTCTTGTAGATATGCAGCAGCACCTCCACGTGAGTGTCCTTTGGGTGTCCTTTGATCCATCTTCCACATATGTTTGCAGTATGGACTCATCTTCCGCTTGTAACTGTTCATTATGCAGCTGTACACAAAACTTTTTTCAGGATTCAAAGAGGCAAATCCTTGGGCAGCCTAGGAAGAAGTTCCCAGCACAGACTGCAGCTGTGGCCTCAGCCATGCCATGACACTGCTCTGTGGAGCCCCTGGACATGTATGAATTCACTCTCATTTCTGAGCTGCAGTTCTCTGCATTGCTCCCCTGCACAGCCCCAGCACGAGGCCCAGCTGCCAGTGAGAAAGCTGCTTCCCCTCACTATGAGCAACTTTCATGTAAAGTAAAATCCTCTTAAAAATAAAAGAACGAAGACAACAATTACTTACCATTAATGTCAGTGTTTTTCTCATTGTAATTGAGCTGTAAGAACAGTGTGTTTTCCTTTTGCTCTGGTATTCCCCTGTGAGGACATAAGTACACACTCAAGGTTCCTAATTCCTCTCCATCTGTAATAGGAAGCACTGAGACTCGAAAACCTTTAAAGGGTAAGGCTCAGCCCCTGCTGCTGCCACAGCTGTTCTGTCCTCTGTTTGCTCTGTCATTTGTTTTCTCGCACAAATCCTTGCAGACGGGTTGATTTGTTTAACTACACACAGGTCAATGTCTGAACAGCTCACCTAGAAGCACCAGCCAGACTGAAAGAGAAAACAAGGAAAAGTCAGGTGATCATGACATACTGCTTTAATGCAGAACAACATCAGCAGTCTGGTACACAGACTGAGGACAGACCCCTGTATTTGTAGAGATGATGTGTTCTCCACCTATCTATGAAGTATCAAACTGCCAAGATGGGGAAAATATCCCTTGTGAGGTCACCATTGCTTCTGCCTGCTTGCTGTCCCTGATTTCATTGTTTGTCACCTCATCTATTTGCATACCACCACCTTTCTTCCCTCTGCTTCTCTTTCCCCATAGCAACTCTGCCTCCATACATCCTACTTCGCCTCCCACACCAAGAAGCTGTGCAGCAGTGCAGGCTGAACTTTGGAAGAAAACATTGCAAAGACAAAGGAGTTGTTAGCTGGTGTAGACTTGCAGTGAACTTTCTAGCAAAAGCTGGGAAAAGAACAGACAGAAACCATGGACAAATGGAATAAAAGAAAATAAGGTTTTACAGTAGGGAACAGAAAGCAAGTTACAAGAGGTGAACTTCCACCAAGGACTGTCTGTTCAGCTGACCAGATGATACACACTGGGACTGGTTCAATCCCCCTCAACCACACAGAAGCAAGATTATGCTGAGTACATTGAGGGATTAAATCAGCAATTACATGTCATAAGAAAAGCTCACTGTGACATGGCATTTGCTTGCACTGAATCCAATGAAGTTCCTGTCTCAGGCACACAAATTCCTTTTTTTTTTTTTTTTTTTTCAGAGCTGCGCACCTGAAGGAATGGTAAAATTTGTCTTCAGGGAGCTAGCTAATTATTAATATTTCTAATGATGTTGGCATTTTAGAAGGTAAAGGTATTGAATTTGCTTTCCTTAGGAAAGGCAAACATGGGCATTTTAATGCACACATTGCATAAAAGGGAGCATTAAATGCTTTATTGAACTCCCAGAACCTTGTTGACGGATCTCACCTTAGGATCCAAGAGAAAATCCTCTTTTCCAAAGCACCGCCATCAGACTTTCTTGCCAACACCCAAAGCAGCACATGTAGACAAGAACAGATGTTGCCTTTCTCATAGCCACTGCTCTAAGCTGGTTCCACTTGTTTGTACTTCTTTTCTCACTGGATGCTTTCATTTTCAATCTTGACAGTGTTATAAGCAAATCTAGATCAAATTCTGCAGAATGTGAATCTCCCACAGAGGGATATTGAGGTGGGCTGCTCAGTCTCCCAAGTGTAGAAACAGACATGTTTCCAAGTCTTGGTTGTTGTTAAATAGTGGTCATTAGCAGCCTAACCCTGAGACATGGTGAATACCAATGAGTTGAGAGGATGAAGGTACTGCCAGGCTTGAGGCATTTCAGGTTGTGCAAGCACCTCGCATAGTACCTAGCCAGAAGCAGCTCTCTGTGCAGTAGGCACAATTCTTTTCCTGAAATGGCAAGTTGTAAGCCATTAAGCATGGGGTCTACAGCCTAGACAGTAGTCATTTTCTCTTTCTCCTTCCAAAAAGTTGGAGTCAAACTTGTTATTCTTTTATCATATTCCCCTATGCAGCTGCTGAGGCATATTGTGCTGCTGTTAGACATCTGAGTGTGTTCTCTGTTAATTTCTGGGTTAGTTAGATCAGAGTTTCCACTGCTCTGCAGTTTTTATTATTGGACAAACTGTAAAGTTCACGCATTCACACCACAAGCCTGTTTAATTTTTGCATACGAAGTAGAACCCTTTGTTTGCATTCAGAATTCCCCGTGCTTTGAGCTATTTGGCACATGAAACACATTGGCTATAGCATGTAACTCTCAACCTCCACAAGCAGAATTGACTACAGTAATAGAAATATTTATATTCTTTAAATTTGTAGTAAAAATACTTTAAAATAATAAAATAGTTTGTATTTTTTCCATTAAGATTTAATCTCCATTCACACTTGTAAAAGTATTGTAAGAAGCAAAAATAGACTTAAGGCTTTACTTAGGGCATCTAACTTACCACCTCCTTAACTATTGCATGCTGTAGTGATTAAAATGAAGATATCTAAGTTAAAATTGAGTTAATTTACCAAAGTTACAAATTAAGAAATCATCTCACAAACAAATTTATTTAATAAAGTGGAGCTTTTGCTGTTTTTCTCCCTGTTCATTTTCTGTGGTTGTCGTTCTGGGGAACAAGAAAGTCCCTGTGTCAGATGTTCCCATTACTTAGCAGGAAGTACCAAGGATGAGGCAATAGTCTTTCCAGAAATACATCTCAAAACACATCACAAGTTATTGGAGGTAATTTTCTTTTCTTAAGATTGGAATTAGTGTATAAAAGTCTTTAAAAGTGGAGAATAAGAGTTTTGAGTTGGCAAGTGTAGAAGACTATAAGGAATTGAAGCGGAGGAATTAATAGAGTTTATGTGCAAAAAATCTTCTTTGTGTGTGCATAAAGCAGAAGAGCTGTTGCTTAATACTCACTCTTCATTAACACAGACAGTCTTGTTCAGCCCCAGCAGGAAGAACAGAGTGGGTGCCCACATTTCTGGCTGTGTTGTGCATGGATGTGTCCTGGACAAAGCGTATTTTGAACACCAGTAGCTGTCCAGATCTGAGGTAGTGGCTTTGCTGGTGGGAACCACTGGGAGTTTAGGAGAAATCTTTCTGCACACATGCTGGGAGATAGCTGCTATCGGATGTGTTTGGAGTCCTATAAAGTGACTGAGGCACAATATTAAGGGTAGGGATTAAGTCAACTTAAAGTAATGTTAAGCCAATGTTAAAAATACCATTCTGTACTTCAGATTATTATCAGAGAGTATCTGTTTCTAAAGGGTTATCTGGGGAAACCATCCATGGACTCTCTTATGTCAAGACTTGAAAGGCAGAGTTTGGGGCACACTTACATATCCTCTATTTGCTTCCTCACCTTACTTGGACAGCTGCAGTAAAAACGCCTGCAATAAGGAGAGGGGATGGCAGGGGCTCACAAGAAGCTGCCTTGGCTGTGTTCCCATACCAGAGTGCCCACTTGCATCTCCTTCATTCACTCCTACCCCATTGCTTTTCTGTGTGTGAGACTGGGACTTGATACTTTCCATCATGTTTTTCCTTCATGGATATCAATGCATCAGAGAGCCAGGGAAGAGCTTTAAGGGCTGAACGGGGAATAACACTCTTGGGATGGGTAGCTGGCTTCAATCCAAATATTCTTTGATCTGCAAGTTGTTACAAAACCAGCTGAAACTCTCAGCTCTGCTGACCCACATACAAGAAGATAAGCTCTCAGCTGCTTTTCTCAGATTCTCATTTTTTTAAACCAGTTCCTGCTAGTTCACATGTTCCTTGAAATGAAGCACCAACACACACTGCTCTTGCGACAAGTGCCTCTGTGTCATGTTATCTCATCTGCAACACTTTTGTATTAATTCTTCAAAAGACTTTGCTTTTCTGTAACAATATGACATGACTGACTCATGATCAGGGCATGATTCACTGCATACCCTGATTCTTTCTGTAAAATGGTTCTGATAAATGTATTCTCTTACCTTGTGACTAAAGCATTGTATCTGCTGATTTCCAGACTTGCTTATTTCACAGCTTGTCAAGTTCATTATGAACTACAAATTTCTACCTCAAAGTGCTTGCAACAGCTTAGTATGTCCCCAAGTTTAATAAATATCATCTTGCACATAGCTGATGAGCAGACCAAGGACAGATGCCTGCATAACCTCATTTTGTAGGCTTTTGCAGTTTGGTGCTGACCAGCTGCTCCACATGGTTACATAAGTGTGCTATAACCGTAGCTTTCTGAGCTAGGACAGCAGTATCTGATCTCTGTGTTGTTTGCTAGCTTGATTATAAAGTGTTATGTGAGAGGGTGCCGGAACTCATGAATATCCAGATAAAATAGCTATCACTTCTTTTCATGTACGTGAACCACACATGAAAATGTATGAGCCAAATTTAGACAGAAATAAGTCCTTATAGGATGTCTTACTTCTACATTAACAGTTATCTCCCAAACTTTCTACTTTTTAGCCAGCTTCCTCCCATTGCACTCAAATACTGGAAGGTATCTTTTAATGTGTGTAATGAATTTGGTGGTAATGAAGGACCTTAGTATGATTTTATTTGAAATCCTCTCCTGAAAATTACAGCCACTGAGTCTTTCTTACACAGCTGTCTATGGCAGTCAGATAGATCACAGTGAGACCTCTGCTTTGCTTTCTCTTCACTCCTGCTTTGTTGCTGTTGTTTGAGCAGATTTCTGCTGTGTTCTGGACCTCAGAGCAGGCACTCATGTTCTCAGTGTGCAATATTCTTCAAGAAGTAACAATATCAGTGTGTGCCTTGTGCACGACTCTACCCCGTCTGCTGTATGAATGAGCCCAAGTGTGAAACCAAAGCTTCACTTGCAGTGTGTCTTGCTCATTGGCTCAGTTGTCTGCAATCATCTGGGATGTTCAGCACTCAGGCTCTCTGTTTTTCTTTATTGGAGTAATCTGATAAAAGGCAACAGAGTGACACTGCAGTTGTACCCTACAGCCCTAATGCATCATCTGCTCAGCGGCACTTCTGGCATCAGAGGGCTCCTTAGTGAGCTGCTGCTGACACCTACTGCCAGAACCAGCCCAGCAAAGCAACACAAGCGATGGTTTCGGCCCTGTCCCACATGGTTAATGGTATGTGGTTTTGGCTTCAGGCTGTCAGCGTTGTGCTTAAAGGCATAAATACCATCCATAATTTTATGGAAATAATAATAATACAGATTAGAAATTACAAAATCTCTAGGACCACATTGTTTTTTGTTTCTGTTTTTCTGGTAGAATTAGAGAAGGGAAAGAATTAATTTGTTCTTCCATGCTGCAAGCAAATGATTTTATTGCCTGGAGTAGATCAATTCTCCATCCTGACACTTCTGATGGGGTCCACCTAAGTCATAGTGGGAAAAGAATTATAGCCCAGGAGTTGTCTGGGCTTACTGACAGGGCTTCAAGCTAGATTTCAAGTGGGAAATGAGTGATAGCGAGCCTGCTCATGAGAAGGTATACATGGGATAACACAGCCAAGCTAGAGAGACTAGGTGCTAGCCAGCTTGCAGCTCTTCAAGGAGTTGGTCAACAAAAACCCCTGGGAATCTGTCCTCAAGGACAAGGGAGCAGAGCAGAGCTGGCAGACCTTTCCTTAGTGCACAAGAAATCTTCATCCTCCGGAGTCAGGAGTCAGGAAAGGAAAGCAAAAGACTAGCACGGCTGGACAGGGCCTGCTGGTCAAACTGGAGAGCAAGAAGAAAATGCACAGGCAGTGGAAACATATGAGGAGTACAGGGATGCTGCTGAGCTGTGTAGGGATGGAGTCAGGAAAACCAAAGCTCAACTGGAACTGGACATGGCAAGGGGTGCAAAGAAGGCTTCTACATGTACATCAATCAGAAGAGTAAAGTCCAGAAGGGTGCACCCCTTCTACTGAGCAATACAGACAGGCTGATGAAAATGGACAGAGAAGGCTGAGGTATTCAGCAATTTTTTTGCCCCAGTCTTCACTAGTGACTGCTCTACACATCAAGCAGGCAGTTTGGAAGGTGGGAGCTGGGGGAGCATTGCCCCTCCTGATGTAAGGGAAGATCAGGTTCATGACTGTCTAAGGAACCAGAACATCCATAAGTCTATGGGTCCTCATAAGATGAACCCAGAGTCCTGAAGTTATTTGCTGACACAGTCATCAAGCTGCCCTCAATGATATTTGAGAAGTCACAGCAGTCAGATGAAGTTCCCGGTGACTGCAAAAAAGGCAGTGTAGCACTCGTGAACCTCTTGAGGTTCAATAAATCCAAGTGCAAGGTAATGCACCTGGGTTGTGGTAACCCACACTATCAGTACAAACTAGGGGATAACAGGATGGAGCACAACCCTGCTGAATAGGGCTTGGGGGTACTGGTGGGTGGCAAGCTGGACATGAGCCAACAATGTGCCTTCACAGCCCAGAAAACCCACTATATCCCGGGCTGCGTCCAAAGAAGTGTGGCCAGCAGATTGAGGAAGGTAACTGTCCCCCTCTACTCTGTGCTGGTGAGGTCTCACCTGGAGTACTGCATCCAGATGTGGAGTCCTCAGTACAGGAGAGACCTGTTGGAGCTCATCCAGAGGAGGGTCACAAAAACGAACCAAGGGGTGGAACACCTCACCTGTGTGGACAGGCTGAGAGAGCTGGGGCTGCTTGGCCTGGAGAAGAGAAGGCTCTGGAGATTTGATAGCAATCTTTCAGTATTTAAAGGATGCTATAAGAAGGAAGGAAACAAAATCTTTAGCAGGGTCTGTGGTGACAGGACAAGGGGGAAGGGTTTCAAGCAAAAAAAGAAGGGAGATTTAGACTGTATATAAGAAGTTTTTTGCAATGAGGGTGGTGAGGCACTGGAACAGGTTGCCCAGAGAGCATCATGGAATCACAGAATGATGCCACAGAGAGAATCATGGAATGGCTTGGGTTGAAAGGGACCCCAAGGATCATCTAGTTCCAAGCTCCTGCCATGGGAAGGGCCACCAACCTCCTTTAGATCAAGGCATTAGATCAAGTTGCCCAGGGCCCCATCCATCCTGGTCTTGAACACCTCCAGGAACAGAGCACCCACAGCATCTCTGGGCAGCCTGTTCCAGCATCTCACCACTCTCTGTGTGAAGAAATTCCCCCTAACATCCAAAAGTGGTGGATTCTCTATCTTTGGTGACATTCAAGGTCAGGCTGGGTGGGGCTCTGAAAAACCTGGTGTAGCTGTAGGTGTCCCTGTTCATTGCAGAGGAGTTGGACTAGATGGCCTTTAAAAATCCCTTCTAACTCAAAAGATTCTATGATTCTATGAATACTTCCCAAAGGCCAAAGGACTGTTATTTTTTAATAGGCAATGCATCTTCATTCTTACTGAGAATGGCCTTACATCAGATTCAAGCAAAGTTTCGCCTCAAAGCAATTCCTACTCAGTAGTAGGGTTGTATTTCTTTGTTTTTGCAAACTTCCTTTTTCAAGAATGTTAGGCATGTAAAATGGACTAATAATCTTTACAGATGCCTATTTCTATCTATCTGTCATACACCTCTTATTGCCAGCTATTGCTACTAGTGGTAAAGGTGTCTATGCCCATGAGTTGCTGAAGGTAAGTGAAATAAACCAGTCCAAAGGGTACCTCTAGTTTATATTTCAGTTGCAGTAACATGTAGGCTAGAATCCTCAGGAGAAACCTGGGGAGTGAGTGGTTTTGATTCTACATTTCCACCCAGCTCATCCCCCCCCATCATTCTATTATTGAATACAAAGTTCTCTTGTGTGCCTTCAAATCTTAAAAATACAAGCTCTCTGCCTCTCAAATACTTCAAAATTTAAGCACAATCACAAATCAGCATTAGTGCCCTGTGTGCTCTGTAAGAAGCATTCCTTGTTTGTGCCGTTAATTTACATCCTTGGCTTGGGAATTCATCTGTACTGGATATGGCTGCTTGTTTGTCTCTTCTAAACTGAGCATTTGCAGAGAATTTCACTAAGGAGCAGGCACATGATCAGGACACACAGACACTGAAGTAAACCTTTAACGGCTGCTGAGATCAGTGACTGTGCATGCTCTGTGAACATACAAATCAATACAGCAGTGAATGTGTTAGTTGCTCAACCTATTTTATTTTGAGGCATTTATCTCTTAGTATAATGGGATTGCACCATTATAACTAATACTCTAATACTGCCAATTTGTATTTGACAGAGCGCTATGGAAAGCAGATAAATATTCACAGTAAGTGCCATTGAGATTTCTGTGTAATCAGGTTACACATCTAAGCTAATAACACTTACATTCTCCTCTTTTGTAATGGCTGACTGCCTTAAAGATCAATTTCTATTGATTGTTGCAGGACACTGCCAGTTCTGATGAATCAATTTTGTTAATTGTCTCCTTTAATGCTAGCAATGAGTCTCAAAGAGATAATTCAGGATAAAAAATGCAGAGCCCTAATTTTGAGAAGGAGTTTGCGTGTGAAATCAATTAAATTGGCTTGCAAGATGGGGCCTAGGAACCAGATTTTGATCCAAGAAGCAAAATAAAAACCTAGGTTAAAAAAAAAAAAAAAGAAAAAAAGAAAAGCAAATGAGCAAAACAGAGCAGCTATTGAGCAGCCTGTCTTGCATGCAGAGGTTGTTCCTGCTCTGAACGGAAAGGAAAGGAAGGAGGCAGCTGGAGCCTTGCTCCAACTGGGCCAGGCTGTACCTGCACAAACACCAGCAATTTTGACTTTGCATCAGGGTAATTTGGGTATCTGTAATTAACAGTAGAATTAGAATGTCTGCCTTGTACTTCCTTTTGGCATGTTGTTTTCATGCTTGTTTTTTGCTAACACACACCTACCTCATTTTGAGCAGCCTAGACTTGGCTTTGTATACAGGAATGCCATGGTGTTCACAAGGTGCACCTACCAGTGCAGGAAGGCCAGAATCTGTTGCAGTGGCAGCAGCTCAAGCTGTGTCCAGGTAGAAGCACAGAAGAAGTTTGGAAGCCATCAGGAGGCTGTAGAAGAGGTATATGGAGGATGTTGTGCCCACACAAAAAGTCAGATGCTGTTTCTAAACATCATCAGCTTGCCACTAATTACCCCAAACCTTGATGAAGGCTGATCTGAAGCTGCTCACTGGTGATTTCTGTCCTTCTGGAGCTCTGTGCTTGGCTGCACCTTGCAGACAAAGACGTGGGCCTGGGCTGTGGCACACATCTGGCATGCTGCAGTGAACTTGGCTGCTTATGTTCTGGATATTGGTGTTAACCTGTCACAAGCAATTGCAGCAAAGTACAGGTGGTCCAGGCTTGGAATGTAGAATTGGCTTAAAGAGAGTGATAAAAATGAGGGGTTTGGGGCTGCTCCATGTGGTGAGGCACCACCAGACTGTTAGCTGTTCTCTATCCATAACACAGGGTATAGAGAGCACTCAGTTTTGTACACAGTTGTGGCTGATGGTTGATGACAATTTTCACTTCTTGACAAAACAGAGCATATTCTACTTCATCATCATCCTCAACATATCATCCAAACCTTTTATTTACATTTAGCTAGAAGCCCCTTCACAGGACATTTCTGCCATTGCTCTTCTAAAGGCTCTCACAGAAACAAGTCCCTCTGGGAAGTAACTGCTTCCCTCTAGGGATAAGCCCTTCCTGAGGGTGTAGGATGAGGAAGAGAGAGAACAGCTTGGATGAAGATCATACTTTACATTTAAAAATTACATCCTCAACCTGAAGTGGTTGCCTGGATATTATTGCTGACAGTGCATCATCTGCGAAGTACCATGGGTTCAGATAAATCCTGTTGTTGAAGTAATCACTCTTCTGAGCCATTGTAAATAGATGTAACTTTGTGACAGTGGTGATCACCAAATATATGAAAGTAATCCTCCTCCACCTGACTGTTATGCTGCTGTTCACTTTGCCTGTGAAAATACTGTGGTTGTTGCTGCGATCTCTGATAGGACTCAGTGCTATACTTCCAAAGGATATCTCACGTGACAGATACTGTATTTCATGAGTTCTCCTCTAAAACTGCTCAAAGGTTTAGTTACTTGATATGATATGTATTCAGTCATATAAAACAAGACTTCCCTATCCTGTTTGCCAAATACAGCATACACAGCCCATAAACAAATCTGTATTTAATCTGCATAAATCATTAGCTTGCCAAACTATTGTGATTATTATCAAAGATTCTGTGATGAAAATTTATAGCTGCAGAAATCAGCGGGGCAGTCAATCTTGATGAAGTCAATGTATAGCTAGAATACTTACAGACAGCATTAATCTAAAATACGTTAGTTAGGATCAAGTCACCATAAAACATGGATTCTTTTATTGAATAATATTTGTCTGCAAAGTTCATGCAGGGAGGAAGAAGGAGAAATACTTTTGACTTTACAGTCATAATTTTTCAAGCACATTCATAAAAACATCTGGTTAGAGAAGTAAATAAAACATCAAAACTTCTGTCAGTTTTGACAATAAAAGCTAATTATTCCACTGGATTGCTACCTATTATTTAATAGCAAATACTAGTAAGCAATGACAAAGTGTCTACTTGCCATTTGTGAAGAAATGGATTGCTCCAGAGGCTGCTGATGTTACGAAAAAGCTCTTAGACATTCCCTTAAAATGTGGGCTGGGTCACAACAGGATTGTCACTTTCTGACACCTGCTGAATGATCTTCATTCTCCATGGCTCCCATGCAGCTTCACAATGGACAGAAGCTTCCCTATTTGCATCTGCATTACTGTATCTCATGAAGGGAAGGCTATGGAGTGAGTGAGCACAGACTGCTGATGTATCCCCAGGCACAAGGCACATGGCAGGATTATGTAGTCTGTGATGCTGCTACCCTACTGTCATGCACATAAATAAGAGTTAGTAGCAGGCAAGAATGAAAATCTGTCTCATAAATTTTACCATCTCTTCAAGCCTGTCCCAGTTTTTGAAAGATCAGAAAACAGATTATACTGTGGAATATATATCTTTACACCCAAATATATATTTTCTGTGCTTGACAAATAATTGTAACTGAGAGGGAATGAACATGCTTAGCTCCACTGACTTGGCTGGAAGTTGGAAGTGCTCAGTTTGTCACAGGGCCAGGCCTGGAGACATCTTTTATCTTAAAGCCTGTGATAAAGCACACAAACAGAATACTTCTGAGTGCATTAATCATCTACATACTTGTAATTTAAATGTTTGTTGCATAAATTACTTTCAATGGATTAATGAAAGTGAAACCCACTGTTTGCATTGGGAAGTACAAGCAAAATGCATTTTTATTATTTCTATGCTGTCTAATTTTAAAACAGAATAGCCAAGCCTCTGGGATGCTCATCAGTTGTTTGCTTTGTAGCACTGAGGTAACAGAGGAGGAAAGCAGGAAAACCCTTATCATTCTTGTCCTTTTATTTGTATGGCTGGATGGCTCTGGTACTTGGCAATGCTGTCGAGTGCGGCAAACTTAGCGAGGTACTGTCTTGTCTTCCAGAATGTCCACTTTTGTTTTCCTTTATTAAAAGATAAATCCCTTTCAGGAATGGTTATGAGAGAACTTAAAAGCCCAAAGTAACCCCTCTTGAGATCAGTACATGGATGTGCTGCCAGCTGCAGTAATTAGGCTGGAAATTCTGAACACTTTTTCCTCTGACTTTTGTCAGAAACTTTAAATAGAATAAAATAGCTCAGTTGGAAGGGATCTACAAAGAGTCAAATAGACTTCAGGTCTAACCAGAAGTTAAAGAACATTATTAAGGGCATTGTTCAAATGCCTCTTCAACACTGATAAGCATGGGGTGTCAACACCTCTCTAGGAAACCTGTTCCACTGTTTGACCACCCTCAGTAAAGAAATGATTCCTAATACCCAGTCTGATGCTCTTCTGGCACAGCTCTGTGCATTCCCACGCTGCCATCAATTCCCAGAAGCAGAGCCCAGCACCTCCCTCTGCTTCTCCCTTCAAGGAGCTGCAGAAAGCAGTGAGGCCTGCTCTCTTCCAGCCTGCACAACACAATGCCATCAGCCTCCCCTCACAGGACATGCCTTCATCACTTTTACCTGCTTTGTTGCCCTCCTCTGGATGCTTTCAAGGACCTTTAACATCTTTCTTATATTGGAGACACCAGAACTGCATGCAATATTCCAGGTCATGCCACAGCAATGATAAATAAAGCAGGACAATCACCTCTTTCGGCCAGCTGCTATGCTGTGCTTAATGCACCCCAAAATGTGGATTTCTCTCACAGCTGCCAGAGCACGCTGCTGGTTCACACTGAGCTGCTGTCACCAACACCCCTGGGGGTCCCTTTCTGCTTTCTTGCCAGTTGTCTCCCAGCCTGTGCAGTGCCATTTCAGATGGCTACTGCAGATAAGGGCTGCACCAGTCATGCTCCTTACTTATCAGCGTGGTGACATCAGCAAGAGAGATCATTGGTGCTAATGCCTCACCCTGAGGCCTCCCATGTATTGCCTGTGTGCTATCAGCAGTCAGCAGCTGAGCCACACCTCTATGTCCTCTGCTCACCCCTGGGGCAGGGCATGGCCTAGCTGTGGGGACAGCAAGCCCCACTGGGGTGAGGGAGCCCCAGAAGCCGCAGGGCAAAAAGTGGGACGAGTGCCACCGCATCAGGCCTGGCTCTGCTGCCTCATGCAACCCAGGTGCAAAGCAGTGTCTGCCTGCCATGGTTGCACAGGATTTGGCTGAGGAAGACAGGCAGTTCCAGAGATGCTTGTTGGAAACCTCCACAGTTGGAAAGCCCTTGGGACTCACACCGTATATTGGGTTTATGTGGCAAGGTTTTGTTTGTGGTGGGGCTGCAAGGGTGGCTTCTGTGAGCAGAGCCCAGCACTGTCCCATGTCAGATCAGAGCCACCTCCAGCTGCTCCAGAAGGCATCTGCCACTGCCAGAGCTGAGCCACAAGTGATGTTGGATGTGCTCTGGGAGAACAGATTTAAGGAAGGGAAACACTGCTGGGCAACAGCTGCTGGAAGAAATGGGAGAGAAACAGCCCTGCAGCCATCAAAGTCAGTGCAGGAGGAGGGCAGGAGATGGTCCAGGCATAGAACAGAAGTTCCCTGCAGCCCAGGAGAGGCCCATAGTGGAGAAGGCTGTCCCCCCGCAGCCTATGGACACCATGCAGAGCAGTGCTCCACTGCAGCCATGGAAGAGCCCAGGGGCGGCAGTGGATGTGGCTGAAGAAGCCACAGCCAATGGAGAGCCGCAGCAGGAGCTGTGGGGCCCTGTGCTGGAACAATGCACTCCTGAAGGCTGAGGCCCATGATACAGACCCATGTCAGAGAGGTGCTGGGAGAGCTGAGTCTGTGGGAAGCCCACGGGGGAATGAGCTGGGGAAGGACGGCATGCCATGGGAGGCGCACACACGGAGCAGGGGCAGAGAGTGACTGTGGAGGAGCGGCTGTCCCTGTTTTCCTGTGCTGCTCAGAGGCAGAACAGTGTGGAAGGGAAGGAAGGTGGTTTCAGTTTGCTTTTGGTTCTCATTACTCTCTGTTAGTCATAGGTAATAAACGGCACTGCTCTCCTATGCTGTGCGTTCAGCCCATGACAATAAGCAGTGAGCGATCTCAACCCACGAGCCCTTTCTCACAGCGCGTTCTCCCCCCGTTCCTACGCGGGCAGCGACCGCAGCGCAGTGCAGCTGAGCTGCTCAGGACGTGACACAACCGCAGCGCTGCCCGCAGCGGCGAGCGAGGGCCGCGTCCAGCCGCCCCGCCTGCCCCTCGCCGTCAGCCGGCACCTGCCGGAGCCGGGGGAGGCCGGCGCCGAGGGGAGGTGACGCGTGGCTGTCACCCCGATCCCGGCACGCAGCCTGCAAAACCGCCGAACCGCGCTCTTCTCGACCCCAGCCTCCGCGGCCCACCCGGGACGGACTACCCTTCCCAGCAGCCCCGCGGGGCGGTGCGGCGCGCTCGGCTCGCCCCGCCCCGCGCTCGCCCCGTCCCGCCGCGCTGTACGACGGTCCTCGTAGTCCGCGCTCCGTCCGCGCTGCGGGTCGCGGCGCCGGGGGAGACTACGACTCCCGACGGCCTGCGCGGCGCCGCGCCTGCGCCGTCGGCCTGGAAGTGAGAGAGGCCGTTGCGTTACGGGCAACGGCCGAGGCGGCGGAGCGGCGGCGAGCGGCGGTGCCGGCGGCTTCCGCGTTGGCGGGCGGGGCGGCGGCGGGAGGGCGCTCGGTGGATGGGGCGCTGCGGCCGGCGGCGGTTCCGGCATCCGTCAGGCGCCGGCCGGCGGCCGGGGAGGAGGGGATGAGCCCGTGAGGCGGAGGAGCGCGGGTGGGGCGAGCCCGGCCGGAGCGGAGCGATGTCCCAGCCCCGGCAGCAGCCGCCGCCGCCGCCGTCTCCTCAGCAGCAGCCGCAGCCGCCGCCGCCGGCTGCCGCCAAGAAGCGGGAGCGGCGCATCTTCTCGGGCACCTGCCCCGACCCCAAATGCCAGGCGCGGCTGTTCTTCCCGGCCCACGGGCCGCAGGGCGCCGGCAGCATCGAGTGCACGGACTGCGGGCAGCGGCACGAGCAGCGGCAGCTGCTGGCGGTGGAGGAGGTGACGGACCCCGACCTGGTGCTGCACAACCTGCTGCGGAACGCGCTGCTGGGCGTCAGCGGCGCCGGGCCGCCCCGCAGGAACACCGAGCTCGTCAAGGTGCTGGGCCTCTCCAACTACCACTGCAAGCTGCTGGCCCCCATCCTGGCGCGCTACGGCATGGACAAGCAGACGGGCAAGGCCAAGCTCCTCACGGAGATGAACCAGGGAGACATCTTCGACTGCTCCCTGCTGGGGGACCGCGCCTTCCTCATCGAGCCGGAGCACGTCGAGACCGTCGGCTACGGCAAGGACCGCTCCGGCAGCCTCATCTACCTGCATGACACTCTGGAAGACATCAAGAAGGCCAACAACAGCCAGGAGTGCCTCATTCCCGTCCACGTGGATGGAGACGGCCACTGTCTGGTCCACGCGGTCTCGCGGGCGCTCGTGGGCAGGGAACTGTTCTGGCACGCTCTGCGAGAGAACCTGAAGAAGCATTTTGAGGAGAACCTGAGTCACTACAAGGCGCTCTTCCACGATTTTATCGACGTGGCTGAGTGGGAGGACATCATCAATGAGTGCGACCCGTTGTTTGTTCCTCCGGAAGGTGTGCCCATGGGCCTTAGGAATATTCACATCTTTGGCCTGGCCAATGTGCTTCATCGGCCTATCATCCTGTTAGACTCACTGAGCGGAATGCGAAGCTCCGGAGACTATTCAGCAACATTCCTCCCTGGTCTGGTACCCCTAGAAAAATGTATGGGAAAAGATGGCATGTTGAACAAGCCGATCTGCATCGCCTGGAGTAGTTCAGGACGTAACCATTATATTCCTCTGGTTGGAATAAAAGGTGCTGCTTTACCTAAACTGCCTAGGAAGCTCCTGCCTAAAGCCTGGGGAGTTCCACAAGACCTCATAAAAAAATACATCAAGTTAGAGGAGGACGGTGGTTGTGTTATCGGAGGAGACAGAAGCTTGCAAGATAAGTATTTGATGAGGCTGGTTGCTGCAATGGAGGAAGTTTTCATGAGTAAACACGGTATTCACCCCAGTCTCGTAGCTGATGTGCATCAGTACTTCTACAGAAGGACTGGGGTAATAGGAGTCCAGCCCGAAGAAGTCACGGCAGCTGCCAAAAAAGCAGTGATGGACAACCGCCTTCACAGGTGCCTGATGTGTGGAGCCCTTTCAGAACATCATGTGCCTCCAGAGTGGTTGGCTCCAGGGGGGAAATTGTATAATCTGGCAAAAAATACCCACGGTCAGTTACGGCCTGACAAAAATTACAGCTTTCCCCTGAACAATTTGGTATGTTCTTACAGCCCTGCAAAGGATGTGCTGGTACCAGACTACAGCCTGAGTAGTTTGACTACATGTAACTGGTGTCACAGTAACTTGGTGCGTCGTGTCCGAGAAGATGGCTCTGTTTCGTATTTGGATGGAGACAGAACTAACACTAGGTCTACAGGTGGCAAGTGTGGCTGTGGATTCAAGCACTACTGGGAAGGTAAAGAGTATGATAACCTCCCTGAAGCGTTCCCCATTACTCTTGAGTGGAGTGGAAGAGTGGTGAGAGAGACAGTCTATTGGTTTCAGTACGAAAGTGACACCTCTTTGAACAGCAACGTGTATGATGTTGCCATGAAGCTTGTCACCAAACACTTCCCTGGTGAGTTTGGTAGTGAGATTCTTGTTCAGAAAGTTGTCAACACGATATTGCATCAAACTGCCAAAAAGAACCCTGATGATTATACCCCTGTAAATATTGATGGTGCTCACGCCCAGAGAGCTGGGGAGGTACAGCAAGGACAAGAGTTAGAATCGCAACTTCCAACCAAAATTATTTTGACTGGGCAGAAGACAAAAACTTTGCACAAGGAGGAGTTAAATATGAGCAAAACTGAAAGAACTATTCAGCAGAACATTGCAGACCAGGCCTCTGTGATGCAGAAACGGAAAAGTGAAAAAATAAAACAAGAGCACAAAGGGCAACCGAGGACTGTGTCTCCGGGGGCTGTTCGTGAGGGGCCATCATCTGCACCTGCTACGCCAACAAAAACCCCATATTCACCAACATCTACAAAGGAAAAGAAAATCCGAATAACAACAAATGATGGGAGGCAGTCTATGCTTACTCTGAAGTGCACTACCACTTTCTTGGAACTACAGGAAAGCATAGCTAGAGAGTTTAATATTCCTCCATATTTGCAATGTATTCGCTATGGCTTTCCTCCTAAAGAGCTTTTGCCTCCCAAAGAAGGCATGGAAAATGAACCTGTGCCTTTGCAGCATGGTGACAGAATTGCCATAGAAATCCTGAAAGGTAAGGAGGAGAGCAGCCAGCCTGCTGCAGCACACACAGCCCATGCCGTGAAACATGACGATGTGGCAGTGACCAGTAAAATCTCATCAAAGGAGCTGCAGGAGCAAATTGATAAGGAGATGTACTCTCTGTGTCTTCTAGCAACACTGATGGGTAAGACTGGCTTCAAGTTGTATTTTAAATTGCTTTTTTAAATAGAATTTACAATTTTACAAAATAGTATTACATCCATCTAATCTGTAACTGTGGAAGAGGATAGTGGCTTTATTCCTCTTATTAGAACAACAGTTAATATGCCATCAGTGATTTTTTTTTTTTTTTTTTTTTTAAGTGTTGTTACTTCTTAAAATGTGTATGTCAGGCAGTTGTTCTTTGCTATAAAATCCTCTTGAAACAGTTACTGTTTAGGAGATGGTGTATTTCCTCTTCTGACTGTCTCTCTACTTGTGATATCTGTTTTTCTGGGGTCAGTAAAGCACATATCTGAGGTGTATGTGTGTGAGCTGCATGCTCGCCCTCCTTACATCTCCCGCAGATTACAGGAAATCAGAGTGAGTATGAGAGGGGGGTGTTGCCTGTCTGCTTGTGGGAAGTTTGAGGACTCAATTCTCACCTTTCTAGGATGAAAAGTTGTAGCATTTCTTCCTTCGGGAGTTGTGTTGGTTTAAGCTAATCAATACAACATTTTCTCTGTAGCTGACGTGCTAATTTTGCATCAGGATCTGGTCTTTTTAAGGAGCTGTGAAATGTATCATTTGAGAATGCAAGCAGAGGAGAAACTGAAAGTAGCTAAATGTATATTTGAATCCCGAATGTAGACGTAGGGTGGCAAAGCTGTGCTCATAAATTGTCATTCTCGTAAATGGCCATTAATCATTCAAAACAAATGAACTTCTCCTGGTTGCCTGTGGTTTTATTTTCCTGTTTGGGCTCAGGAGACTTGGGCATTCATTTGTGCGCCAGGCTCTCTGGATAACTAAATATTTTAATTTGGTGACTGACAAAAGACAGCTTTTCTTGGCCTTGCTTTTTTTTTTTTTTTTCCTTCCTCTCCAGCATGTATGAGTGTGCTATTTTGAAATGACTTTTCTTTATTAAGTTGAGCAGTTCTTGCTGTTTAGTAATAGGAAGCAGAACAATAATTACCATTTAGCTATCTAAACAAGTTGAACAGTAATGTTTGTTGCAGTTGTTTTTGTTTAAGAGTGAGACTTCTCTTCTGCTGGAGGGGTTTGGTGTGGCTAAAGCATGTGATGTTTTAGAAACAAAACCATGGCATAATCATAGAGCGACATGTCAGAAGTTCATAATGCAGAACTTTGATTTTTTTTCCAAGCCTGCTTGTTCCCTCCCATACCTCTGGCAAGAAAGAGCATGCTGAGCCACTCTGCACCTCATCCACTGACGTTTGTGCTGCAGTTCCAAAGTGCAGGAGAAGGCTAGGTTGGGTTTCTTGGTTTGAAAATGAAACTCAGAGTGTTTTCCTGTTCTCTTGAAAATGTAACTGGCTTACAAAATACTCTGAAGTGCTTTAAAATATCTTAGTGACTTCAGCATGAAGGTGTCTAATTTTTTTATTATCTTTTTTTTTTTTTTTTTTCTTTTTACATATGCTTATCTATAAAGCATGAGCTGATCTTGTATTCCAGCATCGTTTTTTGTCTCTGGCTGTCATTGCTGTGGGATTTTGCTTGAGAAGCACAGGTTAGAATAGAGTTTACCTCACGCTTCCCTATCCATTTTGTGTTACTAGCACAACTAAAAGTGGTAGCAAACCATTGACCAACTAGTTCTAACAATGTGTGCAGCTATTGAGTAAGGTGCTATATTTATGTAGTTGCTTTTCACATCAGGGCGTCATTTTCCTTCAGCAATACTTGTGGAAAAGATCCAGGCAGCCAACTACTTCCTATTGTTATTTTTCAGATGAGAGACAAGCTTTAAAAACTCCAAATCATTACACTTTCATAATAGGGTTCAGGTGCCAGTTCCTCAGCTGCTGTATTCAGCCTTTCTGGGACAAGAAACCACAGTGTTCCTCAGTTGTGTGTTAAAGAATAGTGCTGTGGAGTTTTGAGAGTCAGAGTATCCTGTGTGCTCTAGCTGTAACTTGTATTTGTTAAGTGTTCATCTAACATGGTCAGATGAGAACATGCATCTCTCCTCTGCTATTCAACGAGCTTTGGATCAGACTTTTTCTGTTTTGTTCCTCTCCCCACCAAGTGCCCATAGTGAAAGTTTGTATTCAGAGTTCTATAGCTACTCATTCTGGATGTTTAAAAGATATGATTACATACAGAGCCTTCTCTTGTCTGAATAGATGTTTCTTTCCTATTTTAGTTACTAAGACTTTTCTGGTTTCAGCTAGCTAACTCATTAAAATTTGAAACCTTGGTATTTTGTTTTTATGCATATCAGTTGAAAATGAGCTTTGGGAAATCAGATACTGTAATTTCAGAACTACTACATATTAATACTGACTTTTTTTTAAGCTTTCTCCCCTGTTTTTCTTTAGCTCAAAATATACAATCGTCAAGGAAATCACTACAGGAAGTTTAATTCTGCATTAACATAGTAAAAACATAGTATTTTCAAACTGATGTAATTACATCCATGCAAAATCACCTGGATGTGTGCAAGCCAAATATGAATCTATTTTGGTCAGTTGTTTTTGCATTGATAAATCCATCGGTGCATGTGAAATCCAAAGAACCAGGTTTAAATTAAGAATATTGACTGATACCAGGATTTGCTTGGATTTAAACCGCCTGTCTTAGTGCCAGCTGTAGTTCCCTGTAACCTGTGCTTATCAGCTGAACTTTTGGTTTATTTTGCACTCCTGCATGTCTCCTCTGCTGTGCAAAGTGATGGTCTCAGGCATGGACTGGCAGAGGTTAGTGGACACCTGCTCCTCAAAGCAGTGCATGGAGCGTGCTTGTGGGTAGAGTACTCTTTGTTTGTTGCCATTCCTCATGTTGTGGGGCTGAGCTCTGGTCTGAGGGAGTGTGTGCTGTGGTGAGAATAGTGTGGAGAAAATCATCTCTGATAAATGCAGCATCTGCAGGGAGTTTCTAATCTAAGTGATCTCCCAACTGAACTTGTGGCCTGTAAGCGTCTTGCACTGTAGACAAAACCAAAACAAACAGCGAAACCCAAATGGGAGCAAAGATGTGTAGACCTCAAACACAGTCCAGTTCAATCCTACCCAGTAGTTACTCGAGTCTGGGAAAGTCCAGTTGCAATTGCTTTGGTTATTTTTGGTGTTCCAATCTGAGATCTCTATCAAAACAGTGTAGGTTTTTTGTGTTTCTTTCGGTGGCTGATGCTTTTGTTTCTTGAGCCCTTCTCTCCATACTTTCCAGCATGTAGTCCTTGTTAGTGTTGCATCAAAGGCTGTCTAAACAATAGTGCTTCTCTGGTGCAAGGTTTGAAAAAGCCTGCCTGGAGCATACAGATATAATTTCTTCTTGGAGAATGCCTCTAATTTATAAAACTAGGCCTTTACTGAAGGCCTAGCGGGGGTCTTGTAGGAACCCTGCCATAAAAATGGGTTGCTAAATGCAGCAGCACAGGAGCCTGCAAATAGAGTCAGCCACTGTGGCTGCTGGCTGTGGCTTCCCCAAGCTAAAGCAAACTGAAAACTGTTTTACTGCTTATCAGTGTAGTGGTTATTTTGGTTCCTGTGTGCAGTATTTAAACTGACAAAAGGAAGACTTCAGGTTGCTGCTGCTTGAGGGGAAAGCAAAGAGCCACAGCTGTGATAGTGTGGAGCTATTGCATAGGGAGATGTCTATTTCCAAATGTAAATGAGAACAGGGATGCAGGATAGCAGTGAGCCTCTTTTGAAATGGCAAAGGAATAGGAATAGATATTCTCATCAGTGATTTCCCTCCCTCTGTGCAGCTGTATGAAAAAGAGGGAAGCTGTGGCAGTTGTGAGGAGGACAAAAGATTGCTCCCTTGAGCTGTCTTTAGTGAGGTCAGTGAGAGCTTAGGAGGAGCTTTGAATTTGTGAGTGAATTCAGAAGTGGGGGTTGTCAGGGTAAGGTCAAAAGATAAGACACCCCTCTTAGTAGGTCAGGGGAGTAAGGAAGTAGCAGGTGGTTTGTTGGCTGCGTGCTCTTTCTGGGAAGTGGATGTCTGACCGGATCCATCTGTTGTTTTAGTGCTTAGTTGGTGAATCTCTGAGCTTGATGTGTGAAAGAACGGGATGAAATGGCATGTAATGCTTTAATAGAATATGTTTATGATGAACCAGATTGTGTAGGGCTCCTTTGTGTATGATACCTAAAGCAAAAGCAGGAAGGTGTGCTGTCCTTTTTTATAGAGAATGGGGTCTTGAATAACGCCTGGAGTGGAGAGGAGAGTGGCAGAAGTATTCTGCTGGGGAGCACAGCAAGCAGGGAGTGCACAGGAGGCCCTGCCTGGCAAGGAAGGGAGCTTGGAAAGTTGGGCAATAATGTAAAGGTCTCTGTAGCACAAGGCAACACATAGTGCTGCTGCTGTGGTGGTCACCTGGCCTCTTACCTGAGGTGGTGGCTAGCACGGTAGCTGCAGGTAACCTTGTGGGATGTGCACTGAACAAAAGGGAAGAAAGGATTCATTCAGTATATTAAGCACATGTAAGCTATAGCTTCTATTTTGCCCTTAACAACAAGCGAAGAAATTTAGATGGATATTTTGCATCCTCGTGCTTTCCAACTGTCTATATTCCATGTAGTAACTACATCCTCTGATTTTAGTTGATTATTTACATTTCCCCATTTTAATAGAAAACTGAGACAAATGGTTATTGAGAACTTAATGCCTACAAAGGATGTAATTTCTATTTCAAGTATCTCAATACTTTCCCGGATGGCTTGATATGAAGTGAGGAAAAACATTTTTGAATGAATGAGTATCCTTTAATTTTTCTGCGTCAGGAGGATGGAACTTGCTAGCATTTGCACTACTTTGTCACTACACCATGTGTTGTTTCTGCAAGGCAGGTGAATGGTTAGCAAAATGAGGAGGAGAGCATAGGTTAAAGTGCAGCTCTTACCTCATTTATTAGGTGCTCTGTCAGGTCAATGCTATTGTCATCATAGTCAAATTGCTCAGTTCTTCACATGCCTTACAGTATTCTAGAGTGTTTTTTATTTTATTTTATTCTTGTTCATTTTTAAATAAACTTCCAGCAACGTTTAAAGTTGTCACATTTCAATGCCATTTCTGGCATCTTTGAAAACTGCAAGTTCTGTGGGGCTGGTGGGTCCCCAGAATTGCTGTTTCATTTGTATGTGCCCAGAAGAGCACAGCGTGGCCACAGCTCCTGCCCAGCTGCCTGCATGGAGACCAGTGCTGCAGCTGCAGGGTGAAGCCTGTACAGCAACTATGTAATGGAGACATGGTTGGGGAAAGGTGTACGGATATACAACTGACATGCAAGGATATGTACTTGAATTCTGGAAGAGTCTTAGTGATTTTCTAGCATGAGGAATAGGATAGGGACTTGAGTTTACAGCCTGGCAAAGAACCAGGCGCTGCAGCTTGGATCAAATCAAATTTGGGAACCTTTGTACTAGAACCTAAGAGGTTTGTCTGCAGACTGTGGTTTTCTTGAAAGCTGCTCAGGTGTCCTGGGTTCCTGTTGTATAAGTTGCAATAACAATTCAAATTCTTAATTGCATTTACAAGCGAGGATTCAGTTTTTACTCAAGCAGTTATGTTTTCCAACTATTGCCTATAAACTTAAAATAAGAGCGTTTAATTCTAGTGATTGTGTTTGCCTTTTACAGGAGAAGACGTCTGGTCCTATGCAAAGGGACTTCCTCAATTGTTTCAGCAGGGTGGAGTATTCTACAGCATAATGAAGAAAACCACAGGTATTTTTTTGTTTTTGGTTTTTTTCCCCCTTTGTTTGTCTGTTTTCAAACCTTTAACACTGTAAATTGTTGTTTATTGGCATGGTACATCTTTACTTTTTGTAATATTGTAAGACTCCTTGTACGACTGGGGAATTGGATGACGGCTGGTTCATTCAACTTAAATGTCTTGCAAATAACCATGCATCTCTATTTAAAGATACTGACTTGGATGAACAACTTCCAGCAACTGGAAAGATAAAAAAAAAAACAAGAAAAAGTCATAGTCTGTTCCTATTATGCATTTAAACACTTGCTGATCAAGAGTTCATCTTTTTAGTCTGCTTCTTATTAGGTATTTTATACAGGATTAGTGGATGTTTGAAGTGGTTGGTTAAGTTTGCTTTTTGTATTCTTCAGATTGTTGTTCAAAAGGAAAGCTACCCATCTGCTTGTGTAGATAAATATCTCATTTTGGGCTGTATGTGGAATAATGTAGCAAACAATTACAGTATTTAATATATTAGATTTGAGATGGCTGTAAAGACTAACATCTGATTCTTTTCAAAGCATTTAGTATGGAGTTCTTTCCTTCATTTGAAGTTTATTTTCTTGTTGAAGCCTTTGCAATTCTGGCTTAGCTCTTTTGGTTTCATCTGTTATAAAGCTTCCTTGGCTGGTTTCTTACTGCCCCTAAGCAGTTTTATCAACTTAACCTTGGTTATTTTTGGAAACAGGTGTTTTATCACATCATTTGTGTTACGTTTGCAATAATTAAAATGTGTCATGTTCTCACTGCATGCTGCATCTCACTGAATTACTAGCCTGAGAAATAAAATGGGCCTGCAGGTGTCTTACAGCGAATCTGCTTTGTTTTAGTTCTCTTCCTATTACTAAGCTTGTGCAGTATAGGTTTTATATTGTTTGTGGTAAGTGATTTAGCTTAAACGATGCCCAATTCTGGACTGATTAATGACTGGCTGGATCTGAGAGCCTGAAACAAATGCAAGAGATGTTAACCCAGCTAGTCATTAACTCACAGAAAATGCCTGGCTTAAAAGTTATTTTTGCCACCTGACGTTGTAAGAACTAAGGCTGTGGGAGGTGACGTTCTGTGTTTGAATGTTATTGCATTTCTGTTTGTTCAGATATCTTGTACTGCTGACACTTTGGTAGGGAGAACTATGATTTCAGCATTAAGATACTTGCATGATTTTAGCATTTTTATAAACTACTTAATTTCCACATCAAACAGTGATGTGCAACTTTTTTTTTTTTTTTTCACATCAAGAAGCTCCTTACATGTTTGTAATGTTTTGTTTAATGCAGTGATGCCATTATTATACTGAATATTTGGAGCAAAGCTGTCCATCAAGTATAGGTACTATTAATTGATTCAAGTTCGATTTAGCAGATATAGTTTGAGATCTCATTTGGTTTTCAGGACTGGTCATAGAAGCTCTTACAGTGCTCTCTTTTGCAAGTGAAGGTTGAGTTGATAAATTAATGTTGTTCGGTTTTGTTCTTCAGGCTAACTTAGGTGGTTGGAGTTAAACCACCTGTAGTTTAACTGTAGTTAAACTCTGTAGTGTGTTTTGGCTGGTTGGCTATCGGTTCCCAGGGATATGTAAACACAGGAACTCTGTCTGAAGTTCTTGAAATAAAGAAAATATCTGTAGATTCTCTGCAGTTGTAGGAATGTGTGAGTTGGAAGCCTTGGAGGCAGAACTGGACCGGTTATTTGGGTAATCAGCATAAATACTGTTTAAGTACATTTATGTTATTTGAGTGACCTTTATATTGATGCTTAGAATATTTGTTTTGACTCCATTTTGGATTACATAGAAAAAGGGTTTTGTTGACATCTTCTACTCTGTGCAATTCCTGGTGGTTATTTTTTTTTAGTGATTAAAAAACTGGAAAACTGATCTTTTTCTTTGAGACAGCTGTTTCAGAACTGAAATCTTCCTAGTGAACTCTCAATTTTAGCACATCTGTCAAAACAGAAGTAGAATAATGAAATAAAATAATGTCTCATGTTTGTTTTGTAAAGGTTGATACTTACAGTCTCTAGGACTACTGAGCATAGTAAGTTTGAAAAGTTTTTTTTTTTTAATCTAGCAGCACTTTTTCTCTGAGAAGGCAAGAAATAAGGAATACCAGCTTGTTCAGCTTTAGTGTAGTTGTACACACCAAAACCCTGCTATTTTAACTAGTACAGAAGGGATCTTAATACTTCTCCAGATTCAAAATGTACAGTGATTTGAAATGTGCCCTCTTTGGATATTTCTCATTGGTGGGTTTTGGGGTTTTTTGGGGGGGGTCAGCAGCAAGCTCTGGGTGCTGATGGTTTTTGGCTTTCCTGGTATTACTGCAAGCTGATATGTTTCTTCAACTTCTGTTGCATTAGACCTGCAGGTCCTCTCAAGTTGGTTATTTTATTCAGTAGTACTGCAATCCTGTCAGTTCATTAGAATCAGCATAGCAAGCAGCAATGCTGTGAATGGTGACATCATGTGGCTGTAGTTGTTTTTCCCCAACAGCAAAAAGTTTGTTTTCTCTGGTTTGAACGCAATAATTTTAAGTACAGAATTGCTGTGTGTTCTGAGCGTGCCTTTAAAATATGGCAACTTTTTGAATAACTTTTTTTTTAATCTTTATAGGTTTGGTTGATGGCAAGCACTGTACTTTTCCACATCTGCCTGGTAAAAACTTTGTGTACAACGCGGCCGAAGATCGATTAGAGCTGTGTGTGGATGCTGCTGGGCACTTTCCTATCGGTCCTGATGTCGAAGACTTGGTTAAAGAGGCCTTAAGTCAAGTGCGAGCAGAAGCTACTTCACGGAGCAGGGAAGCAAGTCCATCTCATGGAATGCTGAAGCTGGGTAGTGGTGGAGTAGTGAAAAAGAAATCTGAACAGCTACATAACATAACTGCATTTCAAGGAAAGGGCCATTCGCTAGGAACTGCATCTGGTAGTCAACAACATGATCAAAGAGCCAGGGAAACACCACTTTTAAGAAAGCATAGTACAGAAACAGACTTCAGTCCTGCTAAAATTGAGCCTTCTATATTCCTAGGTGCTTCTGGTAAGAGTGAGCTGATCCGAATAGCTCCTGGAGTTGTGACAATGAGAGACAGCAGGCAGCTCGACCCTACTTTGATTGAGGCACAGAGAAAAAAGTTGCAGGAAATGATCTCCTCTATTCAGGCTTCAATGGATAGACATTTGCGGGATCAGAATACAGAGCAGTCAGCATCAGTTGATGTATCTCAAAGAAAAGTAGAGGCAGTGAGTTCAACTGCTAAAACTGGGAGCTTTCAGGCTGGCTTGCCTGAACCGTTTTCTGCACCGGGTGGTACTGAACACTTGAATATTGAGTCAGCTGGTGATAACATGGTGAATTCTGTGGGAACAACTTTCCCTGCAAGGTCTAAAGCACAAAAGGGAAATTCTGTTGAGGAGCTTGAGGAGATGGATAGTCAAGATGCAGGAATTACTAATGTAACTGAGCCAATGGATCACTCTTGATAGATTAAAATCTAATAAGGGTAGAAGAAATTACTGTTCAAATGTAATGTTTATTGGCTGGGCCACACAAAGTGATTAGTTATTAAATCTTGTACGTATGTCAAAAAATTATATCATCTTATTCAGTGCATGATAAGCAAGTGTGTGATTGGCAATAGCTTTTAATATTACCATACTGCTACCCAGGCTGGCTCTGTTACCTGTAAATTAGTTATTAGGAAATGCACTGAGATGAATATCTGCTGTAATGTGGGTTATTGGAAGTTCTTTATAATTTTTAATTCCATGTAAGTCTTAAAATTTAAGCCCATGCGAGATTCTTACCGTGCTAGTTGAGGCTACTGGAAAGGCGAAACCAGGCAAAACTAGAAACTTGACAAGGTTAATCCTATCCCAGGTACTTAATTCCACTCAAGAATACACTATAAACATGAGCTACACATAAAAAGCAATTGAAACTAAACTTGTCTTAAATTTTACAGTATGACATATACATTTCTTTAATTACATTGTACTGGCACTTCCTCAGATGTAAAAAAAATTTCATTCACACAGTTGTATACACTTGTCAGAAATCTTGAAGTAAGTGTAACTGTAGTCAATTCTAATTTCTGCATATGTCAGTTTAAGCAAGTTAAGAAAGTGTATGGTGAAGATAAAGTGAACATGGTGTGGTTATGCATGGCTGTCTGATCCAACACAGCCATTTTGATGCTTTGTTATATTTCCTCCCAAATACTGAGCTGGTTCAAATGTTTTATGACTTTTAATACAACAGCAGGAGAGAAGTTGGCAATTGTAAGAAAAAAACAAAAGTTCATTAGCAAATCAGTTTCTCTTAAAAGGCTTCAATTACTAGCATTGGTCAGTAACTGGCAAAAAAAAACAAAAACAAACAAACAAAAAAAAAACAACAAAGAACCCAAACAAATAATGGCTGCCCTCTTCAGAGCAAATTAGCGATTTACTGGAAGGAAATGATTCTCTCAAGCATTTGTTAATAGTTGAGCTTTTGGAAGCTAGCTGTTTACTCAGTGACAACAAGGAATGTAACAAGGAATACATGTGTTTCATTGGCCATAAAGACTACCCATCTCGATTGGCTTCAATTTGGGATGCAGGTTTCCCTGTGTCTGTAATATTATAGCTGGTATCCACATAAGTAGAGTGTTCATCAGACCTGCAGTGCTAATTTTTAAGAAGGAGCCATTACGCTTGCTCCCTAAGGATGGAATGTTTATCTGATAATTGCACTTTGCTTCCTATCTTCATAGTCACATTTAAGTGCACTATTGTTGCTTCTTCTAATGGTAAAATAACATTGAATGGATGAAAGATGTTAATACAGCTTCAAAGGAATTAAGAGCATTTAAGATATTGAAGTCAGTGTTTGTGCACATGTGGGTTTTTACCAGTTCAGAAATGTTTGTATTGTATATGTTTGTATTCAGAAAAGTCTTCACTTTTTACATTTCTAATCACTTAAACTGTTCTGAGCGTTAGTGTGCAAAATACCCCATGAGGATTTATTTTTGTATGTTTAAAAAAAAAAAATAACTGATGTGATCCACTTAAAGGATAGCCCCCCCATTTTGTTGACGTAAATTTGAATTTCTCTCTTGACTAACTTCTTATGCAGAGGGAGTGAATATGTAACAATTTATAGGTATAGGTACTTATAGGTAAAATAGAAGAATCACATTTTCACAAATAAATGCAAAAACTGAAGGCCTCAAATCTGTAAGTTAGTGACTTGGCAACTTGAAATCTATAAAGTAATCTGGCACACCAGAACCAACCTTGCTGATGCATTGATTAACTGGCAGTGCTTATTCAATGAGAAACAGGATGCACATGCAGCAGCTGGAAGCTTGCCACGACTTCTGAAAACAGTTAGTCTCCCATGAATCAGTCTAGCTGTCTGAAGGCTATTTCTGTATATAAAATGTTGAGCAGAGGATTGTGCTTTGTCACAGCTTGAGCTTTAGAAAAGTCTGGCAGTGGAGCGTTCCTGGGAAGGAACTTAAGTGAGGAGGGGCTGAGGGGAAGGAGTCACCTGAATCGTTTGCGTTTTAGAGAAGACTGCTATCACTTTGACACTTTCAACCTTTCCTTTAGAAAATTCCTCAGTTAAAAATAAATATGAGCACTGTATATGAGAGAATTTTAATTTTGAAATAAATTGAAATATTTATTGCACATTATCCTTATTCCAAGGAAAGGTGCTTACTTTAATGCCTTTGTGGTAAGGGTGCAGAAGTTTGTGTGCCTTTTACTGTGTAAAGAGGAAGGCTTGGTTTGCTTTTGACATGCTTCCCATTTCAGCAGTAACTTGATACTTTCAATCTTAACTAAATAGAAGTAGACACGGATAATAGCTCTGCTTGACTCACACCTACTGTCATCTCTGAGATCCACTAATTTCACATAGATCAGAATTCTCCAGTTCCTAAAACAAAATCGTCTCACAAAGGAATGGTAAAATGGTGTCAAAATTACATCTGCTGAAATGAACTCTTTTGGTGTCATGTAGGATTGTGCATTTTTTGGTGCAGTGTTCTTATTTCACATAGCTTTCTCACGCATTTAAATATTAGTGTTTTTGAGAAAGATGGCTTTTGATACTCTCAAGTAAGGCTAAGCTTCATCTACATGCTGGCAAGATGTGTAACTGTACAGGAGAAGTGAAATAAAGAACACTGAAGTGTAAATTTGAACAGATGTTTCCTTTAATTGCTTCCAGTGGATGCAGTTGTAATTTGAAGTGAATCAGTGTGCCTGTATAAGCACCCACGTGCGTGTTAACTTCCCTGTTAGAGTCAGGAAAACTGTGGTGGGGTACGAGGGCACGGAAGGTGTTGACTCACTGTGGGTGTGAAGCCCCCTGTGAACAGGGCTTCTGAAATGACTTGAAATGTACACCTTTCTCCTAAACAGCAGGAACAAAAAACATCCAGCCCAACTTCTTGCTGCAGTGTTACCTCTGGATTTAGGCTGTGGCTCTACATTCTCTTTGAGCGCTTACCTTGCTTACTTTCTTGGCTAGGGGCCAACCACTTTTTGATACAGCATCTCATGACAAAGAAGATATAAATTACTTGAACATTTTAAAATTTACTATGGCTTAATAGGTGTAACCTAAATGAGAGATGACTACTGAAAATACGGGCCCAGTACAACAACCCCACTACCCAACAACAGCAAAAAACAAACAAAAATCTAAATGGGAACCCCCAGGAGAATGAATTGGAATGAATCATTTGGAGGTTTTGGAGGCAAATGCAAGAGTTTTACTACTTAAAACGCCTTAGTTAGTAAGGTTGATTTTTTTTTTTTTTTTTTTTTTAATAGTCCTGTTTCTCTGAGAATTACTTGAATTTCAGCGAAGAGCAAAGAAACAGCAACTTCTTAAATGAAATAACATAAATCCACTTGGGATGTCCTCAGTGTTACGGACATGAAAAAGCAGCGTATTGTGGTTACAATATGCACGATGTGAAGTAGACACAGTCTCCAAAAGAACATGCCAGCAGCTTCACAAAGGCACAGTGCTGCAAGGCTGTCTACTAACAGCCCTATGCATACACAACGGGCCAACTTTCCACAGGAAAATATTTCATTTAAAATCTTTGAAGAAGTAGAACCCATTATTGCTGTCACAGGGTTAGCAGAGCTCATTGCTGCTTTCTCAGTTTCTTGTGGAAATGTCAGTTAATGAAATTGGGGGTATGCTTACAGTTGGGAGAGTTATGCTTGGGCTGAAATGTAAGGAATCAAAATTGATGATTTTAAGAAGATTCCCCTCTTATCTCCATGTTTGGTTGGCTCCCATTTTTAAAAGAGCAAATTTACATGCTTTTCTAAAAATAACATGAGTTTGATCCTACCCTTTAAAAAATAAAAAAGAAACAGCCAACAGTAACAAAATAGAGATTTCTTTGTTTTGCTTGTGAATATCAGTTTAACTTCTTAAAATTGAAGAAGCTGCTTATGATCTTTAGAATGCAGGATTCCCTCTGAGCCCTTATGCCTGCGGTTGAGCAATAAAAGGTTGGAGTGAGTGGTATTTTCAGAATTATTTTGTTTAACGGGGATTATTGTTAAGAAATGAAAGAGTGCACTTTTAGGAGGGAATGCTATTTAAAATGTATAAATAAGAATTAATAGTGTATATATTTAAACAAATCTTTTTAAACAGTAGGTGCTTTACGTGTTGACTTAAAAAGAAACTAGCATAGAAATGATACCATCTTCACAGCACTGGCTGTTATCCAGCATACTTTGGTTTTGTTTTGTTTGTGATTGCTGTACTAATTATATTTGATTTTTTTATTTGTAATGTAACAATAGTGTATTATAACAGTATATAGTGTATTATATTACACTTCACTGTACAGTATTTGGAATTTTCTTTGATTGCTATATTAAAACTGTAAGTTAAAACATTTGCTTTGGCTTTATAAGATGCAACTTTTATCTAGCCTTTCTCACAATAGCCTGTTTAATTAACACTGATTTGGCTACAAAATGGGTGAGTTGTATTTACTTTATCTTCCTCGTTCTACGTATTAATTGTTTTCTACTTGCATACATGAGTACCGGTACAGAGGCTGAAAAACTGGCACAGACACTGGTAAGGTAAGCTGATGTCATCCATCTTGCTTTAGTTATGTTTCTGCTTAAAAGAGGATTTTTGGAAGAATGACTAGAGAAAAGCTTTTCTGGATTTCACACTTGCTCTAAATATTTCATTAAACGCATAGGACCTTTGAATTCAAGAGTCTTAAAAGTGGATTTTTATATATTTGAGAGTAAAATCTGAACCTTTTCACAGTTGTCACCAATAAGAAGGTGTAGAAAAATGCTGTACAAATGCTGCCGTACTCCTATGGTTTGAAACATTGTTTAAAATTTATTTCAAACCAAAATTTAAAGACATGCATTTAGTCTATCAGTGTGAATAGTATATTTTGGAAGAAACAGGCCTTTCAAAATTTGGCAGTGCTTAAGAATAACATATTGACAGCTACTTAAATTATCTCTGTGCTTATTCCACTAGCTAAATATGCTATTTTATTTCAAAAATTGGCTGTAATTTTATCTTTTGAGCCTACAAAGAAGTCTTATAATCCATCTGTGAAACTCATGCTGCTGCTTCCTTTGTTTACTGAAAGACCTTAATTCAAAGTGAGATAGCATTAAGATGTTCTTTAAAGCGATGGATTTAAATGTACTAAGCTAATTATGATTGTGTGTTGCATCATGAAAAATTGGTAATTATCCTTTAAAAGATTTCTATTTTAAAGGCTTAAATGCCTACTGCAAAACTAGACAGTTATTCATCTTTTTTTAATGCAGAATTTATAATCTAAACTCAAACCGTATTGTATGAAGCAATCAAGAATGTTTTAAATGTTTTCATTTTTTTTTAAATTAATTTTACTAATCAGTATATGTCTTTGTTAGATTACAGCTATTGATTTTTTTCTCCCCCTTCTTCAGCCTCTTATATGTATACAGCAAATCTAATCTAAAAATCTAGCTGCAAAACTTCATATTCTTGCCAGAACAAGATCCAAGAACAAGATTTTTTTCCATAGGATCAGGATGAGAATTAATCTTGGATGTTCATCAGCAGGTGTAGAGTATCGTGGAAGGTGTTCTGGGCATGATGAAGAGTCATTTCAAACACATATTTTGACTGAAAAAGTTAATACAAACTGTTGCCTTGCGTGATGTGGAATCTGTTTTATTAAGGCTGGAATATATCTTGGCTTCTACTGATCTGTGATGTTTTGAATATTTAATTTTTAATGATAGGTGAAGAAAAGTAGTAACACTTGAATCCGTAACAGACTTGATGGCTGTGCTGACATTATGGAAACCTGAATGTCAGAACTGGTATTTGAATTAAATAGGTAGCTCAGAAAGTGATGCCTCCTATTTCATAGAATCATAGAACATCCAGACTGGGAGGGACCTATAAGGATCATAGAGTCCAACTCCTGGCTCCCCAGAGGACGACTCAAAAATCAGACCATGTATCTGAGAGCATTGGCCAAATGCTTCTTGAACTCTGGCAGATTGGGGCTGTGACCACTGCCCTGAGGAGCCTGTTACAGTGAATGACCACCTTCCGGTGAAGGACCTTTTCTTGTTACTCAATCTGAACCTTCCTTGTTTGAGTTCCAGGTTGTTCCCTCAGGTCTTTACACTGTCACAGAGAGCAGAGCTCAGCACTGCCCCTCTGCTCTCCAGCTGCCATGAGGCCTCCATTCAGGCTCCTTTAATCTAGGCTGAACAAACCAAGGGACTTCAGCTGTACCTTGTATGTCTTCCCCTCTAGACCCTTCACCATCTTTGTAACTCTCCTTTGGACACTCTTTAGTATTTTTATATCCTGTTTGTGCTGTGATGCCCAAACCTGCAGACAGTACTTGAGGTGAGGCCACACCAAAACAATGTAGAGGGGGACAATCCCTTCCCTCAACTGGTTCTCAGTGCCGTACTTGATGCACCCCAGATATGATAGGCATCCTTGGCTGCCCGGGTAAACCTATGTTCAACTTGCTGTCTACCACAACCCCTAAATCCCTTTCAGTGGGGCTGCTCTCCAGCATTGTATCCCCCAGTCTGTATGTATAGACAGGGTTGCCCCTTGCCAGGTGCAGAATCCTGCACTTGGTCTTGTTAAACTTCACGTGGTTGGTGATGGCCCAGCTCTCTACTTTGTCTAGGCCTCTGCATGGCGTCTCCACCCTTGGTGGAGTCAGCAGCTCTTCCTAATTTAGTATCATCAACAAACTTGCTCAAAACAACTTCTAGTCCTACATCAATGTCATTTAAGAAAAAATTAAAGAGAACTGGCCCTAAAGTGGAGCCCTGAGGAACCCCACTAGTGACTGCCTGCCAGCCTGATGTAACCCCATTTACTAAAATCTTTTGGGCCTGACCTGTCAGCCAATTGCTATTTATTCATTTCCATGGAAACTACAATAGCTGCAGAGTACAGTAATGCTATTTGATAGAACAAATGTTCAGCTACAAAACGCTATTTAGCAATGCAGTCAGCTATGCATTTTTGCATAGTTTTGATGTACAAGAGCCTGCATGCTGTGCTAGTAAAAATCTGTGCCACAGGAGCTGATCCACTGTTGCCACTGCTGAAATGCACCACCCACCTCCTCACTGTGCTCATGTTCACTTTCTAGTCTCCATGAACGGTCAGCAAGCACTAGTGAATGTCAGTGGGTGCCATTTTTCTGCATGGATGAATTCAACCACACGCTTTTGCCCCATACGCACTTCCATGTCAGACGCCATTTTGTCAGACTGCCTCTCTGCTGCCATCTGTCACACAGCAGCAAAATGTAATGGAGTATTGGTGGGAGGATTCAGCCTTGCTGCCATACCACCAACAGCCACCTCTGATGTTATGGGCAAACATAATAAAAGTGTTATTTTCAGGGTAGCCCTTAAATTGAGGATGCTGGGTGATTCTGAATGTTTATTTAAATTTTCAAAGACATTAGGCTTCAGTGTAAGCATCACTTCTATTGCAGTAACTGACAGGCTTTAGAAAAGACCATTATTCTCTGTTCTGCTACTTAAAGGCATTAATTTGATGATTACGGCATAACTGCACAAATTGTATTTGGTCTTTATCCACCTCTGTTTTTCTTTAAGGCTACCTAATTTTGTTTTCTTCTGGAAATATTTTTAATGGATTGTCTTGCTGGTAGCTAATCTAATTTCACTTCTAAAGCAGTCCTGCAGATCTGTTGTAGGTCTGTGCAGTCTGGAAACTTGCATTCAACACATTAAAAAAAAAAAAAAAAAAGGAAAGAAAGATGGTAGGTACAAGGAAACAGACAGAAATTAGAAGAGAGTTTGGGAGGTAATGTTGTGGCTCTTAACAACCAATTGTATGCATAGGCTGGCTGTGTGAAAGGCATGAAGTCACCTCCTATAACCCTTTGAGCTGAGGTTCAAGCAGCTTTCAGAATAAGATTTGATTTTATATGCTCTTCTGTCAACTCAGTATTACAAGATCTTATTTCAAATGAAGTTTCTTCTGGATTCTCACAATCTTATATAGAGAGACACTTTGTCCTTTTACCATTTTATCTCCTAATTCTGAACTACCTTTTCTTTCTCATATGCATTTGTGCAGAGACTGAGAATTTTTCTGAGATCTAGTGTCATGCTTTTTTTGTTTGTTTTTCAAGATTCATTTGAACACCCTAAATACTGAATCATTTTTATCAGAGATTTTCCAATGCTTATTGTCTTCAGTTAGTACCACTGCTTTTAGAGACAGAGTGATAATAATCCAATTTCACACAAACTGTCAGAAATTAAAATCTTGTTCGGCTTTAAGATCTGTGCATATGGAACAGGAAGGAATGAAGGGAGGTTCCTGAGACAGCAGAGGGCTTGTGAGTGCATTTTTGGAGAGAGAAGATCCTACCTAAAGATCTGTCAGTGGTTCTAAAAATTTAATAAAGTTCTGTGGGGCAGCAGTGTTCCATGTTGTTTCATCTGCAGAGTGATTAGCTTTGAATCCAAATCTGGTGATTTCCTTTATGTCTACCTTTCTGTTCTCCTAGGAGCTGAAGCTGCCAAATAAACCATTTTCTACCTACTGGAAGGTAAGGGTTGAGGCCTAGCCAGCTGTTGCCACACCATAATGGTTTGTGGCAGGAAGAGAGAAGCCAAATGACAGAAAAGAGGACAAAGGCATAACTTAAAACTATGATGTATGAAAAGGAGTTATTTCATAACTATTCACATGCTCAAATCCGCTAAGGCAGTACTCAGTACATCTCCAAGTCCTATGCCTGAACATTGTGCTTACAGGAATACTAACTACTTTTCCCCCAGCCACTATGTCTTTCTTAAAATAAGATTTCCCTAGAGAAATGCTGGGAATAGTAGTTATTGTTGCAGACCACAGGAGATATGAGGAAAATAATAAAAAGAGTACCTTCTTCTTTCCAAATAAAAAAATTCAAGGCATGGTACAATGGAGAAAGCTAAACACTAGTACTTATCTCTTTGCGACCTCTTAACTCTGCCATATTCATTAATAGTTTTTTTTCTCTTTTCTAGCAGTCAAGCTAGCTCATTCTTTTCTTCATCCAAAGTTTCCAAGCTAGCTCAGGTCTAGAAAAACCAGCAGATAACAACAACAGCAAATACTATTATCTGTTTTCTATTCTGAAACTCATCCTTTACATTTTGAATCTTTCCAACCCTAAACCTGAGGTGCTAATATTTGAAACTGTCATACATTTATATTGTTGACAAATGTCAAAATGTGTTCACTGTAACTAAGGTCCATTCACGGACACAGAGCTGGCTGCCAAAGTGGAGCCAGCATGGAAATGCACAGGCTTTTACAATTGTAACCGCTTGCTACTTTGTTTCCTTTGGCTGGAATCAGACGGCACACGGCAACTGCATTGTGTTGGAACAAAAGATGAACTGCAGTTTTGCAAGGAGCAGAAATCAGCACCTCTGACATTACCAGCTGTGGTAACTGGAGATTTGTCTCGACTCCTGTTGTCTTGTAATTAGTGTTAGGAGTGGGAAGGAGTCTTGCAGTTAATTTGGAAGGTAAGAAATCAGAATAATATCCTTTTGTTAAAGATTTAATTTTGAGGGTGTAGAAAGTCAAGCCATTGCTTCTTTTTTATCTCCAGGATACCACCAAATTTAGGCTGTGTGCTTGAATATAGCTCAGGCTGCTTCTGAGGCACAGTTATTGCTTGCCTGATTACTGCTCACTCGTGATTATTTGGTTGGCTCATAATGTGTCCAACTACTTTACAGCCAACTGTTCACTCATTATGTTGGCAAACCATGGTCTTGGTCCTTGATTTAAGGATAAATTGACTTCTCCTGCATTCATAGAGATGACTTGCTAAGGCATAATACCAAAACAGCATGGGAAAATCTGTACTGCTAATACCTGATTAACAAGTGACTTCCAAGGGACTCTTCAATCTCCAAAGTTGCATGCAAGACTGTCAAAGAAATAAATCTTTTTTTTTTTTTTCCCTAAACAAACTGACCATAACTAGTAAAATTGTCACTCCCTATTTTCCAAAATAAACAAGAGGCAATTGAGAGATGTAATCTAATCTTGCAGCACTGTCATTATTTTTTACAGGGAATTTTTGATGGCAATATCACAGGTAATGTGTGAGTGTAAAATTGGGAGTGCTTTTTTCCCTATTTGACTGATTTAAGGTTGTTCCACTTTTAACCACTACAAACTCATGTTTGCCTGTATAGTGTAAGTCTGGATGTGGCTCTGGGCAGCATGGTCTAGTGGTTGGTGAACCTGCCCATGGCAGGGGAGTTGAAACTAGATGATCCTTGAGGTCTTTTTCAACCCAGGCCATTCTATGATTCTATGATTCTATGCTCTGTGCAAGAGAAAAACATGAGCTCAGCATGACCTCATTTTTTTTCTCAAGCTAGTGACAGCTTGATAAAAGGATTGCCAGAAGCAAGGGTACAGAGCAGCTCGTGAGATATAAAATATAATATCATCTCTGAGAACTACAGTTATTCTATGTTAAATAACTTCTTTTCTGAGCAGAGTCTTGTGTAGGTCTCTGGAAGGGCTATACTGCTGGACTTGCTTTACTAATCTGAACTTGGAAACTGTTGTTCTGTGAGAGGATGATTGGTTTTGTTTGATTGTTTTCTTTAATCCCAAGCTTCACCCAAAGCACACTTCAAAATTGTTAGAGCACTCATACAGCCTCCTTGAGAAACTGATATATGTTGTTTGGGGAATGTGCAATAGACTGTTTTGTTTGTGCTCTGAAATGATCCATAACTGTCACAGTATAAATTCTGAGCACATCCAGATATACTCAATTACCTTGATATTTCTCTGATACATTAGACTTTAATTCTTACATTTCCACTCTCCCTTCACTGGTGTAAGTGATATAAACCTGTCAGTATAGTAAAGCAAAATTCACAAAATCACAAAGTGCATACAGTTCTTCTATGTCATGATTAACAGAACACAGGCTAATTGGCAGGCAGAGGCATTAGCACTTTTTCTCCTCTCTGAAAGAGAATATAAATAGATTGAGTCAAAAGCACTCAAAGCTTCATTCTTGTGAGTAGTGGTTGTTCCTTAAGACTTGTCACTTCAAGAAAATGTAAGGAACATTCAGAGAAAATTTCAACAAAAACAGATCGTTTTCAGTAGCCACAAAGAGAATATTGCCCTTCAGAATCTCTGATACTGAGCAGTATTTGGTAAATATCTTCTGTTCTTCATCAGGAATTTCTCTACACATGGGAAACAAACTCAGCCCCTGCAAGGCCAGTGCAGTCAAGATCATCTTTGTTTCTGAATGAGTTGTGCTATGAGACCAAATCCAGACAAAATGTAGTAGCTGAGCTCAAATCCTGATGGATGCCTGTGATTTTGATTTTGTGTTTTTGCCATTGAAGATCTCTAAAGTTTATAGACTCTTGAGATTATAAAGCACTGAAGTTTACTAAAGGAAAACAGTTTGGTAAAAAGCTGTAAGCTCATTTATAGTGCCCTTCATCTTGATGTTAGTAATCATGTTTCTTTTGCTTTATAGACCTAAATTCTCTGGGATTGGCAGCAGCTGTTTGTGAGATAGGAAACTTTACTGAGGAAATAAGCCTCTTTGTTTTCACAACTCAAAAAACTAATTCCTGGATTTACCCTCTAGAAATTTTGCTGGATTCAAAGATTGTGTGTCTCACTGACTGCCTTTGAAGAGATTCGTCTTCCTAAAGACTCCAGGTTCCTCCATGGTACAGCTTCCGTACAACCTACAGGCAGATCATGCACTGATTATTTTTAACTTCCTGGTAGTGATATTAAACCCTGTGTCTTCCGAGGTATAGTTTCCTTGTATTGCTTATCTGTCCAGATAAATGTTTAACTGCCTGCCTAAATTCACTATGAGATTTCGAGGAGGGTAGCATCAAATAATCGCAAACTTCTGCACATTACTTCAGAGTCTTTCCATCATTTCAGCTCTGTGAACCTTTGGAACAGAATCATGACTCGTATTCTTTTTTTATTAAAGGCTTTCCCAGGAAATAGATGGAACTGTCACAGAACTGGAGCAGTAACAAATGAGCTCAGTAATATACACATGAGCTTAATATATTGCCTAATAATCTGGTAACTTTTTACCACTGCAGCTTGGTGAATTTTTTTTGAAGCATCAGCATTGCACAGAAAGGAACCTGTTATCCTGCAGAATTGTCCCTGATAAGCTATTGATCAGAGGCATAATTAATGCATAATATGTATGTAGGAAGTATGTATAATATTTTTCTGCAGTTCAGCAGAAAGCTTAGCAAAAAGGCATAAATAACAAGGCAAATTACAGGATTGTTGCTGAATCTTTCTGAGTACTTTGGCAAATCATCTGGGTAAGAGTATGTATGTGTGTCCTATCTTTGGAATTGGGATGCCCACTGCTGCTAGCACTTCAGGAACACTACAAAGCCAGCCAACAAACAAGAAAAAACAAGCAGAATCCAAATACCAGCAGGTGGTTCTAGTGATGCTTGGGGTTGGTTTGTCAGGAGATCCCACTAAGGCAGTGGGAAAGTGGCAAAGTGGCACTGGAAGTATATGTACTCGAGAGCCATGAACATGCAGTGATGATTGTACTTTGGTTCATACTGCAAACCTGAACCTGCAACAGTGTCTTTGCATTTGGTCTTGTTTGTCAGGTCTAGGTTGGAATGGACCCTTCCTTTGAGACAATGAAGGCAAGCAAAGATGTAAAGCAAGTCTTGCAGAATGGGACTCAGATATTGCAGACTGGGGAGTGTCCTGCCAGGAGTCTATTGAGGCTGTGCCTGATGGCTTATGCACAGTGACAGCCCAGAGAGTGTATTAAAATGGTGGCATGTGAGAGAGATGCTCTTTATCATATTACAGAGACAGAGTGCCAGTCTGTATCTCTGTATCTCCTTTCTTATAGATGCATCTCCATCCTTTTTTTTTTTTTTTTTTTTTTTTTTTTGCACATGAATGAGTACAAGAAACTGCAGAATATCGAACTCTGTCAGACAAGACAGTAATACAAATAAGATTAAAAAATATATATTATGCGAGATGCATATTTGCTTACTGATGTACTCCAAGAAGAGTGTAAGAGTGTCTACTGTGTGTCAAAACATATGGTGTTTATGTATACATATACACATTTAACAGCAGGACTGTCAGTACTTACTAATTTAGTAGTTTGACTCAGCTGATGCTTTCATTAGGATCTATTTCCTACAAATTAAGAACACACATGTTAGTATGGGAACACACAAGAAGGTACTTACTTAAACAACAATATTTTTATTTCAGGCTCCTTTGACTTTAACATACATGAATACTAAACATTTGACATTTCATAATGTATGATGCTGATGACATAAATCCTGTTCCAGGCAAGTTGAGCTTTGTTCCTTCTTTCTCTCTCCATTTTTTTTTTTTTTTTTTTTTTAATTACAGCTTTTGTCACAGCTTTGATGTGGGTAAGCCTGCTGTGTTGTCATCCCTGGATACTAAAAGCAAACCCCAGTGAATGTGAGTTATACAAAAAACACCCCGAGAGAAAGCAGCAAGCAAAGACCGCCTGCAAAATAAAAGATCGGGAAAAAAAAAAAAAAAATCTGTGAAAGATGCACTGATATGAGTTCATCCTGGTGAGAGTACGTTTGTAATGTATATTAGTTTCTCGTTTGCTTTTTGTCATTCCTCCAGAGGTGTATTATGGGATGTGCCAAAGACTGAGGTTCTGGTGTGCGTGTGCAGGGGGCGCTGCAAGCCAAGGTTTCTCACGAGCCCTGCTCCAGAGCCACCTCCCCGCCCGAAAGAAGGGACGTGAAGATGTACTCTGTAAACATACATATGTGAAGATATATGTACATCTAAACTCCGCACCTATGAGGCTTTATTATGCAAATAAATGGAATCTTAAGACTTTTGTGTAGGGGGGTATCTGGAAAATGAACAGATTGTGCTACAACATATCTTGGGAAGATTTTCCTCTCTTGAGCTGTGCAATAATTTTCAGTAGATGAACCTGCTTCTGAAATTGAGATGAAGGTGTATGAAATAAGAAGCCATGTGCTGTTCTGATGATTTGTTTTGATCGCTAAGGCAAAAAGTGCACTAAAATTAATAAAGGATAAATACTGATGATTAGGCCCTACAATAAACATTCAGGAACCGAGCAAATACCACTGACAAGTATCTTCAAATGCCAACTCCAGAAATGCCCTACTCATTGTTGCAGCAAGATGCTCCATGGTTTGTCAGCTCAGTAACTCCCAACCCATAGCCTTAATGCTGGTGATGATGCTCATTTCTCCTAAAAGCTGTGCAGAGTTCATGTTTTTGTAAATGCAGCCACAAGAGGATGTGGTGAGATGTTTGGGGTGCTTCCTTTTTTAATATATAAGTGGGTAGTGGTTAGAGCAGCTACCCAACAAGTGGGATGGCTGGGTATGATTGAACCCGCATCTCTCAGTTCTCTCTTCTCAAGTGCATGTGGAACCACAGGGCATCAGTGTTTCAGAGGAGGAAAAATCAGGAAGGCAGAGGGTTGTCCTTGTACTTGGGGTGGGGACTGTGCTCCTCATGGGGCTGCCAAGGGCTGCTCCTCTATCCCTACCTCGATCCATCATCGGTCAGCAGCAGAGGGGACGCTTTGGAAGTGGGAACCTCACTGCTTCCTCTCTAGGAACAGACACTGCCTGCATTTTTACTTGCTCTTGGGGGAAAAAAAAAAGAACCATTATACACCTGGTTTGCCCCACACAGCTTTAGGAAGAGGATGAAGGGTGTTTCTGGCCCACCTCGTGCATACCCACTCGTGCAGGAGGTGCCCAGGGCCCTGTGCAGCAGATGGATATTTAAGAACCAGAGGTTTTGTAGGTCTCAGTGACAATCTCTTGCCAGGCCTGTGAGGTGCAGATGCCTCCAGGACCAGTCAGCCCTGGGGGTATTGTAACACTGTGTTTTGGGATGCAGGAGTTTTTTCTGGTGAGTGATTGTCTCCAAGCAGTGCCTGCCTGTAGCAACACCTCACAGCTGGGGAATGCTGTGGGGTTAGGATCTCTCCCTTTAAATTTTCACGGCTGTGGGCTGCGTGTGCCATGAGAAAGCACAGGTTGGCAAAGCGCGCGAGCTTGGTAAGTATGTGCGATATTGCATGGCTTTTCACTTTTTTGGGTGACAACTGCTTCTCCTGTGGTGCATGAAAAGCACTATTTAGTATTAATAATAATAATAAAGCGCTCTCCAAAAGCAGCGTACTAGCCGGCCCCAAAACCTCTCCACAAGAAATGAGGGCGGCAGGCCGTGTTCCGTCGAGCCCGCCAAGCTGTGAGGGGCGGAACGGCAACCGCTGCCAGTTCCCTTCGATAGCTCAGCTGGTAGAGCGGAGGACTGTAGAGGCGCCGCCCGCGGGAATCCTTAGGTCGCTGGTTCGATTCCGGCTCGAAGGAGGCTTGATTTTTGCCCCGCAAGGCCGCGACGGTTTTTTTCCCTCTCGAGAGCGGTTAACCGCCTCCGCTGCCCCGCGGGGGCTGCACTGGCCGCGTCCGCGCGGGGCGGGCGTTACCAGACGGCGGCGGCGGCCGGCCGCCTCGCGGCCCGGTTACGCGCCCGCACCGCCGCTCCTCCATCCCCCCCCACCCCCGCCTCGGGCTGGCGCGAGGATTCGCGCGGCCCCGCCTCCCCCTGGCCCCGCCCGCGCCCGTGTCGCGTGCGGCGGCGGCAGCCAATGGGGCGGCAGTCCGCCTGCGCAGATTCAAACGGTGGCTCGGGAAGGAGGCTGGGCGCGAGATTCGGCAGCACCGACCGAGCCCGCCGCGAGTGTGGTGGTGGCGGCGCAGCCGGGGCCGCGGGGGGGGCTGGCTGGCTGGCGGCGGCGGGCGGGCGGGCGGGCGGGCGGGGCGGGGTGAGGCGAAGAGAAACCGGGCGGCGGCGGGTCGGGGCGGGAAGGCACCGCCGCAGCACCGCGGCGGCTCTGACAGGAGGGGGGCGGCGGGCGGGAGAGGGGCCGCTGCGCGCCCCGTCCTTGCGGGCAGGGCCCGGCCGAGCCATGCCTGACGCGCCCGGGCCGGGCCGGGGCTGAGGGCGGCCGGCAGCGCGCTGCGGATGCCGCGGAGTTCCGCGGGCGGGAGGGAACCGTCCCGGGAACTCGAAGCCTCCTTCGGCCGCCGCTGCCCCTCTCCTCCCCCCGCCCGGCCCGAGCTCGGCGGTTGCGGGGCGAGGAGCTCGGGCGGGGACTGGGGCGCTCCGCTGCCCTGGCGGCCCCCCCTATGCTGCGACCCGAGGATGGCCAAGAGACCGCGCAGGTGAGTGCGCGGCGCCGCCCGGCCCGGAGCGCTGCCGGGAGCCGTCCCCGCCTCCCCCTCCCTCCCCGCGCCGGGTGCCGCCCCCCTCCCCGCGCAGGTGCCCCCTGCCTGCCCCCCCTGCAGCGCCCCCTCCCCCGCACAGCCGCCCTGGGCGCTGCCCCGGCGGGCATCCCCTCGTGCTGGGGCAGAAAGCGTCCTCGGGTGCTTTTTCGCAGCCCGAAGCCTTCCCGGGGGGGAGCTTTCCTTGGGGGCTTCGGCAGCGGCCGCAGATGGCTCTGATACGTTTGTTGTTTACTGATATGGAGATGGGTGTGTCTTCGCTTTGAATTCAAACGTGGGTCTGGCAGAAGTACTTTACTGCTCCTGTCCTAAATAGAAAATCGCTTTTTGAAAAAGTGATAAAACGACGTAAAAGGAGAACGAGGGCCGGGAGAGGAAAGGATGCTCAGTGAGCAGCGGCAGTTATGTGTGCGCGCTACCCGGGGCTGCTGCAGTGCTCCCGTGGAGCTGGTGCCGTTCTCAAAGTCGCAGATAGTTTCTCTGGCAGATACTTTTCTTCTGAAAAACCGCAGCTGAACCAAGAAAGCGATACCTTGGAGTACTTGCTGTGTAAGGAGCAATGGCGCACTGCAGGCTTTGATGGCAGAGCCTTGGGTCTGCAGGAGCCAGGTCAGGGAGTGTTTTTGTTGCTTGTAGCAGGCGTTCTGTAGCAAGGTACCTTCAGCTGCACTCCTGCAAACTGCAGTTTCATCTTTACAAAGCTTCAGCTTGTACTCTCTGTCAGGAGCGTGAAGGGCTTTGATGTCACAACAGAAAATAAAACTAGCTGTGGTAGCAGAGGAGCCTCTGGTTAGAGACCTGTAGCTCCAGAAGAGCGCTGTGGCAGTGAATGGTGATGATAAAGCCCAGAGGAAAAAAAAAAAAAGTGTAGTTCTGAGTTCCATAAGGTGGTTTCAAGGTCATTGGCTGAAGTGTGATGTGAAAAGAAACTATAATTTTTTTGCACCAAATGGAATGAAGTTTAATTTTCTTAAACTACAACTGGTTCTTTGGTTGGATTTTTTCTTTTCTTTTTTTTTTTTTTTTTTGTTGGGAAGTAGTTTTATTGTTTCTTTAAAGTAAGAATTACCAAATAAAAGAAGTCTCAAGGTAAAAGATGTTTAAAGGCGGCCTGCACATAGCTCATGGAATGCTTCATTGTTTTGGTTACTCATTTGATGGAAGTTGGTGGCTGCGTTCTATCCATGCCATGTTTAAGTCCGCTTTCACAGCTGCTGTGAGTTGCCAGATGTTCGATCGTTCATCTTTGGAAAATCTTTTGTCCTCAGCTGGAATCACAGCAATCCCCAAACGTCCCTCTGTGTTGGTTTTATAATCCTGTGTCCCGCTCAGCACAAGACCAATGATGCAGCAGCTCCCTGTGCCGAGCCAGGTGTAGGTGAGCTCACTGCCTGCAGAGTGCACTGGCTCCAGAACTGCGGGTGCAGGGCTTTCAGCTACCTTTAGCTCCATTTTTTTAATTATTATATTTTAACTATTTTTAAATCTGCGTGGCTTTTCATATAACCTGAGACTCGGTTCTTGATTGATCGCTCTTGGTTGTTGTGTACCGGTTGAGCGGGGAGGTGCTGTTGACAGTGGACTGAACTGCAAGGCCAAATCTTTGGTTATAAGTAGATTGTATGGTATGAAATAGGATTATAATACCAAGGTATGCTCCTGAAGTTGGTCAAGAGCCTGTGGGGAAAAAAGAGGGGAAAAAAAGAAAAAAGCAACAAGATCTTCCTTTTTTTTTTTTTTTATGTTGTTGCTCCTAAACCCTGTTTTCTTAAGTCCTAAGATAATTAATGGAAAACTCTTATAATCGTTTTTATTTAAATGGACTTCCAGCTTTTTATTCAAGAGGTGTGAATAAGGATATTAATCTTTAGACAAGCTGACTGTGTTTTATTGTCTGCACAAAGTTTCTTAAAACTTGCCTCATGGTGTTAAGTCAGGAAAATCTTCCTGAGGGATACAGCATAGGGTGTAGAAGCCGTGTTGAATGCTCTGGCTTTGCGGGAGTTGGGCACGTCCTGTCCTGTAGTAATGCTTTCGGGTAAGCAGTGTTCTTCTTAAATGGCTGTGTGCTCATGTTAGCTGCAGAGAAGGTGTTCACTCCATGTGAAGTAACTGACGACACACTTGGCTGGTCTATGGGCTGTTGGGTGAACTGTGGGTTCTAGAAATTAATTCAGAGCTCTGCCATCTAATAGTTCTTAGGACACCAGCATAGGCTTGCTTCATTTCTGAGAAGGGATTTATTTATCTTTGATTGGGGGTTGGGAAGGGAGGAGGCAAGAATAAATTTCTCAACTGAGAAGAAAAACTTAGTTCTGAATATGGAGTTGCGATATTGTGCTTTATATTGATAACAAAATGGGTGAAACTTAAAATGCAGTGTGAAACTCACTATAATTAAGTGTGTCTCCTCTGTGTCTTTGCTGTAACTAATGCAGAGGAGCTGCCCTTCCTGCTGCTAGGCCTAGGTTTCCTCACTTGTTTAAATTAGTGCTGTCTAGCATGAATCACTGACGTGTCAGTTTAAGTGTTGTTTCCATGAAGCGTTTCCCTGTGCTTCCTATTTGAAAGGCTTTGTTTATCAAGGCTGTGAGGTATGGATTTCTCCAGTAGATGGAGCATGACCTACGTGGAGCTGCAAACATTACCAGGTTTCCCGCCCCTTTGACTCTTTCCCCAGGGGATCAGTGCATACACTGTACTGATCTCTTGCTGCGGTGTTTCTGTCTTCAAAGCTGTGTTTTGTATCTGTAACACTGAGGCGATACTCAAGGCAGGAGACCACTTAAAAACTCAAGCTGAGGCTGAATTCTTTGGTATCCTTGTTGTGTTTGTTGCAGGAATTACGGTGGTGGACCATGAATGGATTTTTTCAGACTAGTGATCCTTTTAATTTCATGCTTTTTATTCTGAAATAAAGATTCACAAATGTGTTATGAAAAGATGATCTTAACAGCTTTTGCTTTAAACCTACATCTTCACTTAGAAGGAATTATGTCTGTATCCTGGTATATGACCTGGAAGTTCAAACTAATTTTGTTCCTTTGACATAGTGATTATGAAGTTGCTACTAGAGGCAGGTCTTATGTTCACGAGAACTTCATTTGTTATGTTAGGATATGTAATGATTATGGAGAAAACTACAAGTAGTTAGAGTAAATTAGTTAGAGTTGTCTATTTCCAACTTCTTCACTCTCTTGTACTCAGCAGTGAAGAAGATGATGACTTTCAATACGCAGATCATGACTATGAAGTCTCACAGCAAAGAAGCTTGAAGAAGATATGTAACAGGGTGAAATGGACACGTGATGAGGTGATTTTTGCATGATTTCCTTCATATTTCATATTGGTTATATATTGAAAATTGTTATTCTTTAGTATTGGGGTAGCTTATAATACTTATTGTCTGAGATTGTCTTAACAGGATGAAAAGCTGAAGAAGCTGGTGGAACAAAATGGTACAGACGATTGGGCTTTCATTGCTAGTCACCTACAAGTAAGTTGAATTTTTATTTCACTTAAGTTTCCTTCTGATCTTCGTTTACTTTGATCATATGTTTAGTTTGGAGCTGAGGTGAAACAAACCAGAAAAGCCTAGCGTATATATTTGAAAGGATGCTTGTAATTTGGACTTGAATTCTAGCTCAGACATCAGGAAACATGGGGCTCGAATGATGAACTGAAATGACTTAAGTCATCGATTTTAAAAAAAAAAAAAAGTATGTTTTTTCATTTAAATTCACACTTGGTATTTGCTTTCATTATAGAATATATTCTAATTTTCCATGGGTTGTTTCCCTAGTGGTGATTGCATCTACACTTCACTATTTGCTTGTGAAGCAGGTAGGAAAGTGGATTGCACCTGGAAGATGCTTCAAAGGAGCAGGATTGATTCCCTAGCACTTTAGGAAATGGTATTTGTACATTTCTGTTTTTATTTTTCGTTGCTGCTGTTACAGGGATGTCAGCTTCCCTATTAAATGTAAATCTCTCCACTCAGTGATATCTTCAGTTGCTACTAATGGAACCTTAGCACATTTCTTGAAAGTTTACTATTATAATTTTTTAAATGTTCTGTTCTGGCAGTCAACTGGAATGAGTAAAGGAGCTGTCAATTCAATTGCTAAATGACTCATCAGCTGTATGAGCTGCACTGGTAGAAAAAGCTTTCAACAAAATGGATGATGTTCTTTTTATTCTGATTAAATTTTGTAGAAATACATAATATAAAAACATGGTTAGAATTTATTAATGCTAAAATAACTACCAAGAAGTGGTACAGAGTATTCAAATATTAGAAACCTAAAAATCAATACCCTGTTTTTGGTTCCTATAACGTTGAGTGGGATGATACGGTTGCATGAAACTCCAGTGTGAATAGGTAAAAGTAAAGCTGAACTCAAAATACTTTAACACCTCTTTTTCTCATAGTATTTATGCAGTGTGCTTCTACAGACTTTTTCTCAGATGGCAAAGATCTTGAGCTTATGTTTATAAGCTTAAGGCTTACAAATATAAGAAATAGTGAATTACTTATAAACTTCTTAAATGTACATTGTCCCCTACCAAAAAAAAACAAACAAAAAACACACAGCAAAATGAGTGAAGGGCAGAAGACAGGGATAATATCAAACACTGGCACCATTTTTTTTATACCAATCTATAAGCACAGCATGGAGTTGCATCTTGATTTCATAAAAAGTTTTGCAGCTGAAAAAAAATGCTTCTTGAGACAGACAGCTGTTGTTCAGCTGTGTTCAAGTGAGGCTGAAAAAAGGTTCCTCAGCTATTATGGGAAACATACATGGAGGATCTGACTGTCCATAACAGAACTACATCATCTGGTCTGAGCCTCCTGCTCAAGCACAGTCAGCTGGGGCAAGTCCAGGGCAGCCAGCCCTGACTGGCTGTATTCAGTGAGGTCTTAAATATCTCCATGGATGGAGACTCCACAGCCTCTCCAGGCAACCTGTTGCTATGTTCAAATTACAATGCCAAATAATAGGGATTGGCATGAGTAGCACTTTGTTACTGATGCTCTTTCTCTAGAAAGACCAGCTGAGTTACCAGCATGTTTTTAGAACTATTTCATTTTTGTTCTGGGCACAAATAAACCTTCCCTTCTATTCTGCCCAAATAAAAGTGAAGAATGCTGAAAGGTGACTCTCAAGGGGGAGAAAATACAACCTGTGTTTGCTCTCCCTCAATTTACTGTGAGTAAAGCAGACAACCTGAAATGACTTTATCTCACCGTATGTCTTGCTTCTCTACTTCAAATGTGGTGATTTCAGAAACTGAAGGTAAGAATACTACAAGGCTCCAACTTCAAAATTTTTCTCCCACTGAAGATGGGAACAACTAGCATATATTGAAAGTCTATCTTTTACAGCTCATCTTTGCTGGCAAATGAGGTGTTTATAATAATTAATTTCAGCGTGCTTTTAAACCAACAATGTCTATTTGTGATTAACTTGAAATTATTATGGTAATTTTAGATCTAATGGTGCCTTTTGTGGTCTGCAAACTGCCTCTTGTTTAACTTTTTGTTAGCATGGTAATGCTTTGAAATCAGTACTTGCTATCCAGCAGCTTGCACTGAAGGCAGCAAATTACTGTGTCCTAGCATCATAAAAGGCATGCTCCTGTATTGTACTGGATCAGGCTCTTATCTGTATATTTCTAGGGATCTAGCCAACATCCTGGTAATCCCAAATTTTCTTGCAGGTGCTTTTCAGGAGGTGAAGTGAAATCTTCTCTTTCATAACTGGGAACAATATTTCAAAAGATCTTTAGTGAAGCTACAGAAAAGCACCATCTGTCCTGATCAGAAAAAGCCATGTTGTTTAATTAGTGTGTTAGCTAAACTTGATATAAATCTCTTTTCCTTGATGCTGTAGTGAAAAATTGAGAATGCATACATTTGAGGGTTAGAAAAATATTTTCTTGAAAGAAGTAGTATATCTTTGATCAGTAGCCTATATGGGGAAAAACATTAATGTCAAAAGCATGTAAATTGCTTAAAGTTCAGAAAAGGTGTGGAGTAGGATGAAATAACTAAGTTTTTCTTTAAAGGAAAGTAAGTTGTTAACTCAGTTACCAAATAAGACCATTGCAATCAGATTAGAACTTCATGTAAAGTTGCTTTTTTTAATCCTTTTTTCCAGAAATGTTCTTGCAATGAAGAAATAATAAGGGAGAACTTTTAAAAATTTATCTAGATTTTTATTTAATTTGAAATAAGCTTAGAGTTCTGGCTAACTAATGTTTATTGTCTTGTGTGTTATTTAAAAGTTTATCAACTGCACTGGTCTTTTATTTCAGAACCGTTCAGATTTCCAGTGCCAGCATCGATGGCAGAAGGTACTAAACCCAGAATTGATTAAAGGTCCTTGGACTAAAGAAGAAGATCAGAGGGTAATGAGCACTGATTGATACTGTACTTTTTTACTATAATAAAATTAACATATGACTGCTAAAAGTGTTTACCTCTTTCTTAGGCTTCAACCCCACACATGATGTCTCGTACATCATGTGACATAGTGAATTACATTGCACTATGCTGTTTGTGAAGGAAAAAAATGCAGCTGCTCTTAAGCAGATGGAGTGTCTGGTCTACTCAAGTGTTTCATTTCCCTTTGCTCAGGCTGCTAGCTGAACTCTAGCTCACTGTGCAGAAGAGATCTCCTTATGGCATCAAAGATCTCATTTACATCTTCTGTTTCTCAAACCCACCATACTTAAAGGGATTGGGGCTGAGGGAAATTTTTTCATGCTCTGCTATTAAAGAAGCTAATAATGGTGTATTGGATTCCTTTTCCACACTTCCATTAATCTACACTGCAGCTTCTTGCCTGCAAAACCTAGCCTCCCCTTAGAGAGATGCACTTTCAGCTTTCACATACTGTATTTTAAATTGACTGCTTATTCCCACTGTTTAAAACTAGCATTTGTCAAATATGACCTGCCTAATCCATTATTTAACAGTTTTCATTAGTCTTTTTAAGGAAAAACTTTGAATATATTTTAAAAGCAAACAACACAACCAAAAGACTGTAGAAATGGCTTGGGAGTGAAAATTATTTTTTTCATACTGATGCTTTTGAAAAAGATTGAACCAGACATCTTCACAGCATCGTTTTTCAAATTTTTCAATATCAGTTTATGCAATGGATGATAGGAATTCTGTAGCTTCCAAACATTTGTTTTCATCAGTATGCAATTACATTCTAAACCCAGTGAATTTGGAGTTAATAAATAATTTTAAAAAATTAAGCCCATTTTACTGTCTACTTCCTTAGGTCTTATGTTTTATCAAATTGACTATTATAATCCTTTTCTAAAATGGGACTTCACCTGTTTTCTCTTCTTTTTTTTGATAGTAAATGTTAGGATTTGAAATTATAACTATATACTTCCATCTGTGTTCCAGGTTATTGAATTAGTTCAAAAGTATGGTCCAAAGCGCTGGTCTCTAATTGCAAAACACCTGAAAGGAAGAATAGGCAAACAGTGCAGAGAGAGGTGGCATAACCATCTCAACCCTGAGGTAAAAAAGTCTTCATGGACAGAAGAAGAAGACAGAGTAATCTATGAAGCTCACAAGCGTTTGGGAAACCGATGGGCTGAAATAGCAAAGCTGCTTCCCGGAAGGTGCTTTTCAACTCTATTTATGTTAGCTATTGCAATATGAAAAGCAGTCATTAGAAACTTCTTTTCAATGTGATTTGCTTGTCAGAGTTAATCTGCTGTTACATTTCTATCTTGATAAATAGTGAAATCTGTATCATTGAAGATTTTTGCATATGATTATATATTTTTAAAAAGCCAGAAAATCAGATAAGGACTTCTAGCACCCTGCAGGATTCTTTCAAAATCCTTCTGACCACTTATAATTCTTCTGATTTCAAAAAACCAAAAAACCTTTTGCAGAGCTGAAGAGAATACCTGCAGATAACAGTGGAAGAATGCGTTAACATCCTATGACTCAATACCAAAGTCTTTTTCCTTAAGATTTTGTGCAACATTTGCGTAGTGTGAAGCTTGTTGATCACTCTATAGTCTCCAAGTTAAGAATTAATTTTATGGATTGTTCTCAGCTTTCAAGTGTGATTGCCAACTTACATGCTTGTAGAAAACAAGATTTCAGTGTATTAAAAACTTTAATGAAATAAAATTTTAGCCTTGTACTGTTAATAATTCAATGTTATGCTTCTCTCTCTGAATGTAGCGTGTGTGTTCAGAAGTAACTTTCTAGCTGTGCATAGGGAATGTTGCCACCTGTTCTGTTAGGAGAAAGAGTCCTTTGTAATATATGTCTAGAAGTTTTTACACTCTGATTAAGCACTGAAATCACAAATTTGGAGGAATGGGAATGCATTGAATCTGAATAGAATTTCAGGGGGGGAGGGTGAGTTTATAAGGACAGAGGCATTCCTAATTTAGTCAATCCACTGAAAGCAAATCCAAGATGGAACTCATCGCTGTAGACAAATAGGCCTGGGAGACTGTTGAAGAATCTAACAGTAGTGCAGTGAAAAGGAGGAATGCATCTTGGAGCTGAGCTCATGTGAAGGATGCAACTTACAGCCAGTTTTTTTATGCATACCTCTTTAATGCTAGTAGTAATGGTACTAGTATTTTAGACCATCCTCAACTTTTGCCTTGTATTAAGCGATTTCACTACACTTGTCAAGTTGTGGGCCTTTCCTTGCCATAGGAGTGGCAGTAGGTATTCATCTTTGGCCATGCCTGCTTTCCCTGTACAAGGTGACATTACCAGGCATTGGCACTTTCTTCCACGAAGCTGCACACACAGATTTAGTGCTGTGAATGCATGCTTCATTTAAGAAAAGATAAGTTTGAATGACAAGAGCACTCTGGGTGGTATTTATCATACTGCAGGACAGTAGGCCAAGTGTCTTAGCTTGAAGTTCTGCAAATTCAGTAACATAGGGTATAGATGGTCTAGTGATAGAAGTTGATCCAAAGATTTGAGGTTCTCACCTATAGTAGTTACCAGAAACAAAGCCTTCTCTTTTGCTACTTGTAATATCCTGCAGCCTCAAAATTAAGTGGAAGGAAGTTCTGGAAAAAGCAGCTTTCTAGTAGTTCTTTGGAAAATACCCAACACGCTTGTAATAGAACTTCCAATCTCCAAACTTACTAGAGCTTCTAGATTTGAGACTTTGGATTAACTTATGTGTGCAGACCGTGTGATCAATGCTGTATTTTAAACATTCTGAGATATGGAAACCAGTTATTGTTGTGCACTTTCATTTTAGGACTGATAATTCAATTAAAAATCACTGGAATTCAACAATGCGAAGAAAGGTGGAACAGGAAGGATATCTACAAGATGGTACAAAGTCTAGTTCTGAAAGAACTGGTTCATCCACACTTCCGCAAAAGCCTTGTGTGACTATGGAACACTTGCACACTCAGAATCAATTTTACATCCCTGTTCAGACACATGTAAGTTCTACATTCAGAATAATAAGTGTTTCCGAGTTTCAAATTGTTTATTTGGTTTGGAACTAGAAACTCATCTGTGAGAGTGAAGATCTATTAAATGTTTTTGTGATGTTGTGGTAAGTTAGGATTTCTAAACTATAGTGAATATTTTATGTATGATAAAATAGAACTAATTTTATAGACTTCTTTTAAGGGTATTTAAAATGATTTGTGTCTTTTAGATTCCAGTGTACCAGTATGCCTCACCAGAAGACAGCTGTGTAGAACATGCTTCTGCATCTGCCAACTTAGTTCAGGTAAATTGTTACTGGGTATTGTAGATGAAGAGAGTGTACTATGTATTGTACTGTAAAACAAGGAGTAAACACGTAACTTCAAACTATCTCTAAGTCTTTATTCATCTAAATTTATGTATGTTCCTCTGCAAGTAGATCTTCTGACTTGATTTGTAGTTCGAGGTAGAAAAAAAAGGAGCTGTCTTTATAGATACCAGTGCTGAAAGTGAGCTTGTTTGCTTTAGTCTCTTTTCTCTCCTTGGGAGAGCTTTATAAGGTGACAATGAAGGGTATAAGAAGTTAATTCTGTATGTAGTATGTTAATAGAACAGTTGTGCTCAATTCTGACAGAAGTATGGCTTTAATCCTAATTATTACCTAAATATTTAGGTTAAAATTGTAACGTGTAAGAATTATCTGTCTCCTGTGATATTTAAAGACATGATCTGTGAGTTGAAGGTGCTGTTTTGCAGCATTCTAAATACCAAAGTATTGAGAAACTGTCAGTTTAAAAAACAAAAACAATACAAAACAAAAGCAGAGAGGGAAAACAACCGGTGTATCTTTTTGCTTGTTGTTATACTCATTTACTGCCAATATATTTGAAATTGCTCGTGTACTGCAGACTAGATGGATTGGACTAGACTATCTACAGAGGTCCCTTTCAACCCCTTCTATTCTGTGATCTGGGCTTATAGCATAACTTCCTGGAAGAGTTTTTGTGAATTTGAAATTAGTAAAACAATAACTTTGACAATGGGAAAAAAAAATATTTTGCTTGTGCTAGGTGCGTTAAAGTCGTTCTGCAGGACTCCATGCCTAATCTTAAGTTTCCTTGAGCAGTTAACCTGCTTTATACTGAATTTTCTTTGCTGATCTCAGTATGAGAATACAAATCGTAACAAAGCTTTGCGCAGCATCTGACGCTGGATTGTTCTATGAAGAAATAAATAATTTTCTGCTCCTTTAAGTCCTCCAACAAGTTAACATTTCTGGTAGTTTCTGATTGCCTATATACTTTGTCAGCAAATGTTGATTTGAAATGCTTTCCTACACGGTGAGGAAAAAAACAAATTATTCAAAATTGTAGAAAATGTGTGAAAACACAAACACATCTACAAAGATGGCAATATTGTTACCTCTGTGAAAGATGAAACAGAGTGACTTTTAGTTTAAAAGTGCTGTACTTAGCATTTATAGATTATCTTAGAAGCCATATTAGAATAGTAACTTGTGTAATATAACATCAGATCCTTCTCCTGTAAATTTCTAGACTTGTTTTGCTTGCACATGAGTACCGTGTTACCAGATATGATTCAGTTGGTACAGCTTTGTTCCAGCAGATTGCTGGTAAAAATGTAGCTAAAATATAATGTGGAATCCTTCCTGTGGAAGGGTGTAAAGGTGGAAAAAGTAATGTCTTCTTTCTTAAATTTTTCAGCAGTCATTTATTGATGATGATCCTGACAAAGAAAAGAAAATAAAGGAACTTGAGTTGCTGCTCATGTCAGCAGAGAACGAAATCAGAAGAAAACGATTATCATCTGTAAGGATTGTACATTTCTATAAATATTTCAGTAGACTTTACTGAGACTAATCTTCAGAAATGTAGACATGAATTTGCATTTTTTTTGACCTTTTAAAATGGAAGCTGTCGATCAGTTGTAAAACAAAGTCTATATATTGAATTGAGGCAAAACACAGTATTCTAAACTGTAAAAGCAGCAGAAATATGACCTGCAGTTTGACAGTTGTTCCTAATTTAAGAACCACAATTTTAATCCCTTTCAAAAGTTAGCACATGCTTGTTCATGTCCCTGCAATTCAGTTCTGTAAATCAGCAATGTCAATCAGCTGTTTGACAGAAAAGTAAAAGATGCATTATTATTATATTTCTGTCAAACTTTTGGGTGTGTTTGCAGTACTTAATATCCATATTTAGACATGTCAAGCTATATATAAATTTGCACTGGACAAAACTTTCATGAACTTCAATTGAGAGTGAGAAGCTTGCAGGTGATAGACATTTCCTCAAGAACAAAGGGCTGTGAGCAACATCAGATACCTAAAGAACTTACTGATCACTAATTATTTTACAGGCGAACCTCTGTTTTTATGTAGTAGTTATTCCTGGCATTCTCTTGAAATGGTGTAATGTTCTGCTTGTACAGTAGAATAAACTTTTCTTCTAGATTTTAGTCCAAACAAAAATCTGTTTCTTGAGCACTAAGCAATGTACTAAAATAGGGTAACCACTTAGAAGGTAAGCGAGTTATTAGTGTAGAGTCTTCATTAAAAATCTCTTATACTGGGAGAATTTAATCTTCTAGAGTTTCTGATCTTAAAAGGAATCTTGTTCTTTACTGAAAATGAATTTATATTTAGGTGATGTTGAAAAAACAGGAAACTTGCATCGCAGATGGCTTCCAATACATTCCTTAATTATCAATGTATAAGACAAGAATGAGAGTTGAGATAAAAATCTGACAAAGTTTGAGAATGTTTAGTGTGTTAACTAACTGCATTACTTTGAACAGATAACTAGTGTTTGAAAAAGTAAAATTAATAGTTATGTTTAGTCTTTCCACATTCAACTATTTTTCTTCCTTGCTTAACGATTGACTTTGCTCAACTTCTAAGCTGAATAAGCTCAAAACATTTTTTCAAACCTTTTAGCAAGCTGGAAGCTTACCTACCTGGTCTGGAAGTTTTGTTATGGAAGACTGTGTACCTAATACACTAAATAGCCTTGGGGAACAAACAAGCGAGTTCTACAGCATTGATGAGACCCAGGGCACATCCGTTCAGCAGAATTCACCCACTAAGTATTTGGCAGTGGAAGCAAATGCAGTGTTATCATCTCTACAAACCATTCCTGAATTTGCAGAGACACTAGAGCTTATTGAATCAGTAAGTCCGTATTCATGCTATTTTTAAGAAAAGAAAGCGAAAAAGTTATTTAGGGACATCGGAGTGTAATTAGTATAAGATATTTTTGAAATTACCTTATACTGCACTTGGCTGTAGTTTCACTTATACTAAGTGATTTGTTTTATTGCTTGCTTTAAAATGTTTTGTGTTTTAGTCTTGTTTGTAAGGTACAGGGAGTGTAATTTTTCATTACATAAGCTGTGAGGGAAGAAAGTTGTAAGACTGGCTTTGTTGTTGTGAAATAATCTTAGATAAAACTGCTAGTGTTTGAGCGTTTTGTATCTTGCCTCATAGGATCCTTTAGCTTGGAGTGATGTCACCAGTTTTGACCTTTCCGAGGCTGTTGCATCTCCTGTCAAGCCAGCTCCATTAAAACTAATGCGGATTCAACACAACGAACGGGCTGCAGAGTGCCAGTTTAATGTCAGTGTCATGCTTGATGGCAAAAAACACAGTAGCGTCAGTGGTGAGGAAGAGGCGGTTTTTCCAACCACTCCAAATGTAACTAAATATAGCACTCCGCCTGCTATCTTAAGAAAGAAGAAGAGATTGCGTGTTGGGCAATCGCCAGTTAATGAACTGAATGATGGCTTGTGTAACGATGCCATCAATGTTGCACTAAAGCACACACCAGTGAAAACACTACCATTTTCTCCATCGCAGGTGAGTTTATTTTTAAATGCGGCTAAGCTAGGAAAACTACAGTGGCTGGGTTATAAATTACAAATGCTTTCTTCCCTAGTAGTGCATCGCAGCCTAAATATGTCCAAAGACTTCTTAAAACATGTGTTTCGGGTAGATCTATCAAGAAATGTTAAAATAACAGATTTCCTTTTGAAGTTTTGAAGACTGACTATTTCAGTGGGGGACTTGCAGCTCAGATCACCCTTAATCATGCAAGCAGTTGTAGATAAAGGCCTATTGTCTCTGGCATTAACAAGCAGTAGGGATTTTAAGAAGTTTCAGTGATAAATATGGCAAATATCTTGGTGTATAAATCAAAATCAGTTTGTTGGGGTTTCTCAGTGAAAACCCTTCTGATACACATACAGATTTTAATGCTTGATACAGTGATCCCTTTGTCCTTTGTTTGCTTAGTTTTTCAACACTTGCTCTGGAAATGAACAATTTAACCTTGAAAATCCTGCATTTACGTCAACGCCAATCTGTGGGCAGAAAGTTCTCATTACGACTCCTCTACACAAGGAAACGACACCAACAGATCAAAAGGAAAATGCAGGGTAGGATTATTGCATTAAGCATCTCTTGGTGTTGCATAAATAAAAGCAAGTTTTTTCTATACGTTGAGAAATCATTCCATCTATAGACATGCTATAAATGATTTATAGAAGCTGCAACACTTAAGTGTTTGTATGCTAACATAAACTGGCCTTCTATTTAATTTAACAGTGACTTGTACTCAGTTAATTTTTTCCTTTTTTAAAAAGCAGAAATTAATTTCAATTTTTTATATAGCTAGGGTAATATTATTGTGATTGTAATGCTTAATGTTTAATGATAGTGATATCTATTGCGTGAATTAAGGTATTTTAAAATGTTTGGCTTGTAGATTCATTTTATGAAATTACTGTTGATAAAGTAAATATTTAAACACGTGTGAACAGTTTTCTATGTTTAATAGTTTTCGGACTCCCACAATTAGAAGATCTCTGTTGGGTTCAACACCAAGGACACCAACTCCTTTTAAAAATGCTTTGGCTGCTCAGGAAAAAAAATATGGCCCTCTCAAACTTACGGTATGTAATGACATAATTTATTTTCTTGTTATTTAAATTATAAATACTCTCTTATTTTTTAGACGTTGTAAGCCCTAGCGTGGTCTTTGTAAGCTTTTTCTAACAATGCTAATGTTTCAGTGAATTTCAGCACTATCCTGCAGGATTGCTAAACTGTAGATAAAACATTTCAGATTTTTTATGCTGGACAGACTGTGGACCTTCAGTGTAGTATGGAGGCATTGCCTTTTTGAATGGTGTTCAGTACCTGTAAATCTAGGAATACTGACAAAGACTAAAACATTGCTTCTACATTTGTCAGTTAATTTAAATTGATGTAGCCATGTTAACAGTGTGCCTCCTACTAGGTGGTAACATCAGTGTCTGAGAATTTAGTTTTAATACTTTAGCGTTCTGATTTTCAAAAAGAAGAATCATAAGTGAGAGACTGAATGGATGTGGGTTCTTCAGTCAGATAACCTACTGACAGCAATCTGGTGCAGGTGAATATGAACGACTTCTTTATTTCAAGCAATATTCACATTTAACTTGAAAAAATGTGCTATCTTTGGATCTTCTGGACCATGTAAGAGCTAAGTTGTTTTCTGGTTTTGGTTCTTCAACACTGTTAGAACTGAAACTTGATGTTTACCACAGCATGCTAGTATTCTGAGCTCTTTTGGATGGGAAGATGCTTAGAAGTGTTCTAACCCTTCTCAGGAGTTTACTTAAGTGAAACCTAGAATTTTCTTCATCCTAAAAACAAAACCTTAATTTAGCAATTTGTGACTCCTTTGATTCTTCTGGCAGTGACAGAAGACTTTTTTTTGCTTGACTATGAATAATGTTACATTTTTTTCAAGTAATCCAATTTTTGCTTCCTTCTTAACCTACTTTTGGTATGTTAATGCATAATAACTTTTGGAATTCAGTAGACACACGCTTTTCAAGTTCTGAAAAAATTCCAGCCAATGTATATTGACTACTTTTTTTGCAAACACAGAAGGTAGCTCAGACTTTGCCACAGGGCTTGGCACCATCTGTGTTACCCTATAGATTCACAGTCTCTCACTATGCAAATGGAGCGGTTTGGCATGACTGTTTCTGTCCACTGTTAACCTCCTGTTCAAAATCAAATTTTGAAGGCTTAAGGGAATTCTTCTCCTGTTGGTACACAAAGGAGCCATCTGTATGGCTTCTGTGAAATTCTGTACTGTACTGAAGACTATCGATGTCTTATTCAAAGATTTGTGTTAAGACTAACATAAATTCCTTTCCTAACAAGAGTCGTACTTCAATAATACAGTTTTTAGTATGTTTGTGTCCATACATGTGTGTACGTGTGTGTTTGTATGTACTTTGTATATATAAGGAGTTTGTATTCCTTTTGTTAATGAATAGCTGTTGCTAAAAATGTGAACAAATAGTTTGCATGTCGTCTTCAACGCTAACTTACTGAGTGGGTTTTGGGTTTTTTTTGGAGGCACTGTGTGCATGTATGTGTTTTATCTGGATAGAAATAACATGAAGTAACATGTATAGCCTTGAAATGTTGATCCTTAGTAACAGTAGCTTAAATTCTTTCTCTGCTATGTTTTGCAAGTTCGCTTATTTGGTAAAAGTAAAAAGTGGTAAAAACTAGCAGCTAATGGGCTTTCTGTATTTTCTCCTCTTCTTTTTAATTAACTTAGTCACAACCACTTGCCTTCTTGGAGGAAGACATTAGGGAAGTTTTGAAAGAGGAAACTGGAACAGATATATTTCTCAAGGAGGAAGATGACTCTGTGTATAAAAGCTGCAAGCAGGAGGTAACTTCATAATAATAATTTCAGCTAGACAGTAACAGCTTTTAAATAGTATTTTACAACCGTTCTCTACAAAACATTTATTGCAGCACAATTCTTCTAAAAAAGTCAGAAAATCACTGGTCCTGGATGCATGGGAAAAAGAAGAGCTTGGTGCCCAACTCTTCACAGAAGACAGTGGTTTGGATGTACAGGTAGGTATTAATATTAATGCAATATGAGTGTGGAATTGAATGTCTTTCTCTGTAGCAGCTACAAGAGTTTTTGGTTTGAGGTTAGATTCATAAATCTATGAAGTGAGAATCACTTTTATTTTGAAATATTACTTCAACTACTTAAGCAATACTTGAACATTGGGCTTCCATTTGTTAATTCTTCCTTTCAGGCATTCAGGGCACAGAAGCAGGAAATTCTGAGTGACGTGGATGCTTAGCAGTGTTTTGTAGCATAGCTGCTTTCCATGCTAGTTATCTGTAAACTTCACATATGGCACACTGAAGCTCTCTAAACAAGTAGATGATGTTTACAGCTGTGTTTTGCATGCTAGACATTCTGGTAGATGTGATATGAGAATACCTACTTGCATACTAGGCAGCACACTTTTCCTTTTCTCATTTAATATAATAGGAAATACAATAAGAAATATCAGCCATGTAGGAGATAAAGTTGGTGACATTTCTCTTCCTGAAACAATCTGAATACCTCTTCCTCAGTGATCAAGACATCAGAAGCTCAGATATAAGGCTTCCTTGGTCCCGCATTCCTTTAAAAAGTACCCTAATATTATTCCAATAGAATAACTAAATAGCTTAATCTTTCTGTGGGAAAACTAATATAAATATTATAATAATGCATGCAGGTGTTTAATTATGAGAGTAAACGTTTATGAATCTTGATCAGGTGTTAAGCCCTGTTTAAGTACCTAAAACAACATGTGCTTAAGACGTACCATTTTCTGATTATTGTAGCTGGTTTTCTCTAAATTCTCTTCTTAAATGCTTCAGGCTCCACCATAAGCGTTTGTGTCTATTAGGTCTTAGGTGCTCTGCCACCTAGTGGAAATTCTCTGCTTCCCCAAAAACATAGCTCTTAGTATTGCTCATAGCTGCAGTTGTTCAAAACAGAAATAAAATACTGAGTGTTCTTTTAGTAATGTCTTGTTACGGCATGCTGAATTGTCCTTCACTTATGCTCAGGTTATTAAGCTAAAAATGAGGTGCACCATGATGTACTGCTACAGTGGATTGGAGGAATCACTTTTCTTCCTTTTCCAGTGACAGACAGGTGCTGGTGTAGTAGGAGTGCTCTGCTAGGAGGAGAGATGCTAGTGATATTTAATTTTAAAATGTCTTAAGTGGGAATTGTGCCTCCATGGGGAGGTAAGCTAGGAGTTAGGTCCAAGGTAGAATAAATATACAAAGGTAGTTTAACACATTTTAATGTTGTGTTTTTGTAAGCAAACAAATACTTTTGTCACTGTTGTTCTCATCTAATTTTATTCTCTAAAACTGCTGTATACCTTTCTTCTGCTTTGCTGTAGTAAGCTGGATTTTTTTCTTTATTTCCAAAAATTCTGTTAGCATGTAGAACTCATCTGCGGAATGGTCAATCCAGTGCTTATTTCAGTTCTTAAAACAGTTCTTCCCTTGATACTAGTATGGCAGCAGAAGAAATTGAGCAGAGGAAGCAGGCAACCGGCATGGTTGAGCAGGGACCTGCAGCTTAAACTGAGGAAAAAGGGAGAAATGTACAGGAAGTGGGAACAGGGTTGTGTAGCCTGAGAAGAATGTAGGGGCATTGTCTGCATGTGTAGAGATAGGATTAGGAAAGCCAAGGCACGGATAGAGCTGAACTTGGCAAGAGATGTGAAAAATAATGAGAAGGGGTTCTACAGGTACATACGCAGGGGGAGACAGGCCAAGGAGATTGTTCCCTTTCTGATAGACGAGGACAGAGCAGTGACTTCTTCAAATATGGAAAAAGCAGAGGTGCTCAATAAGTGCTTTGCTTTGGTTGTCACTGGTGGTCAGGCTCCTCAAGTCTACCAGGACGCCAAACCTCTAGGGGTGTGGGTGAGAGGAGTGGATTGCATCCCACTGAAGCACTGGAACAAGTCCGAGTCTTCCCTATGAAACTAAATGTATGTAAGTCCCATGGGGCCAGATGATATCCATCTTGGGATTCTGAAAGAGATGGCTGGTGTGGTTTCTGAGCTTCTCTCCATCAAATTTGAAAAATCATGGCTGTCTGGAAAAAGGGAAACATTACTGTCATTTTTAAGAAAGGGAGAAAGGAAGACCCAGGCAGTAAAGGCCAGTGAGCCTCACCTCTGTGCCTGGGAAGATCATGGAGCAGATCCTCCTTGTTACCATGTTAAGGCACATACGAAACAAAGAGGTGATCTGAGACAGCCAGGATGGCCCTTTACCAATGGCAGATCTTGCCTGACCAATCTGGTGGCCTTCTGTGATGGAATGAGAGCACTGGTGGACAGGGGAAGGGCAACAGATGTCATCTACTTGGATTTCTGCAAAGACTTTGACATGGTCCCTCACCACATCTCTCTCTCTAAATTGGAGAGATATGGATTTGAAGGATGGACTGTTCAATGGATAAAGAAATGGTTGGCTGGTGCACCTCTCCTATAAAGAAAGTTTGAGGGAACCGGACTTATTTAGCTTGAAGAAGAGAAGGCTCTGGGGAGACCTCATTGTGGCCTTTCATACTTGAAGGGAGCAAACAAACAGGAGGGGGAACCGCTGTTTACATAGGTTGATAGTGATAGGACAAGGGGGAATGGTTTTAAACTGAGACAGGGGAGGTTTAGGTTAGATATTAGGAGGAAGTTTTTCACTCAGCGGGTGGTGATGTCCTTGAACAGGTTGCCCAAGGAGGTTGTGGATGCCCCATCCCTGCAGGCATTCAAGGCCAGGCTGGATGTGGCTCTGGGCAGCCTGGTCTGGTGGTTGGTGATCCTGCACATAGCAGGGGGGTTGAAACTAGATGATCATTGTGGTGCTTTTCAACCCAGGCCATTCTATGATTCCATGGACTGGATTTTTTTGATTTGCGTTTTTTTTTTTTGGGGGGGGGGTTGGTTTTTACTCTGATCTCCTTATCCTTACTTTCACAGGGCTTCAACTAGAACTGAATTACAAGCTTTTTTCTTCAGCATTGTTCTGTAGTTACTTGATAAAGTCTTGCTCTTAACAACATATCATCAGCTGTAGCATGGCTCCATATGGGATGGAGAAACTGTCTACTCAGTAATACTGAACTCATGCTGGGCGCTAATCATCAGAATTGACTATGAATCGTAGTGTACACCAAGCCAGTTCACTTACATAGTGTTCATCACTTTTCCTTTCAGCTTTTTTCTTAGGGACTATCTGATAGTATTTGCTTTGTTTACATTTTGACTTCTCTGATCACAGCAGTTGAATATTATTTTTATGAAATACTAATTACTATTTATGTTCCCTATCCTTTTTTTTATTTATAGTCAGAAAATGCATATACTACATCTTTATTAATGATACCATTGTTGGAAATACATGACAACAGATGTAACTTGACATCAGAAAACCAAGACACAAATTCATCAAACAAAGCAAATGCAGTAATTAAGAAGAAACTGAATGCATGTTCTTCAAAAAATGTCAAACTGGAGAAATCCCTTCAGGTCTGATTTCGAAGTATTCTTTTTGTTTGGTTAGCAGGTTAACTATTCAACAATTTCTTGCTCTTGTTTTTTTTGTTGTTGTTGTTTGTTTGTTTCTGTCTTGTTCTAATGTCTGTCTGGAACTGTTCTACTGAATAGTTCTTTCTAATTTTGGTCAGTGTTTCCATTATCCTTATTTTTCATAAGTTGGTCGTATGTCCACAGAGTGTTTATTCATACCTAAGTTCTTTAAATACAACCCAGATGTTCAAACCGAGTGTCTTCTAACATTTAAATGTGTATGCAGCATAAAACCAGGATAGCAGAGACTTACAAGATAGGTTCAAAGAAGTCAAGCACTAAGAAAGCTTGCAGCACTGACTTGCTGGAAACTAAATCTCCATAGCATCTAAGTTTCTTGGATTTGTCCAGTGTTCACTTCATAATAATTCCAGTGGGATTTGTTAAGCAGAGTTAATCCACAGGTTCTGTTTGGTAATTGTTCTTGTAGCGTGCCTGTTCTACAACCCTGTATTTTCCATACTGTTTAAACTGTTACTTAGCTCTGACAGTGGAACCTAGTTTTTGGGTGTGTGTTTTGACTACCAGTTTTCAGGAGAGATTCTCTTTGACCTGATTTGGCACCTATAGTTTTGTCCCATAGAAGTTAATGTATAGTTTTTCTGCCTTCTCAGAACATTTACTTATCTGAATAAATTCTAAAAGTTAAAAAATAGGAAGACAGGGCACTTAGAGCCTTATCTTCCATTTTTCACTTAGCCATTATAACAATGGTGTGTTTTTAAGTACAAAGACAACAATATTATTTGCTGATCCTTTTTAATGATGAGAAAGAATAAACTTCACATAACTGTGCGATTCCAAAAAAGATTAAATGCTGTGAATTGTACTAAAGGTCAATGTGTCTGCCTGGCTGAGAACTATGCACTTCAGAATGCTTGAAAGGGGACTCAGTCATACTGTACTCACCAGTATTCTCATTGAATCATCTTTCTCTTTTCTTTCCTTCCCCAGTGGAATTTAGTTTACTAAATTCTTCTAATCACAGGGGCCTTCCATGAATCAAGGTTATGCTAAATAAATAGTGAAATTCAAATGGCTGATTTTCTCTGTGATTTTAGATGAGTTTTTCTCCCTCCTGCACATATGAGAATCTTGAATACTTCCTTATGCTACAGTCTGCTACTGTCAGTTCTGATTTCGAGCTACTAGAAATCAGTTTGAGATTCAGTGACTCATGTAAATGTGCAGGATTTGCTTCCTGGAATAAGCAGGACAAGTGGCTTTTCCATTCATTATTTTTGCTTCTAATGCCTTTACCATGTCTGGCAGTCCTTGCACAGCTGTCAGCTCAGTTCATTTAAGTCCTTTACAGTATTTTTTTCAGCTGCCAAACTCTTTTGCCTTCCTTGATGTTACCCAGACAGCTGTCAATAATGCTTTTTGCTTCTTGTTGAGCTTAGCATATTTAAAGGAGAATATATCAAAAAAGACAACTTAATTAACTACCCTTTTGTGTTTCAATTGCTGAACAAATCTGTTTTTAAGAGCATTTTTTGGTATGTTATAGCTCACTGCTGGTGAGGTGGATTTATGGGAGAATGAAGGAACTTTGTCACAAGTTTTGGTATTGTCTTGCAGAAGACAAATCCTTCCCAGTGAAATACAGTATTGCTAGAATTTCATAATTCATTATACTCTAGAAGGCTACATGAGATTTGCTTAATTCTAAAGAAGAAATGTTTTTGTTAAAAGAATAATCTTTTAAATTGAATTTTGTTTTATGCAGCCAAATTATGAATGGGAAGCTGTTGTTTATGGAAAAACAGAAGACCAGCTTATCATGACTGAACAAGCAAGAAGATATCTGAACACATACACAGCTACCAGTAACACTTCAAGGGCTCTGATACTGTGATGGTCACTGCAACTGACAACCATCTCTTTCTATTGAAATGGATTCAGTGTTGAAGGAGATGCCAGCACAATACTTGTGAATTAAGTCTTTACTTTGAGACAGCATGCTAAGGGAAACCTTCAGACTTTCTTAAAGCTTCCTTTCTTTTCTTGACTGACAAAGAACGGACACAAAACTCCTGTATTCTCTACAAAGGGATAGTACAAACAGTTCTGCAATGCATTTCTTAAATATTAAAAAAGTAATACCTTTAAATACTATAAAGAATAGCAAAGAGCATTGCAGTACATACAGAATATACAGTTTTTAGGTCTATTTTTCATATTTATTTTTTTGACTTGCATTGCTTTTTTTCTGCTAGTGTATAGAGTAGGTTCATAGGTTGTTACTGGTTTCTGAATGAACGACATACATGACTGAATGTGCTTTTGCTTATGTAGCATTTTCCTAGTATGTAAAGAAACACAATGGAGAGGTGTATAAAGGAAGGATAGAAAGTTGCACTACTAATTTTTTGGTATGCTGCAAAACAGTGAAATTAACTACAGTGTTAAATATATTTATTTGCAAATGGTACTAGAAGTAGGCAGAGAGGGGTGAATTAGGTTTTAGTGTAAAGCATCAGTATTTTCTTCATAAATCTCAAAATGAGATGATTGTTGAATGTATTGTACAGTGTGTAGTAACAAGGAAAAATCTGTAAATTGGAAAGGAGTCTTTTTATAATTTATTTTCATTTTAAAGCTTAAATGTAGATATTTATATGTATGCAGGTTGTCTAGAAGCCAACGTTGTTTCCTGTTAAAACAGCAGAAACGAAAAAAGGACAAGTTTAAACCTTTAACCTTAAAGTATGGTATAGCAGAAGAATGACAGAGCTGAAGTGTACAAATCTATACTGTATGTTACATCTACATAAAGATTGCACTATACCCCTTAAATCATGTTGGTCTACAAAATAGTTACAAGGTATACCTGCAATATACAACTCTTCCCATACCTTGTTTTAATATATTTAGAAAAGAAGGCTATGGTCCGTTATGTGACCTAGAAGTACTTTGTCCTGCATAGGTACTAAAAACTAATGCATTTTATACCTTATTATTATTATTATTATTTTAAAGAAACTTGGCACCTTGGATCTCAAAACAGTTGTATCTGCACTTAAGTTTGACCATTATATACTTACTAAATGTTTGAAGAGCAAAGAACGTCTTTTATTTATGAAAATCTTGGTCCTTATTTAAAAGTATACAGGTCACAACAGTTGCTTTAGTTGCCTATTTTAGGTATTTGCACTTATTTTGTCTTTTTCTTTTTGAAGGAATGTTTGCATTTGGTTTTGTTGTAGAAATTTTTATGTAGTTAATTTCTAGCAAATGGCAATGGTGTGTTATCAACAAATACTGACAGGTAAATAGAATTGTACACTGTAGTTTTAGCTATTTATGATTCAAACACTCTTCCTCTCCACTCCCGGGTGTGCTGCTACAGATGGTGGCAGAATCGGCTTGCTGCTATGAGAGATGGAAAGAGCGAGCATCGTATGCACTGTACGTAAAATTACAAAAATGATGTCAGGTTCTCTAGTTAACTTAATGAGATCAACCAGTACTATGCAGGGTGTGGAAAGTATTCCTATCATTTTAATATCAAAGATGGTAGAGAATAATTTATTGGTGGGGAATTTTAACACATGATGAGTCGACACAAAGAAAGTAATTGGTTATTTAACTTTTTTAAACATCTCAGAGCTTATACAATCCTTATTTTTAAGAGTTTTTTATTTTATCTTAAATATTAAATATTCACCTGGCTATGATAGTAGTAGGCATAAACCTTTTTAACAGTTTTTAATTCAGACCAAAATTTTAAGGAGGAGGACAGAGGGGAATCCTATACCTGATGGGATCAGAAAAGATCCATCATGCCAAGATTACTCACCAGTGAGATCCAAGAGGAAGGAACTGGAATTCTTGGCAGTACTAGATTTAGTTGTACATTACCACAGTGGATTTAACAAAAACATTTTATGCTGGAGACTGCATTTAATTCTCCAAGGGCGAAAGAACTTTAAAGAGAACAAATATCCAGAACATGGATGATATATTTCAGCAGAAATGGTATCATAAAAGCTCCCTATTCTGAGATTAAGCATAGATTTATTATAAGTAGTATTCATTTGGTTTGGTATTGGTTGGATCATCTAGTTAACTCCTATTTTGTTTCTTTAGCAAGAAGGTTTTAATCTTTGATGTCGGGCATCTTTTATTATTTTTTGAATGTTGTGTGCATTTGCATTTCTTTCAGTTTGTAAGTAGACCACATGCAGCAGCCAAACTTGCATGAAAACTAAATACATATTACTCAATTACTTTTTTTTTGTTTTAAGGTTTGACATGATGTACAACAAACACCTTGTTTATCTTAGTTTTTGTTGTACTACAAACTTTTATGTAAGAGAATCTCACATACAAGGCAGACCATATTAATGTCAGAAATAAAGCATCTATGTACCAGGTTACTGTATGTCCCTTTTGTTTGAGAACTTAAATACTTGGTGCTGTTTAAAGCAACATTTATGCATGCACGTGATGCTGCAAGTCGCATAACATTTTCTGGATTGGGTCCAGAGAAACATGGATCACATGTACCATTGGGTTACACTGCAAGGTGGAGTCCTGTGGCAGTACATGCTTCAACCCAGACTACATGTAAGTCTCCTTGTATTTGGTTAATACTTTTTGTCTTTCAAGATTTCAACACAGATATTTACATAGGGGAGGCAGTCAGATGGATAAAGAATATTGTTAAAGCTTTTTTGCATTCCTACCATTTTGTATGGTAGAAATGATATTTTAGTGTATGTGTTTTGGTCTTGGAAGTTAAAAGCAAGTGTAAGTTGTATCATGTGATTTTTATTTTTATTTTTTAAATACAAATACATGTTAAACTGAATTAGACTTTATTTCTTCTTGGCTGTGGCTGTGCTAGCCAGATTGCTGTGTGAATATCCCACAGACCAGTCCATGTTTGCATGCTTGAAGTGTTCCATTGCTTGGGACACTGAGGTGGGCAGATTGTGCTCTTGTGGCTGGCAGAAATCAGGGTGAAGCACAGGTAGATGAGTGAAGACTCTCCATGGATGTGGCTGGCTAATCTGTTTTTCCTGTGACAGCTTTGATCAGTGGAAAAAATGAGAGCCCAATTGCCAGAAAGCCAAACGTGGAATAAACTACAACCTATGTTTGACTATACAAAGACTCTGGGAGCTTTACTCAAAGGCTTGGTTTTATTTAGAAGAAGTGGTCTTTAGGGAATTGATTAGTTTGAATGAGCCCAATTCCTACTACTATTAGTCTGGTTGTACACAAGAATAATTGCACTTGAGCTGTGCCAAATCAGAACTGATCCAATGTTGTGACTGATAAAGCTTCATGAAATGAGACTTCTAACACTGGACATTGGCATGACCATAGCTGCACCATATATGTGACCAAGGTCCAACACAACATGAACAACAAATACTCTTAGAGTGAAATTTATTTCAGCATTTAGTTTTGTAGCAAACATTCAGATAGAAGATTGGTATACAGGCAGTAAGCATACTAATGTCTTCTAATGCTAGACCTCACTTTAAATATTTTTTTAAGTTTCCTTGACCTTGGATAAGCTTAAGCATTGCAGGCTTAAATGCTCACTTTCATTAGGGAGCTGTGGATTATTATTCCTGTGCCAGATGAGCCAAAAGAGAGGTCCCTCTTGGAGCTGCAGCTTGCTGGTCTGTGTGGCTTCCCCTGGAGAATGCCAGCCTATCCCTCCAGTGGGTTGGACTCTTGCCCTGCAGCTGGGGGAGAATAGGATCCTTGTAGTTCTGCTAGCATCATGTGCTAGAAACAGCTTTGGAATTTATACATTATGTTCACTTTATATCAAGTTAAAACTTGAATGCTCATACCCACTGTAGTCCACCTTAGTGATTATAAAGAGACCTCTGTGCTACAGCTTTTGTGTTTAGAGTTAGAGATGTACAATATGGCATTTCTCAGGATCAACTTCGGTTGGTTGGTTGCTTTAATTCCATTTTTTCTTCTGTTTCATCGCTGTTTGTGTTTTCAGAGAGGTGTGGAGCTGGGTAGACTTCCTTGCTGTTAGACTGTATGACTCCTGAATACAATTGCTGTAGCAAAAGAAATTATGTACCTGCTGCTGCCTTTTATGGAATTTCAAGTTTCTTCTATACAGTCCCCAGGATTGTTTCCCCTATTCCTGCTTTTCTGTGTTTTCTGACAGCAGTGCAGATGGAAAGAATAGATATTAAAACCGAACCAACTAGGCCAAACAGAACAAAACAAAGCAAGCTGGTCATTGAAAGAACGTACTCATAAACAACGTGCCTCAAAGACCTCTGTAGGAACTACATGTACTAAGTGAGCTGTGCAGGTGTCATCCCGAGGCAGTGTGAACACAGAGCTGTACCTGTGCCTGTCGTGCCCTCCCGTGGGTGCAGCCTGGCAGCCTCTTGGTGCTGCCCGAGCAGGACGGCGGTGTGCTGGCTGCCTGGGCGCCGGGCAGAGCAGCCCTTGAACCCACCGCCCGCAATTTACAAGTGAATGCCATCTTCTCCGGGGCCATACGGAGGGAGCCGGTGTCTGCACGGCCCACAGCACCAGAAGTAGGCCAGTCTGTGCCTAGCCCCTGCGCTGGCGAACGGCCAGGCTTTGTGTACGCCAGACACCAGATGGGAAGCAATTATGAGTGTGACAAGCGGGTCATCTGGCAGACACTGCGCGGACCTGCTGCTGCATAATTTTTGGCGGGAAGGGGAGAGCTTTCTCTTTCCTTTTTTGTTGCTCACACAACCTCTCTTTAGAGCAGGCTCCTCGGGGAGCATGCAGGGGTTGGACGCAAAGCGTCCTGTGTGTGCCGAGTTTGTGCTCCCTTTGTGCCCTCTCTGGCACTGAGCAGAGCTCAAGCATTTTCACTTGGCCAGCAGCAAGCAGTGCTGTTCTGTGGCGCGCAGTTGGCAAATACCGGCCTGCAGTGCTGGCACGAAGGCCTCACTGGCCTGGCAAAACACATGGGAAGGAGGCCTGCGGCACAGCCCCATGGAGAGGCTATCCCTCTTCCCCCCAGCACCCTTCCCTCCAGTGGGGGAGCTCACATGAGAGAGCAGCCCAGCTCTCCCCAAACCACCCTGCAGGGAAATTGGAGGGCTGGGCAGTGAGTTGGGAGCAGCTCTGGAGCAATAAGGGCCACAGTGGACACCAGTCTGTGAAGAGGAGTTTTGCCAGCCTGTGCAAATCAGCTTAACTGCATCCAGCTGAGGCTGACAGTGCAGCCCCTCCACTGACAGCATGTGGATAATTGCACTGGGCGAATGTGTAAAATGCGTTCCTTGCTCCCCTGCTGTTGCCTGGTGAGCTGGAGAAGAATTTGAGAGGGGTCTGGGGTCCATTGGGGTCATGCTTTTGGGGAGGCTGGGGTGCTGCCTGTTCTGGGGCAGAGGTACTGCAGTGCAGGGCTGAGCTGCCAGAGCTGGAAATGGTGCTCAGCTGGGCGGCTGGGTCCAGAGGCTCAGTCCAGCTCCTGGCAGACATGGCACTGTGGTTTTCTCAGTGATTTTCCTCCTGGTGTTTGCCACTGGAAGAGGAGTGGGGCAGGATTGGAAGGGCAACCAGGGGGCCAGCACCCACAACCTCAGCAGTGTCTGATCCTGCTCAGTTTCCTGTGCTTTGGTGCTGGGCTCTGCAGTGAGCACACCCCTGCTCCAATGCACTCAGCCCTGACAGCAGCTTGGTTCAGCAGTGGGTCCATTGGCCTGCAGCAATCCTGGCCCCCTGCATCTGCCCTGTTCAGACTCCTGGAGACAGTCAGCATTCACAGCAAAGGCGTATGCTGCAGAGTTGCTTAGAGCCAGCTTAAGTAGTCAGGAATTAAAAGAGTATAAGAAGCTGAAGAAAAATTACAATGAGCATGTAAGGAATAGGAATGAGAAAAAAGGATAATATTAATTTAAGTCTGCAGAATTAAATGAGCAAGGTCAGTGGCATACTTAGATGCTGGTGTCACTGTATAGCTCCAAAATGCTGCTAGCTGCAAGGACATGGATCTGCCTGCTGGGGAGAGTTCTTAGGTTTGAAGCCAAATCTATGTACACAGACCCACCAGACTCAGGTGGTGGCTGGACGTGAGTACTTTCTGTTGTCCCCTGGTATCTTTTTCTCCTTTGACCCTCAGAGGGAGTACTTGGGATATATGTGTTGTTCTGACTTACAGCTCAGAACAGAACATTTGCAGATAGTGCTTGTTGTGAGATTTAGGTTTGCAAAGCGAGATAGACAGAAGGATGAAAGTGATTGCGTTGCAGTATGGATTTGGGGCCTTGGTGTTTCTCCTGTGAATAACCTCAGAATAGACTCTGCTGAACGTGAATAAAGCTGTTGATTTACTTAAGCAATATGAGGGCTGCAAAGCAGTGAAGCAGACCCCAAAATCTGCTACCTGTGGTCACCTGGCAAGCTTGGCTGTATAGCATCAGCCTGCATTGGGTTGGTTGGATGCCAGTCACGTTGCTGCTCACGACTGCCTTGCTGTGGCAATGTCTCATCTTTCCGCCAAAGCCCAACCCTTTTTACCAAGTAATACTCAGACAGTGATGCTGAAAACCTCTATTTAGGCCTGAGGTAAGTGGAAAAAGTGCAGGGTCCATAGGGGCAGACATGAGCAGAACGTTAAAAGGCACAGACCCAAGGCTGGCTTGTCTACCTGTGTGGCACATTCCAATTTGCTGTTTAAAGCCACCTAAATGTAACACTGTTGGAGAAGGTCCAGAGGAGAGCCACGGAGATGATTAGGGGAGCACCTTCCCTATGAAGACAGGCTAAGGGAGAAAAGAAGGCTATGGGGTGACCTCATTGCAGCCTTTCAGTATCTAAAGGGAGCCTACAAACAGGAAGAGAATCAACTCTTTGAAAGGGCAGATAACAGCAGGACAAGGGGAAATGGTTGTAAGTTGAGGGAGGGAAGATTTAGGTTGGATGTCAGGGGGAAATTCTTTACTATGAGAGTGGTGAGGTACTGGAACAGGCTGCCCAGAGAGGTTGTGGATGCCCCGTCCCTGGAGGCAGGTTGGATGGGGCCCTGGGCAGCCTGGTCTAGTATTAAATGTGGAGGTTGGTGGCCCTGCATGTGGCAGGGGGGGTTGGAGATTCATGATTCTTGAGGTCCCTTCCAACCTTGTCCATCCTGTGATTCTGTAACATCCCCAGGGCTGGGAGCTTGATTTTCCCCTGGCCACCAGCTCTGAGACTTGTCTGCATTTTTCCCTCTCCTGTGGCACTGGTGATGTCAAGGCCCCCATGGCCTTGCATGAGCTGTGTGTGGCTGAGCTGGGTGGTGCCACTGACAAGGAGAGTGCTTTCCTGCTTCACTTTGGGTGGTGTGGAGTGGTATTTGTCCAAGTATCCTGCTGGGACATGTATGGAACAGTTCTAGTGTAATGCTCTTTGGATGCTTTGCATGACTATTTCTGTGGGAGTCATTGTGTTTCAGGACCCCTATAGCTGTGCTCGTTACCAGAGTGTGGTACAACTTGACAGCTGTGTGAGTCTGCTCTGACTGGATGGACATCAACATACTTTCTTGTGGTAAATAAAAGGAAATACAGTAACGACATTTGCAGTGTATGGTGGTGGCTGGGTGATAGGATCGCTCAGGGTGCACCGGCTGTGACAGGGTTTGTGCATGTGCTACTTTCCAAAACACTCTGCTTAAACCAACACTGCATAACTAAATGTGCAGGAGCTGAGCTGCAAGTTTTCCCTCCGTTGAAGGGCCTCTGGGAGAACCTGTTTAGGGATTCTGGCTGCCAACCTGATGTCTAGCTTTACCACACACTTCTCTTACATGCTTTATTCAAATGCATGGAAAAGGAGATTGGAAAGCAGAGGGTGTGGCTCCTTTGCACATCAGATGGAGGAAGGATGTGTCCAAGTCATCTTGAGGCTCCTCCAAAACCACTGTATTTCATGGAAAGTTGCAGATGTCTTTTTTCCAGCACTGTCTGTAGTTACATGCCTGTTGTACCCAAGCAGTGGGCACCAGGAACTTTGTGTTAGCATTTATACCCAGGATTTTGAATTTGCCTTTTCTCTGTCTGTTATTAGTAGTCATCACTGGGTCCTGAGTGAATGGCCTCTGCTCTGGCCAGCAGGTAGGATGGAGTTGGGACAATTCAGGTGCTGGTGCAGCAGCAATCGGACCGTAACTGCTTTGTAAGATGTGGCTTGGTGAGTCCTCAGTCACACTGGAGGAGTTTGTTTTACGTCCTTAGGAGAGAAAAAGCATCTCCTGAGGTGCCATGTGGCCTCTGTGCATCTCTGCTTCCCACTTGAAGACCTGGTAAGCACCCAACCAGAAACACAACCACCTTAGTGTGCTGCTAGCAAAAGGAGTGAAAATTTTCCCAAATTTCTTCTCTGTCTATTAGTAAAATCCTGGGGACCACTTTGTCTTTTCTGTCAAAGGGCCTGCCCATGGAGGAGAATATTAGAGGCTTATTTCTTATTTTTTCTCCTTTCTGCTATATTTGTATCTCTTCCACTATTGAGATAACCTACCCCAAACATGCTGTAGTCAGCTAAATAGCTTAACATTTCTATTTATGACATAAATTATTAAAAGTAAAGCTTTGATATTAGCTGTCACCATCTCAATTAAAACAGGCACTGAAAGAGCCAGAGCACTGGTCAGCACCGTTGTTAAGGGTTTGTTATAAACAAATCTTCCACCAACTTGCTTCAAATCTGGTTGGTAAATATACTTGCATCCAAGCTTACAGAGACAAATCCAGATATACAGAGATAACAGGACCCTGGGAGGGAGTTATAGAAAAGCAGAGCTGCAGTTTTCACAGGAAAGACTGTCTTTACTCCAAAAAATCCCTTGCAGGGCTTTGTGCCATCCAACAGTTGCGGATAGACTTGCTATGATTAGTGCTGAACTTCAGGCTGAAGTAGTACCTTGAGATTTAGGCTGTTTTTGCTTCGTAATTTTGTTTTGTTTGACAGCCTTTGTTGCTGGGACGACTGCTTTGATGACGGCATCGTTGCTTCCTGACCTCCGCCTTGCTCTCCATGGCACGGAGCAGCAGCAGCAGGCTCTGCAGAGCAGGATTTTGCAGCGTCAGCTCTCAGCACGACTGTGCCTGAGTGGGTATGACTGTGCTGAGGGCTGACTTTACCCAACAGTGCCCGCTCAGTTGCACAGGGAGGCAACGGGCACGTTGCAGGGCCTTTTGCATGTCTATTCTGCTTTATGGTCCAGTGCATGCCCCTCACAAAAAGGGGGGCATCAGGCAAACTGACTGTGCACTGCCTTTTGCTGTTTCGCTGCTATGCAAAACGTGACTATGCAAGTAGGAAAATGTTGGTCTAAAATAAAACAGAGTAAACTGTGAGGCAGGTGGGCCCCATGTGCAGAGTGCCTGGCCCAGGCTGGCGACGATGGGGTGTCAGGGCCACTTCTCTGCCTTTGCATCAGTCTTGTTTGTAAGGCTGCTAAAAATGTTGCCTTTCTTGGGGGGGAGCCAACATGACCGCTGAAAGGAGGGACATCCAGTTCATGCTGATTTGTTCTTGTTTGAGCTCAGCTGCTAGCTTTATTTTTCTGGGCCTTCAGCTAACTTTATTAAACATTCAGCTCTCTTTTCTTTCTAAACTCTAAGCTCTGTTTTTAATTTTAGCAATCTATGTACCCGTTCATTTAAATTATAGTTCTGCCACTTAAAAAGAAAAAAAGAAAAATAAATTATAGAGTTGTGCTGCTCACTTGCGAATATCTACAGAGTTCATGTTGAGATTTTAAAAATCTCTCATAAAATATATATGATTATTTGGCATCTGTATCATTTATGGAGTTTGCATAGAGCTTTGTGAGCTGGGATTTCATCTGAGAAATCTGACTTGTTCCATTTTTGTTTGTGTGTGAGAGTCGAGATGTTGTAACTCTTTTGGCTGGGTAACTTAGAGATGTGAAATTTGTCATGCAAATACCAGTGTTCCATTTAAAAATGTTTTCTGTAAAAAGTCTATGCTATTCCCTAAATCAAAGATGTCTGTGAGTGGCACTTCTGGTAAATCCCTTTGCTACACAATCTGTAGAGCGAAAGCAAAAGGGGAAGGAAGGCAGGCAAAGCATATCTGAGATTTTTTTTATGCATCGGTAAGAATTATTGTATATGGTACCCTCGCTTTAAATTCACTACAGTTTATTTAAATAAAGTGGTATGCAAATAATTGATGGATATTTTAAGGAGTAGCTCTGTCGCAAAGATGTTTTCGAAGTGGTGAGCAGAAATTAGAAGCTATTTTTGGAAATGAAATACAAATTACTGCAAGCTTGATGCTAAACATAGCGGGCTATCCTCATGCTATTTTAGTCATGTGCATGCCCCAGTTTGTATCTCTGTAGAGCTGGGGAACCAAAAAAATTGTGAAATGACGAGAAACGTGTCTGAAAAATGCATCCTCCCATAGATGTTATGAAGTGTGACAAAATGCATATGCCAGGTAGTGCCAGCAGCCATGCCCTGAGCTGCTTTTCTGTCTTTGGGCAAAATGGCACGGTTTGCTTACTTCATGATCACTATTTCACATTTTTCTGATGGTGTGCTGGTGCTCATCCAACATCATTTTCTATATGGGTTCATCTGGAAATGACACTGCCCTGCCCACATCCCATACCCATCTACATCCCATGCCCTGCTCATGCTAATGTTTTTATAGGCTGACAAGGTGTCCAAAGTCCAAGTTGGTGAAGGAAGCCAATGCCATACATTTTCTTTTTCCTACTGTTTTCAAAGTCTTTCTCTTCACAGGCTTGAGTCTGCTCCTCCAACCTGAGCTCTGGTGCTCCTTTGCCACACACCTCATGTTGGGCCTTGTGCTTTCCATGGTTCAGTGTATGATTTTCAAATGCTTGGCTCTGAGGTAAGCTGAGTGAATTTGCTGAAAATAGAGAGCACTTGGTTTTAGTTTCTACTAAAGCTTTAAATACCCTTGAAGAGAGTCTCTTTTCATGCTCTTATCTAATGGGAGGCAGGTGATGCCGCTCACCTCCCATTGCCATGAGGAAACTAGATACCATGTCCATGGTGCACTTGGATCATATGAGCAAATGTCTGTGTAATCACAGAGTTGCAGGAGTTGGAAGGAACCTCAAGAGACCACTGAGTCCAACCTCCCTGCTAACACAGGTACCCTACAATAGGTTGCACAGGTAGGCATCGAGCCAGGTCTTGAATATCTCCATAGAAGAAGACTCCACAACCTCCCTGGGCATTCTGTTCCAATGCTCCATCACCCTTACCATAAAGAAGTTCTGCATGTAACATCTGCCAGGGCTGTTCTCCAAGTATCTACTTAAAAATGATGACTTCTCCACTAGTACAATACTGGATCTGTTCACAAATGCACACTTTTGGGCTCTTTTTGGGGAACAAAGTTTGCACTCTTTGCCATGAGTTGTGCTTGTTCCTCAGTGTCACAAAACCTGCCTTTATTTCCAACTAAATCCTTCCCCAAAATCACTGAGACACATATGTTACCACATTACTTGTTTTTCTTTTTTGTATGGACAGAACATATTTTATTTAAATCAATAAAATAGTATCTACTACAATGCAAGAAATCTTCACAGCAGTTCCTGCAATACAGAGAAATTTTGTCCTGTAAAATCTTTCCTCCACTTGCAGACCCAAGTTATAAATTAAATAAATAAGGAAACCGTAAATACACATGTCAAGATACAGCAACTGTGACATAGAAATATCAATTATTTCTTCTCCATCCTTGTACTACTTAACGCTATTAATTAACAGAATGAACTACTAAGATACAATTCTCAGCAGACAAAACTCCTGTGCTCTTCAGGTCACGTTAGCTACATGGGCAGGTATCATGAATGCTCAATGTTAACTATCCCAAATACAGCGAATGGACACTTCCCTCTGTCTGCTTTTCATTTTTGCTTTGCTTGGGGAATGAGACCAGTTATTACCATCTTCCTTACTCCTTGAATGTCTCTAGTGCTGTGCAAGTTAATAGTCCCACTGAATTTACTCAGTTTACCTGTTCACATTAAAAATAGTAGGTGCCTACAGGCTGCTGACAGGATTTCAGGGGGCAGGGGAGGGGGCAGCATGGTTGGTGATATTTGTAAAAGACATTTCAGGAAAATCTTGGGGCTGGCTGCAGCTCTGTTCAGCCGTGGAGGACTTGATGTTGGCAGGGTTAAACAATCCAGACAATTGCACAGGGGCAGTGGGTCAGGCTCCAAGGTAAAGGTGTGGTGAACCCCTGTGATGGGTTCACCTCCTATTGCATGTAGTTAAAGAAGAGCTGTGTGCTGCTCTGCTCCCAGGAGAAACCAAGGAAGCAGGAGAGGAGCTCATCCCTCTGGGGTCTCTGTCGAGCTGCTGGGCCAGAACAGGACTGCTGCCTTTGGTAAGAAGAAGGGGAGAGGCGGTGTGACTTCTAGCCACAGTGCTGTCTGATGGGCAGCTGATGTATTTTATGAAAGCCTGATTCCTCACTCCTCTTGGCAACCTCCAGACTGAGAGACTGGATCTGGCATAGTATGTTTTTGAACAAGGCCTTCTAGCCTGCCCCAATGCCTTTTCCAGTATATGCCTGCTGGGGATGTGTGTTCTCTAAAGCAAACTGGGTACCAGACTGCTGCAGTTGCTTTCACATCACGCAGACTTTGCTTTCTTAGGTTATCAAACTGTGAACCTTTCCTGTGCACCTCTCCATACCACACACAATAAAGCCAGTGGACCTGGTTGCTTTTTCCCTCCTTTCCCTCCTGCCCAGGCTGCACCTCTGGTTTGGTGACCCCTAGCTGTGGATCCCTGCTAAAGTCTGTAGGCTTAGGCAAACCAAAATCCTGTGCAATAAGTGCAGGGGAGCACTCATGTGGGACAAGTATTGTTCCTGACTAATATAATATTGTCTGTAGTACTACTGAAGTCTTTTTATATGATCTTCTTTTGAAAGAAAAAAAAAACCAAGGAACTGTGATCAGCAATTTCTAAATTAAAAAGAAAAAAAAAGAAAAAAAAGAATGGGGTTGAAATTCTATTAAATCCATAAACAAAGATCTCCTATCAGCAAATGTTGCATATTTCACATGCAGTTGTCTAGTTGTATCATTTATGTATTTTCTACTATCATTTGTGCACTTTTAAAAATATTCTGTACCACACAGACAGTAAGCTGCTGATTTAGTATATGTGTTCTATGGAAGAATGTATTTGTTGAGGTTATTCAGTTGCTCATAGTTTGACCTGGTAGGGCACTAGAACATCAACCTCTGGCCACATAGATAAGTTTAGTAAATGCAAACTTACTCAGTTCTGACTCACCCATTCCTTTAAAATTTTTCCATCTTTTACTCCTTGAAACATCAAAACTGAGGGAAAAATATGTTTAGCATATGCCATTGATCCAAGCATATCATGTGTTTTTTATCTCATATCTCTAAAGAGAGGATATGTGAGGGGGAAGGAGGACAAAAGTGGTACACAATGAGCAAAGCCCTGGCACTTAATGGCACTCAATAACGAAAAGAGAACTGTAACCTTACAGAAGAACACAAACATCTTGGTTGGCTTCTCTTGTGTGTCTGAGACGATTCAGACAGGATGCATACAATAGGTCAGCAATAGTTTCAGCATCACTGAGTCGAGATGTGAATCTGGTGAGATATTTGGGATTCTAGTGTATCACAACAAAGAAAGGCTGATACGTTGCATCATACTTACCATTTTTACCTTAATTAGCCTTTCTCCTACTGTTCTGAGGCAATGGCAGCAAGTAATGAAAAGGATATCTTTTTCCTGGGGAGCTGTGCTGTGTATGTTCCTTCATCAATCCTAGAGCACCTCGTCCTAGCTAAAGGAACTTTTGTCTTTTTGAGTGATGTTGAGACTTATCAGTCTGCCTCAAAGGCACTGTTTGTTGCTCCCAGGTACTCTGACTTCTTCTTGTGCTTCATCCACATCTTCCTCAGCAAGCTGGGCGTCCCGTACAGGCTGCCTCCCGTCAGTGGCAGAGAAGCTTCTGCTCCTGGTGTCATGTTCAGGTCATACTCTGCCATCTTCCTCAAGCGCTGCCTACGGCTGGCAAATAAAGCACAGGAGGGCTGGCATAAAGCATTTATCTCTGTGGCTTGTGCCCATCTTTACAATGACCAACCACTGAAACCCAATGGTTGATCATTGTCCCCGTGACACTGTCACAATGAGTTCAAATGTCACCCAGGTCCATTTCTGAGTTAACCATCTACTGATGAGATGCATTTACACGATGGTCAAACTGTTCCTTAATTATGTTTTAGAGAGAAAACAGCACGGACTTACTCTTCTGCAAGTGGATGGTCATCCATGGTTGATCCTGTGAGAGCTGGCTTCGCTGTGATGGGGAGGGCGAGCGATGATGGAGGCTGCTGGAGGGAAAAGCAACAGCGCTGATGAGTAAAAACCCAGGATTAGTCTGAGAAAAGAGGCTGTTTTTTACAACAATGAATAAATACTGTATATCTCTTAGCAAGGGAACAAAGATTAGATCCTGACTGCTGTACACTTGTCCACACAAACACTGTTTGCTCATGTGAATGGTCACCCTAGCTTCAACACAGTGCTTGTATGAGCATGAATTTCTCTTACCAGAATGAAGCGGGAGCTTTGCAGAGATTTTTATTCCTTATTTGTTATGCCTGGGTTCCTGAGGAACTAAGGCTTTCATACAGGTCTCTAGGACTGGGCAGGAAGCAGCTTTCCCAGCCATCACCATTTCTTGAGCCTTAATGGACATTTCCCCTGAAATGGATACTTTTCAGTGTGCGCTGTAAGTATTTCAGGACTTCAAGGAATTTGAAATTACTATTGCAAACATTCATGGAAATTTGACCAGGCTGATTGTTGTGAAGTGCAATTAATTTAATTTGCAATTAATTTAATTGCACAGAATGCTGTTAATTTTGACCATCCTACAATATTGAACAGCCATTTTCCTTGTGCATAGCCCAGCTGCAGGCTAGCTCATACATTGTAACCATCTGAAAGGGTATTTTAAGGCATAAACTTTCTGTAGTTGGTCAGAAACTTTTCAAAAGACTATTTTCTGCTTGAAAATCTGTGTTTTGTTTTGTTTTTAAATGAGGGCTTTTGAAAATTTTTTTTGTAAGGAAAAGAGGAGGGGAGGAAAATATTTTACTGAAGCTGAGTCATTCTGAACCAAAACATTTTCTCACTACTAAAAAACAAATTTTCAGATTTTGTACAATGATTTTCCCATTGATGCTTTCAATTGATCTGTTCGTCTTTTCGGCATTGCATTCTGCAGAGTATGAATTGTTTGACACATCTCCATCCTAGAAATCTGTGTTTCCCCAGTTCATGTGATGCCCTGAGAAGCAAGAAGCTGATTCCTCCCAGGTCTTGCAGGTGGCTAGGCATGCAGCAAGGCAGCCTGCCTGCTCCCACCCCACAGGCAGCTGTCCTGCTCCCAGCTGTGCAGCCCCTGGCATCAGTCACCTCTCAAAGCTGTAAAGAAGACCAGGAAACCTGCAAGTGTTGATGTAGACCAACACACTGTTACTGTGGGATGTGTTAACAGGTGTTAGGCTTTAAGATCCATCAGACAGTGGTATTTCATATTGCTATATTCACTTACCAAAGGTTTCCCATTTGACTGGTGATTACAAGGTTTGGATGTTTCTTGTTCAGTTATTCCCACTGTCAAACATAAGAAACAGGGTATTATCAGTATAAGTATCCCATTGGCACAGCTGGTATTAAAAGCATCCACATACTTATGTCAAGCATGAAAACAGCCAAGATTCAGATTATAGTCTGACCAGATTTGATTACAGCCAAAGGTGCAAAAGTTTTCTTTTTTTCTGATCATGTACTATGATGTCAAGATGAGTGATATTGAAACTGCTTAGTAATTACAGAAAATCATTTAGCTGCCCCTAGACTTTTCAAATGAGACAAGGAACTGTGCTTAGACCAATTGGAAGCTCTTTCCTACTGCTAACACTTATTGTATGTGCATGTGTATGTGTACACATATGTATGTATGTTCTTTAAGGTCTTTTCCAACCTGAGTGATTCTATGATTCTATGTATACACTTATATATATATATAAAGTGTGCAGGTTTTGTGCACTGTGGAGCTCCCCACCAGGTTTGTCCTGTGTAGGAGCAAGGGGTCATTCTCCTGTCTGAATTGATCCAAGCAGTCACAGACAGCAGGCTATGTTACAGCCAGCACATCACAAGGAGGGATTTTAACCTCTCTGTCTGCCTGTTGCTGAGCGGGAAATCTCTGCTGTCCTCAAGCCTGGAGGTTAGCTTGCTGTTAGAGCGAGCACCCAGCCAAGAACTTATCCACGTGGAAATGTTCACTGCCATTCCTGCTAGTTGTGCCAAGGAAATAAATCAAGGAGGGATTCCAGACTTATTCCCATGGAGCCAAACCCTCCCACGTGGCTGTGGGACTGTGGATTGCTTTTTTTCTCCTCTTTTTTTTCTGCTCCTGGCCATTTTGAGTTGTCTGCTCTTTTTTAAAAACAGTATTCAAGTAAGAGAAGAGGATTTACAGAAACACCAGGATTCACCAAGACAGACAATACAATAAGATTCACATTTGCTGCTACCAATGGAGTATAAGCAATGACTGGAAGCATCAGAAATAATAGAGATGCTGCTTATAGCACTGTCCCCAGCATGACTTAAGAGTCAGAATTGTCTTGTCCTTCTGGGGGCAATAGTTGACTGTGATAAACATCTTACTAACCTTTCTCCTCCCACTCTCCCCCATCAGTAATTCCATTAGGTACCTAACTGTATCCTTCACATCAAATTTTAATTCAATAGCTTCCTCTCATCTTGTGTATTAGGTACTAACAGTATTCAGAAAGTGGCTCCAGGCATCAGTGCTCCAGCTTTTTGTTTATTTGTTTTACTCTTATATTATCTGATTCTTCCCCTCAGCATTTCATTTTTTTTAGATCCAGAAAAATGTCCTGGCCAAGTTTTGCAAAATATTTAAGCAAAAGTAAGGCCTTGTGGCTTCTGTTTGGTAAGTGCTCAACAGTGGTGGTGGAGTGCATAGTTAATGCCACTTCCAGAAGGTGCAATGGAAACCAAAGCATGGGATGAGGAGTTTCCACAACTTCTATGCTGACTTAGCTCTATATTTCCAAGATGAGCACCTGTACAAAACTGAGTATTTTTTCCCTGTAAAACAAATGCATATGTACACATATATAATTATTTAATCAATAACCATGTGAAGCAAAGCACAGCTTTGGGTGCTGTTAGGAGTTTATTGTTCTGGCCTTCTACTCTTGGCTTCCTGCATGCTAGAATTGAATGTTCTTCTGCTTTTATATTTGTGTGATGTTTCTAATGCTAGTAATAAGCATACTGATGTTCTCATCTGTACTATTTGCACATTTCTCACTTACTGTGAAAAACTGTTTGCTTATTACCCAGAATTCAATTTGTACTTTACTAAGTCTGAAATCTCCTTATATTCAATGGTAACTGCCTATGAAACAAGCATGGAAAATACCAAAGATGGAACCATTTCCAGTAGAGATTTGAAGAATGTTTTTGAGAGGTGAGATTTATGTAGAGGTCACATTTGTATAGAAATTAATGAAAATAGGAGATGTATCTTGGGACAAACATTTATATCTCACTTTATATGACATTATGCTGGCTCTCCAGCTGTTTAGAAACAACTGAGATACCTTTCCAGATTCTTTCATGGTATCTCGTTCTCTGTGAAGGTATTTGTTAATACAGTGCAAACTGAAACCAGAAGCTGTAGCACACCATTGCAAAGAGCTATTTTCATTCTCATGTAAGTATTTGCAAACACTTCTTCTTTCCTCCCCTTAAAAAGTTGAATTTGTAAAACAAATTCAAAAGCAATCAAAAGCAATGGATCACAAGAACTGGACCACAGTTATTTCATCCACCAAAGATCCAGCCTTTGAGATTTGGTCTCTTATTTGTGACCAGAAGCCATCTTTCCATAGACATTCTGCCTCATTCAATGCACCATGCAGTGTTCACTCACAGAATCACAGAATCACAGAATTGCCAGGGGTGGAAGGGACCTCAAGGATCATGAGTCTCCAACCCCCCTGCCACATGCAGGGCCACCAACCTTTCCACCTAATGCTAGACCAGGCTGCCCAGGGCCCCATCCAATCTGGCCTTGAACACCTCCAGAGACGGGGCATCCACAACCTCTCTGGGCAGCTGTTCCAGTACCTCACCACTCTCTCTGTAAAGAATTTCCCCCTGACGTCCAACCTAAATCTCCCTTCTCTCAACTTAAAACCATTTCCCCTTGTCCTGCTGTCACTCACCCTTTCAAAGAGTTGATTCCCCTCCTGTTTGTAGGCTCCCTTTAGGTACTGAAAGGCTGCAATGAGGTCACCCGCAGCCTTCTTTTCTCCAGGCTGAACAAGCCCAGCTCCTTCAGCCTATCCTCATAGGGGAGGTGCTCCAGTCCCCTGATCATCTTCGTGGCCCTCCTCTGGACCCTCTCCAACAGTTCTCTGTCTTTCTTGTACTGGGGGCTCCAGACTTGGACACAGTACTCCAGAAAGTACACTCAGAAAGTAGCTATTCATCCCTGGCCTTTTTCATTGTTCAATACACAGTCCTATACCTTGTTTCTCCACTAGTGAATCTCTGAGGGCAGAACAAGTAATATTTTCATGGGTTTTTCTGTATTGCAGGCCACTGTGGCCATCATCTATACCACTATTTAAAAAAAAAAAAACAACCACAGAGAACAGTTTCGTAGCCTCCTGGAATATAAAAGGTTGTAGTGGGGAAACAACTGATTTTAATGTTAGAAATTCCTAGGATGAAGCTTTCAGAAGACTACTGTGGGATGCAGCCTTTCTTCCATACAGTTTCTGTGGCTGCCAGAAATGAGTGCTTTTGGGTGTCACAATCTGAATTGTGAAATGGGCACCCAGAAAAAAAGGTATGTCAGCTGTATCAGCTGTATGCGCATCACTGAAGATGGTGATGGACAGAGCTTAAGGAGCTTTTACAGGAACCTGGAGATTCACTGCTGAGTTCCCTGAGTACCTTATGGACCAGGATCCTACAAACAACTACGTTATGCTACACATGCTTAGGGAGACCTGGAGAGCTCTAGTGCCTTGAGCTCCTGATGAAATTGTCCTATCCCATGCTCTTTGCTTCCTTCTTCCACTCCTCCAACAAACCTATTTGCCTCTCCTTTGTTCTCAAATCTCTTTTGCTGAACACAGTCCAACTTAACTTCAGATTCTTCCATTTCACATTTGGTATCCCAATTTCTTTGCCCAGCCACAATTTTCTCCTGTTATGAGAATTGTTTCCTCAATTTTTCACTTTTATTTTTTGATCCCTCCATCTTTTCTCCCATTGGTGCCTATCTGTCACCTATTCTCCATTGTGTCCCCTCACAACAGACAACTTCTTCCTCCCCCAGTACCTCTCTGCAACCTGCTGCTCCTCAGGTACTCCTTCTCCATCCCCTTCCTCTCCCCCCTCAGCCCCAGGTCGTTGTTCAGCCACATTTAGGCTCTGTTCCTGGTTTCAGATCTTTCTCCATGGTTCCAAGCTCACTTTGCTTCTTCGCAGTCATGCAGGCCTTGCTCTGGTCCACTCTGTTCAGAGCAAGTGCCTTACAAGCACGGTGGCTGCTTATTTGTGGTGTGAAGACTGTTCTCATTTGTGGTAGAATCTGTTCTACACATTTAGCAACTTTTAACAGACAAACCAAACTTCCTATGTCTCTACTGAACATGTGCTATATGGGATTTTTCAAAGGCTTATGGTTTAATTGCATCTGGGTGGTTTTTCATGGGAGAAAAAAGGTGTGGTTTTGATTAAAAGGCCATCCCATGCCAAACTCCATGTCCTTGCTTGAGTTTCTCCTTCCAAGCATAACACATCAGCTTAGAGCATACTGAACAAGCAGCCTGTGTTTATTCATTTCCTTGTTTTTGCATTGGCAAATCCTATTTTTTCTTTCACAGGTTCTCACCTGTGAAGGTGAACAAGTTTTGGTTGAAAAAACAAAATCATGTCTGTGACTGACATCCAGAATCTAAAAATTCATCTCAAATAATTATGTTCTGGCAAATTTTAAGTATCTGAACAGGAATCTTAAATAAAAAGATGAGTCAGGCAAGCCCAGTTATAAGCAGTCTATCATCTCTACAATACTGTCAGCTCTTAGAAAGGGAGAGTTTATGCATTTGAATAAAGCAAGCACTGCTTTATTAGCTTGCTTTTGCAGGCAGCAGGGCTTTGCAATGCCATGGTCTTAAATTCCACTGAGCGTTTTAAGCATGGAAATATTTTTTCTATGCATAACAAGTCTGCTTTGACACAGACCAGAAGACTGCAATATCTAAAATTGTTCTGAAGCAGTGCAGACAGCAAAGCCATCACTGAGGACTTACCATGCTTGGGGCTGCAGGGTCCCTGCTGCCCACCCCGCACGTGGCCCAAGCTGTGCACCTCTTCTTCTCTGTAGAGCACCTGGAAGAGGTCGCCGTGGCGGGGCTGCAGCTTGTCTGGCCGGTGTGGCCGACAGTCTGACACTGCTACCACCTGTGGTGAAGATGCAAAACCATCATGTTACAACTGGCCAGGGAACGGGCCACCAAGCTGTCACTGATAAAGTCACCTGGAGCCCCGGGTGAGAGCAGTGCAATGCTTGCTCTTTCTGATTGCTTGAGGGGGGTTTGTTGCTTGGGATTCATTGGGTGCACATATGTCAACATTAGGCTCTGTGTAACTTGACCAGCATTCCTGAAAATGAGTCCGAACAAAATCAGATATTTTTCTACACTGTTGAGTGCAGTGCTATGGGTAATGAATGGGGGAGGCTGGAGCTAATGTGATTTTAAGGAAAACAGGGTAGTCTCCAAGCAGATGGACCCACTGGTGGCTGTTACCCAAGATGGTCCAGAAACAATTGTCTCAAGAAGATTGAAATCCTTACAGCAGTGAAAGAGAGGTTCAAGCTTTGTTTCTTACATTCTTCCCTGAAAACCTGCTGCTGTCACTCAGAGAAGTTAAAGGAAGCAAAGATCCAAAGCAGTGAGGAAACAAGATGCATGGCAAACCTTCAGACTGTTATTAAATGTGAACCTGCTGACTTACAGTTGCCCTATACCTGTTTTATGTATAAATACAATTATTTTGTTTTATGATGGCTTAGACCAGCAAATCTAATGACCTGCTACTGACAAGGAGAAGGCCTTATTCCACCTATTGGTCTGCCTTCTAATATTCACTTGAGATAAAAACAAAACTGCATTCCTTTATGTCACCTTGCGTTCGTAAAATTGTTCATTTTCTTCAAATAAGTTTGAATTCAGTTTACTGTCAATGTGCCATATTCTGTGCATGATTTTTCAGGCAGATTTAAAAACTCATGCAAACAGATGTTTCCCAAAGTAGGAAAAAAAAAAGCCCAAATCCTATGATATTTTACTTTTTTGATTCCACGTGCACTCAGGAGCCTGGAAAACACCTATCTAGATCCCACCAGCTGTTGGGACAAGGAGCAGGAAGGGCTCAACAGCAGGCAAAGATGCTGCTGGAAAGGTGTGGTGAGGTAACCAAAGCCTAATCTGAGCCCTAAGAGGGGTTTTCTTCCAGTTCGGTGGATCTTGGCACACAGCCTAACGCAGCGCTTTCTCCGTAAGCTACTTAAGGATGTGCCCACTGTTAAGTTAAAGCCAAAGGCACCGCTGATGTCCTTGAAGATAAACATGAGCTAGAGGTGGGCCCAGCTCTCCTGACTGTGAGTCTGGCAATGCTAGATAGGGCCAGGCCTCACCCCTTCAGTGGTCTTTCAGGAAGGAGGGGATGCTGGTGGTGGGAGGCAGCACCTGCAGGAGCTCCCCATACAGCTCCTGTGCTGGGGTCTGGCTCAGCAGCCCTCTGCATTGCCAAACCTTATGAGCCACTTAGCAGGGGCATCTCTCTGACACCACAGTGACAGCAGTGGAGGCACCTGTCCTTGTTACACATATGATGCAGCCAAGACCAGAGGGGCATTTTTCATGACAGCCCCAATGCCATAGGGGCTGCCTGTGGAACCAAGCTCTTCTGGCTTTCAAGGAATGCTGCAAAGCTCAGCTTTCCCACCAACTTTGGAAACACGTGCAGTACTTCTGCTCACACACAATTTTCTTTGGTGCATGGCAGAAAACGTCTGCAGCCTTCTCCTACCAAAACACAAGCTCCACTCTTTTGCCTGGTCATGGAAAGAGAATTTTTGGTAAATAGGATGCTGGCAGCTGTATCCTCTATTCCTGAAAGTGTTTATTTAATCAGCATAAACCACTGATTTGAAACCTACCAATCTGCCTTTGCATTGCAAAGGATAACATTTAGTTTGAACTCTGTTACTTGCAGGAATTATTTAGGCACATTATCTGTGTTCTCAAGATGTCTTGTTACATACCATCCACCTTCCAGCAAATTTGAACGCCATTTGTCATTACAGTCATGGACAGCAGCCCCATCTCCACAGCACATCTTCAGTTAACATGTTTGTTTGCAGCATTTGGCAGTAGTACGCTTTGGGAGTTACTTATCTCCTAAGTCAAGACTTCACCGTGACTTTGACCACCTCACACATTGCTATAATACATAAAGACTTATCTAGGTCAGGAATCTAAACCTGCTGCAGCACAGTTTTGATCTAAAGTAGAGCTGACATTTCTCTAGGGTACCTGGGGTAAGGCAGAAGGATCAGTGGGAAGTCACTTTTCTTTTCTAAATGTACCAGGAAGTTCAAATCTTCTGTGAATGGCAGAGTCATCCAAACTCTGCAGAGTTAGTGAACTACTCTTAAAATAATTATCAGTTTAAATCTGTAAGTTGTTCATTCTGTTTGTAGGATGCTTACTCTGAATTCAGAGCTCAATGAAATATATTTTTATTTTCCACTGCAGGACAGCACAGAGGTTGCTCCAGCAACCCCATCAGCACTCCTGAATCAAAGCCCCAGAAAGGTGACAATTAAACATCTCTATTTGCATAGAACTGTGAAGCTTAGAGGCTGGACAGTGAGGTTATTTTATTATTAATGGGGGAAATGTCGGATTTTTGGAGTTAGGCTCCTTCTGATGGGCTAATGCTAATCTCATTTATAATGTGGTTGCACTAGGACATGTAGAGGTATTCGCCAGTTTTCTGCAAAGCTTCCCTGTATTCATGATAAAAGTGGTTTTAAAGTTCCTGCCATAGATTTGGAGGATTAGAGTGCAAGGAAATAAAAATGAAGGGTCTAATGGCACTGGGAATAGCTTTTAATAGGACAGAAGGGGCTGCAAATAGTAATATTGGTGAAACAGTTTTTAAAAAGAAGGTGTTTCCCCCTTCCACAGGCATGACTGTGCTCTTGGAATGGACTTTCAAATGTCATGGAAGTTACCTCCCAATGTCAGTCATCTGAATGTTAAATCACTTAATGCTACACCACTTGAGTATTTCTGTTGTGAAAAAAGTCTGGCAGATGTCCATGCTGCTAGCTATTTTCGCCCTTCTCCAGGATTAAATCATGTCCACTGCAGTCGCCAAAGCAGAAGCTCTCAAAGCAGAAGATGAGGCATTTCTACAACACTGACTGCAGGTGCAAAAGTAAAAGTGAAAAGTAAATAATCATTCTGCTACTCCAGTGCGGGTCTAGAAATTGGCAATCCCAATTTCCTCACAGGCATGTATATATTCCAGTACATGCGATTTATCTGAGTGGTTGCACATTAGCTGCAAGCAGCTGTAAGCACTGAAAAAGCGGAATGCACTCAGCAAGGAGTTGACTGTGCAAATTATGTTGGTTTGCAAGCCCTGCCTAGCTGGTTCTGCAAACCATTCCTTAGGCTTGGTGCTTCTGCTGCTAATAGGATGCTGTGTGCATCATGACTAAGGGCCAATCAAAGGATATCTTTAATTGAGGTCAGGAAAGCCCCAAAGGTAAAAAAAATCACATCAAAATGCAGCAACAAAATGGGGACTTTCCTCTCTTATTTTCTTAGACCTTTGTGAGTATAGTGCTGCTACACTGATCCAACCCAATAAATATTAGAGACTCCCACGTGACGGAGAGAACTTTCTAAACATGACAGACCTATGGTTATCCTAGATTTTGATGAGAGCTAGCTGAAAAATTTCCACCTGAACAGGATTATGAGAAAGTTCTGATTAGAAATCCGGTCATTTGTTTGGAAAAGTACTTTTTTTCTTAAAAACAAAACAAAACAAAACAAAACAAAACTAAACAAAAAAAACAACAAAAAAAAACTTATCTAAGCATTCTGTTTTATTTAGTCATAGTTTTTCTTTTTCTTTTTTTCTTTTCTTTTTTTTTTTTTTTCATTCTTATGGCTATTTTTACATTATGTGCCAAAACATATTGAGGACATAGCAAATAAGAAAGGGCTATCTCAAAATGGCTTATTTTGAGCATCACAAAGACACTGAATCCTCTATTGGGATGAAGAGTCATTTTGAAACCTCTGCTTGAGTGTTGAAAATGAGATTTTCGCAAACCGAGAAAATACATACATGTATGTTTTTCACTCAAACACCAGAGGTCTGTTACTGATTCTTCTGAGGTCCACTTCAGGCATTCTGTGAATTATCCTGTGATTTGCTTTATTAACCAGGAGATGGGATTGAATGTGGTAAGGTTTTTCCCAGTGCACAGGTAAGTGTGATAAGCGGAGGGACCTACTTTGCCAGAGGGAGATTAGGGAATCTGGACTGTGAAGAGGAGTGTATTTACAAATGGGGATCAGGCAGGGAATCAGAGCATGGGAAGAGGAAAGGCCATGGAACAAAACATTTCAACAAAGTGATGGAGAACTACCTGTGTCTGTAAGGAGAATACTTTGACAGAAGGGTCTCTCTGAAAGGTTATAAAAATTCTTGGAGGTTTAAGAGTGCTTAAAGGTTATGAATGTGCAAGAGGAAGTGTGGCTATCATACTTGTAAGATAGAACCGTCATGGAATGAATTGTGTAGGCTAAATGCATTTAAGGAGGAAAAAATGGCTTTGAAGAAAACTTGAATCAAACTAATATGTATGACTGTCTAAACTTGGAGAATGTTTTCTCACTGTGTAAAGCTCTTTTTGTATTGCTGTTATTGTCACATAATAATTATGCCCAGAAGATGTAATCAGGGACAAAAAATATTTACAAATATTGAAAAGAAACATTCAGTGAAGGGAAAGTGGAGAAGAAAAAAGCTGGGATTGCATGACAGAGGGCTGCGGGAAACGTTCAGCTGTTTTCTTTCCTGAGACAAGAGTGAGCACTGTGCTGAATGGTGGGTTGGAGAGACAGGAGAGGGCCATATACAGCTGAATGCTGCTGAGCTGCATAGGTGCCAGGTTAACCCTGTGCCACCAGGATCGAGGAGCAAGCATCCTCCTGTTGCTCTCTCAGAACCATTTCTCTGAGAGGAGATTACAGCCTGTCGTTGGTGTTTTCCTCCCGTATTCCCTGGGAAATGTGGTACTGGCTCCTTGATTGCATGCGCATTGCTACAATTTGCTTGCTGTCCCTCTGGCAGTGTTATTAGTGCTTTGTGGATAAGAATTAAGTCTGTGAGTCCCTCAGATGACCCATGTTGATAAGCTATGTTCATTTTTACTAGCTCTGCACAAAGACCTTGTTTTTTTAAGAGTTTCAAAGCGCTTGTGTGATAATCTGTAAGTACAGACTGAATCATCTGTAGCTGTACAGGAGCTGCCCTTTCTGTTTCCCACCCCACTCCCTACACCAGATGCTGCAGCATTTCTTTGCCCTGAAAGATCTGCTTCCCATTTCTCCATAGCATTTTGAAGGATAAGCTTAACCAACTAGAAAGAAAACAAAAGAGTGGGAGAGAAATTTTTCTTACGCTCTTGGTCAGGATGTGATGCGCGCTTTTGGCTCTCCTTCGGGCAGGACTACATGCTGTGAAAAGAAGAACAGAAACGTGGTCAGAGTTGGGTAGAGGTGGACAAACTCAAATAGCACACCATAGCAGTGCCCATTGAAGATAATGGTGAAGATCTTGCTGGTTTGTGGTGCTGGAAAACCAGTAGCAGACCCTCACCTCAAGCAGGCTTTCCTGTCCTGCTGCAGGAGGGAATGCAATGGGGGAGAGCCTTCAGAGGGGATCCTGGTGTTTGGCACATGAGCCTGCTGGCTCTTCTGTTAGCTCCCACAAAGCCTGTGCTGGGCGGCAGAGAAAAGGTGAGGGCTGGAGACAGCTAGTGTGGGATAAATAATTGCTATTAAAAAAAAAAAACAAGCAACATTTCAGTATTTTTAGGCTGTTTCTCATTACTTTGAGATGCTGTAGCTGTGCTGTAGTGGTGAGATTATGTCAAGTATGTCTCTGAAATGCTTCCATGGGGATTTACTGAGGGTGTGGTGGGAAGAAAGGAAGGATTTAAGGAAGATTCCAGCTGAAACAACCCAAAAGAAAGTCTTTTTCTTAATGTTATTTCAGAAATGATCTTCTGGCTATACAATAGACATTTGTGGGCACAGGGAAAGAGCCTTCCCAAAGTTCCTGTGCTTCTCCTATGGGTTTCCAAGAGGAATCTGCCGTTTCCTACCTGAGGTTGTGACCTTGCCTCCTGCCTGATGGATGGGAGTCTTTGGTGGAAAGCTTCTCTTCCAACCAGTCAGCTTAGACCATGACTAGTACCTGCATTAACTTTGGAGAGGCCAACCACTGTATCTAGATACAGACTTACAGTAATATCAGACTGCTTCATTGTGTCATTCCAGATTTACTGCACTATGTCCAAGGCACAACACACTTCATCCACTCCTTTTTTTCACTTGTCAGAATGTTCCATTCAGTTCTTTAACTTTATGAGGCATTTTCCTTGAAGTTTTTTCTCAACTTTATTTCTCAGAGCCATGAAGACAGCAAAATCCCAGGCAAAACAGGAAGACTAGCCACAAGACACATGAGATACTGGGATCATAAGCCAGGTTTTTGACTGGACGTTGCATTCACACTGAAGTGATTGGTTTTGGATGATCATTTTTGGACACAGCAAGAGCTGATTAAACATTCTTTCAGTTCGACTTGAATATTATTCTCCCAGCTCTCATTATATCTTACTCTTTGCACTTTAAAATTATTATTCTCCCTGTATGCAAAGTACAGGAGTTACGACTATGGGATTTTGCAGCTGGTTACAAAAAATAGCCTGCAAAAAAACCTACAAAATTTAATTGTGTTTAATTCCAATTCTAAATGCTGACCCTGATGGCAAGGCATGTGAAGGGAGGCTTCCGTTTCAGGCTGTGTTTATAGCCCAAAGGCATTGAAGAGTCAGGAAAATGACTCTTGCTCTCTGAGTTTTCCTTTATACTTTTGGGATCCAGGAGCTGCCATGCCCAATACTGCCATACTTTAATATCTGTGAAGACATTTGAAAATGTAGAAACAGCTGGATAGGCTGAGAGCTTCTCATTACTGCAGCTGCAGTGAAGCTGCAGTGAACTCCTGCCTTGAGATGTGAAGTTCTGAAGGACTTTGGTCTGCTGATCCTGCTATTCCTGCTACCTGTGGGGCATGGATGAGTGGTGGCAGTGGTGGCCTCCACCATGCTGGGCACTGCTGCCCATGTCACAGCCTCTCTAATGGCACGAAGAACAACTTCAGATGCCACAGTGAGGATGCAAGTACTGAGCAATAGGACCCCATCAGACAGAAAGAGAGTCTTGGCCAAGCTCTGCCCTCGGTGAAACAGGAAGTAACAGGAGGTGCCAAGTCTTGTCCAAGTCTCCTGCTGAAGTACAGTATTTCCACGTGTATCACAAGTGAGTTATTTGCCTGCACAAAGCTAGAGAATGTGCTAAGCTGTCAGCTTGATCGCAGTCTGCTTGGGGAGGTGACTCAAGGATCCTCAAGGATCCTGGTGCCTTCTCCTGCATGAGTAGTTTTATATTTTAGAGCACTGCAAGTGTGGGGTGAAAACTATACAAACATGATGAAAGTTGTTTTCTGCAAATGTGTTCTATCTTGCTTTTGAAGCTGCCGCAATCACTTTACTGATGGTATTGCACTGTGTGCAGGCTAATATCACTAATTGTTCACAAGCACTTTAATTAAACCCAAGTGTAGAAAAGTTCAGTGACACAAAGAATCATCTTTATGATTTATGTATTTTACTGGCTAATGCGTGGAGCTCAGTTTCTGTATATTTTTACCAAAAGCAAGTACTATTGTGCTGCTATTGGCACCCAGGCTGGTGCACGACAGACCGTATATTAATGTGCTTGATGGCAATAAATGTTCATATTTTCAGAGTACATACAATCCACAGACTGACTCACTGCTTGTCATCTGCCAGCGTACGTGGTGAATGGCTTACATGGGCTGAAGAAAGGGAAGGCATCAAAGGGAAGTCACAGCACCAGCAAACACGCAATTACTTGAATAGCCATTGAAAGAAGAGGAGGTAGATGTAAGTGACCCACTTGCACAGGAATACAATGGCAACAATGAAATCAGTGGGGTTGCAGGGCTCTCCCTGCAAACATGATTTTTCTGCAGGGAGCAGGAAGGCAAGGCTGAATTCTTGCAGATGCTGTTTCTGGATTTCCCTGCAAGAGGCTGTTTGTGTGTGCAGTCCAGGCAACAAAAACAATTACAGTGATGGTTCACTTTGTCATTTCCACTTATATTCTGAAATTAAGCAGCTGAGAGTGCAGGCTTGCAGCTTGCAAGAAGAGATCTGATCTGCCCCCACAATTTGTTTTCCCTGCTTTTACCTGCTTTCTTCTTGTTGCTGAAATAGGCAGCTATTGAGTTTAAACTAATTTGCTCAATCAAATGCAGACCGGGCTTTGTCCGGTTCTTACTCTTCATTACAAGCAATTAATGTTAATCATGCATTCATTTTGAGGGCATGGCTTTGGAAATGTTCCACTTACTGAGCCAGCAGACTTAAATTCCACATTCATGCGGTTCACCCAGTTCATCCGAGCTGCTAACTGCTCCCAGAACTTCATTTTCTTTTCTATCACATAGAATAGCCACGCAGTTGCAAGCTGTCACTTTAGCAATTACCTCATAGGTGTGCGAACGCTGATTCCAAATCTCCCAGTTTTGCCTGTGCAAAGATTTTGCACAGCCACAATGTGGAGGCACCTGCACGGCTCAGCTCCAGCGAGAAGCAGGGAGCGCCGAGCTGGCAGCACAACGCGGCACACAGAGCAGACAGATGAGCTGCTCCTTTAAAGGTTTCACTAAGGATAACGCGCTCCATCCATCCCAAAGACAACACCGTCCCCGTTATTATAGTTCCCATGTACTCACATTTGGATGAAATCACGGTGGTGAAAACTTCTAAATTTTCGTCGCTGCAGCTGTAAATCTGGTGCATTTTCCACCTCTCTCTCCTGACTGCCTTTCAGCTTCACGCAACTGCTCTGAACTTCTGGTAAATAGGTTTCACTAATCCAATCTGGCTCTGTGATCATTGTCCAGATCTACAAAGGACAGACTGATGCTGTGATCTCATCTCATTCCATATTCTTCATCGCAACATTTTCTGCTCCCATCTGCCTTTGTATGAATACTGTGAATGCAAAGATTTAATTTAGCTGTTACTTAAGTCTCTGCCCAGATAGGAACATTTTGTCCTTTTACCGGTTTGGAGAATCCTCTGCACTAAATGGCTAATAATAAAGTCTGTGCTGTGCAGCCAGTGTACGGCAAGTAGGCTTTACAGCAGTACCACAAGGAATTTTAGAACAAGTTGGGATACATTTTGTATAGTTCAACACATTTAGCATGAAATGTGGCTGTTCCTATGTAATGAGGAGTTGATTCTGTGTGTATTAAGGAAGGTATTTGTTGCTCCACCTATAAGTTCAAAAACTTGTACCTAAATACTGGGCATGTCGGTGTTAAGTTTCAAACGCAGATGTCTAAATTAGGGCATATCAGGCAGGCATCCATAGGGCTGCATGTACATCCCCTGTGCTTTAATAGTTCTGGAGAGATGGCAGGTGGCCCAGTCATAGACTGGTTACTACATGACTTGAAGGATTTGGGCCTCGTTCTACATTTATGCACTTCTGGAGGGGCTCCTTTCCAAAGGTTTCAAGTGCATTCCCTCATGCTGTCATCAGAAATTGTCCCTTTCCACATCTGTGGAAATTAGTCCCTTCAAGCTCTGCTGTCTTACTGCTGCCATGGGCATCTGAGCTCCAACATGTTGGCTTGCAGGCTTCAGCAACAGATGTAGCAGAAACACTTTTCAAGTGCTAACAATGATATTAAATTATATCAGCCCAATGAATAGCCATCATTACGAGCATGTGTGTGTAATTAGCACAAAAACCAGTGCTGTCTTCTCCCAAAGAAGACTGCCACCAAGACCCAGATGGACCGTGCCAGCAGACATGTGCTGTCACTGACATGTCTGTGTCATGTTTCTTTGAAAAAATAAATATTGGTCAAATATGCATGCTGAGCCTAGAAGTATTTTTCTTTTTTTTGGTTCTATGGAAAGTGTCACTGTTTCAAGAAATAACTGACTGAAGAGAGGCTGCTATCACTTGTTACATCCCAGGGCAGCCTCCTGCTGTCCAAGGGCAGGAAATCTATTGCGGGGCCAGGGCATTGTTCCAGGAAGCCGTGCAGTGCGTAGAATGGGCAGTGGGACAGCAATATAATCAAGCAAAAGTTCAATTAGTTTTTGATTTATTGTGCCACATGTTCTGCTTGTATGACTGATGTCATTAACATCAGGCTTGGCTGCCGTGTTCATCTGTCTCTGCCCAGCTCCCCAAACGTGCACGTGCTCAACAGATGGGGAGTTTCATGGGCTTGAATGGAATTGCTTATGCCACTATTGTTCTTGTGTCAAGCAATCAAACCAAATCCATTACCCACCAATAAAAAGATCAGCGCACCGTCCATTCAGTGGTGAATAGAGCAGAGGCGGTTATGCAGGGAGGATTTAATGCTTTAAAAAGGATAAAAAAAATAATGAAGAGCAACACTGAATAGTAGGAGGGAAAAAAAAAAAAAAAGTATAACACATCTAACCCTCCCCTTATCACACCTTTGGCTATTCAGACTTCTTATAAGAAGTACTCTGGATCTGGGTCATTCCTTTTCTGGTTATAGGTATGATCTAGGGATATTTTTAAACCACAGCTAGGGTTTAATGTTAGAACCAATATTTAGCATTTCATTATGTTGAGGGTGGCATGGATGTGGAAACTGAAGTGAGATTTTAAGAGTAAAAATCTGGTCGTTGCTTTACAGGCTAGGGTTTGAATAGGTAAGCTTTGAACAACTGCCTCTACAAGGGTATTGTTGCTCTGGGAATAAGTCTGTACAGAGGGCTGAGAAAAGGCACTTACAGCCCTTCCATACAGAAAACAGGACTGTGGAGGGCCAACATACTGGATGTTTCATCTGAGATCATCTGGGAATGGATTTTCCTTATTTATGAAATGGAGTTGGGCATTTCATTCTGCCCAAGAGGTAGTCAAGCACTGCGAATGCCTTGGGTTTTGCAGGATATCTTAATGTGGTGTCAAGAGAAGGACCACAACACATCCGGAGTGACATTCTTCTAGCTCTTTGGGGATTATTCTGGACAAATCATCTTGGTTCATACAGCTACAACAGATAAAATCTTTTGAAGAATAGCGTGGCAGTAATTTAGACTTGGAGAGGACACCCATGACCCCACTGTCCAACCTAAGAAGTGCATTTACATCAGACAATTTCACACTATCTTCCTTTAACTCCTGGTGGACTTAGAAAGAGCTCGGTCTGTAATGGGAGCAGAAATCAAATGTGTCTGTTGATTCTATAGATCCTTTTTCTTTACTTCATTGAATTACATAAAATATCTAGAAACTAGGCTAAAGTTTAGTTTTCACATTTGAGTGCCTCTCTGACTGAAAACTCCCATGCTGGCGTTTGGAATCCAAGTGGTTCAAATTCCTGACTGTGGGCTGTGGTACATCTCTGTTTACCAAATACCTGAACTCCCAGCATTGTCAGTACATGATAAAAACATGTGCTGGTGGAAGAACCTGATGACCAAAGGTGAGTGAGGACAACTGAAGAGGAGGAGGAGGACACCTCAGGACATATCAACAGACATATGGCATCTGCCTAAACATCCACCTTACCTGATCTACAGGCCTGAGACATGGAAGGCATTTGATATTGGGATGTGGGCAGGAAGGAGGGCGATGTCAGTAAGTCGAAGAGCCATATGCTGAGGCAAAAACAATTAGCAAAAACAGCATAAGGCAGAAAATCCCATGGTGACCCAGGTGTTGAAATGTCATGCTAGGGAAGCAGAAGGGTGCTTGTCCCAAGGACTGGATCTATTCAGGCACATCTAGAAGAAACAAGTGTCGATGCTTCTCCTGTTCGCTAAGTTTGCTGTAGCTGGAAAACTTCAAACTAATAGAACAAAACTAATTTTTAATTATGGTCACAAAAAAATCAATTAAAACTTGGAGTGATTTAAGACAAGTATTGAAACCTCCAGGCCTTACCTACACAGGCCTTTGAAAACAAACGAATGCTTTTCTAATACAGTATCTTTCCAGGGGAGCCAATGGGAAGCATCCCTGTATTTTCAGCACACGCAGCACTGCCAAGGGATTCCCTGGCTGGCGGAGGACAGAGCTCTCCCCAGGTCAGATCCCTGGGCTCCTGCTGGATCTTAGACCCTCTTGCGTAAGAGGCGAATCTAATCCGTACTGAGCCACTTGAGCCTATTTCTTACCGTTAGCTGGGCAATATGATAAGGATAAACCTCAGGTATTTTTGGAATAGGATTGTGAAGGCGAATGTATGCACAGTTAACCATTTAAAAATAAGACAGGATAATACTACACATGCCTGCTGCTGACGCTTACCCTAAAACACTTCTGCGTGATGCGGTGCACGCAGTAGATTCTGTGGCAAGAAAATAACTTCGTTTGATTTTAAAGCCACAGAATCGCAACTGACAATGACAGAAAAGTAAAACCAACAGCAAGTGCAGAATGTGAAGTTATCTTGTCGTGCATAGCCTGCTGTTTTCCTGTAAGTGAAAGGAAAAGAGAGATGGCTTTGCTATCCACAGTTCCAGCTAATTCTTACAGCACTGTGCAAAATTAGTTAAAAATCAGGGTGTTGCTGTACATCTGAATGGTCTGCAGATAACTGAAGAATTTTCAGAAGTAACATTTCAGTTTGCTGGCAGCTGCTATGGCTGATTTTGTCCAGATGGGAATAAGAAGATTGGGGCACTAACAAAACATTGTGAGCTTTACATTCACTACAGGGGATGAGGAGAGATGCTGATGTCTGCAGTTTGAAAGGGCTGATGCATGGATACCTCCTCTGGTAATCAGGAAAGGAAAGAGCAACCAGACCTGGAAGTGGGCTGAAAGCATCCCCACTAGTTACAGAAAGATACTGCAGGATCCTGAGGAAACAACAACAAAACAGCCTGCTTGGTGCCTCCTGAAAAAGTTACATCCAGATAATTGGACATTCACAAATTTGCCCTAAGCTTGTAAAACACACTTGAGTAAGCCCATACAATGATTTGTAAGGAGCACAATGCCCAGCCCTGTAAAGTTCAAGTCCTGTGTAGCTGGTGCCAGCAGCAGGATTGCATTGAGCTAGCATTAATGCCACGGCCAATGCTGTGTATCCCGGCTGACATGTGGAAGCTTACAAGCGTTCGTATGCTGGTCTGGTGTCATCCACAGAAAGAATTAAAAATGCCACCAAAGGAGGGATATGTTCAAATCAGGCTGTGATGACACTTTATTAAGATGCTGAACTTCAGTTCCATTCGTCCTTGATTTTTCAAGTTATTTTATCAACATTCTTTATTCCCTGACAAGGCACTATAATTCTTGGATGGGGCTTGTTCACTCCCATATTTTCTCTTTCAAACATTTTAAGATTATCTTGACTACTGGCTCCTGATAAGAACATAGCCATATCTGGACAAACAAACACCTTAATTAAAGCTTGTCACACAGTTTCTGGATTTGAGCAATAGGAGCTCTTTTGCTGCAACTGCAGAAAGTATCTCACATCCCACACTGCTTGGATAATTATGCAAAAACTGCTTGAGATTCCCCCAGTGGACAAGTCCAAAAGAGTGAGGAAGCATAAACTGCCTCCTTACTTGCATCTACTCTGTCCTCACGCAGCCATCAAGCTTTTTCAGATGTGTGGGTCATCCCACATGCTCTGTGGGATGAAGGTCTTTGGAGGATATTGGATTGCAATCTCTTCCCTAGAAGTTCTGTGTGAAAATGAGATTCAATTTAAAATGAGGAACGTCACTGTGGGAACTCCGAGACTAGAAAACAGGAATAGGAAATGCATGGAACTGCACTGAGGGTAGAAAGCAGGACTGAGCATAGGGAGCACTCTTGTGTGTCTGTGTCTGTGTGGAGCAGCAAGGTAGCACAGGAGATGTTACTGTGGCAAAGGAGGATTTAGGATGGGGTAAGAGCATTATAGAATGGTTGGCTCTTCCAAACGTGGTACTTCAGAAAAACTGTTGTGTGAGAACTGTACTAAATGGTCCTATGGCTTTGAGCATGGAAGGGGAAACTAGGGACATTACCTGGTAGCAATTATCCTAAAAGGCTTTTTGGGAGGATGAGGTGGGTTTCTGCTCTCCCTGCTGATTTGGTCTTCAGCCTCTCTTCTGGCACTGCCAGCATAGGTGTCAAAGATCTTCTGCTTTAATACCTGACTTGTTTCTAGGAATCTGATTAAAGTAGATCACCTCAGATAACAAGAGGAATTAAAGCTGCAAATACAGAGGAGAGGATTTTCAAGCTCATAAGCTACATAGAGGTCAGTCGTTTTCAAGTCATGCAGCCTCCAAGAATTCTGATTTTCACAGAACTGATGATCTCTATTTGTCCTTTTCATCTTCCCTATTAGTCCTTACACTTAAATACTCAATTAATTCAGTTCTGTTTGTAATCCATTCAGTTGCTCTGTCCACTACACGGCACACACTGGTACAGAGGAGAGCCTAGGAGAGGGAAAACTAAATGGGAACAGGAAGAGTTACTGAGACTTTTCATGGAATCATGGAATATCCTGAGTGGGCAGGGATCCACAAGGATCACTGAGTCCAGCTCCTGGCTCCACACAGCACCACCCAAAACCAAACCTTATGTCTGAGAGCACTGTCCAAATGCTCCTTGAACTCCATCACCTTGGTGCCATGCCCACAGCCCTGTGCAACCTGCTCCATGCCCACTGCCCTCTGATGCAGAACCTGCCCCTACCCCCCAGCTGCCCTCCACTGACGCAGCTCCATGCCGTTCCCTCAGGCCCTGTCTCAGTCACAGAGAGCAGAGCTCAGCGCTGTCCCTCCGCTCCCTGTGAGGAGCTGCAGCCTCCATCAGGCCTCCCCTCAGCTCCTCTGCTTTGGGCTGTGCGAACTCTCAGTTGCTCCTCACACACTTGGCTCTCTTGAGCCTTCACCATCTCTGTTGCTCTCTTTTGGATGCTCTCTAATAGTTGTATGTATTCCTTATACTGTGGCCAAACTGCACCCAGTGCTCATGGTGAGGCTACACGTGGCAAACTTAGTAACTGCATAGTGCTTAAGCTCGGCTTAGGCATTCCCCTGAAATCCAACACTTCTATTTCCTCTCATTCTGACCAAAAAGTAAGATACAGACTCCTCAATTTCAGCCCTTTCTTTCAACTTTTTGTCCTCTGGTTGGTAACCACAGTTTTATAGTTAAGCTCAGTGTCTCAGCTGTCCTGTATACCTATGTCAGTACAAAGGTGAATTTACCAGTGCCTTGTTTGCTATGCAGATGTTTCCATTGAAGCACAACATGCTGGGCCCTCCCCATCCACCAGCTGCCCCATGCCACTGCTGAGCAGAGGTTGGTGCGGTTGGCTCAGCCCTGCTGGGCAGCTCCCATAGCTGCCATTGCTGCCATTACAGTCAGTGATTGTTATTTCCTCTGACACCAGAAGTCAGAAATGGTTACTGTACTATCAAAATCTGTCCCTGAGCTCTGTGCTCACTTCTAATAACAGAGTAGTTCTGGTTTTAGAACTTCCATTTAAAATACAAATATAGTAGGTACGAATTACATCAGCATGACCATGCTGGCAACCGAACAGTGGAGATGGCTGCATGAAGGCTGAAGGATGTGCTATTTGCTCTGCCAGGATGTCATCACCGCTTCACACGCTGACCTGGCAGCTCCAGAGCAAAGCCTTCCCTGCAAAGCTCCCGCCTGGAGCACAAACCATACCTGGACAGTGCACAGAGAGAAACGGGAGAGAGAAAAGCAGAGGGACAAGCCAGGAACGCAGTTGTGAGTGTGTCCTGATAGAACCCTTGTGCTCTGGGAGTGGGAGCGGAGGTTGAAGCCCTCTAGGGAAGGAAAGAGTGCCGCTGCTCACACACATAGCGTGGATGCGGCTTCAGCCCTTCCCTGCTTGGAAAGGTGACTCTGGAGAAGGACTGAGAACTGGAACGAGTTATACAGCCTGCGAGGCTTTAGTAGTGTGAAGCAAACGTGATTCAGTGCCGCCTGTGGGAATTCCCATTTCTCACTGCTCCGATAAGCACGCAGTGACAGCGACCGGTCTCTTGGAAAATGGATTACAGCCACCAACTCCTGCACACAAATGGCTGAACGGCCACCTCATGGTCACTGGAGACACACTGCAGGTCTGGGCTGGTGACCAGAGGGGAAAAGGCTTTCTTTGTCTGTCTGAATCCTTGCAGCACTCAGACCCGCAATCAAGGGCAAGATCTGATCTAAATGACCATTAATCTTCCTTGGGGTGAAAAGGTCAGAACGGGAGTTATTCAATGTTAACTGTTTTTTATGCCTGCAAAAGAAGCTTCTTCTTTATTTCCAATGTGGCCTTAGAACATAGAGCAACACTTAAACATCCCAACGCTGACAGGGATTTTTTGAAGGTGATGTCAGCTTTAGATAGATGACAAACTCCATAGAAAGTGTCAGCCCCCTACAGCTGTGTCCATAGGATACCAACAATGCCACACAATGCTGTCCTTAAATTGCATAAAGGCAAGTGACAATGACACAGAATGAAGCAATAATGTATTGGAGCTGCTGACAATCGGTCTTTAACATGTGTTATCTATTTGACTGCAGGTGTAAATCAGCATTTCAATGTCAAGTTGCTAATTTAAGGCTGTATGGTCAAACACTCAGATAGCACATCCCATGAAAAACTCCAGCATATTGTTAAAGTGGGTCAAAGTCGCTACAAGTCAGTGAACACAGAGAAGTTGTTCCACATCGATAAATTCATGTTTGTGCTATGATATATATTTCATGATACAGCAGTCTTAGATCAAATTAAACATGTAAGGGAGCTGTAAACAGAATGGTTCCTGTTGCTGCTGGATTGAGGCATTGGAACAGGCTGCTCAGCGAGGTGGTGGAGTTACCTGCCATTCCTGAAGGTGTTCAAGAAAAGGGGAGATGTTGCATTGAGCGACATGGGTTAGTGAGCATGGTACTGATGGGTTGATGGCTGCAATTAGATGATCTTAGTGGTATTTCCAACTTTAATGAGTCTGTGATTGTACAAGTTGACTTGTGCTGCCCACATCAATAGCAGAACCAGGCCATGTCAATGTCAAGCACCCTTGAAAGGATACGCCACAACTCCTCTGCTTTTACATGGCTGAGCCTCTTCATGGCAAGTCTTTTTTTTTTTTTTTTTTTAATTTCCCTCTGCTATTCATAGGAAACCAGTTAAATTAAGGGCGTGAATAGTGAATAAACATTCCACTGAGCTGTGTCAAGATGATCCTTTCTCTTACTGTTATTATTTGGCTGCATGTTGTTTCTACTAGCTCCCTTGTGATAGCTGTCTCAGCACAATGGTGAAAAGAGAAAATGGCTTTCTTTTTCCTAATGGGAGACCCAAATTGGCAAAATATAAAACTGCAGTCTGAAATTCTGCATTTAAGAGAACTTAAGGGAACTGAAGCTTTCATGGTGATATGTCTTTATTTTTCTTTTTTTTCTGTGTGTCAGTTTCACTGAGAAATTCAGAGCAAAGGAGTAAGCCTCTGCTTGATCTCATGTACAACTTCATAGCCACAATCACTGTGACATATCATAGAATCACAGAATTAATTACAGAATGCTTTGTGTTGGAAGGGGCCTCAAAGCCCACCCAGTCCCAGCCCCCTGCTGTGGGCAGGGCTGCCACCCACCAGCTCAGTGCCCAGGGTCCCATCCAGCCTGGCCCTGAGTGCCTCCAGGGATGGGGCACCACATCTTCACTGGGCAGCCGTGCCAGCGCCTCACAACCCTTTGAGTATAGAATTTCCACCTAACAATTAACCTAAATCTCCCTTCTTTTAGTTTAAAACCATTTCTTGTCCTATCACAAGGGAAAATGATCAGTATTCCCTATTCACTTGCTGGTGTTTTTAACAACTACTTTGAATTTAAATTAAGTGCCTTTTTATTTAGAAAGTACACAGTGGTGGTCTGAGGCAAAATGCAGACTATACTTTTAGGCTTTTGCTGTACTGCATCGTGTTGCCCTTTCTCTTCTCCACAGAGGTATTGAGCACAGTGATGGATTTATGAGGCTGGAGATGCTAAAGGCCAAAATATACTGCACACGTCCTGTAGCTCTGCGGTGCTTAAGCAGATTTACTTGGGGGTTATAGAAAGTGCCTAGAGATAGCTTTGCTGTGCGACTTTTAAGTAACACTCTACCTCATCCATTTTTCAAGTCTCAGAGGGATGGAAGACCAACCACAAGACAGAAGATGACAGCTTTGGCACACTGCCTTGAAGTGAGCACAATGCAATGAGGGATGAGCATTCACAAAGACTTACCTGCAGTTTCTTCCACTTCTATTCATACAGGACAACTGTGAGAGTTTTCAGAGATTTAGCCATACTAGTTACCTGTTTTTTGCTTTTTCTTCTTTTGCTCTAACTGCTGGGATAGTAAGCACTGAAATGGGAAGAGGGAAAGGACCAGGGGCTGGACAAAGTGTTGTACAAACTGCCCCCATTTCTACTGACACCAAGCAGCAACTCTGCAAGCTCTGAGTACTCTGTCAGGGGAGAGTGCCTGCATGCCATAGCTGTAAATACCTGCACCAGTGGAGGTGATCCTCTGTCAGTGTCACCACTGCTGAAATACAGCACCCACTGCCTCACTGTGCTCCCATCCACTGTTTGGTCTCCATTAATGTTCAGCAAGTGTCAATTAATGTCAGTTGGTGCATTTTTTTTCCGCACGAAGGAATTCCACAACACACCTTTGCTTCATATGCACTTCCATATCAGAGGCCATTTTGTCAGACCACCCCTCTGCTGCCATCTGCCATACAGCAACAACATGTAATGGAGTACTGGTGGGAACCTTCAGCCTCTGCTGCCATATCACCATCATCTGCCTCTGATGTCATGGGTCAATATAATGAAATAGGAGGCACTACTTTCAGAGCAGCCCTTGTAAATACTGACAAAACCCACTGTGTATTTTTAGCTATTTAAGTCAGAAAGTAAAACGGTGATTCCACAGGGAAATGGAAGAAATCAATCATACTCTACTGCTAACAAATATAACATACTACATATTTCATGATAAAAGTCCAAATCCTAGTATTTCCTGAAACTAAATACTGACTACAAAGAGCAGAGCATACAGAAAGCTTCCCAAATGTCCGGAGAATTAAAGTGCAATGATTGGGGTGCCATTATTTCTGGAATTCCTCCAATATTCATTTCAGTAGTCACCTGTGGCTATGGACTGCTGAGTTCACCAAGCAGACAACCCGGTAGGAGGAGTCCCTATGCACTCTGAAGCTAACTAAAGTTTTTTTTCCTGAATGGTTCTTGTTCATAGTTGTTACTTTTTAAGATTGAAGTTAACAGGACAGAGTCAAACTCGCTCTCAAATGTTTCCAAATAATCTTGTGTTTATAGCAAGCACAATAATGTTCATTATTTGTGTTCCAGTATCATCTCAAGGCAAAAATAGATGTATCCTGCAGGTCTTCGGCAGAGCCATAACAGAAGTCCCACGTGGAATTGGTCACTCAGGTGTCACACAAATGCCCAGCCATCACTGGGTACTTACAGTTACAATTTCACCCCCCACTCCTACAGAAATGCCATGTTCACGTGCAAAATACAGACATGTTCAAAGACAAAGACCAGATTTTCTCAGTACAGAATAGTACAAATATAGCAGCTTTACAGAATACAATAAAATGAATCCCTTGCCACTTATTATGAAGGAAGCCTTTGTGATAGAGTTTCCTCTGGACAATTTCAGAGGACAAGATTCAGGAGGACATGGGAAGTACATGTGCTTTCCAGAACAGGGTGAGGCATTTTGGCAGTGCAGTCTCTATGCCCACTAAATCTCTTCTGCTGTTATGACTATCTCTGGTCTTCAACCAGCAGCCACCCACCTCCTTTAACAGACCTGATGCCAACATCCAGGACCTACCTGTCTTCAGATCCTAGGTTAATGCTATCAACACAAAAGCAGATCAACACAAAAGCACAAAATGTGTACGTACAGAGCCTTCAGCTTTAACAGACAGACTGCAGAGCTGCTCTCTTCCTAGCAGACAGAAATGGGAACACCAGAGATTATGGGATTCTTGCATTTGTCTTGTACTGCGCTCACTGCACGTATCTGATGCTGAAACGGTCCAACATAAAGCAGAACCTGATTTAAATGAACTGCACACACAACCATGTACACTTAAAAAATATATATATTAATAATATTAAAATTTTAGTTTTGTTTCTCCCTTTCCCACTTCCCTTTCTCAGTTGACAACCAACCAGCTGGTTAACTGCTCTGAACGTGCACACTCATTCCCACATCTAACCAGCACTCCCAGTGGGGCACTCACAGCCATATGCTACACCACCACTTGTTAATAGTGAACCACAGCGCAGTGCCACTTCCTCAAGCTGGTGGCTGTGCTCCGAATGGCAGCATCTGCAGAAGTTCAGCAGAAGCAATTCTTTCCCACAGAAGCAAGATACGGTTGGTAGTTTCTTTCCACAGAACACAGCAGGAAAGGGGAACACAGACAAAATGACTGTGATGGATGATGTCTTGCTGTTACGTGGTTCCTGCTGAGTGTGCAACCATGCTTTACTCTGTATTTGCTCCTTCTCTGCATAATTTAGATACATCTTTAAAGAAAAGACAAATAACTGAAAATAATTTTCAAAACTTTAACCCAAAGCAAAATCTGTGGAAGCCTCTTCCAAATGTGCAATAAGTATGTATGTTTTTCCTTATAAACAGAAAACTAGTCCCTTCAAAAGTCTTTCTGGTGAAGCAAGATGATAAAAGATGATAAAGTGGTCCAGAATACAGCAATTTGACATTTTCTGCAAGGGAACTGATCCTCCTTAATTAAAGTGATCCCAACTATTTCATAAATAGCATGGCTTCCTAGTAAAATTACAGACAATTGAAATAAAAACAGTATTTTATTAAATGTTCTGGAATACCCTTTAGGGACTATTTTCACCTTTAACCACCTCTGAAGCACAAGAAAGCTTTCAGTAAAGCTAGATGTTTGATTCAACCTTTATGCAAGTAATACCACAGCCTACTGAGCAAAGAAAAACACAATCGAGCCTTCATTTCAAAGTGTGGTTTAGTTAAAGATGAATTCCTTGATCTTTTGGCAGTGCACAATGGAATAGGACTGGAAGACACCTAAGTTCTTCCATTCTCTAAAAAAAAATTAAATCTCCCTATCTGTAAGAAATTACCTTTGTGTTAGAAAAGAGCACGCATCTGAGCGTAGTGTTTAAGCTAATAAAGCTTCATGGAGGCCTCAAAAAGGGCAGATAAGTCTTCTTCTGTTTGGGGACGTGGTGACAATTTAGTCACTCTCTCCTGCAAGATGAAAGAAAAATGGGATTAAAGAAGGTTGTCAACAAATTGAATCAAAGAGCAGCTAAGTGTGTGGCTGAATGATGTGTCTTTGTGCTCGTGTCCTTCACAGAGAATAACAAAGTTTTGCAAGTAAGTAATCAAGTAATTAAGGTTGAAGCATCATCAATTGTACCGTACTTTCAAGAATTCATTACGTAAAAATTGCTTGTAATTAAACACATAGAAGCAAGATTAAAAAGCAATTCAGCTGCAAAGTCAAGTACTTCAAACATGGGTCTTGCCAGTCACAGACTTGTATATGCTGCTGGGTGGTATTCTATGAATAGAGTCCATTTTAAAAGTCATTTGCCAGCACTGAAATGAGGAGATCAATCTTTAGGGACTGATATTTTCAAATTACAACATCTCTGAAAGACCAGGGAGCTGTACGGTTATGATTAGTAACTTTATGCTTTCAATAGTCAATGAATTTAACATTTACAGAAGCACTGGGGAGATTTACAGCCACCTGCATAAACACAGCAGGAAGGCACTGTTTCTCAGCAAAGCAGTCTCTAGGTGAATGCTGTCACTTTGGCAAAAAGGAGTTTCTCCTGCTACAACTTGTTTTGATATGTGCCTGGTGGATCCATCCCTGTAAGCACACTGATTTTTCTCAGGGGAGACCAGGCAGCACAGTGTGAGGTTCCTATCTGCAATGCTGGGCCACCACGGAGAGGAAGTCACCTCTGAGGTACAGTTTGCAACCACCGTGACTAGCATGAGCTGTGATGAGTCTGAAAAGTGTAGCTTCGTGCACACTTTAGCTCTACCCACAACAGTAGCTTTGCAGGTACAGCCGATATCTCTTTCCTCATCTCTGGTCAGCACAGAGCACCAGCACTGCCTCCACACAAGCCTGCTATGCACCGATGCCAGGACAGCGAGGCCTCGGCTCCTCCCTTCTGACTCAGGGAAGTCTGGTACAGTGCCAACCATGAGCGATTGTGTGCCAATAATGCCCCAATCCGTGGGTCAGCAACCCTTCAGCTTCCCCTGGCAGGTTTGCAGGGTAGGTGGGCTATGCTGCTACCTCCTGCTTTCAGCTTTCCTCATCTCCCTCTCAAATTGCACACAGAACCCGCCACATTTTCCGCCCTAGGACATGATGTTCTTTGCTAGTTAGACTCACTACTGTGTTGTGAATAGGATCAGTTTCAGCAAATTCACTTAGAAAGGAAAACAAATTTCTGTTCTAACTTGGAGTACAGATGTTTGTCCCAACACAGTTCCCAGCCTGCAGCCTGCAATTCACAGCATGGAATGGATGCTGCAGATTTATTAGCAGCACCAGTTGCAACGTGCTGCCTGGCCAACATGAATGGGTGTGTGCTGCTTCTGAAGAAAGCCTACTGCAAGATGAAAGAAAAGTTTATCAAAGACTGAGCTGTATGGACTACCTGTGTGGGTATTAACGAATACAAATACATTTGCATTGTGGTACATCCCATATCCAAAAATGAGGTTTGAGAAACTACTAGATCATCTTGTTTTACAAAGCACAATTAATCAGTGCTGTGAGAGAACAATAAATGAAATATAAATCCATCTGAGACTGAATCCGTGCAAAGAACAGAATGCAGCATGCACTTCATCTCACCAAAAATTAAAAACTGAAACTATGCAGAGAAAAGACTACGCCTCATTTTCTCCACTGCAGTTGTTTTCATGTAGGATTAGAAATCACATTTGCTTGGAAAGAAACACTTCTGTTTTTTTTTTTTTAAATCTATTTTATTTGACAAGTAAAACTTTTACTTTCTGTCTTACCTGAGGCAGAGTGCCTTTGACTAATGCAGGGATGTCTGCTTTAGAATAACCGATTGCAGCTAAGCCATCATCAACATTCAGATCAAACAGGAATTTCCGGAGCGTGTCTGCCAAAATCAACCCCGCATCTTTGATTCTGGCAGTGCGGATGTCAGCTCCTAAAATAAGACATAATGCCTTGACTGTAGGGTGGAGAGAGAGGAGGAAGCCTGTTCTGGACTTAATTTAATCATAATATCAGCTGAATACATATCCATACATTACAGTCACTGCTCTAAAAGCAACACGTAGTAAGAAGAGGAATCAGTCTTCATTCGGAAGTTGGAATAATCTGTAAAAAGTAAAATAAAACAAGAGCGGGAGAAGCAGGTAACTGCTGCCAAAAGGACTAACTGCCACATGAAGTTAACTTCCCCTCCCTCTGTGCTTACAGGGAGAAGCACTTTTCAGTCTGACTAACTGCTGGGAGGAAAGCAGCTAGCACATGAACGTCAGTGGTATTTATTTTTATGGACAGTGTGCCAAATGCTAGTTTTACTTCAGGCCTTGAGTTTGCTGACATCTAGAGGATGAGGAAACCAGTAGCAGGCAATTCTCTACTGCCTGTTCTGTTCTATTACGCTTTCAAAGAGAGGACGAGAGTGTGTGGGCTGAAAAAACCAGGAGATGGCAGGGCAGTGTTTAGTGGGTTAAATCAATCCTAAAGTTTGAACGTGTGCTGATGTGTAGAGCAGTGCAGAATTGAAGAAGAGGAACTGGTATATTTGAAACATCTGCTGAACAGCAATGGAAGTTTCAATATAAAATGAAAGATTACTGTTATTTCTTATGGAATAGCTTGCTCCCCTTTCTGCAATGAATGGTCAGGACTGTATTAAATTAAAAATTATATGTCCAAATAGAAGACAGCTTCTTCCATATGTCCTCTTTCCCAAGCAAGATGAGCCAAATTTATTCTCTGCGTAACCTCAATGATGTTACACAAGAACTATGCTGGGTCCAAGCACCATACTGAGAGAGTGAGTAAGAACACAACATAGCTACAGCAAAAATATTTTCTGTGATCCTCATGCAGTTCAAGAGGGAACAGGAGAGCAACAAGCTCATTTGAGTAGCTCAGATGTTTGGGTAGCAATAGTGGCAGTATACTGCAGTATAGACTGTCTGGGAGAACTTGATAAATAACATATGGCAGAGTCTGGTTCAAAGACTATTCTACTGGAATTATGCCATGCTACCTGATTTTACCCCGAGTTTTGCTGTAGAGGAGTAATTAGAACACAAAGGCAATCCAGTATCTTCAGATAGTGAAGTGAAAAGGGAAAGGAACAGAGGCAAAAAGTAGATGTGAAGGAGAGTTTCAAAACACTGCTGCAGTTCTGTTACTTTCTTTTTTGATCATCCTAAAGGACCCATCAGCCTTTGATGGCACTCCGCAAATATCTGGCCACACACATGCCTACTTCAACTGTTTAAGAATCCTCCCAGGGGGGTACTAAGCTTTCTCTGGCTGTACCCAAATTCACAGCTGCACATTCATACAACATAACTATTTAGTAATCTTCTCCACGTTATAAAATACTTTCTTAGTCACTGCATTTGGCAATGTGACAGATTTGAATTAGCTACTGGAGTCAGCTGGATTCCAGACTTGAATAAAAAGTAAATAGCCCAGGTGGGAATTAACAAGTTCATTTCCATGTGTCATCTCAGCAAAGTCAGTCACTTTATAGCGTGGCAGGCACTAACATAGTTTAAATTTCTATTGAGAAAATTAATGGAGCTTTTAGAGGCAGAATTTCTGGCAGCCGTTCATACCACAAAACCTAAAGGAACTGCTTTTTCACTCCTACTTTTAAAATCAGTGAGCCAGAGATCAAATCCTCTGATGTGCACTGTGCAGGCCAGTTTTCCAACAACATTTTCTTAGTCTGCTTTATGTGAGCTGAATGTCATTGCTATAGGAACACAGGCATTTTGTAGCTTTGCATATGATTCCAGCTACATCTGCATTCTGTTTCTGAGCACAGACAGGACTGCATACTTTGGAGGAAGTCTGAACAAACTTCATAATCAGCAATTAAAAAATAATCTGAATTAATCCCTCCCCACCAATCTATTTTTTCTGACCATGTTTCATATCTCATGTCCTTATTAATGTGACCATGATATTTTCATATACAAAAGTCCCACTCTTTGATGAAACCCACGATGCCTTCAGATTACTCGTGCAGGGAAGTTGTACACGTGACTGGATTGTTGTGACTTGCATGCAGAAGGTTGACCATACAAGGGATTGAATACAGATTTTCCAAATACCAGGAGAGTTGCCCTACCCACTTTCTCTCTGCTGTCCACACTGCTCTGCATGTGACTGTGATTGCTCACTGCTTAAGATAGCAAGCATGGGCATTAGCAGCAGTTTAGCTACAACACAGAATGTAGCACAGGCAGAAAAGCTGACCTTAGATATAAATAAAATAGCCCAAGGGAGAGCCATGCTGCCACAGCTAGACTGGTAACAGCTCCAGGAATACACAGCTGAAAGCTAGTTTATTATACACAGTTATGCTGGGGGTGCAATGAAGAGTATCTTATCTCCAGGACACCTTCCAGCAATGGGTTGCACAGATTTACGAAGAGCTGTATGAAAATGTAATTTTTAAATGTGTTGTCAGCTTGCAACATTTACTTTTATTGTGGTAAGAAGCAGAAAATCCCTCTTCTGAGCCACCACAGATGTGACTGCAGAACAGCTACTCAGTGCTTTCCCTTGAAGCTGTCCACTCAGAAATTCCATCACCTACAAATAAGCTTAGGCCTACATTAGAAGGACTGAAAGCCACAGTTACAGTTTGTTCTCAAAAAGAGCAGGAGAGATCCAGAACATCACTGTCCTAATTCATTGCAACAGGAGGGAATTTGTTAGGCAAAATACTTCCTTTTAGGTAACAGATGCACCTGAGTACCAGTTTGTTTTATGGTATCAATGCTACAGTAACTATAAAGCACTGAGAGACACCAATCGCAGTTATGCTCTGTTGATTTACACAGTTATCTATAGTTCATGTCAGCTTTCTAGTTTTTTAGCCAAAAAGCAGAGTTCTCCAGCTTGCTTCTCTAATTACACTATTCAATACAAAAAAATTAGACTCCAGAAATCAACATTTGTTTTTTGAACAGAAAAACTCCACAACAGCCACTACAATTGCTTCCACACTCTTTTTTTTCCCTCTCCAAAAGCCATTTTGGAACAATTTTTGTAAATATAAGCAAGTTGAATCCATAGAGATCCTTACCTAATATCTCTGCAGCTTCCAAGTGCCGCTCAGGATGTACCTGTGCTGTGAAAGCAAACACTGCTGGGGATGTCAGCACCACAGAAAGGCCATGTGGCTGGAAAAAAATAAAAATAAAAGTTATATAGATATATGTGTACATATACAAACACATCAATAGCACATCTATTTGCATTTTCAATGTGCTTTGGCACTCATTAATGTGAGATAACAGGGAATTGAAATGTATAATAAGAAAACAAAAATGAATCAAGTTTTACCACTAAAGAGTGATCCACATTATAATCCTTTGGTTTATAAGTTTTCACCAAACCAGAAATAGGATAAGACATTCCATGGCTGGAACAGAGAATAGAGAGAAAGAAATTAGGGCAACTTGCCTGGTATTTGGAAAATGTATGTTCAGTCCCTTGTGCAGTCAGCCTTCTGTATGCAAGTCTCTTAGACACAGACACACAAAGGATGTTAGGCACAGATACAGTATGGATATCGGGTACAGATAACCCTCACTTTCTGCACCCTAGCAACCCAGCTGTGAAAACAGCAAAAGCAGCAGCTCCTTGCACTGTGAGTGTGAAGTTCTTGTATCACTCTACTGACTCAATGAAAAGATGCTCAGATACTAAAGTAATGCAAACATGCCAAAAATAACAAATTTTACACCCCCACCTGATCACCCTGCATGAGAAAAATAAACTATGTTGTTAAAATATAACTAAAGAGTGGACTTGCTCAACTAAGAGAAATGAAAAGAAAGACTCTTAATAATTCAGGCTTCAGCTTTGCTTGTCTGAGATTTTCTTCCATATGAAACTCGTTTACATTACAATATTACTACAGCTGATTTCAACCTGCTGAACACCTGACCCATGGGCAAACTCTGCCAATTGCAGCAATTCAGGAATGGCATAAGACTACTTCAGTGCTGCTTGACTGCAAAGCAGCTGACACAGGATTCAACATTTTAGCTGTGTAGTTTTACTTTTATGGTCAGGTTTTGGAAATCTCGTTTTGGTTATGACTATGTTTTGGAAATCTCTCAAGATTGAACTGAATATCACAAGCCAGAATACACAACCTTCATACATGTACACGCCAAGAACTATCAACGTCTCACAACATATGGCTCTCCCTGAGATAAGCAGCAGTATGCAACAGTGTCTTATCATATACCCTGGAAAAAAAGGCAGCAATGTCTGTGAAGGGATTAACATTTCCTGTACTCACCAGAGATGAACGCCAGCGTTGCCAAAGCCAATACCAGCAAAAGCACTTGCAAGGTGCATGTTGGCTCTTGCTTCACGATCTTCAGGGTTTCTGATGGCTCTGTACAACATGGAAGGACAGAGAAGGGAAAAAACCAGTTTCTCTACAGATTTAGAAAAAATCTTCCAGATAAGCTGAGAGAAAAATCCTGAAAATGGGATCAGTTTGTCACTTCAGCCAAAGAACAATCCTGATCAGAAGATCAAACTGCTTCAGCGAAGGCCATTTCACTTTGCCAAAAACTGAGTAAATAGGGTGAAATTAGCTGCATCCAATTTAGTGGTGGTTTCAACAATTCTGTCAAAGAATTTAGACAACCCCATGTGCCAGATCCAGGACTATCTCAATTGGTGCTGCTCTAAACCCTACCATCTGTCAAACTTCCCTGCCTTCCCTCACATCAGGTTACTTGTAGAAGTGAACAGGATGGATAAAAAGTCTCAGGAATAGGTTCCATAGAACAACAGAAAACATTTAGAATGGCCAGGTATTGTAAAAAGTCTTTAACAAAATAACATAGTGATCTTTAACATAAACTTACATTGTATATAAAAGTTTATACAGACCAAAGGTTTATACAGACCAAAACTTCATTGGTAAGGATCAAATCCAACTCCCAGTTAAGTCAAAACTTAATTTAAACTGAAGGCATTAACTAGTTTTCAGTAAAAACATAACTTTGCACGTAGTTAAGTGAATGTCGTTATCTTCTCGATGGATGCATGTGCATATTAATTTACACTGAAAGCCATGAAAATGACACCAGCATTATGTCTTATTCAGTTTGCTACATATTCTCCTTACAATGTCAAAGAAAGAGAATTCTTCAAAAAAACATGATTTTTTCTCTCATATTAACTGAGTGACTATAAATACTTTTTATTGAGGACTTCTAAAATAGATCCAGAGAAGCATTAAAAAGCTAACTCTACAGGAGTAATCCTAATTCAGGAGGAATTAAAGGTAGAAAATGTAGGTCTAATTCATTACTTCAAACTAAAACTCAAGTTCTTCTTTTTGAGCACTGAAGACTAAATATTCTGTGAGGAGGGATGGCTGATAAAGGTATTACCTTTTCAAATATTTAGCTACAATGCGTAGAGCATGAAGAGCCCAGACATCACTGATGGGGTTGCTGCCTTGGTAAGCTGGTCTGTTGATTGGATTTGAGGGGCAAGGACTGCGCATCTTGTATGGAAGAGCAGTGTACGATTCAAGAGCATGGCTAAAAGAAAGATTAAACAATGAATTTAAGTGGGAGAGCCCGCTGCCAAAGGTCTTATTTCCCAGATACTCATAAATCTGGTTACATGAAATGTACTGCCTACACTGCTACACTTAGATGTACGAACTACAGACAGACTATCTTTGTTTACAAAGAAATGCCGTTAGACATTGTAGCTCAGAACAACTCACCAAGCTTGAGAAGTCACACAGTTTCCTTACGCATCTATTACTCTAATGCATGCAGCACCCAGAAGCAAGACAAGTTCTGACTCCCAGAATATAAACTTCTCTGTACTTTGAGCAGTTAAAAGCTGTAGGTTAAAGCTGAAGATAGTTTTCTGACAAGTGAAAAGCACATTACAATTAAGAGGAAAGTATAACAGATCACCTTAATAAGAACAGAGAGGAAGAAAAAAGATCGTTTTCTACTCCTCAAGTACACTTTTTCTACAACCACTGTAGCAAAAATAGAAAATTGCAATAAAATCAAGCAGTAGCCTACACAGAAAACTCACCAAAGCACATCAAAGCCACTGTTGGCCACTATTCGCTCAGGCATAGACAGTGTGTGCAAAGGATCAATGATGCCCAGTGTTGGCTTGATGGCTCTTGAAGCAATACCTGCAATGTATTTGAGGGAAATGAGTTAAAGAGTTTTTACAACAAAACAGGACCACAAAAGTTTAATGTTCAATACATAAAGAAGGGAAATGATTTGAAAATACATAGAGAAAAGCAAAGGGAGAGAAGGGAGAGCAAGATCTATGAATCTAAATCTTACTGAAGTCCCCATAACAGACTGTTGCCTGAAGTAAACTCCACCAGTGTTCTCTGTCACTCTCCTTGAGCAGACTGCACTTTTAAAACATCTGTGCTGAACGACATCTGCAACATCGCTCTTAAATTTGTATCTCTTGTGAACAGCTCTAGGAATCAGAGGAAGACTGGTTTGTTTCCACCATAAATTGATATTTATCGTATCTCAGATTTGTAATCTCTGCCTTTATATCATGGCTAAGGTGACACAGATGTAGCTCTGAGAGAGAGAGAGCCATGCAGACAGACTGACTGACTACATATAGATTATAAAACTCTAAGCTACAGTCACAACTCCCTAGTACACACGTTTGGGTCCCAGCCTCTGCAGACATAGCATATAAAATCCACATGTTTTGAAATAAAACCTCAAAATAGCTGTGAAGCTTAAGATGACATTTTAGCTGTAATCCTTGTTTTCCAGGGATGAAAAGGTCAAAGGAAGACAGTGCCCTTTATTTGCACAGCATCTCAGGCCCAAGGTTTTAGAAGTCAGGAAAGGGAACATTTGGTTGCAATTACAAAACAAAGAAGCATAAGTCTTAAAAACAGACAGAAAAATACAGAGGAAATAAGGAACAGTTGGTTGACCTCGAATGTAAGTAGAAATTTCCTTTGCTATTAACATTTTCTGCCATTTAAAGACTTGAAGGATTTTAGTATCCTGGTTTGCTTTCAAACTGTAATCCACTGTATTGCACAGGCATTTCATTATGTTAATATGCTATAAATTTAATTTGAGGAGGAAACCTTTAAGCTTCAAATTTGTCTGTGGCAGTTGAATCAAATGAAATGACATCTGAAATGACAGGCAGTATCCCTCTTGTTCAAGGCAAGGAAATGATGAAGACATTGGGATACAAAAATTGTTTTGAATAGCAAACAAAAAGTCTTACCAGTTTTTACTTTAAGCTCTTTGAAGTCAAAAATGGCAACACCAGTGGTTTCACTTCCAGTTCCAGCTGTTGTAGGCACTTTGAAAAAGAACAAGGACAACATATAATAAATGATACTTATTAACACAAAATAAATCATTAAATCATTAAATAGAATGGTTTGGGTTGGAAGGGACTTTTAAGATCATGCAGTTCCAACCCCCTGTTTTAGGGAGGGACACCTCTCTCTAGACCAGGTAGCTCAAAGCCCCATTCAGCCTGGCCTTGAATGCTTCCAGTGAGGGGGCATTCACAACCAATAAATAAAAACAAATAATTAATAGATAACAAATATTCACAACAAGTAAATAAAAATACAATAATAGTGCCACCACAAGTGCAAGATCCAGGAAATCCTGGAAGTATTCCCAATTGGAAGCCAATGGGTCAAAAGAAATAGCCTCTTTGATTGCTTTTCTTGGAAAAAGGTTGCCACACTCTGCTCAACAAGACCAAGTAATGACAAAATCTGTGAAGCAAACAGCAGATTTACTGCTGAATACAGCTAGAGGAAAAGTAAGCCCAAAGGGAGGGGAGAAGGTCACAGCAAACAGATTTCAGTAGAAACATGCACAGACCACAGAACTGATCCTTTTCTCTTCTCCCTCACTCCCCACACGCACCTCTACTGCTTTACCTGCAATGAGTGGCTTAAGGGACACAGTGACAGCCTTTCCCTTCCCTATAGGAGCGTTGACATAATCCAAGAAGTCTGACGTAGGGCTGGAGGCATACAGGTTGGCAGCCTTACAGGTGTCTATCACAGACCCACCTCCAACGGCAACATAGGCATCAAATTCCCCCTTTTTAGCAAATTCAATGGCATCCAGGAAACTTGGAAAACAAGGAAAGCTTTCCAATTAGTCATGGGAATAACAGCACAGGGGAAACAATTAAGGCTGGTGTATAGGTCACAAAGAGGTGTTCAAATAGCTGCAAGGCATGCTGAAAGAGCCTCAGCACCCCTTTAAGAAACGTGCTGTCAGAAGCAGTACCTCTGGTCTGTTGGCTCCACCCGGACGTTATCATACATCTGAAAGTTTATACCAGATTTTGTCAAGGAATTCAACACTGCATCTACAGGAGGCAGTTGGGAAAGGTTTCTATCTGTCATCAAACAAACTCTTTTAGCACCCAGATTCTGCAGGTCCTACAATAACAATGAAATTAAAACAAACGGTGTTGAATCACACACCTATTTGAATTGTACACCAAAACAGCTAAATCATTTAGTGGAACCTTGAAAAGCAGTTGCTTCTTCTAAGACTTTTGAAAGAATAATAGCTAAAGAAAAGAGGAGTTGCAGATACATACATACATGGGCATACAGTGGAGGTTCAGATACACAATATATGAGCTTTCACATATTAAATAGACTGTCAGCACCAGCAGCCTTTTAGAAAATAACTCTTCCCCAGTAATGGATTTGCATTAACAATGCTTACCATGCCAATCTCTTTAGTGACTCCTTCTCCATATCGGATGTTTGAAATGGCCATCTGCAAAACAAAGAACATACTTTTTTTCTAGAAAAAGTGAAGACATGTCATCAAGCCCCAAGCAATAAAAATGAAATTTAAATATTTACTAATGAAGCACTTGTTAAATGCCATATTTGATAGTAAAAAGCATACTATTTTTAAATCAAATTTACTTTATTATTAAATCTACCTCAAATGCATAGTCTGTATTTCTCAGGGTAGCCCGTTCAGGAACTGAAATGAAAATTAAACATTAAAATTAAAGAACAAATAATGACCTCAGTCTCTACAGCAATACCTCAGTCTCTACCTCAGCAATACTAAAAATGACAGATTTCTTTGATTTTAAAATCACCAAAACATAGGCACAGGTCATCTTTGCTTGTCTGGGTAACACCCATTTTGTGCTCAGCTGCTGGTGTGGCTAAATGATCTCAGTACTTAGAATCATAGAATCATTTGAGTTCTTTTGATTCATACAATTCAAGATAGTTTTTCATTCCTTAAGATTTCTTTCTTATACAAACTGAGTAAGTTAGCAGGAAATTTGCACAAGAACTTGTCATATATATGAATATTTATGCATGTATGATAAATACGAACAGCTGAGTATCTGCAAGGCATACAGAATGCTCCATACTGTTTGAGAGTTGTTACAAATGTGCAGGGTCTATGTGCTGACCTTCAGAACAACTTGCATGACAAAAACAAGAGACATCCTCCATACACCTCTGAACTGAAAGTGCCTTTTGAGCGTGTGGAAACTATTATGATAGGTGTTCATACTTCTTTTTACTTCTTACTGGTCCTGACCTTATAGGTGACACTGAACTGCTTGCCTGAAAATTAAGAAACTGCATGCATAGCTAATAATAAACAGAGCTTTTATATGAATCAATGTTACTATCAACATTATTTAGTAAAAAATATATATTTGTGAGGACAGTACTTCAATAATATCTTCTCTTTGCCATATCATTCCTGCATGAATTTTCACAAAATTCTCTTTCGCATATCCTGATGCTGTGAAACAAACCACATCAACTGAAACAGCCCATTCTTCTCCAAGAAGGGATCAGATGAGGCATTCTACTCTTCCAGCTGAAGTCATGCCTTAATTAATTGAAAAAAATGTGATTTGGATTCAGATCCAATGAATGAAGCCATAATGAGTCTTACAGACACTCCAGGGTGCTCTGAAGCACTGACCCACAACAGTAATAGATAGATGTATTAAAATCCTTTATGTGCATTCTATTCAAGCCCAGGCCAGCTGCTGTCCGCACTTTCATTGCCATCTCTTGCCAGGCTGTACATGTTTGACCTCTCCTGAAGCATGGATGTGCTGTACTCCCAGTCATTAATTTGACAGGCTAAGAACATGTCCAAGAGATTTACTCACTTGCTTTCTGATGATATACTAGGTGACCTACTGTTATTTTCTTTTGCAAAATTTAACTTACAGGAAGAATTTTGGTGAGTTCAAAAACTGCAGCATTTCCCTCAGTGCTGCCAACAATCACAATGAACAACATATATATATATATTTTTGCTAGTCACTAGCCAATTCCCGTTACTTACAGACGTATGGAACTGATATCATCTTGCTACTTTGAACAACCAATTTCTGCCTAAAATTTAGAGAGCGTTTTTGATTAAGATTTCTAGTTACAGGGGTTTAGTTTAAACTGACTGAAGAGGTAATCAAGCAGAAAAAAATGAGATCGTATTTCACAGCTGTGCTTTTGCCTAGCTTGCTTGGGCAAAATAACTACTTGAACATATATTAGCTTTTCCACATGTACAATGGCAATGATAATTCTGAAACAAAACCAGTCAGAACTACTTATTACTGAAATTACAGCCCCAAATATCAATTCTTACAGAAATTGTATCTATTCTATCTTGTATTGTACCCTTAGAGTATTAAGAGTAAAACGTGGGGAACGAGAACGTACGGAGATTAAACAGCACATGGTTATTAACTTGGACTCCCAAAACAGAAGCTCCTGCAAAGGCACCTCCATCACCAGTGTGGCTTCTCCTGCTCACGTTCCTGAACCCTGACCTAGGTGACTCACCTCCTCTGGACTGACTGCATAAAAAGTCTGAGATGGCAATCCCCACATTAAAGCACACTTTTGTGAACAGCTCCTTTTTATTCACTTGTTTCTTTTTAAAGCATAACAGATACATATCTTCCCCCTCAGATGTAGTTGTGAAGATGGGATGGCTCAGGTGACAGCAGAACTACTGTCCAGCTGTAGATACTGTACTTGCCAAAGGAGGTGGTCCAGCGTGAGAAGCTTCAGAGAAATGCAGTAAGGGAGAGAAGAGCTCTGAAGGGCATGTTGTGTAATCAAAGAAGACATGCAGGAGTTGTTCAGGCAAAAGAAGGAAGGGTTGGGAATGGAAAGCCCAACTTATGTCATGACAAATGGAAAAGAAGTTATAATAATAAATGGAATAAACTGTTCTGAGTCTAGTAAACATGACACACAACTATTAAAAAGAGTCCACAGGAGAGCTACAAAGATGGGGAAGTGTCTGGAGGGCAAGCTATGTGAGGATCACCTGAAGTCCCTTGGTTTGCCCAGAGCAGAGCAGAGAAGCTGAGGGGAGGCCTGATGGCAGCTGCAGCTCCCCACAGGGAACAGAGGGCAGCGCTGAGCTCTGCTCTCTGTGATGGGACAGGGCCCGAGGGAACAGCATGGAACTGCATCGAGGGTGGGGGGGGGGGCAGCTGGGGTATGGGGAAAGGGTCTGCACCAGAGAGTGGTGGGCCTGGAACGGGCTGCACAGAGCAGTGGGCATGGCTCCAAGCTGCCACAATTCAAAGAACATTTGGACAGCGCTCTCACACAGACAGCTTGATTTTTATGTGGTTCTGTGTAGAGTCAGGAGTTGGACTCAGTGATCTGTGTGGGTCCTCTCCAGCTCAGGACACACTGTGACCGTATGACTCTATGCCCAGCAGCAGCCAGCTTCTGTGCAGCCTTTCAGCAGGGGGAAGGAGGACAGGAGACGCTGACTGCAGCTTACCTGGAGACATGGGATCTCTCCAACAAAAATCTTTTTTATTGTACAGCTGCAAAATAAAAGACTACTCACCTTACGCTTTCACTGTTCTCTTTTCTACCTGTTACATGCACCCTCTACCCAGGCAGTATGTGTAACTAATGGTCTCACATAGAATTATTTCAGACACACGATTTAAACCATACCTTGGGAATAAGTGTGGCTGTGAGTCGGGCACCGACACCTAGATAGCAGGAAAGAAACAACAACAACAACAAACAAACAAAAAACACAACACAAAAACAAAAGTGACGTTTAAAAGGTATAACTAAGGCAGAAAACCCGAAGGTATCCCTCAGAGCCTCTCGCAGGCATTCGGCCACGCCGTCCGAACGCACGGCGCATGCCGCCCCCTGCTGCTCCCCGCCCGCCCCCTCGGCCCCCGGCCCGGCCGCACTCACGCCGCCCGCTGCAGCTGCCGCAGGAGGCACACAGCCCTGTCCCGCCCGGCCGCCATCGCGCTGCTGGGACTGCTGGGACGGCCGCGCCAGGACCACCCCTGCGGCGCCGCGGGGCGGGACGCCGGGGCCCTTTGGCTGCAGCGCTCACCGCTCGGCAGTGTTAATGTGCTGTGAGCTTTTGTTTTGGGTTCATAGAATCGCTCAGGTTGGAAAAGACCTTAAAGATCATCAAGTCCAACTGCAACCTGGCCGTACTACCCTAAGAACCCGCTAAATCATGTCCCTGAGCACCACATCCAAATGGTTTTTAAACATATCCTGGGATGGTGACTCAACCGGGGAGCCTATTCCAGTGCTTAACAATCCTTTCTGTCAAGAAGTGTTTCCTGATATCCAACCTAAACTTACCCTGGCACAACTCGAGGCCCATTTCCCCTCGTCCTGTCACCTGTCACCAGCGAGAAGAGACCAACCCCGCTCCCTCTGTAAGCACCTTTCAGATATTGGAAGAGAGCAGTAAGGTCTCCCCTCAGCCTCCTTTTCCCCACACTGAACAGCCCCAGTTCCTTCGGTCTCTCCTCTGAGAGCCACATTCTCCGAGCCCTTCACAAGCCTCGTTGCCCTTCTTTGCACCTGCTCCAGCACCTCAATGTCCTTTCTGTACTGAGATGCCCAAAACTGAACACATACTTGAGGTGAGGCCTCACCAGTGCTGAGTACAGGGGCAGGATGACTTCCCTACTCCTACTCACTTCATTCTTGATAGAAGCCAGGATGCCGTTGGCCTTCTTGGCTACGTGGGCACACTGCTGGCTTGTATTCAGCCCGCTGTCCATCAGTAGGCCAAGGTCCCTTTCCATCCGGCAGCTTTCCAGCCACTCCTCCCTAAGCCTGTAGTGTTGCCTGGGGTTGTTGTGACCAAAACGCAGAACCCAGCCCTTGGCCCACTTCAACTACTGTCCGCTATCAGTTCCACAACAGGAGAGCTCAGGCTGCACCCTGCCGCCGAGCCCTGTACCCCCGTTGCCGAGCATGGGAGCTGCTGCCTGGCCACCCCGAAGCCATCGCACAGGAGCCGCGCACAAGACATTTTACAAAGACCGAAGGACGTTTATTGACAGAGGTGTGGGCCGCACGGCGGCGGCTGTGGCGCAGTCCCTTCGCACTCGTCGCGCGCAGCCGTGGCTCAGAGCCCGCAGCGGCGATCCCTTCGTGGCCGCAGGCAGGCAGTCCCTCACGCCTTCTTCCTCCTCCCGCCGCCTCCCGCAGGCCGCTGCTGCTGCCGCCGGGCCGCGCCGCCCTTCTTGCCGCCGCCGCCGCTCCTCTTCCCGGGCCGCTGCTGCTGCCGGCGGCCCCGCTTGCCGCGCTGCGCCCGCTTCTTGCCCTTGGCGGCGGCCGCCTCGGCGTCCTCCTCGCGGAGCTGCTTGTTGACGGCGCGGGTGATGTCCAGGGCCGGCTTCTTGGCGCTCATGCCCCGCAGCAGCTCCAGCTGCCGCCCGCGCTCGGCCGCCAGGTCGCCCAGCAGCGGCCCGAAGCGCCGTTTCTTGCCGCCGTCGCGGGAGGGCGGCTCGGCCGGCTCCTTGGGCAGCCGCGGCTGGAAGCGGCCGAGCGAGGCGGTGGAGACGCGGGCCACGCGCGCGACCAGGCCCAGCTCCTGGCGGCTCTGGTGTCCCGTGGGGTGCAGCGGGGCGGCGGCGGCGGAGCGGTGCGCGCGGGCCAGGTTCCGCAGCCGGTTGAGCTCGTTGCGGGCCACCCGCTCGCGCTTGGCGCGCCGCAGCTTGGCGAGCTGGTCCTCCTCCGGGTCGGCGCCCGCCGGCACCTCCGCCAGCCAGGCGCGGGCCGGGTCGCCGCCCGCCCGCCGGTACCCCCAGCGCCGCCGCCACTCCTTGGCCTGCTCGTCCCACACCAGCGAGGTCCGCTTGCGGCGCCGGATGCCCTTCAGCCGGGCGAACTGCTCCCAGCGCGTGGGGGGCCGCGGGCGCGGCGGCGGCTTCTCTCGCGGCAGGCGGAAGGCGGGCTCGGGCAGCCTCGCCACCAGCGGCCCCGCCGCCCCGTCCGCCCGCTCGGCCGGCAGCTCCCACAGCCGCGCCGCCAGCAGCTGCGCGTTGTCCCGGGCCAGCGCCCGCAGCTGCGACTCCCGCCGCGGCCCGGCCCCGCGCAGCGCCGCGGCCGGCGGCGGGTTGGGGTCCAGCGCCAGCAGGTTGCCCAGGTCGAACTCCAGCTCCAGCTCCTTCTCCACCTGCACGCTCCGCGGCCGATGCTGTTCTTGGGCCGCCGCCGCCAGCACCTCCTCCACGCGCACGGCCGCCATGGTGGCGGGCCGCGTGCGGCCGCCCGAGCGCAGGAAGCGCGGCGCGGCCCTTTCGAGTCAGCGCGACGGAACTGCGTGCGGCGCCCGGCCTGCCGGGAGCTGTAGGCCTGCCCGCCTACGTGCCTGCAGTGCCTGCCGGGAGCTGTAGGCCCCCTCCTGCCCCTCCTATTCCCCAAGGGCTTCCGCAGCCCCTCGCCCGGTTCTGTAATGGTTGCCGAACGGGCATTGCATTTAGCCCCGGCATGGGACAGGGCTGGGTGAGGGGTGGTGAAACCCCAGGCAACCCTACAGGCTTAGGGAGGAGTGGCTGGAAAGCTGCCGGATGGAAAGGAACCTTGGCCTACTGATGGACAGTGGGCTGAATATGAGCCAGCAGTGTGCCCTGGTGGCCAAGAAGGCCAACGGCATCCTGGCTTGGATCAGGAATGGTGTGGTGAGCAGGACTAGGGAAGTCATCCTGCCCCTGTACTCAGCACTGGTGAGGCCTCACCTCGAGTACTGTGTTCAGTTTTGGGCATCTCAGTACAGAAAGGACATTGAGGTGCTGGAGCAGGTGCAAAGAAGGGCAATGAAGCTTGTGAAGGGCTTGGAGAATATGGCTCTCAGAGGAGAGACTGAAGGAACTGGGGCTGTTCGGTGTGGGGAAAAGGAGGCTGAGGGGAGACCTTATTGCTCTCTTCCAATATCTGAAAGGTGCTTACAGTGAGAGCGGGGTTGGTCTCTTCTCACTGGTGACAGGTGACAGGACGAGGGGAAATGGGCCTCGAGTTGTGCCAGGGTAAGTTTAGGTTGGATATCAGGAAACACTTCTTGACAGAAAGGATTGTTAAGCACTTGAATAGGCTCTGCAGGGAGGTGGTTGAGTCAGCATCCCTGGATGAGTTTAAAAACCATTTGGATGTGGTGCTCAGGGACATGGTTTAGTGGAGCGTTGTTAGACTAGTTTGGTTAGGTTGCAGTTGGACTTGATGATCTTTAAGGTCTTTTCCAACCTGAGCGATTCTATGATTCAGTGATTCTATGAAAGTCAGGTGTTGCTGCCCCATGGCATCACAGAAGGCCATGGCTGTGACTGAGTACGCAGCATCCAGGGTGAGCAAATGGCCTTGCAGCTCTCCCTGCCACTGTGGCTGGTGTGTGCATGCAAATACCAAGCAGGTTTAAGGTGCACGGATATGTTAATAATATATATATATATCTTTTTCTATAGCATAGATTGCCATGCCATGCCATGCCATGCCATGCCATGCCATGCCATGCCATGCCATGCCATACCATTCAAGTGTCTGCATCACTTCAGCAAAGCCATGTCTGTGTGTGCTAGCAGCAGAATTCAAGTCCCAAATTCCAGCCCCATTAGGACTGACACTGGCCCTGTGGGCAGGGCTCTTGGTGAAAGAAGAAGGGGAGCAGCATTTGGAAAGTGGGATCACCTGGCAGGTGTTTCATGAAGCATAGTGAAAAGTGAGGTAATACTGCATGCACCCAAAGGTCAGCTGGGTCAGAGATATTGCCATGCTATTTTTAAATAAATGAGGTATGGAAGGATCCTTTTACAGTGATGTGGTTTGCATGGCCATGACATTTTGAGCTGACTCATGCACTAAAAACAGGCTAAGGGGGATCTAGCTGTACCCAAGGAAATGATGGGAGTGTTTACACAAGATACACATTTCTACGAAGTTAATCACATCTCTACAGATGCATTATGTCTGGAGTGATGGAAATGACTCTGAGTATAATGGCAGGGCAGTGTTTTGGAGAAAATGCTAGGATTGTAAATAAAGATGAATATACTGATAATTCTAACTGTGGTAAAGTCTCCTTTTTTTTCACCCCCAAGTCAACAATTATGAGTGTGGTTTATACACTATGGAACAATAGGAGCCAATGGTGCAGACCATTTCTCCATTTACCACAAGATGGCATTGCACTGGAGGATATGTTTTTTCTTGGACCTTGTTATTTTTTCACCTAGAATTACAGATAAAATTAACTTTAAAGATGTGTCTTTGAAGAGATGTATGTGCACTATTAGACGAGATTCAGGCATACATCTGTACTTCTGAATGGCAGTCTGGCCAATACCTACCTGTTGATGTGCTCTCCTGAATTTTGTTCTTATGCAGTGAACTCTTTGAGTTCTTTTGGTTAATATTTGTACAAAATCCCAAAGCTTTCATATAAATGACTAGGAGTGGAAGGACACAATTGCTAGAATTTCTTACACTTCCAAAGTTACCTTGAGAGTTTATGATTACTGTATGTCAGAAAGAACAGCAGAAGGAGTATATACCAGGATTTGTTCCGTTTCATCTGATAGCCTGAACTTGCTAAGAAAAGAAAAAAAAAAAAAGAAAAAAAAAGCCCATAATGTAGCAATTCACTTTCTGGGAACTGTTTAGAGCTAAATTCCAGCTTTCTTATGTATTCCAGGAATTGTAATTTGCTATATGAGTGCTTGCAAATCAGTAAACAGGTCCGTTTGTTTGCTGCATGGGGATCATTGCCAGGAAACTTTACACTCAGTACACTTGGTCTGAAACTGAGTTCAAAGGTGAGTTTTTTAATACCTTTTTTTCTTTTTTTTTTCTCTCCCTTTGCTGTATGTTTCATTGCCAGAGGCAAGGAGTTGCTCCTGTGCACTTAGTCTCTATGCATGTGGTTGAAGAGTCACAATTAATAATAAACAGAAAATTTGTGGGTTTTTTTTGGTCTTTTCTTTTCTTTTCTTTTCTTTTCTTTTCTTTTCTTTTCTTTTCTTTTCTTTTCTTTTCTTTTCTTTTCTTTTCTTTTCTTTTCTTTTCTTTTCTTTTCTTTTCTTCTCTTCTCTTCTCTTCTCTTCTCTTCTCTTCTCTTCTCTTCTCTTCTCTTCTCTTCTCTTCTCTTCTCTTCTCTTCTCTTCTTTTTTTCTATTTATCAATATCACACTTTCATCAATTTAGGTAAGTCTTTGAAATTTGTCACAAGTAAATGTTATACACATTCTCAAAGCATTAAAAAAATAGAACAAATCGTTTAAATACATTACTAGAGAATAAGACTAAAAGAGCTTCTTGCATCTTTTCAAAGACTCAGACTTTAATGGGCATGAGTGAAACCCTGATCAAGCTGAAGTCTTTGACGGTTTTGCTGTAGTTCTTGACAAAGCCAGATTTTACTTATCTTATGCAGAAATTTCATAGTCTGTGGATGTATAGATCTTCTGTTGTGTAGCAGAAGGAAATAATTTAGTTTACTGATAACACCAAACTTTTTGTCCTGTAAGCACTGAAGGACAGACATAACTGAAGAACTGAATAATGAGCTTCACTCTACCATGCTTCATGTTTCCTAAGCACTGTGTTGTCTCTTACTGAAGTCTGACTACACAGTCACTACAGCTGTACAAAGTGATGGCAGAGCACTGCGTGCTGCTGTACGGAGTGATGGACAGGACATCTCTGAGTGTGTGGTTTCACAGTGTGGTTGCTATGGTGGTAGTCTGAAGAATATCTGAATGGATTTGTAAACCAAGCAGGATTTTAAAACGGCATTATGGGTATTTTGGGAGCCTATCTGATTGCAGAACTCGTTTCTGATATTGTCACTGTAGTAGTCAAACTCACACTTGGAGCTTATAACCATCAGTTTATAGCAGAGAATTACAAGCAGGCACACAGCATCACTGAAGTGTACTACTGAAAATTTCTGTTTTTGAAAGGGTAAAAGAGTAATATCAAAGTCCAATTGCAGAAATTGTGTTTAGGAAATAAATACCTTGTGTTTGCTCCAAGATTTTTGCAGCAATTTTCCTAAAGGATGAATTTTTAGAAATGTTTATTTATTTTGGTCATCTTCTTTTCTGGGCATCTGGTTTTAGAATCTGAAATATCACACTTCTCCAACCATGGCTAGATTTGGGAGTTCTCAGCGCTCACTTAAAGAACTTGAAATCATTTCCTCCTAGCTGAAGACCCTCACAGTCCATTGATACTTGAACAGTTTCAGCCATACCCTTTTTATCCTACTTACTTTCTCCAGTGTGAATGATAGTAATACATAACTCAGTGTTAGTGTACGTGTGTGCTTAATTCCTTAGTGTTTGCTTACTTTCTGTATAATAGATGATCAGACTGAAGTTGGCTGCTGTGGCAGAGTGCAAGGTTTCTTTGTGGTGAGAAAAGCTTTGTTTTGTTTCTGTGTTTGTTTGGTGTTTCTTACTATAGTTGTGGCCTGCATGAACAGCATAAGATGGCAGAGTGTAATTTGCAGGAGCACTTTGCCAAAAGAGTAATAGAAAGCATAACACAGGATGCAATGCACCAAATGAACCACAACATCAATAAGCTATAACGCGTCTTAACCCTACTTAGCTGTTATTTTTATTACTTCTGTTCAGCTGGGATGCAACTTAAACCTTGTATTCCTTAGGAACTGCTCTAATGTACAGTATTCACATCTTACTGTTCGTGATAGAATTAACGTAGATCTACTCTTCAAACTTTTGCCAATTACCTCTGGATGGCACTAGATGTAGTTGCAAGATGATTCAAAGAATTCTTAAAACTGCTGAAAGGATCATTATGAAGAATGCTTTTATCAGGGAAACTCAAAGTGCTGGTAATTTTGGCAAATGGTAGAAAGTACCCTTGAAATACGCACACTGTCTCCAAATGAGGCAGTGATCCCTTGATTTTGTTCAGTATGCTTTAAAGTGAAATTTACGTGGTAGAATTTCTTCCTGTAAGGGAGAAGTTAGCTCACTAAAGCTAAACTGAGAGCAACAGCTTGTAGATCTAATTTGCTACCCAATACATTTTTGATCCTGATTTCAAAATGCATGTTATTTCTTGGGATATGTAATTGCTTTTGCAGTCCAAGTAAGAAAGTGTAGGAGTGAAAACAATTTGGTTAAAGAAAGACACTTTCCTGTTCACTAGTCCATATATTGTGAAAAATAAATGTCACAATTAAGCAAATGCAGAGACCTAAGCCACTATCTTTTATCAGACAAGATGCTTTTCTTCAGCAGTAAAAAAAGAAAAGAAAAGCTAGGTGGTTACAATGTATGCTATTTAAGAAAGTTGTGTTACCTGTTACAGATAATGGATAGTTCCTTTCCATGGTTTCACCAACATAAGGCCTTGAGCTAGGAACAGATTAAAGGACCTGCTTTATTCTAAGCGTGTGAATTCCATTGAGGATATTACCTGTACACATGTGATTAAAAGCTTTTCTGCTCCATTTGTAAATTCTCCTATCAGATAATTTAATGTTGTATTAGCAGAATGATGTATTTGTGAAAGAGGAAATCGGGAGGCTGTAAATAAAGTTCTAAAACCTAAAACTGGGTAATCGGAAGTGCACTTACAAGTGGGTACCCAGAAGAGTCAGATTTTTGGTTCTGAAGCCAGATGTAGATGGCTGATGAGATAGCACTCAAATCTGGATGCCTATAGGCCTTGTGGAAAGTGATTGGTAGCTCATAATCTGTTTTGATCTGCTGACTGGCTGTGATTGTGTGGTTTCATTGAACTGATTTTGGGTAAACAAAACGTAAGCTAAGCTAATTTAAGGCCTTCCCAAGTGCACGATGCCTATCTTGCTATGCATTAGGGAATCAAGCTGAAATTTGATTGTAACATGTTTTTCTTTTTTATGAGCTTTACAGTGACCTGATTTTTTTAGAAAGTTTTCTTGTAGCGTGGTTTTAGTATGAGAAATCACAGCGATGGTGTGACTTTCTTTTGTTAGATGTGTTTTAGGAGAATTCAAAGAACTGAGTGGGAGCTTTATCAGACAGTGATGAGAAGAATGGCAGTGTAGTAACATATTCTTTTTCCAGGGTCAGTCTTTCTTATCACCTTTCTGAAGTATGCCTACTCTTTGGCATAAGATTGTTTCTGCAAGTTCTTTTAAAAACACTGAACAGATTTCCTTCTTTTACAAGAAACCTGTCATGCACAGAAATTTGTCCTGGATTAAGTTTACACTTGCAACCAGAAGAACAAAACAGTGGGTTCGTGGCAGGAAATGTCTCCAATAGCTGGAGTGATATGGTGTATGTAGAGTATATAACAGCCTTCATCCATGATAGAAAAGGTGTGCCATAGTCACTACTGATTTTTGTGGCAGAGAGACAAAAGGCATATCAAATGGACATGAGGGTTCAATGCCACGTATCTGAGATTAGCATAAACCTATCTATGCTTGCTGAGAGTGACTGTGGCAGCTCCTACGTTTTAATGCTTTGTGAGACAGAAGCCACCCATTTTCCAGCAGTTGAGTGAAAAGAGGGTTCTTGGGCAGCGTTTTTGATAGTGAACCTCAGGCTTGCATGTGCATGTAGAAATATCGCATACATGTCACTAAATTTATGTGGATAACAGCATTCACGTGAGCAAGATAGATTGAATATTGATTTTTACCAGAGGAAGAAGGCTGAGATCTGATCTCAAGGCAAAACAGTGCAATGCATTTAGGACCATGACTCTTCAGTGACTTATTGGGAACCTCCAGCATGGGGCTAGTTGTAAATTCAAGCACCATTTCATACACATTCCACAACCATTTCATACAGCACGATGACTTGAATCCCAATTGCAGGATGACATGGAGATGTATGCTGAGACGCTGCTTCTCAAAGATATCTGCAAAGCCATGGCTCTCAGCAAGGTAAGGGCTCCCCATACCCAGTTTATAACCTTATCCTCCACATTTCCATTCATCTGTGAGGCTGATCAGTCAGGATGGGGTTTTGTTTTCAGCTTGTTTTCAGACTGTTTTGTTCCTAAAGCTACCTTTGACACCAGCGTGATGAAATATACATTGAAGATGGTGTGATCAGGTGTGGGGAATATGCATGCAGGTCCTGCCACAAAGCAGCAGAAACGTCTGTGTGTGTGACTATGCCTCCTACAAGGTACTTTGATAATGTATCCTGTAGGTGTCCAAGTAAACGACACTAAGTGCTGTGTTTCAAATCTGATGTTTCAATTACATTGGTTTCACTCACTTCAAGGTCTTCCTAATACATATTCAGTTGACAGTTATCAATGAAAGGGGAAAAAATCTCGCTTTAAATGTTTTTACACACAGGAAAATGGTACTTGATAAGTATAATCCAAGGTATTAGGGAGGTTTTCAAACACTTGTAACCACAGGTGACTCATGTAAGACAAGAATCATCTGTAAAATTATGTAAGCTTGTACCTAGGATGTATGTTGTAGTTCAGAGTAAATTGGAACAATTTCTGTTGAACAAATATTTTTCATTTGAAAGGCCATGCAACCTAAGAATGGGGCCGTATGTCTTATCCAGTGATAAATGATTTGTCTGAAATAGATCTTGCTATGAAAAAGAAGACCTAGAGATTAACAGAGTCAATTTATTGGTTTTAGACCACGGTCAGAAGGTGGTTGAAGTCATTCCTGAAGAGTGTTTGGGAGGATCTCAGGGAAGTGAGGGGTTAACTGAGAACAGGAATGACATTGGCCATCCCAAGGTAACCTCTTTGCTGCTGCTGGATCAGAACCCTCAGATCTGGGCAAGGAAATTCTGTCCTAATCTGCAGTCAGAGCCTCCAAGTCCTTGGAGGGGATGAGAAAGCCTCTGAGCTGCGTGGTGCCTCCCTTATGCCACTATGTAATCAAATCAGCAGTTCCATGCAGCGTATCCTTGTTCTTTTAGTTTTATGCAGCATACTTCTGTTCCTCAGCTGCTGTGCTACAAGTATAGCAGCAAACCTATAAAATGGAACAGAATCTCAGTTTCCAGTACGTTAATGTAAGCAAGACTTGGTCAGTCTGTAATTTTCTTCAGTTACTGAGAAGGTGTTCAGGAGGGAGTAGGGCAATTCTGCGTGTAGCAACAATCAGCAGCAATACAATAAAAATCATTAATTATTTGCACATTTTCACAACAGAAAATATTTGTTTCTGTGTCAAAGTTTGCATGATGGCTTAATCTACAGTACTGTTAGCTCTTGATTTCAAATGTACAGATATTTCATACAGTTTGTTTTCTGTCTTTGCTACTGAGACTACCTTGCGCTTTCAGTGCAGGAGAAGTGTTAGTTCCAAACTTCATTGTGATAGTTTTTTTTTTTTTTTTTTTTTGTGGAAACAGAGTGTTTGTTGAGCTGTGTTGCTACTCCTTGTCACTTTCTTGTATTTACATTCACAATCACATTCATGTTCTCTTCTTTTTCAAATGTCTCAAATTCTGACAAAGGACACGTTCCTTTTCTCTTGAAGATGATTCTGTACTTGCCTGCTCTCTGGGCTTCCGGAAATTTTCCTCATTCCCTAAAGACCCATCCAGAGTGCCTTGGAGATGCTCCACATAATCCATCATTTGGAGCCTTGATTTCCTGCCATCCATTTCATTTCTGTCACTAGTTCCTCCTTCTTCATTAATGCAGGTTCCTCAGCTACATCTCTGTTATTTCTGCGGTGTTTTCTTATTTGTTCCTGTTTATTAAAGCTGTTCTCTCTTTTTTACCCTGATCATGTTTTGTTGTATTTCTAATTATTTCTGTGAGGCTGAAATTCACCTGATTTGTGGGGCAGCCTTGCTGCAGTCTGCAGTCTGTCTCTGGACTGTTTTTCCTGTGGACAGAATGGCTATTTTCTGTGCAAAGTTGTGCCAGACTTTGCATTTCAAGTGCATGTCTGCTTCTGGGTACCTGGAAAAAGTATCTACCAAATTTTGTATAAGTAAGCTGGGATTAACTTTCCTCTAATGCACTGGTATAAATGGTGTGATAAGTTTGGATAGTGTGGCAAGGATGAGAAATAGTTGGAGGTAGGTTTGAGAAATAGTTGGGTTGTGAATAAAGCTTATGACTCAACCCTTGTTGATGTTACTAGTCAATTAGAGGATCATGGAAAATCCCAGCTGCATATGTAGTGTGGGCAGCCTTGTGTAGTGGAAAAGCAATTACCTTTCACTTAGTTAGTAAGGCCTTCCCTGGGCTTTGTATTCTACATCAATGAAAACACAGACACCTACAATTGTAGAGAGCAGAGGAAAGCAGAAGCTAAATGGAAAAATACTTCATGAGTTTTAGAGGACCAGTAGGGAAGAAAGAGATCAACATCTCTTTAAATGAGTCGTTCGAATGATTGCAGCTTTTTCTTCACTCCAATTTACTCAAGCTGTGCAAAACAGCTCTAGATAAAGCATATTCTCATTATGTTTCCACTGATTAGAGAAAGAGAGGAAGGAAAAAAACAACTGTTGATAACTTAGGACTGGACTGAGGATATTCATGAGTCTTGGAATATGCTCTTGTTCAGGTTATGGGTTATCATGGTGAAAACATCTGACGCTAAACCTGGGGCTTCTAAATAATTCTAGAGTCAAAGAATTTGAACAAAAAAAGAGGTAGATGGATAACGTCAAACTTCTTGTTTGCTAAAAGGTCTGGCTATGGTTTGGAAAGTTATTTGGTGTTTATTATTTCAATGTATTCAGCAGCAGTCTTCAAGGTGGCAGATATTTATTTGATGTACTGGAAAAATATACTTTGTGATATTCATTACTGTCCTTTGAAAAAAAATTTAATATTGCCTTTATACCTTCATGTTTGAGTTTGCATTTTCCATCCAAAATACACTACTACACTGTTTAAAAATTACATATATAGAGAAATAAAATATGCTCGTAAACCTGTCCTCCTACTCCTATTCAGCTAGATACTCTTGTTCTGCAGACTAGTCACCTGCATTTTCTTTTGTTTGAATTTTGAAGTTGAAACCAAGGCAGATAAAACTAAGCACAAACGGAAGCTCTGACCCTTCCTTTGAGAAATCCACTGATTTCTTTTCATATACAGATTTGCTGGGACATGATCAAACAGGACATGGGTATGGTTCTGCCTTGGTTTCATTATAATTTTGGAAAAATCAATAGATTGTTGCAAACTTGCTTTTTACAAAGTTCCTGGATGTACAACTCTTCAAAACCATTTGAGATACTTTTTGTTCAACATTCCTTCAGGGTGGTATTATAACAAGTTTAAAAGAAAAAGTTTCCTTCTCCTGTCTGAAAATGAGTAGGATGGTGTAGATTTCAGAGTCTGAAAAACAACTTTTGACTTAAAATTCCTAGCAAACTTTTGTGGTGGCTGCATTAAAATCCCATCATAACACAGAGGTTTTTATCAGGGTACCGAAGAGCAAAATTTTGCTTATTTTGCCTTAAGCTGGGGACAGCGAGTGGGACTTGTGAAGATAAGGAGGGCTAATGCTAGGTGAGAGCTTGTTTGGATAAACCAAAAATACATTGGCTGCTACCACAGCTTCATCTTTAACTTGTCTATGTGGAAAAGGGATTGACACAAGTTATGTATTTAAACTGCAGCTTTTGAACACAAAATTCTCTAGTAGTGTATCTCACTGAGCAGGAAATCTGGAGGCCCTGCGTTCTCATTTGTTATATAAAAATGAAGGAGAGTAGCTTCAACTGGATATTTGACTACTGAATATATATTTTGTTTAAATACAACGTATCTTATGACAGTTGTCCCACAAAGCAACTTTGTGTATCCATTCTCTGTGTGAATCTTAAAGAAAAAACTTGGAAGCATGCAAATAGTTTATGTGGGTACTTAATAGTCCTTCCATGAAGCTAATAGTTTCTTAATGAAGTTTTTCTATTTTAACAAGAGTACAACAGATTACTTATGTAACTGCTGGCCATGTAGATCACTTTATAAGAACTGACAAATGAAAGGCCAAATAATATGTTAATTACCTCTTGTTGAAATGTAAGTGCCATTGTGACCTTTTTCTGCACAGTATTAACTTTTTTTTTTTTTTTTTCTTTGCTAAGTCTCAGAGAAGTTATTTAAATGCATTATGAAAGCCATGCAGTGCCTGATCCTAAAAGCTTTTATTAACAAGTCTCCCCTTGCTGCAGTGCGGGTCTATAGGCTGACTCTTGGCTTGGTATTGCCTTAGGTTACATCAGCTATCTGCATCTACTTTGATGCAGAGATTATTAGGGGGACTATTTAGAGGGGCACAGCTTTACAGCCATCAGAGCATCAGGAGCTCCTCTGTATTGCTTTTTTTCTGAGGGCACAGATTGAGGACAATCAACCAGGTACAAGAATGTTAACAACCGTTTGTGTACCTGCAAGATATGCTTAGCAGGGATACAATTATGTTACCCTGTAAGGATAGGTAAAGGGGAAAAGTTTATAAGACACTCAGACAATTATTACAATCTTTGTAACCTATATTGCATGCCTGCTCAGATGCGGTGGGTTAGCCCTGAGCAAGGTAGCTTTTCCTGGTTATTCCCTCTAGTTCCCTGGGATCAGTAAAAATTTCCCCAGAAGAACATGTTGGTGTGTGTGGGCTGGAGGGGTCAAAAGTCAAAATCACACTCATACGATGCAATACAATACATTGCACAGTATACCCCAATACACAACCAGTTTATTAAACAAAGAACTGTAAGCTGAACACCTCATCAGCATACTGACTCTTTGCAGTCCTGACCTACATGAGGTAGCTGAGCCTTCATGACCAACAATCATCTTTTTGATGCCACACATGTACATAGTGTCAGAAGAATACTGGAAGTGTAGAACAAGTGAGGAACAAAATAGAAATAGAACAAGTTGAAGCCATCTGAGTTCTTCACTCGTAAGTGAAACTGGCAGGGAATTGGGAGGAATGATTGCAAAGCTTCAGGGTTTTCTAAGGTGCTGTGCAGAAATGACAGGGTGTGCAATCCCTCCCGCTGCCACCGACAGCAAGTCCTAGAGTACCGGGGGTGATCAACAACACTTTCTTGTGGAAACATAAAGTAGACCACAAACTTCTTGACAAAGACATTTAGAAATGTCAAGAATGTTGCAATTGACAACAGAATGTCACTTGGAAAAAAGCACATCTTGACACCGAACCAGATGGCAGATGAGACAATTGAGCATTCTGTCACATAGCTGTATAACAAAGCCAAGACACATGAATTTGAACAGCCACCAGCTTCATTAGCGATTTAATAATTTGCCTTCTAACATGCAGCCAGGTGAAAACACTGCACACGAAACTGATCTACCATGAATAGTTCTGGCTGGCAGAACCTACTGGAAAACTGCTCTGCTCCTTTTTCATAAGTTCAGAGCTGATATCAGAGCTGTCTTTCAAGAAGAAGGGCTAAGCTGTCATAGTTTAAAAAGAGTTCATGAACAAAATCCCATATATGCTAACTTTACAAAGCATGCAGCCATTTAAATATTGTTCAATTCCTCTCATTAAGGTCTTCCTTATTGTGTTTTCCCATTCATATACTCTGGTGGATTTAAATGGATTTATTTTAGGGTAAACAAAATGGGAATTGGGATCATAAAACAGGAAAGGAAATCCTTTTGTGAAGGCCTGATTCTTGTTTAGCCAGACATCACTTTGCACTTCTCTAACTGTGCAACAAAGTTGTGAGGTGAATGCAAACACAGTCTATTTGGCTATCAAGATGCAAAATAGATTTTGTATCAGGAAGCATCAAGGATGAAAACAGCTTTGCTCCTTGATACCTGAGCATAGATGTATTCATTTCTTCTCACGTTTCTGCTCTTATAATGAACCACAATTTAACTGAAAGCAGTTAGAATTAGAAATTAATGTATTTACACACACAGAAGGTTAGTGTGAAAAGAAAATGAGGTCCATCTAGTTCCAAAGTAATTTCTTTAAGGGTATCTTCCTTTGAGTTACCCTTATTATGGCAAGTGCTTTATAAAACAAAGGTATTTTTTGTACAGAACACTGGAACCTCTTTGATTTTATTAAAATTTGCCTTGAGTTTCATTTACACAGTAATTCATCTTTTATGAAGCATTATTGAGAGGCATTTCTCATTGAAGATCTCTAAATATTTTAAAATTCAAGTACTGGAGAAGGTCTCATCACATTAGAAAGCAATCAACTATCTTGAGACAGGTTAATAAAAACATCTTAAACTCATCTCAAAACGCACTCTTGACCTCCATTATCAGGCACAGGACCCTAATGATTCATTGATCAACATTTTCTCTGTTTAACAAAAATATCATGAGCCTAAAGATCACTTGAAACCAACATGAGAGATTTTTTTCCAGTGTCACAACTACATTTGATGACCTTTAATCTTTCTTCCACATTAGTGAGATATTTAACACGGATAATGGAGATACATTTTTCACAATTCTTTGATGCACATGCTCACAGAACCCTCTCTTCTGAGTACCACCCAGTAAACAGGTAAAAGAGTCTTGCTTCTGTAAATGCCTTCATTATAAATAAGTGCACTATTTTCAGCTTTCCTCTTCCAGTGAAATCACAAGATTTAAAAGCCTTTGAATGTTCATAGTTAATGTGACGCTGTTTCACAGGGAGATTGGGCATGAGTAGATGCACAAGAGGTTTTCAGAACAGATATGTTGCCTGTTTACCTCCCTTCCGTCCCATGTGCCAAGAACTCAACTTGTATTTCCAATACATGTACTCAGCTTTTCAGTTTACACCTATGCTGTCGTGCAATTCAAGGTGTAGACTGTGGCTTCCCTGAGCTCACCTGAAATTTCTTGGCTTGGGTACAGATAACAAGGGAGCAGTGACGTTGTGGACATCAGCAGCCAAGTACTCACCCAGAGTGCTGGAGCGATTTGCACAGTCTGCAGAGAAATACTTGCTGTCAGCACCAGCACTGGACAGTTGAAGGTGACTCAAGTGTGCCTACAGAAGCTGCAGTCATTCCTCTGGATCGTGGTAATATTCCTTTTTTCACTGCTTCTCAGGGCCTTGCAAGTGCATCCTAATGAAAGTGTTGAGCTAAAAAGTGTTGTGGAGGGCACAAGATTCCCCCAAAGAAAGAGCTATGTCACCCCACAGCTCTCCATTAGTAAGACTTCACTGCCCATCACCACCTGTGTTGCTCTGTGGGTTGTAGGGTGGCTGCACCACTCATTTCTTAATAGCAGGAGGGTGCTTTGCAGCTTTTGCAGGTGTATGTGCAACTGTAGCTTTGACTCTTCTGTCTGTTTTACTGGTAAAACCTGGAGTTACTGCACTGAGGTCAGTGAGTTTGAGAAATGTGTCCTTGTCTTTCTGAAGACAGTAGGGAAGAGGGGAGCAAAGAAAGTTGTCCCATTAGAATGAGATGACACCCTTGAGCTCTGCAGGTAAGAAATGGAAGAGAGCTGAGAAGTAGGCAGAATAGCATCAAAGAGCAGCTGCAAAATATGAGCTCAAGGTCACTTGACTGTTGGCCCAAATCCATCAAAAACTCTGAAAGTCAGCAACTAGTCAGGCCAGCAGCTCATAAACAAAACAAAACAAAAGAACCCCCCCAAAAACAAATCCAAGAAAAGAGTTGAGCAATGGCATTGTTCAGTAAGGATGTGAAGATTCTGCTTATCACTCTTTGGAAGACCACCATGGACATAAACTGGGACAGTCAACAATTCGTGGCCAAACTTATCAGAGTGCAAGTTGAGCTGAGAGTCATTCTATAGAATCATAGAGTCACAGAATGATTGAAGAGGGAAGGGCCTTCTGGGTCCATCTGGCCCAACCTCCCACTCCAGCAGGGACTGCAGAGCAGGGGGCCCAGGCCCAGGCCCATGTCCACGTGGCTTTTGAAGATCTCCAAGGAGGAGACTCCACAGCTTCTGGGCAGCCTGTGCCAGTGCTCCATCACCCGCACAGCACAGAATTGCTTCCTGGTGTGCAGAGAGTACCTCCTGCATTGCAGTTTGTGCCCATTGCCTCTTGTCATGTCACTGGATATGAGCCTGGCTCCATCCTCTTTAAACCCTTCCTTTGTATTTATGCACATTGATGAAATCTCCCTGAGCCTCCTCTTCTCCAGGCTGAACAGTCCCAGCTCTCACAGCCTTTCCACATAGGAGAGGTGCTCCAGGCCCTTCACTGTCTTGGTAGCCGTGAGGCTGGACCCTCTCCACTATGTCCAGGTCTCTCTTGTACGGAGGGGTCCAGAACAGGACACATTACTCCATGTGCAGCCTCACCAATGCTGAGTAGAGGAATTTAGCAGGTCAAAGAGTATATTCTCAAATCAATCAAGAACTCCTGATAACATCTCAGCTTCTCTTGGGATGAAGAGAAGTCAGCAATACTTTAATAAAGGATGACAGAGCATAAAGTAGAAGCTCTGGACTGAAGCTTTTCCTAGCATGGAATGCTTTGCAAGGTTCCATCAATTTGGAGACTGTTAAATTTTTCTTCTCCCCTCTATTAATAAATATAAATGTGTAGAAAATTACCCTAATCTTCTTCCAAAGAGGATGTGCCTCCAGAATCACTTCCAGTATCCAGAACCTCAGAATTTTGCTGCCTTATTTAGAGGCTATAAAAACAGCCCTTGAATTTCTGACCAAAATCTAAATATAGCCTATTTCTGACAGCTGAAAATGTACCTTTTTATTTCGTTCACTTCTGTTTAAATCAAACTTTGTTCCAAACTTTTCATTCTATAAGCATCTCTTTCACTATAATTATTTTACTAAAGCAGGAAAGCGCCCAATTTAGTGAACTGAATTAGTATGCTACTGAATATGCCTGCAGTTGTCATTCTACTAGGACTGTTGTTCTGTTCCTGTTACAATTTCTCACTGACTTAAGCAGGTTTATACAAGAGCTGAACCTAGCCTATGAAGGACATATTTCCGCAGACAACTTTATTTGAAAATCTGAAGTGGTTACTATAGTTGCCATAGTTGCTATTTCTACGAGATTCTTCACAGTGGGAAGAATATACTGGTTGCTACCTGCTCAGGTATTGGCATTATGGCAAGAAACTGGCAGTGCAGGTCAGTGATGCACTGAGGCATCTCAATCTACCCCTCGTATGTTGTGGTGTATTGAGTCCTTGTTTTCCAAGGATTTTGATCTTTATCTTGGTTGTATGGCAGCTTTTGTATGTGATGGGCACCTCTCTCTGAGAAGTGCAGAGCACAGAGCTTAAGAGTCCAAGAGAACATCAAGTAGAAGGGGTCATTCAGGAGTGTGTGGGACATTAATGTAGTATCAAAATAAGTCACTTTAGGTATCTAAACTGTAGGAGTCCACAAAGCTGTTTTTTTAGGCTCCTACTGGAGCCAGTGAAGAGATATGAGGAATTCTGAGATGTTCTGGATGACTTTGAGACAAGATAAAGCTTGCCCTACAAATGCTTATTTCTCTTTAGTAAGCTTAGTGGCAACCTGAGTAACTCAAGTACAGCCCCCATGTAACACAGATAGGATCCTAGTTTTTCTGTGTGGGACCTTGAGACCTTGACAGGTAGTGACAATTCAAGGTACTTTTACATATATTTCATTTCCAAAGTCTTTTTTTCTTCTTGTTTCTTTCTTAGCTACTCTGAAAAAGCTATTTTTTTTTTCTCCTCCACTCATTTTTTGCTTATGTTTTTATTCACAGTCTATTTGTTTTCTACACTTTGGTGCTTTCGTTCTGTATAAATAGGTGCGATAATCAAACTACTTAAGAAATTCCTTGAAGGTTAAAAGTGGAAAGCTGAACAGACTTATTTGACTGCCTTGTCTGAATGCTCCCTTCTTGCCCCATTAGTGTATCACTCACTTTCAGTCTATGACTTTAAGTACCAGCTGCAGCCAGTGGTCGTCATCTGGAGCAGCTGTGCCCTACACTGAACCTGTTGTTATCCAGTGCTTAGAGAAGCTACTGTGGGTCATCTTCTGTCCAACCTGGAGTCTCTCAAGTCAGCTTCATGTATTTCATCTGTGCCATCTAACACACCGTGACAGTACAGAGGGGATGCCACTGATAGACTGATTGATTGTACGGGAGGTAATGGCCTCAAGTTGTACTGGTGGAGGTTCAGGTTGGGTAGTAGGAATGATTTCTTCTCCAAAAGAGTGGTGAGGTCTTGAACAGGCTGCCCAGGGAAGTGGTGGAAGTCTCTATCTCTGGTGGTGTTCAAGAACTGTAGAGATGTGGCATGTGGGGTCATGATTTAGAGGGCATAGTGGGGATGGGTTGGACTTGGTTGTCCAGAGGTCTTTTCTACCATTAATGGTTCTATGATTCGGCGATTCTATTCTGTTTGAGGTGCACAGGCAATACATATAACTAGTCTGGGAACTGGTGGTGCTCCTTTCTGCACCTGCCTCCCTGGCTATAAACCCCTGCTGCTTTCTTTGTGCTGTCAGCAGTTGTCTGACCTTGGAGTGAGTCAGCCCAGGGAATGGTACCAGCAGAAAGTTATATTAAAAATGAAAGAGTTCTTTTTCTCCTGAGGAAAAGAGGTGAGTTGGAGATTTCTGCTTTTTGTTCTCTTTGAAACTGCATGCTTTCAGGTGCAGCAGCAGTTTCTGGGGCATGGTCTAAAAGCAATATATATAAAATGTCTGCGAAGGAGTAGGGCAGAACAATCTAGTCCAGCTCCCACTCAGAAATCTCCTTTTGGCTTCAGTGGCTCAGGATTTCACTCCATTTACTCACTGCTGTATTTCTGTATTGCTGTCATTATTCTCCCGGTTAATCTGTCAAAGACAAAGATACTGTGAAGACAAAGATACTGTAAATATTTCAGTACAGCACTGAAGCTGTACTGACTTCTGGCACTTTGCTTTCTGTATCGATTTCACACAGTGGTCCATGGAGGCCCATTTACATACATAGTCTTCGCTTCTCTCTGGTAGATCTGAGCCTGTTGCATGTTCCAAACACAATTCCCTTTGCTTTTAGTTGTTGTTGCTTCTCATTAGACAATTTACTGGATTATTTGCTGGAGATGAACTAGGAGTGTAATCCCAGTAAGTTTGTTTAAAAATGCAAATGAAAATTCACAGTAATGTTTTCTGGGGGGGGGGAACCACAGTAACATTTGTTCAACTGTATTCATTACAGAGCAGCAAATTAGGGATTAACATGAAGACACATAACATAAAATCAAAATGTGACAGCAGAAATGTTTCAGTATCTGCCCACCACTTGGTGGGAATAGCATCTTTCTTCTCTCAAAAGCACTATCATAGCATCCCTCTTAACTTTCCATAAAGTCCACTCTGCTTAGAGCCCTTTGCTATTTTTCAAGTTGCAGTGCTTGCTTTTTCCTACAGTTGTAAAGGAGAATGCAATCTGGTATCTGTCCTGTCTGAAGGATAATGCTGTGGATCCTGCCTTATTCTGACTAAAGACTTTGGGGATGGTGTCTTGAGCACAAAATCTTTCCCATAAAATGATGGGAAAATGTTTTATACTTGTTTGCTTACATGATAAATTTCTTATACAGTATAAAAAACGACATGCACATTCATTTCACCTGTTTGCAGATATGGATGAATAGACAGTATTCATTCAGCACATTCTATCTTTCATGGAAGAAGCCTTCCTGTCCGCCCAGTTTTTAATAGATGACCTGAGTGCTTAGTCACCCAGCAGGGGCTGCTTTCTTTTAGTCCATCAGCTCTTTCATTACCCACAGATCAGGATCACAAGCTAAGCTGGCATTGATAGAAATGGTTACAGAATTCCCAAACAAGTATTTTTTTTTGCTTTGCAAAATTAATTTCCGAGTGATCAATATGGTTTGTGAATCACTAATTTTATCCCAGCCCTGCTCTAACCATGTGATATTTCTCAGAAGAAACATATAACTGAGATAGTGATCCTTTTCATTTTTTTACAAACCAGTCTTTTTTTCATTAGCACAGGGATATGGACTTCGACAGAAGTCTTTGGAAGTTATTCTGTTTTTCATATGTTCTCCTTATGTTTCAGTTGTAGGCATTAGACTTCCTTTCCTATACCAAACATGGAAGGCAATGTGCCTGTGCCTCATTTGCTGCTCTGTATTAGTTGCTGATTCTCAGGTGGGTTTCAAGCCAACATTACAATGCTTTTAAAATTAAGAAATGGTCTCAACAGTAGTTAAACATTCTAGGCGAAGAACTGTAAACTGCCCTTGCTGCTCCTTTAGGGCCAATATAATGGACACTGATGGCAACTTTGAGTCACTGCAGTATGCTTCAGATCAAGCTAAGGTTGTGGCTGCACTGGAGCTCCTGCAGCTGCATTTTCCCTGTGTGACCTGCTGGCATGGGGACATGTACCTGTAGGAGCTCTATGTCAGGTTATCTTCTACAGGCAGTCCCGCATTGACAGAAGGTGGATTGTAATGATGTGAACCAAATGGTGAGAGTTTTCCCCTGATCAGACATCACTCTTCCAGAAGCATTTGGTCCAGCCAGGAGCAACCTGAAACATGTGGTGCTGCCTTGCTTGTGCTGCTGCCTGTTAGAAGGAATCTGGCAGCTGCTGGGAAGTTCAGGAGCTTGATGCTTTAGAAAACCTGGTGTGGGACTTCTATGAACATGATGCTTTAGAAAAAATCACTTAATTATTATCTTCATAATATTCAAATAAATCAGCTGTTTTTGCTTATTATTATAGTTTACATTTGACAGTTTTCTTTTTTTCAAGAATCATGAGAAAAGTCACCCAGGAATGTATCTGTAGGAAAAAATTCAAAGTTGGTGAGTCGAATGCTCTGTTACCACACAAGAGGGAGGGGACTTAGCAGAAGGAGAAATGCATGATGGTATTATTCATTAAGAGAAAAGCAACTCAAAATCTCACAAGATAGCAAGTTAACTATTAGATACACCTGACTTGATTATTGTATGTGTGCCCCTGGTTTGTCCTCCTGTGATTACTTCTGATGTACTTTAGTACTGTCACATCCCCCTGGTTTTGCTGTTTTCATTACTCCTGACAGAACGTTTGGGTAAATGCAGGAGAGAGGGGATATAGTATAATGATTTGACAGCTCTAATTATGAATATTTAAGAGCTGTTTGAATGTGCTCTCTTTTATCACCTAATTTCCTATCAATGACAGCTTTGGAAGCACTTGTCTCATTTTTCAAATCAAGGCTTCCTCAAGCAAAAATGCATGCAGACTGAATAGCTTATGCATACTATTAATCACAGAGGGTGGGAAAAGATCCATCAAGTGCTTCAGATAGTTTGAGAGTGCTCCATCCTCGCAGAGCTTTCACCTCCCATTTCTCACGGATGAGTGTATCTGCCTCCTGTGAATGATCTTTGTGATCAGATTTATCTTCCTTCAAAAGTGCGTCAAATGATGCCTGAATATTTTAAAAAAGAGTAAATTCTAATTGGAGTTAGTCATAGATAGAAGGGAAGAGCAGTCATGTTGTTTTCCTAAAGGAGGGTAGCTCTCATTCTGCTTCCAAGGGGTCAAATTTCATCAATGAAATACTGCAGTTTGGACGGAAAAGAATAACTGCTCCAAGTTGGAAAAGAACTTTCTTGATCTGAGCCAGAAAGAACATCGCTGTCTGGTGCTTCTTCTCTAATTATTGTTACCTTCTGCACTTACAGTGATTTTGGTCATGATGGTAAAACGGTCTCCAGTTAATTTTATCATAGTTTTGTGCTCTGTGCATATGCTGAAATTTCTTCTCCTTATTAGATAGCATTAACCAGAATGACACAAATCCTGCCAAATGTGCTTAGTGTCTGGAGCTGGAAAAGGGGTGTGCCTTTCCAGATGTGTGAACTGTACATGGTATTAGCCTGCTTAGTCCTTGGCCTCCTGGTAGGCTGGTGTTGACTGAGCAGCGTGGTAGCATCCCCAGTTTTTGGAGTCTGTATCAAGCCATGCTTGATCCCTCCTATTTTGTTGTTACAACTTGTGAATTTATGTTCCGTGTGTTACTGAAAGATGACATGAGACAAAAGTGAGAAAAGTCAGTACTTCACAAAACAACATCTCATGGTGTTTCCTACGATTGCTAGAGGGGAATGAAATTCCTCCTGGTCTCACCAAGGTTAGGAAGCTGTGATGGTGTAGCAAGACAGCAGCCTCATGCTGGGAGGTGTGTGGGATTCAATAGTGTGATGTTCTTCCTTTGTTAGAGGGAAGAAAAAAAAATCAGTAGGGAAACAGAGAGAATAAGGAAGCAGAAAATAAATGATTTGGGAGAACAAAAAGCAGATTGAAAACTCCTTCATGCACACTGACACAGCAGGATAAAAGTGTCCTTGAGCTTAAAAGTGCCCAGTCCCACGGGTCCCACTGAATAAGATCTGCATCCAGCCAGCTACAAACGAACCTCTTAGCAAAGACACCCACAACTGAAAATTTTGGATTTTTCTTTTCCCAAAGTGTTATTCTATATCCTATATTTAGCCTGCATTTTCGTGGGACTAAACATAGCAGTATTTTGGACCAGCTATCAAGCTAGAGGGAGCTAAAGAAAAACAAGTCTGCAAACCTTTTATATAGACTTATGCTATGAACTGTTTCTAAGAGTTATGCCATTGATTTTATTTCTGATTTTCCAGAAAAAAAGAAAAAAATCACATCTTACTCCCTGAATGATTGCTTTAAATTTGCTTCTGCTGCACAGGAGGTTTTCAAACCACAGTTTGTTTATTTGTTTCTCACTGTTTCAAGGAGAAGTGGCATACAATTTTATACTCACATTGAACATGCACTGCTTCTAACACATTATTTCAGACTGTCTTTAAAACACCTTGAAATGGAGCTACAGTTTTAATTATGTAAAGCTTAGTTGTTGCTACTGTGAAAGGAAGACAACTAACAAAGAAAAACAGGATGCCCTTTGTTGGAAGGACAAACTATGTCCTGAAACAACTACCAGGAATGTAGATTTCCCACTGAGTGACAGGTGAGATTTGTAAGAAGGCAGGATGCAGCCAAATATTGAATTTGGCCTCAAAGAGAGGAGACAATCCTAAGTGTGCTTCGTGGATTGACAGAAATTAATAGAGACCCTGTGCATTTGGCTGTGAGGAAAAATATGAGTCTGCTTACATTTTTCAGTCAAAATTATTAGTTTTTGTTAATTGAAATGATTAGCACCCAAGGCATATTAGCTGTGCTGTTCAGCCCAGTGTGAATGAGCTCACCAAATCACGTCCTTTATAGAGAAGTTTAAAGTGGGTCAAAAATAAATTGAATCAGTGACCTTTTCCAGTAGTTTTCCCTAGGGAAAAGCAAAATGTGTCATGTGCCTAAGTAATCTATTCTCTTTTTACAGTGTTCTCTCTTCTGCTGTGGTTTTCAGCAGCCTCCAAACTTTGGTCCATGAGTTCTGTTAATCATAGCTCAAGAGAAATCCTTGAAGTGTTCATATAACTAATTTGTACTCTCACAAAGCAACCAGTGCTCCGCCAAACTGAGAGAATGCAACAAGCATGGAGCTGCAGGCTGGCTGAGAGACCTCTGGAGGTCATCTGGACCAACTTGCCCAAGCAGGGACATCCAGAGCTGCTTTCCCAAGGACCATGTTCAGACAGTGTTTTGACATGTCCCAGGAGGGAGTCCACAACCTTTTGTGACAGTGCTCTGCCACCTCATAGTGAGAAATGCTCAGAGCCCCCTGTACTTCACTTTGTTTCCATTGCCTCATCTTCCATCCCCAGGCACCACTGAGAAGAGCCTGAATCTGTCCTTTTTACTCTCTGCACTTCTACATCACTCTGTGCCAGAAGACTGTATGGATGTATTAATCACATTAACAAACACCCAGGCCTGATTAATGGGTATGTGTGATGCAGGGAGCAGGAAGAAACATTTAAATGGCCTTTTGATAAGTTGATGTGTGAAGAGGAGATGAATTATGTAATTTTTACTTTCTTTTTTTTTTTGCTGGAATCCGTAGTTTCTTGGGGTATATGAACTAGAGCTGGCATGATGCAGTGCCCTAAGACCTGATTTCTATCATCACCAATGCTATTTTCAACTCTTCTAGCAGTGTGTTGGTCAGTCTTCATGATCAGTAATAAAAAAAAAAAGAAAGAAAAAAGGTGCCATTATTATTTTAAGCCCACTTTCTGTTACCCAACACATTACTGTTATGGGGAACAGGATTCAAAGGCTAAATGTCCCAAAGAACACTGATACGATGAGTCTCCATGCCAGTTAATATTTGTGGTTTATTTCAGGCAGCCACTGAATGAAAAAAACCATCACTGACGCATAAACTGAAATGCAGATTTCTTCCCTCTCAATGCATGCCCTCTCCACAATTAGATGCCCTCATGTATCTCCAGCACCTGAGGTTTCTCAGCCTGCAGGGAGGGTTCTGGAGAAGTGGGGCTGACAGCAGGTCCCAGAGCACAGGTCTTCCTCCTTCTGACTGAGTGTTGCTTCAATTGTATTTCTGTTAATAAACTGTAATAAAACTATATTTTAAAATGAGCCCCTTGCAGCTGTTTTTATGTGGATCTTGGTGTATCAAGGCATTCACAGATTTCCTTCTTCAATAGTTTGAGTGCCACAGCAAAACAAAGAGCCTTCAGTTTGTAGATTCCAAGAAGATGCAGGCAGGAGGCAAGGAGCTGGGAGTTAATATTGTCAGGGCTTATGTGCAGAATTTCACAGTGCAGGGGTATGTGCAGTGTAGCTGCCTGCAGTGTTAGGGGCAGCCCTGGCACAAAGAACTGGCACTACGATCATGGGATGCAGTATCTTCTGCTCTGCTGTGTCTCTAAAAGCAAAGGGAAGGACACACCCAGCTTTAGACCATTATTAATTATATTGTTTAATCTGTCATCTGGATTCATCTACAGGGAACAGGGAAAGCACTTCTAAGGAGAGATTTATCTAACCTACCTCACATGAGCAGAACTGCTGTGGGGCTGCTTCTATCTCACTGCTGGCAGCAGAGGGAGTGCAGGCTGTTAGCTTAAGCAGAACACCTGGCGTGGGATTTAGCTCCAGATTAAAACTAGATATCTACATGTAGGAGTCCCCCATTGGGTAGGATTGGTGTCGGAGCTCCCGTATTTTAAATTTCTCAGAAGATCTAATCCATTTACTTCGGGCTGGTGGATATGCTATGGGAGGCACCAGCCCTGCTGAAGCAGCTGCTGAAGGTCAGGTGTACAACAGGACAACCAAAGGCACAATTATCCATCTTTGTTCAGCTGAATCAAGTCCTAGCTCACCCTTCTCTATAAAGCAGCCCAGTTCTTGCTGCTTATGATACTCAAGGTAATGATTTATCCTACCTTCCATCAGGGCAACTCTTTACCACCTTTTACTGTTGATTTACCTCCATTGACTGTGATGGGAGCTTAGACACCATGACAACATCTGTCATAGCTAAAATTAGGTGTCTCAAACTGAAGAAGATTTTACTTTTATTATGTAGACGGTCAGGGCTCAATTCACTTCCCAAGGCATAGACAGTCAGAGGAATTCTGCTCCATAACTTTCTGAGAGGAACCTCTCATGAAGGGCCTGATTATTCTTGGCTTTGAATCTGTACGTTCTTCTCAAACTGAATGTAGAATGCCACTGCTCACCCTGCTGTGGTTGCAAATGCAGAAAGACTTCTAGGTTGTGCATCCTGTAAACCAGCACAGTTCTTTCTGACGTGGTGCCAGAGGTAGCAGAGGTGGCCAGGAGCTGGACAGCTGGGGCTCTGGGGATGGGGACAAATGGGGACAGACACAGCTACCAGGCATCTCCCTGGGGATGGGGACAGGGCAAGGCCAGGCAGGGACATAAGCCTCTCAGGAACTTGCTGCTGCCACTGGGGCTCCTTGCAGCTCTGCAAGTCCTTTCCCAAGCTCTGGTGAGTACCCAGAGGAGGAGGTGTGCCCCTGACACATCCGAGGAGCAAACTTCTGCCTCTGGGATGCACCAGCCACTCCCTTTGAATTCAGTAAAGATCAAATACATGGAAACTGATTTCTCAAATTATAAACTCTTTTTAGGCATACTTTGTTTTTATTGCTAGAAATGGCCATGTTACATGAGCATGCTATTATTTTATGCTCTGTGTGTGTAAAGCAGTGCATAGAATCTGAATTCTGCTGCATAAAGACATTTAGTTTAATATACAAAAGGAGAGCCTGCTCAGTTTGAAACCAAAATCAGACTATATAATTTTCTATTATACATTTCTGCATCACTAGTGAGGTTTTGCAACCTCACTTTGTATGAAGATGTTCCTAAAATAACAGTATGGATCCTGCATCTTATCCACAGCCATATCAGGGGATGTGTAGGAGGTATCAACAAAGTCACCAGGTGAATTTGAATATCTGATTTGTTTTGTGTGAAATATGTTAGTTATTTGTGATAATGTAACAATTCTAATGTGTTTAAACTTCCATATTTATTTTTTGTAATGGTTTTATAGACTAGATAATGATATTGAAGCAAATATTACGATAACCACCAAAGGCACTTGCTTCCTATGAGTGGATTATTTTCTCATTTTTGTATCTGGAACAAAATGCAGCTTTTCATTTTTCACAATTTCAATGTTTTCTTTACCTTAGGATCCTGCTAACCTCCTACTTCTTGGAAAAGGAAGTAGAGGAATTCTTCAATAAAAATCAACAAATAAAAAAAGTTAATTGAAACATTTGGAGAGGACTTAATTTCAAAACTTCATGTAGGTGTAAAAACTTTAAGATGTATTTGTAATGGGCACCTCAGGATAGCACTGGCCTTCTTGCCAGAAGGGCACACTGCTGGCTCACAGCCAACCTATTGACCACCAGCACCCAGGTCCTTCTCTGCAGAGCTCCCTTCCAGAAGGCCAGCCCCTCATCTGTACTGATGTGTGTGGTTATTCCTCCCCAGGTAGAGGACTGTACACTTGCTCTTGTTGAACCTCATCAGGTTCCTCTCTGCCCAACTCTCCAGTCTATCCAGGTCATGTTGAATGGCAGCAGAGCCTTCAGGTGTGTCAGCCACTCCTCCCAGTTTCATATGATCAGCAAGCTTGCTGAGGGTGCCCTCTACCCCTTCATCCAGATCACTGATGAAGATTTTGGACAAGATTGGGCCCAATACTGGTGCAGTGCAGAATTTTCCATATTGAAGACTGTGTAGTATGTTTTGAATTCATGGGACTTTAGTGAGACTCCATCAACACTATTATTCAAAAGTGGTCTAGGATAGTTAATATAGTCTACTGTGGAGAAACCATTTTGGATTAATTTTTTTTGTGATCACCAGCTCAAATGACATTTTTGTAAATTCATACTCACCTCAGTTTAGGTGTGGGTCTTTATCTATACTTGATTGCTCCACATTTTCAATAAGGTCTTGCAAAACATTATAAGAAAGGATTTGCAAGTTGGCCATAAGTTGAAGTGTTAAGGAAAAGAAGGGGAAACCTCAGCTTTGACCACATGGGGGGAAGTAGGAGTCGAAAAAATCAGAACATCTCTGGCCAGTGTTTCCCTGCACTCTCAGAAAGCCCACAGGTGGGGAGTGACTCCTTACAGTGTCATTGCTTTTTTCTCTAGACTTTTTCTGTTTATCTTAATGAACTGCTAAATTTTCTAGCCTCCTTATTTCTTCGTTTTCAAATATGAGCCTATGAACATGTACATACGATGTATAAACAATCATATACAATTATGAACTGAAATCCTTCAGGGTAGATGTAAAGAAAAAATCCTCACATTTATATAGACTTAAATATACTGTTTAATATTCTGTACATAGTCACACCCTTTAAAAAAGTTTGCTTTGTGCTGAAACGTCTGGAGAGACCTGAGATATGTCTGTATTTTCAGGTAAATGAGAAGTTATCACTTCTTAAATGTTCTATTTCCTCTTTGTTGACGTAGGTTACATTTTTAAAAAGTTGACTTTCCTGGATGCTTTTCATATGTAGCAGTCATGTTCAGTCATACTATCTAGGTTTAGTTCCAGATGAATTTTCTCAGACTAGCCTTAGGTATAGTTCTGTTTTGGTTTGGTTTTTTTTTTTTTTCCCCCCCCTATTGCCTGGGTTGTAGTCATTTGTTTCTACATCTCTAGACCAAAGGGAATTAGATCTATGCCACAGCTCTTCAAAAAAACAGCAATCTGCAGCCAGTTCTCTATACTCTTCTCCAGAATTTGACTTTAGATATCTAGAGTGGAGGGGTGTGGAGGATAGTATTACTTATGGATGGGACTTTTTGATCAGATTTCCTAGCCTCTCCTTTTCTTACTTTCCAGTTTTGTTTTTCTTCAGTTTGATCACAATGTTTGAGATACTACTGACACTGTGGCTATTCATTACTCTGACAGCTCCTTTGCTTCCTTTTTCCTTCTCTGCATTCTCTATAGGTAGAAAAAAAAATCCTTTTTTTTTTTTTTTTTTGTCCCCTATGCTAAAAGACCTTTCTACTTGCCTTGCTTTGTTAAAAAGGAATTTCATTAGTATTCAAAGGCATTTATTCTTAACCCAAGCATTAACAATTCAATCAATCAGAAAAGATCACCCCACGTCTGAAGAACCAAAAATCCCCCAACCCAAGGCAGGAAACGTAGTCAATCAGTTGCATAATTTAGAGGAAAATTATGGGTTGGGTGAAATATCTGCTGGTCTTGAGCAGAGGGGCTATGCAGCCTCTTTTAGGAGCTTCTGAGCTGTGTGCAGTGGCAATTTCTCTATTGTGTAATCCAACATGCTCCATCACATCAGCAAAATGAGGTACCCATCATAAGACAAGTGCATTTGAATCATAGAATCATAGAATTGCTTGAGTTGGAAGGGACCTTTAAAGATTATCTAGCCCAACTCCACTGCAATGAACAGGGACACCTACAGCTCAATCAAGTTGCTCAGAGCCCCATCCAGCCTGACCTTGAATGCCTCCAGAGACAGACATCCACCATACGATCATAGAATCATTAATGTTGGAAGAGACCTCCAACATTTAGTTCAACCATTCATCTACCACCAGTGTTACCCACTAAACCATGTCCCTTAGTATCATGTCTGCATGTTTCTTGAACACCTCCAGGTTCAGTGACTCAATCACCTCCCTGGGCAGCCTGTTCCAGTGCCCCACCACTCTTTCAGAGAAGAACCACTCTTTCAGAGAAGTCATTTGACAAGAATATGCATGTGAACCATGTCATGAGATTGATTTTAATAAGAGGGGGCTGCAGTTCTTTAGGAAAAGGAAGCAGCAGGAAGCAGGCTGCTGGCACAAGTTTTCTGGCTCCCAACCTGATCCTGCAAAGGTTTCTGAGTCTTTTGCAAAAGATGGATTGGTCTTCATGCTGGCTGGCCCTAACCCAAAGACTTTAGGTTAAGTGCCTCTGCTATACATCATTTGCAGAGAGGCTCAAAAAATCAGTCTGGCAGGCAGTTTGATACCTGTACTCATAATCCCTGGTTCCTAATTGCAATGTCTCATGTTGAGACTCCCAAGAAAACTTGTTCTGATATCATCAGAGTAGAAAAAGCCAAAATCTCACCTGATAGTGAATCATGTCTGCAGATGAATAGAGTTAGCAGTACTGTGCTGATATTCAGTACTTGTTAATCTGATGCTCTATAAACTGAAAAAAGATATGCATGGTAACAGGAAAAAAAAGCAATAGACACAAGTTATCTCAGGGGAAATTTTCTCTGGTTATAAGAAAAACATTCCTCACCATGAGTATGATTAAATTTTGGAATACATTGCACAAAGAAGGGGAGGCATCTCCCTCACCAGAAAAGGACTTGGCAAGGCTCTTGATGATCTGATGCGAGGCCTCACTTTCAAACAGAGGTTGGACCAGGACATCTCCATAGGATCTTTCCCACTGTGACTTCTGTATAGTTCATGGTTGCACTGCATTCTTTCTGAAAACGCCAGAACTGTCTTGGGAGGAGCAGACCATTAGGAACTTAACCAAGCAAAATGAGAAACACAGTATTTCTATGTGATTACCTGAAGCAAAAGTAAAAGCTGTTCAATAGGTTTGAGCCTCCTACACCACCTGTGTAATTAGTCTCCATATTCTACTGCTCTTTAAATGCTGACCCTCTCATGGTCTGTGCCTGTAGTTGCAGCAAGACCAGATAAAACATTACAGCATAGAGGGAGTGCATAGAGAAATACTGTGCAACCTTTCCACACAGGATATATATCAAGGAAAACTCTTTAGATTATATTGTCCCCTTGCTCATGTTGAGACCAATACCTAAAATTAGAAATCCTATTAACAATAATAAATAAGTGGCATGTTTAACACAATCAAATTAGATGTATAAGTCTTAAGCAAAGATTCGTGCCATAATGTTAATTCATTAATCCACAGGTGGTCTCACCATGAGGTCATTATATTGTAGTGTCACTCATTAATAATCTTTTCCTGTCACTTCTGAATTAAATAATTTATAGAAATCCTGTGCATTTCCTCTTTTGATTAACAAATTTGTTATTACATGCTACTGTAGGAGGTAGAAGCCCTGAATATTATCAATCCTGAAGAGATTTCTGATTTACCTGAATTTCATACTGTTCTTCCTTTCCATGTGTCATATTGCCTTGCTAGTAAACTACAGCTGGCAAGAGGTTTAATAATACACACTTAAATTTTGGCTGCAGAGACATTTTTGTTTTAAAATAGAAAAGATTTCAGAATAGCTCTTTCTTCATTGAACTGCCAAATCACAAGAGCAGGATTTCAGGCATGTATAAATCTGAGGAAATGCTATTTAAGCCAGTAGATCAGTGACAACTTATTCCTGTTGAGTGACTGTCCATGCTTAGCTTACAGCTACAAGCATAAGCACAGTATGAGAAGAGAGCAGAAAGCAAGGTGTTAGTGGAGCCAGAGGGAAATTTTATTTAAAAATTCAAATGCATTTGTAAGAGTCCTGAAATTACATGCTGCTGATGGACCTAAACCAGCTTGGAGTTGGAGGGAGACGTAAATGGCAAAACCTCTGTAGATGTCTGTCTCGCTTGCCTTGATTCGTCATTCCCATTTGAGACTCACTGTAAGTCCCAGTAACTCCACAGCATCTTCTAAACAGCCCTGTTTTTATTTCCAAGTAGGTTCCTTGCTCCTTCATTTTTCCTGGTTCCAACCTTGTCCACTGCAGTTCAGGCAGAAAATTTACTATGTCTGCATATGCAAATACTGTAGTCTCACGGGAGCAGATGTATGGAGTAAAATGGTTTAGGACCTTGTGCCTATTCTATAATCATTACAGGGGATTTTACTCTGGACAAGGTTTCATGGGCAGGATCCTCCTTTACATTAGGATAGAACCGTATTTCCCCTGGCAGTTTCTCTTTGCAGGAATGCAACCCATGCATTGTGAGATCAGACCACAGAATGAAAATCAAAGCATGTAAGTGGCGGACAGGTAGGGGATTTGCTTCAGGTGTGCACTCCTTATCCAGGCAGTAGTAGATGAACTGATGGTGGTACAGAGGAGGAAGGTATCTGGGAATGGAGATATGAGATGATGACAACACACTGGTTCCTTATAGTCCAGGAAAACAACTGCAGGAAAAACTGTGCTCAACTTCTTTGACCTAGGCTGCAGGTACTCAGTGTGGCAATGTCTTCAGAGAATTTAGGTACCAAATACTAATAAATCTTTGCTGGGCATGTGTGAATACAGATCCTTGAGAATTACTTAATCCATCAGAATAGCAAAAGTCACATGTCTGACATCAGGATGAAATTCCTGATCCAGACCAAGGCTCTTGAGTTCCTCAGTCTGAGATTTCTTTCAACTTGATAAAAAAAAGTTTTTCCTTAAAATCATTCTCAAAAGCACCCAAAATGTTATCTGCTGAATTTAAGAAAAATTGTAATTGGAAAGCAGATACCTGTGGGAAATATGAGTCAAAAAGGTGAAGTCTGTCAAAGAATGAAGCACTTGCAAGCTCTTAAACTAGGTTTCTGTGAAACATCTTCTGGAAGTGACCCCATCAGATTTCTCTATTCACAGCCTCAGCTTCAAGTCAATTGAAGTTGCATAACATAGCATTTCACAATCAAGCAGCAACTTACTGCTTGTTCTTCTAACTAACCTTTCAGCTCCCTCATATGTATTTTATTTCTTATAATAAGCTCATATGTGAAGACTTGAATGTAGAAGATCATACATTCAATTCTTTGAAAGCTGGCAAGAAATCTTACTCATCTAAGAGGTGAAAAAAGAAGTCAATCAGACTTCTTCAGACTCCTGGGTCAGCGAAAACAGTCCTTTGCTGGAGGGCAAAGGAAAAGCAATCACGGAGCATCAGGACACACCGTTATGTTTAAAACCCAGGGATAGCGTAAAATGGAAGTGCTTGTAATTAGAACCAGAAAAAACCTCAATGTTAATAAACATCTACAGCTGTTAATAAATATCTAAATAATGCAGGGATCCTAGTGGCTTGTTTTAGATGTTACAAAGCCTAAATGAATTGCATAACCTTGCAGTAGCAGATGGAAGCCTGTGATGGAGCTGTGTCCCAGTAGGTATCCCACTTTCTCCAGCTCTCGAATCCTGAGCGTCCTGGTGCTCCCCAGCTGCACCTCTCTGGTGAGCTCCATCAGAGATACACAGGAATGGGGAACACGCATTTGAGTGCCCTGACCCATTTATTTTGCTGAGAGGAAACTGAATAAAAGCCACATGCTATTATTAGGCAGCCTGCACCTCCTGTACCTCTCCTCTTCCTCTGCCAGCAGCACTCAGGTTGTCAGAGGGACAGTGAACTACCATCGTTCAGCTCGTGAGGCCACTTGTGGCTTAAATGAGATGGAGAAAGATCATCTCTGTCCCCTCTTTATCAAAAGCGATGACACATCTGAGGAAACGGCTGCCTGTCTCCAGTGAGGTATGAAGAAATCCATGAATTATTTATTAATTCAATTAGTTGACATTGGTGAAGAGTGGTGAGGGCTGTAAAATAATTACTTATTGATTTGTCTCTTCTTCCTTGAACCACTTCGCAATTTTGGTGTGAGACAGCTAAAGTACAAGGGCTTGGGAACCCACTTGCTTTCCATTCTGGTTACAGTGGAGCTGGCATTGCAAATAATGAGACTTCAGCTTTGGACATGTTCAAATATTGGTGCTGGCACAGCAGATGGAATAACTTCATTTGCTACAGCACAGATGCTGTAACCCCATTATTTTCTACAGGCATGTTAAGCAACAATCAATAACTCTCTGTCTACTTATGGCATTTGGAAATCTCTGGGGACTAGTTATGACACTCATTTGTTTTTCATGCTTGCCATTAAATCATATTCAAAACACCCCAGAACTTCCAATGGTGGCTAAATAATTTTTGTTCATATTAATACTAATAAAAAAATCTACACAACTTCAGCGAATGACAGGCTATCTTACCTCACATAAAGAAGGCAGCAGGGATAACATCATATTTTACTGTCAATCAGAATTCTGCACAGCTTCAGTAAACTTCTTGAGCTGCTTCCTTATTGTTGCTACATCAATAATTACTGATGTTGTTTATGGTTTATATCAATGCCTATATCCTGGGATCATCAAGTAGGAGACAACCTGAGAGTGATGTCTGTATGTGCATGTGATGGTGTAGATATCACTTTTGTTGAGCTGTTGCTATAAGTCACTGCTCTTAGCTGTAGAGGCTTTTCACAAAACCCTTTAATTAAACGTTTTGAAACTTAAAGTAAATTGCAAAAGAATTATAGAACAAATGGTGTACTATTTCAAATAAATCAGAAGCTTTAATGGCATTACTGGAAACAAACAGATCAAATCACCTCCTAATCCTCCTGGAAACTCACATCATAGGGCAGTGGTGTGACTAAGAAGCTGTACCATGGCTGAGAACTTCCTGCATTTTGAAGCACAATGGTTCTTGAGTTTTTTGACTGTTGTCAGACTGCAAGTTAGAACATGACAAATATACCATCGTTAGTCATCATGGTCTATGGTCAAGAAAATGTCAGGTCCACTCAAAATCATTTCCAAGCACAGAAGAATATGAAGACATTTCTATCGTAGAACTAGCCTGCAGCAGACAAAAGTGGGTATGACAAGTGCTGACATTTAAACCTTTGAATCAAAGTTACAGGTCTGAAGAGAGAAACAGATTTTCTTTAGCTGGTGACTGCCGTACTCAGACTCCTAGAGTCACGAACTGCAGGGCCATTTGCTTTTCTTATTGGCCAAAGAAGTTGGTCCTCTGCACTGAGCAACTTGTCTGAGTAAAAGTCTGCAAAGTAAATTAACCCTATTGCCTTCACATTACCAACAGTGCAGTTTTATCAGCACCGTTCTCATGAGACACACGGTGTGTGACCTTACTGTATACAATGCTGGCACTTGCCAATTCCAGGAAAACTGAACTTACGTTCTTCTATGCTGGGGTGACCCTAGCCAGGCACTGAGACCTGCCCAGCCACCCACTTGCTGTCTCCCCTCAGCGTGATGGGGGAGAGAATGAGAGGAGGAAAAGTAAGACAACTGGTAGGCTGAGATCATGCAGGTTACTAAGCAAAGGGAAGAGAAAGGTGAAAGGGCAATCGTTCCCATGATGGTCCGCTAGTCTTTGATCAGCACCTACTGGCCAGACCAAGCCCTCAGGCTTTATAGCTGAGCAGGATGCTCTCAGGATGGGGATCCCTTTGCTCAGTGTTCCATCTGTCCTGGCTGTGACCCTTCCCAACGTCTTGCCCACCTTCAGCATGCCCCCCAGGGAGCACAGTGACAAACACAATCTTGAAGCTGTGCCAGCACCCTTCAGCAGCAGTTAAACATGGGTGTGTTATCAGCACTGATTTAGTCACAAATCCAAAACACAGCACCAGATGGGCTGCTATGAAGAAAGTTAACTCCATCCTGGCTGATCTGGTACAATTTCATACAGGTGCTTCCTTGTGAAATACTTGGATTGAGATTCTTGCCTAGCTCTAGTCCCTGATGCAGGGCCAGTCATGGCTTGACCAGAAGCCACAGCCAGAACAGGTCAGGGAGAAAAGAGGTTTGAGAAGTTTCATTTGTTCCTGGCTGGTCTGCTGGCAGCAGAGGCTCTGGTGCTGCTGATGGTGAGTGCCTCTGGGGAGCAACACCAGGGAAACTTCATTTGCTTTAAAATAAAATAATCCTACTCTAGGAAACTGCACATAAAACAATTGAGAATACTACTATGGTTGAAAGCTTCAAGCACTGAAAGGTACAAAATTACATGATTTGGTTGCCTTTATGATCCCAGAACAGTGCATTAGCACACCTCATCTGTTTGCCCTCTGACTGCCTTCAGCTCCACATTCATACACCGCCTTTTCCACAGACAACTTTAATGCCAGCATTTCCTTAAGTGCCTGCCTTAGCAACGTCAGTGTTCTCAGCAGTTTCTCTTTAACATAATGCGGGTGAACTGTAGATATTTGAAAGAGGTTTTTGAGCTCTGCTGTTGTCTTTCAAGCAACATTTCCTAAAGGGGGGCCAGAGTAAGAAATGCCAATTCACAGTTTGGGCATTCAGTTCATCCGTTAGGTCTCCTAAATTTTTCTTGCAATCTCTTTGAGAACTGAGCATTTTCATCAAGTACATGTGGTACATGTGAGCAGGAAATTAGGGGAAAGTTTCCAGTAGTTAAGGGTTCTTACGTTCAAGTGTTATTTTGAAAATATTTCTGGTTAAGTGCTAACACATTTTCAAGTGTCATTTAACAGGTATAATGGCACTTCATGTGGGAGGTGAGCATACACCAACAACAATACTCCTTCAGCATGACACATATGTTCATTTTGTGTGCTGGAACACTGCGGTTTTTACGGGCACCTTGTCAATACCTACATTGCTATTGTTCACAGAATAATCCGATGGGTGGTGTTCCCAGGAGGACTGTAAATTTAATTACTGTCAGAGTGCTTAGAGGCATTTTTGTACCTCAAATCAAAATGCGTAAATAAATAAACAAACTTCTCACTTCAGTAGAGACACTTTCTCCCAGCCATAACATCAAGTTCTGCTGCCAGCTCCTGCCAACTATCCCAGTCCCCATCCATGTATCCAGGAACAGAAGTAGAGCTTAACTCCATCAGCAGCCACATCAGTTTCTGAGTGCTATGGATAAGGCAATTTTTGCTGAATTGAAGAACCAGGATAAATACAGCTGCTGCGAAGCATGGTTGTTCTGGAAGGGGAGTTACAACTGGCTGAGAAAAAGGTCAGGAGCAGCCTCCAACTAGGTCATCCATCCAGATGGGTGCTTGGCAGCCTTCAGTGTACTCCTGGGAGGAATTGCAAGCCTTCTGGAGGTGAGCTTCCCCTTGGGTTCTTGCTTTGTTTTATTCTGCAGTGGCAACAGACAGTCCTTCCATCCTTCCATCCGTTGCCTTTTCCTCTCAGCTATACTGAAGGTCTTTCTTAGATTGACACCATAGTATTTTGTTTCCTGGCATTTTTTTCTTACAGTTTAGCAGCTAGTAGTAGCAAGGATGTCAAAGGTCAGATCAAATATGTGAATTTTACCTTCATCTGTCTGATTGTGGAGTTTATGCTCTTGGCATTGACCTGTGTGGAACACCAAAGAGGGAGCTACGCACTTGTTTCTATACCTGTATTCTACTGATGTTTAGATAAAATAAAACCACAGCAAGTTTTAATAAGTCAATATTAACATACTTTGAACAAACAAACTTTTCAATCGTTAAGAATTAATGCTTCTAGCACATTTTATAAGGCAATATAAAAGGTGACGCTGGATAAATATTTTTCTAGTTTCTTCCTTCCAGATGCCTTTGTTATCTTATGTGGACTCAGAGTTCTTGAATAAGGACACTCTAAAAATAGAGGTGTTTGCTAATGTTCAGAATTAAGGCTGCATGACTAACTGACGGCTGGCAAAATGGGGAGCAAAATGTGTACTGCTTGAACCATGTGTAACTGTCCTTTGCTTTTCACTGAACATTTTGGTTGCAGTAGTTCCTACTTTAACCTGTAATTTAAGGGATGGAGCAGACCTCACTGCAGCATGGGAGATGCTGGATCAGTTTTGACCCCTGCAAAGTGAATTCAAGACCACATCTCTCTCTGTCTCAGATTTTGTAAGATGGAGGGGAAAGCAAGAGAAGGTGAATAGAGAAAAGGTTCTCACTCGCTCTGGTTCCCATCCCCAGATGAACTGTCAGTCAATTGGGACAACCTTTCAGTTGACTGCCCTCCACAGGATGTTCCTAATAATCACACTGCTGGTCTTAGTCTCTCTGAATACTTACTGCAAGATAGACCAGTCTGAAAGGGGAAAACTAAGTGGATATCCTTTGCTTACTTTTTAGAGCATTTGAAAGTAGTGCAACTGAAGGAAATTCATCTCCACTGATGACCTTATTCAGGGTGAGAATGTCAAGCGAAACTCCCCTGTCTCCCAGCGGGCACCCCGTCTAACTCTGATAGCTTCCTGACAGCATGATCCCAGCTGAGAGCTATATAGGATACTGAGCAAACATACAGAGAAAATGATTAATGTGCTCGTGAAGGGATGAAAATCCAACAGATCTTGAAATGTCTTTTATTCTCTCTCTCTTTCTGTCTCTCAAAAAAATAATAATATAATAATATATATATAACGCTAAGCAATTAAGGGCATTAAAGAATTAAGTCATTAAGATTTTCCCAAGCTTCCCCATCCTCTGTGCCTTCCAAATGGAACATGATATTTAGGACACTGTCTGGACTCAGCTCCTGTCAGATAGAGGAGATAACTGCAATCAAATCTTCCATATCCAGTGAAGGAAGAACCTCATTTAGAGATTACATTCTTATCACTTAAAGTCTAGTCTACAAGTATTACTTGTCTAGTATACACTATTACTAATTTTAATTAAAAGAAATGTTGCAATCATTGGCCTTTTCTTCCACAAAAATCCTAGCCCTCACTGTATTGCCGGGTGTCTAAGAGATGTCACAAATAAATGCCTCTGCCCAAAGATCTAGATGGGAGCACCATGCCTTATTGCAGAAGGGGTGAAAATCCAGTAAATCTAGAAAAATTAGAGGTAGTGTTCCCATGTTTGGATGCAGTTTAAGTCAAGCCTCGTGATAAGTGATGTTTATTTTTCTCAGTTATGGACATTTTACCACAGGCTTTATGCCTGAAAGAAATGTGCTTAAGACCCACTTGTTTTACAGCACAAAAATTGTACTGAATTTAATGGTCTACTCTGTTGGCATAAATTCACGCTGGTCATAAGCCTCAGTGATTTCACTGGCACTCTGCACATACCTCACATGTAAAAGAACAAGGGCTGAGGCCTACAGGCTGGTGTATATCAGCTGGGAACAAAAACGGGATGCTTTGTTTTAACAGAGATGCAGCATTTCCACTTGTCTTTAGTAAGTCACTTGCCATTAGACACTCACCAGAAGAAGACCCAGATAAAATTTCTGAATAAATCTGTTATCATTTCTGTCTCTTAGATGCGTAAACGTTTGATGATATAAACTGTTCTGGCAATTATCATTTCATACATGTAACAATAGGATTATTTGAAAGAAATATTGGAACCGTGATTATCTTTTATGGATTGACCAATTTGTTTTCATTTTTCCTGATATTTTTGTTACTTCTTTTCAGCCTATTGTTTCTGCTTTGTGTTTTTACCATACATTCAGGAGCATCACCTGTATCTAAAGCTGTTGGGGCCTTTCCTATCCATTGTATGTCTTCACATTGAACAGGCAGCAAATGAGCAGAAAAAGCCACAGACTTTTTTTTTTCTGTACATTGGTGTGTGATGGGAGCTGGTTCAGATATTTTTTTTGTACACTGTTGCGTGATGGGAGCTGGTTCAGATATTAGGAAGCACTTCTGAATATCATGATGATGTGTGAGAAATGTGAAACTGTGTCTGAATAAGGAGTCAACTCAGGAGGTTGTCATAGAAGATGTAATAACTTCAGGACACATACATTCACCCACTTGATTTACCCTGAATTTCCATGGGGTAACTGAGAACAAAGTCTCCCCAGGATCCTTAAGATGAGTGCCAAATGTGCCCAATATTTGATTCAGGAAACATGTGGGGTGGAAGAAAACCAGTAAGGGCCCGCTCAGCCTGCAAAAGATAGCTCAGATCATCACACCTCAACTCTAGATGGGAAAGAAAACCACTAGCTCACTGGAAGATGTTACAGATCTATTTAAAGTAAAGGTCATTGATCTGATTTATTTCTCTTAAGTAATAAGGACCTTCTCTTCCAGAAATATGTATTACAAAAGTCAGCTTGAGCCCTTCAGGTGTAGGTAGAGGGTATCACTCTGAGAAAGGTCAGATCAAGCAGCAGCTCCTCTTCTTGAAAGGAGCCAAGACACAACAAGGTTTCTATTAAGACTTGTTCTGCAAAATCATGCTTAGATTTTGAGCAAACTATTTTCAGATGTAAATGGAACTTTACAGGAAAGTTCTCAGTCTTTCAGGTATTCTAAGATATGTGAGCCAGGCTGTTAGACAAAAGCCATCTGATGATAAACCAGCTTGATAAACCATTTCCAATTGAGAACATAATAGGATTATATACTGTGGTTACATTTATTTTTCCACCAGTAAATGAATGTGAAACGTCATTTTTTTTAAATTTTTTTTTTCTTTTTTTATTTAGATGGAGCCACACAAATTAAGAATTAACAGTGAAAGGTATACTCAATTTGAAATGTTTGGAAGAGATTTTTTACTTCTGCTGTCAACTAAATAAATACTGATTAGCAGAATTAGCAAAGTACGGAGTACTTTGTATTATCATTCCAGTAATGGCATTTTGTGACATTAAAAATAATGGGGGACATTAAAATGGTAAACTGGAAATACAGCCATGGTCTGGAATATGCAGGTGAAAAAATTATGAGAATGTGATAGAGAGGTAGAAAAACCATTTCAAAAGAAGTACATCCAGAAACATTGAAGTGTTTTTTCATGTATAGATTAAGTAATTTCGCACACAGTGTAAGAAACTGAGTGTTGTGTGCTGACTGGCGTTAACAAGCTATCTTTGCTAAACACAACACAATTTTGAAGGCCAAATTTAAAATGATCAGGCACATAATTTGTAGCCATGCTCTGGTAAGCTGTGTGCATATCGGACCTCATTTGCTGAGTAACTGTGGAGTGTATTGCAAATCCAAGAATAATTTCAGGAATAGAATGAACTAATTCTCACTTGGGTACGGATTGGTTGTCACTGATGTGCATTACCAAAATTTTACTGTGTTCCAGGTTGTCAATCACTTGGCTTCTCAAGATGGAGGTCTTAAGCCTCTGTGCTGGCCTCATAGCCTGATGCCATAGTCAGCCAATAACGAGTAAAACAGTGAGCTGTTACCACTGGCCAGATTGTTGAGGCAGATGACCCAGCTTTATTCTGTTTGCTTTAGGTTGAAATACACTGCTTCTGGCAACATGGTCTGTTGAGATTCTATGGTTTGTTAACAATCAGGGTATTCTGTGACCAATCCAGAATTAGAATATTTATGACTTTTAAATGGAAGAAGAGAAAACGAACTTATATCTGCCTGCAGATATATCCATGCAGACATATTTGGCTGTTTTATGATCTGCCTCATCTCAGTGGAGTTGATTTCATTAAAGCCAAACTTCCTCTTTGTCATTTCATTCTTTTTCCTTCAGACTAATACACTCCCTGGATGAATGATGCCCCGAGGTGCTATCAGAGTTCCTCTGAAGGCAATTATTCTTATACAAGATTCATTCCGGTGAGAACTCATCCACCTTAGCAATCTACAGCTCTTAAGCCATCCCTGTAGAGTTACAGTGACAATATTTTCCCACTGTAGGTACAGTTTTGCTGATGGAGAAACGTAGATAGCTGCAGAGCTTGCTTTGAATCTGGAAAAGAAACAGGGCCCACTTAGTCTTGGCATTGTGAGTGTGGCGAACCTGCATCCATGTATGAGAATGAGAGTGTTGTGAGACTGCACTGCAAAATACACCCCAAAAACACAAAAGCATGTCTTTTGCATATAGAGGGTAAAGCAGCCCAAAGAACATTACTGCAGGCACTGTTTTAGAATAGTTCCATTAGGCTGTGGAATGAGTCGATATGATGGCATAAAGTTCAATCTGCTAAATGGAACTTCGCTGAGGTTTTAGTGGGTGTAAGTCAGTGAAACTCCACAGAAACTGATGAGTTCATGCTGATTTACATTAATTAATGGATATCCCACAGTTTCCTGCTTATTTTTTTTAGCCTTCTCAGATTTTTGGTATCTTGCATTTTTAATTGCTTAAAGCTACGGTGAAGGATTGACTTAAGAGAAAGCATCTTCCACTTACTTGACATTCAGTGGGCACAGATTCTGAAGATGCTTTGTGATATCTAAATCCTACCAAATTTCTTTAGAAACTGAACATCTGCCTCCCAAAGAGTCTTTTGAATATTACTTCCAGAACTGATGGAGAGAGTGGGTCCCGAATTGGCCAAAAACGCAGTAATAACTTCAGTGACTTCAAGTGAGGTAAATACTAAATATAAATTTCCAGTTTGACACAGAATCCACTGACAGCAACCACAATCTGAGATCCTTTCATCATGCACGATTATAATCACTCATTGGCATGAAGCACCTATCTGTCACATTTATAGTTAGAAGCAGTGGAGGCAGCTGACATCTGACAGGGATGGAGCAGACCTGACAAGCACCCCCATCTTGGCTTGCTCTTCCCCTCCCTTTCATTCCTGTCTTTCAAACGCTGGTAAGACATCTCGTCTCCATGGTGCAGGATCTGCCCACCCCAGTCTTAGTGTTGCAGAGGGAAACGTGACTGTATGGAATGGCTTCACAGTCTCTGTGATGTCCTGATGATAGACAGGGGCATGGGCCTTTGAAGTGGGTAAGTAATTCTTCATAGAGCGGAAACCCATTTCAGGGCATGTCCACATTCTGTTTGTTCATGTTCAGAGACTTCTTTTTTCTCTGGGTACTCTTTAAAAACACAGCAGTGCAGGATCCTTCCTGAATATAGTCTTGGTAGTACAGATTGCTACCCAAGAACACAATGATCCTCCAGAACAAGATGGGTGTCACATCTCTTCCACGAGGAACATGCATTCTTTCGCTGGTTAGGCCTGTAAGAATCAGTCCTATGTTGTCACAGAAGATGAGTAACCACATCATGACTAAGTGTTTTATCTTCTGCTTCTTTTTAAATCCATGAGAGGATAATGTCTACCTGCCCTTTTCCTGGCAAAGCTCACCTCTTTCCTCACACTTGTTTACTGCAGGAAGCCATGACTTGGTGGAGGTCACCCTCCATCCACACCCAGTCTGTAGTGAGTCACTCCCTTCCCATCAGCAAATGGAGGAAAGAATCAGCTCAAAAGCTGGTGCCAACCTGTCTTCTCAGGTCAATTCATATGATTATAACAGATCCTAATTTTAATAGATCCTGCCATACATATAAGACTGTCTACAAAATAGCTTCAACAGACTAAGAGAGAACAGTGGGTGAGCAGAGGTCCACATTAACATCTATCTGTCTTATTTCTAGGAAGTCCCTTCAGTTTTGCTAAAGCTTGCTGTAGACAGGACTGGGAATTTCTGTTTATTTTACAGTATTAAACTGATCTAAACTGGTCTCTAAAGATAATGCTTGTTGATAAAATTTGCCATTAATACTTAACAGACAAATATTTCAACTTATTTTTCTGAATTGCTATGCCACAATCACTACACTTTTAGTCTCCATTGCTGAAAAAAGGAAAGACATTATTTTCTTGTTTTCTTACAATAGCACAGATAACAAAATAACACCATCATTGAAATTGGTGGAAGAATTTGTCCCATCAATATTTTGTGAGTTTTAAAAAACAGCAAGGAATTGAAAAGAAGCCCATTGTTTCCAACTTTGGTAGAGGAACTTTATCAGACAGCTGCTGTAGTCTACCTGCAGTTGATTGATGTTAGCTTAATAATGATGATCGATTGGATCATCAGTGTCATCCTTAGAAAGAATGTACTTTGGCTAATGACATCAGTTGACTAATAGATTCCTGTTTAAATGTCAGGGGGCCAGAGAAAGACACTCTGCTAAGTACTTACATTGTACCTATTGAAAAAAATCAGATTGTCTGCCTTACAAAGGACTTTTGTGACATAGTTATAAGACCTCTTTTTCCTCTACTACCAACAAGCAAATTTTGCTTAAAGTTGCAGCTGTGTAAAGCTGAGTTACTCTATTTGTCTTCAAAGTTTGGCTCAGCCTTTCCAGAAATCTTCAGATATAAATCACTGAGCTGTTTGCTGTTGTCATTCCAGAGGGCACATCTCCAGCCCTGAAAGCAGATGCACTGGAGGTGGCTCCTCTGTCCACTGTCCACTGTCGTAGAAAAAAATATTTGAATTTTTGAATTGAATTTGAATTTGAATTGAATTTTCTCTTCCAGTTTGCTTTTGGCGAAAATTCTTCTAATTGCATTACACATCCCATGAACATCTTGAGAATATCTTGTATCATTATTGCTGTAGATAAACTGCATTTCCACATCCCTTCAAGCAGAAAATGCTGAATAAATTTTACACTAATACTATGAACAAATTAATGATTCCAGTTGGCTACGAAATTTTCAAACATAATTTCCTATTGATTTTTAAATTGGATTCGAGGAAATACTTGCTTAATGCAGACTTGCAGTAGGTAAATACGAATGGGAATGTCATCTTAGTACTGTTTACTGTATGGATTCCTTATGGGGAGGCACAAGCTATGTCACAAGCTATGACTAACATATTCATTTAATTTAAGGAGGTTGTTGAACGAGAGGCATGCTCTTCTCTGCTTAAGTGCACAGCAGAAGTTAACTCTGTACTTTGAGCTTGAATCAAAATGCACAGAACTTTGAGCAGATCGATTTATTTTAATAGTATATCTAAAAGCTTTCTTACACTGAAATTTAGGTACTGGACTGAATGTCCAGTGTACTGACTGCCAGTGTAAAATGAAGTTGCAGAGTAGATAGAGCCAGTATTACATATCCATGTTTAGATTTCTCTGTTCACAAGCATGTCTAATTAAATCTACTTGCCCACCTAGCAGTGATTACATTTTTATAATTTGAATTTGAATGTGTTCAAGTAAATGAATTAATTGTGTGGCTCAGGCTCCCTGTTAAGACAAGAAACTTTGTGGAAAGTTAACTGCAGACTCTGCCTGAGCAAAGCAATCAAATAAAATATTACTGAGTAGGAATATTTGCTTAGAGACCATGACAAATTTAATCCCTTCTGATCTTCAGTTCACTTGAACATGGTCCTTCTGGGGCAGGCAAATCTGAGAGGACTGCGGTGGCAGTGAGGAACAACTGAATTAGCACTGCTGATCCCCAGAGAATCAGAGGAGAGTCTCTACCTGCAGTACAAGCTTTAGACACCACCAAGCTCCCAAGGAGGCAGAGAATAGACACTCTTGTCTGTTTATCACTGTACAAAACAGGGGAGGACACAAGCTAAGGAAGTGCATATACAGAAAAATATTCCATCATTGCAGAAAGAGGTTCAGACATAGATGACAGTGCAAGAGAATCTGCAGCACTTGATTTTGTAAGTCCAACTCAAATGGTTAAGTTTAACCATGGGAAACTGAAAGCCAGAAGACTTTTATTGGACTGAACTGGCAATGGGCAGAATCTGCTACATTCTGATTTATAGCAATGTTTTTCCAACAACATCTTTGGCTTTAGATTGTGCTACCTTGCTCAATCAGCATGGAGGATTGATCAGAGAATTATAAAATGGTTTGGGTTGGAAGAGACCTTTTAAGATCATGTAATTCCAACCCCCTGCTATAAGCAAGGACACCTCCCACTAGACCAGGTTGCTCAAAGCCCCATCTAGCCTGGCCTTGAACGCTTCCAGGGAGGAGACATTCGCAACCTCTCTGGGTAACCTGTTCCAGTGTCTCACCAATGGTATATATCACAGTGTATGAACATCACAGGCTGCCCTTAGCTTTTCTTTTCCTGCATCAAACTATCTCTCAGTGCCAGAAAGGCAAAGACAAAGGGTCTCAAGGGGATAACGCAGATCTGAGCACCCTGGATAGAAGAAGGATTTTATTTGTGGGGTTGTTTACACTGCATAGAGTGCAGTGCAACCTGGAGAGACCTGAGGAAGTTTTATATGAGCTAATTCTACTTCCAAAAAAAGCCTTGGTAACTGCAGTGCAGCACATGGTGTAAAGCAGGCTATAGGCAGGCAATCTGCTGCAGGAGTGGCTGTGCCAGTAGAAAATGCCCCAGGTTTCATTGCTGCCTACTGTCAGGCAGCGTTGCTGCTCTGGTCTGCTTACTCAGCTACGTTTGTGAGTGCTCCAAAACACTAAATCCGAATTTGGTGTTTAAAGCAGGCTGCTTCACTTGACCTGGCTCATACACATAACTCAGGAGGTGCAAACAGAAAAACCACTTCCATAAGCTGGGTGGCTGTGCAAAGCATGGAACTGTAGCTTTGTGTGTGCTGCCGGGAGGTTAGTGTCTTGTGCTGCACCATGCCCCAAGCATATATTGCTCTTCCCCTCCTCTTGTCAGAGGGGACTGTACTATCCTCTCATGAAGCTCACAGAATAAATATTGGACTGTTATTGTTCAATCTCTTTTTAAATTAGCTTTGCAATCTTAACCTTGGCAGCAGTCACTGATATGAAGTGAAGATCTCAGCAGGGTTGGTGATTCCCTCTGGGCTTCTGCAGCTCTGTGAAGATAGTTGGTGTACTGGGAGGGTCCAGGGTATTATTTTTAGGAGCATGAAGTACGTCTCTTAGGTGTCTGACTTACGAGGACTTTGAACTGGGAACAACACCCAGCTCCATGTGGCTCAGCAAGATAAAAGAGCTGAGTACTCCGTGCTGCTCAGCAAATGGCGAAAGCAGATCTCACATTTCAGAAGGAAGGTAAAATCTTCCTATGAAGTCAAAAACTCAGTAAGTGACATAGGTTTGAAATTGAACCAACTGTCATAATCAAAGAAAAATATAATACAACTTGGAAGGCCAGCACAGAACTGCTCTTTTTAATTTTGGGATGAGGAGAAGCACTCATCATCCCATTGTATGTTGCATTGTTTGCTCATTTCACCTTTATCTTAACTAGAGAATAAAAGCATGTTGAGGCTGTCTTTTAATAAGAGGAAAAACAACCTGAAAAGAACATTTCCATCTCTATCTACCTACCTACCTGGTCATCCTTTAATTTAAATCTTTATAAGTTAATAATATATTACAAGAACCTCTGCGAATTTAAAAGGTGTATGGAATAGAATTCAGCATTTTTTGGAAGTATTTTTGATTTTTTTAAAACATTTTTGTTTCCCTGGAAAATTGATTGTCTTAACAGTGCATTTTGCAAAAGCGTCTTTTAAAATTTTCTGCTGAATGTATCGTACTGTGATTCACGGAGTGAAATTGTATAGGTCACATCAAACTTCTTTCTTTGAGGAAAACATGATGTCACATATACAGCCCAATGTGATGTGTCAGAGCACATGTGAGGTCATGCCTGAAATGTGATAGAAAGCGTTCTCAGATTTGCTTAAAATCTAAGGACAAGCAGCAAAGAGCAGCAAAGTGCTAGATAAAGCTGTCTCATGATGTTAATAGTATCAACTCTTATGCTTTTCTGTGACACCCTTAATTCTAAAATGTGACCATCTCTGGAATGAAGGAATTGTTTTCTGTTTTAATTGCGGCTTGACAGGATCTTTGCTTTTTTATTTCCTTAAGATATAGTGACTGAAGATGAATTTCTTGATTTCAGTGACATACTCAGGTTTATGCTAAAATACAAAATCTTGTGGGATACTGAGATCCTTAGGTTTACAATTTTAATTCTACTTGACATACTACTGTTGTGCGTAGAGTGTTGCTTCAATAATAACATGAGAAGACTTCCCCCTAAAAAATTATCAGCAGTACATTGACCCAGAGCTACAAATGTATCCTGAGTCCATGACTCAAAATATACTTCTGAAAATTCAGACTATTTTTTATGACCACAAACACTATGAATCATATAATCATAGAATAATAAAATCATTAAGGTTGGAAAAGACCATTAAGATCATCTTGTCCAACCATTCATCCATCCCCACCATGCCCACTAACCCATATCCCTCAGTGCCACATTAAATGGTTCTTGAACGCCTCCAGGGATGGTGACTCCACCATCTCCCTGGGCAGCCTGTGCTAATGAATTACCACTCTTTCTGAGAAGAAATTTTTCTAATATCCAACCTGAACCTGCCCTGGGGCAACTTGAAGCCCTTATTATCTCTTGTCCTATCACTGTTACCTGGAAGAAGAGGCCAACAACATGTGTGTCAGTTATACATTTATTACTACAGATTCCCAAGTGTGTTGAGGAACGTGCTTATCCGCTTTCAGGTTAATGTTGTACAGGGAAGAACCAGTGATAAGAAAGAAGTTTTACTTACAGCAGACTGACAATTACAATATTTAAACTACTCTCCATGTGCAGGCATGAACTTATGGACATACATACATTTTAGAAGTTAATAACAATTTGACTTTTGTTCTACCAGGTAGAAACAATTTTTCTTGGTACATTTTATGAAAATGGGCACAGCCATCATCTCTGAGAATTTATATTTAGCTCCAAAACTGCTTAGAAAAGAAATCTATTTTGCTGTGTGACATTCTAATAAATTTTTGGCCAGATCTGCTCAAAAATCTGAGCAACATTTGTTTTTGCTTGTGCCCAAACCTGCCCTCATTCACAATGTGGATTACGTTTTGTATGGAGTGATGACCCCTTTCTAATTACTCTCATAAAAATTGTTGTATCTTATTTTTTTTCTCTCAGTTTTGTTGCAGTGGTACAGTATTTTTCTTCTTTACTTGTACTGTGGCAAAAAAAATTATGTGTCCATGCCATTGATCTACCAAATATCTATATTGGATTATCATATTTAAAGTTTCAGTCAAGATTTCTAAATGTTCCATAACACAGCACTGTTCATGGTAAGAGCTGCCAGATGAAAATGATTACATCTAAGTTCTGTGCTTCTTAACATTTAGCAACCTTTCCTTCCCCATTGAAAGTCTTCACTGTTTGGTAAAAGTGCCAGGTTTTTTGAAGTGTGGGACCAAAATTCATTTCATGTCTTTGCCTAAAAAAACAGTCTTTAATTTCCTGACTCTTCTGTGAGAACAAATGCAGTTAAAAAGAGCTGATTGCTCTTTTCTGAAACTGCCATTGGAGTTATGTTCTGGGAAATGCAAGTCATCATTTCTTCTTCTCCTAAGCTCTTCTGAAATGTCACTCTTGACACATACTGTATATACACTGCAAAGTGTGCCCAGATCCCAAATCCAGGCTTGGATCCAAACCTCTGGTCTGGCCAAGTTTTTCCTTTTTACTGCATACAGTCCACGCACGTGTCTTTGCTTCCATTCTGATGCATCAATTCAAAAAGAATTCAGTGCTAAGGAGTTACAGGAATGTGTCCTTAACACCCCTTTAAATAGAGCCATGTGAAGGACTAATGCATGGGAGAACTTGTCTGCATACCGCTATCTTAGCGTCTGGTGTGCCCAAGGATGACCACAGGCAGGCCTATATTTCCCACTGGAGGTGAGATGGGCTTCACTTCACCCTGAGCTGCCTCCTGTTTGGTGAGATGAGAAAAGAGTTATTCTGGCTCGATGTTACTGCAGTGCCACCCAGCTTTGGTCCAGCTGCACAAAGGCAAAAAGAACCATTTTGGCTTTTTTACTGCAAGAGGTGAGTGTTGCTCTCAGGGTTAGCACTCATGGCATCCCTCTGCTGGGACCAACACTGGGCAGGCTGTACCCTCATGTGCATGTGAGGAAGGACCTGTGCAAGCAGACCTGGGCAGGGAGCTCATGGGCCACAGGCTGGCTCACACACAGGTTCCTGTCTGATCAGCCTGGCTACCACCAGCTTCACAACTTTATAGAGACAAGACGGAGAGTCAAGAAAAGTTAAATCCGAAGCAAAATGCTTTCCTTCATCTTCAGGGGCACATCAGTCTCCACGAATAACACTTCATCCCCAAATCCTTGTTTCTGTTTATTCCCTGCTCCTATCTATATTCAGAAGAAAGGAGAAGCTTTTTCCTTAAAATATTCATAATCTTTTTTTGTGAAACCAGTCTAAGCTCTAAATTTAACTTTCCCCCTAAAGCCACAAAACACAATTGTTAATGAATTCTCTCTCTTTTTTTTTTTCCTATTTGGGGAGGAAAAGAAATTGTTTATTTTTAACAATTCAGTTCAGAGGAAAAATTATAACACAGTGAATAGCAAGTAAATTAGCAATTCCCTATTTAACTAAACCAGCAGGTCTTCAATTAACAAGGGCAATTTGTGGCCCTTAGATTACAAGATCAATCAGGCAATTTATTTTTATTTAATGTCAGGGAATCGAGTAATTGTAAATCACTCAAAAGCTACGTGTAGGCGTTTTATTTACCTGTACTGCATTGATATAGCTGATTTAATATTACTTTCTTATTCCTTTTATTTTCTGAAGTTGGGATTGCTGATTGTATGCAATATGTCCCTAATTAAGGGCAGTTATTTGAGACCCTTTCCAACACCTCTGCTGCAGACAATACCTTTACTCTCTTTAAGAAATATGCTTAGAAAACCTGACACCCTGCCAAAGGTACATTAACTATACATAAGCTGGGACAGGGAAGATACTCTGTTTTGTTTGCAAATTTGCTTGAAGCTTATTAAAAAAAAAAATATATATATATATATATTTATCAGGCAGGTATGTTGCCACACAAAGCAGCTGGTGAGTTAGCTGGAAAAGGGATCTCAAAGGGAACTTAAATATGCAGTTCTTTTGTGTTCTTATTCTGAGGCTGGATTTTATTGAATTGTAGCTCTAAGTAATAGGTAACAGAGACAACAATTAAACACAAGATGGAATGGGGAAGGAAATATTCATCTCCATATTTTGCCCTTCTTAAAAAGGCAGATGAGACCTAATTGAGACCTTCTTTGCCTGCAGGTCTTTACTGCAGAGCACGCCTAAGAAGCAAGAAGCTTTGCACGTGGTCTCTTTTGGTCATTTGGCTACCCATAGACATTTGACACGTCAGCATCTAACTTCAATCTAAAGGCAGTAGCGAGTACATCTGTACATGCAAATCAAGATCTTGTTCTGAGGCATTGAACTCATGCCATGAAGTGGAGCCAGTCATACCTGTTGACACTGGGAAGCCTGGAGACTAAGCCAGGAAGAAGAAGATATCAGGATATAACTGATATAACAGCCATTGCCTCCTCAGCTTCTGCAGCCTTAGAGGAACATTGGGACCAACAGAATCCAGAGCAACTTTAACACTGGTCTGAATTATGCCATGGTCTAAATCAGTTCTGTGGAGCCAGTAGCCCACAGAAGCAGTGTGAAGGCATGCTGATAAGCACTAGTGTAATTGATGGCCTGCTTTACAACATAGAATTAGGGCCAGAGATCTTCCTTGGAAATTCAAACAGCAGTCAGCTGCATTACTGGATTGCATTGCTTTGCCATTGAAGATTAAAAGAATTGGGTGGCTAAGATTAAAGTATACTTTCACTGTGTGGAGGCATACAGTCCACCTACTCAGAGAACAAGATGAGTCATTCTAAAATTCAGTGCATCAATACATTAGTATTTATACACAAATAAAATCTGAATTACCAGTAGCAACAAATTTGAAAAAGATTTGAATCGGAACGTACTCTTGGAAGAAAACATTTATGATAGAGAAGATATCAGTTTAAAAAAAAAAGTCTCAGAAGAGAAATAATAGATGTATTTTGCAAGACTGGTCCTGCTGCTGGTTCTACATCGCCATGGATAAAATAGGCTTGAACATCTAGCCTGAAACCTTTGTGTATCATGTATATGCAACTCAGCATATCCTCTAACTGAATTCAGTAATGTCTGATGAAAGACCTCTCAGAAAGACACTTGGTCCTGTTTTGAAAACACTAAGAACAGGAAAGCCTAGTTCTTGACTAGGCAGGTTGTAACAACAGTTACCCAGTTTCACAATAAAAATGGTGTATCCCTTGTCTGATTTGAATCCGTGTGACCCATGTTTTCCTCCAGTGCTCATATCTTCTTATGCCTTTCCTCACTGAATTAGAGAGCTCAATGGAGCAGAGCAGCAGACAGCCACTTTTCAGTCAGACAGATGTCTTAATTACTTTGTCAGCTATATGCATGTTCCTGGAAAGGAACTTTGAAATTCCTCCACCTGCTGTAGCCTCACCCTGGCCTTCTGTTCCTGGAAGCCCATATTAATTATTCTCCACAGCTATAAAACTGAAATTGTACAAAGGTGATTCAGCTTCTTAACATCCAGTACCTCCGGTAGAATAGTGTGCTCTCCATGCTGGCCACAGACTTCCACTGACTACTGGCTGCTCCTTCTTGCTGCTGAGGGCAGGATTCAGCCACAGCTTAATGGCAAGTGTAAGATGTGGCTAGGTCTGAACTGTACAGTCAGAGTACTCCTTTTCAGCAGCATAAAGGCTCTTCAGTGCTCCTGTGTCAATGCAGAGGTACCTTACAGTGAATAATAAAAGGAGACCACATTGAGATCATAGAATCATAGAATGATTAAGGTTGGAAAAGACCGCCAAGATCATCTTATTCAACTGTCAACCTATCACTACCACGCCTGCTAAACCCTGTCCCTCAGTGACACATCTTTCACCTCAGAGCAAGCAAAAATTTTGGAGGCTGCATATATGCTATTCTAGACCTGACTGGTAACCTCCACACTGAACAGGACAGTCCTGTGAGGAAGTGCCAGCTTGGGTCCTCTGCAGAACAACAAAGTCCCACCTCTCAGCAAGGTTAGAATATACAGGTGTAATGCATAGCCCATGCAGGGGCTGGTACCTAAATGAACTCAGTGAACACCAACCCGGAGGCCTACATAGTTTCAGCAAAGCATTTGAGACAATACGTCCAAGACACTCTTCTCACACTTTTGGACTTGTGAATGTTTGTAGTCTCTAGTTTCTGTGCTGAAATCCTAATGCAGCCTTAGGTACCTTGTTCTCTAAGTCACTGTAGACCTAAACTACAGTGTCCAGGCCACATCTGGAGAAGAAATCCAGCTGTACATCTTTCAGTGATCCTTCATCTCCACTGCTTCATCTTTGGGATGACACACGTCACAGGTGATTTAATGTTTTCTTCCATAGCTCAGGAGCAGACTGGTTAGTCACTGGGGAGCTCAGCACAACTTAAATAAATTTCTTCCACTACCCAACAGACATTTAGTCAGCTAGGAAGAAAACAACACCAACAGAAAACAGTCCTTGCTTTCAGTTAAGACATTATGAAACTTCATCATTCCAAGTGGTCAAATGTGAGGAATAAATGAGGAAAATTTAATTAGATATTGCATGGCCTCTCCTCCAGATTAAATGTAATATATCTGTGGTTACAGCTTCCCTTGAGAATCCTCCTACTCATGTTAAACACACAAAAGTGTTAAAACATCTGTGACAGCATGGTGCATGACATAATATGTAATCTGTGGTCACAACTTCAGGGCTAACTTCCAGCCAAAGAAGGTGATCACACTGCAGATACATATGCTCAAGGTCTGAGGCTCTGAGCATTTTTGATAGACTTAATCTCAGAAAGTGAGATGGGCTTGTACAGCTGGTGCAATTGGAATGCAAAGCATGCCACGGTGTTAGGTGCTATAGGAGACTGCCTTTCAAAGTGATACAGGATAGCATTCCTGTGTTTGGGAACAACACCTTTCTACAATTTCCAGCACTCGGCATTCCCTGACACCACCCTTTGAGCTGATGTATTTTTTCCTAAGGTCCCTGAAATCATGTAAATATAAGAAAGCATACAGTTGTCCTGAGCTTAGACAAAGTACTGTGACAGTGTGACACAAAACCTATGAACCCTCCCTTTTCTCCAGAACCTGGAGAGGCAGTTAGTCAGGAAGCAACTGAAGATAAAACTTCAGTCCAATTGGCTTTTTAGACAGTCTAGGAGGTATTTTTCTTAAGCAGTTGAGGAAAACCTGGTCTAGATCTTGTTTCTTTCTGGTAGTCTGTGAACTTACCTCCATTTTTTTGTATGATATCAGAGGTGTGTTTCAAGGTAGTTATACTAACTTAGTAGAAACATATGTACACTCCTATGAATACTGGGAAGGCAAAACAAGGAGGGAGGAGAAATAAACTTTCATCTAGTTTTCACAACACCTAATTCTCAAATGGTGGCGTTGCTCAAGATGGTTCATGAATTTATTTTTCCTGAAGGATCGAGTGGTTCTTGTTGAATGAATTTGAAGAAGATTGCTCTAGATGAAAATAAAGCACATCTAGTGCAGATCTGGTTTTAAAAAGTCTTATTCTGAAAGTAGTTATGATTACCTTTCCAACTGAGGACATATATCCAAAAAGTTATAACATGGACTTGATATTCAGTATTTCATTAATGGTATGGATGATGGAGTAGAGACTATACCTGTTAGACCTGCATATGACACCCAGCTGGGAGGGGCAGCATGAATGGTAAAGGAATTAAAAAATCTTGACAAACTGAAAAAGAAACACAGGGCTAAAAAGCTTCAGCCCAATAGGCAAAATTCTATTCTTGGAAGAAAAATGCACAAACCTAAAATGAGGGTTTTCAGTGGACATGAGTTTGCTGAAAAGACTCTAGGAATTACAGCCTGAATGCACATCAACCATGTCACTTTGTTGGGATAAAACAATCCATGAGGCTGTGTGAAGAAAAATACTATTTGCTTTACTCACTGCAGATAAGGCTTCACTTTAAAACTGTGCCCACTTTTGGGCATCATCTTGCAAGAAAGACATTGAGTCCAGAGAAGGGTGATGCATTCTCCAGAAACAAAGTGTATATGGCTTGAGGAAATCAGTGGGGAGGGGTTATTACAGAGGAGACTGAAAGAGAGTCACAGTCTTCAAATAATGTTGGGTTAGGTTGAAAACTCATGGGCTATGTGGATATTGATGTTAGGTTTTAGGAGACCTTGGTAATGGTCAGGAAGGATTGATAGGAGAGGAGGTGGAGTTTCTGTGATCCTACCTTGAGGTGAGGCAGTGGTTTGGTGCATCTCAGCCAGGACCACCAGACAAGTGAGGCTGTCTGGGTGCACAGCTGCCAGCAGCATGGATGTCCTATCTACCTTCTGCTCTGTCTCAGTCAGCCAGGAGTAATTTGTGTTGTATTTCATATGTTTCACCTCCTATTTTCACTTGTGTTGAGCTTCCCATATCCCAGGTGCTGGATTTTCCATCTCACCTCTTCACTAGTTCTATCTATTTTTACTGCTGACCATCTGCATGAGAGTGCTTTTCTGTACTAGTTCTTTCTTGCTTCACACCAAATAGGAGCTTTTAATGAATTAGCTTCCAACGCTGAATTAGTAAGAAACAAAAGTAATCTGTATTTCACTACATAGTTCAGAAGCCATAGAAGCAGAGAGCCTCTACCTTTCATATAATAGAGAGTACAGTAAGAATTACTGTCAAAACAGTTTCACAATGCAGAGCTCTCGAGTACACAAGAAACATTAATAAACTAAGTTGCTCTATGCAGAAAGTAGCAGCTAAGAGTATGTAAGTTATGGTGGTGCAAACCGGGTCTAGCTGAGAAGAAAAACAGGCTCCAAGAAACTTGACTCATGATATATTATCATAAGATCATCTTCAGCCTCAATAGACAAGCTTCCCACATTGATTTTGATTAAACTCTTGTCACATGTAAAATTGATTTCTACTAAATTATTTCTATTCACACAATGTGAAGGAGGCAGTCTGTATGAGTATAGAAGGTCTATGTGTCCTTCAGAAAATATATAGAAGATAGCCTACCCCTCCAGCATTGATTATTGTTTCAATACATGCAGGAACAGGAAAGCATTATGCATGTGCATTTCCCAATGGCTAGTTTCTGCACTGAAGGGAGAAGTAACATTTGCATTCCTTAAAGAACTGATTGAGATTCTAAAAACAGATTGGAAACTTAATGGTAAGAAAGGCACAGCTTGAAAGTCTTTACTTTTTGGCATGAAAGTGCAGACCAGATTGACACAATCTGTGACGTAGTTTCTAATGAAGCATTTGTAATGAGACATTTAAAGCAACTCAAGAGGCCTCTCTATCCTGTTGGGAAAGGAACACAAGGAGCACATAGTTGAAATTCATTCAGCAATGAATACATAAGCTGATCTTGACATGAATTTAGAATAGGATTCAATTGTAGATAGGTGCTTGGGGAAGAAGTTGCTTGTAGCAGAAAGAGAGGGAGAGAATGAGAGATAAATTAAGAGCTAAAATAGTTGGAGGAAACTCTTGGGAAAATTACCAAGAAGGAAGAGAGGTATCTGCTTGTTGAGCTGTTGAATCACGGAACAGATTTCAGTCAGAAAACTTTGTGCTGGGATTTCATGCAGAGGCAAATCTGGTTTTCTCAGAGGTAGGTGTGGAGGGTGGGACCTCCGGATTTCTGTTTCTCTTTAACTGCTCACCAACACAATTTAACAAGCCCATTTTGAACCTCTGCTGTAGCTGGGATGACTGTGATTGAAATGTTTTTTCTTTTCTTAGTGTTTAGATGTTTATTAATTAGGCAACTCCAAGCATCCCACTAGTCTTGGACCCACTAATATCATTTAAAACCATAGTTCACTTTATTTGCCTATTAAAAAAAAAATGCTTCCCTACAGAAAGCCACAACAAGATGACTATGCTCTAACAATCTAACCTGGCTTCTGTAACCCCACTGTCTGATCCTAAAAAATAGTTTTTGTTTGCTTCCTTTGTTAATTAGTTAGGGATTAATTTTCTACCTAATCTGCTTGTGTAGCTCCTTGAATATAGAGTGCTTTGAAGTGCCAAATATTGCTATTATGCTGATTAGGTTATTAGGTAATAATCAGTAGCTGAAACAGGACTTCTCAGAATGAAAAAAAGTTTGGCACTCTTCCACTCTCTTTCCCACCCTACAAGTAACTGACTCGCTTTGAGGTGTGTGCATGGCATGCTTGTAAACACCTCTCTGAGATGCGTGTGGTCATACACACAGATGCCTTTTAACATCTGGTCATGCAATTAACTTTTGGATGCCGTGACAGTGATCATTTGTAATGACATGAGTAGTATGCTCCACATTGCAGCCATCCTCCAGGGCTGTAAGGCAGAGATGTGAATGCCCCAAAAGACCAATGCTTTGATTCACGTACTTTGACTTCTGCCCCAGTTTCTGTGCTTAATTTTTCCTCCTGGCTGTAGGCTTTCAGAGGTACTAATTGAAAACACTAGGTACTAGGAATCAGGTGGAAGTTGGGCTGAGTGAACCCAGGCTCAAGCTTCCTTCTGTGGCATGTGAACACTGGAGAAATGGCTGATTACAAAGGCTGTCATCTTCCTCAGGAATCGTGGGCTGAAGTTTAGCTCATTCACAAGGCAAATTCTTGGTCTTGAGACACCCTCTGGTTGATGTCACTGTTGGGATGTAAGTCAGGAAGGTAATCCAGCCTTCAAATTTAGGTTTGCAGCATCTTCTTGGCCTAGGCCCTGACAGCATCCTGCTGAACTATGTCACTGGAAGAGCTGGATTTATGTTGTCAAGTGTAATAAACCCAAATGTTAGCATGAATTTACTAACAAATGAAGGTAATTGGGCTCTTTAGGAGGCAATGAGATGACAGCTTTTACTGTACTTCAAATATCAGTCCCAATTACTGTAAATACGATCATGATGCAAAACATTAATTAAGAAAATCTGAACTGTTTGAAATGTAGAGTCCCATATGAATGATTAACAAAATGCAAAATATTGTGCCTGATTAGAGGCATTCTACAGAGAAATCCATCTGTGAGCTCTGAAATAAACCCAGTGGGAGCTGAGGAGAGAGAGCAGCATAGGGGCTGCACAGTTGGGATGGTGTAGGAAGCTACTAGGCTGTGCAGATCTCCTGTAGGGTTGTTGGGCTTCCAGGACAGTAACACCTGTGTACCCTGTATTCTGTACTGTAAGAATCTTCAGAAAAAAGCACCTCATGGGTAAGGAAGTCAGGCAATGGAACAGTATGGGACTCACTTGAAGTCACCTGGGATGACAGAAGCAGAGAACTCTAGCTCTTATGTAAGTTAGTAGCAATGAGCAATCATAGAAAGATCAGGAGCTACAGCTCTGTTTGTAGGATACCACAAGTGCTCTTTCTGGTTGTGTGAATCCTTGTGATATTGCTTTAGCATGTGTTCTTAAATTACTGATGCAACAACACATCTGGAAATGCTGGCTCCAGCTATTTCCCATGGTATAAACACATTTGCTGGTCACATTGAAGACATGAGCAAACCTTAAGTCAGGGAACATTCTACTGAAGTAAATAATATCTGGCCTTTAGGATATAGCTCAGTAAAAGAAATAATGTAGGATTTTTTTTTTTTTTAAAGGAAAGAAATAATCTGACTTTATGACTATATTTTATTCATGTGTTTTTTGGCGAGGTGGAACATGAGAGCTCAAAACATTGTCTTGTGTTTTGTGCCTTATTTGAAATGCATTGGTCTTCTCAGTTCATTAGAAATACTAGATAACTACACTATTGCTGTTTTATTATGAAACTAGGAAATGTGTTGCCAAATGGGATATTTTAAGCAAAATATTCTGTAGTAGTATAAATGTACTATTGTTCCCCATTTGGACACACGTCTGTAGCCACTGAAACATAAAAGCTCACAAAATGGCATTTCTTTGTCAAAACCTTGGTGAAAGATTCAAGCAACAAAGGATAATTGCTTGTAGTTTGGACTCCCTTTTTCAGTCTGTTCTCAGCCTGAAAGTCCTCTCTCTTTTTTTGGTGGTAGTGCCACATTCATTGCTGGTAGAGCTGCTCACCACCAGATCTCTCACTGATCCAGCTGGAGCACAAATATACGCTCCCATTTCTGTCAAATTACTTGGATCACGTGCTGTGGTATTTTTGCTGCCTCCATCTTCTGTGCCAGCTCTAGGGGGGGACAGATGATATACCCAGAACAGCACAAACCCTGCTGATACAAAATTAACTTGCTTTTGAAGAATTCCTACCCAGCATCTCTTTGCACCAGGTGGCTGCAGCACTTTTGATCCAATACTGGCAGGCGCCCGGTCAGATTTGCAGTGTTGAGTACTCAGAGCTGTGTGCCCAGAGTTTGCTCTGATCATGTCATGAGCTTTTCTGCTTTTCTTTCTCAGCAGCTTTAGTCTTCTCAGCCTTGTTCAGATGTATAACCCTCTCAAAACAATGTCCAATGAACTTCCCCCGCTAATGATGCTGCTGTACGGTTTTATTGGTGATGTGTGTATATTTTGGGGACAAAGAAGAGCATCGCTTATTGTCTGACTCCTTAGAGTACAGCAATTCATACTTACATCTATCCCAAAATAGAAGATGGCTGTTACACTGATTTGTTTCCAGGCAAATTGGTCTAATGCATAACAAGGCAATGTTATACAGATTATATACGAATACAATGACAAATTTAAACTACATACTACCCTGGAGTTTGAATTTCTTACCTCAGTGTGCTGTTTTTTTTTTTTACAATGAAGAAAAACAGGTTTATTCCTGAGCAGCTTAGGAAGATTTCACTTAATTTGCTCTGGCAGCTAATTGTGTAGGAGTTCTTCAAGAGATTTCCAAACTGTTGATCGTGGCACTACAATTTATTAGCTTTATCTCATTGATTCTGAAGTAAAAGTCTTCAGTTCTCATAGAATAAGTGAAGTTAATGAAGGAGGCTTAAGATTCAGATTTTAATGGTAAACATGTTGGAAGCTGTAAGAGGGTTCAACTGTATGACTTTGAAATCAGTTGCTAAAGGGTGGTGCAGGTAGCAACTCATACATGCTGTTGGGTGATAAGAAAACCGGTTATTCACTGCTCTTGTTGAAGTCTGTTCAGTTTGATTTGAAAACATATGCACTGCAAAACTCACCGAAACCTCACTGTGTGGTTCTGTCAGCAGAGATGTGCCCGCTCTGCCTAACACTGCGGCAGATTGCACTGCTAGCACCGGGATTTCCTTCTGAGGATGGCAGCACTGAGGGCACGATCCACAGATCTCCTAGCTTGGTCACACATCAGGTAGACAAGAAAAAAACCTAGGTACTGTAGGTGCTCAATCAGCGATGATGTACCTGAGTTTCTCCAGTGCTCCTTCTCATCCAAGGCCCCTGGTCCGTCAGAAATGTGACGTGAGTTCCTATCTGAAGTGCAGCACATCTCACTGCAGCAGAAGAACTTCTGGAAATTCACTCTCAACGCAGGACAACTGTCACTGATGAAGGGCCTGGTGTTAGTTTTAAGCAGGATTTGATTCTTGAGCATTTTGTAGTGTGTTGCTCTAGTGCTCAATTTAGGAACAATGAGACAAGATTAACCCATGAATATTTGCATCTGAGGTAGTTATGCTCATTATATTGATAATGATTGCTTCTGGCTGTAGCCATGAGTGAACAGTTTCAAGAACTCTAGGAAGTGAGCAGTTAGAATTGAGGATGATTGCTTTTCAGAACAGTTAATCTCCAAAACTAAAGGACAGGTTATACTCCTTCCAACAGCACAGACAGCTGAGAGGCACCAAATGATGCGGGCTGGAAACATTATAGAGCATGGTGAGTGCAGACATCTTTTGTATCTTTCCGTATGAAACTCAGATGGAACAGCTAGGTGTGAGCTGAGTGCTGTGAGCCTACCTTTTGGCTCCCACCTGTAGGGAAGGGATGATTCAAGCTAAAGGAATGAATAATGGGAGCCAGAAATCTTCCCTTTTTCATTAAAGATCATTCCATTCTTCTCTTCTTGGAGAGTTGTTGTTTCCCCAGCTAGACACCCACAGCAAGCAATATATTGCCTCACAAAGTACTGCTGGGCTTTCTGGTATTTCCACAGGAAATCTAAGCTGTGACTGATCATCTGCTTAGTTTATATTGTGGAAATATCAGAACTCTACAATATTTACAAAACATTGTCCTTCCTTTTCCAACGTAAAAGCAGCAATGTCAGCTGCAAAGACATCTTTCCTGGAAAAAGAAGGATCTTGCTAGTTTTCTGGATGTGCTATATAGCTTCTCTTATCACAGTCACATTACATGCTATGATATGTTATGGGGCTTGTTTATTTTTACTGTAGCTGTCATGTACAGACAAAGCACTTCTCAATCAATCTTTGTTCAGACATATTAATGAAAGAAAAATCTATATTATTCTATTAAAATTCCGTTCTGTCAAACACAAAGCCTGTCACTTGATCACAAAGTCCCCGATCCACAGATTGCTTCCCCAGAGCCATGAGGCTGGGCACAAGGGCAGAGAGCACCATTTGACTAGATGCTTATCAAACAGATAACACAGTTTTTTAAGTATAGTAAACACGGTGATGTTTGTTGCTTCTTCAGCATTCAGCCAAGTGGCACAGTTGAAGACATAGCTAGTTTTATGGGTAGAAAGTGAAGCATCTGTGAGTTTCTGGGTGAATAAGAACTTTGGATGAGTGCAGCCTGGATTAGGAGTCATGGGCTGGTGACCTGAACAGTGATATGACACTGATGTTGTGCTTGGCAAATGGAAAAAAGCCAGATTATTTAGAGTATAAAACCTGTGTGGCCTAACTGAAGTCCTGCTATCAAAACAAAACAAAATACCACTTTCTTTCTTCAGAAGCACCAGGACTTACACTTGCTTTGAGTTCTCATCCTCAGACAAGACAAAGCACTGGAAGATTTACTTCAGTTTCTACTCTTGAAAACACCTTAGTCTGTCTGAGCTACGTCCTAGTCAGAGCTGAAGGCTGAAGAAGTAGACTATTTGCACTTTGGTAATGAACAGACCTTGGTAGCTATGTAGAGCTTGGAGAAGGTGTCAAAGAGCACAAAGAGATTCATCAGACCCAACTAGAAAGTTGCCATCTTTCAAACCTGATTCTTAGAATACAAGAATCAAACTGAATAGGACTTCAGTGATGAAAGTATAAATGGAAAACTTGTTGCTTGTGGCTCCAGCAGTGATGAAGGGTAGCATGGAAAGATATTTAAATTATGGCATTCATTCTTTGGAGCATGAAGTGGCTCTGCCTCAAGGTCCAAGTGGAAGCTCATGAGCAACCATGTAGAGCTACAAGGTTACACTTCAGGATGATGTTTGGTTTTTGAAATCTGGCCTTGATGCAAAACTGGGATTTTGTTTTTATTCTCTACAAAGGAGGAGTCAAATAACATTTTCTGTCAGCAGATTTTGACTCTGCTTTGTGTTCTCTTTTGGATTTTATAGAGGGATCATTATATAGCTCACTTTTTTTTTTTTTTTTTAGTGAAGCCCAGAACTAGGATCTTTATCTCTCAGAGTCTAGGTAACAGAGTTTATTATAAGTTTATCCTCACATGTGGCTAAGCAGATGAAGTAGTGAGGACAGTCACATGCCTGAGGCAAGAGGCTCAGTTCCCAGCTACAACAAAAAATTTGTGCCATGATTCCTTCAGTCTCAAGATGGATTAATACCTTAATACCTTAATATCATTCTCTTTCTCCCCACAGGAACTACGTGAGTGTTTAAATAGAGCTGTGATGGAAGTGTTGCTTGGTTGTAAAATGTACAATATTGCTTCTTGCTCATTTCTTTAATTTGGGGTTTGTTTTTTAACAGGAATAACAAATGAATGCAGAGAGCAATTCCACCCCTTAAGCAGAATCTCTAGTACTGAAATTAGAAAGTATCTAGACTCACATGTCTTTACCTATTGTCATGCTTCTTTTTGACATAATAGGATGCTATAGTGCAGTTCAATCACCTATTGCCATGTGCCAATTCACTTATCATTTGCCTGCTATTGGCATCTCCTTTCCATTCCTGTTCTGCAACAGTCAGCCAGCCTCCATCACACAGCTCTGCCAAAAGCTCTGCCAAGACAAATAGGAGGAATGTGTGTGCTTTTCAGTTCTGGGCCAAAACAAGTTTGATTGCAGTCAATGTCAGAACCCTAGATTTCAGGATGCACAATTTTTATCTCCGCAGAGTTGAAAACAGTACCTTCTCTTCCTCAGGAGCATTAATACAGATAGGATAAGGGAGGAACTGGGATGTACTCTCCACATTACAACCAGGGGCCCTCTTCCTTTTCTTACTAGCAGAGGAAGAGACCTTTCTCAGTTTCAAGCCTAAGAGCAATTCTGACTAAGCCATAAGTGCTTTTGTGTCACAGCTTTTACTGGATGTGTCTCATGGTAGAGGTATTTCTGAGCAGACGGCCTGGGGTGGCACCCTTGGATATTCTGAGGATCTGCCTATTGAGCCAAAGATTTTCAAAAGCTTCCTTGAGCACAAGAAACAGAAAACTGAAGAGAGACCACCCCAGGGAGTGTCTTTGCCAGCACTTCACATGGCTGTCTTACAGCAAGACACAGAGGTCAGTGACACTCAATGTTAACACCTTAAATTTGGCTGCTCTAAAATTATTTTTCACAGCCTTCACTAAGGGAACTGTCGGGACATTCCCAACCTTTGTATGCCCATAAATGTGACTGCCTCAAAAGAGATTATTTCAATGCAAGTGTTACTTAAAATTAGATGTTATTAAAATAGAGGCACTGATTACTTTTCTGACATTATTTTCTAAGTTTATAAAAAGCTTTGGCTGCTCTGGTAGCAGCCGTCTTCTCCCATTTGAAAGCATCCTTGGAGAAACTGTGAACGTGTAGCTCCTAATGTCTGTGATGCCACCCTTTGGCTTTTAGTTCTTCTCTCCTAAAACCTCAGCTTTCCTCTGTCACTTCACTGGGACGAGCCAGGTTATGTCAGAGATGGGTGCTGATGAGCTCTTGGCATTTACCTAGATGTCTATAGCCAAGGTTCAGTTTAATTGTTGATCCAGGGACATGTACAGCAGAGGAAAATGAGAGCACGCGGAGCTGCTCCAAACCCACGTGCCTGCTCTTGCACAGAAAAACGAGGAGCCACAAGATCTAAGCAAGTCTTTTACAGGAAACACAGCACTGCATTGCCAGAGCAGCATGATGCAGGCTGGGGTAGTCCAAGCACTTTCACATCCAGTGCAGGAGATGGGCCTGCTTGTAACACCAAGTCCTGCAGCCATATCCATGCACATTTGCTGATGCTATTTCTAGTCTGTGGGGCTTGGTTCTGGGTGGTGCAGGACTGTCTCAGTTTGCTGGGGAGTGGAGGAGAACTTGGCAGAAGTTGAGGGACTTGCTCTGGTGACACCACTGATGCCACTGTCTTCCTGGTGAAGGAGAAATAAAAAACATGTAGGAATCATAGAATCCGTAGAGTTGGAAAGGCCTTCTGAGGGCCATCTAGTCCAACTCCCTGCAACAAACAGGGACATCGCAGCCAGATCAGGTTGCCCAGGGCCTGATCCAGCTTCGCCTTGAAAGTCTCCAGGGATGAGATATTAACCACAACACTGGTTAACTTCTTCTAATGCCTCACCACCCTCTAAATCTACCCTCCCTGAGCTTGAAACCATTTCCCCTTGTTCTGTCACCATAGACCCTGCTAAAGAATCTGTCTCCTTCTTTCCTGTAGCTCTTCTTTACACTGAAAGGCCATCAGGTCATCTCTGAGCCTTCTCTTCTCCAGGCTGAACAGCCCCAGCTTTCTCAACCTGTTCTTATAGGAGAAGTGTTCCATTCTGTGAATTATTTTTGTGGCCCTTCTCTGGATGCACTCCAACAGGTACAGTTATGTAGAGTCTAAGAATGCACACTGTCCATCTTACTTGATTTTAATATCCACTAACCTGAAATAGAGGGATTTATAATGCCATCCTACCATTTGGGGACCTCAGGCCAAAGATGTATCTACTTCTTAATTTCCTGGAAGCTCATAGTTGTAAGGAAGCAGCTACAGTACCTCCATTGCTGCTCACCTTTGTTCTCTCAGCATCAGAAATGAGGAGTAAAGCCAATATTTTCTTCCAGACTAAAATATTCCTGTTTTCCATAAGAATAATTTATGACAATGTGTGTGGCTGTGCCCACTGTAGCCTCTGAGTTTACATCTGCAGTGATGACAAAGCAAAAGAGAGATGAAGGAAGCCATTCAGTGAGTAAATCCATTAAATACATACCTTGCAATAAAAGTAAGCCATAGAGATAATGGAATAATCAAAGAATCTGTGGACTTTGTCCAGTGGAGACTCATGATTTCCTCCATTTTTCAGATGGCATGATTTGTGGTTCCATTCTGTGCTTTGATTCCTTCACCCAGTCTTTCATCTTGGCCGTATCAGAACCCAGTCCAGTGCTTCCAGACACTGCAGCCCTAAATTAAAGGAACCAGACAAAAAGTCCTGCCAAATTCCCAACAGTAGACTTTATTTTGGTATTAGCATTGTCTTCTCCTCATAAAAATAATGTCTTGTCAAATAAAACTTTGTTAGCCACCGGCTTAGAGAAATGTTTGTTGATCCTGTACATCAGAGATGCTGATGAAAGCTACCTTCATGTTCCCAGCTAATTTAATACTACTGTTTACTATGATGTACTGCTTGAGTTGCAGTAGCACTTAGAATTCCTAGTCACAGACTGGGGCGCCGCTGTGCTAGACACCAGGCAGTCATGGAACAAAAAAGAAAGTCCTTTCCCTAAAGAATTTGCAGTCTTTGGCATGAGTATGGTCATTACAAAGACAACAATCTTTTTTTCCAAGAAACGCCTCATCTTGTTCATTATCCTTGCAATTAGTCTCATGGGGTTCCACTTCCAGCCACACGCACCTGTTGATAAGCGCAGCCTAGTTGGAGCTAAGACAGACTTTGATTCTTCCATTTTTTAATGAACAACAAATGAGATTAGAGATGTTTGCTCCTTCAAATATGCAGACATCTGAATTTCTAATTGTTTAGCATTAGTCATAACTTAAGTAGGACAGAGCGGATTCTATATATAGTCCAATGCCCAGCCATTCAAGATAGTGTGTTTGTATTTCTTCCCATACCTCCTCACTTGAAAGAAGTGAGAAGGCATTTGCTACATCTCCATTTTCAAGTATTCCAAAACAGTGCTGCTCCCATCTCTTCCTCCCCCAAATATCGAGATTGTTTTCAGAGTCGTGAGATTTTTTAAGAAAGTGACGTTCTGAGCTCTTCCTGCGTTTATTTGGGGATTCTCAGCCTTAATAGTGTGGTTGAATCATGTTTTTAAGTGTGAAGGTTGAAGTTTGCTTCTTTTAGCAACTGTTGAGATTGTAACAAGATCCCAGGAGCAAGAGTTGCTCTTATTATCTCAAATCTCCTTTAAATCGCACTGAGTTTTTTCCTCTATACTGTGTTCATTTCTTTATCTTCTCGTGCAGTAGATGCTCTTACATATAAACACATTGTGTGTCTTATGCTATGAAGGAAATCCAGGCTCTCAGTAAGCAAACACAGTGGAAGTTATGCCACTGAGTGAGGGTTTCACTTTCTACACAAACTGGACCATTTCTCCTGCTCTCTTCTGTTCTGGAGGGAGGGCGACAAGCTGGCCACTGAACACCACAA